>NC_086324.1:125496987-126740320 GCF_036172605.1 Pelobates fuscus
TAATTACAATTTGCAGGACCTGCCTGACAACCCAGGCCGAAAGTTCCGGTAATTTAATTTTCTAGCACTATATTTAACCCTGTAACTTTCCAAGACACCATAAAACCTGTACATGGGGTGTACTGTTTTACTCGGAAGACTTTGCTGTATTACAACGACGATATTGTCAGTGACAGTGACATTTTTTGCATTTTTTACATACAAATGGAACTTACACTGACGATATAATTGTTGTGATACGTAATTGTTTGTGACCAAGTGTTGTTGGTTGTGTAATTGTTTGTGACCAAGTGGCTACTAAAAAAGACTGGACATACTCCATTTGCAATACCTTGGGTTGACTACTTTTGCAAATGGTATGCCATCATGGGGGTAATTCTTATTCCTGGGCTACCATATGGTCTCAAAGGCAACGTAACCAAACTGGCAAATTTTAACGTGAAAAAACTGAAATATGTAACACGCTATATTTGACCCTGTAACTTCCCAAAACACCATAAAACCTGTACATAGGGGGTACTGTTTTACATGTGAGACAATCGCTGAATACAAATATATGTATGTTACTGCAGTAAAAGCAAACAGTATTTTGACATTCACAGTTAACCCCTTAAGGACAGAGCTTCAGAAGCTTGTCTTTCACTTAATGACAACGGCATTTTTTGCATTTTTTGCTATTTGCGTTCAACTGCAATTTGCATTTTACTAATTTATTGCACTGACACATATTATATACCGTTTTTTAAAGGACAGAAAGGGCTTTAATTTGATGTAACACACATATATATATATATATATATATATATATATATATATATATATATATATATATATATATATATATAAATGCTTATTTATTATAAAAAAAATACAGAAATATGCAAAAAAAAATAATTTTTGTGTGTTTTTTTTACAGTTTTTGCAATAATAATATGTACATAATTAGTGCAGGTTAAGGAAAGTAATTAAAAATAAATTCATTTAGTTGTTCTGAATTACAGAATATATAATGTGTCTGGGATTTTAAGTTTTTTTTGGTAGTTACAGGTCACAAAGCACAAGGAGTAAAATAAACTTTTTATGTGGAGCGATTTTAGAATTTGGTATGTTTGTCTTGTAAGCCTAATAGCCATAAAAGAAAACAAAATTGCCACACAAAAGTATATATTTATATAAAGTAGACACCACAGGCTATTTACCTAAGGTTGTTTTGACACTTTATACGTAGCCATTTTACCGCCAACCTCTGCTAAATATTGGAGTAAAATTGTGTTTTTTGGGGGTTTTCGCACACAAACTTATAACAAAGAACTTCTCATGTGTATTTTGTAAAGTTGGTGTGTGTTATTCCTGTACAAAGTTTTATTATGTGTTCAGTTACTTCTGCTGAGTACAACGGTACCCCCATTGCATGTCTTTGGCACTATTTCGTGAAGCTACAGTGCCATATAGGAGACCTGTCCTTTTCAGTATTCACAGTAGAATTTTGAGAGACGGATTTAATGAGCCTATGCTTCCATTTGGGGTATTATAGTAGTTTGACTGTTCAAAAAACCCCCACAAAGGCCTACCATTTGTAAAAGTAGACACTTCAGGGTATCTCATAAGGTGCATATTGTGCCTTAACATGCCCCCATTTTTTTACCATTACATGCCAAAGTATGTGGTAAAAAATAATTTTGTGCATTTTTTACATACGGATTGCATTTTTGCTGGGCATTTTGTATATTTCATGTGTGCCACTAAGTTCAAACCCCCCAAATTATGCTCAGCTAAGTCTTCTGAGTAAAAGGACACCCCCATTGCATGTCTATGGCACTAGAAGCTACAGTGCCATATAAGAGACCAAGCCATATCAGTTTTGACCGAACTTTGAATTTTGACACCGGGCCTATGTGCAATTTCCAAGCATCTTTGCAGGTTTTAAATTCAAACTACCCCACAAAGGCCTACCATTTCTTAAAGTAGACACCCCAGGGTATTTCAAAAGGCATATTTTGAACCTTAGCGTGGGATCATTTTTCCGCTAGCGTGTACCAGGTGTAGTGGTTATAAGCGTTTTTTTCTGCCTTTTTGACACACAAAGTGAGTTTGCACAGTATATTTTGCAAGCCATATGTGTACTACCACTGTATAATACTTCATATGTTGCTCAGCTATGTCTGCTGAGTACAAAAATACCCCCGTATGTACCTTTGCCAGGTATATGTGGACATCGGAGGGGCACATTTGGGACACAGCCATTCAATTTTTTTCACATTTTGAATTTTTACGCTGTGCCCATGTCCCATTTTAGAGTATTTTACCAGGCTATATAATCCAAATACCCCATAAAGCCATACCATTTCTTAAAGAAGACATCCCAGGGTATTTCAAAAGGCATATTTTGAACCTTAGCGTGGGATCATTTTTCCGCTAGCTTGTACCAGGTGTAGTGGTAATAAGCGTTTTTTCTGCCTTTTTGACACACAAAGTGAGTTTGCACAGTATATTTTGCAAACCTTATGTGTACTACCACTGTATAATACTTCATATGTTGCTCAGCTATGTCTGCTGAGTACAAAAATACCCCCGTATGTACCTTTGCCAGGTATATGTGGACATCGGAGGGGCACATTTGGGACACAGCCATTCCATTTTTTTTCAAACTTTAAATTTTTACGCAGTGCCCATGGCCCATTTTAGAGTATTTTACCAGGCTATATAAACCAAATACCCCATAAAGTCATACCATTTCTTAAAGAAGACATCCCAGGGTATTTCAAAAGGCATATTTTGAACCTTAGCATGGGATCATTTTTCCGCTAGCTTGTACCAGGTGTAGTGGTAATGAGCGTTATTAAATGTATTTTTTGACTTTTTAAAACTTTTTTTACTTTTTAAAACTATTTTTTAAACTTTTGTTTTGATTATTCATTTTTTTAAAGTTTCCTAAACTTTCGTAACACTTTTTTTTTACAGATTTAACATTTTTCTAAGCTTTTTTTTTTACGTTAACCCCTAACTAGCAGTAAGCAGCACTAACAGTAAATTCCCCATTTTCCCATAACTCCCACCCACCCCAGCTAGCAAAATATGTAATTATACAATATTTAAATTAGTTAATTAAATAATTTTTTTAATAAATAAAAGTTAATCGTCAGGGGTTAAAAAAAAAATTAGATCACAGTATAATACTGTGATCTGTATTTTGATCACTGTAGGCAGTGATCGACTGGCAGGGAAGGGGTTAATTTTTATTTGGACTGGGTAAAGGGTTTATTTTTTTTAATTTTTTACTTAAACGTTATTAAAACTTTTTTTTACTTAATTTTGTAACTTTTTAAAGCTTATTTTTTTAAAAATTTTAACGTTAACCCCTAGTTAGCCTAATACTAAATCCCCCAATTCCCCACTAACTTCCACCCTCCCCAGCTAGCTAAATTTATAATTTTAAAATATTTAAATTAATTAATAAAATAAATTGAACCCCTGAGGGTTAAAAAAAAAAGAATTAACCCTCAGGGGTTAAAAAAAAATCAGATCATAGTAAAATGTAATCCCTGCCAATTGATCACTGTAGTCAGTGATCAATTGGCAGGGAAGGGGTTAATTTTTTATTAAAATGGGTAAAGGGGGGTAAAGGGGGGTGGGATTTTAAATAAATTTTATTTTTTTGTCACCAGGGGGCAGGATCAACACTGATCCGTCTCCCTGCACTTCACACTGAACCCGGAAGTGCAGGGAGGCGGAGGTGAGTATACACAGCACATGTGCCCGCTCTGGCATGCTGTCAGAGCGGGCACATGTACTGTGGCAGCCGGATCCGGTGCTCCCGGTCTGCCTCTTATGCAGAGGCAGACCGGAGCACCATTAACCCCACGATCGCCGCGATTGCGGCGATCTGGGGTTAATTTTAACGGGTGACGGACGAGGTCCGTCACTCGGCGTTAACGCATTCCCCTGAGTGACGGACCTCGTCCGTCACTCGTCGTTAAGGGGTTAAAATGTCACGTAGAACTAATTTGTTTTTTAGAAATTCTTATTTTCTCCCAGTTTTTTTATATTTTATTCATATTAATTTATGTTCCATACTTAAATATTTGATGTTAAACGAAAGCCCTGTTTCCCCTGAATAAAATGATATATAATAATTGTGGGTGCATTTAATATGAAAGAGGTGAATTACGGTTGGACAGACATATAGCGCAAATGCCAGGTTTTATTTACGTTTTGTTATGATCACAACTTGTACATTTAGCTGCTGTCTTAAGGGGTTAATATGTATTTCTTGATTTATTCTATTCATTGTGTCCTTGCCTTTATTCTTTGCTAAATTGGTTCCCACATTTAAAGAGATAGTGCTGTCTCAGGGCAGCACCCCTTCATGTCATTACAGAAGGCTATTAGATGGGCTAAACTTGAAAAAAGGAAAGTGATAGAAAAACACAAAAAAATCAAAAGTGTAGGTTCACTTAAAACAGACATGGGTTTGTTAGTTGATGAAGACTGGAAAAAAGGCAGAGATTTTAAATAACTATTTTCACTCAGCATATATTTAGGAGGAACCTATGGCAAACTATATGCAAATGATTGCTGCAAAAGAACTTGCAAAAAAATAGTGATTGGATGATGTTACAAATCGCTATTTGTAACTGGCCCTTTAAATGAGAAATTGCCCTGCTTCCCTGGATTGTGGAGAAGCCTGTTTGCCAGCCTCCTTCCTCATGACTATGGCCCCTGGAAGATTGTGCCCCTGAAAACTGATGAACTTTTATTGGGTGTGTATGGCCCTTTAAGAACCGTCTGGGGACATATTGTGACTTTGCTGAACAATGTCCCTTTAAGACTATTCCCAGACCTGTAAAATAACTTGCCCCTGGCTCTCTCCCACTTGGTTCAGTAAATAGGGCTTACTGAACCAAGTACCACACAGGCGGACCACCCAGAAGTTAAAGTGTGCAGGCAATTTACCTCCCAGGCTGTGAGGTTACTGCAGGTTAATTGCACGTGGCGGCGGCCATCTTTGTTCATTCGAATGCGGTCAGCGGTGTATGCTAAAGATTCTGTGGAACTGAAATCGGCTACACATTTTGCCGAACACCGCTGACCCTTACCTTCTTCCATACTGAACTTGCAGCTCCAGAGACTAAGTCCCGTTCGAAATGGGACTTAGTCGTTTTTTCGCATGAAATTGACCGGCCGCACAGCCCAAATCTATGGAACTGTTTTGGGCAGGAAATTGTGCTTGCGGTCGGTCATAAAGGGACCTCCAGCTAACTTTTGATCCACTGGAGGGATTTGGCTGATTTTTGGAAGTGTTTATGTTTGATGTATGCTGAGTTCAAATATGTAATTTTTATTGAATGTATAGTTTTAAAGTTACAGTGTATGTGTGAAAACTGTATTTTTACTGTATGCTATAATTATGTTATATGTTTATCTGAGGGGAGGAGATGTGGGGGTGGTACCATGTATGTGATTGGTTAATTTCATCCTCCCCCTGGGAGTGTCCTGTGTGTACCTTTTTGTAATAAAAAGCAGGCTGGGTGTTCCAGTCCTCAGTTCTTCTTGACCCTTCAAAACGTAGCCTTGTCTCGTTATTGGAGGGAATTGCTGTATCACACTGGGGACTGCTATGCTCTGCATATTCCCCTGAGCTTAATCACTTAGCTCTTTTAAGATCCTGGAGGACAGAAGCCGATCCAGGGTGGAAGGAAGACGGCGTGGCTCCAGTTAAGCTACGGTGGTTGTGGAGCCTGCGGTGGTTCCATCAACGGAGGGTACTCGGTCGGAGTACACGGAGCTCCGTTACAGATGACTCAGGACAAGGTGCTGTAGCAATTAAAGAAAGTTAATGTAAACAAAACTTCGGGCCTGAATTTATTCCCCCACAAGTAATTAAGGAACTAAGTGTGGAAATAAGTGCACCTCTGTATTTAATCTTTCAAGATTCTTTTCTTTTAGGAATTGTACCAGAGACTGTGTTTTTACTACACAATTTTGTTAAGAAATATTGGATTTGATTTAGTAATTGTGGTGTGCATCCTGACTTTTGTGTATATACTATGGTTTATGGCACACTAGGGAGTACCTATTTAGGTTTGCCCCTGATAATATTTTAAGCAACAGTGTACGCCCTCCACGTATTATTGTTATTATGTAATATGTCATATTTAATAAACATAATAGCTATAGGGGCTCCTTTGTCTGCTTAATGTATAACTTTGTCAGATATTTTTAACAGGGCATCAATAAAGATTTGTGTGCCCTTTCTTTTGTATATGTTGTAGGATTTTACTATACCATTTTTGTTAATAAATATCGGACTTTGGATCACTCAAGACAAGGTACAACAGCAGCTAAAGAAAGTACCAAATACATTTCACTTATGATGCCACTTGGAGCAAATTGTAACATTGCTCAGAATAGTTTACACAATGCAGCACACTCTTTTGGACTGATTTTACAGATTTTACAGACTTACAATTATGGTACCATATAGATTTTAATTAGGATAGTGTTTTAGGGTTATGGCAATACATGGAACTGTTTTGAGTGGGGGCACTGGAACAAAATCAAAATTGTAATCTTAGGACTGGAGCATATACAAGACATGCTGAACCAATGGACGTAGGGACATGAAGCAACCTTGAGAAAAAGACATCAAAACATTGTGTGGAAAGCTAATGTCTTAATGTACCCTTTTTTTATTTCAACAAAAAAGTTTTAAACCCCTTAACCCATTCAGAACAGAGTCAATAGTACACGTTCTGATCAAAACAAAATGTAAACAAAAACTGCAATTTGTGCTATATGTCTGTTCACCCGTAATTCACCTCTTTCATATTAAGTGCACCCACACTTATACATCATTTTGTTCAGGAGAAGCAGGGCTTTAATTTCCCACGAACTATTCATATATTAAACATAGTTTATTATGAATAAAATTAAAAAAGTTGAGAAATTAAGATTTTAAAAAAAAATTGTAGTTCCGCCTGACATTTTAGCTTTAAATGTCATAATACTGTTAGCTTTTACTGCAATAAAATGCACATATTTGTATACAGCAAAGTGTTTGTGACTAAGTGGCTACTAAAAAAGACTGAACATACCCCATTTGCAATAACCTGGGTTGTCTACTGTTGCAAATGGTATGCCATCATGGGGGTAATTTTCATTCATGGGCTACTGTACGGTCTCAAAGGCAACCTGGCAAATTTTAATGTGAAAAAACTGAAACGCAAGCCTTATATTTGACTCTAACTTTTGAAAACACCATAAAACCTGTACATGAGGGGTACTGTTTTACTCGGAAGACTTCGCTGAACACAAATATTAGTGTTTCAATACAGTAAAACTAATCACAACAATTATTTTGTCAGTGTAAGTTCCATTTGTGTGTAAAAAATGCAAAAACAGTCACTGTCACTGCCGATATCGTCGTTGTAATACATTTTACTGTTTTGAAACACTAATATTTGTGTTCAGCGAAGTCTTCCGAGTACCCCCCATTAACAGATTTTACGGTGTTTTGGAAAGTTACAGGGTCAAATATAGCACATTTCATTTTTAATTTTTGCACATTCAAATTTGCCAGATTATTAATGTTACCTTTGAGACCGTGTGTTAGCACAGGAATGAGAAAAAAATCAAAAAAAATCATATTTGGCCAGTGTTTGTGACTAAGTGGCTACTAAAAATGACTGGACATACTCCACGGTCTCAAAGGCAACATTACGAAACTGGCAAATCTCATTGTGAAAAAAATGAAATGCAAGCCTTATATTTGACTCTCTAACTTCCCAAAACACCATAAAACCTGTACATGGGGGGTAATGTTAGACTTTGGAGACTTCACTGAACACAAATATTAGTGTTTTAAAACAGTAAAGCATATTACAACAATAATATCGTCAGTAAAAGTGCTGTTCGTGTGTGAAAAATGCAAAAAACTTGTACAGGTTTTATAGTGTCTTGGAAAGTTACAGGGTTAAATATAGTGCTTGTGAATTAAATTCTATGCACTTTCAGCCTGGGTTGTCAGGCACGTCAATCAAATTTTAATTAATTAAATCACATAATTATGTTAAAAAATTACTTAAATATACACTTAGAATAAAATGTATATATATATATATATATATATATATTTAAATTCTACGTGTATAATTATGTAGTCATTTATGTAATTAAATATATATTTGCGGTTATTTCTATTTCATAAGAAAAAACAGGGAGAAGAGTCAGCGCTAAACTGCCACAGAGAGATATATAAAGCTTAATAACCGGCTGCACACCTTAACATGGAAGGGGAGTTCCCTCTAATCCCCTAATAGTAAATAGAATACAAAAGTAGCACAAAACAGAAAACAAGGGTGCGCCTAAAAACAATAAAATAGTGAAATAATAGATATAAGTCCAGAAAACTTTACGTAAGTCCAAAATTGGTACAATCCTCTCGAATGTGTAAGGCACTTGAAAATGGAGTGGGTCTTCACAGATATGTGCTTGTAGTCAGAAGAACATATAGGAAAGAAAGTAAAAAACAGGACTCCAATGGTACAGTATGTAAATGATACCCAATAATAGGATAATGGTAATAAGTATTACTCACACTTTTCAGAGCTAAAATCCAGCTCTGATATTGAATGCGTGAAATGGAATAATCCCCACTCAAGGATGTGTGAAGTGGCGCTGGTAGGCAGGTATGTCAAATGAGTCAGAGGTCCAGCGTTGGTATAATCCAGCCAAAAAGTAAAAAAGAATAAAATATAGTGCTCTCTGTTTTATAAATAAAACAATATTAAGAGATAAAAACTTACTCATGATATATAGAGCAGGCTATACTGCTCGATGAAAGCGTATGGGTGGTATAATCCCCACCTATGAATTCTTTATGCTTCTTTTTTAAGTTCTAAACATCAATGTAGTCAGGTACAAATAAAAAAAAGAATTAAAAGAAGTAAAATAATAAAATCTAATAAAAAAGGAATATGGCAGTCAGAATATATGGTGCCAAAATAGTTCCTTTATTACAATATATGTATATATAAAAATAGTATCTAAACGCGTTTCGCCTGAAAAGGCTTCTTCAAGTAGATATTAAAAAGAAAGACATGACCTGACATACATGAATTTATATAGAGTACAATAATATTTGAAATTCCCGCCATAGTGACGTCATAGTGATCTCATTAACATAGTGCATATAATAAAAAAACTGTTGCAAACAAAATAATAGGATAATGAGTAAAATACTAAGTGGATGCGGCTATTTTCACCACAAAACAAAGTTTATAAATATGTTTAAAACGAAATAAAAGAGAGTCACGTGACGCGCGACTAAAATACTTCCGCGTCACGTGACTATCGGTGAAACGCATGCGTTCCGTTTTAATGGAACGCATGTGGAGTTCTCATTAGTGACGCCCAAAAAGAGGGCAGGGTTAGAAAATCGTCATCTCCTGCAAAGGAGTGACGAAAACGAAAATGATAAAATTGTCTGCCTGCTGAATGCAGGCAGACACTGAAATAATGAGAGATGCATAAGTTCAAAGCCCAGAAAGGGCATATACATAAATAATATAAAAACTGTCAGATATAAGTAATAAAAATACATCCAATGCAAGTGATGAAATACATAATCAAAACTTATACATTAAAAAGCAGTATATGTTATATATAATAGGTGATATTATATAAAAACATAAATATTCACAGGAAAGTAGTGGAGTACATAATCAAGATTTGTAAATTAAAAACAGAATATGTTTTGTATAATAAAATAGCAAGTGATGTTAAACATATAGGCACTATAATAAGAAGCATTTAAAAAGCTTGGTAAATATGCTAAATGAGCATAAAAATCAATGTTAATAAAAAAAATACATATTTAATTATGTTAAAAGATTTATTTAATACTTTATTTATTATAAAAAATCAAAAGATCGAAGTCTATATTAAGACCTCTAGGGCTAAGGGTTTTTAAATTGTAAGCCCATTCCATTTCTTTTTTACCCAAAACTTTTTGGATGTCTCCTCCTCTCCATGGAACATTGCAGATGTCTATACCGATACATTTGAGATATTTTGGATTCTTTCCATGCTTAAGGAAATGCTTGGACACTGAGTTATTCTCATAACCTTTTAAAATATTACGGCAGTGTTCGGCCAGTCTAGTTTTTAACTCTCTGGTAGTCATACCAACATATTGTAACCCACATGGGCATTCCAATAAATAAATAAAAAAAATTGTGTTACAATGAATAAAATGTTTAATCTGATATGTTTTTGTGTAGATGATGATTTAAAAGAAGTGGTTTTGGACTTAATAGTATCGCTTGTACGTTTGCATACTCTACACCGATTACATTTAAAAAAAACGCTAGGTTTAGATAAAAAAGTGGGAAAATTAAGAGAAGGATTATTGTGTTTTTGTTTAGTGTAATTGCTTGTAAGGATTGACTTAAAGCTTGGTGCCCTTCTAAATATAACATTTGGTTTGTCGGGGATAATTCCAGCTAGAGTCTCATCCTGTTTCAATATATGCCAATGTTTTTTATAATCTTCTTCATAACATTACTTTTGTTGTTGAAGTCGAAAATAATTGGCAATAGAGGAATGTTTTTGGTGTCTTTTTTACTTTTATATTCTAATAATTCTGATCTATTTTTTCACTAATGTTTTTTAGTGTGAGATCTAGATCACTCTTAGGGTAGTTTTTTGGGGAGAATTTATTAAACTGCAGTTGGGTTTGTTCTTCAAAATCTTGGGCGAGGGAGCAGTTTCTCCGGAGACGTAGAAACTGGCTTTTTGGTATGCCATGAAGCCAAGGCTTATAGTGACAGCTAGAAACATCAATAACATTATTGGTACAGACTTTTTAAAAAAAAAAAAGTTTTTGTATTGATAATATTGTTCTTGATAAAAATTTCTAAATCTAAAAAGTGGATAGAAGAATTGCTATACTCCCAAGTTAAAAGAATACCTCTATCATTTAGATTTAGTTGCTGTAGGAACTGGTTGAGGGAATCTTCAGAACCTTCCCAAATAAAAAACAGATCATCTATATATCTTAAATATGTGACCAGGTTTGCCTGCCAGTAATGCGCCCCCCCCCCCCCCAGTATGGATGGATTGTATGTGGATTCCCAATCTGCCATAAATAGGTTGGCATAACTAGGGGCAAGAAAAAACAAGGTATATAGGCGCTCGCTATAATGTGATAGATCAGTGAGGGCTGCTGTATACAATACAAAGATTCCCAAACCTTGTGTATTGGTGAAACAAAGAATAAAATATGGCGTATACTGCGCACAAAGGTAATACGTACATACACCTCAGGGAGGGAGAGTTGGTAAGTACCTCGAAGTAATAAAACAGAAAAAATAATAATAGTGCAATACAATATATTAAAGTGCAAAATATGTGCTGGATAACTGTAGGAAAATCACTCACATAGGGTAGAGCTATATAAGAGCTCTGCTTTGTTCAGCGTGGACGGTATAATCCCCGTCTAAGGATACAGGATGGTAGGGATGGTATTGGTCCTCCAGATGCAAATGTAAATAGAAGAGAGAAGCACTCTGATAGTGTAGTAAGTACTATAAACCAGGATCATAGAACAAAGTATTGTACTTACAATTTGTAGAGCAAGACCTGCTCTAGTAATCACAGCATGGGTGGTACTATCCCCACCTAAGGATATGGTGGCACAGGTAGTCAACAGGACATAAAATGTAGGTTAAAATAATAAAGGATGTATGGCTAAGTAGAATAAAATAGACTATTTATTGTATAAATATAACATATAAAAATATTGGTACAAATGTCCAAGAAAGAATGTCCCACTTAACACGTTTCGCCTCTCCAGAGGCTTTATCAAAAGTGTCAGACGAATCCAAAAAACAAAAGTAATTATTATTTAAAATGATTCTAATACCTTGGATAATAAAATCTATTTGGTGGTCTGGAATATTTTTTTCAGCTCTTAAAATATTTTCAACTGCTGCACACCCTTTGTCGTGAGGAATAATAGTGTACAGAGATTGTACATCACACGTGACTAAAAGGTAAGTATTCTTCCAAATAAAATTGTCTAAAAACTAAAGTAGAGTCATAGAGTCTTTTAAATATGACTTCATACATTTCACTGTGGGCTGTAGGAGAATATCCAAATATTCTGATAGATTGGATAAAATAGAATTAATCCCTGACACAATGGGCCTAACTGGAGGATTGGTGACATTTTAATGAATCTTAGGTAAAAAGTAAATGATAGGAATTATGGGGTGGGACACGTTTAAAAAATCTAATTCTTGTTTACTTAAAATGTTTTGTTCCCGGCCACTAATGATGTACCGAACTGTCCGCCGGCGAACAGTTCCTGGCGAAATTAGCGTGTTCGCGTTCGCCACGGCGGGCGGACACATGCGCAGTTCGATCCGCCCCCTATTCGTCATCATTGGGCAAACTTTGACCCTGTGCCTCTCGGTCAGCAGACACATTCCAGCCAATCAGCAGCACTCCCTTCCACACCCTCCAACCTCCCTCCCAGCATCCATTTTCGATTCATTCGGAAGATGCATGCTTAGTGAGAGGAGGGAAAGTTTAGCTGCTGCTGATTAGATAGGGAAATTGATAGCTAGGCTAGGGTATTCAGTGTCCACTACAATCCTGAAGGACTCATCTGATCTCTGCTGTAAGGACAGCACCCCAAAAAGCCCTTTTTAGGGCTATAACATCAGGCTGCTTTTTTTTTTTTTTTCCTGTGTAATGTAATTGCAGGTGCCTGCCTGCCAGCTTCTGTGTGAGGTTCACATTGGATACTGTGCCTACTTGCCCAGTGCCACCACTCATATCTGTTTTAACAATAGGTTAAGCTTTACATTTAAAATATTTTTTTTTTTCACTGTAATAGAAGAGCAGTTGCCTGCCTGCCAGCTTCTGTGTGAGGTTCACATTGGATACTGTGCCCACTTGCCCAGTGCCACCACTCATATCTGTTTTAACAATTGGTTAAGCTTTAGATTTAAAATAAATAATTTTTTTTCACTGTAATAGAAGAGCAGTTGCCTGCCTGCCAGCTTCTGTGTCAGGTTGGATGCCTTGCCCATTTGCACAGTCAGTGCCACCACTCATATCTGTTTTAACAATTGGTTAAGCTTTAGATTTAAAATAAATAAAAAAATTTTCACTGTAATAGAAGAGCAGTTGCCTGCCTGCCAGCTTCTGTGTCAGGTTGGATGCCTTGCCCATTTGCACAGTCAGTGCCACCACTCATATCTGTTTTAACAATTGGTTAAGCTTTAGATTTTAAATAAATATTTTTTTTCACTGTAATAGAAGAGCAGTTGCCTGCCTGCCAGCTTCTGTGTGAGGTTCACATTGGATACTGTGCCCACTAGCCCAGTGCCACCACTCATATCTGTTTTAACAATTGGTTAAGCTTTAGATTTAAAATAAATAATTTTTTTTCACTGTAATAGAAGAGCAGTTGCCTGCCTGCCAGCTTCTGTGTCAGGTTGGATGCCTTGCCCATTTGCACAGTCAGTGCCACCACTCATATCTGTTTTAACAATAGCTTAAGCTTTAGATTTTAAAGAAATCATTTTTTTTCACTGTAATAGAAGATCAGTTAGTTGTCTGCAAGCATCTGGGTGTCAGGCCTACTTCAGCGTGTGCTCTGCAGACCTGTGCCAGCGTGCTTTGACAGTTGCCAATCATATCTGGTGTCTCTTTAGCGTGCTTTTACAAAGAAAAAAGGTTTCCAGTGTAAGCTAATAGCAGACAGTCAGTGTCCTTCAAGCGGCTCTGTCAGGCCTTCCTTCAGCGTGTGCCCTGCACAACCCTGCCAGCGTGCTTTGACAGTTGCCACTCATATCTTGTGTCTCTATAGCGTGCTTTTACAACCAAAATTTTGTTTCCACTGTAATAGAAGAGCAGTTGCCTGCCTGCCAGCTTCTGTGTGAGGTTCACATTGGATACTGTGCCTACTTGCCCAGTGCCACCACTCATATCTGTTTTAACAATTGGTTAAGCTTTACATTTAAAATAAATATTTTTTTTCACTGTAATAGAAGAGCAGTTAGTTGTCTGCAAGCGTCTGGGTGTCAGGCCTACTTCAGCGTGTGCTCTGCAGACATGTGCCAGCGTGCTTTGACAGTTGCCACTCATATCTGGTGTCTCTATAGCGTGCTTTTACAACCACATTTTTGTTTCCACTGTAATAGAAGAGCAGTTGCCTGCCTGCCTGCCAGCTTCTGTGTGAGGCTCACATTGGATACTGTGCCTACTTGCCCAGTGCCACCACTCATATCTGTTTTAACAATTGGTTAAGCTTTACATTTAAAATAAATATTTTTTTTTCACTGTAATAGAAGAGCAGTTAGTTGTCTGCAAGCGTCTGGGTGTCAGGTCTACTTCAGCGTGTGCTCTGCAGACCTGTGCCAGCATGCTTTGACAGTTGCCACTCATATCTGGTGTCTCTATAGCGTGCTTTTACAACCAAAATTTTGTTCCCACTGTAATAGAAGAGCAGTTGCCTGCCTGCCAGCTTCTGTGTGAGGTTCACATTGGATACTGTGCCTACTTGCCCAGTGCCACCACTCATATCTGTTTTAACAATTGGTTAAGCTTTACATTTAAAATAAAAACATTTTTTCACTGTAATAGAAGAGCAGTTAGTTGTCTGCAAGCGTCTGGGTGTCAGGCCTACTTCAGCGTGTGCTCTGCAGACCTGTGCCAGCGTGCTTTGACAGTTGCCAATCATATCTGGTGTCTCTTTAGCGTGCTTTTACAAAGAAAAAAGGTTTCCAGTGTAAGCTAATAGCAGACAGTCAGTGTCCTTCAAGCGGCTCTGTCAGGCCTTCCTTCAGCGTGTGCCCTGCACAACCCTGCCAGCGTACTTTGACAGTTGCCACTCATATCTTGTGTCTCTATAGCGTGCTTTTACAACCAAAATTTTGTTTCCACTGTAATAGAAGAGCAGTTGCCTGACTGCCAGCTTCTGTGTGAGGCAGTGGCGGATCCAGGGGGGGGGCAACGGGGCAATTGCCCCCCCCGAGATTCTCTCCTGCCGGCTAACGCAGGGCTGGCATTGTCCAAGTGCCAGCCCTGCATTGTGCCTGCGGACCGGGGAGGGAGATCAGAGATCTCCCTCCCCGGTCCGCAGGCACATTACTGACAGCCGTCAGGGGAGGGAGAGAGGACCCGGAAGCTGTTACCAGCAGCTCCTCCGGGTCCTCCTCTCGCAAGATTTGGAGCGTTGCCGCGGTTACCACGGCAACGCTCCAAATCTCTCGAGAGTGAACTCTAGCCCCGGAGCGCAGGCTAGAGTTCTTCTCACCACCACCGGACCACCAGGGAATCCCCACTGGACCACCAGGGACTAAGAAATGTCCCCCCTCCTCCCAGTAAAGGTAAGAAGGGAGGGGGGACATGAAGTATATATTTATTTTAATTAAATGTAAAAAATAAAAACACACACATTTAAAAAAAAAAAAAGCCCCCCCCTATCCTTCTTATCATACACACACATTGCCCCTGCCCCCCATACACACACACATTGCCCCCATACACACACATTGCCCCTGCCCCCCATACACACACATTGCCCCTGCCCCCATACACACACACATTGCCCCTGCACCCCACACACACACACATTGCCCCTGCCCCCCATACACACACACATTGCCCCTGCCCCCCATACACACACACATTGCCCCTGCCCCCCATACACACACACATTGCCCCTGCCCCCATACACACACACATTGCCCCCATACACACACACATTGCCCCTGCCCCCCATACACACACACATTGCCCCTGCCCCCCCATTCACACACACACATTGCCCCCATACACACACACATTGCCCCTGCCCCCCATACACACACATATTGCCCCTGCCCCCCCATACACACACACACATTGCCCCCCCATACACACACACATTGCCCCTGCCCCCATACACACACATTGCCCCTGCCCCCCATACACACACGCATTGCCCCTGCCCCCCATACACACATTGCCCCTGCCCCCCATACACACACATTGCCCCTGCACCCCATATACACACACATTGCCCCTGCCCCCCATACACACACACATTGCCCCTGCACCCCATATACACACACATTGCCCCTGCCCCCCATACACACACACATTGCCCCTGCCCCCCATACACACACACATTGCCCCTGCCCCCCATAAACACACACATTGCCCCTGCCCCCCATACACACACACATTGCCCCTGCACCCCATATACACACACATTGCCCCTGCCCCCCATACACACACACATTGCCCCTGCCCCCCATACACACACACATTGCCCCTGCCCCCCATAAACACACACATTGCCCCTGCCCCCCATAAACACATTGCCCCCATATACACACACATTGCCCCTGCCCCCCATACACACACACATTGCCCCTGCCCCCCATACACACACACATTGCCCCTGCCCCCCATAAACACACACATTGCCCCTGCCCCCCATAAACACATTGCCCCCATATACACTGCCCCCATATACACATACACTGCCCCACATACACACACTGCCCCCCATAAACACATTGCCCCACACATACACTGCAATACACACACACACACACATACTGACCCACACACACACTGCACCCCTGACATATACTGCCGCCCTCACGTACACACTGCAACCTACACACACTGCTAATACACTGTCCCCCTCACACACACACACACTGCACCCCTCACACATTGCACCACTCACACATACCACTGCTCATCTGCCCTACTACAGCCCCATTTCCCAGAGGACCTCAGGTAAGTTGTCAAACAGTTCTTAAACAGTTTGACTACTTACTCTGGGAGGGGTCTTGGCATTATTGGCACAATAACCACTACACTGAACTGTAGTGGTTATTGTGTCTGGATTATTTATTTAAATAATCTACAAGTGCCCCTCCCGAGATCAGGCTCTGGATCCGCCACTGGTGTGAGGTTCACATTGGATACTGTGCCTACTTGCCCAGTGCCACCACTCATATCTGTTTTAACAATTGGTTAAGCTTTACATTTAAAATAAATAATTTGTTTTCACTGTAATAGAAGAGCAGTTGCCTGCCTGCCAGCTTCTGTGTCAGGTTGGATGCCTTGCCCATTTGCACAGTCAGTGCCACCACTCATATCTGTTTTAACAATAGCTTAAGCTTTAGATTTTAAAGAAATCATTTTTTTCACTGTAATAGAAGATCAGTTAGTTGTCTGCAAGCATCTGGGTGTCAGGCCTACTTCAGCGTGTGCTCTGCAGACCTGTGCCAGCGTGCTTTGACAGTTGCCAATCATATCTGGTGTCTCTTTAGCGTGCTTTTACAAAGAAAAAAGGTTTCCAGTGTAAGCTAATAGCAGACAGTCAGTGTCCTTCAAGCGGCTCTGTCAGGCCTTCCTTCAGCGTGTGCCCTGCACA
This sequence comes from Pelobates fuscus, assembly GCF_036172605.1. NCBI lineage: Eukaryota > Metazoa > Chordata > Amphibia > Anura > Pelobatidae > Pelobates > Pelobates fuscus. The sequence goes on from NC_086324.1 coordinate 125,514,437, forward strand.
ACCCTGCCAGCGTACTTTGACAGTTGCCACTCATATCTTGTGTCTCTATAGCGTGCTTTTACAACCAAAATTTTGTTTCCACTGTAATAGAAGAGCAGTTGCCTGCCTGCCAGCTTCTGTGTGAGGTTCACATTGGATACTGTGCCTACTTGCCCAGTGCCACCACTCATATCTGTTTTAACAATTGGTTAAGCTTTACATTTAAAATAAATATTTTTTTTCACTGTAATAGAAGAGCAGTTAGTTGTCTGCAAGCGTCTGGGTGTCAGGCCTACTTCAGCGTGTGCTCTGCAGACATGTGCCAGCGTGCTTTGACAGTTGCCACTCATATCTGGTGTCTCTATAGCGTGCTTTTACAACCAAAATTTTGTTCCCACTGTAATAGAAGAGCAGTTGCCTGCCTGCCAGCTTCTGTGTGAGGTTCACATTGGATACTGTGCCTACTTGCCCAGTGCCACCACTCATATCTGTTTTAACAATTGGTTAAGCTTTACATTTAAAATAAAAAAAAAAATTTCACTGTAATAGAAGAGCAGTTAGTTGTCTGCAAGCGTCTGGGTGTCAGGCCTACTTCAGCGTGTGCTCTGCAGACCTGTGCCAGCGTGCTTTGACAGTTGCCAATCATATCTGGTGTCTCTTTAGCGTGCTTTTACAAAGAAAAAAGGTTTCCAGTGTAAGCTAATAGCAGACAGTCAGTGTCCTTCAAGCGGCTCTGTCAGGCCTTCCTTCAGCGTGTGCCCTGCACAACCCTGCCAGCGTACTTTGACAGTTGCCACTCATATCTTGTGTCTCTATAGCGTGCTTTTACAACCAAAATTTTGTTTCCACTGTAATAGAAGAGCAGTTGCCTGCCTGCCAGCTTCTGTGTGAGGTTCACATTGGATACTGTGCCTACTTGCCCAGTGCCACCACTCATATCTGTTTTAACAATTGGTTAAGCTTTACATTTAAAATAAATAATTTGTTTTCACTGTAATAGAAGAGCAGTTGCCTGCCTGCCAGCTTCTATGTCAGGTTGGATGCCTTGCCCATTTGCACAGTCAGTGCCACCACTCATATCTGTTTTAACAATAGCTTAAGCTTTAGATTTTAAAGAAATCATTTTTTTTCACTGTAATAGAAGATCAATTAGTTGTCTGCAAGCGTCTGGGTGTCAGGCCTACTTCAGCGTGTGCTCTGTAGACCTGTTCCAGCGTGCTTTGACAGTTGCCAATCATATTTGGTGTCTCTATAGCGTGCTTTTAAAACCAAAATTTGTTTTTCACTGTTATAGATTGAATAGCAGTTACTTGTCTTCAAGCGGGTGTCTCAGGCCTACAGTGTGTGCTCTGCAGAACTGTTCCAGTGCACATTGCCAATCATATCTGGTGTCTCTATAGCGTGCTTTTAAAACCAAAATTTGTTTTTCACTGTTATAGATTGAATAGCAGTTACTTGTCTTCAAGCGGCTCTGTCAGTCCTTCCTTCAGCGTGTGCTCTGCAGAACTGTTACAGTGCACATTGCCAATCATATCTGGTCTCACAGTAGCTTGCACGCATAGTACCACTAATCCCAAAAAAAATGACAGGCAGAGGCAGGCCACCCCGCAGGGGCCGTCGTGGTCGTGGTGCTGTGATTCCCTTTTGCCCTAGAATAATGCCCAGTTTTCAGAAGCCACGTACCCTGAACTTGAAAAGTTCTGAGGACTTAGTTGACTGGCTAACACAGGACACCCAATCTTGTACAGCCTCCGCTCGGAACCTTGACGCACCATCCTCCTCCAGCTTAGCTTCAGGCACCTCTCAAGATAGCACTCACCCGCCTGCCGCCACCACCAAAACTAGCACCACAGCCGCTTTACTTGGTATGTCAGAGGAGTTATTCACACACCCGTTTGAAGAAATGAGTGATGCGCAACCATTATTGCTAGAGGATGTAGATAACAGGGATATGTCTCAGGCAGGCAGCATTAAACACATGGAGGTATGGTGTGATGATGATGATGTTGTACCCGCTGCTGCTTCCTTTTCTGAGTTGTCAGATACAAGCGAAGCGGTTGATGATGACGATGCGTCCATGGATGTCACGTGGGTGCCCGCTCGGCAAGAAGAAGAACAGGGCGAAAGTTCAGATGGGGAGACAGAGAGGAGGAGGAGACGAGTTGGAAGCAGGGGGGGGTCGTCGCAAGGAGCTAGTGGCACAGTCAGACAGCATGCATCGGCACCCGGGGTCAGCCCGACAGCACGCCAATCAACACACGCTGTGTCCACCACCAGAATGCCGTCATTGCAGAGCTCAGCAGTGTGGCATTTTTTTTGTGTGTCTGCCTCTGACAACAGCGATGCCATTTGCAACCTGTGCCAAAGGAAACTGAGTTGTGGGAGGTCCAACACCCACCTAGGTACAACTGCTTTGCGTAGGCACATGATCTCACATCACAAACGCCTATGGGATCAACACATGAGTACAAGCAGCACGCCTACTCTAAGCCGCCATCCTCCTCCTGGTCCAGCATCTTCAGCCACGTCAACCACTGCTGTCCTTCTTGCCCCCTCTCAACCATCCGCCACTCCGTCTCCCGCCTTGAGCAGTTCCCGCTCATCTGCCCACAGTCATGTGTCTGTCAAGGACATGTTTGAGCGTAAGAAGCCAATGTCACCAAGTCACCCCCTTGCCCAGCGTCTGACAGCTGGCTTGTCTGAACTATTAGCCCGCCAGCTTTTACCATACAATCTGGTTGAGTCTGAGGCGTTCAAAAAATTTGTAGCTATTGGGACACCGCAGTGGAAGGTACCCGGACGGAATTTCTTTTCACAAAAGGCAATCCCCAACTTGTACTCGATTGTGCAAAAGGAAGTCATGGCATGTCTGGCACACAGTGTTGGGGCAAGGGTCCATCTGACCACTGATACCTGGTCTGCAAAGCATGGTCAGGGCAGGTATATCACCTACACTGCGCATTGGGTAAACCTGCTGACGGCTGACAAGCAAGGAATGCGTGGCATTGCAGAGGAGTTGGTGACACCGCCACGAATTGCAGGCAGTCCTGCTGCCACCTCCTCTACTCCTCCTACTCCATCCTCTTCCATAACCTCCTCGGCTGAGTCCTCTTGTGCCGCTGCTTCTTGCTCCACATCAACGGCACCCCCCCAGCTCCCCAGGTACTATTCCACATCCCGGATACGGCAGTGTCACGCCGTCTTGGGTTTGACTTGCTTGAAAGCAGAGAGTCACACCGGACAAGCACTCCTGTCCACCCTGAACGCACAGGTGGAAAAGTGGCTGACTCCGCAGCAACTGGATATCGGCAAAGTGGTGTGTGACAACGGAAAAAATTTGATAGCGCCATTGAAGTTGGGCAAGTTGACACATGTGCCGTGCATGGCACATGTGTGTAATCTGATCGTACAACGCTTTGTGCATAAGTACACAGGCTTACAGGACGTCCTGAAGCAGGCCAGGAAGGTGTGTGGCCATTTCAGATGTTCCTACATGGCCATGGCTCACTTTACCGATATCCAGCGGCGAAACAACATGCCAGTGAGGCGCTTGATTTGCGACAGCCCTACACGTTGGAATTCAACACTCCTAATGTTCGACCGCCTGCTCCAACAAGAAAAAGCTGTTAATGAATATTTGTATGACCGGGGTGCTAGGACAGCCTCTGGGGAGCTGGGAATTTTTTTGCCACGTTACTGGACGCTCATGCGCAATGCCTGTAGACTCATGCGTCCTTTTGAGGAGGTGACAAACCTAGTCAGTCGCAGTTGTGTGTGTGCGTGTGTATGGCTGTCTGCCTGTGTGTGTGTGTGTGACAGGGTGAAGATTTCTTGCACATGGGTGTGACAGGGTGAAGATTTCTTGCACAGGGCGCCCAAAGGCCTAAGGCTGGCCCTGCGCATGGGTCAGTGGCTCTGCACCAGACTTCCCTCCAATTGATCAAAGTTAAAGGATTTCAAGTGGACTGATTACAATTACAGGGCCTCTAAAGAGTCCTGTATTGTTATTTGTCGTCACTACCTTCCCGCGTCGGGAGTGGGTCATTTGCGCCCCTGCTGCCTTCCTTGCATGTGGTAGCTGTTTGTCAGGGATTTGTCAATCCATATCTGCCAAGTGACCCTATGTAGGGGTAACAGTCCCTATTCTGCTCTGTGTCAGTGTGTATCATGGTCTCTGTGGACAGGGAACAGTCTCTATTCTGCTCTGTGTCAGTGTGTATCAGGGGTTTTGAGGACAGGTGTCAATCCATATCTGCCAAGTGACCCTATGTAGAGGGAACAGTCTCTATTCTGCTCTGTGTCAGTGTGTATCAGGGGTTTTGAGGACAGGTGTCAATCCATATCTGCCAAGTGACCCTATGTAGGGGGAACAGTCTCTATTCTGCTCTGTGTCAGTGTGTATCAGGGGTTTTGAGGACAGGTGTCAATCCATATCTGCCAAGTGACCCTATGTAGGGGGAACAGTCTCTATTCTGCTCTGTGTCAGTGTGTATCAGGGATCATTAGGATAGGTGTCAATCCATATCTGCCAAGTGACCCTATGTAGGGGGAACAGTCCCTATTCTGCTCTGTGTCAGTGTGTATCAGGGGTTTTGAGGACAGGTGTCAATCCATATCTGCCAAGTGACCCTATGTAGGGGGAACAGTCTCTATTTTGCTCTGTGTCAGTGTGTATCAGGGGTTTTGAGGACAGGTGTCAATCCATATCTGCCAAGTGACCCTATGTAGGGGGAACAGTCTCTATTCTGCTCTGTGTCAGTGTGTATCAGGGATCATTAGGATAGGTGTCAATCCATATCTGCCAAGTGACCCTATGTAGGGGGAACAGTCCCTATTCTGCTCTGTGTCAGTGTGTATCAGGGGTTTTGAGGACAGGTGTCAATCCATATCTGCCAAGTGACCCTATGTAGGGGGAACAGTCCCTATTCTGCTCTGTGTCAGTGTGCATCATGGTCTCTGTGGACAGGGAACAGTCTCTATTCTGCTCTGTGTCAGTGTGTATCAGGGGTTTTGAGGACAGGTGTCAATCCATATCTGCCAAGTGACCCTATGTAGGGGGAACAGTCCCTATTCTGCTCTGTGTCAGTGTGTATCATGGTCTCTGTGGACGGTGAACAGTCTCTATTCTGCTCTGTGTCAGTGTGTATCATGGTCTCTGTGGACAGGGAACAGTCTCTATTCTGCTCTGTGTCAGTGTGTATCAGGGGTTTTGAGGACAGGTGTCAATCCATATCTGCCAAGTGACCCTATGTAGAGGGAACAGTCTCTATTCTGCTCTGTGTCAGTGTGTATCAGGGGTTTTGAGGACAGGTGTCAATCCATATCTGCCAAGTGACCCTATGTAGGGGGAACAGTCTCTATTCTGCTCTGTGTCAGTGTGTATCAGGGGTTTTGAGGACAGGTGTCAATCCATATCTGCCAAGTGACCCTATGTAGGGGGAACAGTCTCTATTCTGCTCTGTGTCAGTGTGTATCAGGGATCATTAGGATAGGTGTCAATCCATATCTGCCAAGTGACCCTATGTAGGGGGAACAGTCCCTATTCTGCTCTGTGTCAGTGTGTATCAGGGGTTTTGAGGACAGGTGTCAATCCATATCTGCCAAGTGACCCTATGTAGGGGGAACAGTCTCTATTCTGCTCTGTGTGAGTGTGTCAGGGGTTTTGAGGACAGGTGTCAATCCATATCTGCCAAGTGACCCTATGTAGGGGGAACAGTCTCTATTCTGCTCTGTGTCAGTGTGTATCAGGGATCATTAGGATAGGTGTCAATCCATATCTGCCAAGTGACCCTATGTAGGGGGAACAGTCCCTATTCTGCTCTGTGTCAGTGTGTATCAGGGGTTTTGAGGACAGGTGTCAATCCATATCTGCCAAGTGACCCTATGTAGGGGGAACAGTCCCTATTCTGCTCTGTGTCAGTGTGCATCATGGTCTCTGTGGACAGGGAACAGTCTCTATTCTGCTCTGTGTCAGTGTGTATCAGGGGTTTTGAGGACAGGTGTCAATCCATATCTGCCAAGTGACCCTATGTAGGGGGAACAGTCCCTATTCTGCTCTGTGTCAGTGTGTATCATGGTCTCTGTGGACGGTGAACAGTCTCTATTCTGCTCTGTGTCAGTGTGTATCATGGTCTCTGTGGACAGGGAACAGTCTCTATTCTGCTCTGTGTCAGTGTGTATCAGGGGTTTTAAGGACAGGTGTCAATCCATATCTGCCAAGTGACCCTATGTAGGGGGAACAGTCTCTATTCTGCTTTGTGTCAGTGTGTATCAGGGCTGGGCTTTGAGGACAGGTGTCAATGTTAGGTGATTTCTGCCCTTTATGGATTAAAAGCAGACTCTGCATCAACTGTGCAATTTTCCATGGGAGTTTTGCCATGGATCCCCCTCTGGCATGCCACAGTCCAGGTGTTAGTCCCCTTGAAACAACTTTTCCATCACTATTGTGGCCAGAAAGAGTCCCTGTTGTTTTTAAAATTCGCCTGCCCATTGAAGTCAATGGCGGTTCACGCGGTTCGCCGGTTCGCGAACATTTGCGGAAGTTCGCGTTCGCCGTTCGCGAACCGAAAATTTCGGGTTCGCGACAACACTACCGGCCACTAATTAAAAATGAAGTTAAAACTTGTTGTATTGTAATAAATAGTTCCTTTATTACAATATATGTATATATAAAAATAGTATCTAAACGTGTTTCGCCTGAAAAGGCTTCTTCAAGTAGATATTAAAAAGAAAGACATGACCTGACATATATGAATTTATATAGAGTACAATAATATTTGAAATTCCCGCCATAGTGACATCATAGTGATCTCATTAACATAGTGCATATAATAAAAAAACAGTTGCAAACAAAATAATAGGATAATGAGTAAAATACTAAGTGGATGCGGCTATTTTCGCCACAAAACAAAGTTTATAAATATGTTTAAAATGAAATAAAAGAGAGTCACGTGACGCGCGACTCTCTTTTATTTCGTTTTAAACATATTTATGTTTACCTATTGTAACATTTTGTAATTGTCTCATTTATTGTTAAATTTGGCTATAATAAGAATAATAACTAGAAAAGCTACAATTTCTGGGGAAATTGTGTAAAGTGTTCTTGCCTCCACCAGTGGTCTACAACTGGAGTGGGTGGAGTAACAGTTATTAGTTATTTATATAGCACATTTAATTGCAACGTTGCTGCCCAAAGTGCTTCACAGTTACATTAAAACATACATTTATATATTTATCAAAAGTGTCAGACGAATCCAAAAAACAAAAGTAATTATTATTTAAAATGATTCTAATACCTTGGATAATAAAATCTATATGGTGGTCTGGAATATTTTTTCAGCTCTTAAAATATTTTCAACTGCTGCACACCCTTTGTCGTGAGGAATAATAGTGTACAGAGATTGTACATCACACGTGACTAAAAGGTAAGTATTCTTCCAAATAAAATTGTCTAAAAACTAAAGTAGAGTCATAGAGTCTTTTAAATATGACTTCATACATTTCACTGTGGGCTGTAGGAGAATATCCAAATATTCTGATAGATTGGATAAAATAGAATTAATCCCTGACACAATGGGCCTAACTGGAGGATTGGTGACATTTTAATGAATCTTAGGTAAAAAGTAAATGATAGGAATTATGGGGTGGGACATGTTTAAAAAATCTAATTCTTCAGTATAGATTTGCATGTCCACTACAGGCACGAAACATAAAGAAGTCTCTCAAAAGTTAAGCAGACATGTATACTTATATCTTGTATACTACTTATATCTTGTATACTACTACTTACTCCGCTATCTAGATGACCAGCCATACTTTGACGGTTACCCGATAATGCTCTCTTAAAAACTTAAAATGTGCTATACTCTTATGCCACGTTACGTTTCCATTAATTGTTACATCACTGCTTGTTACCGCTGTTGTGGCTGAACAAGCCTATTGTTATACCATGCACAACAAAAATAAAGAATTATAAAAAAAAAAAAAAAATCTAATTCTTGTTTACTTAAAATGTTTTGTTCCCGGCCACTAATTAAAAATGAAGTTAAAACTTGTTGTATTTTAGAGGTGGGGTCTTGTGTTAGTTTTTTATAAACATTGATTTCACTAAGTTGTCTCATAGCCTCTCCTATATACATGTCCTTAGTTAGTATTACTATACCTCCCCCTTTGTCAGCACATTTGATGACAATATTTTCGTCTTTCTGCAGTTGTTGTAATGCTTCTCGCTCTAATTTTGTGAGGTTATCACGGTCACATTTTTTTCTCTGAATTTTTTCTAAATCTTTTGTGACTAGCTTTTCAAAAAACTTCTAGAGGACCTGATTTGAAACTTGAAGGAAAGAAAGTAGATTTTTTTTCTTTAATGAAGTGGATATTATATTAGGAGATCCTAATTGTGGAATAACTGGAGATTGGGAAGTGAGTATTTCTGTATTTTTACACGCAAAAAATCTCTTAAGGGTGGCTTTCCTGACAAATTTATTAACGTCAATGAATGTTTGGAATGATTTGAATGGGTTCGTGGGAGCAAATTTGAGCCCTTTTTGTAAGACTGAGATTTGAGTGGATGTAAGTGCTTTTTGGGATAGATTGAAAATACCCAATTCTTTCTCATTAGTCTGATTTATTGTCGTTCTAGCCTTTCTCTTTTGGACTCTTCGGCCACTTCTCCTTCCTCTAAACTCAGACTTATAAAACACTAAAAAGCACAACCTAAAAAATACAAAGGGAGACCAATAGTGCAGACTGAAAATTAAAAACACAAAAATATAAAAAACTAAAATACACTCACAAACAAACGTAAAAAGCAGGCAGGGTATAAACGGTCTTCTTCGAATGCTTCTTCCCTTCTCAGTGTGGAAACGGATGCTTAAAATGAAGCACAAAGACAGACCATAGTGTAAAAATGTATAATATTGAAGATAAAGCTTTATTGGACACAATCACAAAATAATAGTAGTAAAAAAGGCCTTTCAACTCAAACTCGATGTCTTCCACCAGAAGAACGATATCGTCATCCAAAATTTCAGAGACACCAAAAATGAAGAGGTCCACAGTTAAAATTTGATACAGATAAAACAAAGCTTGCCACCCTACGCGTTTCGTCTGTTAAGACTTCATCAGGGGCTTGTGGCATCAATATATTGATGCCACAAGCCCCTGATGAAGTCTTAACAGACGAAACGCAGCCACTCGAATCGAAAAAAAAATGGGGACTGTGGTCTCAGCACATAACAAGGCCGCAACCCTTACAAACGCACTCTCCTCCAGGCAGGGACGTATTAGCCGCAAGGCAAACAAGGCATTTGCCTTGGGCGGCATTTTCCAGGGGGCGGCAAAAAAGCCGCCCCCAAACGCCCAGGGCAAATGCCTTGTTAGCCTTGCGGCTAACTGACATGCCGGATGGGCTGGCTGCTAGGCGCGAGCGGCACTGGCGAGGGAGCACTTTCCCCTGAGCTCTCTGCTCAGCTCCCTCGCGCGCCGCCCGCAGAGTGAGGCTGGGAGGCGGAGCCAGAATATGACATCATATTCCGGCTCCCAGCCTCACTCTGCGGGCGGCGCGCGAGGGAGCTGAGCAGAGAGCTCACGGGAAAGTGCTCCCTCGCCAGTGCCGCCCGCGCCTAGCAGCCAGCCAAGCAGCCAGCTCAGCAGCCCGACAGGAACACCGGCAGCCCCAGGAAGAGGGAGAACCCCCCCCCCAGCATTCCTAAAGGTAAGGAGGCTGGGGGGGCATGACACCATTCCATGTATATATATATATTAATATTTTATAAACAAACTAATGCTGCAAAATGTAAAGTGACTGTGACACTTTTTATAAATGCATATTCTTCTTAAATATTAAACATGAAGGGCAGGCCATTTGGAGTGTAACTCTAATCTATCTCAGGCAGCCTGGGCCATATATTCTGGTGTTGAACTGACGTAAAGATACACCATGAATGTGGAATTCCAATTGTCTGTCTCTTAGTGTCTGTCTCTTAGTGTGTGTCTGTCTCTTAGTGTGTGTCTCTTAGTGTCTCTTAGTGTTAGTGTGTGTCTGTCTCTTAGTGTCTGTCTCTTAGTGTGTGTCTGTCTGTTAGTGTGTGCCTGTCTGTCAGTGTGTGCCTGTCTGTCAGTGTGTGCCTGTCTGTCAGTGTGTGCCTGTCTGTCAGTGTGTGCCTGTCTGTTAGTGTGTGCCTGTCTGTTAGTGAGTGTGAGTGTGTTTGCCTGTTAGTGAATGAGTGTCTGTTAGTGAGTATGTGTTTCTGTCAGTGAATGTGTGTGTGTGTGTATTTAGAATGCGGGGCAGGGTGGAAGGGTTGGGTGGGGGGCGCCTGAGTTTTGTCCTGCCTAGGGCAGCACAAAACCAGGATACACCACTGCCTCCAGGATCATTGACCTAGAGCTGGAGCTAGAGGATGTCTCCAATCGATCAAGGAGAAACAACTTGCGCATCCGAGGCCTGCCGGAAACAGTGGGAGACGCAGACCTAGAAGAAACTCTAGTCGCCAACTTCAAACGCAGCCTCCCTGACATCCCAGATCACCTATGGCTGGTGGACAGGGTACACCGAGCTCTGAGGGCCCGTGGGCCAGAAAACAGCCCCCCACGAGATGTCATCGTCAAATGGCACTACTATAAGACCAAAGAAGCCATACTATGACACAGCAGGGTGGGGGCCTACGAGCATGAGGGCACCATGCTACAACTCTACCAAGACGTGGCGCTGGCCACACTCCTTCGGAGGAAGGAATGGAAACCAGTAACGGACCTACTGAGGAACAACGGCATATGTTTTGCCTGGGGTTACCCATTCAAGATTCTGGTTTTCAAAGGGCCAAGGCCGACGGTACTGTTGTCATCCACCGATGTTCCCGCCTTTCTCCGGGAGTTGGGCCTGGACCTGCCACATGACTTCCAAGCACCATTATGGCAGACAGAGGCCCTCTCCAAGGTCACCGAGTCGGAGGACCCCTGAGGCCACTGGCGTGACTAACGAACAATGCATCGTACACACGGGACGTGTGGGACCCTCATTGATTACAGACATATCTAAACCGCATAACCATAAGTATATTTTCTTGGGAACCAGGGGCTTCATAGGCATATGTTTAGCTGATGGGGGGGTGGAGGGGGGGCCCGGTGCCCAGGGGGTGTTTGGGGAGGGGGGTCAGGGTCGGGCGGTGTTTACAACTGAATGGCCCAGCCAAAGTGATTTTGTATGTGCACTGTGCCACAAACAAGACTGGTAACCAGCAAGGGGTAGACCGAGGTGCGGGCACGGGAACTGACATCCCCGCACGGCAGCGTGGCGCAAAGTGAAGTACCCCTTAGGTGGAGCAGCACGGGCTGGGGAGCGGGGACTCCTCACACTGCAGAGGTGGCGCAGATGCCCACAGGGGTCGGGGTGGGGTCGTCGGGGAGTGGCGGGGGCTCTCACGGGAACGGACCGGCACTGAGTGAAGACTGTCCCTCCCCCTCCTGCGGCCCCCCTCCCCTCTCCGCGCACCCTAATGCGGGCCCCAGCGGTTGGGGTTAATAAAATTACCTCTTTTGAGTGAGTGTTGCCGGGGTGCTCTTCGGCTTGGCTTCCCCCCCCCCCCGTTTTTGAGGTGATCTCCTCGACGCGGTGGTTGCCCACCCCCAGAGCTCCTGGCAAACTATAAGACCTGGAACTAAACTTTTAGTTTACCTAAGTTTACTTTCTGTTAGAGTTATTTTAGAATTCTTTAGTGGTCTGAGGGACTACGTACACCGGTTGGCAGGTGTGCTATATTGTGGACCCGGCCTCAGCGGTCGGGGTAGACAAGGCTACCCATTTTACGGGAGCATTGCCGGGGTGCTCTTTGGCTGGGTTCCCCCCCCCCCCGTCTGGGACAGATCCCCTTGGCACGGTGGTTGCCCACCCCTGGAGCTCCTGGCAAACCAAAAGAACTGGAACTAAACTTTTGATTTACTTTCGTTTACTTTATTTTAGAGTTATTTAAGAGTTTCTAAGTGTAACAAGAGACTGCTTGCACCGGTCGGCTGGTGCAGAGTTTGTGAACCCGGCCTTAACGGCTGGGGTTGAAAGGGCTACCCATTTAACGGGAGCGTTGCTGGGGGGCTCTTTGACTGGGATTCCCCCCCCCCCCGTTTTGGGGTTCTCCCCTCAACGCGGTGGTTGCCCATCCCTGGAGCGCCTGGCAAACTATAAGACCTGGAACTAATTTTTGTTCTATCTTAGAGCTATTTTAGAGTTACCTTTATTTTTTAGTTATCTTAGTGTTTATAAGTGTACCAAGTGACCACTAACACCAATTGACTGGTGTACTGTACTGTGAATCTGACCCCAGCAGTTGGGGGACCTACACCTACTTGTTCTACGTGGGAGTTGCCGGGGTGCTCTTGGGCTGGGCTCCCTCCCCGTTGCGGGGTGCCCCCTCGGCGTGGTGGCTGCCCACCCGTTGAGCTCCTGGCAAACTTTAAGACCTGGAACTAAACTTTACTACTTATCTTAGAGTTGATAAGAGCAACCAGAGACTAAATACACCAGTTGGTTGGAGGGCTACACTGTGAATTGGGAATTTTGTTTTCCGAACACTGTTTTTTGAGAGAGACTTAACTATCCTGCACTAACCACCCTGAAACAGGGAATTAATACCTGATAGGTATTGGCTTAGTAACACACACAGGACAGTACCGAACACTCTCTTCTTGGATTTGTTCCCCTCTTATTCTAGTTGGCCGTAGCCTTCACTCTCCACACCCCTGATCCCCCTCGCCCCCCCTACTCCCCCCCTTACCAGCTTCACCACCCCTGACCCACTGCTGGGGACGGCCATAGCAGCTGACCCCGCAGCTGACACACAGGGCCCACAAAAAAAAAAAAAGCAGCACATATACAACAAATGGAACTTAAACTGACATCCCTAAACGTAAACGGACTTAACAGCCCAAAAAGCTGACATTGCATACATACAGGAAACCCATCTACCCAGTACGATGGGAATACAGCTCACAAACCAGGTATATACCAGAGCGTTCGCATCACGGCCGTTGTGTAAGAGAAACGGTGTCGAAATCCTTATACATAAGAACTGTCCACTCACCATAAGAAGGCCGGTACGTGGTCCTGACGGGTACGATCCACTCTAACACATACCATTTGATCAATATATATGCACCTAACACCGCTAACAGGGACTTTTGGACAGACCTGGAAACACTGGTCCTGACATTACCCAGAGGGATCATGATATTGGGAGGAGACCTAAACGCGGTGCCATGACCAGCAACTGATAGGGGTGGGGGCCTTCATCTTCCACGATCCCACAACAAAGGCAGTCAGGATAAACTCCTGAACACCTTTCTCACTCACACGGGGTTGCTGGACCCATGGAGGATCCAGCACCCTAGCGTACGTGATTACACATTTTACTCGGCGGCGCACGCCACCTACTCCCGTATAGATATGTTCCTGGTAAACCCAACGGGTATGCCATGGATCAAAGCAGCCGAGATAAATCTAATCTCATGGTCAGACCATGCCGACATAGCACTCACCGTCTAACTGTCAGGCCCACACGCACCTTGGAAATGGCATCTGAATGCCTCCCTACTCAGAGACCCCCACACAAAGGAGCTTATTCAAACGGAATTAACACGCTACTTTCAAGACAATGACACCCCTGACATATCTCCCACCACACTCTGGGCAGCCCATAAACCTGTGCTCAGGGGCTGTTGATCAAAACAGCCACCCACATCAAACGGAAAAAAACAAGAAAATCTGTCAGACCTGCAGAAACAACTGCGCAAATCTGAAATGCAAAACAAACACCAGGCCACCCCACGCACGGCTAGGGAGCTGACAGACATTAGACGACAACTCAGAGAGCTGATGTTGGACGAAGTTAGCAGGTACCCGTACTAAACGCCTGTACTATGAAAAGTCCAATAAAATGGATACACTGCTAGCACGAGCTCTCAGGCCCAAACGTACACATGCTAATATCACTGTCATCAAAGATAACATGGGACGGATATTAAATAGCCCAGGGAACATTAACCCCCGAATTCACCAAATTTTTCACCCAAGTCTATAACCACTCCCCAGCACTCACGAGCACGAACAAAGCACACATGGACCAAGTCACAACCTTTTTACAGAACACTAAGCTGCCACGCCTACCGGCACACACAACTGCCTTCCTGGGAGCACCTATAGAGCATGATGAAATACACAGAGCCATCACGGACCTCAAAGGAGGGAAAGCCCCAGGCCCAGATGGTTTTGATGGCTCCTATTATACAGCGTTCAAAGAACAGCTGATGCCCTATCTAGCCAACATGTACAAAACATGGACAGAAGATGATTCACCTAACACCGACCTATCCACAGCAGACATAGCCCTAATCCCCAAACCAGACCGAGATAACACAAATGTGGCCAACTACCGCCCCATTTCCCTCATCAACTTTGATCTCCAAATCTATGCGAAGATACTAGCCACCAGACTCAACACTATCCTACCCAAGCTAGTGCATGCAGACCAGGTGGGTTTTGTCCCCAACAGGCAACTTTACGGGAACACGAGACGAGCCGCCGACCTGATGTGGTGGGCCAACAGGACGCGAACGCCTTCTCTGGTCCTCTCACTGGACGCGGAGAAGGCCTTCGATAGAATCCAATGGCCATACATGTTTGCCCTTCTCGAGGAAATGCACCTTCCCCATATGTTCATAAAGGCGGTTCGAGCGCTATACACGGCCCCAAGAGCTCAGATACTAATCCCAGGTGCCCAGCAGCTCCCATTTGACCTTAAGAATGGTACTCGTCAGGGGTGCCCACTCCCCCCCTCCTCTTCGTCATGGCCCTGGAGCCCCTGCTACACCAACTAAGAACGGACAGCAGAGTGAAGGGCATAAAAATAGCATCCGAGGAGTTCAAGGTCTCCGCATATGGGGATGATATCTTGCTCACCCTTACAACTCCCAGAGAAACAGTCCCCCAGGTCCTCGATATCCTAGACACGTACCAGCAAGTGTCTGGATACAGAATTAACATTGACAAATCTGTTGGCATGCCTATAGGGCTACCGGATGCTGACATACAGTGGCTGAAGCGCACCACAGCCCTTAGACTCCACACACAGCCCATTAAATATCTGGGTATCATACTCACACAACACCACGCTGACCTGTACGCTGAAAATCACCAACGACTAATCCACGCCCTATGTAAAGATCTCGACAGGTGGCATGAGAAGCCCATCTCGTGGCTGGGTAGGCTACATGCTATAAAAATGAACTTGCTCCCGCGCCTTCTCTTTATTTTCCAGGCCCTACCGGTGGCAGTGACAAAAACAGGCCTGAAATCATTACAAACAGCAATAGACAACTTAATTTGGGCAGGTAAAAGACACAGGATAGCAAGACACACGTTATATGCCCCCAAGAGTAGGGGAGGCCTTGGGCTCCCGAACTTACACCAGTACTACCTGGCAGCATAACTAGCACAAATTGTAGAGTGGCACTTGCCCCCGGATACGCACAGATGGGTGTGTAACGGATCACCTGGCACCCCGACTGGGTACCTCCGTTAATGGATGCTCCTATCGCTTCCAGAGGACTCCAAGCACTCCACCAGACACCATAAGCACCGCAGGCTGCAGCTATCTCCCTTCAGAACGAAGCAGGAACAAGCTCTTACAAGAGCTCAGTGATTATAGCAAGGGAATATGCCTAGCATAGCAATCCATTATAGCAGATTCCCCCAATAAGAGACAGGACTCAAGTTGAGGGTAAAAATAGAACTCTCTGGCTGCTAGCTTGCAGCCCTTTTTATTAGGTGCTCCCATGAAGGGGAGGGACACACACAGTAATGTACATTAACCAATCACACAATAGTTACATCCCACACATAGCCCTCCCCTCTACCTGTAAACTAATTATCTGTACACACAGGAAAATACAATTATCATAGGTAGGGAAAATACAGTTTTTACACAACATTCATAACTCCCAAAATATACATCACATTCGCATAAAAATACATATTCACAATCAATCCATTTGGGGGAACAACATACTCAAAAACATACTCATACAAATTGGACCAGGGGTTCAAAAGTTAGTACAAATGTGCATTTGACCTTCTGGAAGCATGGTTTTTCCAGCTCAACTAGTTCCCCAGAATCCTCTATCCTGGAGACAATGGAGAAGCTGATTTAATTATATCCAGGGACAAACACAGCCTCCATTAAGCACATGTTACCAGCAACCACCAAAAGACATAAAAATACATAACTCCTGTTATACTAAACAGCCCTCCCACCTTCAACCCATCCCCAGATGGCTTGGATCTGAGCGCTCAACATATCCAAACAGCGCTCAGATGCCACAAACACAGTTCAAACGCCATGGGGTTTAAGTTTCGTATGGGCTGATGAGAGGGCCCATAATCCTGGGGCAGCCCAATAACCCACAGTATGCCCAAATACCGTGCATAAAGGGCCAAATCGCCCAGGGACCGTAGTCACAGGGTAAGAGGAGGGCAAGCAGCCCCCTCCAAAACACAGTGGCGAAGTGGCTTTCGCTACATATCTTCCCATTCGGGGGTAGACTAACCAGGTACCTGACCTTCTGCCGGTCAGTACCTAGATTAGTCGGGCAGCCCACCCATAAAACAAAATTAGCAGAGTAGCCCACCCACAAAACAAATTTAGCAGTGTAGCCCCCCCACAATAAAGAATTCACAGAATGGCCCACCCACGGTACATAGTTCACAGAGGGTCTATCCCACAAAACAAATTTAGCAGTGTAGCCCCCCCACAATAAAGAATTCACAGAATAGCCCCCCCACAATAAGTCATACTGGCCTATAGGTCCCAAGTTGTGGGGTGAAACTGTGGCACCCTCGGCCTTGCTGGGCAAATGGCTGTGAGTACTTGGGGCCAGATGCCCGATGTGCTCTGCTCCGGGGTCAGAGCTGGGGTAGTCTCAGGGTAAGGAAAAAAGGAAGGACAGAGGCCAGCGGCGCTCTGCCCAGTTGCCAGCTCTTCTGCTGGGGGGTCAGGGAACAAAGGAGTTGACTGTGGAGGAGAAATATCACTTACGTCCCCCTGGTACTCCGGCTGCTGCTGGGGGGGGAGGTCGATGCTCTCCACTTTCTGTAACTCCAGCTCTAGTTGGGGATCTGGGCCAGTTGCCCAGCATCCCTGTAGGGCCGGTGGAGAGATCTCGGTCCCATCTCCACCTGCCTGCAGGGGGTCCTCCCAGGACCAGTCTATGAGGTCCTCTACCTCGGGTACCTCTGGTTGCTGTTGGGGAGGGAGACCAGTTGTCTCTTCCTCCAATAACACATTCTGCCGCTGGGGAGTGAGACCGACTGTCTCCCCTCCCTGTAAAACATACTGCCGCTGGGGATCTGGGCCGGGTGCCCAGCATCCCTGTAGGGCCGGTAGAGAGACCTCGGTCCCATCTCCACCGGCCACCTCGGTTTCTTCCTCGTCCCACTCTACCTGTGGCTGGAGTTTCTCCCAACGTGCCCACTGGCCTTCCCTCAACGCCCTGTGTTGTAGGTTCCGGGTCACCATGTCCCACACGAACCGCACGTATTTCTCCTCTGGATTGGGTCCGTAAAACTTAAGGTGCAACCCTACCATCGTGCCAAACTCTAGTACGGAGTAGCTATACGCCATGCTTGCTGTAGCCACTGCTGGTTCCATTATGTTGCTGAAGATAGGGACGCTGCACAACTCCACACGTTACCGGTGTCTCTGAGCTGCTTCTCCTCGCACTAGGACGCCATCCCACCGCTTGCCACCAATATAACGGATCACCTGGCACCCCGACTGGGTACCTCCGTTAATGGATGCTCCTAGCGCTTCCAGAGGACTCCAAGCACTCCACCAGACACCATAAGCACCGCAGGCTGCAGCTATCTCCCTTCAGAACGAAGCAGGAACAAGCTCTTACAAGAGCTCAGTGATTATAGCAAGGGAATATGCCTAGCATAGCAATCCCTTATAGCAGATTCCCCCAATAAGAGACAGGACTCAAGTTGAGGGTAAAAATAGAACTCTCTGGCTGCTAGCTTGCAGCCCTTTTTATTAGGTGCTCCCATGAAGGGTAGGGACACACACAGTAATGTACATTATCACACAATAGTTACATCCCACACATAGCCCTCCCCTCTACCTGTAAACTAATTATCTGTACACACAGGAAAATACAATTATCATAGGTAGGGAAAATACAGTTTTTACACAACATTCATAACTCCCAAAATTTACATCACATTCGCATAAAAATACATATTCACAATCAATCCATTTGGGGGAACAACATACTCAAAAACATACTCATACGAATTGGACCAGGGGTTCAAAAGTTAGTACAAATGTGCATTTGACCTTCTGGAAGCATGGTTTTTCCAGCTCAACTAGTTCCCCAGAATCCTCTATCCTGGAGACAATGGAGAAGCTGATTTAATTATATCCAGGGACAAACACAGCCTCCATTAAGCACATGTTACCAGCAACCACCAAAAGACATAAAAATACATAACTCCTGTTATACTAAACAGCCCTCCCACCTTCAACCCATCCCCAGATGGCTTGGATCTGAGCGCTCAACATATCCAAACAGCGCTCAGATGCCACAAACACAGTTCAAACGCCATGGGGTTTAAGTTTCGTATGGGCTGATGAGAGGGCCCATAATCCTGGGGCAGCCCAATAACCCACAGTATGCCCAAATACCGTGCATAAAGGGCCAAATCGCCCAGGGACCGTAGTCACAGGGTAAGAGGCGGGCAAGCAGCCCCCTCCAAAACACAGTGGCAAAGTGGCTTTCACTACAGGGTGGACATAGAAACACTCCTCATTAGCACAGACCTGCCTCAGTATTGGATATGGGTACCAAAACCTGACCGCCCGGAGTTGAGAACCACCTGCCCTGCCATCCTGAACTCGGTACGAATCTGGAACACTACAGCACACAAATATGCCCTTACGCACTCCGTCTCACCTTTGACACCATATCTTCCAATCAAAGCTTTCCCACCAGGCATGACCCCTCAAGATTTCCAGGGCATTGAGGACACGGGTATACAACGGTACAATCAGCTATTCCAAGACGACACATTCTATACCTTTGACAATTTTAAATCCCGGGCTCGACTGACCAATAAGGACTATTTCAGATACCTACAATTAAGGGACTATCCGAGCAAACCACACATACTTAAAGCAGCCAAAACAAAGCCCACGTTTTATGAAGCGCTCTGCCTCTCAGAAGGACCGCGTA
This sequence comes from Pelobates fuscus, assembly GCF_036172605.1. Taxonomy (NCBI): domain Eukaryota; kingdom Metazoa; phylum Chordata; class Amphibia; order Anura; family Pelobatidae; genus Pelobates; species Pelobates fuscus. The sequence goes on from NC_086324.1 coordinate 125,533,694, forward strand.
CCAGCCTCATCACACGATTATATGAGCAGATTAGCACACCCACAAAGGACTCACAGATACCCTCATACATATCACAATGGGAAGCAGAACTTCAGCTAACACTAGACAGTGGGGACTGGCAAGACATATGGAAGGCAGCGACCAAATCCTTAATATGTGTCATTCACAAAGAGCAATGTTACAAAACAATTATGAGGTGGTACACCACCCCAGTCAAACTCCACCGCATGGGTAAAACTCCATCTGACGTATGCTGGAGGGATTGTGGGGAAAAGGGCACATATTTGCACATGTGGTGGACTTGCCCACAGGTCACCCAATACTGGAACGACAGTATCACTTTCTAGACCACTCGACAATCTCCCCAACAAGGAACAAAAACTCTTAAACAATATATATATATATTTCTTTCAGAGCGATCACATGGCCCACGGGGACCTTATTTGCCATGGGGGGACTATCTGGGTTGTCAGGCAGTCCCCTCAGGCCGGGAGCAATGCCGCCCACCAGTTTTTAGAGCCACCCCTTCAAGGAAGGCATAGAACGCCCGCCGTCCTTTTGGGGTTAACGCCCCCTTTACCAAACAATTTTTGTTTGAAATACATATTGACATAACATTTATTTCTAATATGGCATGCATAGTTAGCACACAAATATATAATAAAACAATAATTGTTTGTAGGTCGCTTTTCAGAAAATCTTTTCAGTGTAAATTAGCACAATTTTTAATTATTCATTCATCAATTATAGTTGTTTTTGAGGAATGAAATACTTAAAATGTATGCATTATTCCTTATCTCGCAATATTTGAAAAAGGAAATGTTAGTATAAAAGCAAAAAATTAATTCTTTCTCACACATGGAAAGTATGACAAAAAAAACACTTTGGAGTGAAGATCAGGCAGGCATGTTGTATGTTGGGTTCATGGTCACCAACAGGGCTGTTAATATGGTCAAAGAAAAAGCAGGAAAGATAATTCCCAATAAAGTGGATCATATAGGAGAAGCCCTAAATGTGCAAATAAATATGCTTAGCCCTATCAAAAAGTGCTTGTGCTGCTTTGTGCCAATAAAACAAAAATAAAGAGTAATATATACACTCGAGTAACAACACATATAGATATTATTTTCCATTAACTCAAAACATGAATCAATGTTGTATGAAAACCTTCACTCTAAATTAGTTGCTATAAAGCAGCTAATTTATTGTGAAGGCTATCAACAATATGGCAGCAGTGGTCAGGAAGCTGAACGATCTGTGCAATGATCGTCAGAACAAACAAATTGCCAATTGCACCAACCCGATGCTAGCGTGTGTGATCCAAGAATTAAGAGGTAAGTGGCAATCTAATATAACATCCTGACATGCCAGAGGGAAAAACGTATTAACATAGTCTATGATTTGCAACAAGGCCGGACTAGGAAGAAACAGTCAAACATTTTTGAAAACAGCGACCTACTTGAAGGGGGCAGGGCCAGAGAGAGGTGTGTTTCGTCATCACCAATGACAAGCACGCCCCCTCTCAAAGTGAGCATGCTGGGTCAATGCTCTTCCAGGGCATGCGCAGAGCCTTGCTGAAGAGCATGAGAAACATTCCCTGTATTTGTTCTGCACAGCACAAGGAAATTTATTAACATGCTTGTACTGTATTTGTTTGCGACTTATCTCTGGCGTCTCCATAAGTGGGGTACCAGAGGACAAAAAGTCCAGGAAAGCATATTGTGCATGTGTTTTGGAGCCTACTTGTGGGATTGTGTGTGTAGAGTGAGCTAATTGTGGTGTGGTGTTTTGTGTAAATGTCAGTTTCAGTTGTGCTATGTTTGTGGTGTAATATGTGTGGCTAGGGCTGTAGAGCGTGAGAGAGTGTGTGTGTATAGGAGGCATAGTGTACAAATGGGATGTAGTGAGTGTGTGCACAGTGGTTGTAGTGTATGTGTGTATAAATGATGTAGGGTGTGTAGCGGTTGAAAAGTGTGTGGGTTTAAGGAATGTGGTGTTTGCTAACAGGGGATCTAATGTGGGCCTAGGGGGTTCAAAACTAGATCTAGTTTATGTGTATATTGTGTGTGTGTAGTGTGTATAGGAGATTTAGTGTGTGTGTGTGTGTATAGAAAATTCAGAGAGAGTATGTTTGTGTGTGTGTAGAAAATCCAGAGTTGTGTAGTTGATCTAGTGTGTGTCTGAAATGTAATGTGTGAGGGGTTCAGTCTGTGTATGAGGAGTGCAATGTGTGTGCGAGGGGTGCAATGTTTGTGTGAGGGGTGCAGTGTGTGTGTCTGTAAAGGGTGCAATTTGTGTGAGTTTGGGGTGCAGTGTATGTGTGAAGGGTGCAGTGCGGATGTGTAGGGGCAATGTGTGTGTGTGTAAAAAGTGCAGTGTGTGTGTTTGGGTGCAGTGGGGGAAAGAGTAAAGTAATATATATATATATTACTTAACTCTTACCCCCACTGCACCCTTCACACACACTCTGCACCCTTCACACACACACACTGCACTTAGGGAAGTCTATAAGGCTTCCTTTTCCTTCTGTCCATATTGTGAAAATATCATTGATGTAACGATATAGTTTGTCACCCTCCCTTCTTACCTTTGCATGGGAGGGGGGACTTTGCTGCCAGCCCTAATGGTCTGGTGGGAAATCCCTGGTGGCCTTAGTGGTAAGAGAACTTGCAGCTTCTGGACTTCACTCTCACAAGATTGGAGCATTGCCATGGTAACTGAAGCAACACTCTGATATATCGAGAGGAACTGGCAGAGCTGCAAGCTAATAGTTTCCAGGTCCTCCACGCTCTCCCTCCCTCCCCTGCTGGCTGATCAGTAAAGTCTCCCCACTGGCCCATGAAGATACACAATAGGGTCGGCGCTCCTATAACACGAGCCCAGCATGGGCCAGCTGGGGAGATCTCTTGATTTCCTTTGTCGGCCCTGACAAATGGCCATTGCGGCCCACCGGCATTTGCCCGGTATGCCCGATGGCCAGTCCGGGCCTGATTTACAGCCAGTGAGAGCCATGCTGATTCAGGAAGATTTGCACATTGAACCTATCATGTCATTGCCTACTACTCCTAGCTGTAGTGGTGGCAGCATAACCTCAACACAGCAGAGTGGAGATTCTGTGGTTTGGGCTGAGGATGTTGGCAGTTTGGGGGCAGAAAGTCAGTCAGCAAGCAGCCAAAAAGAGAGTACCAACGTCCCTGAAATGGCTAGAGCTTACCTGTGTTAACAAGCGTTTCCTTCTAGTGAGGACCATCTGAGCTACTGGTATGAGAAGAAGAGTGTGTGGCCTGCACTGTGTCTGGCTGCCTAGCAATTATTTTAATGTCCACCAGCCACTGTCCACAGTTACTGAGTGTTTTCCCTTACAGAGAACATTCTCAATCCCCAAAAGTGGCTCCCCCTTTTTTCAAATGCCTTTCATTGTAATGGTTTTGCCCTTTCCGCCTGTGGCTTGAAGTGCATGCTACCTCTGCAGACCAGTGGTGTATTTTGGATTTGTGCCTCCCTAGGCACAACTAAATTCGGGCATCCCCTTAATCTAAATGTGCCCCACAAAAGCTTGTCAAGCCACGTTTTTGACTGACAGACCCTCTCCCCCTGGCCCCTTATTGATACATGCACTGACATACACTCACTGACAAATACACAGTCATTGGCACACGCAAACAGTCATTGGCACACATACTGTTTAACCAACACACACTTTCACTGACAGACGCACACTGGCACACCCACTCACTGACAGACACATGCTTTCATATACACATACACTGACATAAACTCTCTGACAGACACACACTCACAGACACAAACATCCTCACTGATTTGACACACTCTGACAGACACCCACACTCACAATGACAGACACCCATACTCACAATGACAGACACAAACACATACACACACACACAAACACACATTCACTGATAGATAGACACTGACAGACACAAACACACTCACTGGCAGACACATTTTCTCATACACTCACCAATTATTATATATATATATATATATATATATATATATATATATTAATTTAAATCCACCCAGCCTCCCTACTTTTGGGAGAACTGGAGTGGATCCTGCCCCTGACTGTTGCTGGGCTAGCTGGGCGGGCTCCATGCTGGCTCTGCTGGCTGGGCTGGCTCTGCAGTTGCTCAATGGAGGCGGCGAAAGAACTGAGCTCTTCTAGCTCAGCTCACTTGCGCACCACTTAGTGATGCTGGGGCCGGAGTGATGTCATATTCTGGCTCACGGAATCACAGAAGGATGTGTGAGGGAGCAAGAAGAGCTGAGGACAGCGCCCCCTCGCCACCCGGCTAGGATATTAGTAGTTTAACATCTCGGGGGGCCTTAAGGTGGCCATCCACCCCAGCTCTTGGGGCCCCCAGGACACGAGGCTAAGAAGTCATTTGCCTGGGTGCTTGGGGCAGCGTTTTTTGCTGCCCTAGGCAAATGCCTTGTTTGCCTTGTGTTAAATACAGCTCTGCTGCAGACGCAGTTGTGAGAAACAAATAGACAGTCACTGATGCTACAGACTAAATGTGTTGAAAATGTTTGTTCTTGTGAGAAATGAAGAGGTGAGTGGGTTGTCCATTGCCTGCTTCCTTTCTTGTGTTGGATAGATTCCCTTTTTTCATCTTAAAATGGCTGCCCATGCCTATTTTCATGAATACAAGGTAGCAAAAGGAAAAAGATTACACTCAATCATTATAAACCATAAATAATTATAAAAAGTTCTCTCACTTGCTATTTTTTGTAATCCAGATATATATTATAATCTTATTTTGACAGCTCAGAAATGGCATTGTAAAAATGTCTGATGCTGCATATCCATTAAGCCAGGCGATAATGTAGCCATGTTGCACTGCAGCACAATAATAGTTAACTTTTACTGCTCTTATGTCTAACCAAACCCAGCACAGACTAAACTCTGCCATCCTGAATTTTCTATTCAGACAAAGTGGTTCAGCCATAACATTTTTTTCAGTTGTACTGTGGAGGTTAAGATGTTGAATATGCTGAAGGAGAATAAAGACCAAGTGGAGGTGATAGTAAAAGCAGACGCATTGAATTCAGAATGATTGGTGAGTAGATTGATCTATAGAGAACTGCACAGATTCACAATTTGTTTGTGAATCAGTGGATTTGAACCCCTTTGCTACTAGAATCATGTATGCTCGCATATTTCAAAACCATGTTTAGACTATTGCAAATGAAAATGTTTATTATAAACCAATTTTGTTTGCAAATAGTGCCCTAGGCACAGACAGCTCACAAGACAGTGACACACACACTCTGAGCATCTTAGTCCAGAAAGACTAGCTTCCCGTGTACAGCTCTGTGTTAGAAACACCCTACTCACAGAAGCAGTACTGTGAGTAAGAGTATCAGCATGTATCTGGATTAAATGCTGCGAGACGATCAGTCTGTTTGTGTAAAGAGATGTGCTTACCCAGACATATGCTATTAATCCTTTTAGCAGAGCTGCTTTTGTGAGTAGAATGACCTCTAGCACAGTGCTATATACAGGGAGCACAGGGAGAATTGCACATTGAATAAACATGTCCATTTTGATTCATGATTTGGAATTCCACCTGCGATGCCAAGAAAAAGAGATGGTTGATGAGAAAAAAAAAGATGATTGATGGTTAGGGGACTCCACCTAATGCTGATTTTATGCACAGATCAATTGTGAAGAATTGTGATACGTGACCAAAAAAAGGAGCAGCAAAAAAAAAAAATGTATATTCTTTTGTTGCTCCTCAAGGTTTTCCCTTTATTGGTTACTATTTCTCGCATGATATTTATATTGTGTGTACCTTTTCCAGAAGACTGACTAGTCCATTTTTCTACCCAGTTGGTTTGTCTGGTTTGTTTTCGCAAATCTTTTTCCGTTAATGAGATGTGGATCAGCCATATGAAAAAATTTGACCAAGATAATGTAACCATTATCTATCTATAAGATGGACAAAATTATAGTTTGACTCCTTCCCGACCAAGGACGTATCAGGTACGTCCGACAAAGAAACGGTCCTTAAGGATCACAGAAGTACCTGATACGTCCGCAGGGAATTAGAGCAGCTCTAATGGTATTGCAGCGATGCCTCGATATTGAGGCATCACTGTAATACCCCCCTCACTGCTGGTGGCCCCCGGAGAACACCAGGTGATCGCTCCCCCCCGGAGCGATCACTTCCTGGTTGCTCCACGTGGAGCCCGGCAGTGAGGCAGAACATCTGAAGCCATCAGGCAAGCTTCCAATGTTCTGCCTGTACTGAGTGCCTCGAGGGGTCGAGGCACTCAATAAATATACATTTTTCATTTTTTTTTTTAATAATTAAATAAATAAGAAAAAAAAAACAATTTAACCTCTAGCCTCCCTCCCTCTCCCTCCTCATGTACTTACCGATCACCGCCGTTCCCCCGCCGGCGATCAGTCTTCTTCTTAGGGGGGTCTGTCTGGGCTTAGCCCAGACAGTACCCTTCTCTCCAATTTAGGACCCCCAGGGGCCATGTGACTTCCCTAAAAGAGCAGTGACATGGCTGCCATAGGTATCCACAGTGCTGCCAGCAGGGGGACTGCCTGAACTGACAGGCAATCCCCCTACTGGTGGAAAAAGTAAAAAAAAAAAAATTGAAAAAAGTTGAAAAAATATATATATATAGTTAATAAATTGAAAAAAAAATATATATATATATAGATAGATAGATAGATATTATATCTATATATAATGTGTGTGTATATATATATATATATATATATATATATATATATATATATATATATATATATATATATACATATATATATATATATATATATATATACAATATTCAAAGAGGTTCTGCACTCCAGCATTCCTTTTGTATCTTGCCCGGTGCTCAGCTGCACAATATACAAATTGATTTAAAAAGCCAGCACTCAGGGACTTGTAGAAATAAATCTTCTCGGTTTATTCCAATACAGTCAACGTTTCAGTTCATATTCATGAACTTTCCTCAGGACATAGAACCTAAACCGAGAAGATTTTTTCTACAAGTCCCTGAGTGCTGGCTTTTTTCATCAATTTATAAATATATATATATATATATATATATATATATATATATATATATATATATATATTATATATATATATATATATATCTTATCATACTAAGAGTAAAATTACACGTGTGTGTGTGTGTATATATGTATATATATATATATATATATATATATACACACTATAAAACATAAATAATAATTAAAAATAAATAAAATACTGTAAAAATATTTTTTAACAATATATATATATATATATATATATATATATATATGTGTGTGTGTGTGATTTTATTCTAACTGTATTTTGATATTAACTGGAATGCGCACACTTCCAAATAAGGTCTTTTAGCCCCCAGAGAACCCGACTCACCTATACATGGGTGGTATCACTGTACTCAGTAGATGTTGATTAACACATATTGGGGTGTTCTTCGGCAGTAACCCTTAAAGTTCTCACCAATTATTATTTTTGTTTTAACGTTGGCATGGATTGGTGGTAAAATGGTTGCATGAAAGGAGTCTAAATAACCCAAGTTTAATACCTTAGGTTCTCTTCTTTTAAAAAAAAAATATATATATACATGTGAAGGGTTATTCAGGGATTCCTGACAGATATCAGTGTTACAATGTAACTTGCATTAATTTTGAAAAAAAATGTTTGAAACTATTTAGCATGGGTGTTTTTTGGCGGTTGTAGATGTGTAACAGATTTTGGGGGTCAACGTTAGAAAAAGTGTGTTTTTTTAATTTTTTCATCATATTTTAATAATTTTTTTATAGTAAATTATATGATATGATGACAATAATGGTATCTTTAGAAAGACCATTTAATAGCGATAACAACTGTATATAATGTGTGGGTACAGTAAATGAGTAAATAGGAAAATTACAGCTAAACACAAACACTGCAAAAAAGCACTGGTCCTTAACAGTAAGAAAATTGAAAAACGGTCTGGTAACTAAGGGGTTAAAGAACACAAACTAAAACTATAAAAAAATAAAGGAAATTCACACAAAGTTGGAGCCCTTCTTAGGTATGAGAGATTTCAAGGACCTTACAGAATGTTTTTTAAGAAATTTAATAAAATAGAATCTAAGAATAACTGGCATTAAAAAAGAACATTTAAACATGATATGGATGATTATTTCTCGGGTAATATAAGACCAAGAAAGAAAATAATTAAGCATAGGGATTATGTGAAGAGACATAATGTCTTCACAACTTTTAAAAATAAAGAATGGAAGATGTCCCCAAACAGAATTTAGAGGAGAGAAATAAGAAAGGAAGGAAGAATTAAGTCCTCCAAAGGAATGAGTAGGCAATTGGAATGCCCTCAAGGACTCCCTCCCACCCCACCTCTCTCCCTTCCATATGAAAAGTGGAGCAGGGCAAAGGTTGGGTCGATATAAATGGAAAAGAAAAAAAGAAAAATCTGTGGTAGAATGGAAAGAGTATCCCAGGATTTAAGTGGGAGAGCAGTAAACCTGGTTTGAAAAACTGGGAGATATAAATGATGAAAGTAGTTTTTTAGGCCAAGACTTAATGTGGAAAAGAATAACAGAAAAAATGGCAAACACTCCAACCAAAAGAATCAGGAAGATGCAATAAGGAGAAATAGAGGGAGTAGGAAAGAGGAAAGAGGAGGAGAGAGATGAGGAAATAATTAAAGATGAAGTGATACTAATTTTAACCCTTTAATATAGTTCGCAAAATAGTGTTTTAAGTAAATGTTCCCCTTGCTGTAATATAGGTCAATTTTATTGACATCAACCATTTTATTAGAAAATTATGTTTAAGGAAATAGTTTAAGAATTTGAAATCTGATAAACCAAAAGAAGAATAAATAAATACGGATAGTTTTATACATACTAATTTAAAAAATAAATCTTCCTTTTATACTCTTAAATTAAAATCAGATTTTATGGAAGTATTTGAGTGTGCATGTATAATTAACCTCAGGAAGAAACCAGTTACAAATTTTGCAATAATTTAACTTCCTAGGAAAGACAAGCCCAAAAATGTCTGGCAGAAAATAAGGAAATTATCATGAAATCAGCATATAAAGGTTGGAATTGAAATTCTAAATAAGAATGGTTATATTAAAGAAGTGTATAGGCAGATGAATGATATTAACACCTATTAAAAATTGGACAAAAGCCAATTGGAGGATTTGCAGATATGGCAAATATCTATAGAAAGGCGTTGAGGAAGGTATTGAAAATACTTTTTTTTTTTTAATTGATGTACCCCAGAATCTCTGTTATCTGTATTTTTCCAAAGATTCAAAGGATGTACAATTGTTTCAGTAATTGGATCCCTTCTTGCACCCTTGCCTCACTACATAGACACTTTCTTACAGAGAATTGTTAAGAGATGTTGGTCCTATTTAAAATATACAATTATCATTTTGCTATTTTTTTAGACAAGTTTAATGCGAAAAATATGTTATTATGGCATCATGTTAGGTATACTAACATACAACACGATAAAGGATATGAGGCTGTTAATATTTTTTTGGGAAGAAGCAAGAGAAATGCCAGGATTTTATAGTGGAAGGGATTAGGATGATTTTAGAACATAATTTTGGGGTTTAAAGGTAACTTTTATTTGCGGCACACGAATATTGCTATGGGAACCAAGTTTGCCCCAAGTTATGCCAATTTATTTACTTCATACTGGAAGAGTTTTTATGATTTTCCCAAGCATTCCAGTTGGGTAAACCTGGTCCTCTACAAGCGATATATTGATGATATTTTTATTATTTGGAGGGAAGTGAAAATGTCCATTTTTATTTTTTTAAGGGAGATATTTAATAATAATTGGAATATAGCACCTTCCCATGAGATTAGCAATAAAAGACTCAACATTTTTTAGATCTAGAAATTTATTTAGAAAATAACCAGATCAAAAGCAGAACATTTTTTAAAACAGTTGATGTAAATAGTTTTATTAATCTTTAGAAATGCCATTTTAAACAAGAATAGGAGAGCATGTTGGGAACATCAGAAGAAAGTTTTTAGATCATAATGTTTCAAAACATGTTTCTGAGTATCACAAGGGGGAGTGCAATAAAATAACTCACCGATATTTTCTTTTCCTGGATGCATGCCATGGCAGCAATACAGATGGGTATAGCTCCGACCCTTCCAAACTGGACAGGAACACCTCCTAATTAAAACAATAAAAGAAAGACGCTCCTACCCCTCATCCTGAGTCCAAAGCCACAAATGAGAAACCCCCCCAAAAAACGGGTGGGCCTGTATCAGTGAGTATGAAGTACATTTTCTATTTCCATGGCAGCACTACAGATGGGTTATACCCAAGCTAAGGATGTAAGGGAGGGACAGAAAACAACCAACACTGAAGTATGATACCCAGAAACACTCATTTATTATGTATATAATTACAATGCTGCTGATAGGACACTTCTACCGAACACAGAAGTAGAAGATCTGGCAACATCCAACCGATAATGGTGAATGAAGGTGTTGAGTGAAGACCAGGCCAATGTTTGCTGCAGCTTCCCATGAAGAAGCCAATGACCTGGTGGAATGGGTCTTGAGACCCGACGGGACCTGATCCCAAGAGGCCTCATATGCCTGAGAAATTGCTGTGATTATCCAGCAAACAATAGTTGGTGTAGAAGCTGATTGACCCATATGATGACCAGAAGGAATGATAAAGAGGCTAGATGATTTTCTAATGCCAGAAGTATGGTTCAGGTAAATGGAAATACAGCGGACCGAGTCCAGACAATACCATTTATTTTCCTCTTTAGATGAAGGATGAGGGAAGAATGCAGGTAAGACAATATCCTGGTTAATATGGAGAAAATACATGACCTTAGGATGAAAGGTCCAGACAATGCCATTTCTTTTCCTCTTCAGATGAAGGATGAGGGAAGAATGCAGATAAGACAGTATCCTGGTTAATATGGAAAGAAGACATGACCTTAGGACAAAAGGTTGGAATAGTCTGAAGAATATCTCTATCCTCTTGCAGTATAAGGAAATGAGATTCACACGAAAGAGCCTGAAGCTCTAAAATCATTCTACCTGATGTAAGCTCACACAGCATCAGCCCACCCAGCGTCATTAAAGGTAAGAATTCCTCCCAATATTCCTTCATTCCTCTCTCCTCCCAGCATTCATTAACTCCTCTTTCCTCCCTGTATCCTTTTACTCATCTCTCCTTCAGTATTCTCCCTTCTCCTTTTTATTTATTTTTTACTTATTTACATACAATTGTATTTAAATATAATTTATATATATATATATATTTATTTTTTTTTTCTGCGTACTATCAGTAGAAATCTGTGCTATAACAAAACATTTTCATTCTAAGAACTGTTAACAAAACAGCGTCCTTTGGTGAAATCTGTAGTAAAGTGTTCTCTTTACTCCAATTTATATTTATATAGTTTTATATATACTCTTTTTTTTTTTTTAAATATGAGGTACAGTACTGTGTATTATTAATATTCTTAAGTTAATGTTTTTCTCTTTGTAGATACGAAAGAGAAGCCTTTTTTCTCCCTTTCCCCTTTTTCTCCCTTACCCTTTCTTTCCTTGCTTATAAATAGATTGCAAAGTATAGTAGTTTTGTTTTAAAGCATCTTAGTAGAAATATATGCTTTACTACTATTTATGAGGTTTTGAATAAAACCTGTTTTGTTTTTAATCCATTATTCTATAGCCTACTTGTAAAGTCAATTTTGAAATATTTATTTTGAGACTGATGTGTAGCCTTTTTGGTTGGAATCATTGTTTTAATTTTATAGCATGACAGGAGGCTTCATATTTGCTTATGTCTCTCTTTACTAGAACTCCACAGCAGCACATTAACATAGAGAGATAAACACCAAAGACAAAAACATAAGGTATCTATATAAGGCTCCTCCTAAGCCACCATTTCCTCTTTCTTTGCTGCTCCGCAGAACAGTACAGGTCAGAGTACCACTGCCTCCTGTTTTTATATGGGTGGCTGTGTGTTTTATTAACTATATCCTTCTGTGTTTATGCTGTGTGTGTTATTACAGTTATTTCGTTTTGTTGCCGCTTTTTTCTGGGGTTTGTGTGCTTTCTGTTTGGCAGTTCTGGCTGCCTGCCGTTTTTTGCCTTACTTTCCCCTGTTTCGTTTTTGTCTTTTCCGGCTTTATTTGCCGTCTGTCCCTTTATCTTCGTTTTCCTTTGCCTGCTGGTTCTTGCTTGCCGGTCGCCGGGAAGCGGTCACCCGACCGCCTCCCGTGCCGACTGTCGGGACCACGGAGAAAGACTCCGGTGGCCCCACATGTTGATTCCCACCTGCCGTCTTCCGACGCCGGGCGGGAATCCTCTACTTGCTCCCCTGTCCCTCCCGCGTCCCCGCTCAGCATTCTCTTCACGGGCGGCGTGGGGAGGGGTCAGGGACCTCGTTGTTGCTGCTTAGCTTCGGCTTCTGTGCGCCCTTCCCCCGTGACCGCATGGTCGGGTCCGGGGGTGCGCGGCTCTCGGCTGCTCATGCCGCGTGTGCGCCCTGCACTTAAAGGCGCAGGGCCTCCCGTGTGTGAGATACAATTTTTCCGTTTTTACGTGCAATTGCTTCGAGGAAGTAATCATTCTTCTGTTGTCTTTCAAACCAGGTTTCCTTAAGTGGCATTTTTTCTCATTTCGAATCCCTGGTTACATTATGCTTTAGAAGGTTGTTTTTCCCTTTCTGCAGGGGAGTGGGAATGGTTATTCTACCTTACATGTATCGCTGTCACTAACATCTTATAACTTTATTTTGCATAAGTGAGTTCAAGGAAATAATTTAACTATGAAAAAGGTCAATATTTTCTAATACTTTTCTATACCACTCAGTTATTCCTTTCTGCTCCCAAACTGTGTAATCTATATATTCTGCTATACTGGGTTAGCTAGGTTCCTTTCTGTTTTTCCCTGTCCCTATGCAGGTAGCAGTAGCATGCATGTCGTTTAAAACTCTGCTAACTGCAGTCGCACTCAGTACATGGACTCTGTGCCTATCCTGTTTTCTATGATTGCTGCCGGGACTAATTGAGGATTGGTTTATCCATTGCATCTGCATGTTTCCTACGTGGGACCCTGCTTGGTGGCATTATCCCCGCACTGGTCTGGACCGAACCTGGGGACCTGGTACATCCCTACCCTGCACGCCCTATATCAGGATCTACCTGCATGTCGCCTATTGGGATTTGCTTTCCTGCCTCCATTTATCACTGAGCCGGTTCTACCCGTGCCCATATACTGGCCAGCCTTGTCTGTGCCCTTATGATTGGCCTGTTCTGTCAGTGCCCCTTGATTGGCCTGCTTTGTCTGTGCCCCATGATTTGGCCTGCGTTGTCTGTGCCATATTACGCATGCTACTGGCCTGGCGGCTCCGTTCCTGGACCCCTGTTATTGAGCCTGCATGCGTTAATACTTGCCTCTGCCATTTATAGGGGTGCGGCCCCTACTGCCTGCTAGGGATACCTGTTATCTACCCCTCAGGTATCACCTACACTCATCTCGGACATTATGGAGGCCTCTGCACAGGAGCAGAAGTTGCAGGCATGGATTAATGCGGCGGTGCCCGCCACTGTGGAGAAAGCCCTGGTTAGGGCCCTCCCGCAATCACGACCGGACAGGGGTGCGAGAGGATCCCCCTGCTTGGCAGACGACTCGGCTGAGTCAGACTCTCACGATAGAGAGCAGGCAAGTGCGCAAATGCGCTATTGGAAGGGTGAAGGCCCTGAACCACGCTCCCGGAAGGACAGGGCTCCGGCGAAGCGACATGGTTCGAGGTTATCGAACCTCACCGGCCAGGCGCCACCGTCTTTCGGGCGCTAGGGTGGTGGCCTCCTTACCCCCCCCCTACATTGGCCTGCTGGAGGAGTGGCGGGCAGACCAGTCTCCCTCGGATGAGGGAGATGATTGGATGAGGACCGTGGGGAGGGTCCCGGTTGGCGCTGGGTGGATGAAAACGCGCCGGCGACAGAGGCCCCCACGGCGATGATGGGGGACGATGCCTTTTGGATGCTACAGGATAGCCTCTGTTTATCCCTCGGTCTATCAGACGCCACAGACCCTCGGAATGGTAACTGCCCGGCCACTCGGCACAATTCGTGCACTACTGGATCCGCAGATCCCTTAAGGGGAGGCCCGCGAGAAGCTGCGGTCGGACTACCCCAGGCCCATCTTGCCGGACGAGGTGGCAGCGACCCCGGATTTTGACCCCTGGTGGCCTCATACTTGAATCCTATGGGTCGGGACCCCAGGAAGGCCTCCGCTCAGAGCAGGATAGACAACGAGATATGCTGGGTCCCCTGTGCAGGATGTTGGTCCTGGCGGACGAGGTCTACAGGGTTGGTACGAACCTGGACCCGACCATCATGCGGGATTGGTGCACTACACCCCATGTGCCTTCTAGGCGATGCTAATGCGGTTCTGCACCGTACGCAGGTAAACGGCTCTGTTCCGTATGGACGCCAAACTGTCGGAGCTAGGATCTAAAGAATTGGGCCCCTCTGACAGTAAGACCTACTGTTCAGGGCTCCTGTCATTAGGGAGCTACAGAAACGCATCATTGTATTTGCTTCCCTGGTTAAAGCGCAGTCCTCTGTAAAGAAGGTGTTTCGCTCTTTGTTATCCCGGCTGGTCTTCGGACCCCACAGATCCCGTGACCCATCCTTTTTTTCCCACCTTACCAGCCCAGACCTCCCTACACTCAAAGAGCGGGTGGAGGTCGTGGAGACTGTGAAAGAGGACGGGCGAGATTTCCTACGGGTGAGTACATCTCCTACCACTTTCAGTTTACCCCTAGTACATACAGACGGATTGTTTCCCGGCAGAGACAGGTGGCAGGAAGTGTCTTCAAATGCATGGATCCGTCAGACGGTATGGGGTTAGGTCATGGACTTCCCCTCCCCACCGACGCAGGTTGGACCTCCGGGTGTCTCCTTCATCGCGAGGGTTCAACGTTCTTTGATAGCTTCGGAGGTTCGGACTCTGCTCGCCACTGGCGCTATCCAACGAGCCCCGGATTTAAGGGGCCTTCCCAGCTTGTTTCTAGTAAAGATGACGTCGGGGGAGCTCTGACCGATGGTCAGTTTTTAGGACTGGAACACCTTTGTTGTCTGCACCCATTTCAAGTTGGAGGGCATTCATCTCCTTCGGGACCTTCCCCGGCCGGGAGTCTTGTTCATGCGACTGGACCGGGGGATGCTTACCTCTCCGTCCTGGTGGACAAGAGTGGTCGCGGTTTGCTTTGTTTCGCCTGGAAGGGCGTCCCTCGCCAATTCACATACCTCCCGTTCGACCTCAGCTCGGCCCCTTAGTGCTTCTCCGAGCTGCTGATGCCAGTGGTCGCCCGATTCTGGCCAGAGGGCGTCCATTTCCTGTTATTTTCTGGACAATGCGACGGATTGCATTCTCTGTCTGCCTTTGACACTGATGGCATCCACCCAGGAGGTGATGAGAAGGATATTACGGCAAGTCTGGATTCTCCGTCAAATGTTTGCTCGCATGGTGGGCCTTCTCTCAGCTTCAATACAGACAATATGCCTGGGCCCACTACACCACGGGACCATGCAGCGGCTGAAGACCCCTGTTCTATGCAGGTGGCCCTCTTCAGACTGGATGGTTCCCCTGTCCCCGGGTGTGAAGGCCGGTCTGAACTGGTGGCTTCCGCACACGTCCGCATGGAACGGCAAGGCAATATTCGTGCCGACCCCGGATTTCGTTCTGGAACTGACTGCAAGCCTTGGGGTTGGGATGCCACGTACACGTCTGGGTCCGCGGGTGGCCCGTGGTCGGACAAGGAATCGGAGATCCACGTCAACTGCCTGGATTGATTGCGGGTTCGTTGGCAGTTCGGAGCCTGGCAGGTCACCTGTCGGGCTGTTGCAACCTCCTTCGGAGAGTCGTGGTCTCAGCGGTACAATATACCGACCGCTTGGGAGGCGCTCGGTCTCGCACACTGGAGGTGACAAAGGAGATTTCCGGCTTAGGCTTCCAGCGCTACATCGTATTACAGGCAGAGTATCTACCGTGTGAGTCGAACCCGATGGCGGATTCGTTCTCCTGAATTTGGAAGGATGCCAGCGACTGGGAACTCTTTCGACCCATCTTCATCGTACTCGTGCGTCACTAAGGTTTTGTTCATGGTGGGTCTATTCGCCTCCGGGACGACCGTCGGATTCGGACGTGCTTTGGTTGGCTCCCGGATCCAACGTGCGCGTTGGTGGTCGCGTTTCGACAGGTACGGTCGTTTTTCTCAGGAAGCATAGGTGTTTCCTTCGTTCGCCTTTATCCCCCGGGTGTTTTCTTCTAGTTGTGGTCGGCGTGTGTCCTTAGCGTCGTCGACTCCGCTATGACGAGATCGGTCGGGTTCACAGAGCTTCTGGTTTTTCCTGTCGGGATCCTCTTCTCTTACCGTCCTCTCGAATACTCCTCTTGGATTTTTTCGGGAGTGCCTGGTATGTCGAGGCGTCGTCACTATCGGCCAGGGACTTTCTTTGGGATCCCTGAGCTCCCGGGACGAGGTGATGTTTACCTCTCAGCATTGGATTCATAGTGTCGTTGGTGTTTAGGACAGGGTGCTGAACCCTTTTTTCCGGCCCGTGACCAACGTGCTGAGTGTCTTGTCCCTTCTCGATGATTTTTGACAGTCGTGCCGTCTGGTTCTTGTGATTAGTCATTTATTTAGGCGGCGCGTGTTCCATTTGGAGGTTTTTCCCATCGGTCAGGACCCGCTGGTCTGCAGATTTTTACGTGGGATGAGGCTGGCACATCCTCCGGCGCCTAGATTCTCTTCCCTCTGGGAGGTAAGTATGGTTCTAGCGTTTTTCTTCGGGTTTCGGCCGGAGTTTATTGTTTTTTCCCTTCGCCAGTTTTTCTTCTGCGTTTGCCCTCTTGTTGTGTCTGGTTTCGTTCAGACGTGTTTCTGATGTCCGATCTTTCGCCCTGTCCAATCTCGATGGATGAGATGGTTATTGACACTGGCAGGGGTGAATGTGACTCTTGGAGTGCATTCTGTTAGCGGCGCTACTGTTTCCGAGTTTTTCCTTGATGGGCGTTTCTCCTCGGGACGTTTTTGTATGTGGCGGTCCGGCCCTGTGAGGAGGTTTTGCGCCAGTTTCTTTTGGACCGTCGGACTATGTTTATTTTGCTTTGCTGTCGGAGCGTTAAAACAGCAAATATGAAGCCTCCTGTCATGCTATAAAATTGTAGATTATACTAGCTTTAGTGTAACTATAATCTTAATTTTATTAATGACAGGAGGCGAATATTTCCCACCCAGTTTGTTTTTTCCCCCCCCTGTTTTGGATGGATTGCATTGATTGTATTTCTGGTGATTTGTCTGATTATCTGGGCTAGGTTTGGTAGTCTGGGGTGATGTTGTGGGAAGTGCATATTATATTGTTTTGACGGTCGTTAGTGATGGATTTCATGTCTTTATTCTATCGGTACTGGATCGTGGGATTTATGTTTTATCAGTACATTTCATTCACTAATCAGGGTTTTCGACTCTGTTTATTTCGTTTCAGTTTAATGGTTCGACTTCAGTTCATAGAATCAGCTGTTTGGCTGGATGAAGATCAAGTTCATCTATTATCCGAAGTTTTTCCAGATGGCATTCATTGTTATGTTAAATTTTTTTCTTTATTTAGTTATTGTTATTGTTGTGTACGTTACTTTGTCGCAGCGTGAAAGAGGAAATGGTGGCTTAGGAGGAGCCTTATATAGATACCTTATGTTTTTGTCTTTGGTGTTTATCTCTCTATGTTAATGTGCTGCTGTGGAGTTCTAGTAAAGAGAGACATAAGAAAATATTCGCCTCCTGTCATTAATAAAATTAAGATTATAGTTACACTAAAGCTAGTATAATCTACAATTATTATGTGACTTGATAGCGGAAATAAAGAACCTTATGGACTTTATAAAGCATTGACGATGTAGTAAGGGCATTCACCATACCTAATATTTTGCTCAAAAGGATTGCAGCAAAGAAACACAACGTCATCGGTGTGATGACGCCGGACCTAATTTGTGGAGACGAAGATCAGCACGATGGAAAGTAGGATGTCAGGAGACCTGAAGGCAGAGCCAGGAAACAGGAAGAAGCACATGAAATGTGTATCACCACTGCATTTAAAATTTGGGGACTTCTTGTGTCAATTTATGCACTTTGAGAAAGGCCCAGTCATCAGTGCACTTCTTGTTCTCTTTTATTTCTTAGTCCTGTTTTTTATGTGGTTCTGTTGCTTTACTGCTTTTTATTGTAAATAAAGTGTAGAACTGTATCAACTGGAAGCAGTTCTTGTTGTACACTTTGGACCTATCATTATTAGCAGTGGTAAGGCTACCTGTTGGAGGAGATCCTACAACATGACAGAAATGGCAGTGGATTAAGGCACTGAAAGTCTGAGTCCACTAAAATTGACTCAGGAGTATGTGAGTGGAACATCTTTCTATTATTTGTGTGGTTTTAAGAACTTTTACATACTACACTATATTTATTCCAGATTCTTATGTAAATCTTTTTGCTAGGACTGTTAAAGTGTGAGCAGCAGCTGCCACTTTTTCATCAGCATTTGCGTATTAGGGAGGTTCCATAAAACGGTCTAATCACATCTCTATATCTCATGTTATATCCATATATAAGTAGATGGGGGATGGACTTGGAGAGACTTGAGAATGAACATTGGGAAGCTATTTAGCAGGTATCCTCCAAGGTGTCTGTGTAACATATTCTTCCTCACCTTGCAGTCTCTGCACCCAGCGGCCGTGCGTCTGCATGATTGACACTAGCTGCATGTTAATGGACACCGTCCGCTGCGGATCCATGGCAAAATATACCCCCACGTCCACTCACGTGACTGACAACGTCGACGTGCATGTGACGTCACGCACGTGCTGCGCACGCACATTTTGGTGGCAAAGAGCTATTTCAGCCAATCAAAATAGTAAAGCAGGTATTTAAACCATAGAATACCTTCCCTCATTGCCCTGTCGTGGTTTCCCTAGTGGTTGTCTGAGAGCGCGTTCCTTATTCTGATTATTCTGGTTATTTTGACTTTGGCATTGTATTTGTCTTCCCTGTTTTCTGGTATCTATGACCACTGGCTTTCCTTTATCGTTGTGTCTCTTTCTGTGTCCCCTGACCTCGGCTATTCCTGACTATTCTTTGGTACGTGAGTCTGGCCATTCTAAGGCCCGGTATACATTACCTATTAGTCTCCTGTTTTACATAGTCCTATGTGCTGGATCATACTGTAATCCTGACAGTCTGGTTGTGAACAACTTCACCAAATATATGTACAAAAAATCATATAAGATGGTAAAATACCACGGTCACGCTCTATAATATGTAATGTACCACCACAGATGTTTACTGGTGATCTTGAGGCGCGGAGGAGAAGGGAGCTGCAGGAGAGGTAAGCAATCTCTGCCGGCCCCCCTTCACTGAACTGCCAATGCCACTGGACCACCAGGGAGTGAGAGCCCCCCTCCCTGCCATGTATCAAGCAGGGAGGGGGGGACAAAAAAATAAAAATAAAAATGTAATAAATAAATAAATAAAATAATAATAAAAAATTATAATATTTTTTTACTAATTATAAAAAATAATAATATTAAAATAATAATTTAAAAAATAATAATAAAAATGCCCACCTCCCACAAAGTCTCTGCATCACACTATGCATCACACACACACTGCACTCATACACACACTGCACTCATACACACACTTCATTCATACACACACTGCATTCATACACACACTGCACATACACACACTGCACTCACACACACACTGCATTCACACACACACAGCACTCATACACACACACTGCATTAATACACACACTGCACTCATACACACACACACTGCACTCAAACACACACTCAGACACACTGCACTCAAACACACATTCATTATATACACACACTGTAAATAAATATTCAATTAATATAATTTTTTTAGGATCTAATTTTATTTAGAAATTTACCAGTAGCTGCTGCATTTCCCACCCTAGTCTTATACTCGAGTCAATACGTTTTCCCAGTTCTTTGGGGTAAAATTAGGGGCCTCGGCTTTTATTCGGGTCGGCTTATACTCGAGTATATACGGTATGTTTGCATGGTCATGACTAAATAAAAAAATAAAACAAAAAACAACAGTGTTCTTGTGGGCCAGATAAATAGTTATACAACTTACCTGAAAGGTGACAGCAGTAATATGTTAGAGAGAATACTAGGCTTGAAGTTTTAGAAAAAGAGATGAAACTATGATGGGAGTTCTAGTTTTCTTTGCATAATATTCGCAAATTGTGTAGGTGAAAAATATCAAAGAAATGATATGCCGGGGAGGCTTTGATTCATAATAAGGTAAAAGATATCTGTGTGTTCAGGAAGAATAGGTCAGAGATATGCCTAATTGGGAGATTAATTGAAGGAAACATGATGTAAAGCAAGGCTTATTGTGGAGCAAATGAAAGTGGCCAAATGACAAGCAAAGATGGTTGATGAGATAACATATGGCTGGCAGAAGACAGTAAAATTAATTGAAAAAGCATGGTGATCCATTTGATGAATGCTATATAATATAGCAATACTATACTGAAAATTCTTTAACTTTTACTAGTTAGGATGTTAAAATTAATATTCATTATTTTAAGTTTTGTGCCAGAATATGTATTTATTCCACATGGTTCAACTAAATCACAAAATACCACTCTATAATCCATTTAGATTAATAACAGATATTTTGCTTATGTTATGCTCAGATGAGTCTGCATTGACTTAAATTGTTAATCATTAATAGACATTGTTTTAATAGGATACATGATTACTTTATGCTTTTTATGGTTAAACGTATTGCTTTCCTTTTTTAACTAATTTAAATATCCTAAAACAAGGTAGCTAATACCAATGCATTTTTTTTAAATAGACAGAAGTCATAATTAAATATATTACACAATATACAATTCCAAATAATTCTATATCACACCAATATTAAGTGGCTAAAATTATTGTTATATGAATGCATCTGGTTTAGTGTGAGAGATTAACATTTTATTAAAGACAGGGGGCTCGTATTATGCTATAACTTTCTTAACTCTCTTTACTACTCACTATAGCAGCAGTCATAAAAAGTGTAAAAACAATTATTTAACTAGAAAAAAATATACATCTTCTGAATATATAACTGCATGGAATATATCCACCAATCACAGCAAAGCCAAGTCTGTAAAATGTTAAGGTATAGAATGTCCATCCTCTTCCTTCGTTGCTGCTCATATACATTTATTCTGTTATTCTGAGTTTATTTTTCTCAGTTAATTTTGTGTATGTTATATATATTTTAGTATTTTATTCTGAAATTAAATATTTTCTTTCTCTCTCTCTCTTGTATGTATGTATGTATGTATATATATATATATATATATATATATATATATGTGTTTGTGTAATTTTCATTATATCTGTTTTTCTTTCTTGTTTTTTCTGTAATTTTTTTCTTGTTTATATGTTTATTTAACAGTTTTTCATTTATTTTAATCTATCCCTATGATTTCTAGTTCCTGTTCTAATATCTATTTTTTGCCTGCTTTACTTTTTATTCAAACAATTTTGTTTCTATTTTATTCTAATGTTCATTAATTCTGTTTACCTGTTCTGTGTTTTTCCTTTTATTTAGACAAATTCTTGGTTTTATTCAATGCCAGAGACCGCAGCCATTTATTTGGAGTTGTGTCTCTTCCCTTTGTCGCTCGATATCACAAGACTTGCTTTTTCCTAGCTGTTTATTAGAACAGCTAAGGCTCGCCTGAACTATTTTTGTCTGTATTTGAAAGTTTAACGTTTTCATTTCAGATGTTCTTCTAATTAATATTAGTTGCTAATGTTAGTTATATTCCCAAGGTTTGTTTTTCATGTTGTAATTAGTTCATACTTTTTTCCATATTTAAATAATTATTTAATATAGTTGATAAAGATTATTTACATAAATCGAAATAAAAACAGCACTTACTACCAGGAATCCAGTCCTGCTAAAAACCAGTGTACATTCAGGAAAGTATAAAAATACATTTCAGCATTACCTTTTGAAAGTAGTGTCCCTTTATTCAGGTGCTTAAAGTGTAGAACAGCAATGTTTCGACCAATGCAACAGTCTTTATCAAGCTAATACAACATAGAATGCTCTAAATAAATACCTCTATTCAGGAAATCAGAAAATGCTCACATGATCAATTCCAAGTCATGTGACAATACTCCATACTAGAGGTGGATAAATATAAATCACAACATACAGAAAAATAGAACAAATGCAAAAAAACATATATACTTGATGATCTACATGTAGAATTTAGAAAATGCTGACATGATTAATTCCAGGTCATGACAACACAATGTCCATGATAAATAACATCACGAGAGAGTAACCAGGCCAACAATAAACAAAATCAAAATGTGAACAAGTAAAATGCAAAGATATGAAATGGTGCTTCATGTCAATCTCTTATCCCACACCAGGGTATATCTACTAAGCAGGGTTAATACTCCATACTAAAGAAGGATAGCAATATAGATTATGCAACATACAAAAACGGTACATCTACAAAGCAGTGTTAAGACTCTATACAAAATGGGGGGAAATATAAAATCACAATATACAAAAACATTTTAAAAAAAATGCAATAACTTGATTTCCTAATTTTTAAAATTTTTTATAATTTCCTGAAAGATTCCTTACAGTCCTCTCAGAAGGATATTGCCAGTATTATAGAGAATATGCCAGAGAAGCAAATAAAGAATTTATTAGATGAATCTGTCCAGAAATCAGTCCAACAGGCAGTTTCTAAGGCTATGGCCAATATGCAGGAAACCCTAATAATTTTTAAGACGTATTATTAATGTCCAAAGATTTAATTCCTGCCAAAGATTCCTTTATTGAAATTGAAAATGATTCTGCTAATACTTATATTCCTCACGAAAGAAAATGAGAAGTGTGAAAACATTGACGGTCCAGTTTTCTAAGAAATGTTATGGACCAAGAATTTTCTGAGAAATCACTACCTCACAAGAGCAGTTCTAAGAAGTTTACAAAAAAGTCACACATTAGACCATCTCCACCCGGGAGAAAGTACAAACCAGAGGAAATATTTCTGAGAGGCAAAAGCCTGATGCTTTTGACACATCTAATGGTGAGGAAGATTTTGATAATTATAAATTTAATCTAGACCATGAATCTATAATAATTCTGATTTACAGGAATCTGATAATTTTGCTACTCCTTCAGAGGATAAAGACTCAAATTCAGATGCTGAAAGAGTGGATTTTCATGGTATTCGACTTTTTAATCCAGACAAACTTAAAGGGACAATATAGTCACCAGAACATAAATAAACACTGGCTTTTCCTCCCTTTGCCCTAATACTAAGAGTATTGTCTCAAGGCGAACATCAACAAGCAACTGTGGTGTTGATCATACCTTTCTTAACATCCCAACAGTTTTCTGGAACAGACTATGGATTGTCCATGGATCTTACCTCATTGGAACAACAGTTTAACCCCTTAAGGACCAAACTTCTGCAATAAAAGGGAATCATGAAATGTCACACATGTCATGTGTCCTTAAAGGGTTAAGGAACCCAGGGAGAAATCCATCTGTTGATCAAAAACAATCTTCTTTCTATCATGGTTTGTCTAATATCAGAGAACAAGAATTTCACAAACAGTTTTCATTGTCTACTAAACAACTTATCAGAATCCTTGTCTCCAGGTACCACTGGAAGATTTTATTTAGTTGGTGTGAGTGAAGGCATCTGGATCCCTTACATTCTTCTATTCCAAAAATTATGAATTTTATTTCTGATGCTTATGAACAAGGAAAAGCATATCACATTTTGTTGGATTCCTGTTGGAAAAAATCCTCTCATATGCAAACTCATGAAAGTTATGCATTTTAAACATTCTCCTCGATCAAAATACCATCATATATTGGATGTTAATTTAGTTATCTCTCTCAGTTTTCGGTTGATAATGAATCTTCATCATCAAAGTGTTTAACTCTAAAAAATAGGTGGAGCACACAATACTTCTCTTAAATCTCATGTAATAATTCCTATAAGAAACAAAAAATGTAGAGGCAATAATTAAGATTGTACAAATGTTTACATGGGCTCAGTATAGGTTCTGGGCGCTAGTGCAGGAAGAAGTAGAATTAATAAGGGCAATCCGGATCCCTCTTCTAGAATACAGCTGGTGCAAGTGCTACAGGAATAAGAAAGTCTCCATAGCATAATACTGTATTAGAATAAAATATATGTGTATAAGACAGGATGCACTCACGTGGTGATGAGTCTGGTATAGCTCACTCAATACTATAGTAAGTGAAAGAAATCCAAGTAAGGTGGAATCCACTGGTGTGGGAGAAGGGGATCTCACACAGGAGAAGGGGGTCTCACACACTTTAGAGAAGTGCATGAAGGTGTTGTGTGTTACATTTTGTGTATGTCATTATGTCTAATTTCTTTTAAGAGGGTTTCAGATGTTAATGTTCTTGATATTTCTCATATAAAGCTTATTCCTGAAGGAGTCTATTTTAAAGGGACAATGTAGGCACCCAGACCTTTCCAGCCCATTGAAGTGGTCTGGGTGCCAACTTCCATCACCGCTAAAGGTACACTCTAGACACCCAGACCACTGCTGCCCATTGGAGTGGTCTGGGTGCCAACTTCCACTACCCTTAACCCTACAACTGTAAATATTGCAGTTTTCATAAACTGCAATATTTACATTGCAGGATTAACTCCTCTTCTAGTGGCTGTCTACTAGACAGCCACTAGAGGGCACTTCCTGGTTTACAGCAAAGATTTTCTGTGCTATAGCATCGCTGGACGTCCTCATGATATGTGAGGACCTCCAGCGTCACTGAAATCTCCATAGGAAAGCATTGAAAGCATCTATGGGGAGGTCTAATGCCGCGCATGAGCAATAGGTCTCCCCCGCAGAATGATGTTGGTGGGGGAGGAGCGTGGGTGGACCCTGACCCAGCGCCGAGCAGCGGCGGACTGACCGGTCGGGCACTTTGGGCATGGTCCGAGGGCCTGGCCGGGAGGGGGGGGCCATCAGGGGCCCTGGCGGCACACACTGAGGGGGCCGGCCGCGTTCCGGGCCGGCCCTTTAAATGCTGCAGACACCTGAGCGCTCTGTTAAGAGCGCTCAGGCGGCTGCAGTTGTTTCTCACCTCCCCTGTAGCGTGGCCGAGCTGCTCTGCTGTCCGCGGTGCCCGGCCAGAGTGATAGGAAGGTGCACACTGAGTGTGCACTTCCTGTGAGTCCGGCCGGGTACAGGAAACAGAAACTCCATGCGGAACAGGAGTTTCTGTTTCCTGTACCCGGCCGGACTCACATGAAGTGCACACTCAGTGTGCACCTTCCTATCACTCCGTCCGGGCACCGCGGACAGCAGAGCAGCTTGGCCACGCTACAGTGGAGGGGGAGTAAGAAGAGAGGGGGGTAAGAAGAGAGGGAGGGGGGTAAGAAGAGAGGGGAGTAAGAAGAGAGGGATGGGGTGTAAGAAGAGAGGGAGGGGGAGTAAGAAGAGAGGGAGGGGGGAGTAAGAAGAGGGTAAGAAGAGGGGAAAGGGGGAGTAAGAAGAGGGGGGAGGGGGGAATAAGAAGAGGGGGAGGGAGAGTAAAAAGGGGGGTAAGAAGAGAGGGAGGGGGAGTAAGAAGAGAGGTAGGGGGAGTAAGAAGGGGGTAAGAAGAGGGGCAGGGGGAGTAAGAAGAGGGGGGAGGGGGTAAGAAGAAGAGGGGGGAAGTAAGAAGAGAGGGAGGGGAAGTAAGAAGAGGGGGAGGGGGGAGTAAGAAGGGGGTAAGAAGAGAGGGAGGGGGGATAAGAAGAGAGAGAGGGGGAGGGGGTAGTAAGAAGAGGGGGAGGGGGTTAAGAAGAAGAGGGGGGAGTAAGAAGAGAGGGAGGGGAAGTAAGAAGAGGGGGAGGGGGGAGTAAGAAAGGGGTAAGAAGAGGGGGGATAAGAAGAGAGGGAGGGGGGAGTAAGAAGAGAGAGGGGGGGAGTAAGAAGGGGGTAAGAAGAGAGGGAGGGGGAGTAAGAAGAGGGGGATGGGGTAAGAAGAAGAGGGGGGAGTAATAAAAGAGGGAGGGGAAGTAAGAAGAGGGATTGTTGCGAGAGTAAACTCTAGCCCTGGAGCTACGGGCTAGAGTTCACTCTCAACACTGTGACCACCAGGGATTTCTGGTGGTCGCAGTGGTGAGAGTGAACTCTAGCCCCATAAACACACTGCCCCCACACACACACACCATACACATTCACACATTGTCCCCACACACCATACACATTCACACACTGCCCCCATACACACACACTGCCCCCACACACACCATACACATTTACACACATTGCCTCACACACACACACATACACTGCCCACCCATACACACACAGCCCCCCATACTAACATTGCCACACACATACACAGCCCCCTCATACACACATTGCCCCACACACCCCACACACTACACCCCCTCACACACACTGAACCTTTCACACACACTGCACCCCTCACACATTGCACCACTGCTCCTATACCCTACTACAGCATCATATCCCAGCAGACCACAGGTAAGTTGTCAAACTGTTCTTAAACGGTTTGACTACTTACTCTGGGAGGGGGGCCCGACCCTCCTGGCACCATAACCACTACACAGAGCAGTAGTGGTTATTGTGCATGGATTATTTCTTTAAATACTCTACAAGTGCCCCAGTAGCCAGCAAGCCAGCCAGCCCACAGGCCAGCCAGCCAGCCCACAGGCCGACCAGCCAGCCCACAGGCTGGCCAGTAGCCAGCCAGCCAGCCCACAGGCCACCAGTTAGCCCACAGGCCAGTAGCCAGCCCATAGGCCTACAGCAAGCCACAGGCTTACAGCCAGTAAGCCCACAGCCTGCCAGCCACAGCCAGCAAGCTACAGCCTGCCAGCCAGCAAGCCACAGCCTGCCAGCCACCAAGCCACAGCCAGCAAGCCACAGCCTGCCAGCCGCAGCCAGCAAGCACACAGCCTGGGAGCCGCAGCCAGCAAGCACACAGCCTGCCAGCCCCAGCCAGCAAGCACACAGCCTGCCAGCCGCAGCCAGCAAGCACACAGCCTGCCAGCCGCAGCCAGCAAGCCCACAGCCTGCCAGCCGCAGCCAGCAAGCCCAAGCCCACAGACTGCCAGCCAGCAACAGTAATTAAGGTAAGAGGAGCCAACTTGGCCTAGGTATCAGCGAGCTATGTTGTGTTGCTATATTGTGAATAGGAACCAGAGTGTTGGAGAGACCCCCCTCCAGGCCCCATTAGACTAAATTGTAGTCTCTAATGGGACCTGGAGGAAATTCTTTCTAATACACTCTCTAAAGGACACTGAGATAGCCTCTGCTAGAATGACCCCCACCCCCCCTCCATGGCCCATTAGCCCTCAATTGTAGTCTCTACTGGGGCCTGGAGGCGGCTGTTTCCAGCAGGGACACTGAGATGGCCTCTGTTAGAAAGACCCCCTTCCAAGCCTATTAGACTCCATTGTAGTCTCTATTGGGGCCTGGAGGGGATTCTTTCTAACACACTCTCTAAAGGACACTGAGATAGCCTCTGCTAGAAAGACCCATTAGCCCTCAATTGTAGTCTCTACTGGGGCCTCAAAGGGATTATTGCACGTTTGTTCCTTGTGTCTAAAGATTGTCTAGGGTGTGGCTGGAGGAGGTGCATGGAGGCGGGACAAGAGTGGCGCTTGCTGCGGAGTATGGGTGGGGCCTGTAAGGGGGCCCTTGATTTAATTTGCCCGGGGGCCCTGAGGGTTCTCAGTCCGCCCCTGGCACCGAGGGACATCGGTGCTGGATACAGGTAAGTTTTAACCCCTTCAGCAACTTGGGATGGGGGGTGGGAGGGAGAGGGGACCTGCAGTGCCAGGAAAACGGATTGTGAAATGCAAGATTCAGATTTTACTAACTTTTATCTCTTCACTTTATTACAAATTTTATCCATCACATGGTTTATGATGTCATGTTGTATTGTTGTATTTTTTTCTTTTCTTGAATTTTCTTTTTCAGTGTAATTAGACAAGTTTTCAGCAGTATGCATATCTTCGTTTAGATTTTTTCATCCTCTTTCTTCTCAACAGTTTTTTCTTCAATTTTTTGTGGGTTTTATTTTTTTTCTATTGTATTTTTTCCTTTTTTAAATTATATATGGATATATTGAAAGTCACAAACGATAAAGAGGAAGAACATTCTACACATTAACCTTTTATAGACTTGGCTTAGCTGTGATTGGTGGATATATTCTCTGCAGTTATATGTTCAGAATATTTTTTTTCTTGTGAAATCATAGTTTTCTACTTTTTATGGTTGCTGCTAGAGAGAATAGTAAAGAAAATGATAGTATCTTATTTGTCCCCTGTCTAATAAAATTGTAACTTAATCTGATCGTACAACGCTTTGTGCATAAGTACCCAGGCTTACAGGACCGCCTGAAGCAGGCCAGGAAGGTGTGTGGCCATTTCAGGCATTCCTACACGGCCATGGCGCACTTTTCAGATATCCAGCGGCGAAACAACATGCCAGTGAGGCGCTCGATTTGCGACAGCCCAACACGTTGGAATTCAACACTCCTAATGTTCGACCGCCTGCTCCAACAAGAAAAAGCTATTAATGAGTATTTGTATGACCAGGGTGCTAGGACAGCCTCTGCGGAGCTGGGAATTTTTTTGCCACGTTACTGGACGCTCATGCGCAATGCCTGTAGGCTCATGCGTCCTTTTGAGGAGGTGACAAACCTAGTCAGTCGCACCGAAGGCACCATCAGCGACATCATACCATTTGTTTTCTTCCTGGAGCGTGCCCTGCGAAGAGTGCTGCATCAGGCCGTAGATGAGCGTGAAGAGGAAGAGTTGTGATCACCATCACCACCAGAAACAGCCTTATCAGCATCGCTTGCAGGACCTGCGGCAACGCTGGAAGAGGATTGCGAGGAAGAGGTGTCAGAGGAGGAATGTGGCTTTGAGGAGGAGGAGGAAGACCAACCACAACAGGCATCCCAGGGTGCTTGTTGTCACCTATTTGGTACCCGTGGTGTTGTACGTGGCTGGGGGAAGAACATACCTTCAGTGAGATCACTGAGGACGAGGAACGGGACATGAGTAGCTCGGCATCCAACCTTGTGCAAATGGGGTATTTCATGCTGTCATGCCTGTTGAGGGACCCTCGTATAAAAAGGCTGAAGGAGAACGACCTGTACTGGGTGTCCACGCTACTAGACCTCTGGTATAAGCAGAAAGTGCCTGAAATGTTACCGAATTACCGCAAGTCGGAAAGGATGCAGCAGTTCCAAAATAAATTAAAATGTATGCTGTACACAGCGTATAAGGGTGATGTCAGAGCACAACGGGAATCTAACAGGGGAAGAGGTGAAAGTAATCCTCCTCCTCCCATGACCACGCCGGCAAGGACAGGACGCTTTACAGACGTGTTGTTGATGGAGAACTTGTGGAGCTTTTTAAGTCCTACGCATCACCACAGCCCTTCGGGGTCCACCCTCAGAGAACGACTCGGCCGACAGGTAGCAGACTACCTCGCCTTAACTGCAGATATCGACAGTCTGAGGAGCGATGAACCCCTTGACTACTGGGTGTGCAGGCTTGACCTGTGGCCTGAGCTATCCCAATTTGCGATAGAACTTCTGGCCTGCCCCGCTTCAAGTGTCCTGTCAGAAAGGACCTTTCTGCAGCATGAGGTATTGTCACTGAGAAGAGAAGTCGCCTAGGTCAAAAAAGTCTAAATTACCTCACCTTTATTAAGATGAATGTGGGATGGATCCCGAAGTGACTGACAGTGGGCAATACATTAGACTAAAAAAGGCCTTATGAGGGGGACTACATAACACACCACTCCTATCTGGTGGCACATTAGATTGCATGCGCAGTGCCCCAAATTTGAAGTAGGAGGACCGACCAAGCATCTTTTTCCATCTCCCGGTTCCTAAAATCGATGCCATATACATGTCCCCTGATAGGGGACGTAACAGGGATTAAACTGATAGGGATAGTACTACTTAACACACCTTATAATAACACAGAGAGAGGCAACGCAGAGAGAGGAGTCTGAAGAAGAGGAGTCAGAGGAGGAAGGTGGCTTTGAGGAGGTGGAAGACCAAACACAGCAGGCGTCCCAAGGGGCTTGTTGTCACCTTTCGGGGACCCTTGGTGTTGTATGTGGCTGGGTGGAGGAAGAGACCTTCAATTACATCAATGAGGACAAGGAACGGGACATGGCTAGCTTGGTATCCAACCTTGTTCAAATGGACTGTTTACGGTTGTTTGCGGTGCGTTAAACGGGGAGTTTGGTCTGTCACTGTGAAGCGGGCGTAACCCTTACACTACCTGATCGATACAACATCATACAAGCACGTTATTCCAAACAATTTAGGAATGCTAGGTGATTTATGCCCTTTATGGATTAAAACCAGACTCTGCATCAACTATGTAATTTTCCATGGGAGTTTTGCCATGGATCCCCCTCCGGCATGCCACAGTCCAGGTGTTAGTCCCCTTGAAACAACTTTTCCATCACTATTGTGGCCTGTGGGTTTTAAAATTCGCCTGCCTATTGAAGTCTATGGCGGTTCGCCCGGTTCGCCCGTTCGCGAACATTTGCGGAAGTTCGCGTTCGCCGTTCACGAATGGAAATTTTTATGTTCGCGACATCACTACTTATTATTGTAACAATGTATGTATGTATTTTATACATGCCTTGTATTGTTAAAAACAAGACATTTTATCTAATAAAGAGATAATTTTTTTTTTTTTTTTTTTTTTTAAATCTTGTGCTGATGGAACTTTTGGTTTGGCCAAACAAACCCCTTCATCCAAATATAAAAATATTTTCAACATAGAAGAATTTTGTCCAATTAGTGGTTTTGTGTATCTGAATTTCGGACAGGAAATTAATCAGACGAACCATAAGGGCAAGAAATTGGGCTAATCAGTATCAATATAACTATTATGTATACTCGGATAGACACCATTTTCCCACCACTTGAAAAAAAAGGAGGAGCAATAAAATAAAATCTACAGTTATATATTTATTTTTAAGCCAAGCGCAAAATTTACAGCCAAGACCAGAGTTCCCTGTTATGCAGATACCAAGTTCCTATCTGAGGTCTACTTGGGCAGGTGACCTGCTGAGGCGGTGCACGACAATTATTGCTTCACTCCGGGCCCCCCCGCTTGGGCTGGTGGGGGTTTCCTGCTCCCCACTGGGACAGCCAAAACCTAAATTCCTGAAGCTGAAACGTACACATTCAGTATCTCAAACAAATCCAGCAGTGGAGGCAATCATTCAATGCCAGGTTCGAGGCCCGTAGTTCTGGCATCTTCTCAGCATCCGATCACAAATACATACCCCTTCTGGTACACTGCAGGGCGATGCAGCTGACCTCACAGCACGTTTATCTTCTGGGCTGGGGGCCCACTTGGAGTATTCCCCAGACAGCTGTCCATATAACCCGCTATAAGGAGACCCTGTGGGATCTGGATTCTGTCAACCGGAGATGTGGAGTCTCTGGACACGGGATTCTGACCTCCTTTAAGACTTGGAGCGGCAACAGCAGGGACATTTGGTGCTATGGTTTGATACATTATATGCACTGTGGCATCATGCAGAACCTACAAAATCCTGGGCAAGTGAAGGAGAGCAACGGCCCTGGCAGGGAGCTGGACTTTCAACAGCAGCCTATGTGAGGCATTGGTTGATCTGAATCTTCGACATCCTGGCGCACCATGTGATCTGTACCATTTTCCAATGCAGAGGGCCAGGTTTATATCTGCACGTTTATGTTATTGTTTAACTTGTTCTGGCCTCATACCTATTTATGTCTATGGCATTGTCAGTTAGTGTAACCAGACTCACTTAAAGTTACCTATTAGTTCTTCACTGACAAGCCTGAACTTTATGGTTTCTCTTGTCATAATTTTCTTTTAATATTATTGCTTAGCATAGGATACTTATGTTGTCCTACTTTTACTACAAAAGTCCATCACACTTGGTAGACCACTTCTATCTTGTACATAATTACAAAATGAGGCTCTGTCGCTTGTTATTGTTGGTATGATATGTCTAACGCTGACTCTCTTGTACTCTTTTATGCTGTTTTACATACCAATGCTTGTATTAAATATTGACAAAAAATGTTTTTATAAATATATTAATATAGATTTTTTTACCGTGAATAAAATCAACATTTAGTGGCTGTCCCTTAGCCATTAATCATTTTTTTCCATCAATTATCTTACTTTATTTTTTGTGCCATGGGTGGAACTTTGAATCACAAATCAAATGAACATTGTTGTCTAATGCTCAAGTTGTTTCTTCAGTCATATGGCGGTTCGGAGTTTGGGAACTTGGGTGATCATCTCATCTGCAAAAATTCATAGAAACTGCAATGCAGAATTAACAGAATCTCATAGTCTTATGAAATGCTTCAGTAGGTTGCCTTCTTTCAGCAATACTTCTTCTACCTTCTGATGTCAGCTCTGCATTTCCATATCACCATCATCACAAATTGTTATTTAAAATTTACTTGGCAATTTTTTCATTCAGTTAATTTAAAAAAAAGTTGTTATGAGTCCATCAGTTCATAACATACACATTGGTTCGAATAACTTAGTAATATATCATATATCATTATTAATATTATTATTTTACACACTTTATTAATATGACACATTTGGAGGAACAAACATGATATTAACATATCCTTTACTTTTTAACATTTTATTAACTATATTTATTACATTGACTGTAGCACAAAAACTGTGGCTAAGAGAGCAGATCTTGTCAAAGTTCTCAAGGGCCTGTCAATAAAAATTATTCTTGGTATGAAAAAAAACAAAAAACAGAAATTCAACATTAAGATTAATAAGCATGATCAGTGAACTTAGTGAAGTTTTTACAGACATATTCATACAAATATTCTACTAACCTATACAGCTACATAAAGAAATGTCTTGGTATTTCACTTATTCATTGATATTTTTATATAACTGAAGCTTTGTGACATTGACTTGTATTTAATACACCGATCAAAGAATACACTTATCTTTTTTTATTGTTTTTTTATTTTTTAATTCTTTATTTATTCCAGCTGTTTTGATATTTTTCCATCCACCAGTCATTTTCATTTTATTAGCAGGTATACATTAAAGGTACATCTATAAATTTAATTAGTTCATTTAGAATTGGTAAGTAATCATTATTTACATAGACACTATATTTACATATCAAAACAGATGGAATAAACAAAGAATTTAAAAAAAAACAATAAAAATTGTTGTGCATGTTGAGGCCAAATATATTTCTCAATCTGTAATCATCAAGCAAAATTAAAAGGAATGTGAAATACCATATGCATATTTTTCTTTAAGGTTAGATTATCTAATCAATACATAGATTCAAGCTAAGCTGAGTATAGTGCGCATAGTTATCAACTAGAAAATTAATCTAAAGGTACAAAAATGCAATCTGTAAATTTGTGAATGAATAATGAGTATTCTCTTCTTCTCTTAGTTATGGCTATACATAACTGTAAATATAGACATATATAATAAAGGAACCAACAAGTTCATATGCATTTATAAACAGTACTCTAAACTGCACAGTGCCACACTTCTGCCCATTGGAGTGGTCTGGGTGCCAACTCCCACTACCCTTAACCCTGCAAGTGTAATAATTGCAGTTTTTTATAAACTGCAATAATTACCTTGCAGGGTTAACTTCTCCTCTAGTGGCTGTCTACTAGATATAATATTAATATTATACAGTTGCCCAGATTCTTATAGGCTAGAAAAAAGCACTTGGGCAGAAAAAGCACTTAACTTATTAGTGTTCCAATTTGAAAACCTTCTTTCTTTATACCTTTAACATAAATGAGACATATATAGTGTAAAACCACTCAAACATATGTACAGGGAGTGCAGAATTATTAGGCAAATGAGTATTTTGACCACATCATCCTCTTCATGCATGTTGTCTTACTCCAAGCTGTATAGGCTCGAAAGCCTACTACCAATTAAGCATATTAGGTGATGTGCATCTCTGTAATGAGAAGGGGTGTGGTCTAATGACATCAACACCCTATATCAGGTGTGCATAATTATTAGGCAACTTCCTTTCCTTTGGCAAAATGGGTCAAAAGAAGGACTTGACAGGCTCAGAAAAGTCAAAAATAGTGAGATATCTTGCAGAGGGATGCAGCACTCTTAAAATTGCAAAGCTTCTGAAGCGTGATCATCGAACAATCAAGCGTTTCATTCAAACTAGTCAACAGGGTCGCAAGAAGCGTGTGGAGAAACCAAGGCGCAAAATAACTGCCCATGAACTGAGAAAAGTCAAGCGTGCAGCTGCCAAGATGCCACTTGCCACCAGTTTGGCCATATTTCAGAGCTGCAACATCACTGGAGTGCCCAAAAGCACAAGGTGTGCAATACTCAGAGACAAGGCCAAGGTAAGAAAGGCTGAAAGACGACCACCACTGAACAAGACACACAAGCTGAAACGTCAAGACTGGGCCAAGAAATATCTCAAGACTGATTTTTCTAAGGTTTTATGGACTGATGAAATGAGAGTGAGTCTTGATGGGCCAGATGGATGGGCCCGTGGCTGGATTGGTAAAGGGCAGAGAGCTCCAGTCCGACTCAGACGCCAGCAAGGTGGAGGTGGAGTACTGGTTTGGGCTGGTATCATCAAAGATGAGCTTCTGGGGCCTTTTCGGGTTGAGGATGGAGTCAAGCTCAACTCACAGTCCTACTGCCAGTTTCTGGAAGACACCTTCTTCAAGCAGTGGTACAGGAAGAAGTCTGCATCCTTCAAGAAAAACATGATTTTCATGCAGGACAATGCTCCATGACACGCGTCCAAGTACTCCACAGCGTGGCTGGCAAGAAAGGGTATAAAAGAAGAAAATCGAATGACATGGCCTCCTTGTTCACCTGATCTGAACCCCATTGAGAACCTGTGGTCCATCATCGAATGTGAGATTTACAAGGAGGGAAAACAGTACACCTCTCTGAACAGTGTCTGTGAGGCTGTGGTTGCTTCTGCACGCAATGTTGATGGTGAACAGATCAAAACACTGACAGAATCCATGGATGGCAGGCTTTTGAGAGTCCTTGCAAAGAAAGGTGGCTATATTGGTCACTGATTTGTTTTTGTTTTGTTTTTGAATGTCAGAAATGTATATTTGTGAATGTTGAGATGTTATATTGGTTTCACTGGTAAAAATAAATAATTGAAATGTGTATATATTTGTTTTTTGTTAAGTTGCCTAATAATTATGCACAGTAATAGTCACCTGCACACACAGATATCCCCCTAAAATAGCTAAAACTAAAAACAAACTAAAACTACTTCCAAAAATATTCAGCTTTGATATTAATGAGTTTTTTGGGTTCATTGAGAACATGGTTGTTGTTCAATAATAAAATTAATCCTCAAAAATACAACTTGCCTAATAATTCTGCACTCCCTGTATAGTATGTAGAATAATGGAACACTCACATATTCCAGAGCTATATGGACCTAGCTCTGGTATGGAAAGCTTTCGCGGCATTTGCAAAAGGGTTAATGGAGAAGACATGCTACTCTTTGTCCAGAGACGGACGGCATTTATGAGCCTTAGATGTGGTAATGGCCAGTCTAGCTCCCTGGGGAAGGTGACCTTTAAAGCTTGTCCATATACAGCAATCTCTGTTCTTGTAGTAGGGAGAAAACTGGCACCATTAGCCAGGAATTTAAGAGACCACTCTGTCAAGTACTGATGGAACCCCGAGTCTTACAGTCTCGCAGAAAGATGACATACTCACCCTCTCCTCAGCTGACGATCAAGGGACTTTGTTCCAAATACTGAGCCCACAGGCTACCTTCACGGGCGATAAAACAGCCCTCGGGGGCTCCCCGTCAGAGGAAAGTGATGTTGAAGGAGGAGGTGTCTGAGGCCCCAAAAAATTAAGTGGACATTTGACTCATCCAAAATTATCCCAAGCATAAACAAACATTGGCACTCTCTGTGCTCCAATGATTCTAAGTTCTAAGCTTGAGGACAACCCACCTCAAAGTACTTCTTGCACGGAAAATATATTTCTATATTGCTATCTATTGCACAGATTAGAACATTTTGGCTATATGCTATTTTTAATTTTCACATGTGTTAATTTATTTTATTTTCACAGTATTCCTGCATTTTGAGCTACATGTTTGTACCCTCACACAGTTGTTTAAGTCAAATATTTTTTATTAATGTTTTAAAATAATATAAAGTATCATACAACATTGACATATATATAATGACTTATGAACCATTGTCAAAAGTAAACATGCAATCGAATAAAATACACATACATTTTATAAATACTTGTATATAAAAAAGTAAACTATGTACAGAAACAAAACAAAGTGCCAAGTAATTAATCGCAACATGGTACTAGTACAGTTGTTTGACCCCTTAACCCCTTAAGGACTGAGCCAAATGTACACGTTGTGAACAGAACAAAACGTAAACAAAACCTGGCATTTGCGCTATATGTCTGTCCAACCGTAATTCACCTCTTCCATATTAAATGCACCCCCCCCCTTATTATATATCATTTTATTCAGGGGAAACAGGGCTTTCATTTAATATCAAATATTTAGCTATGAAACATAATTTAATATGAAAATAATGGGAGACAATAATATTTTCTTTTATTTTTTTAGTTCTACATGACATTTTAACTGTCAATGTCATAATACGGTTTACTTTAACTGCAATAAAATACACATATTTGTATTCAGCAAAGTCTCACGTGTAAAACAGTACCCCCTATGTACAGGTTTTATGGTGTTTTGGGAAGTTACAGGGTCAAATATAGCGTGTTACATTTGAAATTGAAATTCGCCAGGTTGGTTACGTTGCCTTTGAGACTGTATAGTAGCCCAGGAAATAAATTTACACCCATAATGGCATACCATTTGCAATAGTAGACAACCCAAGGTATTGCAAATGGGGTATGTCCAGTCTTTTTTTAGTAGCCATTTGGTCACAAACACTGGCCAAAGTTAGCGTTAGTATTTGTTTGTGTGTGAAAAATGCAAAAAACGCCAAGTTTGGCCAGTGTTTGTGACTACTAAATCTGTAATCTGACAATTTTTATTGTTTTTTTTTAAATTCTTTGTTTATTCCATCTGTTTTGATATGTAAATATAGTGTCTATGTAAATAAGTGGCTACTAAAAAAGACTGGACATACACCATTTGCAATACCTTGGGTTGTCTACTATTGCAAATGGTATGCCATCATAGGGGTAATTTTCATTCTTGGGCTACCATAGGGTCACAAACGCAACGTAAGCAATCTGGCGAATTTCAATTTCAAATGTAACACGCTATATTTGACCCTGTAACTTCCCAAAACACCATAATGTGAAAAAAATTCAACACAAGCCTTATATTTGACACTGTAACTTTTGAAAACAGCATAAAACCTGTACATGAGGGGTACTGTTGTACTCGGGAGACTTCGCTAAACACAAATATTTGTGTTTCAAAACAGTAAAAAGTATCACAGCAATAATATCGTCCGTGTAAGTGCTGTTTGCGCGTGAAAAATGCAAAAAACTTCACTTTTACTGGCGATATCATCGCTGTAATATATTTTACTGTTTTAAAACACTAATATTTGTGTTCAGCGAAGTCTCCCGAGTAAAACAGTACCCCCCCATGTACAGGTTTTATGGTGTCTTGGGAAGTTATAGGGTTAAATATAGTGCTAGCAAATTAAATTCCCTATACTTTCGGAATGGGTTTTCAGGCAGGTCCCGCTAATTGTAATTAATTAGGATACCTAATGATGTAAAAATATTACATAAATATATGTGTAGAATTAATATATGTATATATATATATGTATATATATATATATATATATATATATATATATATATATATATATAAGATAGATGGCTTGGCACTCTCCTTACTTGTAATCCAGTAAATCTGCCTAGGTGCAAACGGTAATGCGTTCAATATATAAACAAAGAAGAATCCAGGATGCACTCTCAGGGCTTGTGAAAAACAGTGTTCCGTTTTATTTTAAATCATATGCCAACAAATAAAACGGAACACTGTTTTTCACAAGCCCTGAGAGTGCATCCTGGATTCTTCTTTGTTTGTATATATATATATATATATATATATATATATATCATTTTTTTAAAATATTTTTATTTATATATAGGTATATATATATTAATATACATTAATATCACAATACAGTTAGAACGAAACAACACACATCTATATATTTTTTAATTATTTATTTTTAATTATTTTTTTAATTTTATTTTTTTATATTATATATAAATATATATATATAACAATAATTATATATATATATATATATATTTAATCAGTATCAGTCTACGTGTAATTTGATATTAATATATATATAATTATATATATATTAATAGTAAAATACACCTAGACAGTGTATGTGTGTGTATGTATATGTGTATATATATACTTATGAAAAGAGAAAGAGACTATGTTTTAAAACACTAATATTTGTGTTCAGCGAAGTCTCCCGAGTAAAACAGTACCCCCCCATGTACAGGTTTTATGGTGTCTTGGAAAGTTATAGGGTTAAATATAGTGCTAGCAAATTAAATTCCCTATACTTTCGGAATGGGTTTTCAGGCAGGTCCCGCTAATTGTAATTAATTAGGATACCTAATGATGTAAAAATATTACATAAATATATGTGTAGAATTAATATATGTATATATATATATATATGTATATATATATATATATATATATATAAAAAGATAGATGGCTTGGCACTCTCCTTACTTGTAATCCAGTAAATCTGCCTGGGTGCAAACGGTAATGCGTTCAATATATAAACAAAGAAGAATCCAGGATGCACTCTCAGGGCTTGTGAAAAACAGTGTTCCGTTTTATTTTAAATCATATGCCAACAGATAAAACGGAACACTGTTTTTCACAAGCCCTGAGAGTGCATCCTGGATTCTTCTTTGTTTGTATATATATATATATATATATATATATATATATATATCATTTTTTTAAAATATTTTTATTTATATATAGGTATATATATATTAATATACATTAATATCACAATACAGTTAGAACGAAATAACACACATCTATATATTTTTTAATTATTTATTTTTAATTATTTTTTTTATTTTATTTTTTTATATTATATATAAATATATATATATATAACAATAATTATATATATATATATATATATATTTAATCAGTATCAGTCTATGTGTAATTTGATATTAATATATATATATATAATTATATATATATTAATAGTAAAATACACCTAGACAGTGTATGTGTGTGTATGTATATGTGTATATATATACTTATGAAAAGAGAAAGAGACTATGTTTTAAAACACTAATATTTGTGTTCAGCGAAGTCTCCCGTGTAAAACAGTACCCCCCCATGTACAGGTTTTATGGTGTCTTGGAAAGTTATAGGGTTAAATATAGTGCTAGCAAATTAAATTCCCTATACTTTCGGAATGGGTTTTCAGGCAGGTCCCGCTAATTGTAATTAATTAGGATACCTAATGATGTAAAAATATTACATAAATATATGTGTAGAATTAATATATGTATATATATATATGTATATTAATATATATATATATATATATAATTATATATATATTAATAGTAAAATACACCTAGACAGTGTATGTGTGTGTATGTATAGGTGTATATATATACTTATGAAAAGAGAAAGAGACTGGATAGGGATTAGAGTAGAATCCTCCCCATTCGCAGTCCCTATACCCCAGAGAGACACTTGTTCATAGTAGTTCATAGAGCCAAATGCACAGGTTGTGATCAAAACAAAATAAACAAAACCTGGAATTTGACTATATGTCTGTGCAACCATAATTCACCTCTTTCATTTTAATTGCACTCACACTTATTATATATCATTTTATTCAGGAGAAATAGGGCTTTCTTTTAACATCAAACATTTAGCTATGAAACATAATTTAATATGAATACAATATAAAACAATGGGAGAAAATAAGAAATGTTATTTTTTTAGTTCTACAGGACATTTTAACTGTGAATGTCATAATACTGTTTGCTTTTATGGCAATAAAATACACATATTTGTATTCAGCAATGTCTCACATGTTAAACAGTACCCCCTATGTACAGGTGTTATGTTGTTTTGGGAAGTTACAGGGTCAAATATAGCATGTTGCATTTTTTATTTTTTTCACATTGAAATTTGCCAGATTGGTTACGTTGCCTTTGAGACCATATGGTAGCCCAAGAATGAGAATTACGCCCATGATGGCATACCATTTGCAATAGTAGACAACCCAAGGTATTGCAAATGGGGTATGTTGAGTCTTTTTTAGTAGCCACTTGGTCACAAACAATGGCCAAAGTTGGCATTAATATTTGTTTGTGTGTGAAAAATGCAAAAAACTAATTTGAAAGCCAATTTTGGCCAGTGTTTCCAAGACACCATAAAACCTGTACATGGGGGGTACTGTTTTACTCAGGAGACTTCGCTGAACACAAATAGTAGTGTTTCAAAACAGTAAAACGTATCACAACAATTATATCGTCAGTGTAAGTGCCGTTTGTGTTTGAAAAATTCACTTTCATTGACAATATAATCGTTGTAATACATTATACTGTTTTGAAACACTACTATTTGTGTTCAGTGAAGTCTCCTGAGTAAAACAGTACCCCCATGTACAGGTTTAACAATTTAAAATTCTGGTTCTTGCTTTCAAATCTCTACATAATGCTGCTCCCACCTATCTATCCTCCCTTATACACAAGTATGACCCGTCTAGGCCCTTACGATCTGCTGAAGACTTACGTCTATCTTCTGTCCGTGCTCCCACCTCTGATGCTCACCTTCAAGATTTCTCTAGGGCTGCACCGTTCTTGTGGAACTCTCTTCCCTCCTCCGTTAGATGCTCACCCAGTCTCCACTCCTTCAAAAAATCGTTAAAAACCCAATTCTTCATAAAAGCGTATCAATTAAACTGTTAATAGCGCCTGACTGATTCCTCTTCTGCAACTGTCACTAGTCTAATACTACCCTTACCTTTTGTGTCATTTTACCCCACTCCCTCTAGCATGTAAGCTCATTGAGCAGGGCCCTCAACCCCTCTGTTCCTGTGTGTCCAACTTGTCTGGTTACAACTACATGTCTGTAATAGACATAGTGTTACACTATGTCTATTACTCTATCTTATTGTTATTTTTATTTTCTAACTTGTTTTATTAATATTATTTGTATCTGTATTCTAATTGGCTGACCGGATTTTAGGCGCCAATTCCAATTTCAATTAATTCTTACCTTATTTAAACTTACCCTGCCAGGTATTATGTTCTAATTCCATATTGAGAAAGCCTTTCAGGCGAAACGCGTTTGTGGATTTTATATTGTGTATTTTACTCATTAAAAGCTCTGTTGGTTACTTTTATTTGTGCCAATTTCAATTAATTCTTACCTTATTTAAACTCACCCTGCCAGGTATTATGTTCTAATTCCATATTGAGAAAGCCTTTCAGGCGAAACGCGTTTGTGGATTTTATATTGTGTATTTTACTCATTAAAAGCTCTGTTGGTTACTTTTATTTGTGCCAATCATCTTTTATACACTCTACAATTATTCTTTTGATTTTTACCTGGCATTTTTATCTTTGTGAACTCCAAGAAATACTAGGTGGGGATCAAACCACCAACGCTGATACCAGTGGGCACTTTGTCTGCCCCACCCTTGTGAGTACCATTTTATATATATTTTAACACCATTGTTCACCATATCCCATAAGCGGGGATTGTACCGCTGTACGCTGTCCATACTAGAGCTAGCTATAGCTCTTACACATGTGAGTGCATTACCGTCTTCCTTTTATCTTTTATTTTATCTTATTGGATATATTGCACTATTTTGTTCTATCTTTTATCTTTATATATTATTGGATCATTTCGAGGAAGATCTACGTGAAAACTATCCCTGACCAAGCACATTACAGACCATTTGACCTAAAGAAAGAACTGTCAAGTTAACACTTTTTGGGGATATATTACTGCTACCCTATTATATTTATTTTGTGTGGCGCAGCCTCTTTTCTGTATTTTCTCTTCTTGTTGTAGCAAGTGATGCAAGTGTTTATCAGCTAGTCTGGATCTGGTTGGAGATTTTAGGTGTTTCATTCTGGAAGAAGTCTGTTCACAAACATAGGTGCTGCCAGAGATGGTTGCAATTTTTGAGTGCATGGTTCCTGAGATTAAGATGTCTCAGAGGGGAGAGATGCATAGAAATTAGTAAGGCTGCTTGATTAGAATACGTCTTTCTCACAATTCTGTAGCTCACCCAATTCTATTTGGTAAATTGGATCAATAATTTCAATGTTGGTGGATCAGGCAGTGTATGGCTATTGGATGTGAATGGTTGTGTTTGTCCATCTCTTTGTGAATGTGTGCAACCACTCATTTCATAGACCCCATCATACTAGGAGCACCATCAGTTGTCACACAGGCTAGTTTAGCCCAGTCCAGCTCCAAATCATTCACAGTTTGGCAAACATGTTCAGTTATCCTCTCCTGTTGTTGTTCCTTTGATGCTTTTCAGTGCAGCAAGCTCCTCTCTGACTTCGAAACAATCATTTGTCCCATGAATGAAAACATTGCTTTTGAGTACCATTTTGAAGCCTCACATGAGTCCTTCCGCATGGATAGAGCTAAAATTGGGTAGTTAGTGAACCAACTGAAAGGTAAAGCCTTAGCTTGGGCCAATCCATAATGGGGGAGTGATAGGACTATTGCCCATAATTACCAAGAATCCCTTGTGGAATTCAAATTAACATTTGAACCATTAGGAAGGGAAAATAATGCTTCCACTGTCCTAATGCGTATCAAACAAGGGAATCAGTCTGTCTCAGATTATGCCAAAGAATTCCGCACAGTGGCTTCTGAGGTAGACTGGACTAATAACGGATTAATTACTGCATTTGCAGAATGTAGAGAACATTAGCATTGACATTAGCATTGAGAAAGGGCTGCTGCCCAAAACATTTGCTGCTTAAACTTTGTCCTCAAATATATTGTGGTAGCACCTATACTGGATGCGCAGGACTCTTGTTTGTTTTTTGGCTGCATTTGCAGAAGGATTATCCAAAGCTATCCTTGACAGCCAAAGAACTACCAGGGAGGTTAAATGAATACGTCATGTATGTGATGCATATCGATAATCGACTTAAGAACAGGGAGATAACTAGAAACAGAAACAGACATATGAATATGTCACTGGCACCTCGCTTCTCCAAATCTGTGGTCCCTGGCCTTTCTGTACAATCTGAACCTGAACCTATGCAGTTAGCGTTTATGAGACTGTCATAACAGTTTAGGAGAAAAGAGGGCCTCTGCTTATACTGTGGCAAGAAAGGACACATAAGAAATGCTTGTCCCATACATATGGAAAACTTACGAACCTAAGAACCATTAGGGGACCGGCCATAGGTGTGATGTATATGTCCCCTCGTACTACCCAAAGGAGATTGCTCCTTAGTATTACTGCTCAAATTGATAAGATAAGTTTTACATGTAACGCTCTGATTGACTCAGGCACTGCAGAAAACGTTATCGATATGCAATTTGCCAGCAAACAACTCCTACCCATCAAGGAGAGATCATCCGTTAAGGCCATTGATGGGAGACCACTCTCTCAGCCTTTAATTACCCACAAAACACTGTCTATCACTACCACGATAGGAGTGTTACACAAAGAATTCATCACATTTTTCAGATAATTGCTTCCCCTTCTTGTCCCATTATACTTGGATTCCCATGGCTTGTTAAACATAACCCCCGTGTTGATTGGGCTAAAGGGAAAATACTGGAATGGGGTAAGGTATTTAAAGAGAGATGTATGTCACCTATTACTAAGAGAGTGGGTATCGTTAATCTACCTACTCCTACACCTCAGTCAACTGAAACTCCTGGGCATTATAGGAAGTTTAAAGAAGTATTTAATACAAGTCACACTGATACGCTACCCCCTCACAGATCCTATGATTGCTCCATAGATGTGTTATAGATGTGATATACCTTGTCACCACAGGAGATTAGAGTTATGGAAGAATACATTAAAGAGTCACTACTAAAAGGCCACATATGTAAATTTTCTTCTCCTGCAGATGCATTGTTCTTTTTTGTTACTAA
Source organism: Pelobates fuscus (assembly GCF_036172605.1). Classification (NCBI taxonomy): domain Eukaryota; kingdom Metazoa; phylum Chordata; class Amphibia; order Anura; family Pelobatidae; genus Pelobates; species Pelobates fuscus. The sequence continues at coordinate 125,578,068 of NC_086324.1, forward strand.
GAAAGGAGGAGAGTTACGGACATGTATTGATTATAAGGCATTGAACAAGATCACCATTAAAAATGCTTATCCCATTCCCCTTATCTCAGAATTATTTGACAGACTCCAGGGTGCTAAGGTGTTTACCAAACTCGACCTTAGGAGTGCTTATAATTTGGTAAGAACACGAGAAATGGTCACTATGAGTATCTTGGCATGCCCTTTGGCTAATGCAATGATCCAGACGTATTTCAAGATCTCATTATTGATGTTCTTAGAGACTACATTTATACTTTCGTATTGGTATATCTGGATGATATACTTATTTATTCTGCTGAAATCCAGACTCATCATGAAGATGTTAAACAAGTTTTGCTAACTTTGCTAAAAAAATTGCCTATATTGCAAACGTGATAAATTTCTATTTGACCAGACGGAAGTTCAGTTCTATAATATTTCATCTTCTGGTTTTCAGATGGATCCACGTAAACTAGAAGCTGTGCTACACTGGACATTACCCAATGGGTTAAAAGCCATTCAAAGATTCATTGGGTTTGCAAATTATTATAGGAGATTCATCAAAAGTTTCTCTACTGTAATAGCACCCATCACCAATATGACGCGGAAGGGGGTTGACTGTAATATATGGTCTAAAGCAGCTAAAGAAGCTTTTGAGCTACTTAAGAAATTATTTGCTTCTGCTGACATATTGGTACACCCTGACACTAGCAAACCCTTCACACTAGAGGTAGACACCTCTGAGACAGGGGCTGGGGCTGTCCTTTCTCAAAGGGAGAGTCAGAATACCCCTTTGCATCCTTATGGGTTCTTTTCTAGAAAGTTGTCGCCAATGGAATGCAACTATGATATTGGTAACATGGAATTGTTAGCCATTATCCTAGCTCTGAAAGAATGGCAACATCTTTTAGAAGATTGCAAGGACTCTCTCCTGATCATAACTGATCACAAAAACTTGGCATACATTGGAGATGCTAAAAGGCTGCCTTCTAGACAAGCTAGATGGTCATTGTTCTTGTCACGCTTTAACTTTATCATCAGGTACAGGCCTGGTCCTAAGAATGTTAAGGCGGACACCCTATCTAGGCAATTTGACCTAGAGGCGGAACAAGAATAAGAAAACTCTCTCATCAGACCACCTGAATGTATCATTGCCTCTACGGTTCTTTCCTTGTCTTCTCCTCTTATTTGTGCTATAATGGCAGCTCAGGCACCTAGAGATAAACCTCAAGATAGATTGTTTATTCCGCTACCAGAAAGAGAGAAGGTACTAAGAATGTTTCATGATAATGTGACAGCTGGTCATCCAGGTATTAATAAAACTGTGTCTGCTGTCTCTAGGTCATTTTGGTGGCCTTCTCTTAGGAAGAACATTAGAGAGTATGTGGCAGCATGTATTATTTGTGCGGTTTCTAAGGTTCCCCATAAACTACCTTGTGGGCTATTACAACCGCTTCCTATACCCAGTATTCCATGGTCTCATTTGTCTATGGACTTTATTGTGGAACTACTGATTTCTAAAGGCTACAACACCATCCTTATGGTTGTTGATCGCTTTTCTAAAATGGCACACTTTGTTCCACTCAAAAAGATACCCCCTTCCCAAGAGCTGGTTTAAATATTCATACGCAAAATAGTCAGATTACATGGTATTCCACTAAATATTGTGTCAGACAGGGGTTCCCAATTTCTGTCACAATTTTGGAGAGCATTTTCTAAACAGTAGGGTATTGAATTATCATGTTCTTCTTCTTACCATCCTCAAACCAATGGTGAGGTTGAGAGAGCCAACCAATCAGTGGAACAATATTTAAGATGTTTTATTAATGGCACTCAGAAAAACTGGTCTGATTTGCTACCATGGGCCGAATTTGCCAGAAATAATGCTACCCATGACTCATCTGGACATAGTACATTTTTTGTTAACAACGTTCTTAACCCTACTGTTCCACCTGCGCTATTCTCTGACACTGCTATTCCTGCTCTGGATGACCATCTCACATGTATACTTGAAACTTGGACTAAGGTCCACGCGACTTTGGAAACAGCTGCTGCTCATTTCAAAATGCATGTTGATAAAGTCGTGGTGCCAACACAAGTTACCAGGTGGTAACTGGGATTTTGAGAGGCCTGCTTGCCAGCCTCTTGCCCCGTGACTATGGCCCCTGTAATTTATTGTCCTTTAAAAGCTTTATTTGGGCATATAGGATTTTAAAACACTTTTTCTGCCCCTTTAAATCCATGGGAAAATGTGCCTCTTCCCCTCCCCCTTTTTCCTGTCCTATTGTTTCTCCAGCAGGACGTTGTCCCAGGTACACTGCCAGACCAGTTTAAACTGGCTGTGTTGTCCCTTCTCAATCTCCCATCAGCCCTTGCTATTTTCTGAACCCTTCCTTGTACATAGGGCACTTTTAACATTGGACATATTGAGCGCTCAGATCCAAGCTATCTGAGGATATGTTGGACATATAGGTTAAACATTGTATTATAGGAGTCATGTATTTTTATGTGGTTTTTGTAACAGTTTTGACTTAGAGATATTTCCTGTTACTGGAGATAATTATGTTACCACAGCCACTTAAGCCAATTTTTTCCAGGATAGAGGAGAAGAAAGACCGGCCGCACAGCCTAAATCTGTGAAACTGTTTTGGGCATGAAAGCCATGCTTGCGGTTGGTCAAATGTGACTTCCATAAAAGTTTTGAACCCCTGTTCTGATCTGTGATTTTTGGATATGTTGTTCAAGCAGATCATGGCTATCCAGGGATGTAGGAATTATGGGGTTATGTTTGTGTTTTGGGGTGTTTCTGGATTTTGGGTAAAAATTGATATTTTCTGCCTGTGGTAATTGAGTTAGTCCATTGTGTTTGGTAATTGTATCACAGGCAGAGGGGAAGGTTTGTGTACATTAGCTGTGAGTGTCTAACTGTACAAACTGTGTTGATTGGTTTGTGTCCTTTGTGTCCTTTGTGTCCTGTGCTCCACAAGGTCCACATGGGTGGTAACCTTGTGGGGAAAATGTGTATAAAAGAAATGCCTTTGTGCTCATTAAACAGACATGTTCTACCCTTCATGAAGTGTTGGCTCGTGTTTGGGGGATTGGAGAACTACCTACACTTTGGGGATTGCTTTAATCACTATACTCCCTAGAGTAAGAGCTTGTTCCTGTTCCAGTTCCTGCTCTCTGGATTTATGAGAGGTTGCCTTCTGGAAGCTGGTCCCTGGTCTTGGGCCCAGAGTAGGAGGAAGTTGGCGAGACCCCAACCGAGCTGCGGCGGTTCGTGGGTTCTGCGGTGGTTATGGTGTCTAGTGGAGTGCTTGGAGCCCTCGGGAAGCACTAGGAGCATCCGTCAACAGAAGGTACAATCTGTTACAACACGCAATATTAAACTCAAGGTTCCTAGCATGACGTTTGCACCTAGGTTTATTGGCCCCTTTCGAATAATTTGCAGGGTTAATCCTGTGTCTTCTCTGTCTATTCTCTGGCTCTCCCCGCCTCTCTGCATATACCTAATATTTTTCATGTATCCCTACTGAAGTCCCTTATCTGCAACAGGTATACCACCCCTTCTGACCCTCCCCTCTTTTGGTTGTTTCTGGACAGGAGGAGTACAAAGTCTTCTCTATAATCGACTCCAGATTTTCTCAAGGGTCTTTGCAGTATTTGGTTGATTGGAAGGGTTATGGGCCTGCCGATCATTCTTGGGTTTCTGCTTCGGACATACATGAGGGCCGCAAATTCTGTTCCTTCCATGCCAAATTTCCCCTCAAGCCTGGTCCTGCCCATCCGGTGGGTGGCCTTCAAGTGGGGGATACTGTCACTGCTCCAGACATCTCTGCCGGCTGCTATGTTTGAGTGCAGCCACGCCGTCAGAGATGTTTTAAACTTACCTTGCGCTTGGCGGGCAGCAACCCGGTCTCCCTCCGTTCTGGTCCCCAGCGGGTGCCACTTGGCCACTGGCTGGTTTCCTCGCTCTTCTGCGGTGCGTCTCTAGTGTAACACGTGCCACAGTTACTTCTGGTCCACTGGCCCTGCAGCCACGCAATGTGGATTATACCATGCAGGGGATGAAAGGCGAGCCCTGCCTCCCCTCAAGCTGCCTTTCCTCCAGTGGACACCATTTGCTTTATGCCTGCTGTGTTTCCCACACTGTCTTATGTTTCCCCTAGGCGCCTTCCCACTAAAACCCCTGCCTATGGCAGGGGCGTGTGGGCAAGGCAAGCTCCCAAGCACTGGTGCGGCTGGGCGGAGATGTGAATCCAGGCGCGTAGAGGCTGTGTCCTATTGTGGCAAGACAGCGGCAGGTTCTGCAATTGCCAGGCGGATCGGGTTCAGGACCCTGGTGGGCCAGATCTGGCCCACGGGACGTAGTTTGAGGATCCCTGCCATACATCATGATAGCTAGATGTTTGTTGTCAATCTTATTTGTAATATTTTTCTTTTGCACATGTGCTTGATCACATTGAGATCATATGATTAATGTCCTTTTAACCTCTTGCTAGATTCTGTTAACTTAGTAATAATAATAATAATAATATTTCATTCAACTCTAGAATGTTCATAAGAAGATATGATTGAGGAATTTTTGCTGACCTTTGATCAGGAGCTCATTAAAGGACCACTCTAGTGCCAGGAAAGCATACTCGTTTTCCTGGCACTAGAGTGCCCTGAGGGTGCCCCCACCCTCAGGGACCCCCTCCTGCCCGGCTCTGGAAAGGGGAAAAGGGTTAAAACTTACCTTTTTCCAGCGCTGGGCGGGGAGCTCTCCTCCTCCTCTCTGCCTCCGATCCTCCCCGTCGGCTGAATGCGCACGCGCGGCAAGAGCTGGACCTGGCACCCAGACCACTTCATTAAGCTGAAGTGGTCTGGGTGCCTAGAGTGGTCCTTTAACCTAAATAGTTCCTTAACAATGCCGAAAAAGGCAAGCATAACTGGAGGTTATCTACTAGACTTGTGCAGGGTGGGAATAAAAAATTTTTTTATTTGTTTTTTTGAATGGCAGAATTTAGTTCATGCTGTTGTTTGTTTCCTGTTCTCTGCTTAATTTCTGTACTAAAAATAATTCAGGAAGGCAATATAGCCAGCCAAATAAAGCAGGAAAAATGGTGTTTAAGACTGTGCTGACATGCAAAAAGTAGCTACAATATTGCTTTGCCTAATGGCTGTGCAATATCAGGCATTTTTGCAATTCCAATTCAAATACCAAGTTTAAAAAATGTGATTATTATATATCTGGATTTAGAAAATAAAAATAGGAAGTGAGAAAATTCAGTCAGGCAGGGCAACACCACAACAATAAAACACATTTGAAAAAAATGGGAAGCAGCAACAGGAGTCATTTAATTTCATTGTTATTGTTTATGTTTTTATGAGATGGGAGAACAATGGGATGACCTGTGTTGCATCACAGAGCATTTCGACTGTGTTACTGATAAAGCTGGTGTTCCTTTAGAAGCTGCTGTGGTGGAATCTCGGTAAAAATAAATTTAGTAGGCCGAGATTACCACGTGGCATGTGTACGTGCATATGCTGACGTATCGATCAGTTGGTTGCACGAGGCAAGATACGATCAGTAGTGTACGGAGCATGTGCAAGAATACAGGATATAGTATTCCCCTCCTCCATTGTGCTGGACAAGCCATGCAGTCAAGCAGAAAGTTAATTCTTATTTGTATTGATTGGTTAAGAGAATGTGCGGGTGGAGCTTAATATGGGAGGAGTTATGTGCCTATATAAGGAGCCTGCACTATTGTCCGGGGCTCAGAACTTGCTGTATTTTGGTGACATTAGTCCCTCTGAGTCCCGATCGGTGATCCAATAAAGAATCTCTTCCTTCCTGAAGAAACCTGTGTCCATCTCTCTGTGCTTGGCTTCCGTCAGTTTCTCCGGTATCATTTGGTGCATTGGCCGGGAAGCTCATCGTTCAATGGTAGCTGAGAGGCAGAGGCGTGAGACGGTCTATCTTTGCCCACGTTCTCTACGGCTGCACCCCTGAACTTCTGCGTGGACCTCCCTTCGTCTCGGCGCCACTGGTCTGTTGTCCAGGAGATCATCGGCCTCTACGTAAGAAGTGCTGGGGTGTCCCCGTCGATGAGTGTGAACTCAGGTTCAGGAACGAGGAGGTAAGACAACTGCTGTTTTAGACGGCAGACCCACTAGGGGTATACCGATTGTGCGGTAGGCCCATAAGGGGTTTGAATTGTGTATGGAATCTGCCCCCTCTGTCGGAGGGAAGGAGCGAAGGCGCACCGCTCAATCGAACGCTCTTTAGTAAGACCGTTTGATTTGGTTTGGAGTCAGTCACACATTTGGTGTGTAAATAGCCCTAGCCGGACACCGGTGTCTTGTCTAGACTAGCGTTCTAGGGTGTATATTTTGTTCGCTAGGTCGGAGGGACCGGGAGACTAAGCGGCGTCTGTGTAAATTCGGTTCGCTAGATCTCAACCTATCTTGGCTAAGTGGGAAGGCGTGTAAATTTGGAACCCACTAGATTTTTGATAGAGTAAATAGACTAAGAGGGTTCTGTTGTAAATTCCGCCCTCTAGTTCGCTATATGTGGTGCTTGGGCAGTGTGGCTAACCAAAACGGGTGTACATAGTTTTAGGTAGTCCATTCAAGGTACTGGCCAATAGTTTAGTTGGGATTGTAAATGTGTTAAAGATTGTTAGTAAAGTGTATATCTTGTTAGATAGCGCGAGCTCAGCCGTCTAGCGAGAGTGTTAATAGTGTGTTGCTGTATCATAGTGCACGGTACCATAACCCTGTATATTTAATGACACTGTATATAAGTACTAATCATTGTCGTCCATTGCATGTTTAACACCATAACCACTAATAATTGTATTGTGACCTTAAATTGTGCTTTGACCTATGCTAACCGTACTGTAACCGCTATTTGTAAAAGACGATGTTACTGGAGTGTGTTATAGACGGGTAATTCGTATATAGAGAATTATAGTGTGGGTGACTGTATAGTTTCGCCAAAGGGCATAATATTGATTATTTAGTGACTGGTGTAACAGCTGTGTGTGTACGGGAATTCCCTGAGTGTTTATTGTGTTATTGTGTACGTTTCACTTGGTAACCGTACCACGTGGTGCTGTTGCCAGAGGAAACGGGTGTGACTGTTGAATAGAACGCGTGCATAGTATTCGTTGTCAACGACGTTCCATTGATAAGTATGGGCGCGTCGGAGTCAACGATTTTGGATCCCTTAGGTTGTATGGTAAAGCATTTTAAAAAGGGATTTAAAACATGTGATTTTGGGGTTAAAATGTCTCCTGTACGTTTGGTCACTTTGTGCACTAGGGAGTGGCCTATTTTGGTTGCGGCATGGCCGCCACGTGGTAGTTTGGATCCAACCCTGATACAGCGTGTACACGTGGCTGTGTCAGGTAGGCCTGAACTTTACGGACAGTTTCCATATATTGATTGTTGGAGACAGGCCGTAAACGACTCGCCAAAATGGATTCAGATATGCCACGAGGAGCAATGTCGCCTCATGGTGGCTAGGACATGTTTGTCCACTAGGACTGTGGTAAGGCCCATTTTGGACACGCCCCCTGAGTCCGAGATCCCTTTGCCGCCCCCTTACTTCCCTACAGGAAGAGGTGACGCGAGTGCAGGAAGTTCTATACCCCTCATCCACTTCCGCTTCCTCCTCCAGCACAGAATCCACCCCCCCTCGTATTAAACCTCCCCTTCCGGAACCAGAACCAACCCCCATTAGATCTGAATATCCTGATTTGGCGCCACTTCAAACTTCCGGTCAAGCTTCTTCTAGCTCGGTTGGGAGTATTCTATTTACCAACTTTTCCCAAAATCAAGCTCCCACATCCTCGTGCCCTATTACCCCCCGACTGGAACCCATAACTGACGCCCCTCCACGTAGCCCTATACTAACCCGACAACTGACCCGTACCCAACAACTTAGACATTATCAGATGCCTCTTCGTCTGAATCCTGGGTCAGCCTATCTCGATGCCGCAGGTCAAATGGCACATGCTGACCCAGTCTTCGTATATGTCCCGTTCACGACTACCGATCTCTTGAATTGGAAGACCCACAATTCCTCGTACACTGAGAAACCACAAGCTATGACCGATCTGTTCACCTCGATAGTTCAGACACATAATCCGACATGGGCTGATTGCCAGCAGTTATTAATGACTTTGTTTAATAATGAGGAAAGGACAAGGATTAACCAAGCGGCCATTAAAGCGCTAGAGGATAGAGCCCGTGCTTTAAATCAAGCCAATCCGGCAGCATGGGCCGCAACACATTATCCTAACACCGATCCCGATTGGAATGTTAATGGCGCAGATATGGTCCAACTCAAAGCCTATAGAGACGCTATAATTGCTGGCATGAAAGCCGGAGGAAAGAAAGCTATTAATATGTCGAAGACAGTTGAGGTGATTCAGAAAAGTGATGAAGCGCCCAGTGTCTTTTATGACCGATTATTGGAGGCATACCGCTTGTATACCCCCTTTAATCCGGAAGACGCAGATAATTCCCGAATGGTAAACTCCGCCTTTGTCAGCCAAGCTTACGGAGATATTAAGCGCAAGCTACAAAAGTTAGAAGGGTTTGCAGGAATGTCTATCACCCAACTAATGGAGGTAGCAAATAAAGTATATATGAACAGGGAAACAGAGACGAAGAAACAGAGGAAGAGCGCAAGATGCGTAAAAAGGCTGATATGCTAGCGGTAGCGATCGCAGGCGTAGATAGACGGGGCCCAGATAGAGGCGATAGTAGATGAGTAGGAATCAGTGCGCGTATTGCAAGGAAGAAGGGCATTGGAGAAACGAGTGTCCGCAAAGAGAGCAGTATGACAGAGACATACCCAGGGCAGGTTACGGAAACTTTAGAGGCAGAGCGAGAGGTAGAGGAGGCACCGGAGGGAGCAATGGTAATAGAGGGAGTAATGGGAACAGAGGAAGTGTAAGGGAAGATAGGTACTATCCAGCAGCGCAAAGGTCCCGCAATAGAGAAGGTAGGGACTTTGTAGGATTGGCTGACACGGTCATGGAGGACTATTGATACCGACCGGGCTCCATCCCCCTTGGTCGAGAGGAGCCTATGGTCGATGTATCAATAGGGGGAAAAAGGAGTGCGTTCATGATCGACACTGGTGCTGAACATTCGGTGGTGACTAACCTAGTTGCTCCTCCATCTGGAAGAACTATTACTGTAATAGGAGCAACTGGAAGAAGTGCTGCAAAACCGGTTCTTAAAAGTCGACTCTGTACATTGGGAGGCCACGTAGTAAAATATAAATTCCTTTATATGCCTGAATGTCCAGTCCAATTGCTGGGACGTGATATGCTATCTAAGTTACAAGCGCAGATTACGTTCCTACCAAATGGAACAACATCCTTAAAGTTTAATGGACCTTCAGGTATTATGACATTATCCGTACCAAAGGAAGAAGAGTGGCGACTTTATACAGCGTTGACTAGCCAAAACCCTAGGAGTGATGAGTCCTTATTCAACATACCAGGAGTTTGGGCAGAGAACAACCCACCAGGACTGGCCCGCAATATTCCACCTATTAAAATCGAACTAAAACTTGGGGTTTATCCAGTGAGCCTAAGACAATATCACATCCCGCAGAAGGCTAAGAAGAACATCCAATCTTATCTGGATAAGTTCATACGGTATGGTATCCTAAAATTCTGTACTTCCCCCTGGAACACCCCATTGCTGCCTGTTCAAAATGAGTACAGATGAGTATCGACCTGTGCAGGACTTGAGAGCAGTCAATGATGCAGTTGTTAGTATACATCCAGTTGTGCCCAATCCATATAACCTGCTTGCTTTAATTCCGGGCGGGGCTACTTACTTTACAGTCCTAGACCTCAAAGATGCCTTCTTTTGCCTCCGAATTGCCGCAGAAAGTCAATGTATCTTCGCTTTCCAATGGGAAAACGCTGTAACAGGCTCAAAACGCCAAATGACCTGGACAAGACTGCCCCAAGGGTTTAAAAATTCACCTACCCTATTTGGTTCAGCTCTAAGTCAAGATTTATTGGATTTCGAGTCCATCCCAGGAGAGTGTGTATTGTTACAATATGTAGATGACTTGTTGATAGCAGCAGTTACAAAGGAAATATGTTAGCAAGCAACGCACGATCTACTACACATTCTCTGGAAGGCAGGATACAAAGTGTCTAGAAAGAAGGCTCAGTTGTGTTTGCCAACTGTCAAATATCTGGGATTCCATATCTCTGAAGGACAAAGAATTATGGGGCCAGAGAGAAAAGAAGCTGTGTGCCAAATACCGATACCCAAGAATAGAAGACAAGTGCGAGAATTCTTGGGGGCAGCAGGCTTCTGTAGGATATGGATTCCCAGCTACGCGATACTGGCAAAACCTCTGTATGCAGCTATCAAAGGTACAGAGCACGACCCCTTCTTATGGACTCAAGAACAGCAAACGGCATTTGAAGATGTGAAGAAGGCTTTGATGAGTGCCCCAGCATTAGGCCTGCCTGATCACACACGACCATTCTACCTGTATGTACATGAGCAAAGAAGAATGGCTGTGGGAGTATTGACACAGTACTTGGGATCATGGCAAAGACCTGTTGCCTACATGTCTAAACAACTGGATGCAGTGGCCAGCGGACTTCCACCTTGTCTAAAAGCCGTAGCTGCAGCCGCCTTGCTAGTAGCTGAAGCCGATAAACTCACTCTGGGTCAAGAACTTTATGTACGAGTCCCACATGCAGTACAGACGTTGTTGGATTACAAAGGAAATCATTGGTTTAGTAACAGCCGTATGACCAAGTATCAAGCAATGTTGCGTGAAAACCCAAGAGTGCATTTAGAGACTGTAAACACCTTAAATCCAGCTACCCTTTTGCCACAACCTACCAACCTCGTGATTTTCCCATCCAGAACCCCGATGTTCAATATTACACCGACGGCAGTAGTTATGTGAAAGAAGGGATCCGCTATGCAGGATATGCAGTAACAACGATAGACAAGGTGATAGAAGCTCGGCCACTGGCAAAAGGAACATCAGCACAAAAGGCAGAATTGATAGCACTGACACGAGCGTTACAATTGGCTGAAGGTTTAAGAGTGAACATCTACACGGACTCCAAGTATGCGTTTTTAACCACTCATGCCCACGGAGCTTTGTATAAAGAAAGAGGACTATTGAATTCAGAAGGCAAAGAAATCAAGTACGCAGCTGAAATCCTACAACTATTGGAAGCAGTGTGGGAGCCGAAAGAAGTCGGTATTATACATTGTCGAGCGCATCTGAGAGGAGATGGTGATGTAACCAAAGGAAATCGGATGGCAGATAGTGCAGCTAAGCGTGCCGCTGAATCGGGAAGACAGGAGTATGTGGGGCATATAGCTGCTCTTATACCAACTCCACTGTCTCAATGGACTCCAGTTTATACAGCTCAAGAAGAGGAGTGGTTAAAGACTGAACCTGGAAAGTATTTGGAGAACAAATGGTATCAGTTAGAAGATGGAAGAATAGTCATTCCAGCATCACTAGCGGTAGAAATTGTCCAAAACTATCACAACGGGACACATTCTGGGAGAGACAGCACAGAAGAATCTCTCAGAAAACATTTCTACATACCAAGATTATCCAACTTGACTCAGGCCATTGTACGAAGATGTGTAACGTGTGCTAAAAATAATGCAAGGCAAGGGCCAGTAAAGCCACCAGGAGTCCAGTTTATGGGGGGACTCCCCATGTCCGATTTACAAATTGACTATACAGTAATGCCTAAATCTGGTGGACATCGCTACCTGCTGGTAGTTGTGTGTACCTATTCAGGCTGGGTAGAAGCATGTCCTACTCGTACGGAGAAAGCAGGGGAAGTTGTGAGATTCCTGCTATGAGAAATAATACTCCGATATGGACTACCCTGCTCTATAGGATCGGACAATGGTCCAGCTTTGGTTCATCAGTGCCTACAACAACTGACTCATATGCTTGGTATAAAGTGGAGGCTATATACGGCATATAGACCTCAGAGTTCTGGTAAGGTAGAGAGAATGAATAGAACTATTAAGAATCAGTTGGCTAAAATGTGTCAGGAAACCCAACTTAAGTGGAACGTTCTCTTGCCCATAGCTCTATTGCGAATCCGCAGTACACCTACCAGAAGGATGGGCCTCTCTCCTTTTGAAATCATGTATGGGCGACCACCTCCCGTACTTGGTAACTTAAGGGGGGATTTGAGTCAGTTGGGAGAAGGAATTACCCGGCAGCAGGTTGTAGAGTTGGGTAAGACTATGGCGGAGGTACAGAAATGGGTACAAGATAGATTACCTGTGAATATTTATCCCCCAGTTCATAGTTACCACCCAGGAGACCAAGTGTGGATTAAAGAGTGGAATAATGTACCGTTAGGGCCCAAGTGGAGAGGTCCTTATGTTGTTCTTTTGTCTACCCCTACAGCGATAAAAGTAGCCGAAGTGACTCCGTGGATACATCACTCCAGGGTTAAACCAGCAGCAGTCGATTCTTGGCAAGTTACAGCAGATCCAGAGAATCCCTGCAAGATCCGGTTAAAGCGCACGACTCAGTCGGAGTGACGAGGAACCTTGTGGATTACAAATTTTATTGTTTCAGAGATTTGGTAAGTGAGTGAGAAGGCCAAAATAAAGCCTGTCCGCTCACCGACGTATAGTGTATAAGCCAGGAAAAGTCCCGAAGGGACCCCTGTGAAGACGAGCAGAACTCCATTCCCTGCAGCCTTTACATCCTGGAAGCTGAGGTGCCTTCGCACGGACGAAGACTGAGGATGACGACGAAAGATGTGTTTCTAATAATGTTTTTATATGTGTATTTTTATATTCAGGAAGGTAGAGGTACCGACACTCCTAGCTGTGAGGTATGCATTAAGACTACAAGAACAGGTAACCATATTTCCCAAACCCTAATTTGGCATTCGCAATACGAGTGTAAAGGAGATGTATCAAGATGTAGATACTTAAATATAGAATATAGTGTGTGCCATTTAGGAGTAGGAGAACCTAAGTGCTTCAGTCCGGAGTATCAACCTCGTACAATTTGGTTGACTCTCAGGAATGGAGATCCTCAGGGGACCCTAATTAATAAGACGGTATTAGAATCCGTACATTCTTCGGGTGGTCTGCTATTTGATGCGTGTAAGGCGATATCAAGTGGTAGAAAGCCGTGGAATGTATGTGGGGATCTTAGATGGGAGAGGACGTATGGGTCTAATGATAAATATATTTGTCCCAGTAGTAAAAATAAGTATGTGAGCCCTAGATGCCCAAATAGAGATTATAACTTTTGCCCATATTGGTCTTGTGTGGGGTGGGCAACTTGGGGACAGACAGTAGACAAGGACATGATTGTGACTAAGTTGCCTACCAGCCCATATTGTAAGTCTATGGAATGCAATCCAGTCCATATACTTATAAATAACCCCGACAAGTTCTTAGATAAATATGGTAATTTATTTGGGTTTCAAATATATGGGACGGGTTTAGATCCTGGGACAGTATTGTTTATAGGGATAGAGACTGATACGGTATCCTCCCAAACTCATCAAGTATACCATTCCTTTTATGAAGAGATGAGCATAGATAATAAGATCCCCCATAATGCTAAAAACCTGTTTATTGATTTAGCTGAAAGTATTGCCGGTAGTCTTAATGTTACCAACTACTATGTGTGTGGAGGTACTAACATGGGAGACCAATGGCCTTGGGAAGCAAAGGAGGTAATGTCCGGTTCTGAGGCAGTTGACCAATTAATATCTTCACAAGCCGATTATCATATGAGTGTTAGAGGTAAATCTGAGTGGAGATTAAAGACCTCCATCATAGGTTATGTTTGCATAGCAAGGAAAGGAATGATGTATAATACTTCTGTAGGAGAATTAACTTGTCTAGGGCAAAAAGCTTATGATGATGATACAAAGAATACAACTTGGTGGTCGGCTTCAAATGTCTCAGAACCATCTAACCCGTTTGCTAGATACGCCAATTTAAAGGATGTGTGGTTTGATTTATCCATCACATCTACCTGGAGAGCCCCAGCAAATTTGTACTGGATCTGTGGTAAGAAAGCCTATTCGGAGTTGCCACAGGACTGGGAAGGGGCATGTGTGTTGGGTATGCTCAAACCATCCTTCTTCTTGTTACCTATTGAAACAGGTGAGACTTTAGGTGTTAAAGTGTATGATGTGAATCATAGGAAGAAAAGGGGACCCATAGAGATAGGCGCCTGGGAAGATAATGAATGGCCTCCCCAGCGTATTATAGATTACTATGGGCCAGCCACGTGGGCAGAGGACGGTACCTTTGGTTATAGAACCCCAATTTATATGCTCAACCGTATTATAAGATTACAGGCGGTGGTTGAGATCATTACTAACGAGACATCACAAGCGCTCAATCTTCTAGCGAAGCACAATACCAGGATGAGGACAGCAGTATACCAAAATAGATTAGCCTTGGATTACCTTTTGGCAGTAGAGGGAGGTGTATGTGGGAAGTTTAACCTGAGCAATTGCTGTCTTCAAATAGATGACGAAGGGAAAGCAATAGCTGAGCTTACTAGCCATATGGTTAAACTAGCACATGTGCCTACTCAGGTATGGAAAGGGTACAATCCAAGTAGTTGGTTTGGTAGCTGGTATGAGTGGTTTGGAGGGCTTAAGGCAGTGGTAGGTGGAGTCCTACTAATTTTAATGTTGTGTCTACTCCTGCCGTGTCTTATACCCTTAGTAGTTAGGTCTGTGCAAAGCCTGATAGAAAATATAGCAGAGAGGAAGGCTGCTGCACAGATAATGGCAATTTATAAATATAAGGCTCTAGATCAGGGAGAAGCAATGCAGGAAGATGAGTGTTGAAGATTCACATCATAAGATAAGTCTGGTCTGGTTCAAGGCAACTTGCGGTGTATGCAAACCAAGGTTAAGTGATGCCTCAAGTAATTGTGAAATATCAAGAGGCATCAAAGGGGGGAATGTGGTGGAATCTCGGTAAAAATAAATTTAGTAGGCCGAGATTACCACGTGGCATGTGTACGTGCATATGCTGACATATCGATCAGTTGGTTGCACGAGGCAAGATACGATCAGTAGTGTACGGAGCATGTGCAAGAATACAGGATATAGTATTCCCCTCCTCCATTGTGCTGGACAAGCCATGCGGTCAAGCAGGAAGTTAATTTTTATTTGTATTGATTGGTTAAGAGAATGTGCGGGTGGAGCTTAATATGGGAGGAGTTATGTGCCTATATAAGGAGCCTGCACTATTGTCCGGGGCTCAGAACTTGCTGTATTTTGGTGACATTAGTCCCTCTGAGTCCCGATCGGTGATCCAATAAAGAATCTCTTCCTTCCTGAAGAAACCTGTGTCCATCTCTCTGTGCTTGGCTTCCGTCAGTTTCTCCGGTATCACTGCTAGTATGCCAAAAACGTTAAAACTTACCAAGCATACCAGCCCAAGAATGCACTTCTTAGTTAACTTTTAGCTCGTTGTAAATATTAAGGATTCTTACATGTATTAAGCAATACCTATTGTGTATCTGTCACGGCTTACCTTAGTGGGAGTCCGGTATGCAGAGATATGTGCTCACCCTTGCACTTAAACACAGGCCAAGGTGGTCAGGTAAGAATTCACCTGGCATGTGAGTCTGTGCACGGGGGCTGTGCAGGATAATGCTCCAAGTCGCAGTACAGGTACGCAGGGCCGGATTAACATAGGGGCTGATGGAGCTGCAGCTCCAGGCCCAGGCCCATGGAATAGGCCCATTTAAAAAAAAATATATATATATATATTTTTTTTTTTTTTTTTACACACTGCTCTTAGGTTTGCCACCTGACTGGTATTTTACTGGCACAGCCGGTATTTGCGGCTGCCTGGCCGTGCCGGTATTGCAGTAATACCTGCAATACAAACAAAGGTATTTTTCTCAGAATAAATGGAGATTACTCTGCAATACCAGTACCAGCCAGTAGGGGTCACTCTGTGTGGAGAGAGGCAGGGATAGGAAGTTACAGCATATCCCTGCCTCTCTCCACTACTCACTGATCTGTGGGAGAGCAGCAACACAGCACAGAGTCCAGACAGCAGCTCTACAGCTCAGGTAAGTGAGGGATGGGGGGAAAGGCAGCAGGGACACATGGTGACACTGAGACTCTAGGGGACACTGATAAACTAGGGGACATATGGAGAAACTAGGGGACACTGACACTAGGGGACACATGGGGACACAGACACTAGGGGACACTGAGACACTAGGGGACATGGGGACACAGACACTGGGAGACCTGGGAACACTGAGACACTTGGGGACACTGGAAAACATGGGGACACTGGAAAACATGGGGACACTGAGACACTAGGGGACACTGAGACACTAGGGGACACAGACACTAGGGGACACAGACACTAGGACACACACATGGGGACACAGACACAGGGAGACCTGGGAACACTAAGACACTTGGGGACACTGGAAAACATGGGGACACTGAGACACTAGGGGACACTGGGACACATGGGGATGCTGAGACACATGGGGTTGCTGTGAGACATAGGGACATTAGGAGACATTGAGACATTGGAACACAGATACACTATGTCCCCATGTCTCCCAATGTCCCCATGTCCCCCAGCCAGTGTCCCTAGTGTCCCCAAGTCTCCCAGTGTCTGTGTCCCATGTCTCTCAGTTTGCCTAGTGTCCCCATATGTCCCAGTGTCACTATATGTCCCAGTGTCCCCATGTCTATGTCCACAACTGCCCCCATGTCTCCCAGTGTCCCCAAGTGTTGGTCTCCCAGCCAGTGTCCCCTAGTCTCCCAGTGTCCCCTAGTCTCCCAGTGTCCCCTAGTCTCCCAGTGTCCCCTAGTCTCCCAGTGTCTGTGTTCCCATGTCTCTGTGTCCCTAGTGTCTTAGTGTCCTCAAATGTTTGTGTCCCCATGTCTCCGAGTGTCTGTGTACCTAGTGTCTCGCTGTCCCCATTTCTTCCAGTTTCCCTAAATGTCTCAGTGTCCCCATGTCTCTGTGTCCCTGGGTCTCTCAGTGTCCCCATGTCTCACTGTGTCCCCAGTATCCTAGTGACACAGACATTGGGACACTGGGAGAAATGGGGAAACTGAGACACTGGGAGACTAGGAGACTGGGCAACATGGCGACACTGACACTGGGTGACTTGCGAGACTGAGACACTGGGAGACAGGGAGACACTGGGAGCAATCCATCTATACAGCAGAATCAAACTGTGAGTATTTGTTGGTGATTTTACAGAATTTTCTCTAATGTCACTCCTTGTGATTTACATCATGTGATGTCACGCATAACTAATTAATTATACAAATGATTAAGGCTGGTATTTTTTTCCAAGAAAGGTGGCAACCTTAACTACTCTTCACATACTCTTGCTTAAAGGAGCACTATAGGGTCAGGAACACAATCATGTATTTCTGACCCTATTATGTTAAAACCACCACCCTGGCCCCTTCTTGCCTCCCTAAATATAGTAAAATGTTACTTGTATTTAAGTCTGCAGCTGCTGGCTTTGCCTCTGAACTGACTGTCTGCTGACATCATCGGGAGTGGTGGTCAGAGCAAATTACAATACTTACCCATAGGATTGGCTGAGGCTGTCAACTAGGCAGATCAGGGGCAGAGCCAGCACAAGTCCAACATAGCCCTGGCCAATCAGCATCTCCTCATAAAGATAAATTGAATCAATGCATCTCTATGAGGAAAGTTCAGTGTCTGCATGCAGAGGGTGGAGACACTGAATGGCAGTGCTGCACACTAGACAGTACTGCCCCATGAGGCACTTCTAACAGCCATCTAAGGAGCGGCCAGTGGAGTTATTTTCTCTGAAAAGAAAGTGTTTTCTGCAAAAAGCCTGAATGGAATGATTCTACTAACCAGAACAAATACAATAAGCTGTAGTTGTTCTGGTGACTATAGTGTCCCTTTAAGTTTGGAAGCTTAAGAGGGATGTATGGGAACAAAACTTGTGTGGACTGGCTGACAATAAAATTAGTTTAGGTAATGCAGACGTTGGTCTCTCTAACACTGTGGCATGTCCCCTTTCTTCTATACTCACTACATACACCTTTTCTCTGTCTCAGACTCTATACCAGGAACTTCTGCCTGCTAGTAAGAAGGTAAGGATTTATGTCAAGCTCAGGGTGCTGCCTGCATAGTATGGCCTTAGTTGGACAGCCTGCAGGATTGGCAGGCAGCCTGACATGCATTCATGCCAGGCTGACCTTCCAATTCTTTGGGCATGTTCACCCCCTTTTGGCAGGTCTGGTCACGTGATTCGTGCCAGTGGCACACCCTTTTACCCCACCCATTGACTTCCTGCTTCACTGGACACTGTTGGGGGTTATGGATTTACTTGAAAGATGAAAGCATAAGTTAGAGAGAGATTAGCAAAGAGTATGTGTTTTCTTATAGCTGCATCCTATGAGTTTCCCTCCAGCACCATCTCCATCAGATACATGACGCTTGGGAGGTATGACTGTTTTAGTGTTTTTGGTTGATAAGATTCAGTAATTAGGCCCATCATAATTGTCAGCACCAGGCCCACTGTGCTCTTAATCCGGCCCTGCAGGAGAATTGTCGTGGGTAAGCCAAAGGTCAGAGGGTGCCAGAAGTCAGGATAAACAAGGGTAAGCCAAAGTCAGAGGATGCCAGAAGTCAGGATACATGAATAGAAAGCCAAGGTCAGGAGACAACCGAAGAACACAAACACCAACATGGGAACCAGAGTCAATGAACTGACACTGCCCTCAGGGAGAGGCAATGTCTTATACCTGGCTAATGAGGCATAAGCTACAGGTGGACCATAATTGACAAGAGCAGTCTCAGGTAAATTCCAGTCCCCAGTGCTGGATACAAGGTAAGATCGGACTTCAGGCTGATACTTGAGCTGTATAGTGGCTCAGAGGAGAAACAGCAGGTCCAGGACCGCAAAGTACCAGGTTCAATTTCCTTGTTGGGCTCTTCTGGGGCGAGTTGAGAACCATGACAGTATCTCCACATTCTTCAAATAAAACTCTCTTGTGCAGTAACCTCTGCATTTGTTGTTGGGGGGTGGGGGTCTTGAAAATTTGCTTTGTCCTCTTATGTTCTAGCCATCACCTTTCACAAGTAGTATTGGTCATCCATGCTCCACAACTCATTACTTCTGATGCTTAGACTACATTTTGACTACATTATAAGATACTTTGGGACTTCCACATTAAGATGTAGAAATATTTATAGGCCAACCAACACAACATTGTGGTTGTGGACAAGGAATAGAAGACTGAAATGGCATAGGATTTGAAAATACCCTATGGCCGTAACATTAAGAAGAAAGAAAGTGGACAAATACCAGGGGCTGAAACAGAAGCTAGAAAGAGTGTGGAAAGTGAAGGTAGTAATAGTCCCAGTGAAGATTGGAGTATTTGTGGGTGTGAATAACAAGTGAAGAAAGTGGGGGGCGTGGCCTGGACACAGAAGGGAGCAGACGCATGGCGGCTGAGCTCCCGCCATATAGCCCGCAGAAATATACAGTAAGGCGTTTAACAACCCGACCCCGACAGACAAGAAGCCCAACAACACAGCCCGATATGGGGAAGAAAACAAAAAAGCTGAAAACCCTGACCGGGGTAGGCTCCCGCGACATTGGGGACCTCCTGCAACAGAGGCCTAAACTTAAAATGGCGGCGCCACTCGACTCTCCCTACACCTCCTCCGAGGAGGAAGGCATGGATGCCCTGGACAAGATCCCCCACACAGTGGGTCATATATCCACACCACTATCAGAGGACCTAACAGCCCCAGCCACAAAAGGAGACATACAGGCCCTCATAAACAACATTCGTGCCTTCTTTAATGCGGACCTTGATATTATACGCGAAGACATCGCTGCGGTCACTACCCGAGTAGGGGCAACGGAAGAACACCTCTCCACAGTGGCCCATCAACAGGAAAACTGTAATGAGCAAACCCGAAGCCTCCAGGCAGCCCACAGGACATTACAGATCAAACTGGATACCCTGGAAGATGCCCGAAGACGCAACAACCTTAAAATAAGAGGTATTGCCGACACGGTCGACGACCACGAGCTGCCGCACTTCCTCAGGCGCCTCTTCGCCTCCCTGATGCCGCAACGTTCAGCGAAAAACATACAACTGGATGGCTGCTTTCGCCTAGCAAAGTCTAACGGGGCTCCGGCTGGAGCTACCCGCGATGTGCTAGTACGCTTCGTACTGAACCGAGATAGAGCGGCGGTCCAAGGGGCAGTGAAAAACAACACGCCTTATGGCTTTGAAGACATGCAACTACTATTCCTACAGGACTTATGTAGATCAACACTACAATGGAGACGGTCCTTTCAAAGAGTCACTCAGACCTTACGCTCAGCGGGCATCCCTTACAAGTGGGGCCCCTCACGAACTCTCCAGGCCACCAAAGAAGGCCGCACCTACCCACTCGCCTCTGCGGACGACTCTGAAGAGTTCCTCCAAAAACTGAACCTTACCTCGTCCACAGGCCCAAGAAGCAGTCCACGCAGCTCATGGGACGTTGCCAAGGTGGTGCCGTTCACCCCAAGAACCGCTGCTGATACCGGCTGAAGACGGGACGGTCACACAGAAATGGGCTCTATCTGGGCCTCATGTACCAAATAACTTACCAGTTCATAGTTATAACGTTTTTTTTTTTTCTGTTGGTTTAGCTTCATTTAATATTAGCACTATACAAAATGCCATACCTGTGCATACAATAATTATGGGTCTGTTCCCTCCCCCCCCCCCCCCGCTCAGGGGTTAATGAGCGGCACTTTCTTTAACGCACACTCGTGAACCTAACCCACGACTGCACTCTCATCTCAAGAGATGGCCTATGCGGCAGGTAGGAGATGACACACTCATATGCTCCACGAGCACTTAGCCACACGTCATGCCAACTTTTACGCTCCCCCAGCCTAGGGTATTGGTTAACCCTGGACTTTCCACAGAGGGCCAGTGGCCTGACAGGCCGAGAGGCTTGTCTCACTCCAGGCACCACAACTTAAGTTACCGATGCCTATAAATACTGATGCCCACCATGTTTTATTTTTTTTTTCATTTTTACACATTACTTATTGTTTCATATTACCTCTCAATCACTCGAGATGAAGAGGCACTAATGGCTGCTCTAAGACTATCCAGGCAAAGTTGAGTAGCATGTAATAGTTATTAATAATTGTTGGAACCAATATATGTCTTGCATGTTATGATAAATGAGACCTGCTGTTACTACACAAAATGCATGTCACTCCCTTAAGCAGTTGTGTAGAATCACAGCAACCTAAACGTCTAGACATTGAAGCGATGATACTTAATATTAATTATAACATCAACTCTACTGTACCAGCGTATACTAAGTTCAACTGCCGAGCCTGAAGTTACCGTTTTCCTTTCCTTTTTAAAATATATATGCATATGAAGCGGGGTTTAGCATGTTCCAGCCCTCTTATTTTAAAGATCTAAAGCAACGTTAATGTATAGTGGTGTAAAAGCTCATAATTAATCTTATGTGTGCCTAAGCCTAAATTACCATACTCTATAGTTCAAAATCGCATCTCTTATTTTGACGTAACCGTTACAACTCTTATATCAATATAAAAATTGTGCTGTCAAACCACATGCCATGTAAATTCCATTGTTCCCAATCAGCCTGCTAATGCTGTTGTGGCATCGCACGGCAAACTGTTTACTGTATTAACATGCACAAGAAAAATAAAGAATTAAAAAAAAAAAAAAAAAACAAGTGAAGAAAGTGGCTTCCCAGGAGAGACATCTGATATCTCTGTCCATAAGAGTTTAAGGGCCAGCTATGCTTATTTGCAGAATCTCAGACTCCAAAGTCTCGGGTAAAGGAAGGGAGAATAAGGCACACACAAATACCAGAGGAATATATATCCACATATTTATTAAATGTATAATTATATGCAGCACAACCTCTGATCTATTAACAGAAGATTAATCCTGGCTACATGAATTTTCATAAAGCAGTATGGGCAATTTTGTGCAATAATATTGAAATAATTTCTACCTGTCATGTGGGAACCCTGTAATGAAACTGATGTCACCATGACAAAAATAACTGTGCAAAATATCTCACAGGAAAAAGCTTAATTAATATGTTATAGACAATACATTCTTCATACACATGTTAAAACCAATCCCTTCTCATTTCCACAACGAAAGAATAGGCACGTAATTAAAAATAATTTTGCAAACATAAGCCTTGATTCTATTCCAATGGGAAACCCCAGTTAAAAATGATCAACTGCATTAAGCCAAAATTGTTATCAAATATTGACTGGATTTAATGTAAAATGAAATTCTAGCAGCTTAATCCGATATATGGGTTGAATGCTTGAGAAAAACCCTCCAATAAATGTGAACATTTATCAGCCTTTCTCTAGACCAGGCATAGGCCACCTTCGGCACTGCAGATGTTTTGGACTACACCTCCCATGATGCTTTGCCAGCATTATTATGATGTCACCATGACAAAAATTATTATGATGCTTGGCCAGTGTAAGAGCATTATGGGGGATGTAGTCCACAATATCTGGAGTGCCGAAGGTTGCCTATGCCTGTTCTAGAGTAACCTTGCCAGTCATTAAAAAAGGAATTCATAAAAAGCCTATAGGGACCACACAGACCTCCATATCTGTAAAAGGGAGGTTTTAGTCCTCCCCCATGACCCCACTTGTTGTATGTCCACTAAATAGTGAGCATCCAGTGGCTGCTCTTGATAATAAAAGACTATCAACTTGACCATTAGTACCACATCCCCATTTGTATGTTTAATTTTAGCCCCCACTTGCTGCTCATAGGTGGAAGCTTGGAGGGTGAAATTAGGCTCCCCTGGGTTATTAATATCAGAGTCCCCACCCACTGGCCCTGGGTTACAGGGGTTGGACAGTTCTTAGTCTACCCCAATTTTTTTAAATTGAAGCATCAGGTGGTGGTGGTGTTAGGGGGGGGGGGAGAGTTGGCTGATTACTGTGAAATTCCTGTAAGAGAAGGCTGCATCTTATCTTACAGATGAAAGAAAAAACTGTTATTATTATTTACACTTATATAATACCAACATATTATACATGTATACAATGGGAATAGCTGACAGCAGCCATGGAAGGCTGGCATATTGGATGAGAGCATCAGCCGAGTGCCCTAAGCCAGATTGTGCAATCCTGAGTGCTCTAAGCCAGATGGTGCTAGGCTTTGCTCAGTGCAGAGCATTCCAACTGCAGAGGAGGCCATGGCTGGAGCCTTCCAAACCCCAATCAGTTTGACTTCTTACCCAGGAAGGGCACCAGGTCACCCCTGGCACCATAAAAACTGCATCAAAAGTGTTCCTTTAAGTCAGGATCAGAGAGCTATAAATATGGAGGAGGAATAACACAAGACAGTTGGCCTTTTAACTTTACAGTAAATACATTTCCAACTGTCATAAAGGATCAACTAGCACCTAGTAATTAGGGAATTGTTATGAGAATAAACTTAAACATTATTCCAATTTAGCATCATTGCAAAGTTGATGGTGCAGGGACTATTCTTCACCAACAGTTCTGAGAGTGATTAGAACTGTGGTAATTGATTTTTGCAATTTTTGCTGCAGCTCAAAACCAGCCCTTCAAAGCTTTCAACTAGACAGCTGCAATTGAACTGCCGAACAGGCACGTTTCTGGGGGGGTTGCTTGAGAGGCTACCGACCTGAATTGGGGTTCTGTAGCCCCAAATATCTTAGATGGGGAGGGTGGATAGTCCAAATGTATGTGGTATTACTGCCCTGCTACTCTATAACTTTGTAGAATCTCAGTAAGGAGCAGAGGTTACAGTTCATATATTTGTACATACGTACATATTAACTGCAATTCTATATTTTTCATATACTTGATAGACATGTGCAATTCGTTTTTGTTACGAATGTAAATACGGACGAATTTCAGCAATTTGGACATTCGGATACTTCTGAATGTCCGAATTGCTTAATTGCTTAATTTTTGAAGTGCCAAAGTACAGAATTTCCGAAGTGCCGAACCGAATTAACGAATTGCCGATTTCCCGAATTGCCGAATTTCTGAAGTGCCAAACCAAATTTTTTTGCCCATGCACATCCCTAATACTTGATAACTTGCACTCTTTGTCATGGTCAATATGTGGGCAAGATGACATGGAAGCCTAATGATCGCGTTAAGGAGCATTTCAATAATATAGAGACTGATAGTTGGCTTACTACTGGGAACAGACATTTTAGGAAACTTCATGTTGGCCATCTACAGTACTTTTAATTTCATGGAATAGAGAAGTTTGTGAAACCTTTGAGAGGTTGGGAACTAATCCACATTTTTTTTCCTAGTTTGTTGCAAAATTGGAAGCGCTTCAGACTGGATGTTTTGCCTTCTTTTGGATCAACAGCAAAAAGTGAGGAAGGCTGAACTTGATGGACGCAAGTCTCTATTCATTTTTTGTAACTATGTAACTATGTAAATTATCTCCAGAAGGCAGATCTGGATTTGGATGTTCTTGGCACGAGTACTCCCTCAAGTTTGAATGTGGAAACAGATATTTCCATTTTGTATTAAATAGGGAGTTGTGTGTTTATATATTTGTTGCCCCCATGATGTTTGTATGTCTGTTCATTCATTTAATTTTACTTGAGTTATCATGATGGTAGAAATATTAAGTCAAATATAGCTAACAAAAACACCTAAAATGAAATAATATCAATAAATATGGGTAAATGAAATAGATCTAATAGAATAAGAGAGGTTATACCAACAATAAGTGTTTAACTGGAAACTTATAAAATCCGCAACAGTTTGTAAGTTAGTTGGTTTTGATCTGGGATAATGTCAAGGATGTGTAAAAAAAGTTTTCTTCTGAATTTCATGTAATAGGTGAATATAATGCAGTAATAACAGATATGGTCTGCAGTTCAAGCATCCTTTCATTTTTTTTTTAGTCCTACATTATGTGTTTCCATTGTCTATTTTTTTCTTCAGAACTGATGATTATAAATTTTGTTAAATGCCAATTGTTATTTTAAATGGATATTTTGTTGAGAACATTAGTTACAATGAGTCAAAATTCTTTAAAATGGGGGGCGTGGCTAAGGCACGGACGAAGCTGGACGTGTGAGAGACTAGCTCCGTCGGACCGGGTACCGTAATAGCTTGTATCCACAGCATTAGACCGGACAAAAACGGCTGCCTCCACGGCTAAACACCGGCAGACCGCGATGTCGTCCAAACCAGCCAGAAAGCAGAGGCAGAAAGCCGCGAATCTGCAGATCTCGGCCCTCTCAACATCGAGCAAGCTGCTCCAAGATGGCGCCGACGTGGCGCACTCACCAGCATCTGAATCAGAGGCAAGTGATGTAACTTCAGTATCTCGCCTCCAACACATTCCCCAAGCTGAAGGGGACATTAGGATCCTGCTGTCAGACCTCAAACACACTATGAGAGCTGACTTCCAAAAATTAGCTGCTGATATCAAAAGAGATGTGCAGGCTATTGGGGACCGCACGGCCCATCTGGAAAACAAGATGGAGGAGGTCATAGAAGCACATAATACCCTGGCTGATGCCTACACCACATTTCAGTCTCAAATCCAACAGTTAGAGACAAAAGTGGTGGATTTAGAAGATAGAGCCCGCAGAAACAACATCCGCCTGCGCTGCATTTCTGAGGAGGTTAAACAACCGGATTTAAGAGGTTATGTCACCCAACTCTTCCAAGCACTGCTACCAGAGGCTTCTGACCAGGAGTTACAGATAGATAGAGCACACAGGCTGATGAAGCCCAGGGGCCTGCTAGCGGCAGTGCCCAGAGATATAATTGTAAGGGTGCATTTCTATACGACAAAAGAGAGGCTGATGATGGCGGCGCGAGATGCGCGGAATCTGGGAGAACGCTTCAAGGACATACAGCTATACACCGACTTGTCGCCAGCGACAATGGCTAAACAAAGAGCTTTTGGCCCTATCACCAAGGCACTCAGAGAGGCGTCCATACAGTATAAATGGGGCTTTCTGACACGCCTCATCGCACGGAGAAATGGAGTGGAGAGGGTGTTTCTCAACCCAGAAGACGGGAGGAACGGGCAAGCACAGTGGAACATTCCACTGCCGCAACCAGAGTCAGCGGAAAAGAACACCCAAGCCCACCCATCCCGAGTAGCTGGAGACTGGCACAGGATTGACGCAGCTAAGTGAACGGCACACCATAGACACTTATATTGTCATTGTTTCTTTTCCTCTCTTTTAAATGAGAGGGAAGGTGTTTTGGATGCCGGGTCCTGTAAATGTAAAATGGGAAGCAGTTAGAAACCACATAATAACATAATGGGATGAGACGTTAAACTAAACACACACAAAATATATATATATATATATATATAAAAAAAAATAAAAAAAAAATAAATAAATAAAATTATAATAAACCACACAAAAAAAAAAAAAAGGGAAAATAACTGGGCATGTTTGACATATTCCCATAAGTTAACACTGTTAAAAGTATATAAGTATAAACGGACATTGGAATGTAAGCCGAAATATGAAGGGAGCAAGTCCGCAATACATAAGTCATGTCCTTTCATTATATCGACTTAGAGACTTACCATCTCTGTCTCGGTCTAGGGTTAAATCCATGGATAGGGAAGGTCCCCTATGACATGTTGTATCCAACAGATGGTACTACCCAATACTTCACCCCCCAGTGGCCCAAGCCAGGCCACTCGGACGTCTGCAGTATACGTCACCAATTCTAATTGCCTACCGTGTGCTTGTCACGTGGTTTTCAGGCAACTGTATATATGTTCTTTTTGTTATTTTGTTCTTACGTTCTTATATCTTACTGTTTTTTTCTTTGTCTAGATCGAGGGAATCATAGTACGGACATGTAAAGAGGCTTACACTCAGAGCCCCGGGGAGATGGTAACCGATAGGGGGACTAAGTTAAAGGAGTATGAACTGCAATTCAGCAATACTGGACAGCATATTAGGTTGTATGTAATATAATGGTGCTGACGTTTCTATCATTGAACACTAAAGGACTCAACTCCCCGAATAAAAGGAGACTGGCACTATTGGAAGCGAAAAAGGCTAAAGCCCAAATTGTATTCTTCCAAGAAACCCATTTCCAATGGGGTAAAAGACCCAAATTTAATTCCCCTATATATCCCTTAGACTTTCACTCCTGTTTCTCTAAAAAGAAACGGGGGTGTCGATCCTTATCGGGAAAGATGTTGCGTTTGAACTAGTAAAAAAACGCACAGACAAACAGGGAAGATATTTAATTATACAATGTTTGCTGAATAACGCCCCATACACCTTAATCAACGTTTATGGCCCTCATACAGCACAAGCCACATTTCTCCTTAATATTTTTAATGCACTGGACGAAGGCAGACTAGGGGATGTAGTGATAGGAGGGGACACAAATTTCATCTTAGATACTCAACTGGATACATCTTCTTCACACACAGTGAAAGCATCTACTGAGACAGGCAGGAAAACAACCTCGGGGCACATCAATCAACTTCTATTAGAGCAGAATTTTATAGACCCATGGAGGGTGACACATCCGCAAGAAAAGGATTTCACGTTTCACTCAGTGGCTCATAACTCGTACTCCCGAATAGACCGCTTTTTGATACCTACCTCCTTGATTAGCAACGTTGTCAATACAAATATAGGCCTTATAACGTGGTCGGACCATGCACCGATTATTCTCCACCTGAACGAACAAGTCCCTGCTAAAGGGAGAGGAACTTGGCAGCTTAACGAAAGCCTGCTCAGTGACCCCCAAGTATTAGAAGATCTCCAAAGAGAACTGGAGGTCTATTTTCTGACCAACTCTCAACCAGACACATCCACAGAAAGTTTGTGGTTAGCCCATAAGGCATACATCAGGGGAGTACTAATTAAGCACGTGAGTAGGGCCAAAGCCGTGCGCATAGCCAAGTATATAAACCTCACTAGCCACCTCACAACACTAAACACACTTAATAAACAAACACCCTCAAAGACGCACCTTAGAGAGATTACAGAACTACGAGCGCAACTACAAGAACTGGAAGTGGCTAAAACAAATTTATTTCTACGAAGACTTAAAGCAAAATTCTATGAGCAGGGAAACAGAGCAGGGAAAGTACTTGCATCTAGATTTAAAAAAACGTAGCCTAGCAACCAAAATAGCTTACGTTCACAACCCCCTGGGTCAGAAAGTTGTAAACCCTGATAAAATAGTACAGGAATTTGCTCAGTTCTACCGCACACTCTATAATCTTAAAGATGATAACCTGACATCCCAACCAACACAAGAACAGATAAATAAATTTCTAGAAACAATCCAATTACCTTCGCTGCCCACTGATAAGATCCCTGACCTGATTAAACCAATCTCAGTTGAGGAAGTTACACAAATGATCACAGACTTACCCAACGCAAAATCACCATGGCCAGATGGACTCTCCTCCATATACTATAAAACCTTCCAAACTGCTCTTATCCCACATTTAGTATCTCTGTTTAACCAAGGCTTCACACAAGGTAAATTACCGGGTGAAATGCTACGAGCTCATATAGTCACACTACCTAAACCGGGTGAAAAACCCACAACATGCGCTAACTTCCGCCCAGTATCCCTATTGAATATTGACACCAAACTATATGCAAAAATCCTGGCAACTAGACTCAAACACTTACTCCCCACTCTAATCCACTATAACCAACCTGGCTTTGTCAAAGGCAGACAGGGCTCAGACAATTCTAGGCTTCTTCTTAACGTCCTGGAGGGTCTTAACACTAACAAACTGGGAGGACTGCTGCTTGCATTGGATGCGGAAAAAGCCTTCGATAGGCTCAATTGGCTATACATGAAATCGGCACTAGACAAATTTGGCTTTCCTTCCGCATTCATAACAGCGATTATGGCCTTATACACCTCCCCAGAAGCTAGTGTCACTAACGCAGGATTCATTTCCCCACCCTTCCCAATTTCGAATGGAACGAGACAGGGATGTCCTTTGTCCCCCCTACTTTTTATAATATGTCTAGAACCTTTAGCTCAGATCATTAGGCAGAATCCGAACATTCACGGAGTCACTATCGACGAACATCAATACAAACTCTCATTGTTTGCCGATGACATTCTGCTGACACTGACAAGGCCATAGGTATCACTCCCAAACGTCATGCCCATCCTACAATCTTTCAGCTCTATCTCCTATTACAAACTTAATACGGCCAAGACACAAGCCTTGCCAATTAACCTCCCTTTGAAGAACGCTGAGGTATTAAAAAAGGCCTTCGATTTCGATTGGAGGACGGAGTCGGTAACCTATTTGGGAGTGCGAGTTGCCAAATCGATACATACTATATACAAACTAAACCATATTCCTCTCTTAGAAATCATCCGCAAAGACCTGAACTCCTGGAAAGACGTGATGCTCTCATGGGCAGGGAAAGTTAATGCAGTGAAAATGATGGCCCTACCTAAACTACTGTACTTATTTCGTATGTTGCCTGTAACTATTCAACAAAGTTTTTGTAAAAAAGCCCAGTCCATCATTAATAGCTTTATATGGGGGAACAAACGTGCGAGAGTAGCGAGTCACACCTTGTATAGACCGTTCCAGATGGGAGGGATGGGGGTGCCGCAGGTGGCCATGTATCACTTGGCAGCCATACTATCCCAGGCAGTAAATCTCCATGCAGACAAGGGGCAACTGCTTTGGGTCAACATGGAATGCAAACAATGGCCAAAGGAGACACTCCTAGAGTACATGTGGTCCCCACCAGTTAAAGGGGGAAGGCGTGCACGCTCCTTTCACAACAAAACTGACTGTACACATATGGGATAAGTTTAGAGCAATCCAGACTAAGACTACCAGATTTCATAGACTGGCGCCATTAAACGCCATGTCCACAGTGTTACCATGGCTCTCACTATCCACATGGGCAGAAGCGGGCATCACTAGTGTCTCCCAATTGTTTACTGGTACGGAAATCACTCCTTTTGCTGAGCTCCAACAGAAGTACAGCCTAGCTCCTAGATATGTGTTCCCTTACCTCCAAATTAAAAGTGCATTATTGGAGCACGTAGATAGGACCACAGAGGGCAAGGCTGGGGAATCTACTCAGCAATGCGATCTCCTTATGACATGTTGGAAATACCCCCTTAGGCCTAAATTGCTCTCCAGGTGCTACAAAGCAATATCGAACTTCCCACTGTCCCCAAGCCTATCATTTATGTCCCAATGGGAAAAAGAAAGTGGGACAACTCTTCTTCCCCACAAATGGCTAGCACTGGTCAATGCACTGACTGGGCATACTACGTGCTACTCACATATAGAAGCTCATAGAAAGCTAATGTACCGATGGTATCTGACACCGGACAAACTTAGCAAAATATACCCAAACACTTCTGACCGATGCTGGCGGTGTCGAGCACAAAAAGGCACGATGCTCCACATATGGTGGGGATGCGATCTTATTCGGCCATTGTGGTTGGAGGTTACTAGGTTGCTTAGCAAAGTAGATATCATTCTTCCGCTGGAGTTTGGGGCCTGCCTCTGGTTGGACCTTCCCGCCAGCTGGACGAAGCAGGAGAAGGCATTGGCCGCACAGGTGATACTAGCAGCTAGAGCTCTTATAGCGCTCAATTGGAAATCAACCAGTTGCCTGTCTGAAAAGAACCTCATGGACAAAATCCGACTAAATTATGTGTATGACAGCTCATCGGCGATAACTGCCAACCCAAAACATAAAATATCTAAAAACTGGGAACCTTGGTGTCGCCACTTTCAGTTCCAGCCTCCATAAAACCATCAACAGGCCTCAGATCCAGATCATACACACACCTGTTACTAATAATCATAAAAAAAAGTGAACTTTAGTGCAGGGAGCTTCTTATTCCTCCCCCCCCCCCCCAACCCCGGTCGATATCATCGCCTAAGACGACAGCCATAGAAGTCCGAATAGATGCTGGATAGCAAACAGATATGGTTCTCCCTCAAGTTAGAATCATGTAAAAAATTTTTAAATGTATTCTCTTTGCTTTTTCCGTTCTTATGTTTTAATCAGGGATGTTCAGGCGGAGCAACGCCTTGACACTTGCGCAATACCTCACAGAGTACCACACTTAGGGGGATATATAGGAGGCATTAACAGTGTAGGTAGAGAGCCTCGTCGAGTAGATGGACTGTAAGACTCTAAACACAAGATAGCCGAATCTCGAGCCTACTTGAACCCCCATGAACGCCCAACAAGGTTAGGGTATGCAGCATGTACACGTATCACATGACAAATAGACACGAGATAACCAGAACATCGCCCCTGCATGCATGTAAGCGGCTGATAGCTACACTGCCTCAATGACGAGTTACACTTGGAGGTGGTAAAGAGGGGTATAGGTAACGCCCGTTCTAAATTGGGATGAGCAGAGACTACATTACGCCCAAACCACTGCGTACATAGATAGGTGGTGATTAATATGAAATGTGAATGTCACTGTGTTGTATCAGATCCTCTGTACTGTAACCCTGAACTCCCCACCATACCCTTCTTTTTTCTGTACCCCCACCCTTTCTCTTTTATGATTGAAAAACAATAAACTCAATTAATAAAAAAAATTCTTTAAAATGTAGCCCTTTTATATCTTCTTTTTTATAATGTTGCACTTTTTTTGTTATTATTATTTTGTGGTGTGGTAAAGGAAATATTGTAATTTTTAGGAAGCTTGCAACTTAGAATAGCTTAGTTGATGTGGTATTAACCTGCAATTTATACCTGAGCCAGTTCGGGTTTTTTATCTGATTTATTAGAAGTATCAGGAGCACTTGATGTGGTGTATTGAGAGTGGCTTCATGGAACTATAGAGTAGAAGGTGTACCTTGAATTAAGTCTAGTTATAGTGCTGAACTATAAAATGCGTAGACTGCTGCTATATTGGTAAACTGCAAGTTCTACATGCTGTACATTGCCGGATTGTTTTTAAACCCAAGCATTTGAAATACAGTGGGACCTCGTTCTCCGGGACATTTCTTATTGCGAAAAAATGTATAAACCGAAATGTGGTTTCCCATAGGAATGCATTGAGTACAGGTGTCATCTGTGTGTGTCGGCATGGATGTGTGTGCCTGCTTATGCCTGTGTTTGTTTGTGCCTGCATTTTCAAGTGTGTGCCTGTACATCTAAGTGCCCGTGTGTGGCTAACTTGGTGTGTGTTTGTCCGTGTTTGCATATGTATGTATGCATGTATGTATGCATCTGTGAATATGTGTG
The DNA here is from genome assembly GCF_036172605.1 of Pelobates fuscus. NCBI lineage: Eukaryota > Metazoa > Chordata > Amphibia > Anura > Pelobatidae > Pelobates > Pelobates fuscus. The sequence continues at coordinate 125,610,387 of NC_086324.1, forward strand.
TGTCTTAATGTGTGTATAAGTGTGTGTCTAAAGGTTACATAGTTACATACTTACATAGCTGAAAAGAGACTTGCATCCATCAAGTTCAGCCTTCCTCACATTTGTTTTTTTGCTGTTGATCCAAAAGAAGGCAAAAAAAACAGTTTGAAGCACTTCCAATTTTGCAACAAACTAGGAAAAAAAATCCTTCCTGACCCCAGAATGGCAGTCAGATTAATCTTTGGATCAAGCATCTATTACCCTACATTGAAAAATTATATCCTTGAATATTCTGTTTTTGCAAGTATGCATCTAGTTGTGTTTTGCAAATTGAAATACTGTTTGTGGCAGTGTACTATACACAAGTGAACCCTGCCTGCACTCCCAAGGTCTGTTTTTTAACTCTTTGTAGAAAGAAAATATCTTGTTTTAACACTAAAGTCACTAAAACAACTACAGGTTAGTATAGTGCAGGGGACAAGGTTGAGAACCCCTGGTATAGTGGTTCCGGGTTAATGTAGTGGTTAATGTAGCATGTTCCTGCAGGCTTCTGCAATGTAAATGTTGCATTTTCAGAAATATTGGTTAAATAGCATTTAAATATTTGATTGTAGCATGCCATTTGCCTAAATAGATTATTTACATGTCAAGAGAAAACAGCTGTACAGCTAATTATTTATTTATAACAGCTGATTGTCTAAAAGCTACCAGTAATTTTGAATATTATTAATGTTTATATAAATACACAAGAAGCAAAAAAATATGGATATGCACCATGTTGATTTTCTTTTTATGCTATTAAAGCATGGATGATTATTCCACATGTAACGGTAAAAATATATATATCGTTACATATGGAATAATCATCCATGCTTTAATAGCATAAAAAGAAAATCAACATGGTGCATATCCATATTTCTTAATATATATATATATATATATATATATATATATATATATATATATATATATATATATATATATATAAAACTGATTTTTTTTTTATCTATGTGGAATATGTGATACATTTCTGCTCACACCAGGAAACCCAGATATCAGTAGATACCTGAGGCTCCCTTGTGTTAGCTACAGCTATTTTTTTATGTAATTATTTTCTATTCAAAGTTTTTTTATACTGGGTACAAACATATCAATAGTTAAAATCAAATGGTAATTTTATAAAGAGTCTCAATATTTACTTTCGAGTTAAAAAAAAATTAAAAGTACATAATATAACAGCAAAAAGTCTTTATTATGTTGAGGCATTCAAGGAAGAGAGAAAAAAAAGAAAAAATATATGCATATTTACGTATATATACATAGACATATCCCTTTTCCGTCTCTCTTTCCTTCTCTTACTACCTCAAATAATTGTAAAATTTAAAAATTAAAAAAAACAATATAACAAGACATAAAACAAGAATAAATAAATAATTAACAATACATTAAATTAAATAAGTCAATTAAAAATACTTAAATTTAGGTAAATAAATAAATAAACATATAATGAATAATATATACATATAAACAAAGTTTTTCAGTCTAAATTGATCTTATATTGTAAATCTAATTATATTATTAGTTTAATTTCTATTAAAGTAATATAGGTGTAGTATGTCTTTTCAATAATAAAAAACAAAAAAAAAGGTTAAAAATTCCTAGATCCTTAACATACCGCCCAATATTGCATCCAAGGTAACTATTGGTAACTATGCATCCAAGGTAACCAAGGTAACTATATGTAAATATTCCTGTTTCTGACTCCTGGCTGACCAATGAACATATCTCACATGTATTTTCTACCATATTAATCCATTGCTCAACTGTAGGAGTTTGCCTCCATTTACATTTTCAATAAAATAGGTAGGTATTGAAGTTTAAATATCTTCTAATACTCTATTGTTATCTAATGTCTTCTAAATGTTTTGTTGTTTTGTTGAGATGCCATTGTGGACTAGTTTTATTTAAATTAAGTAAAGCATGTGTCAAAAAATTAGGAGTGTGGAGGGGGTAGGGCCTGGCCATGATGCTAGCAGGCTGCATGCAAGAGGAGCTCCTGCACAAAGAGGCCTATTTTGCTGATAACTGCCAAAACATTAACCATCCAGCGATAGATAATTGTGATGTATTTGACAAACAACTGCAGGAGCTGGGTATACACCTGAAGAAAAAGTGATTTTGCAGTCCTTTAGAGGGAGAGCTGCTGCTGCTGTGACTGAGGTCTACAAGGAGGATCCTTTGCCCAGGGGAATCACACTGGCTCTACAACACTACATCTTGCTGTCCCCATTACCTCCCCCTTTGGGGAAGCTGCTGCACTCACCTGCATCTGCAACAAAAATATCTGTACACAGAGGCACTTAGGCTTTCTTTACAATGTGAGAGTGCAACAACATGTAGCTGACTCAACCCCACAGCTAGCCGATGACTTCACTAAATACGACCGGCTGTTCGAGCAATTCTGGGAGATGTTGAATCAGCAAGTGAAGACACACTTACCTCTCTACCATCAACAAGCTGGAGACCAGCACTCTCAGAAGCCCAGGCTGGCAGAATTAATTTTTACTCCAGTCACTGGGCGGCACAAGCGCCTTCTCAGGCTGGGAATCAAACAGGGTGGATGCCCCGCTCAATGTCCACACTCACACACACCCACAGAGGGTATTGCGACAGAGGCGGCAGCAATGTCCGAAGCAGCGGCTTCCCTGATAAAAGGCCCCAGACTTTGTAATCATCTGGGACAGTGGAGCTGTAGTACTGGTTCCTGTGAAGGCCAGGGACTGGCGTGATGTGGTTTCGGAATTCTCATGGGCTCCTGTGAACAGATCAACACCTATGTGCCATTGCTTAGTGAGGGGATAGGCTGATTTGTAATCGCCATGTTGCTGCCCGTCTGACAGGCTCTCTATTTATGCACCTTTTTATTATACCGTCTTTTTTTCTTTGTGCCTGTCTTTACAAAATGCCACTGATTCCCAGTCAAATTACTTTTGAGATGCGGGGCCCCCAAGTGGCTTATACATACTCAGTTGTGTTAATAGTTACACTAATATGCCTACTTTTATCTATGTTTTTTCAAGCTGGATAATACAATTGCCTTTTACAATACCATCAGTTAACACTGGCTGACAGGCCTGACTAATCAGATATATGTCTTACACTCTGTTCATTTTTTTCACAAGAAGGCATATCTTGAGTTTAATTTGTACCTAGACATGTATGTCCATCATAAATCCTCTTATTTTTACTTTAAAATTGTGCAGTTTAGAATGACTTTAAGCTTTAGCTATATGCCTGTTTTTCTCTCGTTCTGTTTTTACATCATATATCATTGCCACTCTGTCTGTACCACTGCATTGCAAATGATGTGAAACTCTCTAAAAAAATGGCTTTTAAATTGCAAGTCTCTTGACATATCCTGTCTGATATATGCAATGACTCTGTCGCATTTACTCTTGATGATATATTAGTAAAAGTTTGTATGCCTATGTATGCACTACAGAAATAAAGAATTATAAAAAAAAAGGGAGCGTGGTCTGACCACGTAATATTACCGATCGTGGTATTTTCTAACACATGTAAGTGTCTATGAGCAAGGAAGAACATGTCCAGTCTAGAATAACTGTTAGCGGTATGAGAATAATTTGATCCCTACCCTCTGGATGTACCATGTGCCAACAGCAGTGGTGTATTTAGGATTTGTGCTGCCCTAGGCAGGACGGTGCTCGGGCACCCCCCCCTCCTAATTTAAATGTTCCCCACCCCTTCTTGTCAAGGCCGCACTTCGACTGACAGAGGGTCACTCACTGACAGACGCACGCACTCACTGATAGATGCATACACTCATTGACAGACACACGCTCTCATTGACGCTCTCATTGACAGACTCATTCATTTAGACACAAACACTTACAGACACATTCACTCACACACAGACACACACACACACTCACAGACACACACACACATTCACTCACAGACACACACATTTCCACCAACACTCACAAATTATTTTTTTTTTTTAATTTTAAATCCACCCAGCCTCCCTGGGAGAGCTGGAGGGGATTACTAACCTGCGGTCCAGAGGGGTTGCTGGACGGGCGGGCAGGGGGCAGACAGGTAGAGTAGGCAGAGAGGGAGCTTTAATCTCCCTGCTCAGCTCCCTCGCACGCCACTTAGTGATGCCGGGAGCCAGCACACCGCCCGCCTCGGGGGGGGGCTCAAAAGTGGCCAGCCGGCCAGCTATTGTGAACCCCAGGACACAAGGCAAACAAGGATCTGCCTGGGTGTTTGGGGTCTGCATTTTTTGCCGCCCCCTGCAAAGTGCAGCCTAAGGCAGATGCCTTGTTTGCCTTGTGTAAGATACGTCCCTGGCCAACAGTCAATTCATTTGTGAGTACTGAGTGTTTTCTGAAGCAATAACTTTTGATGTTTTAGGGAGTCTCTAATCAATATACTCTATAGTCACCTTATCAATATACTCTTTAACAAAAATATATCTTCCCTGTATGTCAGTTTTAATTTCTGTTAAAGTAAAATTTACTTGTGTGGAGAACAGTAGAGCAATGCCTTCTGATTTGATGCTTTGATAATAACTATAATAGGTATATGAGATTTTTTCTCAATCTTGGGTCTGATCCTTCACTAAAGTGTGTTTCTTGTAAAAAGAAAATATCAGCAGGGTAGATGGAGAAGAGAATGTGGGTGAGACGCTGTCTGGTCTCTTCAGGGTACTCCTACTGATGACAGCGCCAGCACAGTTTGAATTTGAAAGGGCCCATAGGATCGCAAGATCAAACCTAGAAGAGAATTTACCCAGAGACCTTATATGCTGTATGCACTCCTTCCCGATCAAGGACGCCATCATGAGGAGAGCCCTTGATAGGCCTACTTGGGAGTACCGCGGAGCACAGGTGTCATTATACAATGATCGCTCCCCTCTCATACTTGAAGCGCGACGTGCCCTAAAGCCCATGACCGCAGCCTCGCGAGAATGCAACATATCCTATAAGTGGGGCTTTCCGTTCGCACTACTGGCGAGACATCAGCATGACTGGGCCTCTGTAAGATATCAGGAGGAGGTCCCTCAATTAATAGAGGAGTTGGGACTACCTCCCATCAGTGTCGCTGACTGGGTGCTGGGCCCCTTGGAGCGGAGGCCTCGACCACAGAGAATTCCCAGGCGCCCGGAGCCTGGGGAATGAATGTATATGATGGACTCCACCTGCCTGACCCTGCTTGCACCGCTCTGCTGAGCACCTCAACCTGAAGATGCGGGCTCCAGCCCTTGATCCTGCTTTACCTCCCTTTTATTTTGTATTTATTTATTTATTTAAATTTTTTTACAATTTCATTATATATATTTTTTTTGTGGCATGAGATGGCAAAGCTCGACAGTGAGACCTGCCTTCAGAGAGTCACTACCTGCATAGAAGTCATTTGGGGTGGGGGTTGTCTGGGGGCTCTACATGTCTTTCCCTTGAACTGCCTCATTCCCCTTTTATTTTATTGTTTTAATTTAATTTAATTATATATATATATATTTATATATTTTTTTATTTAATTATTTTTAGTTATTTATTTTTTATTTTTTTGTGGCATGAGATGGCAAAGCTTGACGGCGTGAACTGACACTACTGCCTTTTAGGAGTACGCCTACTTACCCTCATCTACCCTACCAGTGGTGGCTTGCCAAGCAGACGGGAGGGAATATCCTCTCCTTGCTTTTTTTTTTTTCGCTGCGCTTGCACTAGACGGGCCTCCATCAGTGCCTGCAAGCTTCTCAAGGTTTGGACTACTCTACAGAAGTGTGGGATGAGGGTGTCATGTGGTTTTATTTGGTAGGGATATTTGGGACATGGCAAGATCCTCGTGTTACTTGTGACTATAATGTACCTGGCTTACTTGTGCTTATGAATATACTTTGGGTATGCTTCTGGTTGCAGGAAAGGGCTGGGGGACGCGAGGAATGGCTTGCCTAAAGGCAAGCTCACAATGCTTTATAAGCTGGGGGCCGATGCTGCTATGGGCTCCTCACTCCCTTGCATGATCAGAGGCCGCTTGGATGCTGCCAGGGAAGTAGGGAACATATTGTTCGGTAGATAGATTGGGGGTGGAGGGCCATAGATTGGAGCGGGACCTACATCTCCACTTAGTTGCTGGGTCAGGGGGTAGCAGAGTGGGGACATGTTGACATGAGGGCGACAAATGGATGCTGGAGGGCAGGGCCACCTCAGGGGAGAGGGGGGCATCACGAGCAATGGGGAGGGAAGACCGACAGAGGGGGGACCATATCCCCCTGCAACATTAGATTCATGCGGACTAACTGGTTTTATTCCAGCGCGGGATAGCACCCCATGGCATTTCGCTATACAACAACGTATGTTACTGCTGAGAAGGCTTTTGACCGCGTCCACTGGCCATATCTGATGGCCACGCTGAAGTATATGGGAATTGGCAAGAGACTGCTCGCTTGAATAACGGCATTATACAGCAGGTCGCATGCTTCGACTCGCCAGGGTTGCCCGCTCTCTCCAATACTCTTTGCCATGTCCCTGGAACCCATGCTTCAGGCACTCTGCCAGAATGCGGACATTCGGGGCTATGCCTTACAGGGGAAGGAACATAAAGTTGCTGCTACGCAGATGACCTCCTCTTCTTTGTTACAAGCCCGAGGACCACTCTACCTTGCCTCCTGTTGGAATTCGGGAGGTTTGGCAAGCTATTAGGATTTAAACTGAATCTCTCAAAATGCGAAGTATTGAACGTCACACTCCCGGCAAGTGAATATGCGGCACTGGAGACGGTGTTCCCGTTCCACTGCTGCTACGGTATAATGAAATATTTAGGGGTCTGGGTCATATCAAAACAATTTCCTACCATGGCAGAGTGGCAGTGGTTAAAATGAACGGGGTCATGCGAGTGTTGTACCTCTTCTAGACGGTCCCACTTACCATGCAGACCACTTTCTTTGTATCCTTAAAATCGGTGGTGATCGGATATGTCTGGAGGGAGGAGCGTTCTGGTTTGCGCCATGACTTGCTTTGTTTACCCAGGGGAGGTTTGGCGCTTCCTGACTTTAAAAAACACCATCAAGCCACTGCTCTACAACGTATACTGGACTAGCACCTACTATCATCGAAACAAACAATGGGTGCTAGTGGAAAAGGATGGAATGAGAGCTACCTTACCATCGGCTGTATGGATGGGAGGGTCTGAGGGCATGGAACACAGGGAGAGGACGACGCCTGTTACGCAGACACTCCGCACATGGCCCCTCTTACCAGTGACTGATAACGTCAAACTGGTTACCACCCTCGGCTTGGCAGTTCTTGGGGCAGGGTGAGTTCATCCCTATACACCGAGCATTGCGGGATGGTCAGCTCCTTGCGCTAGATGTACTACTGGAGGGGAAACCATGAACCCCTTTTATCACTCTCCGGTATATCCAATTACAGAACTATGTCTGTACGCTACCACAGAGGGATAAACTACACAGGAGCCTCATGTGGTTTGAGGAAATTTGCATGCGGAGTACGGTACTGGAGAAGGCGGTTTCGATACTCCATCAATACCCTCTCGTGGGAAACAACACTGCGAACAACCAATTCCAAAGGCAATGGGAGGAACTGATTGGCAAAGCTTTCTCGGCTGCGCAATGGGATAAGGTGCTATTGTGGCAACACAAGAGCTCCATAAGTTCACATTATCAGGAAGTTAACTATAAGATACTATCACTTTGGTAGAGGATGCGGCCACTCTCCATCGGATCCTCCCTACTGTATCGCCCACATGCTGGAGATGTCAGGCCGTTAGAGGCACAATGTGACATATATGGTGGGAGTGTGAGGTCATAGTTCCCTACTAGGAAATGGTGAGGAACAAGGTGCCTGATATCCTTGGGGATTCAACTGAGTGGTCAGGGGAACTGGCCTTGCTACACTTGTCTTCCACATCTATACTGAGTTACAAGAAATCTATCTTACGCCATTTGCTTAATGCGGCTAAGGCCCTGATCCCTGTTTTCTGGGGAAAAAAACGGAGATTCCCACTATGGAAGCCTGGCTACGAAGGGTGGAGGAGATACAGGCAGCTGAGGCGATGCATGCCTCGCTGCTCAGGATGGGTCACAGACATACTTAGGCCTGGCAACCATGGTTTGTATATATGGCGCGTGACTTATAATGTTTGCACGAGCGGATGATGTGGGCGGTGCCCGGGGACGCTCGCCCGCCCGGACAGGGGAACCTCTCAGGCTTTTTTTCTTCTTCCACTATCTATATTCACGTTGCTCTCTTTCTCCGATTTTATTCTTATGACCAGAGCAGGAAAGGATTGACACTCCCTCCTAATACTTATATCAGTCTAATTGGCAAAGGGAAAAATCTGGCAGGTGCTACTGCTAGGGTGCGCTTGGCACACCATACTCCACTGTGTACAATATACAACGCAGAGTTCCGTACAAAACACGTATAATGATTATGAAGCGGGAATAACTTGTTAGCCACTGCGGTTTGCTTAATCCTAAGGTTGTGGTGGGAAAACGATACTAGATTGTTCAGGAAGCCACATGTGTAACATGTAATAACAGTTTCATAATTTTCATAACCGTTTTAGGAATGATACTTTGTTGCAATGCATGCGCTGTTTCATATGTTAGTACATATTTCAGATTTTTAATGATTACACAGATCGGAGACATGGGGGCATGTAGGGGATTTTCTCAGCTCCTTTTCTCTTTACTTACTTATCTCTCGCATCTTTCTTTCTTCGCTGTCCTCTCTCGCAGACCTTACTACATTGACATGGAGGTGGGAAGGACTGACTTTCACAACTGATACAGGAAGCCTTATGGAACCACAGGCAGATATAGACACAAGCTATCATTGGGGAAGGCTATATAATTTTACTTAGAATGAAACATGAGTACCACCGCCCGCAGTTATACAACACCTGATAACGCAAATGGATCCGTACAAGCTGTATACTTGTGTAATATTTGCATGTATGTATTTGGTGGGGCCTGCATGCCTACAACTCTTCTGTCTCCATATCTACAAAAACTCAATAAAAAAAGATTTCACAAAAAATACAAAATAAAAAAATAAATACATGCTCCACTATGTACAATCTACAACGCAGAGTTCCGTACAATACACGTATAATGATTATGAACTTGGAATAACTTGTTAGCTACTGTGGTTTAGAAACATAGAAACATAGAATCTGATGGCAGATAAGAACCATTCGGCCCATCTAGTCTGCCCAATTGTCTAAATATTTCATTAGTCCCTGGCCTTATCTTATAGTTAGGATAGCCTTATGCCTATCCCACGCATGCTTAAACTCTTTCTGTGTTAACCTCTACCACTTCAGCTGGAAGGCTATTCCATGCATCCACTACCCTCTCAGTAAAGTAATACTTCCTGATATTGTTTTTAAACCTTTGCCCCTCTAATTTAAGACTATGTCCTCTTGTTGTGGTAGTTTTTCTTATTTTAAATATGGTCTCCTCCTTTATTGTGTTGATTCCCTTTATGTATTTAAATGTTTCTATCATATCCCTCTTTCTCGTCTTTCCTCCAAGCTATACATGTTAAGATCTTCTAACCTTTCCTGGTAAGTTTTATCCTGCAATCCATGAACCAGTTTAGTAGCACTTCTCTGAACTCTCTCTAAAGTATCAATATCCTTCTGAAGATACGGTCTCCATTACTGTGTACAATACTCCAAGTGAGGACTCACCAGTAGTGATGTCCCGAACAGTTCGCCGGCGAACATAACGTGTTCGCGGTCGCGAACACGCGCGATGTTCGGTCCGCCCCCTATTCGTCATCATTGAGTAAACTTTGACCCTGTACCTCACAGTCAGCAGACACATTCCAGCCAATCAGCAGCAGACCCGCCCTCGCAGACCCTCCCATCTCCATGATGAATAGGGGGCAGACCGAACATCGCAACTCTTCTGTCTCCATATCTACAGAAACTCAATAAAAAAAGATTTCACAAAAAAATAAAAAAAATGTAAAGAAACACAATACACCTATAAGAAAACAAAAAACAAAAAAATACATAAAACAAACATATATCTTTACCAGAATGATAATACTATACTTGTGGCAAACTTGTTTATACTTGTTTATACTCAAAAGTAATCAAATGCGTCTCTCTGGGGATTAGTGGATTGTGATCTAACCTTCTTAATGCTCGCTGTAAATTATAAGAGGACATTGTCCTCAATAAAAAGAAAGACACAATTCCTGAAACTAATATTATAGGCATAATATCATATCATACATAAAAAAAACAAAAAACAAAGATGGAATAAATAATACATACTGAATAATATAATCTTATGAGTATATAGTATATATACTATACCCCTAGTATTTAGACAGTATGCCTAATTTTTCATCAGATATTACACATTTTTCTAGAAGCGAGAGAAAACAAAAATAATATACATAAAAAATATATAAGACAACATAAACCAACAGAAAATTCAGCACTCTGCATTAAATGTTACGATATATGGATAAAAAAAAAATGTCTCTGATTATTCACCAGGTTATTAATGTAACTTATCTCTTGCCATCTAGGAAGCATCTCTATCTGAGGCTGCCTGGTTATGTTTCCTCTGCCATCAAATTTTTTTGTGGTATCTGTTTCACTAATTTACTAAACATGGCAGTCTAATCTTCTATATCATCAGCTGGAAGGCCTAAAGCCTGCTGGAACAGTTTAATATCAGCAGGAGATGCAATTGATATTGTTTTACATTGATAGAAGACCGATTATGCGAATGGGTTCCACCTAAAGTTCCACCTAAACCTGATATTCTTATCTATCAAGGATTTAGTAATTGTTCACACATCTCTTTGAGCAGATAAAGTGGCTTGTGAGAGCTACACCCATTTTTAGTTGCCCCACACTGACATCAGAGTGAAATCAGCGTACAACTCTTTCAACTGCGATTTAAATCCCCATAGACAGCAATGTAGTTTGAGCAGGATTAAAACCATACTCACATCAAAACACCAAGGTGTTTGGGGTCATTTTTAGTGTGGCCCCAGAATTTTTGACGCGCTGCATATAGTGTTGAAATTCAGCACTGCAGATAGCTCTTTAAAATAAATAGAGGACACTGCAGCTGAGCGATAAAGCTCAGCTACAGTAATTCATTGGATCTTATGATTGGAAGCCCCCAGGGTCTGAATAGACCCTGGAAGGTCTCCCTCCATGTCCCAGTGGCATTTTAGTCAGTGATGGGCTTTATCAGCTGCCCTGCACTAATCACAAATTTTCTTTGCTAATATCAGAACTAATATAAGCAGAGGGAAATATTCGGATATTAGGTTTAATATCGGTTTAGTATTCGGTTTATCATTAAATTTATATTCAAAATGGTCTTAGAATTAATTTTAGGTTCAGGATTAGGTTCCAGACTAGGGTTTAGATTAGGGTTTGGGTTAGGATTAGGGCCAGCAGGGGTATCCCTCTGCTGAAATCACCAAGTGAATTCTTCTAACCCTATTTGTAGGGTTAGGATTGAGATTAGGATCAGGGCTAAAATTAGGGTTGTTATGGGCATATGCAAATATTACGAGTTTTTAGAATTACAAGTTTTTCATACAATGTTTCTTTAATAAATGACCTCTTACCCATATTCATTGAATCTGGTGATTATACTTTAGGAAACCATCTCATCCTAGGTTAATGGAATTCCCCAAGTCAGAGAATTACCCATGTCATATCCAACCTTATGTTTTATTCCAAACATAGATAAGATGTTGTTCCCATGTGAAATGGCCAAGTCATGGCCTCTGTCTTTGCCAAGTTAAGGTAGGCCCTAACATGACCTAATTGAAAATCTAAGGTATGTGTATTGATTAATATTAGAAACACAGGTTGACGTGATGGCGTAGGGGGCGGTGCATCGTTGTGGACACGCGAGCGGGAGCATCGATAGGGGAAGAATCAACTTTGGCTGTACTCCGGGATCTGAAACTGCAGACCGATCTGAAAGCGGTCACAGTGGCCAGGAAGCAGAGCTTCCCATTCTCACATATACACAAGGATACACAATTACTCTTCCCACACATACACAAGGATTTAAGAGACCAAAGAGTAATCTAACAATAACATAGGTAAATTTTAATTAAAGATCATTTGGATTATTGAATTATAAATATAAATTTTGAAGGTAAATATTCATGAAGCATTTCATGAGACACTCTAGAATAGCAATTTAATTAAAAAATAGACACGTTCGATTAGTTATAAGTTTTATGACACTAACACGTATCCCACAAGAATGCAATTATATGCACTATTATAGAAATAAAACATTCTTCACGAAAATTTTTATTAAAATATAAGACATTTTCCTATACATAATAAGGGAAAATTACTTTAAATCTAATAGTACATTACAAAAAGGACACAAATATATATCACATTTATTTGAATATTTGAGGAATAATTTAACACATATTTCAAAGAACGAGGAGAAACGGGAATGGAAAGAAAAGGGCAAAAAATAAAAAATAAGATGAAATAATGAGGATTTAGACACTCCTATATATCCACTACACAATTAGAATAAGGAAACAATTCAAAGAATTTTGATATATTAATTTGGGATTGGAAGAATTGACTCATACAGTGTTTCTTGAGATGTGTGTTATTAACTCAATTCAAAATAGGAACCTTTGGAGACAATTTTTCTAATTGAATTACCTTAAAGTCCCCTCCCCCTTCAGCCTGCCTAGTAATCTTGAATTTTATCTTAAATAACAGGATAATTACTTTGAATAATGAAGAGACAATGTAATACTTTAGGGGGTAGGGTTTTTTGATACCTAATCTCTAAGTTAAAAAAAAAAAAAAAGTGTGGGGGGGGGGGGGGGAGAAAGATTACTACAGCTAAATTGATAAGAATCTCAAATATCATATCTCTGTTTGACCTGCAGCTAAAATATTAATATAAGAAGGCGTAAAAATAAGGGAAGTAAAATTTATTTAAACCTAAAATTATTACTGAAAAAAACTGGCTAATTGATTGGAAATCAAAATAGTAGAAATTCAATATAGATCAAGAAAAAAATTAAATTACGCTCAAATGAAGACAGATCACGAAGAAAACAAATTGACACTTAAAGGAAAATTAGAAGACCTTAAATTAGATAAGTAAAAGGAGTATCTAAAAAAAAAAAAACTGCGAAATAAAGATATCTAAAAACAAGACCCCTGAATCAAGCAGACAAGAATTATAGGTTAAAGACCGTTTGTTTTAACATGATTCAGGACTTTAATTTATTGATTTCTCTACGTTCTCAGACACATCTGTAGCTGTAGGAAACAGAAGAAAAAGGAATCAAAGTAACATCTTGGATACAATTATGAATCCTTGAGAGATATATATGTACTAATGAGCTGATATTGTGATTATCCCTTTTCTCCCCTTTCTCTTCATCACTGTATAAATTGAATAGCCTTCATTCAAATATAAGACAAATACTTTTCTATATTTTAAAAGAGAAATATAAGTTTAACCCCTTAAGGACACATGACATGTGTGACATGTCATGATTCCCTTTTATTCCAGAAGTTTGGTCCTTAAGGGGTTAACTGGACTGACAAATCTTTGTATTACCTGGGAATCAGCTTGGGATCTAATTGGAATAAAATAATTCAGAATAATTACCCCTCTTTTTTTCAAGAAATAAAAAATTCATTATCCAATTGGAAACCATTATATATTTCATGGTTGGGGCGAATTAGTGTAATAAAAGATTATATTATACCTATCTCAAATATGTAATGCGCTATTTTCCACTGAGAATACCCAAAAAGATCCTGAGTGAGTTTCATGAAACTTTTCTGAAATTCGTATGGCGACAAAAAAAAAACCAAGAACATTTCATAACATTTTTTGTCGTAAACAAAACGAAGGAGGAGTCTCTTTTCCAGATTTATTTATGAAACACGATGCAATTTTGATCATGCATCTTCTAGCTTCAAATCAAGAAATACAAGAAAGGAATAACCCTTTAAAAACTAAATTCTTAACCTACCTCAAAATAAAAAACATCCTGAGAAACAAATCAATACGTAGCTATAGACCTTTTTGATAAAATAGTCTCGATAGTGGGGAACAACAATCTAATCTAAAAAATAAATAAGATACTATGTGAACATAACCCTAAAAGGAAACTAAATAGTATCATGAAATGGGAACAAGGAATTGAAACAGAATTTGCAGATGAAGAATGGGCAAAAGCATTCAAGCTAACCAAAAAAGCAATACATAACATTATCATTTATGAAAATGATATTAAGATTCCACACCCATGGTATATGGTCCCTGTTAAAGTATTTATATTTCAAAAGAACACTCAAAATATATGTTGGCAAAGAAACTTAAATCCTGGTACACAAAAACACATATGGTGGGAATGTATAAAGCTTGTGCCTTTAAAAAACAAACTAGAAAGAGTTATAGGTAAAATTATGGACTCTACTTTCCGAATAACCTCTCATGCCTTTCTTTTCAATCTAGACTTACCTAACAATAATCCATTTTAACATATGCTGGCGATACAGATTTTAATAGCAGTAAATATATGTATCGCCAAAAGCTGGAAAACATCTATAATCCCTTGCTGGACTGAGATCCAAACTCAGGTGAATTATCAAAGTATGACGGAAAAAGTGGTTCATACTAATCTTGGCAATCTTGAGGTGTATCATAGCATATGGAATCCCTGGGTGAATAGTGATTTCACAGTGGTGACCTAGAAGGTTTTCCCCCATCCCCACAGACAGTGTCCTATAGTGTAAGAGGATTGTTTGGATGGTTGTATAAATGAGAGAGACTGATCCAAAGTTTTTTGCGTAATTAAATATAGCAATCAAATATAGTATGCACACGGATATGGAATTTCGCAAGATAGTTGTGTCAGTTAAAATAAAATTCCGTAGGAATGGTATATATATAATTCTGTAGAGTTTTGCACAATACTTAAAGATAATATGGAATTAGAATAAACCAAAACAAATGATGATTTGGTATTTGATACTAAAACTCTTAAAGACTAAGAAAATACAAATTAAATACAAATTTCTGATTTAAAAAAACTCACAAAACATTAGAAACACAGAGGAGAGAATTTTGGATGCAGAGACGTTGCTCCATTTTATCATGCTTGAGCGGTTGACTTGTTCAAGAGGGTATGTTAGTCTATTTTACTGACATTGCAAGCATAATTAAATATTTAATCTTATAAACTCTGCTATAAATCATTATAATGGATTATTAAGTTTTGATATGTCTATAGTTATATATATATTTTTTTTTTTTAAAAGACAAAACTGTATTGCTTCCAAGGCAACTTTTATTTTTACTGTATTCTCAATTATTTATATATTTTAAATAGATGAACTCTAACAATGACTAACTATACAATATTATAACAAGGATATCTGTACAATTAGCACTGCTAAATTCTATGCTTTAAGTTATTATAGTGGTAAATAGGGGAACCAGCAGCAGTTACAGGGTTAGACACAGGATTATGGTATGGTTTAGAAGTAACGTTTATTATTAGAGTTCAGGGTAGATTTGGTATTAGGATTTGGTTTAGAATTAGGGATTGGTTTAGGTTAAAGGATTTAGACTGTGATTAAGATTAAGATTGCTATTTTGCAAACTTATACATATGGGGTATTGTTGTTCTCAAAGGAATTTTGCTTAGTATAGTTAAGATACTTTTATTACAATTAGACATATGATATTAAAGATAAAGCATAGAATATATAGTATAGAGGTAGGAGAAGTGGAAGAAGATTTCAAGAGAGAAAAGCTAGAGAGACATTAACCAATTCTAACGATAACAGACATTGTTACCCCATGTTAACAAGTTCTTAGCTTTTTTTGTTGCAAGTTATAGGGCAATAAGTACACGTAGCACGTTGCTGTTTCCAAACCCATTTTTCAAAATTACAAAAGTTACATTGTAACACTGATATCTGTCAGGAATCCCTGAATAACCCTTCACATGTATATATATATATATTTTTAAAAGAAGGCAACCTAAGGTATTAACCTTGGGGCTATTTTGACTCTTTTCATGCAACAATTTTACCACCAATTTATACCCCCAAAAATAAATAAATAATTGGTGATTTTGTTTTACACACATTGCAATTTAAGAATACATGTACGGAGAACTTTAAGGGTTACTGCCAAAGAACACCCCAATATGTATTCAGCAACATCTCCCAAGTACAGTGATACCTCTCATGTATAGGTGTGTTGGGTTCTCTTTGGCTAAAATACCTTATTTGGAGGGTGCGCATTCCAGTTTTCCAACTTGGAATTTTCACAGCTGGTCATCATGCACCCATGTCCTATTTGGGACATTTCTGAAGCCGGTCAATGTAATTTACCCCCATCAAACCATGTATTTAAAAAATTTAGACACCCTAGGGTATTTCAAATGGTGGCATTTTAACACTTTCCAAGCACTAATTCTATCACCAGTCTTAGTCAAACTTTTCAGTCGTCATTTTTTTTAATTATTTTTCTCTCACATTGTATTTTAGGCATGGATTCTCATGTGTTACTGACAAATGAACACCCCAGCATGTATTCAGCAACATCTCCTGAGTACAACAGTACCCCCAATGTATAGGTTCTATGGGGTTTTGCAAACTTACAGAGATCAAATATACGGTTTTACCCTTTTCCATGTTTGCACATTGAAATTTGCCAGGATGGTTTGCTGGGCCTATGTTGCCTTTGAGCATGTATGGCAGCCCAGGAATGAAAATTAACTCCATCATGACATACCATTTTTAAAGTCATTGTAAGTAGCCACTTAGTCACAATCCTGGCCAAAATTAGCGTTTATATTTGTTTTATGGCATTTTTCCCACATAAACTGCCATTTCACTGATGATATCAGTATAATACATTTTACTGCTCCAAAATACTCATATTTTTGTAGAATAAAGTCTTACGAGTACAACAGTACCCTTCAAGTACAGGTTTTACGGTGATTTGGAAAGTTACAGGGTCAAACATAAGATTTGCCAATTTTTGTTTTTGCAAATTGCTATTTGCCAGATTGGCTATGTTGCCTTTGAGACGGTATGGCAGCCCAGATATGAAAATTAACCCCACAATGACATACCATTTGAAAATGTAGACAAACCAGGGTATTCACAATGGGGTATGTCCAGTCTTTTCTAGTAGCCGCTTAGTCACAAACGCTGGCCAAATTTAGTTTTTTAATTTGTTATTTGCATTTTTTGTTAACTAAAACTGCACTTTTACTGGTGATATCGTCGTGCTAAGTTTTACTTCTTAAAACAGTCATATTTGTGCTAATCAAAGTCTCCCGAGTATAACAATACCCCCCATGTAAAGGTTTTTTGGAAAGTTACGGGGTTAAATATAGGGCTACTCAATTAAATTATCTGTACTGTCTGCCTGGGTTGTCAGGCAGGTCCCTCAAACTATACACTGAACAAAATTATAAACGCAAAACTTTTGTTTTTGCCCCCATTTTTCATGAACAGAACACAAAGATCTAAGACTTTTTCTATGTACACAAAAGGCCTATTACTCTCAAATATTGTTCACAAATCTGTCTAAATCTGTCTAAATCTGTGTTAGTGAGCACTTCTCATTTGCCGAGATAATTCATCCACCTCACAGGTGTGGCATATCAAGATGCTGATTAGACAGCATGATTATTGCACAGGTGTGCCTGAGGCTGGCCACAATAAAAGGTCACGCTAAAATGTGCAGTTTTGCTGTATTGGGGAAGTGTGGGGGGGGGGTCCAAAAAACAGTCAGTATCTGGTGTGACCACCATTGCCTCACGCAGTGCAACTCATCTCCTTCGCATAGAGTTGATCAGGTTGTTGATTGTGGCCTGTGGAATGTTGGTCCACTCCTCTTTAATGGCTGTGCGAAGTTGCTGGATATTGGCAGGACCTGGGACACGCTGTCGTAATATATTAGTATTAGTACTAATATATTATGTATGTAAAGTGTCTTGCATGTATATATCCTTCAAGTTTCAATTTTAGCTACATCAAGGGTGATATTTTAAGATTCACATATCTCTCACATTTTTCTAGTTGTATTCATATTCACAAGAAAAAACACTATTTAGTGGTCACCTGAAGGCACAATCAGGTGATAGTCTGGTAAAAGTCTTTTATGATCCTACTCACGTTTTATAGAGCTAATTAACTAGCTCTAGTATGAAGTGCGTACAGTGGTATAATCCCCACTTATAGGATACTTGAGATGATGTCTTGTATTTACACACATTTCACCAGCAGGCTTTTTCAAGTGCTCTGCATTTCCACTTGAAAAAGCCCGCTGGCGAAACGCGTTGTGGACATTTTAAACTGCATTGTATATTATTAAAGGCATTTTGGTCACTTCCTCCTTGTGAGTGGCCATTTTACTTTTTATTTTATTTTAGTTATTTTACCTGGAGTTTTATCCTGTTCCAGTTAAACATTACTCCAAAGAATCATAGGTGGGGATTATACCACTTAAGCCCTATACACTGAGCAGTCCGCCTGCTCGTGTAAATATAAGACATCATCTCACGTATCCTATAAGTGCCATGTTGCACCATTAGTTGTTTCTTTTATTTTCACATACGGAGTGTAAGAACATCCTCAACTTACGAAGCTGTTATCCCATACATTTTCGTTGGCTTCTATATACAGTCCCCTAAAAGACTTTCCTGAACTCTACTACTGGATTTCATATCCTATAGACTATACTACTACATTTATTATTTTTGCGCTCCATTACTGGCGCCGACTACCTACTACCTCCTACCCTATTGCTTTGTCTACCTGTAAGACCTTCTGAAGGAGCCTGCCCCATTATCTGTTGTTTTATCTGTTGTTTTATCTGTACCAATACTTTGAGCGCTGACCCATCTCCATCTTTGTCATTTAGAGATTTTGGATTAAGAATATAATGTCTTGTTTTAGGTTCTGGGTAGCACATTTATAGGCACCTAGTACACGGATATCACTATTTTACAGTTATGTAGTGGTAATATTTCCTCAATCTCAATATCATAATGCCACAAACAGGTATTACCTTCGATGTGGCATATTAGATGAGTTACGATAGACGATATGCCTTGGGCCACACTATTTACATATGCATTTCTGCACAGTGTACAGTTTTGCTTACAAACATATTTATGTGTCATGTCTAATCATATTTTACGATTTCCCTAAATATGATTGCATGGTTTAACACTACAGTTCCTGTCTGCAGATATTTGGTCCTATGGCTTTCCGGGACACCATGGGGTCTGTAAATGGGGGGGGGGGGAGGGGGTACGGTGGCACTCTCGATGTCTTGCTAATATCCATTTCCTTATGTCTTATCAAATCATATTATTTTACAGGTTATCAATTCGGATCAATCATTTGATTTTCAAACCTCGCACCCATTTGTCAGTTACGGTTCTTTTCGTAGGTTATAGACCTCTCCTTCCCCTTTCTGCCTCCTTTAGGGGATACTGAAGATTTCAGTTACAGGTTACAATCATACCATACAGAACTACACAAACTCTTATATGAATTCAGGTAAGTTTTTAGCTACGATGGCTCCCACGCAATATAGACCTTTTTAGTGACCTTTTTAGTGAGTAGGATTTACTGGCTTATAGGGATCTAGGTGACCAATAGATGTTAAGTTTCTGGCATCTCTGCCTGTGAGTTAGTGGTCCCGCGAGGCCAACACCCATCCTCCATGCATGAGGTATTACGCCCCCCGGGCCAAAACATAATTAGCCGCCTCACTTGTCACACCAAAACTATCTTATGATTTAAATGTCACGAGAGGCCAACACCCCACCACAACGTTCGGTGGTCACAAATCCCCTTACGCTAAAGCATAGAGCCTCTCAAGCCACTTGGCAACCAGCAGGGCCTCACCTGTCACCTACCTAGTGAATTGCTTCGCCACTTGGCACTAGCTAGCCAGCCAGTAAAACGTTCCTGATCCAAGCTAATTATTCATATATAGCAGTATGCCTCATATCCCTGTAAGAAGGTGATGACATGTCAATCCTCAGTACTCCAGTCTGGTCCACTACACCTACACAAAAAGGTGACACCTATCAGGTTCCATCAGGTCATGGACCATTTCTCGTATTACGGCTGAGCTATGCAGATGCAACGTTCCTTTCCCAGCAATGGTCGGAAAAGCAGAACTGTTCAGGCTCATGCGTACCAATACGGACAATGCTGATGCTGGAGTAGGCATGAGTAGCTCGAGCAACAAAAAACTGCAATGTTCTCAGCACTCGTGTCCTCTAAGGTGTAAATAAATGAGAGACTGGAAAGCCTAGAAATACATTGTCGAACCATGCTGTCAACAGGATGCTGAC
The DNA here is from genome assembly GCF_036172605.1 of Pelobates fuscus. Classification (NCBI taxonomy): domain Eukaryota; kingdom Metazoa; phylum Chordata; class Amphibia; order Anura; family Pelobatidae; genus Pelobates; species Pelobates fuscus. Next base: position 125,630,810 of record NC_086324.1, read on the forward strand.
CCTCGCAGGGTCCTCCGTACGAATACAATCATAACGCAATTCAATATTGAGCACGTGCGCTCGTACGTTCAGATATACAACGGGATATTGACTTTCTGTCATGCTATCTGACTTTCTGTCTGAAAGTTTTTACACTAATAGGTGAATTAGGATATAGATAAGTTGTGATGCCACACCTATCAGACATATTGTGACATCATTATTATACTAAAACATGTCATCTTTAAGTTGAGACGGCCTTACCTCGTACTCATAGAAGTCGCCATGGCGGGCCTGCCACAGCTGATTTAATCGGTTTCTATTAACTGTATGTTTGTTCTTTCAGGGCGGATTTCACTGCTATCATATTCAGCATTTCATTAATATGTAGCTTCACAGCGATGTCTTCTTCAGCTTCTGGTATAAGGCCCCCTTACTGGAACATATCGACTTCTATTTTATGTCTTGGCCCCCTACATGGCTAAGTGTCACTTTTGACTGGATCAATCATGTCAAGCCCGACTTGGGCCTACACATATGGTTCGCAAATATAAACTAACTTGTATATACATTCACTGTACTTACGTTAACTACAACCCTCATGGGACTCATCAGCTAACAAAGGTTTACTTTGGTTTAGTTATACTAATTACAGGTTGTTGGTTGGCTTCTCAAACATTTGTTAGCTTGAATTGTCCACCGTTATGGTCCTTGTAGATACTTTTCATCGTATATTCTTGTTGATACTGATACTAGATACCTATGCAATTTTTTTGGTTTTCTTCAGTATTGATAGTTTTCGGTTCTCAACCCTTTCTACTCTATTATTTCCCCTATATAAGTTGGTTTGTCAACTTGGCCCTCGCTATATTAATCACTTATCAACGTTCATCACTATGTGTGAGTCAATATCGTGACATCACATGCACACTGGCGCCATCTTTAATGTGGGCAGTGCGCCCTTTAACAGTAAGAACGTGACCGCAGCAGCCGGTGTCCCTTAGAATGCCGCACCAGCCGGGACCCGTCTTCCTGGAGGATCGGGCGGCACTCCGCTGCGATCCAGGTAAATAAAACATTCCCTTTTCGGCGCAACCACCCTGCTCATGTGAGGCACTGATCAGGTGCGGTTGCGTCGATACATACCCCCTGCACCGTGACAGTGCCACAGAAAGAACTCAGAATCATAAACAGCTCTATCCTTAATTTGTTGGAAACCGAATGCACAAATCTAACAGGATTCAAATAGAACCCTAGTAAACATGGAATTATGTTTTGATTTTTTTTAGCTAAGAAATTAAACTGGGAAAAAACATACCCTCTTAGACTGACATAATCAATCAACCTAATAACTGATTTGATTAGAAGGCTTGCATTTGTTGAATATGAACATGACTTATGTAAAACCTTACCATCAATGTAAAGTATGTTACAAAAAGATTAGAAGAAGTTTTGGTGGAATATAGCACATTCAACTAGATCACATTGCCAATTCTAAGGTTCTGTGATTCTAGCATATCAGTGAGAGCCAAATGTAGAAAATTTTGAATAGTTATTAATCTTCCTTGGAGTGGCTGGCCTTCCAAAAGAGCCTCATCCTGGAAGTCCCCCAAAAAACACTAAAACATTTTAGGTATTACAGCCTCTCTCTCTACTCACTACCTTCAGCATATATAAGCCAATATGAAGAACAATGCCAGCAGTAATGTAAGTCATGGGAGAACTGAAAGTAACAAACCATTACTAACTAACAAAAACATTTGTGCTTATCACACGTGCACAAAACACATTGGTGACCCCAAAATCTTTTGGGCTAATGTTCAGTAGACAGACAAGACAAAAACAGACATTTTGGAAACCACAGGCCCCATTGTGTCTAGCACAACCATGGTATTTCACAATATTTAAAGGATAAACTTGATGGACTCGATTCTTTTTCAATGCAGATTACTACATAACTATATAACTGTGGACGTCATACCTAGAGCAAAATTATGCTCTCTATCAGAACATTCTTAAGGAGAATGTCTGGTTATCATTTGGTGGCCCAAGTAGTTACTAAATTCAGGTGGGCCATTTGATAATGGATACATATTAATTAAATATTAATTAAAGAAACAATATTATCATTTAAAATTACATGTTGTGTTAAGTTGGCTTATCTTTGTTTTATATTATGTTTTGTATAAAGACCTGAAAACATTTGATAAGACAGATAAGCAAAGAAGATAAGGAAAAACCATCTCCAAAGGGGGCAAAAATGTATTCATGGCACTGCATAGAAATCAATATTACAAAAACCTTACAGCAAACCTCTAAGATAAAGTGATATAGCAATTAAATATATTTATTGTAAATACAATCCCAAGTACCAGATGGTATTCACCAATGGGTACTTACTAAAATAGCAAAACCACTGAATTCAATTATTCAGGCATCTTTTCATTCACGAAAGGAATTGATGATTCACCAAAGGAATTTTACCAAAGGAATTCTAAAGTATACATGAAAACCAGATGTGCCCACATTTAAAAATATCCAAACATTGGAGGCCTGTGGTTTGGATATTATTTAAAGGAATACAAATCTATATACTAACAGCCTAGTGTCCTTGTCCCTAGTGGTATAAGGTCCACTATAAAGGTCTAGATAAAAAAAATCTTGTTCTTGGATTGAACACGTACACTTTGATTGAAAGAGACACTAGAGGAACCCAGATCATTTCATCTTAAAGGGACACTATAGTCACCTGAACAACTTTAGCTTAATGAAGCAGTTTTGGTGTATAGAACATGCCTCTGCAGCCTCACTGCTCAATCCTATGCCTTTTAGGAGTTAAATCCCTTTGTTTATGAACCCTAGTCACACCTCCCTGCATGTGAATTGCACAGCCTTCCTAAACACTTCCTGTAAAGACTTCCTCTCTTCTAATGTTTATACTTCCTTTATTGCAAATTCTGTATAATTTAGAATTTCTTATCTCTTTCATTGTTAATAGTTTGTAGGACCCTGCAGGTGATTAAAGTGTGTGTGATTAAAGTGTTAAATCTAGAGCGCAGGACATAAAAACTTTTAATGTAAATTACATGTGACTGAAAGTGACACCATTTTTTCATGCATGCTATGTGAGTCACAGCCAGGGAGGTGTGGCCAGGGCCTGGGCCTGCATGTGACTTGCACAGCCTCCCATAAACACTTCCTGTAAAGAGAGCCCTATTTAGGCTTTCTTTATTGCAAGTTCTGTTTAATTAAGATTGTCCTATCCCCTGCTATGTTAATAGCTTGCTAGACCCTGCAAGAGCCTCCTGTATGTGATTAAAGTTCAATTTAGAGATTGAGATGCAATTATTTAAGGTAAATTACATCTGTTTGAAAGTGAAACCAGGTTTTTTTTCATGCAGGCTCTGTTAATCATAGCCAGGGGAGGTGTGGCTAGGGCTGCATAAACAGAAACAAAGTGATTTAACTCCTAAATGACAGTGAATTGAGCAGTGAAATTGCAGGGGAATGATCTATACACTAAAACTGCTTTATTTAGCTAAAGTAATTTAGGTGACTATAGTGTTCCTTTAATGACGTGGTCTGGATGCCAAGTCTCCCTTCGAGTCATCACATGGTGGACACACACACATACTCCCATAGTTTGATTAAAACTTTAACGTTAGAAATACACATTTGTATTCTTAATGCTATAGTATTCATTTAATCTGCTTATTAGCCATCGTGCAATAGGCATTGAAAGTAATGTGTCAGTGTTTGCAAATGACACAATACTTGGTGAGGTAGTAGTACCACGTGACAACAAACTACACAACAATGTGCAGTAGTTGCTAAAACCATTATGGTATTGCCATACATAAAAGGAATATTAATGCAGGTGGGGTGAAAATATATACATACACAAAGACACACATTACACAAAAAATATATATAAAAATGTATTTTATCATTCCTCTGGGTGGTATATTTGTGTATTCCTCATTCCTGGGTCCTCTACCAGAGGTCTGGGAGTCTGAGGTTTCTATGCAGTATCTAAGCTGCTCCAAGAACAACACTCTTATGGACCTATTCAGAACAGCATTGGAGATAGCACATCACCTTGGTATATGCCACATTTGTTGTTTGACGTTCACTTGTTTTAAAGCATTGACATTGTTACTGCTACTAAAAAGTATATATACTATAGTATAGTACATACCAACAGAGTTGTGGTGGGGAAAAGGTGTGGAATAGTGGTTCACTGGCTTTGCTCCTCTTCCTGAGTTGTGTTTCAAAGCTGTTGTATACAGCAGACACATACTCCAAGGAATCCATGTATAAAGTGGAATTATAAGGCAAAAATGTGGTTCTTTGATTAGCTCATTTGCATATGCCTACCCAGAATCTCTTGTAGTAGTGAGAGCACTGTGAAAGTGAGATTTATGTGGGACGAGCAAGTCTTATGGCTTGACTGGTGTGTGTATTTGTGTTTAGCAATGTATTAACTATTATAGTATATAATTTAAAAAAAACTCTTGCAGAATGTTTGCAGTTCCTCGAACTGCACCCTTTCAGACAGAGATCTCTCACCTGGAATCTCTCTTACATCAAACTCTCTCAACACAGCCCTAAGTGCTCTAATCACAACTGTGACTACTACTGCCTTTTCTTTCCACATTCTTTCTAGCTACTCTTTAAGCACTTGGTCTTTGATCACCTTCTCATGTTCCTTCCTGATATCGGGAGCTCAGTATACAAGTATGAGATATTGGTGAGTGCATGACTTCTGTGATAGAGGAGACTGTGATGAGTTGTGACCACTGTGAAGAAAATGTGACCTCTTTGATGAAATAACAATTGGAAATGTGACCTCTGTGAAGAGAGGAAGCTCAGCAACCGAACTACTAATTTGATAAATCAGTGACTCCTGTGAAAACAGGAATCTCTATTGAACTTAATATGAACTTAATGATCACATGACCTCTGTGACATAGAAAACTCAGTGACTAAAACCAATATGATGATTGTGTGACCTTGTAATAGAGGTAGCTCAGTAAGAAGTATGACATTGATAAGCATGTGCATGAGAAGTAAGCTGGGCAGGGCCGCCACCAGAAATTTTGGGGCCCCTAACTCAGCTCGGGGTCTGGGCCCCGCTTCCAAATACCGCCCACTGTGTCTGCCTCCAAATACCGCCCACAGGAATACACACACAGACACAAACACACACACTGATACAAAAGGACACAGATACATACCAACAGACACACATACTGAATCAGACACACATGCATACAGGCATACATACTGACACACCCATACTGAGACATACACACAGGCATACATAGTGACAGACAGACACATACTAAGATACATACAGACACACATGCATGAGGACATAAAGACACATACATACATACATACATACAGACAGACACCGACATACATACATACATACAAACAAACACACACACACACACACACACACACACACACATACATTCATACATACAGACAGACAGACACAGACATACATACATACATACAGACAGACATACAGACATACGTACACATACATGCATACAGACAGACAGACATACATAGACATACATGCATCCAGACAGACATACATAGACATGCATACATACAGACATACATACATACATAGACATACACACAGACATACATACAGGCATACACACATACATACATACATACAGACATACAGTACACACAGACATGAATGCATCCAGACAGACATACATAGACATACATACATACATACATACACACATAGACATACATGCATACAGACACACACAGACATACATACACTTACATGCATACCGACAGACAGACAGACACAGACATACATACATACAGACATACAGACATACAGACATATGTACACATACATGCATACAGACAGACAGACATACATAGACATACACACAGACATACATACATACACAGACATGCATGCATCCAGACAGACATACATAGACATACATGCATACAGATATACATACATACATACATACAGACAGACATGCATACAGACATATACATACAGACAGACATACATAGATATACATGCATGCAGACAGACAGACAGACATGCATAGACATACAGACAGACACACAGACATACATACACAGACAGACATACAGACATACATACACATATATGCATACAGACACACACACAGACATACATACACATACATGCATGCAGACAGACAGACAGACACAGCCATACATACATACATACATACAGACAGACAGACATACGTACACATACATGCATACAGACAGACAGACATACATAGGCATACACACAGACATACATACATACACAGACATGTATGCATCCAGACAGACATACATAGACATACGTACATACATAGAAATGCATGCAGACAGACATACATACAGACATGCATACAGACATACACATACATACAGACAAACATACATAGACATACAGACAGACATACACATACATACAGACATACATACAGACAGACAGACATGCATACATAGACATACAGACAGACATACATACATACAGACAGACATACATACATGCATGCATGCAGACAGACAGACAGACATACATGCATGCATACATACAGACATACATACACATACATACAGACAGACATACACATACATACATAGACAAACAGACAGACAGACACAGACAGACATACATGAAAGGATTACTTATATCTCAGACCTGTATCTTCACCCACCCTTTCCTCTTTTCTATTACCCACTTTACATCTACCTCAATCACTGCCCCTTTATTCCTTACGGCAATATTTTAGTACTTAAAGGTACATTACTTATTTTTTACTTATTTACTTATTTCACTTTTTTTTTCCACAAATTTTCTCCTTATTTTTATCTTCATTCCTATTTTATTCCTATCCTTATTTTTATTTATTTTTATTCTCAACATTTTTATGTCCTACATCATAGGCAGAGTAATCACTCACTGCTTTTCCACTATATATTATACCAATTAGGTTTATTCACCAGATTTTTAGCCATTAGTCACTAGCCAGCTCCTGGAGTTCACACACTTTACTTTTAAGGTGATTTTTTATTTATACAGACATACATACACAGACAGACATACAGACAGACATACAGACATACATACACATACTTGCATACAGACAGACAGACACACAGACATACATACACACACACAGACATACATACATACATACATACATACACAGACATGCATGCATCCAGACATAGAATGTGACGGCAGATAAGAACCATTCGGCCCATCTAGTCTGCCCAGTTTTCTAAATACTTTCATTAGTCCCTGGCCTTATCTTATAGTTAGGATAGCCTTATGCCTATCCCACGCATGCTTAAACTCCTTTACTGTGTTAACCTATACCACTTTAGCTGGAAGGCTATTCCATGCATCCACTACCCTCTCAGTAAAGTAATACTTCCTGATATTATTTTTAAACCTTTGTCCCTCTAATTTAAGACTATGTCCTCTTGTTGTGGTAGTTTTTCTTCTTTTAAATATAGTCTCCTCCTTTACTGTGTTGATTCCCTATAGAAACATAGAATGACAGATGTACATAGACATACATACATACATAGACATACATACATACATACATACAGACATACATACATACACATACATACATACATACATAGACATACAGACAGACATACAGACATACATACATACATAGACAGACAGACATACATAGACATACATGCATACAGATATACATACATACAGACAGTCATACATACATAGACATACAGACAGACATACAGACAGACATACATACATACATAGACATACATACATAGACAGACAGACATACATACACAGACATACGTACAGACAGACATACATGCATGCATACAGACAGAGACATACATACACATACATACACATACATAAAGACAGACAGACATACACATTCATGCATACAGACACACATACACACAGCTCAATTTCCAGCCACCCTCCTGTCTCTTACCTTTTCTTTGCAGGAGGGTGGCTGGGGATGATGGGAGTCGGCGCGGCTCCCTCTTCACTGCCTGGCTCTCCCTCTTCACGGCTGGGCGCGTGCTCCTACCGCGCGGAGTGAGCTGGGAGGAAGTGACCACTTCCTCCCAGCAGCACTTGCGGCTGCTTTTTTTTTTTTTAAAGGGGCCCGGAAATTGACACCTGTCCTCAGAGACCCTGAAACAAACTGACACAGAGCAGAATAGGGACTATTCCCCCTACATAGGGTCACTTGGCAGATATGGATTGACACCTATCCTAAGGATCCCTGATACACACTGACACAGAGCAGAATAGGGACTGTTCCCCCTACATAGGGTCACTTGGCAGATATGGATTGACACCTATCCTAAGGATCCCTGCAACACACTGACAGAGCAGAATAGAGACTGTTCCCCCTACATAGGGTCACTTGGCAAATATGGCGTGGTCGTGGGAGGAGGAGGATGACTTTCACATCTTCCACTGTTAGATTCCCGTTGTGCTGTGACATCACCCTTATACGCTGTGTAAAGCATACTTTTTAATTTATTTTGCAAATGATGCATCCTTTCCGACTTGTAATTCGGTAACATTTCCGCCACTGTCTGCTTATACCGGGGGTCTAGTAGCGTGGGCACCCAGTACAGGTCGTTCTCCTTCAGCCTTTTTATACGAGGGTCCCTCAACAGGCACGACAGCATGAAAGACCCCATTTGCACAGGGTTGGATGCCAAGCTACTCATTTCCTGTTCCTCCTCCTCACACAGAGCAGAATAGGGACTGTTCCCCCTACATAGGGTCACTTGGCAGATATGGATTGACACCTGTCCTCAAAGCCCCTGATACACACTGACACAGAGCAGAATAGAGACTGTTCCCCCTACATAGGGTCACTTGGCAGATATGGATTGACACCTATCCTAAGGATCCCTGATACACACTGACACAGAGCAGAATAGAGACTGTTCCCCCTACATAGGGTCACTTGGCAGATATGGATTGACACCTATCCTAAGGAACCCTGATACACACTGACACAGAGCAGAATAGGGACTGTTCCCACTACATAGGGTCACTTGGCAGGTATGGATTGACACCTGTCCTCAGAGACCATGATACACACTGACACAGAGCAGAATAGGGACTGTTCCCCCTACATAGGGTCACTTGGCAGATATGGCGTGGTCGTGGGAGGAGGAGGATGACTTTCACATCTTCCACTGTTAGATTCCCGTTGTGCTGTGACATCACCCTTATACGCTGTGTAAAGCATACTTTTTAATTTATTTTGCAAATGATGCATCCTTTCCGACTTGTAATTCGGTAACATTTCCGCCACTGTCTGCTTATACCGGGGGTCTAGTAGCGTGGACACCCAGTACAGGTCGTTCTCCTTCAGCCTTTTTATACGAGGGTCCCTCAACAGGCACGACAGCATGAAAGACCCCATTTGCACAGGGTTGGATGGCGAGCTACTCATTTCCCGTTCCTCCTCCTCACACAGAGCAGAATAGGGACTGTTCCCCCTACATAGGGTCACTTGGCAGATATGGATTGACACCTGTCCTCAAAGCCCCTGATACACACTGACACAGAGCAGAATAGAGATTGTTCCCCCTACATAGGGTCACTTGGCAGGTATGGATTGACACCTGTCCTCAGAGACCATGATACACACTGACACAGAGCAGAATAGGGACTGTTCCCCCTACATAGAGTCACTTGGCAGATATGGATTGACACCTATCCTAAGTATCCCTGATACACACTGACACAGAGCAGAATAGGGACTGTTCCCCCTACATAGGGTCACTTGGCAGATATGGATTGACACCTGTCCTCAGAGACCATGATACACACTAACACAGAGCAGAATAGAGACTGTTACCCCTACATAGGGTCACTTGGCAGATATGGATTAACACCTGTCCTCAGAGACCATGATACACACTGACAAAGAGCAGAATAGGGATGTGGAATAGCACCTGGGGAGCTGGGGGGTGCCGTTGATGTGGAGCAAGACGCAGCAGCAGAAGAGGACTCAGCCGAGGAGGTTTATGGAAGAGGATGGAGGAGGAGGAGTAGAGGAGGTGGCAGCAGGCCTGCCTGCAAGTCGTGGCGGTGTCACCAACTCCTCTGCAGAGCCACACATTCCATGCTTGGCAGCCATCAGCAGGTTTACCCAATGCGCAGTGTAGGTGATATACCTGCCCTGACCATGCTTTGCAGACCAGGTATCAGTGGTCAGATTGACCCTTGCCCCAACACTGTGTGCCAGACATGCCATTACTTCCTTTTGCACAATCGAGTACAGGTTGGGGATTGCCTTTTGTGAAAAGACATTTTGTCCGGGTACCTTCCACTGCGGTGTCCCAATAGCTACAAATTTTTTGAACGCCTCAGACTCCACCAGCTTGTATGGTAAAAGCTGGCGGGCTAGGGGGGCGTGTCCTAACTATTGAAGCGAGAAGTCGCCATGCGTACGCCAGGCATACCGTACGCAACATGCAGGAGGCAGAGGGAATCCTGGGGCAACTGGGTCTCCCCCCGGACTCGCTACTCACATCGAAGCCTCCAACAAACTCCACGCTCCCTCCATATTGGGGCAACGCCGAGGCTCCAACATTTGTCCCTAGAAACCTAGCCGGGACATAATGTGCAACTTGAATGGAAAACGGGACTAACAGGTCAACCCTGCTTATGGAGACTCTCAGGTCATTGATCGTGTCAAGAGGAGGGGAACAACTTCAAAAATAGATTCCTGGCAAATTCTTAAAAAAAAACGTGCAAACATGAATCCTGAAGGTACAGAAAGACAAAACCTCAAGAAGAATTTTTTGAAGACGACAAATAGCTGTGTGATATAATGTAGAAACATTTTATTCACCAGATAAAAAGAAAACAACCGACTTAATACAGTTTTTTACAACTTTGCTAGTTTTGCATTGAATTTTTTAGCCAGTACTTCCTTTAGATATTGCACTGAATATAGTAAACTCTGTAGTATGTTACTTTTATTTGCCAGAAAAGCTAAATAATAGTTTTCACATTTGGTAGATAGCTTGTGTGTGCTAATATTCATACTTGCATTTTGAATTTTAAGGCAGTATTTATTTTTTATAAGCAGATTTTGAAATTTTTGTATCTTTTTAAACATATATTTTCTCAAGCCGCTTTGATAGATTAACCCCTTCAGGACGGAGTCAATAGTGCACGTTCTGATCAAAACAAAACGTAAACAAAAACTGGAATTTGCGCTATATGTCTGTTCACCCGTAGTTCCCCTCTTTCAAATTATATGCACCCACACTTATTATATATCATTTTGTTCAGGAGAAACAGGGCTTTAATCTATCATTAACTATTCATATATGGAACATCATTTATTATGAATAAAAGTAAAAAAAATGTGAGAAAATAAGATTTTTTTTTAAATTTGCATTTCCGTCTGACATTTTAACTGTGAATGTCAAAAATGTCAAAAATGTCAAAAATGTGAATGTCAAAAAAATGCACATATATGTAATCAGCGATGTCTCACGAGTACAACAGTACCCCCCATTAACAGGTTTTATGTTGTTTTGGAAAGTTACAGGGTCAAATATAGAACATTACATTTTCAAATTGAAATTTGCCAGATTGGTAATGTTACCTTTGAGACAGTGTGGTAGCCCAGGAATGAGAATTACCCCCATAATGGCATACCATTTGAAAAAGTAGACAAGCCAAGGTATTGAAAGTGGGGTATGTTCAGTCTTTTTTAGTAGCCACTTAGTCACAAACACTGGCCAAAGTTAGCGTTCATATTTGTTTTTGTGTGAAAAAAGCAAAAAACGAATATTTGGCCAGTGTTTGTGACTAAGTGGCTACTAAGAAAGACTGGACATACCCCACTTGCAATACCTCGGGTTGTCTACTTTTGCAAATGGTATGCCATCATGGGGGTAATTCTCATTCCTGGGCTACCATACGCTCTCAAAGGCTACATAACCAATCTGGCAAATTTCAATGTGAAAAAAATGAAATGCAAGCCTTATATGTGACTCTCTAACTTTCCAAAACACCATAAAACTTGTATATGGGGGGTACTGTTATTCTCGGGAGACTTCACTAAACACAAATATTAGTGTTTTAAAACAGTAAAACATATTACAACAATAATATAGTCCATAAAAGTGCCATTCGTTTGTAAAAAATGCAAAAAACGTCACTTTTACTTAAAATATCATCGTTGTAATACAATTTACCAGTTTGAAACACGAATATTTGAGTTCAGCGAAGTCTCCCGAGTAAAACAGTACCCCCTATGTACAGGTTTTATGGTGTCTTGGAGAGTTACAGGGTCAAATATAGTGCTTGCAAATTAAATTCTCTGCACTTTCTCCCTGTGTTGTCAGGCATGTCAATCAAATTTTAATTAATCAAATCACATAATTACGTTAAAAGATTATTTAAATATACATGTAGAATTTTAATATATATGCATTTATAGGTATTTAAATTCTACGTGTATACTAATGTAATCTTTTATGTAATTATATGTATTTATCTATATATATATATTTGCGGTTATTTGTATTTTATATATATATAGATATATATAGAATGTCATTCTAAGTGTATTTTGTTACCGATATATATATATTAATAACAAAATACAGTTAGAATGAAATTACATATGCATATATAATTTATATTAAATTTTGTTTCAATATTTTATTTATTTATTTTATTATTTTATTTATTTATTATTTTAATTATACGTATTTATATATAATATATATATATGTACATCTATTATATATATATAATATATATACATATTATATATATGTAACGTCATTCTAAGTGTATTTTAATATTAATATATATACTTAATATTAAAATACACTTTGTATGACGTTACATATATATAATATGTATATATATTATATATATATAATAAATATACATATTATATATATATAAAAATATATTTAATTTATTTTTACACTTGTCTTTTATTTATTTTTTATACTTCCCACCAGCAGGGGGACTGTCTGATATTTCAAACAGTCCCCCTGCTGGCATATCCACAGCCAGCTATAGGGGGCCATGTGATCGCTCTTTGAGAGCGATCACATGGCCCCCGGGGGCCGGATTTGCCGTGGGAGGGCTGCCTGGGCTGTGAGGCAGTCCTCCCGAAGCGGATCGCGGCGGAGGTAAGTATAACTTACCTCCTGGGGCTGCAAGCCGTTACGGCGTGCTATGCCGTCATAACGGCGTTAAAGCCCACTTAACACGTGACGGCATAGCACGCCGTAACGGCGTTAAGGGGTTAAGATTTCTTTATTTTATTAATCAACGTGCTTAATCGTATTGGTTAACATTCAAATTACAATTCATGACAGATCACACAATTGAATAGCCCTGCCAATGTCGTTTCAGGATTTTTTTGTTATCTAAGAAGAAATAAAAATGCATATCAACGAAAAATGCTTTTCCTAGCTGTTATGGTATTGAAAGCCAGCTGTGATTTCCCTATGCACAATTAGCAATGCTAAATGCTGAATGACGCCCCCTAGCTGTGTACACATAGTTTAACTTTTATAAGTATTATTCCAACTAGGTACTACTATACTAATCATCAGTCAGCTGTTAACTACTTTTCAATGCTTTTCCTGTGCCTAGTCAGGCTAACAAGATCTTTGAATATTTTATGGTATAGTTAGCGATGTTACATTTGTATTCAAGTGTCGTAGATCAGTTAGATAAGCCAGTGCCTAGATTGAATGCTCCATAAAGTTTATAACGCATTGTGCCGCCAAGGTTTCGTTAGACCTGCTCAGCTAAACTAGGACCACATTTTAATTGTATATTTGTGTATACTCAGTGTAATGTGTAAACGTGGACAATCTCGACATAAATAACTAAAAATGTGCACGGATTTATGAAAACCCCATTGTTAAAAATGTTGATGATCAGCGTGAGGAATGCTATTGGGGCACCACACGCCTGCTGTTATGATTTTTTGCACTGCAAAAATAAAGAATAAAAAAAAAAGACAGACATACATGCATGCATACATACAGACATACATACACATACATACATAGACATACAGACAGACAGACACAGACAGACATACAGACATACATGAAAGGATTACTTATATCTCAGACCTGTATCTTCACCCACCCTTTCCTCTTTTCTATTACCCACATCTACCTCTATCACTGCCCCTTTATTCCTTACGGCAATATTTTAGTACTTAAAGGTACACTACTTATTTTTTTACTTATTTACTTATTTCACTTTTTTTTTTTTACAAATTTTCTTCTTATTTTTATCTTCATTCCTATTTTATTCCTATCCTTATTTTTATTTATTTTTGTTCTCAACATTTTTATGTCCTACATCATAGGCAGAGTAATCACTCACTGCTTTTCCACTATATGTTATACCAATTAGGTTTATTCACCAGATTTTTAGCCATTAGTCACTAGCCAGCTCCTGGAGTTCACACACTTTACTTTTAAGGTGATTTTTTATTTATACAGACATACATACACATACATGCATACAGACACACACACAGACATAGATACACATATATGCATACAGGCAGACAGACACACAGACATACATAAATACACAGACAGACATACAGACATACATACACATACTTGTATACAGACAGACAGACACACAGACATACATACACACACACAGACATACATACACAGACATGCATTGTGACAAAACCATCCCTATGTCTGTTATGGTGGATTCGTCTATTTGGCTGTACGTGCATATAATGGCTATCTCCCATAGCCCAACCGAACGAATGACTATTTTTACCGAACAAAGCTACCGAACGGATGGCCACCCAGAATAGAAGTGTGCTGCTGGTTAACCTCTTGATCCCAATTAGAACGTTGTGGTTAACCACAGACACTTCTCAATTAAACCGATTTCAGGGTGGTCGTCGTTCGTATGTCGACCACGAGGCAGCGGCCATTTTAAAACGCACGAAAGCCCAGCGGTGTTCGGCTCGGATTTCATGGAACTAAAAACGGACACTCTTTCTGCCGAACACCGCTGAACCAACGGGTCGCCTAGCTGTCTCGACGAACACGTACGAACACCGGCTGTTCGGGAGTTTTGCTGCATACAAAAGTACTGAAACCCAGGTAGCCTTCCCATGGAGTCAATCGCATACAGAAGGACTGTACTACTTTGACTCCATGGCGATTGAACTATACACATGGGATCTGAGCGCTATTCATCAATAATATGCACTCAGATCCAGGCTATCTGGGGTTATGTGATACGAATGTAGAATATTCGGTTATTATAAAGTTATGTATTTTCATGTACTTTCTGGTTTTGTGTTTAAAATGGCGATGTGCCTTTGTATTGAATTGAATTGAATTACTTCCTAATTATCTCCAGGGCAGAGGGGAGGGAAACATAATGCATTGTGGGAAAAGTCTGTGACTGTATGTCTGAAATGTACTTTTGTCCTACTGTAATTACAGTCTTCCATTTGGTCCCCTAGGGGAGTGTCCACCAAGTGGGAGACCCGCATAAATACGGGCGGGTAGCCCACAGTAAAGCCAGATCTTGTTTGACCCTCAATACGGAGCTTCTGTCTCGTTTGTGGGGAGGGGGAATTACTATTGGAACAGCGCTTTTAGTTATTTCTAGCTGTTGAAGGAGTTCGACTGAATTGCTGATCGGGAGTTGCCGTGTTCGTACGCTCCGTTCGGGAGTTTGACGGTCGGCTGAATTAAAAAAAGGGATTATCTACTTAACGGCGGTTTTACCTCCCTGGCGGTGAGTGTCGTAACATGCATGCATCCAGACAGATGTACATAGACATACATACATACATACATACATACATACAGACAGACATACATACATAACTCATGATAGGACTTTCTTGGAAGGGAGAGGGGAGAAATTTATATATTTTTCCCTGTATCCCAGTTGTCACGTATAATTGATGTTACTTGTTGGGAATTGGTATGCAAAGCTTGTGGAAAAATCTAACGATCACCAATTCCAATATTTGTAGACTGTTCTGTGATCAACTTATAAGCCTGTTGAGCAGCACGGTTTAGAATGGGCTTCGACTATCCCCTCTCCAGAAACATATGGTACATCTCATCTATTTTTTTTTTTGGGGGGGGGGGGGTTCATTAGTAGTATCTGAGTTATTATGTAACACTCTTAAAAATTGGGAAATAGGCAATGATTCTTTCAGTTTCTTTGGGTGAAAGCTGGTAGCGTGCAAGATTGTGTTCTTGTCTACAGGTTTAGAGTATAATGTATATCCCAATTTATTAGCTTTGACAAAGATCAGAATATCAAGGAAGTCTATTATTGAGTCACTCGATTGGAAGGTGAATTTTACTGGAGAGTTCATTGAATTTAATGAGTACATCATAGAAGTAAATTAATATTCTCCCCTTTTCAAATTACCAGGATATTGTCAATAAAACGAAAATACTTCAATATATGTTTGCCATACTGTGTCAGGATGTACTTATTTTCAAACATATACATGTATGTGTTTGCATACATGGTGGGCCATATGTGCCCCCATTGAAGTTCCTGTTGGTTGTATGTAATATCCAGTTTCAGACCTAAAATAATGACCCATGTAATATATTGCATATTATGTCCTTGTGGATTAGCCTACACAGGCAAAACTTCTCAGAGAACGAATGAGGGGGCATAGATCTGCTATACGCCTGGCCCTTTTGGCTATCTGTGTTGGGAGTTATACTCCCTGGTCATGTGGGCTCAATCTTGGATTGTACTGCTTTAAGTCATGTGAATATAATATTTCTAAACATATATATTATGAACAGCACTCTGGCATTCCTTCCATGATCACCCCTATATTTTGTATTGCAATATAATCTGTAGATAGTTTATTATTTTCTTGTCTATCACTCTCTCACTCAATTAGACTGATGAAGTGTTTTGAATGAGTACACGTCATTCATGACATCATCAAATCTCGTTTTCATTTCTGTTCACTCTCCAATAAGCACTTTAGCAATTTGTATTTAAACGGTTTAGTTAACACTTATTGTTTGTCATGTAAAAAGTCAGATGGGACTGAAACGTCGACATTGATAATATTGATTTGTGAAATTTTGCTGAAATAAAAGCACCTTATCATCATATCGAGTGCTGTGAGTGCTCTCCATCAAGGTATATATACATGTTTAAAATATAACTGTGTAAATGTGCTGTATGTGTACCTATAAAGGACAACTTAGTATTTATTGATATTGGGATGTTTGAGTAAACAAATCTGTTCTGGATAAATATCCCAGTCCCCCTTCTCCTGCCCACCTCCCGTCCATACTAAGTGCCCATTGGCAACGCCTTCTTTAATATCGATTGTGCAATCATTAGCTTGGGCCCACTCCAACTCCCTGGCATGCAATCACACCTTCCACCCCAACGTAGTGGCGGAACCAATGTAGAAATTGTTCTGGTGTGAGAATTGTTTTGGGCCCCTCTATTGCAAGAGAGGCCAAAAAGTAGATCCCTATCTGTCATGCAACTCCAATAATGCCTTGACAGCTGGGGCTCTACCATTTTCCCATGCTTGCAGGGTAGTGTTTAGCACTGAGTAGTGTTTGTGTGTTTGAATGTAAGCATGCTTTTGTATGGTTTATGTTTGTGTGAATGTAGGCATGTGTTTGTATGTGGTGTTGGTGTTTGAATGCAAGCATGCATTTATGTGCTGGTTTCTGAAAGCAGGGGTGTGTTTATATTTCATTTTGGTGTTTAACAAAGAGGTGTGTTTGTACGTAGTGTGGAAATTTGTAATGCAGGAGAGTGTTTTTTATGTAGTGTTGAAGTTTGAATGCAGGGGTGTATGTGTGTGTGTGTAGATTTGGCGTTTGTAACGGTATTTATTAATTAATGACTTTACATCATAAAGCATAGTTAGTGTAATGCTTTGGAGACACCACTAGAGGCAGTTTGTAAGAAGACATGTGCTTCTGGCAGTGACATCACATACCAGCCTATTTAGGAATACACTGAAAAAAAAACAGATATAGGAGGAACTCTGTCTGTTTGCCTTTACCTGACTGAACCTAAGATGTAGTACCAGCTCTGACTTGTAAGTAATATGAATCCCTTGAAACATTTAGCAATTGTTATAGCCTTTTGTAAGGAATATGTTGTAGTTTTTATATTGTATAATTATGTAGTAAATTGACATTCTGCTAGCATCTGTTTACTTATTATAATAATATTAAATATACATTTAATATTACAACATTTTGTGTAATTTCTATCCACATATTCAACCATAATACCACAAGCTATAAAAAGTTTTGTTACTTATTGCTTAATTATTATATATTAATTAAAAGATTAATATTCATATTTAAGTCATGGCCACAACAGCGTTTGAATGCTGAGATGTATGCACATATGGACACACACTGCGATACACATACACACATAAACACACACACACTGAAATACATGCAGATACACGGATATACACACTGACACACATGCAGATGCAGGCACACAGACTGATGCAGATACAGACACACCAATACACATGCAGACAAACAGATAAACAACCTGACACACATGCAGATACACAAACACACATATGCTAACACTGACACACATGCAGATATTCAGACACACAAATACACACACTGACAGCATACAGATACACACAATGACAACATACAGATACACACACTGACAGACATACTGACACAGAGAGATATATACACTGACTGACATACTGACACACACAAAAATGCATACACTGACAGATATACTCACACACTGAAAGACATACTGACACACACAGACACAAATGGTAAGACACACTGACACATACTGACGCACACAGACACACATTGACGGAACTACTGAAACATGCACTGACAGACATACTGACACAAACACATACACACATTGCCAGACATACTGACACACACACAGACACTGACAAATATACTCACACACTGACAGACATAATGACACACACATAAAGGCACACTGATGGACATACTGACACACATGCAGACAGACATGCTGACACAGACACATGCACTGACATATATACCGACACACATACACACACACACACACACACTTAAAAGACATACTGACAGACACATACAATGACATACTGTCAAAATTTACATTTTAAAAACCACCCTCCAGTTTCCTACCTTTTGCTGGAGGGTGGCTTCCCTTGGGTCCAGTGTGGTCCCTGAGGCTGTTGGGAGTTGCGGGTCTGGCTCTCCAACCCCTCTCCTCACTCCCTGTTCCTCCTTCCCGCGCAGGTCCTTTCTTTGTGGAAGAAAGTGACTCATGGTTGTCACTCCCTGATTGCATGGGCCACCCAGTGGGCCTCCCTTGCGTGCGGGCACCTGGCTGCTCCGGCGGGTCTATGGGAAAACAAAATGAATTGCAGGCAGCGAGGCCCACGGCAGCTGCTTCGGGCCCCCAGGAGCAATTGGGCCCAGGGAAGCTGCCCCGTTTGCCCTCTTTTAAAAAAATGGCCCTGCCCATTGGACTGTCTGAATGTGCTTGTATGAACATAGTTTACCAAGTGTTTTTATCATATATCTTTTGGACAAAGTCAAAGATATTACAGTCAGATAATATGACAGTAAGGGAGAACAAGTTCCAATATAATTTGACTTCAATGCCTCTGAACTCCATAGACAAAACTCTGTATTGTCTATGTGTGCTACATGCCTACCATGTATATATATGTTGCACTTGGTGTTTGACTTGCCATTTTTTCAGGTCTTTGATGGTAATGACATATATTTTCAAAATATGTATACACTGCTTCTAGGTGCATTTTTGGTTCTTATAGAAACAAAAGGAAATTCCCCTTAGTCTTGGATCAACAAAGTTAAACCCAAGGTTAGGGGAATGGGTCAGAATAGGTGGTATCAGCTCCACCGAATGTGGGCATGAACCCTTAATTTAAGAATAATGAAGAAAACACATAAAATGCTGAGGTGGTGCCCTTTTGAGAGAGCAACTACCCAGCTGGCTGATAAAGTTGTTGGTACAGTATAATTTTGTGCCTGGATGAATCTTAAGGTCTGGAATTCCGTAGGCAGACAGGAGGGGATAGGGGGAGCGGAATAAGGCAAAAATTCCTTCAGAGCAATACTTAAATGCTATATGAAAAAAGTGCCAAAAAGTATCCTTGTATCAATGAAAAAAATATATAAAGCTTTATTAGTCTATTGTAAGATAGAAAGAATACAGAAGCACTTATCTCTCAGCAGATTGGCTCTGTTATCTATATTAGCCTTAAGTATCAAACCTAGGTAAATAATACTATTCAAAAGCCTCCTTAAGTTGGGGCTTGTACCGTAGAAGTTTTAGGCTAATATTCCCCTGCAACAGCACATAGCCTTAATGATCTTGTTAGAAGACCAATCAGTTAGGTGATCAATCCACCCAGTATAAACAAAGTATATTCATTAGTATAAAATAGCAGATAATTGTAACAGGCGATAGTTACACCGTAGTAACGAAGGGAACAGAGTGATCAAAGTGTACCTTGAAAACAAGTATAAGTCTAATATGACGGAGACCTAACACTGTTCTGCTGCTGTAGCTATTCCCTAGCTTCTGCTAATAAACACCTTCGTGGGTGTTCTAAACTGAAAGGCTGAATTCAATGCTGCAATACTGTCTAGTGGAGTTGGACTCCAGAGAAAATCATAGGGATAAGGTGATTAACAAAAATAAATAACCATTGCAAACTAAGTGAAGGGAGGGATTCCCTTAGTGCCTCCTGGTGTGGTGCCCTGTGAGGTGCCGATATGTGGTGATTGGGGATCCCTCCAGGTGACCCGACGCGCGTTTCGGAGTTTGAGCAACTCCTTCGTCAGGGGTAAGGATTGCCGTCCGAGGTCTCCCGGTATTTAAATGCCCGTTATCCAATCATGGGCAGGATACTCGCAGCGTCATCGATGACGTGCTGCTCGGACCCTCTCAGTGTGTGGGTGGCTGTCAGCCAATCACATAGGGGATCGTCGCATCGTCATCAATGACGTGTTATGTTACCTCCACGTGGGAGAAAGTGGGTGGAGTGTTTCGCCGTTCTATCTACCCGATTGGTTAGGCATCTTATGTTCCAGTTTAATACAGTGAATTAGATAGCGATGCATTGCAGAAGTAGTAAAAGCGGTTAAGTAATTTGGACACTGTCAAGTGTGTCCAGACTATGAATGTCAGACTGACAGTGCGTACCGAAAGTCAAGCATAACACAGTGAAATAACGATATAGTGCGTCTGTTGTAGTGAGCTATTTATATGAATATAGAGCTATCACTGAAATGCCTTGTTTTACAAAGAAAACATTCAATCTAAATATGGAGTTACTTAAGTATTTAGAGGGAGCAAATCCAATGTATGAATGTTCATGAAGATAGAATCAATCTATCTAAGTGTGTTATGTTGAATAAATTGGATTTCTTTAATCATTTGACTATGGTGTCACTGAACTGTATGTATATGCATATGTTTTTTTATCCCCATAGGTGTAACGGAGGGGAGGGGGGAGGGGGAGAAAAGGAAGGGACGGTCAATCCTGGGACAATTATTGTCCCTGCTTTTAATAACAATAAACTAAAGTGAAAGAAGAATATGTAGTGAGTGAATACCCTTAGATTGGTCAAAAAAGTAATTAAGAAACATAAAATAGGCTATTTACAAATATACAAGATGAGAATTTTTAGAGAGACTTCTAGATATATGGGGAGTATGAAAAACCCTCATTGAGACCTTTGGGTGATAGAGTTTTGAGTCGGTAAATCCAGTAGCACTCGCGCTTTCTTAAGCGTTGATCCCAATTGCCCTTCCTCTGGTCCTGTTTGATTAATTCAATGCCTTGAAATTTGAGGACATTGGGGTCTCCGTTGTGAACTGTTTTAACGTGTCTGGAGATCGATGTTTCTATGTGCCTGGCTGACTTGACAGAATTGATGTGTTCAAGAATACGTCTCTTGAACGGTCTGAAGGTTTTGCCAACGTACATGGCATGACAGTGGCAGGTGATTAGATAAATCACTCCCTTCGAGTTACAGTTGAAAAATGACAATGATTTAAAATTTTCCGTATTGGAGCTATTATTAAAGTTTTTTGAATTAGTCTCTATATATCTGCAAGCTTTGCACCTACCACATTTATAGGTGCCTTTAATTTTGCTTGACAGCCAGTGTGTAGGTGGTTTGCTAGTTTGAAAGTGACTGTGCACCAGTAAATCTTTCAAATTGTTGCCCCTTCTGGCTGTCAAGGTAGCGTAGGGGGGTAGAACGTCCCTGAGGTGACTGTCTTGTTTTAGCAGAGGCCAGAAGCGATTCATAATTGTTTTGACTTGGTCCCAACCCCCATCGAAGGTGGCAACACATCTGAGTTGTTTTTGTTCAGGTTTTTGTGTTGAAGCGGGAACGCCTTCTTCTCTTAAGAGGTCTTCTTGTTCGGTTAAGAGGGCCCTGTGGTATGCCCTCTTGAGGCATTTATTGGGGTACCCCTTAGACCTAAACATGTGACGCAATTCTTTAGCCTGTGTTTTAAAATCCTCTAAGTCAGAGCAATTACGCCTTAGACGTAGGTATTGGCCCGTCGGTATTCCCCGTTTCTGCTGAATTGGGTGGTGACTCTTCCAATTCAGAAGGTTGTTGGTGGCTGTACTTTTTCTGAATAAGTTTGTTTTTATGCTGCCCTGTTGTTGCGGGGACACCATTAGATCAAGAAAGCTTAAGGACGGAGTGCCAATTTCAGCGGTGAACTTTAAGTTCAATTCATTCGTATTGAGGCTGTGTGTGAATTGTCTGAATTGTTCCCCTGACCCAGTCCAGATGATTATTATACCATTTTTGGTTCTTGATTGTACCTGAACATATACTAAAAGTATTTTTCCTGCATAATGTATGTAGAATTTGCAGAAGGTATTTTGGCTCGGTCACTTCAAATCTAGTTTTTATCAGTTTGCGTCGGCCAATAAGATCTACAGGATTATTTACTAAAGTGAGAATTCAAAGTGAATTTCAAATTTTAGAGTAGCCGAACGGAAAGCATAGCTGACTTGGAGATTTTTACAGTTCATCTATTTTGACCTTAAGTTTGAAATTCACTTTGATTTCTCACTATAAGTAAATAGCTTTGTTAGTGTCTAGCAGTCCACTCACATATATTTTAAGTGTGAACTGGAGAATGCTGTGCTCTGCACACAGTGGGTAGATAGTTAAGATTAGTGCACTTTGTCAGCCCTGGCTCCAAAACATGAAACCGTCTTTCAAAGTAATTGAGAACAGGCATTTCTGTGCAGGAAGTAAACAAATACCTATGCAGAACTCACTAACCTTCAATTGCGGATAGTTACATAGTTAGATAGCTGAAAAGAGACTTGCGTCCATCAAGTTCAGCCTTCCTCACATTTGTTTCTTGCTGTTGATCCAAAAGGCAAAAAAAAAAAAAACCCAGTTTGAAGCACAATTTTGCAACAAGCTAGGACAAAAAAATTCCTTCTTGACCCCAGAATGGCAGTCAGATTTATCCTTGAATCAAGCAGTTATTACCCTACATTGAAAGATTATATCCTTGAATATTCACAGCTACTAGATGCATACTTGCAAAGACACATATGCATCTAGTAGCTGTTTGAACATCTGTATGGACTCTGATAAAACCACTTCTTCAGGCAGAGAATTCCACATCCTGATTGTTCTTACAGTAAAAAAACCTTTCCTTTGCCTTAGACGAAATCTTCTTTCTTCCAGTCTAAACGCATGGCCTCGTGTCCTATGTAAATTCCGGTTTGTGAATAGATTTCCACACAATGGTTTGTATTGGCCCCGAATATATTTGTATAATGTTATCATATCCCCTCTCAGGCGACGTTTTTCTAAACTAAATAGGTTTAAATTTGTTAACCTTTCTTCATAGCTGATATGTTCCATTCCTTTTATTAATTTTGTAGCCCGCCTCTGCACTTTTTCTAGTGCCATGATATCCTTCTTTAGAACAGGTGCCCAAAATTGCACAGCATATTCAATATGTGGTCTTACCAGTGATTTATAGAGAGGCAAAATGATATTCTCGTCCCGGGAATGAATGCCCTTTTTCATGCATGACAATACCTTACTGGCCTTGGCCACTGCTGATTGACATTGCACATTGTTGCATAGTATGTTGTCTATAACAATTCCCAAGTCCTTTTCGTGTGTTGTTATCCCTAATTCACTTCCATTAAGGGTATACGTCGCTTGTGTATTCTTTACGCCGAAGTGCATAACTTTGCATTTTTCAACATTAAATTTCATCTGCCATTTGAGTGCCCAGTCCTCCAGTCTATCTAAATCCTTCTGCAGCAAAGTAATATCTTGCTCACATTGTATTATTTTACAAAGTTTTGTGTCATCTGCAAACACTGAAACATGACTTTCAATGCTGTCTTCAAGATCATTTATAAAAATGTTAAATAGAAGGGGTCCCAGAACAGACCCCTGAGGGACACCACTTGCCACCTCTGTCCAGCTTGAAAATTTACCATTAACAACAACTCTTTGTATTCTGTTTTTAAGCCAATGTTCTACCCAAGAACAAGCATTTTCATCGAGACCGATTTCCTTGAGTTTGAACACTAATCTTTTGTGTGGAACTGTATCAAATGCCTTGGCAAAATCCAAATAGATCACATCCACTGCAACACCCTGATCTATACTTCTACTTACTTCTTCGTAGAACGCAATCAAGTTAGTTTGACATGACCTGTGCTTCACAAAACCGTGCTGATTTTTGCTGATAACCATATTCTTCTCAAGGAATTCTTGAATATTATCCCTTAATAACCTTTCAAATATTTTACCAGCCACAGAAGTTAAGCTCACAGGTCTATAATTTCCAGGCAAGGATTTTGAACCCTTTTTGAATATAGGAACCACATCTGCCTTCCTCCAATCCTCCGGAACACTTCCTGAAAGAAAAGAATCTTGAAAGATTAAAAACAGAGGTTCACTTATTTCTACACTTAGTTCCTTAAGTACACATGATAGTTCCTTAAGTACACGTGATGCAGCGAGAAATCTAAAAAAAAGAATGGATTGCTAGATCTTATGACATACTCTATGGATGCAAGGAAAAAAGCATTCCTTTATAGTTGGTACAGCTACTGGCAGTAGCGGAACTAATGAACAAAGGATCCTGGTGCAAGATTTTCTATTTGGCCCTATACCACTCCAGACAATTATCCTCTGATTCTCCTAAAATATCCCCATTAACCGTCATAAGACACTACATCCCAAAGTCAGTTCACCCTCTACCTGAGCAAATAAGATATTTCCACATTTGCATGCCTATATATCTATATACGTCAATACCTAAGACAGGCCCAATCTGTCTGTAGAAAACAAGAAGATATTCAGCGCTTATCAGGTACTGATTTAGTCCCATGGGCAGCTAAGTCACCATGGGGGGCACCAGACTAGCGCAAACTGATACTGATGCTGCACTGGGATCCCTACAAAAGCAGTGTGCCAACCAGCAAGCACAACTAGCCAGCATGGAAGACAGAGCCAAAGCACAGTATCTCAGAGTCCGAGGATATCTCTGGCACTCAACTACCTCATTACTGCCGGAGGCTTATTGACACTGCGGCAAGCTAAGCAGGTGATGATTGATTCTTGCTTTAGACTCACCAGGGCAACTACAGCCCCCAAGATGGAGCTTCTGAGGTATTGCTCAAATTTGTGTGTGACCAGGGAGTATTCATGGGGGCTGCAAGAGGCTTTAACATGTATCCTTTGAAGGGGCACAACTGGCATTCTATAGAGACTTTTCAAGGTATAACCTTATGTGGTGGAAGTGTCTCAACTGCTCCGTGAGCATTCCATCCCCTACACTGACTATCACACGCCTCTGAGATACCAGCTTTCCTCCAGTCACTACCCCTTAACTTGCTTCTTACTAATTTACAAACTTTTCTGTGAGTGTAGACGCGCAGCCAGCCGAATCACGTGGGCAAGGCCGGCAGTACATTCTGGTTTCAGAATCTCCCCTTTTTTACTTTATTACAGGCATTCCAGGCACTCCCCCTGCCGGCACTGCTATGGACGGCTATTCCGTCCATGTAATCGTGAGGTCCTCATAAGGACCTCATGATCACATGACCCAGGAGGGTCGAATTGGCAGCAGGGGGAGTGCCTGGGATACCAGGCAAGTCCCCCCATCGCGTTTAGAGCTGGGTCCCCAAGGACAGCATAGTACGCCCGCCATCCTTAAGGGGTTAAGCAAGGGAATTTACTAAAATATATAACTTATATATATATAAAGCCAGGGAAGCCAATGAGCAACAAGGGGACATTTTTGACACAGAGCACTTTGCTGCCTGTGACTAATAGTTTTAATAACTCCAACTACATATGTGACAAAAGGCCTTTTGTCACTTTTTTTTTATGTGACTGTAGCGGAGGGCAATATTAAAATCCCCGATATCCGCTGGTTCCACAGGTACATCCACAGTCAGCGCTGAAAAGTAAGGCAAGTTCCCAAATCCTCCCAATAACCGGACGAAACACAGTCTGGGAGTCAACTAACTGGCTTTATTCACAGCTGGCATATTTATACAGTTCCCCATGCAAGGGGTTTCCATACAGTAAATCCAGGGGATTTCTCCCATCATGCAATGTAATGTAGGAGAGCCTTTAATTACCGATTGCAACAATGTTGCAATCGGTTAACGAGCGCCACACGACTGCTAAGTGTGTGGTCCACCTGGGGAGCCCGTGTTCGGTTGGTGAACGGCCCGGATGGCCGCAATTCGTCAAACGAAGGGTTTGCATGCTGGTAGCTTAGGGCTGCCAGCATGCGAACGGTGCTATACAATACACACATAATATAGAAGATACAGTCCCCCCTTACATCCTATGGACAACCTCTACGTATCATAGTCCAGAAGTGGCTAGGTTTGCCACAATGCTCCCCCAGAACCAAGCCGGCATACACAGTCTGATCCCAACGGATCGGCTTGGGGATGTCCGGGGGAGTACTCACAGATAATTTTTCAAGTTCAGTTTGTCTGGATAACCCGTCGGCGTTACCGTTTTCTTCCCTGGGCGATAATGGATCGTAAAGTCAAAGGGCTGTAGCGCCAAGCTCCAGCGCAACAGTCTGGCATTGTCCCCAGCCACACGGTTCAGCCATACCAACGGGTTATGATCTGTGAGTAGGGAAAAGGGTTGTCCATACAAATAAGGTTGCAACTTTTTGAGGGCCCACACCACGGCCAGGAATTCTTTTTCAATGGCGGCATAGCTTACTTCCCGGGGTAACAACTTTCGGCTTAGGTAAGCTACGGGATGTTCTCCGCCATCTGCTCCTACTTGGCTTAGCACTGCTCCCAATCCAAACATTGAAGCGTCTGTGTGGACAAGAAATCTTTTAGTTGGATCAGCAGCGGCAAGTACAGGAGCATTAGTCAAAGCAGTTTTGAGTTGTTGGAATGCCTGCTCACACTCTGGGGCCCAGACAACCAGTCGGGGAAGGTTCTTGCGGGTCAAGTCAGTCAGGGGTTTGGCCAGGGCACTGTAATTGGGCACGAATTTTCTATAGTACCCTGCGGTACCTAAGAATGCTAACACTTGAGTTTTGGTCCTGGGGGTAGGCCACTTGGCCACAGCTTCAATTTTAGCCGGCTCGGGTTTCTGCTGTCCACACCCCACCCGGGGACCCAAATACTGCACCTCTGCCATCCCAATATGGCACTTGCTGGGTTTCAGGGTTAGCCCTGCCTCCCCGATACGATCTAGGATGGCCCCTATATGCTGTAAGTGTTCCTCCCAGGTCTGGCTAAATATGGCAATGTCGTCTAAGTACGCACATGCATAACCTTGGAAACCGTCCAGTAGCCGATCCACCATCCGCTGAAAGGTTGCCGGGGCGTTTTTCATCCCGAATGGCATGACCCGAAACTGGTACAGGCCAAACGGGGTGACAAAGGCCGACTTGGGGATGGCATCATCGGCTAGGGGAATTTGCCAGTATCCCTTACACAAATCGATGGTAGTGAGATACTGGCCACGGGCCATCTTATCTAGCAGCTCGTCTATCCGGGGCATCGGGTAGGCATCAGACACGGTTTTGTCATTTAGCCTCCGGTAGTCGACGCAGAACCACGTCGTGCCGTCCTTCTTAGGTACTAGCACTACCGGGGATGCCCAGGGGCTATCGGAAGGCTCGATAACCCCTAGCTGCAACATTTCGTCCAGCTCAGTCTTCATATGTGTCCTCACTGATTCGGGGACACGATATGGAGCCTGGCGCATCGGCAGCTGTCCCTGGGTTTCAACTCGGTGGGTGGCCAGCGGAGTGTACCCAGGCAAATTGGAGAAGGTAGCCCCCTTAGCTACAATTAGCGCCTGTACCTGGGCACGCTCTTGAGGGCTTAGCCGCTCCCTCAGTTGAAACCCCTTGGAGGGCTCTGTCTGGGTCTCTGGTTCTAAGAGGTCGGGTAGGGGTAGATTCTCTTGATCCTCCGAGGCGCAGAGGCGCATATCGCCGTCACATCCTCTATCCTCTCATGGTAGGGTTTGAGCATGTTCACGTGGAGCATGCGTCTTTTCCCTACCCCTGAGCAGGGGCCAATCACATAGGTGGTGTCACACTTCTGTTCCACCACCTGGTATGGGCCCTGCCAGATGGCCTGCAGCTTGTCTGTGCGGACGGGTTTTAAAATCAAAACCTTTTGTCCTACTTGAAAGCTGCGGTCTCTGGCCCCCCTATTGTACCAGCGGCGCTGGCGTTGTTGGGCTGCCTGGAGATTGGTGCGTACGGCCTGAGTTAGTGCCTCCAGTCGATCCCTAAACTCCAGCACGTAAGATACAATAGGGGTCCCATCGGGACTACTCTCCCCCTCCCAGTGCTCCCGAATTAAGTCTAGCGGGCCCCTTACCCTCCTCCCGAACAGCAGTTCAAACGGGGAAAACCCTGTGGACTCTTGGGGTACTTCCCTGTACGCGAACAGTAGATGGGGTAGGAACCTTTCCCAGTCTCTATGGGCCTCTCCAAATGTGCGGAGCATCTGTTTCAGCGTACCATTAAACCTTTCGCATAGGCCATTGGACTGGGGGTGGTACGCTGAATTTACTATTGGCTTAATGCCACAGAGTTTCCATAATTGTTGGGTGACCTCGGCGGTAAACTGGGTGCCCCTATCGGAGATAATCTCTTGGGGAAACCCTACTCGGGAGAATACCTTCATTAGGGCCTCGGCCACTGTTTCGGCATGAATGTTGGAGAGGGCTATAGCCTCGGGATAGCGGGTGGCATAGTCTACTACCGTTAAGATGTACTTTTTCCCGGAGGGGCTAGGGGTTGGCAAGGGCCCCACTATATCTACGGCCACCCGACTAAAAGGTTCTTCTATGATGGGAAGGGGGCAGAGTTTGGCTTTATGTCGGTCGCCCCGCTTGCCGACCCGCTGGCAGATGTCACATGACGTGCAGTACTGTCTCACATCCTTAGAAATCCCTGGCCAGAAGAAAGCGTGGGTTAACCTATATCGAGTACGGGTCATCCCTAGATGGCCAGACAGGGGAATGTCGTGTGCAATCCTAAGCAGTTCCTGTCTATACTTCTGGGGTACCACTAACTGTTTTGTCGTTACTGTGACTGACCCTCCAATTTCGCATTCAGCAATGCGATACAGTAGTCCTTTCTCCCACATGTATCGCTCCCCCTCTGACCCTGCCTGGTCAGTGTGTACCCGGTCCCTGTATATCTGTAGCGTGGGATCTGATTTTACCTCGGCCTCAAACTTAGTCGGGGTATCCCAGGATAAACGTGTCGGGTGGGGGTCTTGGTCTCTTACCTGAGCCTCAGAGTGCGTTGGTGGAGCCATGGTGCGAGCCTGTTGCCGTGTGGTTACTGGATGGGCTTCCTGGTAGGGAGCCTGTGGAACAAAAGCAGAGGTCATCTGACCCAAATCATTCCCTAGAACAACATCTGCCGGTAAGTTCTGCATTAGTCCCACTTCTACTGTCCCCTCTCCCGCACCCCAGTTCAAATGTACTTTCGCAGTGGGTAGTCGGTATACAGCTCCCCCGGCTACCCGGACGGCCACAGATCCGCCAGTATGCATTCCCTCGGATACCAAATGGGGTGCTATCAGGGTTAAGGTAGCTCCCGAATCTCGCAGTCCCTGAACCTCTTTCTCCTCAAGGGTTACCAGCTGCCGGTGATGCTGCCGGTTATCGGTGGCTCGGACCGACATGACCTCATGCAATATACCCAGGGGTTCCTCCGCATGAACACTCCACAACTCCTGAGTGGATGGTTCCCTCTGATAATGGTGAGCAGCCGCCCTGGGCACTGGGTTTGGACGCCCCTGATTCCAGGTGGGCTTGCCACGATTTTGGGTACATTCCCGGGCCATATGCCCCCATTGTTTACAGGAGTGGCATTGGATGTTGGCCCGCCCGTTGTATCTGGAAGGTGGAGGTACATTCCCTTGGGAAGGACGAAACGGGGCGGCTGTGTGCGCTGGAGGTGGTATAGCGCTAGGTAGTCCTGTGGGTCGGGAGTAGCTTTTGGCTATAGGTCCCTGGTGCCTCCGTGCATCAAAGTGTTGGTCGGCCAATCTAGCCGCTTCAGTTAGGGTGAGGGGTTTCCTGTCCCGCACCCATTCTTGTGTCTCCGGGGATAGTCCATTAAAAAACTGCTCCAGCAACATCAGCTGGCATAATTCCTCCATGGTGGTGGCTTTGCTGGCCTGTATCCACCCTTGGGAGGCTTGATCTAGTTTGTGTGCCCATTCCGCGTGCGAATCTCGCTCTGGTTTGCGCAAGTGTCTGAACTTGCACCGGTATGCCTCTGGAGTAATGGCATACCTCTCTAAGATTGCTCGCTTCACCTTCTCATAATCCTTGCTGTCCTCACTGGGCACAGCACGGTAGGCTTCGGCTGCCCGACCTGCTAGCTTGCTTGCTAGCAGTTGCACCCATACTGTCCGCTCTAACTCATGTAAATCACACAGTCTCTCAAAGTCCTGCAAGTACCCATCAATCTCATCCTTTTCCTCGCAAAATGCTTTGAAGGCCTGGTACGGGATCTTGGGCTTTACCGGGTTGTAGAGGGACCCTGTGGTGGACTCTGTTCGAGTCAGTGTGTGCTGCGGGCTGTGTGCCATTACGTATTCCTGCACATTTGCCATCACCAGATGCATCATGGCCTCCGATATAGGCTGCGGCAAAAATGCTAGCCTGGTCCTCATCTCTCTCTCATAGAGAGTTTCTTCCATGACTGCTGGGGGTGTAGCGCTGCGGGCTTGGTCTCCCTCCATCAGCTCGGCAATTAGTACCGCCTTGGTTTTGCTGCTGGCTACTTTACCCCTGGCTTCCAGTAGTTCCTTTAACGTCTGTTTCTTTAGTTTAGAATAATCCGTCTACATTCACTTCGGCAGTCGGTTCTTTCGTTGGATTCTGCTTGCCATTCCCTTTTCTCATTCGGCAGTTGCAATTTGCACGAATTTCGCTTTCGGCTGTAAGTTCGGATCCCGTCGCTTGCCACCAATTGTAGCGGAGGGCAATATTAAAATCCCCGATATCCGCTGGTTCCACAGGTACATCCACAGTCAGCGCTGAAAAGTAAGGCAAGTTCCCAAATCCTCCCAATAACCGGACGAAACAGTCTGGGAGTCAACTAACTGGCTTTATTCACAGCTGGCATATTTATACAGTTCCCCATGCAAGGGGTTTCCATACAGTAAATCCAGGGGATTTCTCCCATCATGCAATGTAATTTTCCCAACAGGCTGTGCTGCACGAGAAGGATACTCCCACTAAAATGGACGATTAAGTGGATTATCCCCTCGTGCAGCAGAACTGACAATCTGTATTAAAATACGGTTTTCACATTTTATTCGGTAGATTTAAATGACCGAACGTTCGGCAGGTAGCTGGGACCTGAGCGCATCTTTTGGGAGAATACCACTCAGCTCCCAGCTGAACTGACCGACCGCCGCATAAAATACACTTAACCATCGAGTTCGGTTTAAAACTACCGAACGCCGATGGGAAACATAATGCGATGAGAGCGGAACTCCCGAACGCTCGGGAAGTCCAGCGGTGTTCGTATCATTGAGTAGCCGTTTTCAGTACCAGGCGCTCGACGACCGAACACCGCTGGAGAGACAAAGGATCCAAGATGGCCGACCGCCGCATGGTCGGTAGTCGAACGACGGCCACCTAGGAGAGCCTTTAATTACCGATTGCAACAATGTTGCAATCGGTTAACGAGCGCCACACGACTGCTAAGTGTGTGGTCCACCTGGGGAGCCCGTGTTCGGTTGGTGAACGGCCCGGATGGCCGCAATTCGTCAAACGAAGGGTTTGCATGCTGGTAGCTTAGGGCTGCCAGCATGCGAACGGTGCTATACAATACACACATAATATAGAAGATACAGTCCCCCCTTACATCCTATGGACAACCTCTACGTATCATAGTCCAGAAGTGGCTAGGTTTGCCACAGTGACAAATTGCCCTGCTTCCCTGGATTGTGGAGAAGCCTATTTGCCAGCCTCCTCCCTCATGACTATGGCCCTGGTGTGTATTTCCCTTTAAGAAACGTCTGGGGACATATTCGGACTTTGGTGAACAGTGGCATTTGAAGACTGTGTCCCCAGACCCCTAAGATACTTTGTTTGTGACTTTCTCCCACTTTACCTAATTTACCTCCCAGGCTGGGAGCCTGCTGTAGGTAAATTGCCGACCGCTGGGGGGAACCGCCGTTCGTACAAACGAACACATGGTGGCAGCCATCTTTATTCATTCGAACGCGGTCAGCGGTGTGTGAAGCCAAATTCATGGAACTGAAATTGGCTACACATTTCAACGAACACCGCTGACCCTTACCGCTGACCCTTACCTTCTCCTCCACTGAGTTTTCAGCCACAGAGACTAAGTCCCGTTCGGCGATTCGAACACTCGTCATTTTTTCAGTGTAAAATAGACCGACCGCACAGCCCAAATCTATGGAACTGTTTTGGTCAGGAAAATGTGCCTGCGGTCGGTCACAAAGGACTTCTGGAGGTATTTGTATGATTTTTGAGAGTGTTTATATTTGAAGTATGCTGAGTAAGAATATGTGCTTTTTATGAAGATTGGATGTATAGTTTTAAAGTTATGGTAAATATGTAAAAAGTATATTTTTCCTGCCTGTGATAATTACATTAACCCATTGTGTTCAGTAATTATATCACAGGCAGAGTGGAGGATTTTGTGGGAATGAATGGGAGTGTTTTACTGTATATTACATGTTTGTTTGGCTGTTCGACAAAACCATGTGGGTGGTACTATTGTGTAAAAATGTGTATATAAGAACAATAAAACCACAGCTCTGTCTGTTCCTGTTTGACCCTCAACATAGAGCCTCGTCTCATGATTGGGGGGATATGACTGCATCTACACTGGGGGATTGCTATACTCTAGATACTCCCCAGTATCAGTAACCTGCTGCTTTAACCCTGTCTACACTGTGTGCTGAGAGTTAATAGTCTGGAGTAGCTGAAATGGTTGGAGTCTATCAGTATCTTGATGTTTTAACCCTGCGTACACTGTGTTCTGAGAGTTAATATTGAGTCAAGAGTAGCTGACATGGCTGGGGTCTATCAGTATTGTGATGCTTTAACCATGTGCACACTGTGTGCTGAGAGATAATGGTGCAGCTGACCTGTTTCATAACAGCAGCAAAATTTAATAAAAAGCTAAAGTTATCATAGCATGAGCACTACTTAGAGCTAAGAGAGGGATAGGAAGATAGAGAAAGGGAGAGAGAGATAGTTAAAGTGGTGATCCTGGCTGTGTAGGATAATTATTATCTCCTTATTGTGCTAAGCTCTGTTGTATCTCTGTATTTTACTCAGCTCTACATATTGTAAGGATATCTCTGTAGTTTAACAAGCTCTCTATATTATACAGCTATATTTGTATTGTGCCCAGATCTGCGTATTATATGTCGATTTTTCAGCCCTGTTTGTGGTATGGTTATCTCTGTATTGTACACAACTCTATGTATTTAATAGATATATTTATGTTGTGCTAAGCTTGCTTTATATTCTGATCATATCTGCATTATGCTCCGCTCCCTCTATTGTGTAAGTATCCCAGTACTGTATAGGGAGGAGTAAATTTCTAGAGGAACAGACCAGCGTGGTGTCCCACCATCTTAAATTTCACCAGCCATCTCTGTTCACTGGTATACCATGTAGGTTGACCATTGCAGGCAGGCTAGGTGTTCGTGAATGAGCAACTCTAAATAGCTAGTATGTTCGGGAATTGTGTTCTATTTTCCTGGTTCTAAAACAATGATAAATTCCCACTGCTCCATCCAGACAATGTGTTTTTTTATTGAAAATACATAGCAAATGAAAATAAAAAGTAGTGATTCATGCTGGCAACTACAATTAATAAATCTACATTATTGTTTAATAAATGTTTTTTTTTTTTCATCTCTTCTAGTTTACAGAATACAGTTGTGCAAAAGTCTGCATACCCAGACAGAAATTGTGAAATGTTGGCATTGATTTTGAAAATATGACTGTTCATGCAAAACAATTTATTTTATTGAAGGATAGTGATCATATGAAGCCATTTATTATCACATAGTTGTCCTTTTTAAATCATCATGATAACAGAAATCACCGAAATGTCCCTGATCAAAAGTTTGCATACCCTTATATGTTTGACCTTGCTGCATACACAAGGTGACACACACAGGTTAAATTTGCAATTAAATGTTTATTTCCCACACCTGTGGCTTTTTAAATTGCAATTTGAGTCTGTGTATAAATAGTCAATGAGTTTGTTAGCCCTCACGTGGATGCACTGAGCAGGCTAGATACTGTCATGGGGAACAGAAAAGAACTGCCAAAAGTTCTGTGTAACAAGGTTATGGAACTTTAAAAAGAAGGAAAAATATATAAAAAGCCATATCAATCACTTATTAAGAAGTTGAAAATTCAAGGATCTCTTGATACCAAGCCAAGGTCAGGTAGACCAAGAAAGGTTTCAGCCACAACTGCCAAAAGAATTCAAAGAACGGTATACAAAGAAAAACCCACAGGTAACCTCAGGAGAAATACAGGCTGCTCTGGAAAAAGAAGGCGTGGTTGTTTCAATGAGCACAATACGAAGATACTTGAACAAAAATGGGCTGAATGGTCAAGTTGCCAGAAAGAAGCCAATGCCACAAAAAAGCCTGGTAAATGATATGTCGGACAACACCTTGACACGCCTCACTGCTTCTGGCACACTGTAATTTGGAGCAACGAGACCAAAACAGAGCTTTATGGTGACAACCATAAGCACTATGTTTGGAGAGGGAGCCTATCGTGAAAAGAATACCATCACCACTGTGAAGCATGGTAGTGGCTCACTGATGTGTTTTTTTGGGGGGGGGGTGAACTCTAAGGGCACAGGGAATCTAGTGAAAATTGATCGCAAGATGAATGCAGCATGTTATCAGAAAATACTGGCAGACAATTTGCATTCCTCTGCACAAAGGCTGTGCATGGGAGGCTCTTGGACTTTTCAGCAAGACAATGTCCCTAACCACAAGGCCAAGTTCACCCTCTAGTGGTTACAGCAGAAAAAGGTGAAGATTCTGGAGTGGCCATCACCATGCCCTGACCTTAATATCATCAAGGCACTCTGGAGAGATCTCAAACATGCGGTTCATGCAATACGACTTTTCATGACCTGGAGGCATTTTGCCAAGATGAATAAGCAGCTATACCACCTGCAAGAATTAGGGGCCTCGTAGACAGCTATTACAAAATACTGCACACTGTCATTGCTGCTAAAAGGGGCAATACGCCGTATTAAGAACTAAGGGTATGCAGACTTTTAAACAGGGGTCATTTAAAATTATTATTTGTTGCCATGTTTTGTTTTATGATTGTGCCATTCTGTTATAACCTACAGTTGAATATGAATCCCATAAGAAATAAAAGAAATGTTTTCCTGCTCGCTCATATTTTCGTTAAAAAGTATACATATATTACCAATTCTCCAAGGGTAAGCAAACTTTTGAGCACAACTATATATTTGTGCATTGAGAATAAATGGTAAACCTTCCCCATGCATATATAAGTTATTCATTAGTTCTCAAGACACACTCTTGAGAACACAGTTCTCTAGACCCTTATGGTAGCTTTGATGTTTTATTGTTAACTACTTCTTTTGTTTCCATTGTTCATAAGAAGGATGAAGCACAACATTGCACTCGGGTATTACTCATCCATTTCTTTTGTAAAAACACTAATTCTTTAAATACCCAAGCTTTTTTGTTTAAAAAAAAAAAAAGAAATGTAGGCATCTATTTGAACAATGAATAATTATCTAGTACATAACAGAAGGATACAATTGTTCTTTAAATATACCTAAATAATTAAAACAATGTATATGCTTTCCATTTTTCATTTAATAGTAAATCCTCTTACAGATAAAATGTATTACAGATTTTATGATTCTTTATTTTGCAAAATCTCTGGTACTGATACTAAAGGGATCCTATAGTGCCTGGAAAACAAAGCCATCTTCCTGGCACTATAGGTTTCTAAGGAGCCCCCCTCCCTCGCACCCACTCTCCTGCGGGGCTGGAGCGGTTAAAACCCCTTCAGCCACTTACCTGAATCCAGCGACGTCCATGTCCATCGGCGCTGGGTCAGGCTCTGCCCACGCTCCTCCCCTGCCAACATCAGCCAGTGGAGAAGACCTAATGCGCATGCGCGGCAACGGCCACACTCGCATTAGGATTTCCCCATAGGAAAGCATTATTCAATTTTCCTAAAAGGGAAAATCTGACGATGGAGGTCCTCATGCAGAGCGTTAGGATGTCTTGCATCAGATAACGGACCAAAGGACCAATGTTTAAAGGGACACTATAGTCACCAAAACAACTGTAGCTTAATAAAACTGTTTTTGTGTATAGATCTTTTGCGCCTGCAGTCTCACTACTCAATTCTCTGCCATTTAGGAGTTGCATCACTTTGTTTATACACCCTAGTCACACCTCCCTGTATGTGAATTGCACAGCCTTCCTAAACACTTCGTGTAAAGAGTCATCTAATGTTTATTTCCTTTATTGCAAATTCTGTATAATTTAGAATTTCTTATCTTTCATTGTTAATAGTTTGTAGGACCCTGCAGGAGCCTCCTGTGTGTGATTAAAGTGTTAAATTTAGAGCGCAGGACATAAAAACTTTTAATGTAAGTTACATGTGACTGAAAGTGACACCATTTTTTCATGCATGCTATGTGAGTCACAGCCAGGGAGGTGTGGCCAGGGCTGCATGTACAAAAACAAAAGTGATTTAACTCTTAAATGGCAGTGGTTTGAGTAGTGAAAATTCATAGGCATGATCCAGAGACCAAAACTGCTTAATTAAGCTAAAGTTGTGTTGGTATATATAGTGTCCCTTTAAGGCAATGTAGACTTAGGAATTCAACAACAACCTTAATTACACAAGTATATCTTAATCAAACTGCTGAAACAGGATGCATTTCACATTTTGAAATGCCCAACTCAAAATCCTCAGTTGTAACCTTGTTTGGTATGACCCAAATCAATCCACTTAAGCAAGATACCTTAAAGACACACTCCAGACGCCTAAAGCACTTTAGCTTGCTGAAAAGCTTCATGTGTGAAGAGTGTGTTGTCCTTTTTCATTTTGGAAATAGTGCATATTTCAACACTTTTATAAATGATACTGGTTACAGCCGCGTGGCTCTTCAAGCACCTCAAAGCACCTACCTTGCAAAGTCTTGTCATTGAGCTGTATTGGGAAGTCTGTGATTGGACAGCCCCAGAAAAGCTGGGCGGGATTAGAAGGGGAGAGTTTGCTAAGGCTGCAGACAAGAGATCTCCAGGTTTTGCACGTTGCTTTTAGATAAAACTAAACAGTGATTTTTTTATGTATTTTGTATGTGGGCAGTGGGGTGTCACTTTACTAACTTCACTGAGATCATTTCTGTTATATCTCATTTACAATAAATATTTTGTTAGATGAAACCAGTTATTAAATCTAAAGGCTGACACACAAGCAAGCTGTCACTAAATTATGAAAATATCTATTTCTGTGCATTGCTTGTTTAGGCAGATTCCCATTCTCTTTAGATTCATATCTAAACTCTGCTATTTAACAATCAGAGTTATAAAGATAAACAGAACAAAGGCTGGCTGGAAGGAATTGTAGCAATTATCAACCAAACTTGGAATTAGATATACGCAAGATCACAAGGCCATGTTGGGGATTATGATACCTGCATTTAATAGCCAGCAACTATTATGCAGATAAAAATGCTTGACATTTCATGAATTATACATGTTTAAAATAATTCACTCTTGATAAGATACTGTATTAACTTAATCATCATATTTTCTTCTTATCAGATAGCAATCTCTGTACTAACCTCAAGTCTTGTATGATGTGTTCATTTTTAAATGACACAATGAATTTCTCGATATTTCAAACAAGATTAATTTTTCACCTTTGGGAATTATTATACAAAAAAAATCCAGTTGAATGATACGTGATTGAATACAGATTTGTCGATTTAAGGCTGGGAGTGTAAACTATGCAGAATTGAACTTTCAGTCTCAATAATGCTTTTATAGTGCAAGATGATAGATAGTAATTACTTTGATAGCCATAAAAAGACACCTAATTGACATCCTGAAATGACAAACCCTAGTTGTCCATTGATATTGTCCCTAAAACAATACCTGCTTAGATCTGTGTGCATTTAATAATTGTTTATTCTAATTGCTAAGCAAACAGTTCTCATCTAAGATGCAAGTTAGCATAGAACGCTGAAGCTTTTGAATATGAAAAATACCTTGGCAGCATTTTTGAATTTCAAAGGTCTTCCAAAGCAAGTTGAGAATTTTCCCAGGAGGGAATATTGACATCTGGTAAAATTATTGAAAGAAACACACCCAGGACTAACCCATATTTATACACCACAGCTAAAAAATTAATATCAGTTCCTGCAGAGAAGGATTGTATCTTGTGGTTATCCAGAATCCTATGCATGATAAATATTTCCAGGTGCTTTACTGGTTTATAGGTGTGTTCCAGACATATTATAAAATTAGGTTATGGTATCATAAATATTGGCATACAAGGTTCATATTTCACGTTTTCTGGAGTGGAGCCTAAAAAATTAACTATTATGTAACAAATAAAGTATAAATGGACTGTAAAATTATTTTTTAAATTAAATAAATAAAGCCTGGGCAGCCAAAATGTTTAAACAAACTGTTTGGCTAATATAAGGCACTGTCGGGCTAGAATCAGTATGAGATAAACTATAGCAACATACCATATAGCTGCGTCCCAACAACTGTGTCCCAACAAAGAGAGAGAATATCACTTATTATTATTACTATTTATAAAGTGCCAGCATATACCGTAGCACTGTACAACCAAGGAAATAGACTATATAGTATAACAAACCAATACAAAGGGAATAGAGAAGCCTGCCTGTGAGCATAGATCTAGCATTTACAGCCATTGTATACAAGCTAATCTAGGCTTGTGAGCTTACAATCTAAACTATTGGTTTTAAGTAAATTTAAGCCTAATTATTAGCATTATTAGCCTAATTATTAACCCGTTATTAGACTCATGGGTTATTAAGTGGTACTGGTTATATGATCTCCAAAGGCAGATCATGTATGCACTGCGGGTGGCATCACATGTATATTGCATATACTGTGTTTCTTCCAAAATAAAACCATGACAAACATTTTGTCTTACATTATTTATTATCATACAAACAGCATCTTATATTATTCCAAGGTTCACAGTATCTTGTGTGCTGTTAAATTAAGTGCCTTAAATTGACATTTTTAAGGCTGCAGGAACTTTCCAACAGGACACGTAGAGCTACAGCTAGTTAAACATTCTAAAAAAAAAAAATCACATAAACCACTATCTTTGCAAATATGGTTTATGAAAATATGATGACTGTCCATTTAATATGCTTGCTATAACATCAGAGAGCATCTTCAGAGAGTGAATCATCACTAATAAATGTAATTCTTTTCAGAACAGAGCTCGTTCTCAGACAGATAAAGGCAAGAAGTAGCTTTACTAGATATTATCTAACAGCGTACCTGCCACTACCAAAAGAATAAATAAGTAGATGCTTCGTTTAGACGTGCGCTGTTACTTACATAAATAATTAGTTTTGTTGTGTTTTATTATAAACTTCTT
The DNA here is from genome assembly GCF_036172605.1 of Pelobates fuscus. Taxonomy (NCBI): domain Eukaryota; kingdom Metazoa; phylum Chordata; class Amphibia; order Anura; family Pelobatidae; genus Pelobates; species Pelobates fuscus. The sequence goes on from NC_086324.1 coordinate 125,671,106, forward strand.
TAATGTGCATCAAAGAAACAAGCTTATTAAGGAAAATAACTGTCACACTTTGTAAATTTTTCCAGGCACTACGTTCAAAAGAAAGCATTTAATGGATTCAATACGAATAATCACAGCCAGCTATTATGGGCACAAAAAGTAGGTTGTTTAATAAAGACACTCTGGGCTTATAATTTAATCATCTAAGGTAACATGTTAGTGGGTATGGTTGGATTGCATCTTTGATTTGTATTGTATTGACTTTGGGAGTTCCCTTGTGTGAAGATTTTCCAGGCTGAGTTTGCCTTTGATTAGTATTGTATTGACATGGGGAGTTCCCTTGGGTGAAGATTTTCCAGGCTGAGTTGGCTGGCCTTTTTTTCTGAAATTTTCTAGTTGAACCATGTGATAAGACAGAGCAGGCATCTGTTATGGCAACACAGGCTATGTGCAATGTTGTGTCTCTTGTTGTACTTTCTATAATGACCCTGCTGGAACAGTTTCTTCACTGTAATGTTACCTGATTGGCATGTGCTCTTCAAGCATCTCAGGACCATTTGTTGTGACACTGTCCATCTCTTTGACATCATTATTGAAAAGCAACTCTACCCTAGCTCATATTTATACGGAGTATGATGCAGTCACTCATATTCTGGTGTCATTCTAATGACACTGGCCTATAATATTGATACAGCCTCTATTTAAGACCAGTACACTATCAGAACCATGCCCTGTCATGGCCTATAGTACCTGAGAGGGTATTTTGTTTACTGTTTTGGCTTTTCTTGTTACCAACTTTTGGCAATTCAATGACTACGCTGTTCTCTGTATCTCTGACTTTGAGTTGACTATTCATATTGTCCTCGACTTGTCTTAGACTATTCTCACCGTCTATAGGTTTATAGCCTTCCTGCATAATTAAGTCTAGCCATCCTATGGACTGGTAATACGCTCCAAGAGTTCAAGTTTAGGTTTGCATTTGGGGATTATTACCTATTCCTGACATCTACTCAATCCGGTCTTACCTATGAGGTGGGCAACTTCACCTTTGGATATATGTCCTCAGAGGTGAGGAGTAAGACTTTTAACAGAGATTTAGGGATCTGATTATGTTGAACTGAAATACAGTGAAATACAGTCAAAATGTTCAGTCCAGCTACTTTGCTTAAAATGGTACTAGAGCAAAATTATTGTTTCTGTAACTGATGGCAACGTTTTGCAGTGCTCACTAGCATTTTATATACCTCTTTCTGGAAAAACACTGTTTCTTTATTTGATGTTAGGTGTTTTTTGGAGTATGTATAAAATGTAATGCTACTTCAAAAATACTGTGGATTAAACACAACCAGCATCGCCAACAAACAATGGAAGTTTGGCTGAGCATGTAGTTTAGTTGAATTTGTGGCTTTTGGCACTTCTGTCTATGGAATACTGGCATGTCTAAAATGGGCACTTAAGTCCTCATTTAATAAGCTTTCCAAATGATTTAATAATGTTAGAAGAACTTCCCAAATTATTCAAGTCACCATCAATGTCTATGGTAATTTTTGCAGATAAATAATTTGGAAAGTTTTATAACAGTATTAAATAATTTGGAAAGTTTATTAAATTGAGGCCTTATTTGGTTATTTGATGAGAATTATTGTGGTTTCTTGTCATTCCCATATGGTATAGTACAAAACTCTATCCTGAATTTACTATCCACCGATGTAGACTTAAAGGTGCATGATTATGCATCATATAGCATGTTTAGCGGTACAATGCCAAAATCTATTGTGTGGAATAGTGAACCTGTGAGTTTTGGAATGATGAAAGAACATTCAGCATTATGTACTGATGTTCAGTGACACTACCAATGACCTGGGCTGGCGCATCCATAAGGTGGTGCAGCCTGCCAGAACAGAGCAGCCAGGGAAGTCAGCCGACCTCTCCCGATGATGAGTCTGTTGGGGAGTCTGGGAGAAGAGCAGTGGAAGTAACGCCCCCCCTCCTTACATCATCGGGAGAGGCCGGCTGACTTCCCTGGCTGCTCTGTGCTGGCTGCAGGCTTCTGCTTCAGGCTCCTGTCCACCCCTCCCTGGCCTAAGGTAAGAGTCAGGGGTGGGGGGATATTTTTTTTGTCAGCCCATGCCCCCTTTTACAGCCCCTTCTTTAGCCCCTGCCCCCTATCAGCCCATGGTCACTCTACAACGCATGTTCCACTTTCTATAGCCTCTGTGCCCCCTTTTACAGCCTCTATGCCCTCCCTTCTACAGCCCCTGCCCACCCCTTCTATTGCCACTGTGTGTGTCCCCCTCTACAGCCCCTGTGTGTCCCCCCTCTAAAGCCTATGTGTGTGTCCCTATACAGCCCTGTGTCCCCCCTCTACAGCCCCTGCCCCTTCCCCCCACAGACCTTGCCCCCTTCTACATACCCTATCCCCCACCACAGCCCCTGACACCCTTCTACAGCCCCTGTGCCCCCTTCTACAGCCCCTGTACCCCCCTCTACAGCCTCTTTCCACCAGACCACTACAACTCAATACCTGTTGTAGTGGTCATCCCAGTGAGTAGAGGGGTTTCCACCACCAGAGACGTCCTTCTCCCAAGTGTGAGGTGTGTTACAGCATTCCAAGTAGTCATCCAAGTAGAGAAGCAGGTATAGCTTGTATAGCAGTTCCCTACAAAATCACTCACATCCCACAAAAGTAGCCGAAATGCCACCGGGGTATAGTTTAGACCGACCGCAAACCAGACGCCTGCCTAAAAATTGTTCAGTGAAATCAGGCCGTGCGGTCGGTCTCTTTCAGGAGTACCAAAATACTACTTATAAGTAAAATAATTGTTCGGCATCCATTCCCATAGTCCTGGTGGTTCAGGAGAGGTTTCTACTGAACGCCGTTCCTTTCGTGTGGATAATACCGAACATCTGTGGACATGGAAGTCTTAGCGATGTTCACACCGTCGAGTGTTTGATTCTAGTTCCATACACTCGACGACTAAACACCGCTGGCCGCATTCGTATTCCAAATTGCCCGCTGCCACGTGTTCGTACACACGAACGCCGACCACCCAGCCAACCGCTTAGAACGTCGAGGTGTTTGTGGTTTTGGAGGTGTTAAGATGGGTCAACAAGGTTAACAGGTGCCACACTCTGCATCTGAGTGGTCGGTTGTTCGGTAGTTCTTTCGTAAGTCGGACGGGCAATGTTGGTATAGTGACTAGCCGTATTTGGCCGAACGGGTAGATGAAGGGAATAAAAAAAAACTGTAAAATCCAGGGACAGAGGTACTGTCACACCTGTGTTTTGGGTTTTTTATGGTGGGGGCGCAAAATGCTACTTTGCCTGTGTAGCTAAAAATCCTTGCACCGGCACTGCCTGTGACATCTTGGCAACGCAGCAGTTTCTTGGATTGTCCTTGTGTAGCTGCATAAGCTGAGCCTACAAATCACCAAACAAGCTGCTGATAGTCAAGTCTGCCATGGTGTGATTCTGCGTGATCCAGCCTGATCACACACAGTGATCAGTGAGGACTCCGTGCAGAATCCAGAATATATTACATTGTGCCAAGCAGTTTCATATTGTATATGGGCAGCTGCACAGTTGTAAGCATTTAGGACTAGGGTTGTTGATACTTAGAGTTTTTTACTTGATCCTGTCTATTGCCTCTATCTGGATGTTGTTTTTTTTGTACATGTATATTTTATTGTATGTTATATATGAGCTTTTCTATATGTGTATCTATTGGGTTTTTCTAGATGTAAGACTGTTGCGCGTGTGTTTATTTATTTGAGTTTTATTTCAGTATTTATTGCCCCCCCTTCTACATACGCCTAAAGGTACATCCCCATTTGTCCGACAACTACCACAGTGCTTTGCCAGCAGCGGTTCTTTTATTTGCCCTTCCTTGAAGGGTTTGAGCAGTGTTCATGTGTTTCAATGTTAGCATGTTCTTGTATGGAGTATGCAACCCCTTACAAACTCCTGCCATCCCCAGAAAACCCCTGCCGCCACCCAGAAATCCCTGTTCCCCCCTACAAATCCCTGCTCACCCCTACAAGCCCCTGTCACTCCCCACAAACCCTGGCTTCTCTACAAACCCCTGCCACCCCCTACAAATCTTCCCTCCCCCCCCCCCCCCACAAAGCCCTGCCACCCCCTACAAAACCTTGGCTCCTCTACAAACCCCTGCCACCCACAACAAAACCCATCACCCACCACAAAACCCCTGCCACCCCCTAGAAATCACTGCTCCCCCCACAAACCCCCTGTCCCCCTGTCCCCCTTCACAAACCACCTTATCCATTAATTTTTCCAATTGTTTTTTTTTTATTCTTTATTTTTGTGGTTCATGGATGATACCATTTCTGGTTGAGATGAGAGGATGGGTTACATGGGCTTAAAAATATTTGTTTGAAGTAATAGCGATGGTGCACCCAAAAAATCTTTTTTGTATAACAAGCATCAAACGTTTACAGGAACAGAAGAAGAACGTTGTATATACAGTTCATAGACAGAGCTCTCTAGCTAATGTATGTCCCTTGTAGGTAGAACATGTTTATGCTCTATGTGCTAAGTTTAACGTGGTAAGCAGAGCAAGGACAAGAGGTAGCATATGAGATCATTGAAAATAAAAACAGGTAAAACATGCTGACATCTGGTATATTAATAAGATGCGTGAATGCCCTATACATTGCGAGTGGTATATATAAGGAGACTAGTGTGGGCTTTAGCTAGGTTAGGTAGGCATGCATCTGACGTAAGTGCCACTAACCAAGGGGGCAGCGGGGGGGGGGGTGAGGGTTTTGTAATACGCCATCTGTTGCCGTCTGGAAGCACCCCCACATTAGGTTTTGAGTTTGAGGGGCTTGTAAGAAAACACGTAACAGTAAAAAACATATTTCAGCATTGTTAAAATGAAAAACATGAATCATGATATAGGAGGCGAGATCTGGATGCCATCGTGTAGTGGAAGTCCCATAGGGATACGCCTCTGACAGTCATGGGGAAGTTGGTTGGGAGTCCCTTAATCTTGGTACAAAAGGGGTGACTGTGGAAGAGTCCCACATGTTCGCTGGTGAGCCTGTCGGTGGGTTTGCACCAAGGAGCAGGAAGGATCAGCAAGGAGCAGAAAGGGGCAGCAAGGAGCAGGAAGGGACAGAAGGAGCACAAAGGTAAAGGAGCACAAAGAATCAGAATGAGCAGAAAGGTAAAGTAGGAGAAGGAGCACAAAGGAACAGGAAGGGACAGCAAGGAGCTGGAAAGGGCAGCAAGGAGCAGAAAGAATCAGAAGGAGCACAAGGTAAAGTAGGAGAAGGAACAGGAAGGGACAGTAGTGCGCAAAAGTACCAAAAAGGTAAAGGAGCAGAAGGAGCCAAGGAGGAGAGAAGACAGTGTCAGAAGAAAAAGAAGACTGTGTCAAATGAAGGAGAAGAAAAGTAGATCGGAGCAGGAATCATAAGGCTTTGGTACCTGGGCCTGGCAGGGAAACTTTGGACCTTCTAATCTTCCCAGCTAAAAATATATCAGTGTTACTGTGTTCTCTTTTATTTACTGAGTATCAGGAAGCACAGAGCTGGGATTTGGTAGATTGGTCAGCTGATGCTCTAAGCAAATCAGTAGCTCCCCATTCATAAAAAAAGTTAAACATTTTTATGAACCGGGAACTAGCGATTGGCTTAGAGTGTCAGCTGACCACTCTAGCCAATCAGCGGCACCCTTGCCGGATGTCAATCTGCACTTCCTGACACTCTGTTTCAGAAGCCGAATACCACTGAGTGATCTGGAGCTGGAGGAAGCCTTTGGAGCTAAACCATTTGAGAGTGGTTTAACCCCTTGAAGGAAAGAGAGAGTCCAGGCGCCTCCTTGCATCATAGCATTTTCATTTAGATTAAGTTGTTATGGTGACCAGAATATTCCTTTAAGTTGCTTAAAAGAACACTATAGTGTCAGGAATACAAATATACTACTAAAACCATGGTTGTGAAAACGCTATTTACGTTCCTGCTCCCTCCCCCACCCCCAGTTAAAAAGGTGTTTTTACTTCCCTTTTATTTCCAACGTCACGCCGATCTTGCCGTGGCTCATCCTGCTTAGCTTCCTTGCCTAATGGGTGCCCTAGTTTTTTATTTCCAAAATCTAGTCACCCTGGCTTTATGTGATAATGACTATGACCCTCCCCTTCATGACACTGTCATAAAGGGGCCAAGGAGGGATGTCATTACAATCATGCCTCCCCCCCCCCCCTGTAAAAATTCCTGCGGACGCCTATGTGCTTGGGTTGTCAGACAGTCCCATGCCACCCTAACCGCGTTAAAGCCATCTTTTTTTTAAGACCGTATAGTATGCTGTAACGGCATTAGCGGGTTAAGATTAAAGGATTGTTGCTTTATGGATCCCTATATGTGATACAAATACATTCTTATACTAATGTTTGTAGTAATTATGCAGTGCTTTCTCATTGTAATGTTTGCACTGATTCTTCATTCTCTAGCTGTATTTATATTTTTCATGTGCTATGTGACATTATTGTGATGTCTTAAGGTGCTTGATCTGTTGCCTGTTGCTGTTTTGACTGCGTTAACATAAATACTATAATTCCTCTGCTTTGCCATATGTAGCATGTTGCTGGGATGAGAATGCATTGTGTTACTTACATAGTGTAACGGATCGACTGGGTACCCAACTGGGTACCTCCGTTAAAGGATGCTCCTAGCGTTTCCTGAGGACTCCAAGCACTCTGGCAGACACCACAATCACCGAACCGGAGAAGCATATGAGTACTTTTAAGCATATGAATGTTGTATACAGCCGAATAGGAAAAAACATGCGAATAGGTTTACACTCCTAGCAGTCAAACTGGAACAGCAAACAATACATCCTCCCCCAATGATGAGACGACACTTCACTTTGAGGGTTAAGCAGGAACTCCCCTGTAATGGCCACACACTGAGTTTTATGCAAGTCCACATGCAAGGGGACATCCCACAGGGTGGGACACAGTACAACTAATCATTTACAGGAGAACCGTAAAACACACCCAGCACAAACATACATCCCTCCCCTCTGCCTGTGATATAATTACTGAACACAATGGGTTAATGCAATTTATCACAGGCAGGAAAAATACACTTTTTATACATACACTGTAACTTTACAAATATGCATCATATTCACATAAAACATACATATTCAGAATCAGCATACTTTAAATATAAACATAACTAAAATTCAGCCAATTCCATCCAGGGGTTAAAAAGTTAAGGGAAAGTCCTATTTGACCAAATGAAGCATGGCTTTTCTGCCCAAAACCAGTTCCACAGAGTCTTCTATCCTGGAGATAATTGGGAAGTAATCCAATTATCTCCAAGGACAGAGGCAAAACTCCATTGAACACATGGCAGAAAAAGACAATAAAAGACATAAAAATACATACTGTTACATTTATCACATAGAACATACACATTCTATCTATCCCCAGATAGCTTAGATGTAAGCGCACATTATTACCGGATGGTGCTCAGATCACATACATACAGTTCAATCGCCATGTAGCCAAAGTCTTTCATATAGTCTTTCAGTATACGGCTGGGCTCCATGGCATAGCTATCTGGGGTAGCATGGCTTTAACAGTCCGCAGAAAGGCACGAATAAACCTTTCTGCGGGTAAAATAAAAGTTTAAAATGCAGGACCATAGTCTAAAGGGAGCAGGTGAGCAACCAGGCCTCTCCAGTGGACAGTGGTGAGGTTGGTTCCGCCACACATAGGTTCATACTTTTTACTGTGATATGGCTTATGGTAATGGGACTGACCTTATGCTGCTTTGATCACATATACATAAACAAAACAATGGCTCTGATTTATTAAACCATTATACGTAGCATTTTGCTGAGATGAGGATCTTGAGTGAGTGTTACCTTGATAAGTTAGTATTTGCTACTGTGATTACTGTGTCATAATCATTGCTCATTATTTGATTTTAATATATATACTATGTTTACCTGTTGCCATGTTAACTGACTGCAGAATGATTTAATAAAGTAACTATGTGATTTTGGAGTTTTCCTTGAGTATTTCATTGTGCTTTTGTATCATGTTTGAATCAAAACGTTGCTGTTTTCATTTGAATGGGATATATGCCCAAATTAAGTTTCTTTGATTTTATTGGCACCACATAACGTTGTTGCCAGTTCCTAATTTTTATTTTTTGATGGAGAGTTGATAGATAGATTACACCTGATATGGAACTCCATTGTGATACTTGGGTGGCCTTGATTGTTTAACCCCTTAAGGACCAAACTTCTGGAATAAAAGGGAATCATGACATGTCACACATGTCATGTGTCCTTAAGGGGTTAAGTGCGATGTCTGTCTTGTACATCAGGATTTTGCTCCGATGTTCAGAGGAAAGCTTGTCTAATCTTGGCTTTGCTGTTATTTGTGAGATAAATAGCATAATATGTTGGTAGTTTTATTTAAAAGGTGTCAAAATATACAAATCAAGTGAAAAAGGGGCAAGTGGTGTTTAAGTCTTTGTTAGCCTGACTCTTATGGCATCCATCTACCTTGGACTCTAGCTGCTGTTTTGTCAAACCAGAATAGATATACCATGTCCTCCATATATCTCTGGTCACATATGACTTCTTCATATTGACAAACTACTCAAGAAAAGTCACAAAACGATTTGGCTGATTTTTAGAGTGGAAGCCAAATAGTTCATTTTCTAAGCTTAACGTATTTAGAAAGTCCCAATTTATAAGAATCCTTGTACTCTGGTAGTACTGCTGGTTGAAGATAGGTGAACCAGAGACTGTCTGATAACCTCCAGCACTCTGAGCCATAAACTAATTTCAGGAGGCAGAGCATGTCAACGTCAGACACACATCCAAAAGACAAAGTAAGTGCCAGCAAAATAGGCAGCTGTGCACAATCTTTTTGAAATTATACAAAAGCGTTCTTCTGAAATTAAAGTTACTGTAGGTTTGTTCTATTACTTCTCATTAATTAATGGAAAGAGTACATGGGATTGAGTGGGCACCATCCAACAGATCAGAATATGGGGCATACAGTGATTGGTGATAGAGTTGAAAACTGGGGACATAGTCAAACTTCATTAAATATTTGAACTTCACTTACTACCATTTTGTTTAAGAAATCCATCAAAACTTATGTTCTCTATTGGGCCAATCTATCCATCTATCTAATCTCCTTAAAAATTACAAACTGTGAATGCTTTGTGTTAGACAGCTTGGAGTGTGCTTGCAAAGCACGGACAATACATGTAAGTGGCATGTAAGTTAAACGTAATCATCTAAGCATTTGTTATCAGGATACCTATCCATTAAGATTTTTTTTATGTTTTACTGATAAATGTAAATATATATTCAGGAGACCGTATAGCTTCAATACTATTAATACTAATACTAAAATAAGTATAATACTATGACAGTAAATGTAATTTCAAACATATAGTTGAATGTTTTTGACTCATGATGGTTCAGAACTTTAAAAGACATCTGTTTAAAACATTTATATTTCCATTTATGTGACATTTAATCCATGTACAAGTAAATTAAGTTAATCTGACCATTTCAAAAGTAACTAAAATAACAAAGAAAAAATTTAGACTTTTAGATACAAATCTATCGTTTGTATAGATAAGAAATTAATGTAATTTTGTAATAATAATAAGTCATCTATTGGTCAGCTTTCAAGATCTAGATTCAGAGAAGAATAGGGCATCTTGACATCTGATCTAGCCACCAGACCTTTCCAGACATCTAAAACATTTGGAAATGTAACACCAGTTAACTGTAAAAAAAAATGTGTGCAGATTACTCCCTATAACCCATGCTGTGCTCACGCCATATTTAGAAACACAAAATTCGTCACTGAATGTGGAGGTGAGTCTCATGGGTGATTTATGTGCAGCCTATTAATCATACACTTAGGGGTAGAAGGCCTGTCTTCCTTGCTACTGATATACACATTCTTAAACCTGTTTCTGATTGCCTATTCTCTTTTTATTAGTAAGTAGGAAGTTTGTATGTGCAGTCATTATTGAACACATTAGACATATGGCACTATTTATCAAGTGATAGAAAAGGAACGTGTAATAGAAACTTTTTTTGCTGGGAACTTGAGGTCTCTAACTAGAAAGCAACTGAATGCCAGGAATACGTGAATATGATACTAGAGGGGAAACGACACAACAGATTCTAAAGACGCTTCATAAGATGGAAAAAACAGTTGGCTAATATCGCAACCACATTTAATATATCTTAACATATAGTACAAATTATACTCATGCAACCAACCAGTTGCTGGGTCAATATTTTGATTTATGTCCTCCCCAGTTCCTTCTTTAACATCTCGTCTCTTTTTTATCTCCACATTTTGAAGTGCATTTAGCACGTTGTATTGAAAAAGGATTATGTATTTTCTTTTGATCCACCTTGATATATATATATATATATATATATATATTGTGACAGGGTGTTGGGGATGGTGGTCAGGGGTGTATATCTGGCACCCAGACTTTTGCACAGCCACTATCCTGACATGTGGGTAAGCACATGCAGCCCCAGGGAAAGTTAAGTTTAAATGTAGGTTTTTTTTTTCTCTGCTGTTATTTGGGTCCCTGGGGTGGAGTATTCGGAAGAGCAGGGTGGGCCGATTCTCCACCCACTGTCAGAGTGGTTGCGCATGAGTCCAGTCCAGGTTTTCTAAGGAGTTCTGGCTCACTGCCTAATAAGGTCATTAGCCTCACCTGTAGGGACTGTGAGCAGCTATATATAACTGCAGTTAAAGCAGGGTGGAGTGAGGGAAGTGTTTTGAGGAGAAAGAAAGTGTTTTGTGGAGAAAGAAGGTTTTGCTGTTTATTGTATTCTGTTACATCTTAACAACAGAAAATAAACAGGCCAGAGGCCTTTTTGAAACTGGACTTTGTCTTGACCTGGTTTTCTTACCCTAGAGGGCTGTCCAGTTGCCAAAAGATCCTGGACAAACATACACAGGAAAGTAAGTTTGTCACATATGGTGGAGAATGCAGGCACTGCACTAAAGAAGCCTGTGGGTGCTATGATCCAGCAGGTTATGGCAGCCCAAGCTGAGGCAAACCGCTTGCTCAAGAAAGAGCAACATCAGGCCACCAGTATGATACTTCCATTTGGCAAGTCCCTGTTACTAAAGCTTTACAGCAAACAGGTTATTGGTTAACACAGGACAAAGTGCTACAGCAATTATATTTCTGGTCCAGATGGTATTCACTCATGTGAAGTGTTTGAGGAGTTTAGCTTATATGTCCATACCACTGTATTTTATCCTTCAGTAATTGTACCACCAAATGCAGTGGCTACATTTAAAAATGTTTGAAAGCTCAATCCAGAAACTACAGACTTGTAAGCTTAACATCTGTGGTTGGGAAATTATTTGAAGGGCTGTTAAGGAATCAGAATTAATTTTGGACTACAATATCATTAGTAGAAATCAACATGGCTTTATTATTAGTATTGATAAACCGCCAACAAGTTCCGTAGCGCTGTACAATGGGTGGACTAACAGACACGTATTTGTAACCAGACAAGTTGGACGCACAGGAACAGCGGGATTGAGGGCCCTGCTCAATGAGCTTACATGCTAGAGGGAGTGGGGTAATGTGACACAAAAGGTAAAGGTAGGGTAGAAAAGTAGGTTGCTAGGATAGTGTTCATTGAGGGCTTAGTGTTTTTTTTTTTTTTTCAATGACAGTTGCAAGAGCAGAATCAGGTTGCGGGAAAGGAAAAGCTGTTAATTGATATGCTTTCCAAAAGATCCAAGTTTTCAAAGATTTTTTTTGAAGGAGTGGAGATTGGGTGAAAGTCTAACAGAGGGGAAGGGCGTTTTATAGGAATGGTGCAGCCCTAGAGAAGTCTTTAAGGTGAGCATCAGAGGTAGAACTGTGAACAGAGGTTAGACGTAGGTTTCCGGCAGAGCGTAGGGGCCTAGATGGATTATTTGTGTATTAGTGATTAGTGATTAGTGATTACTGTAGGATCTGGTAGACTTGGAGTTGTGGATAAAAGGCATATTGCACAGTCTGTTGCTCTACATAATTCATTTTCTGCACTTTCAGAGTGTAGTGGTGTCGTGGAGAGAGGCACTGAGGCTAGTGGTGTTGTGCAGAGAGGCACTGAGGCTAGTGGTGTTGTGCAGAGAGGCACTGAGGCTAGTGGTGTTGTGCAGAGAGGCACTGAGGCTAGTGGTGTTGTGAAGAGAGACATTGAGGCTAGTGGTGTTGTGCAGAGAGGCACTGAGGCTAGTGGTGTTGTGCAGAGAGGCACTGAGGCTAGTGGTGTTGTGAAGAGAGGCACTGAGGCTAGTGGTGTTGTGAAGAGAGACATTGAGGCTAGTGGTGTTGTGCAGAGAGGCTTGGTGAGGCCTAATAGAAAGCAGTTGTTGGTGGGGGATTCCATCATAAGAGGTGTGGAGATGGACAATGGTGGTCTTGTGAGGTGTCTTCCCGGAGCTACTGCTCACAGAGACAGGAGACGTATCGGTAATATTGTTAAGCAAGCAAAGCAGGAAGGGGAATTGGATGTACTTGTCCATTTAGGGACAAATGACTTGGCTTGCAATGAGGTTTCAGAGGTTAAGGAAGTTTTTAGTGTTTTTGCCAATGATATACGGCAGGTTGCTTCCACACTGTCATTCTCTGAAGTTCTGCCTGTGCATAACACTCAGAATGACAGGCGGATGCGTATTAGGGACTTTAACTTGTGGCTTGGTGAATGGTGTCGGGAGCAAGGATTTGGCTTTATTGCTCATGGTAGCTCTGTTTGGAATGGAAATAAACTGTACAAAAAAGATGTTTTGCATCTTTCTCAAAAGGGAGCAAATGTTCTCAGTGAGCAGTTCAGAGGTTTTGCTAGGATGTATTTAAACTAGGAGGGGGGGGGCAAAAGGGTGATAAAACATCAATCCAATTGTCCCCCAAAACAAGGACAGAAGGTGCCTGTAGCAAGTGTGTTAAAAAATGATAAGCTTAGAGTCATGTCTACAAATGCTCGCAGTTTAGGGAATAAGATCCATGAACTTGTGGCAATAATGGCAACTGATAGTGTAGATTTAGTCGCTGTTACTGAGACATGGTATAATGAGAAAAATGACTGGGACATAGCAATACCAGGGTACTCTTTATATAGAAAAGACAGGGAAGGCAAGAAAGGGGGAGGGGTGGCCCTGTATGTAAAGAATAGCATAAAATCTAGCCTAATAAAGGTTAGTGAGGCGAACATAGAGTCAGTTTGGGTTACGTTAGAATTTGGTAATCACACAGTAACTCGTGTAGGTGTGATTTATAGGCCCCCAGGACAAATTGAAGAGTTAGATAATCTACTAGTTGAAGAAATAGCTAAAATGACAATGAAGGGGGAAGTTATCATCATGGGTGACTTTAATCTTCCTGATATAAATTGGAAAACAAAAATAGCTACTTGTGCCAGGAGCACACATATTCTAAACTCCCTACTGGGATTGTCTCTAAAACAAGTCGTTGAGGAGCCAACTCGTAAAGAGGCCATACTAGATTTAGTGTTAACAAATGGAGATTTGGTATCAGATATTACTGTAGGTGAAAGTTTAGGATCCAGTGATCATCAGTCAGTGTGGTTTAATATAAGAACAGTGACTGAGTCACACCACACAAAAACAAAAGTTTTAGACTTTAGAAAAACAGACTTTTCCAAAATTAGAAAATGTGTAAAGGAGTCATTATCAGACTGGAGCAATTTAAATGGAGTCCAAAAGAAATGGGATTATTTAAAAGTTGCACTACTGAAGGCAACAGAAAATTGCATTAGGCTTGTCAGTAAAAGCAAAAAATTCAAGAAACCACTGTGGTACTCCACAGATGTAGCCAAAATAGTAAAAAACAAAAAGTTAGCATTTAGTAATTATAAAAAAAACCAGAGTGAGGAAGACAGAATGACCTATTAGATTAGGCAGAAAGAGGCTAAGCAAGTTATAAGAGCTTCCAAATCACACACAGAAGAGAAAATAGCACAGTCAGTAAAAAAGGGGGACAAAACCTTTTTTAGATACATAAATGAGAAAAGAAAAGTAAAACAAGGATTAGTTAGATTAAAAACAAAAGAAGGAAGGTATGTAGATGAGGATAAAGGTCTAGCTGACTGCCTCAATGAATATTTTTGTTCGGTATTTACAGATGAAAATGAAGGAAAGGGACCTCAGTTAAGAAAAAGGATAAATGAGTCATTTATTACACGTGAGTTTACAGAGGAAGAGGTTCTATTTCAACTGTCAAAAGTAAAGACAAATAAGTCAATGGGACCTGATGGAATACACCCAAAGCTATTAAAAGAGCTTAGTGGTGTACTAGCAAAACCATTAACAGATTTATTTAACCAATCATTGATAACAGGAGTAGTCCCAGAAGATTGGAAGTTAGCGAATGTTGTGCCCATTCACAAGAAAGGTAATAGGGAGGAGTCGGGCAACTATAGGCCAGTAAGCCTAACTTCAGTAGTGGGGAAAGTGATGGAAACCATGTTAAAGGATAGGATTGTTGAACATCTAAAAACACATGGATTTCAAGATCAGAGACAACATGGGTTTACTTCAGGGAGATCATGCCAAACTAATCTTATTGATTTTTTTGATTGGGTAACTAAAATTATAGATCAGGGTGGTGCAGTAGACATTGCTTACCTCGATTTCAGTAAGGCTTTTGACACTGTTGCACATAGAAGGCTTATCAACAAACTACAATCTTTGAGTTTGGATTCCAATATTGTTGAATGGGTAAGGCAGTGGCTGAGTGACAGGCAACAGAGGGTTGTAGTCAATGGAGTATATTCGAAGCTTGGGCTTGTCACCAGTGGGGTACCTCAGGGATCTGTACTTGGACCCATTCTCTTTAATATTTTTATTAGTGATATTGCAGAAGGTCTTGATGGTAAGGTGTGTCTTTTTGCGGATGATACTAAGATATGTAACAGGGTTGATGTTCCAGGAGGGATAAGCCAAATGGAAAATGATTTAGGTAGACTAGAAAAATGGTCAGAGTTGTGGCAACTGACATTTAATGTGGATAAGTGCAAGATAATGCATCTTGGACGTAAAAACCCAAGGGCAGAGTACAGAATATTTGATAGAGTCCTAACCTCAACATCTGAGGAAAGGGATTTAGGGGTGATTATTTCTGATGACTTAAAGGTAGGCAGACAATGTAATAGAGCAGCAGGAAATGCTAGCAGAATGCTTGGTTGTATAGGGAGAGGTATTAGCAGTAGAAAGAGGGAAGTGCTCATGCCATTGTACAGAACACTGGTGAGACCTCACTTGGAGTACTGTACACAGTACTGGAGACCCTATCTTCAGAAGGATATTGATACCTTAGAGAGAGTTCAAAGAAGGGCTACTAAACTGGTTCATGGATTGCAGGATAAAACTTACCAGGAAAGGTTAAAGGATCTTAACATGTATAGCATGGAGGAAAGACGAGACAGGGGGGATATGATAGAAACATTTAAATACATAAAGGGAATCAACACAGTAAAGGAGGAGACTATATTTAAAAGAAGAAAAACTACCACAACAAGAGGACATAGTCTTAAATTAGAGGGACAAAGGTTTAAAAATAATATCAGGAAGTATTACTTTACTGAGAGGGTAGTGGATGCATGGAATAGCCTTCCAGCTGAAGTGGTAGAGGTTAACACAGTAAAGGAGTTTAAGCATGCGTGGGATAGGCATAAGGCTATCCTAACTATAAGATAAGGCCAGGGACTAATGAAAGTGAGCATAAGTAGGTCAGAGCAGCCTTGTGTAGAGATTTGTAAGCAAGTATCAGGATCTTAAATTGAGTCCTATATCTTACGGGAAGCCAATGTAGGGACTGACAAAGGGGAAGGCGTGGGAGGTTCGGGTGGACAGGAAGATGAGCCTTGCCGCCACATTCATTATAGACTGTAATGGGGCAAGTTGGGAACACGTAAGACTACTGAGAAGCAGATTACACTAGTCAAGGTGAGAGAGGACAGCGGCATTGACAAACACCTTTGCCGGATCAGGCATTGAATAGGGTTGGATGGGCGCAATATTTTTGAGATTGAAGTGGCAGGATTTGGCAATTGATTGGACATGAGGGGTGAAGGAGAGGTTGGAGTCAAAGAGAACACCTAGGCAGCGAGCCTTAGAGGTAGAGCGGATGGTAGCGCCATTGACTTGGAGGGACACAGACAAGGGAGTAGCAACACTTGAGGGAGGAAAAGCCAGAAGTTCTGTTTTGGACAGGTTCAGTTTAAGGAAATGAGCAGCAATCCAGTTGGAAATAACAGAGAGGCAGTCAGAGACACAAGTCAAGAGGGGTGGTGAGAAATCAGGGGAGGATAGATAAATGTGCGTGTCATCTGCATAGAAATGATACTAGAAGCTGAAGGAGCTGATGAGTTTACTAATGGAGGCAGTGTAGATTGAGAACAATGGGGGACCAAGGATAGACTCTTTTGGGAACACGAACAGAGAGGGATTGGGGAGAAGAGGCAGAGCCAGAGAAAGAAACACTGAATGAGCGCTGTGAGAGGTAGGAAGAGCACCAGGAGAGAGCGGTATCTCGTAGACTGAGATTACGGAGTATGAGAAGAAGCTGTTGATGACCAACAGAGTCAAAAGCAGCAGAAAGGTCGAGGAGAATTAGAATAAGCAGTGATAAGATCATTGGATACTTTGGTCACAGCTGTTTCAACAGAGTGACGAGCACAGAATCCAGATTGAAGCGGGTCAATAAGAGAGTTGGAGTCTAGGAAGTCTGTCAATTTTGCTTACACAACTCTCTCAAGGATCTTGGAGACAAACGGCAGTAGCGAGTGTGGCGAAAGTAACCTCGCCACTGGTTCTTGGAGGGTCCTGCTTGCCAGCCTCTTGCCTCAAACTATGGCCCATGTGTTGGACTTTAGTTTTGGACTATGCAAAGGCTTTGTTCATGCTTTTTCCCTCCTATGGTTCGGTATATAGGGCTTACCAAAGAGATTAGACTAATGCTGTTCGTATACTGAATTAACTGTCGAACAGACCGACCACCCAGAACAGTTGTGTGCTACTGATTACCCTTATTGCCCTCGCACACCGCAACGTTCTAAGTGGTTAGCTGGGTGGCCATCATTTGTATATGCGAACACATGGCGGCGGCCATCTTTAGCCGCGAACACATACAGCAGTGTTTGGTCGTTGAGTGCATGGAACTCTTATCGGACACTCAACAGCACGAACACCGCTGGGGCTTCCATCTCTACATATGTTCGGCTGGATTCGTATGGGAAGAGCAGCGTTCAGTGGGAGCAAGTTCTCGAACTAGGGACATGGACTGAGCGTACTCACGAACTGCTACGTTCAGTATTTTGACTGTATTTCGTATTCACGAAAGAGACCGACCACACATCCTGAATTCATGGAACTCTTTTGGGCAGGAGTCTCGTGTGCGATCAGGCAAAACAGGACTTCCATGCAAATCCTGAACCCCTGAACTGATCTGGGTGATTTTTTAGATATGTTGGGCCCCCAGATCAGGGCTATCAAGATATATGACTATATTGGGGTTTCCATGTGTACTGGGGGTATTTTTAATATGTTATAAAAATGTGTGTTTTTGTGTCTGGAGATAATTGAGTTAATACAGTGCTTGACTCAATTATCTCCCAGGTACAGAGGAGGGATTAACCTATTTTATATGGGAGTGTCCTGGGTCTGTGAGCCAATGTGAAAGTGTATTTGTTTATACTGTGGTTCACTCTCAGGTCCAGGGGGGAGCCCCCCTTGCATGGGGACCTGCACATAAGGCCAGTTGTGGCAACCATTAAAGAGTTCCTCTTCACCTTCAACATAGAGCCTCTTCTCATGTGTGGAGAGGACAGCTATATTCACTCTGGGGATTGCTATATCACTATACTCCCCTGGGATTAAAATCACTTGCTCTTTTAAGAGCATACTGCTACACTCTCTTGGAGGGGAGGTCTACCCACTGGAAGCTGGATCCTGGTCTTGGGTCCAGGGTGGGTAGAGGACAGCGTGACCCCAACCAAGCTGTAACGCTAGAAGTAGGGACTACAGTGCTGATGGTGTCTGGTGGAGTGCTTGGAGTACTCGGTGAGCACTAAGAGTATCGATTGGTGGAGGCACCCGTTCGGAGGGCCAGGTGGTCCATCACAGCGAGATAGGTAGTTGGACGGGGAATTAGGGTCAAGGTTTGGCTTTTTCAGAATCGGGGTTATAGTTGCATGTTTGAAGGGTAGAGGAAATGTGCTAGAGGAGAGGGAGAGATTGAAAATTTTTGTGAGAGGCAGAGCAAGAGAAGGAGACAAAGTGCGGATGAGATACAAAGTAATAGGATTGACAGGTGAAAGATAGGTCATGCTAAAATAATTTAATTGTGTTCCATGAAGAAGTTAGTAGAAATATAGACCGGGGTGTTGCAGTGGATGAGATCTACTTGGATTTTGCTAAGGAATTTGATACAATTCCACACAATAGGTTAATATTAAAGCAGAAATCATTTAGTTTAGATAAATCTCATTCTTGGATAGAACTGTGATAGAGTGTAGAGAGAAGTTGTAAATGGAACATTTGTAAATTGGACAGAAGTGGTAAGTGGATTGCCTCAAAGTTGTATCCTGGGTCCATTTCTCTTTGATCTGTTAATAAATTATCTTTAAATAGGCATTGAATTCTATGTGCTGGTGTTTGCCACAAAACAAGAAAAGCAAATACAGTCTGAGCATGTTATAACTACTCTACGGAAGGAAATGGATAAATTGGAGGACTGGGGAGGCAACTAGCACATTACTATACTTAGTAAATACTAGACTCAATACAGGTAAATGCAAAGTCATGTATTTTGAATGTATGTACAAGTCTGTGTGTCCTTGTAGGCCCATATGTGCCTGTTTATGCCTGTGTTAATATATGTCTGTGCCTGTCAATGTCTGTTGTGTGGGGTTTGTGTCTAATTGTGTCTAATTGTGTGCCTGTGTATCCATGTCTTTATGTATGCATATGTGAATGTGTGTGTCTTAATGAGTATGAGTAAGTATCCAGCTGCGAGTGTGTGTCCTTCTGTAAGCGTGTTAAGCGTAAGTGTGTTAAGAGTCATGGGAGAGTTCACCAAATTTTTTTGGACTCAAGCACAATGTATTTTATGACTCTAGCAACACCCCTGATTGTTAGTATTAATCAGCATTTTCAACTCTAGAACTGCCACAAAGTATTGTGAAAGCAAATGTCTAGGGGGAAATACCTTCCCTGTATATTTGTTTTAAGGTCGAGAATTTGTGTGGTTCAATCTTGCTTAGGAAATGAGGCAGTAATTAGTCCCTAGGGGCCTAAGTGACTGTGGATGCTTGCACCATGCTTCTGATCATTCAATTCAAGCTTTCACTCCAACTACTATCAAGGAATTCTGACAAACTAATTGCTTTTTCTATTGCAATAGAGGCTGCTTTTCTCTTGGTCAGACAATATGTCCTTTGCACAGCTATTTATAGATGTTAGGAAATGGGAATCAATTTCGAGTGTAAAGTTGTTTGGTTGATTCTAGGTCAGTGAGGAAAACTCTGTGAAGAAAAACACCTAGTTATATTTGCTGGCTTAAATGCATTATGACTCTTCTCAAATTGTTGTTGAGTTGGCTCCCAAACCTCTTGTTTCAGTGGGTCCAGACAAGCACCTCACTAGGAACAAAGCATTTCCTAAATCCACAAGTCATATCTTTACTGGATCCAATCCATGCCACCAATCTCAAATTCCTCAGTGCATGCTTGCTGGTTGAGATGTGTCTTGAAAATGATGAATGTGTGTTGCTGGCCCATACGGAAGAGCATAGAAGTCACTCAGAATCCATATGATTTTTTTTATGAGTGTATTTGCTAAGGTACTAACGAATGAGGTCAGTTAGAGGGGTTATACCTACAATGAAACAATCTTACTGAAATCACCATAGGAAACTTTAACAACTTCTTTAGAAATGTGTGGTGGCAGCAATCAATTTAAGATAAATAAACAATACATAAATAACCACAAGCCTTCACACTACCAATCCACACAATTAAATTGCAGCAACAGGACAACGGCAAATAAACAAACTGCAAACTCAGCCATAAAGAATATTTGATTCCAAGAATTAAAGAGAAACCAAAACCATATGCATTCAGGCACCTGCATGACACTATTTATTACACTATAGTACCCAAAAATTGTAATTTAAACATTAATCCAATTATACAAACTGTGTTTATAGAGTCCTTTAATTTAGTAAGAAAATAGTGACATGAGTAATTTAAACTCTCTTGACTGTATGTTAACACTGATGCTACAAACGAATGACTACGGTTTCTTAGTAAAGAACAGAGATCTCTATTGAAGCTTGGCTTTTGCACCAGTTACTTTTATTTAGCCTAGAGGTATGTGTTTTATCAAGAAAAACAGTATAAAAATAAGCTATTTTCAAAGTAAAAGTATGCTACTGTGAGCATCTGGTTTATACTGGTTTTCCTCCATTTTTTTCATAGAATATAGTTAACAAAGTTGATGCATTTAAGAGGCTAAAATATTACCCAATACGAAAAAACTAAAGTAATTTCACACAGTCTGTGCTCGAAAAATATAAATTCCAATCTTGCAAATTCTGTATCCTCACCACAAAATGACCTACACATTTTTTTTATATATTTTGTGTTGTTTCTGCAATATTTCCACCTATTTTGTTTTGTAATGTGTGTAATAGTTTGTTCTTTCTAGTCTTCAGTCTTTTTAAGTGGGCGTCCTAGAAAAATATATTTTAATAATATAATCGTAACACATCTTTAATCTGTGTATTTAATCATCTAAAAGAAGACATCGAAAGTCATGTTTTTATAATGTTTGAAAATGACAAACTAGGCAGCAGCGACTATAATAGGAAAAATATATCGGGGGTACCAATGTCAAAACTGGGAGGCACTAAAAACTTCCTGACGGGACGTGCCACCATTGGCTCTATGGAGGGTTTTTTCTTATGTACAGTGATTCATAGCAAAATGCTGCACATACAGACACTAGGCACCATGACCACTTCAAGTCAATGAAGTGGTCATGGTACTTATTTATTTATTTATTTATTATTGCTATTTATATAGCGCCAACAGATTCCGTAGCGCTTTACAATATTATGAGAGGGGGATTTAACTATAAATAGGACAATTACAAATAAACTTACAGGAACAATAGGTTGAAGAGGACCCTGCTCAAACGAGCTTACATTCTATAGGAGGTGGGGTGTAAAACACATTAGGACAGGAATTTACAATCAAATAAGGTGGGCTGCCCTTTAGGAGAGGGCAAGAGACAGGTATGTGAGGTAAGGGTTAGTCTTGGAGGCCATAAGCTTTCCTTTTACTTGGAGTAAACCTTTAACTACAGTGGATATACATTCAGTGGCACTATTCTGAACACAAGAAAAAAACTTGCTTACCCCCTACCCCCCGCCAGCATGGTATCGTTATGCAGGATTGCCATATTAAAGGATACCAAATTAGGGAGCTATTTACTAAACAGCTGAAATATCAAAATTAAGAAAAAGCCCTGTTTAGTAGCTAACTCTTGTTTGCTCTTTATAGGTGGGATTGCCACATTTAAGAACAGCAAATAATGGAGCTATTTGTTTAACAGTGCCAAAATTTGGTATCCTTAAATATGCAAATCCCACATAAGTTTAGGGAGCTAAATTGGGAGATCAAAATTAAGAAAAGACAGTAAGGTACTTTTTACATAAAAAGGGTACTAATCCACATGATAATATGATTATGTTGCAAGTTCATAAAATCATGGTAATACTCTATCTTGAACAGGTGGGGCAATTTTGAGTACTAGTTTTTTAAAAGGATATGCAAAAAATAAAAAATAAGAGAGAGCCCAAAAAGCAGGCTATAGAATAAATGAGGTAAATGCTAAGTGTTTTTTGCTAAAAAAAAAAAAAAACAACAACATTTTAACCACATCCATTAGATGTTACAAGAATAAAATCAAATTATAAAATTGTTGTTTGTAATCTAATAGTATTTTATGAATACAGTTTTTTTTTTTAAATTACCACCAAAGTGCACACATAAGTAAATAAGTAAATACTTAATAAAGGTACTTAAAGTACAGTATGAACCAATATATATTTTAAACAGCTCAACACACGTGTAAGTTAGTACCTCAAATTACACACAAGTTATTGTAAAAAAAAATAGAGTGAACCCAATGGAATATACAACAAAGAGTGGACCCAGTGGAGCTATAAAAAATATATACAAATGAACATGCTCGTAAATACAGAGAGGGGTATATTAGAACAAAATTTCTAAAAGAGAAGGAATGGCAAAAATGTTGTAGTATGTCAAAACTAACAAAGTGACATGTGTATAAAAATGTTGTTCTAATATACCTCCCTCTGTATTTAGGAGGGTAAGTGTTCATTTATATTTGTAAATACTTGACTTTTACTAATTGTCTTTAAAGTCTAGGGCATTTTAGACTGTTATTAGCCTACAACAGAGTCCAGTGTGCTCAGAGACCATGGCTTTTTGTTTTGATATATGTATTGTGTAGGCATCATTTTCAATCCCTCTGCATGGATTTTAATGGTAGAAGGGGAGATTTTGCAAAAATCTGTATGTTTGAAAAGAAACAAAAAAAACCAAAAGGTAAAACAAAATGTTGGTTTTCTTTACAATACATTACACATTTACATTAAAATGTAAGAAGGAACAGTGTGGGTTCAAGATGAAAAGATGTAGAGAACATGGTTAGGAATAAAATTGGGCAGGGTGTTGGGCTGGTAAATGATGTCCATGTATGATTTGTATAATCAAAATCTTATTGGAAATAGCTTTCACATTTGGACTTTCATGTCATATAACATGTCCAAATCCCAATGAGAGGTGGTGATAGGATGAAGGCTTTAAAAAAAAAGTAAACTATTTATTACGAAAGTATTCAACTGGTTTTTGTCCTCCGGGAGGCATAACCACCTAGCAAAGCTAGTGGGTATGCGGCAGTCTCCCGGAGTCAAATGCCAGAGCTGAAAAGGCTCGCGCTGTGCATCTGCACAGCAACAGCCTTTCAGCCAATCAGGTAATCAGGAGAGCCGTGCTGAGCGCGGGATTCCTGATTACCTCAGATTTTTAAAATGGCATCATTGATGGAGGACTCTATTTCTGTGTCTGCCACAGATTTAGTGGATGCCTCTCTTAAAGGCAGCCCCATCAATGTTAGAAAGCTCCATAAAAGAGCTTTCCTTGCCAGGGAACTTTCCTCTTCATCATCTGAGGAGGATTTGGTCCCAGTTTTAAATAAAAAACATAAAGGAAGACAGCTGGTCTCTTCCGACAGTTCCTCCTCTGAGGAAAACTTCTCCGCTTCTCCTTCCCCTCATACTCGTTTGAGTAAAAGAAAATTTAAAGGGACAGGACCCCAAAAAAGGAATAGTGTGTTTCCCTCGTTTGAGCACCAGAAACACCTTCCAGAGGAAAAGGGCAAATCTCGTTGGAGGTTAGATAGTCCCTCTCCTTCCTCTTCTAGAGCGTTCGCTCACTCTTCCTCCCAAAGCCGTCCCAGTTCCAGATACGGCTCTCCAGAAATAGACTGGGAATCCGAGGAAGTGGTTCGTTCAGCGGCTTCCACTGAGAGAGGGAAGCTAAGCAACGTTCAGATGGCCAGAGTAAGTCTCCTAGGAAAGACTCTCCCATCAAAATTATTTCACTCCAGATGGGCTATGGAGCACGACTCTGAGGTTAGAGATTTTGCTAAACTAGCCTTCAGATCTCCCTTGGTTAAGGAAGATGATCTTCTCCTCAGGAACCACATCGGTATCCCGGACATTCAGGCTTTAATGGCCCCAGAGGTAGACCCTGCGCTGTTATCCATCACAGGGAGCAGCGTATCCTCTGATCCCACAGACCAGACTTTTCGCAATATACAGATTTAGTGGATGCCCTTCATCTCTGTTAGCATCTAAGATGGCCCTTTTAAAAGCGTCTGGCAGGGCAGTGCTAATTATCGGCCAAGCCTTTAATTATATATCGAACATCCGCAGATCACGCTGGCTCCATGCAGCTGGTCTGTCCGACCTAGCCCCCAAATCGCATGAGTTCCCAAATTTGGAGGATTCTCACCTATTCGGTCCCTCGTTCATTCAGGAGGTTAAAGGCCGTTACAAGGCAAGGAGATCCTTTTCAGAGCTCAAGAAGACCGTCCCTGGCTACAAAAAGCCCTTTCGGACAGAGGGTCGCCCCTATAGGGCTGCAGGAGCGTCCCGAGAAGCCTCTCACCAGGCCCAGTACCGCCACTACAGTGGAAGACATAAGCTCCCAGGCGGTGGCAGAGGAGCGCATTCCAGAGGCGGTTCAGCCTCCAAAAGAAAACCCATGCATTCAAGTAAGTGTGCCTCCTCATATGCCACTAAATTGGAAGGATATTTCCTCAGACAAATGGGTCCTAAAGATTTTTCAAAGGGGTTTACAACTCCCCCTTTTAAGGTTCCCAGTCCAGAAGTTTGCACCCCTCAGAGAGGTGAACCCAGTGCTAGATGCCTCCCTTTCCTTAGCTTTAAGTCAAGGGAAAATAGAGTTGGCAGACACGTCTATTACAGGATGGGTCAGCCCATTGTTCCCAATACCAAAGTCAGACGGTTCCTGGAGACCGGTCCTAAACGTGAGGCCTCTGAACGCTTTCATCAAAAGGAAAAGGTTCAGGATGGAGGGTTTATCAGATCTTCCAGGCTTAGTACAGAAAGCCTTTTTCTGCATAAAGTTAGACCTAAAAGATGCCTTCCATTCAGTCCCCATAGCCAAGAAACACAGGCGTTTTCTCAGGTTTCAGTGGAAAGGGAAAGTGTGGCAGTGGACCGTTTTGGTGTTTGGCCTATCCAACGCACCATACACATTCTCCAGAATTATGAAATCAGTGATAGCTCATGTCAGACTAAAAGGTTTCATGTGTCTATACTATCTAGACGACATCCTGCTCATGCATCCAGATGGGGAAGCCCTTGCTTCTCAAAGGGATTACCTTGCTTCCCTTTTACAAGACCTAGGATTTGTAGTAAACCTACAGAAATCAGTCCTAATTCCCACTCAAAGCATCCTCTTTCTGGGTTTCATACTGAACACCAGGACTATGTCTCTTGGAATCCCTCGAGACAAATGGGACAAACTACTGGTACATCTCAACTCATCTCTCAGGCACCAGAGTTGGTCCTTGAGAGACCTAGCAAAGATTATCGGGAAATTAATAGCTTTAACACCAGCATACAACAATTCCCCCTTACTTTGCAGAAGAAGTCAGCTGTTTTTAGGGAACCGACTAAGACAGGGTGGCCATTGGGAATCAAAATTTGTTCTCCCCAAGAAGGTCAGAGAAGAACTGAAGTCCATTTTGGAGTTAGAAATTCCACTTCCTCGTCCACTGTTAGAGCAGCCTGCGACAGTCACTCTGACGTCAGACGCCTCAAGTCACGGTTGGGGTGCGTTTACATCCCAGAACGCCATAAGGGGAATCTGGTCAGACCAAGAGAGTCACCTCCATATAAACATTTTGGAGTTACGAGCTATAAAATTAGCTCTCAAGGGCCTAGTTCCTCTAAACCAGTCACCGATGTTGGTAAAAGTCAATTCGGACAACAGGACAGCGGTGGCTTATATAAACCACAGAGGGGGTACAAGATCAAGGGGTCTTTGCTTAGAGGCTCTAGATCTTTGGTCCTGGGCCTTAGCAAACAACGTTCAGGTCTTCGCAGAATATGTTCCGGGAGAGGCGAACGAGCTTGCAGACTCTCTCTCTCGCCAAAGTCTGTCCCTGGCAACGATTCAATTAAAGATTGCTCTTTTCCAACGGATAGAAAGCAATTTTGGCCAGAGACAGGTAGTTCTGTTTGCATCCCAAACATCTGCTCAAACCCCCAGGTTCGTCTCCCGAACCTGGACAAAGGGAGCTTGGAAAATGGACGCAATGTCTTTCCAATGGACGGATGTTCCAGCCCCTTATGCTTTCCCCCCTCCATCTTTACTGATGAAAGTGCTGGAGAAGATCCGCAGGGACAGGGTGCAGAGCTTAGTTCTCGTTTATCCAGTATGGACCTCCAGACCCTGGTATCCCTTGATCCACCAGTTAGTCAAGGGAATCAAGATCCCATTAGGCATGACAGTGGACTGCTTTCAGGGAACCAGCGATCTTCTGCTCAAGCTCCCGCAGCTAATGTGGATCGCAGCCCTGGTAGGCTGTTAACACATCCCCTTTTATCGGATCAGGTCTTGGATATTATTAACTCATCTTTAAGACGTAGAACTAGGGTAAGATATAGAAAGATGATCGAGGAATTCAAAGAATGGGAGGTTTCTTTTCTGTCTAACACACAAGGATCTGATACCATTCCTTTGGCGTTAGAATTTCTTACCCTTAAGTTCCATTCTGGTTTATCTGTCAGTTCAATCAAGACCTACGGATCTGCCTTAAACTTCCTGATCCCCAACCTTACTCAGGATGCCCTGTATTTGAGATTACTAAAAGGGTTAGCCGTCTGCCGCCCATATACCCCACGCTACACATCTACTTGGGATGTAGATGTCTTATTAAATTTCCTTAAGTCTTTGGATAATGCTAAAATTGATTTAAGATGGACTGCTATTAAGTTGGCTTCTCTGCTGTCCTTGGCCCTGGCAGCTAGAGGAGCAGAGTTAACTCAAATCCATATTTCAGAACCTTGGTTGTCCAGGACCCCGGGAGGTTTCCATATTATACTAAAAGGCAGACAAAAAACATCCCATTTTTCTCCTGGTCCGGTAGAACTGGACTTGGTCCAAGATTCTTCCGATCCAGGCTTATGTTTAGTCAGTTTGTTACAATCGTACCTTCAACTTTCTGCTGGATTTAGAAATGATATCAGTCAATTATTCATTACATCAAGGAATCCCTTTCGTCCAGCCAAGGTTAATACAATTAGAGGCTGGATACTTTCCGCCATGTCTACGGCTGGAATTGATGTTTCAGTGTTCAAAAGCCATTCAATTAGGGGAGCCTCGGCTACTAAAGCAGCAGGAAAGGGCCTTCCTCTCCCTAATATCTTAAAAGCTGCAAGATGGTTGTCCAGTAAAACCTTTGTTAGATTTTACTGGAGGCCATCAGAAGTTGAACGCCTTCAGTTTCTTAGGACCACCACCAGGTGTGTGCTATTCTACCCACTAGCTTTGCTAGGTGGTTATGCCTCCCGGAGGACAAATCAGAGTTTGCAGGAATCTATGATCTGCAAACTTTCTTTGTCTTAGGGATGAGCATAACCACCTAGCAATAGCGCCCGTCCCACCCTCCTCCAAGTTAAGAGTTTTGCCTGCTGGTGGTAGTTTGCTTTCTAAAACATAAGGTTATCTGGTGCTTATTCAACATTTGATAACCGTTCTCTGTTTCGTTTTTTACAGACTATAGCCGTACTCCAAGACCGGACCAACAAACCAAAGATCCACCTAAATAGGAGAAGTGGATGCAAGTAGTCTCGTCGGTTCAATATTCGCATGGACTCCCTGCATAAAGAATATGTTTGCTGAGACTTGTTTCAACATTTCTCTTCTCTTTTATTGAACTTATTTCGTTGCAATTTGTTGAATGTTTCCACTATTCATTTGTTACTCTCCTTTGGCATACATTGTTGCCTTGTTTTTCAGTTCAGCTGTTTTATACAAAGTTTCAAGTCTATCTTGTATGTCTTCATGATTTATTAAATATTTTCTTGTTCCCCTGTACTATTGGCATCTTGAACTGTTTTATTTGCGTTTAGACGTTTAAATACATTCCCGTACACTGTCGGAAATATTTATCCTTAGTACTTCGTGGGATGTGCTAACCATCCGCAGTTTCCCAATTTTAAAAATCTGAGGTAATCAGGAATCCCGCGCTCAGCACGGCTCTCCTGATTACCTGATTGGCTGAAAGGCTGTTGCTGTGCAGATGCACAGCGCGAGCCTTTTCAGCTCTGGCATTTGACTCCGGGAGACTGCCGCATACCCACTAGCTTTGCTAGGTGGTTATGCTCATCCCTAAGACAAAGAAAGTTTGCAGATCATAGATTCCTGCAAACTCTGATGTACTTTATGGGATGAATAGAGATTACAATTTGAGCACATTCCTCTAACACATGTCTTTCGATTGTATTTCCACAGGTTTTGATATTACTGAGGTTGTCACCAGAGTTTATTTAGTTTATGGGAATCCACTGCCCCCAAAGTAACTTACAAACATTCACGCCTCTTATTTACCAGATTCTTGTAATAGTCCAATGTATTGGTTTGTCCATGTTTATTTGTTACAGTCTTTATGTGAAATTCCATTTTTTTTTATATTTGGTTCATTTTAATCTATCAGTATGTAGATCTTGTGAATATTTTACATTTATCTGTTTTAAATGGCACAACTTATATGTAGTAAAGTAATTACTATATAGTATTGTTGTATTACTATTTTGCACTTTCTTTTAGAATCTTTAGAACTTTATCTCTCCAATTGCCCTTTCATATATTCTTTGCACTTTACCATGTGGCTTGTCTTACTTGTCATGATGTTGGATGCACTTAGTTATTTGTCAATTACTGTTTTGAGGGTGATGGTACACCCCTTGATGTAATCAAGTCCCTATTTATTTTCACAAAGTTAATGTGTATGTGTATGTGTATGTAAGGTTCGTTAATGGCCTTGTGTGGCCAAAACATCACCTTTCAGTTTTGCACCTTAATAAAAGATCAGAATCAGATTAAAGGTTTGTGCTGGCAATTCATTTTTTTCTTGGTATTTATTTTTGGTTGTTGAAGAAACCAATGTCTATGTACCATGGGTTGGACGGTGTGACGGAACCCCGTCTTTTCATAGTTTTCCACTTGCATTATGTGTTTCATGTATTGTGCCTGTATATGCAACTGTGGGCTGACTCCCCCCTCTTTTTGTGAATGTAGTGTCTGCCTGGACCTCTCACCCCTTCCCCCTCCCTCCGTTTTCCTGTCACAGCAGGTTGTGGTCACAAGGACACTGCCAGACCAGTTTGAACTGGCTGCTTTGTCCCTCTTCCATCCCCCCATCAGCTTCTTGGGATTGAAAACCCTGGCGTATTGTCTTAGAGACCCTATGTAGGGGTCTGTGCATGAAAAACCATGTGTGACAAAATAAACAGTCAGTCAGTGTTATAACCTCCAGGACTGTGTTCCGTCCAGTTACTGGGTGGAAAATGGATGCCTGCTTGTTGTAAGGGTTCCTGAATGGCTGAAGGAAGGGAAATAGCGGAGGTAACCGGTCGGGTTACCTGTGGTCCACTACAGACGGTATCCTCATATCCTCAGACCTCCTGTTCAAGTGTTCACTCTATAGTGACCTCAGAGACCAAGGAAATAACTTCTTTCTAAATGTGGTTTGGGAACTGGACATAGACTGTTACACCCAAGTCTCTTTGTCTATCATGATCACTGTGGTTGATATACAGTTTTGTGCCCTGTTTATCATTGTAAGATATATTGAGAAAGATGGCATTTGTTGGCTGTATAGGGGTAAGGAGACATTGACTATACTTACCTGCATGTCCAGA
Source organism: Pelobates fuscus (assembly GCF_036172605.1). NCBI lineage: Eukaryota > Metazoa > Chordata > Amphibia > Anura > Pelobatidae > Pelobates > Pelobates fuscus. Next base: position 125,700,694 of record NC_086324.1, read on the forward strand.
AACTTCAGAGACGTGCTAAATTTAATTTATTTCTGCAAAAACCATTAAAATATATATATTTAAAATAGCATTTCTTGCATAATGCTTTCTATTTTAGGCACACTCATTCATAACGAAAATAAGGTCTTGTTTTTTCCAATGTGGTGGTAGAAGGATTTAATGTCTTAGTTGCCAAATTGTGATATTGACATAAGAAAGAATTTCAATGTGCTAAATGTGTGGAGATATAAGGAAGTGAGCTGGAATCTGAACAGAAGAGTGAGTATTTGCATGTCAGCAAAGGATTAAATACTAAGCAAGTTCTTTCAGCATTTTTACGTTATAAGATAACAAGGCTGTCACAAATTTTAAATAGACATTGAAGTCATTAGTACAATTATGCTAACGAGAAAAAAAAACTACATACATGTAATCAGATTATAATATAATGACTTAATATGTAAACATTGCTAATTTTTAGGGTGATACTGATTTTCCCATCCTGGTACCTACAACATTTTGATGGGAACCTGTAACAGAAGGCTTGTAAAAATGTAGGTTCCACCTTTCTATTTTGTCAACAAAGAATTGAAGGAGATTTACATTACTATTTATCTTTTAATTGCATGAATTAAAATACAAATGAATAATTCACCACATATTGCTCAAACACTAGACACATTTACTAAACATAATTATTTTGCATGCACCTAGAATAGGACCTTTTTCCACAACTTCTCATCCTACTATTACTACTACACACCTCTAGGCAATGCTTCAAGTGTACGGACTCTGATAAAGCCACTTCTTCAGGAAGATAATTCCACATCCTTATTGTTCTTAAGGTAAAAAAAAAAAAAAACTTTCCTTTGGCTTAGACTAAAACGTCTTTCTTCCAGTCTATATGCATGACCTTGTGTCCTATGTATAGTCGTGTTTGTGAATAGATTTCCGACAATGGTTTGTATTGGCCCCGAATATATTTGTATAATGTTATCATATCCCCTCTGAGGTGCCGTTTTTCTAAACTAAATAGGTTTAAATTTATTAACCTTTCTTCATAACCAAAATGTTCCATTCCTTTTATTAATTTTGTAGCCCGCCTCTGCACTTTTTCTTGTGCCATACTATCCTTCTTTAGAACAGGTGCCCAAAATTGCACAGCATATTCAAGGTGTGGTCTTACCAGTGATTTATAAAGAGGCAAAATTATATTCTCATTTCGAGAATTAATACCCTTTTTCATGACAATACCTTACTGGCCTTAGCTACTGCAGATTGACATTGCACATTGTTGCATAGTTTGTTGTCTATAGCAATTCCCAAATCTTTCTTGTGTGTTGTTATCTCTAATTCGATTTTTATATAAGTTGCTTGTGCATTCTTTACACTGAAGTGCAATAATTTGCATATCTATTGCCATGGGTTCTTCCTTAATATATACGGAGGAGAAATAGTTGTTTAAAATGTGTGCCATTTTTAGAATTCATGTACTTAAAAATACTTTAGGGTTGGTTTTGCTCTCTTTGGCTATTACTTTCTCATTTTGTAGTTTAGCGAATCCTTTTGCACACATTATTGGCTTCCTTCTATCTTTTATAGGATGCCTCTGATTTATCCGATTTAAAGGCTTTGAAATTATTTTTAATTTCTTGATTCACTTTTCCACTAAGCCGCCTTTGTTTCAATTTGTTTCTTTTATATGTATTACCCAATGGTACATACTGAGAAATGTACCTTTAAAATATCTGTTTGAAGATATTCCATTTATCCTCAGTGTTCTTTTCACTAAAGAGTTTACGCCAGTCGTCAATATATTGTAAAGCTGCACTTAAAATTTGAAATTGACCTTTTGAAAATTATATGTTTTAGTATTCCCAATGTGCTTTTGTTTTTTTTTAGTTTAGCTCAATGGACACTATATTGTGATCATTATTTCCCAAGTGCTCATCTACTTGAATGTTGGTCAGAAGATCAACATTTTTTGTTAGAACCAGGTCCACACAAGCATACTTTCTAGTTGGTGCTTGTACCAGTTGTTACATAAAGGTGTTCAAAAATCTAATTCCCTTTGCTGAACTACTAGTTACTCTGCCCCAATTTATGTCAGGGTAATTGAAATCTCCAATAATTAACGTGTTACCCAGATTTGAAGCTTTCTCAATTTGCTCAAACAGCTGTTGTTCCTCATCAATATTGACATTATATATATGTTTATTTAGTGTACTTGAGCTCTGTACACGTATTGGTAGCATCATTAAAACAAATTAGTTTTGCTATTATTATAATATGTATGTCACAAACTCCATCACGCTCAGGCAGGCATTTGATTTGCTTCAGTGGGTGAAAAGGTTAAAAATCACTATTTTTGTGTACTAGACCAAAAATAATGATTAGAAAATACCTTTTTTTCTAAATTCTTTATTTTTCTGTGTGCATGAGGAGTTACGAGCATATGTCAAGTGCCACAACAGAACGCATGGATTAAACACCAGTATTGACAATGTGGAGCTCAAAAACTGCACTTCTTTTTTTTTAGTCAAAACAATCTAGGAATAATTTTGGCATGTAATAAAAATAATCCACGTTAAGCTGATATCAATAAAACAATGCTAAAGTAGCAAGCGCGTCTTTGATTATATTAACTAGCAACATGGGTGTGATAAGCCCAGGTTTTTGGTCCCAGTATTTACTGTTGCTCCGTGGTGGTTTGCGCTGGGGTGCCCTAGCTAGGTAGGGACTGCACTATGGTGCAGAGTAGGCGTACGTTGCTCTATGGTGCGGTGCCTAATGCTGGGGTGGTAAACCTTTGCGGGAAGACGTGTGCCCAAAATACGGTGGTTTAAACCACGCTGTTATAGCTGTTGGGTGGGCTGGTAGCCTGCGCATTATACCCGCTTGGTTGTGGGTTGAGCTGTGAGCTCTTGTGCCCCAATCTAGTGTTGCTTAAATAAACCCTATTACCCTAGGGTGGGGGGAGGGGGGGCCAGAAGGAGCCCTGGAATATGTGGTCTGGAGGTGCCTGGAGTAACTAGAAACCGTGTGGGTGCCCCACAACAAATGGCCACCGTAACTATCAATAACGGTGAGAACAACCTAATGTTTATGCAAGGTCAGTCAGTGAAAAGAATGGTGCTGCTGAGAGTTGGTGGTCTGGAAGCAGGTTGGTGTTGAGATTGCCTCAGGTTATGGCCACCGTGTGAGCCACTGCCTCGGCCCATCTGGGGACAAATGGGACCACCCTTGCGGGGTTCCAGTTGGAGGAATGGGCTGGCATGGTGCTTGTCTCCCTATGGGGCAGAGAGACCATAGGAAGTCCAAGGTCAAGCAGCAGTTCTTTTGCCCCTTGTAAGTCCCGGACGTTGGTGGCAGTGTTCCCGTGGTGGACTTGCAGTGTGCGTGAGCCTCTCCAGTTGTAAGGGACTTTGTGCTGGCGTAGGAGGGCCGTGAAAGGCTGGAGTGAGTGCCGCCAAGCCAGAGTAGACCCCGATAGGTCGGTATAAAAGGAGAGCTGCATGTTCTCGAATGGATATGGAGAGTGGTTCTGAGTGGCTTGCATCACTGCCGTCTTGTCCCCGTGATCTTGAAAGTGCACCAGGAGGTCACGTGGGGCCATTGTTGGGGCCTTGGCTGCTCGCGGTAACCAAAACAATCTTTCTATGGGCACTTGCCTGGCTTGTTTGGGCGGTAGGAGTGCCTGCAGGAGTCTCCGCATCATATGTGGTAGCTCGGTCTCCGGTATCTCCTCTCTGACACCTCGGATTTTGACATTCCGGCTACGCCTCTGATCCTCCAGTGCCGCGATGCGCTGCTCGTTGGTAAGGTGCTGTTGTTTTAATTCTTGCACCGCTTGCTGCAGAAGTTGTGTTTGGTGCGTGTTGTTCCGGGAGTTAGTCTCCAGTGTACCCAGGCGGCCCGTCAGACCCTGCAGGTCCTTGCGCAGTTGGACCATGTTGGCTTGTATTGTGAGTTGAAGCCCCGCCAGTAGTTCTTTCATGACCGCAATGGTCACCAGAGAAGAGTCCGGCTGCTGGGGAGTCTGGAGGGGTGCTATCCCATCCTGTGGGTGCTCCGTTTCCACCTCACTTGTGAAGTCGTCGAAGACATCGGAGCCGTAATCCTTGTAGGCGGCCATGTTTGGGCCCTGGGCGCTGAGCGCTTGTTTCCAGAGATCGCCTATACTTTGGTTTTGCCGCGGGTTGTCGGGCTTGGGCTTTTTAGTTTTGCGGCCCATGTCGGCGGTAGCGGTCTGCGGGTTGGTTTGGTGCCGGATTCGTTGGAGTGGAGCTTTGTTTGCTGGCCCAAAGTGCTTCTTTGCTGCGGAGCTTGTGTGGTGTGCGGCCATTCAGGTTGGTTGCTTCTAGAAAATACCTTTTAACACCACCCACACTAATAAAAGGTGCCACCACCAAAGCAATTTATAAACAGGGTACCCCAGTTTTATCAGGGCAATAAATGCATTTCAACGCATGACTGAAAGTGTATAATGTAATATATTTATGTACAAATATTTGGCATCTATTAGTAACCAGGTTAGATAATTTCTGTGAATACAGATAGTTAGTTCGAGACAAGACATGATATACATTTCATACATAATGCCCCAAAAAATAACATCTAAAATTCCTTTACTGGCCCTCCACATAACCACTCACTGGTTACAATATACATTGCAAGCGTGTGCTATCTGTCAAGCCCTCTCTGACAAATATTACTGGACTTCAGGGATCAGGGTCACAAATTTCACCGTTCAGATGAAAAAAATTCCTTCAAAACTATTTGGCAAAAAAATTACACATTTTATTTAGTATCAACAGAATTTAGTTTACACAACTGTTCAGTGCCAGTGCCACTAAATTTCGATACTAGGCAATATTCAGAAAGGCTACTACCGAAGGCAGAACAGCAGCAAAAAAGGGACTGTAACTACATGCCAATTCTGAGTTGGTAAATGTGGATACTTTTATATATATATATGTGTGAATTTAAAAAATGTGAAGTGAGAACTTAATTTTATAATGATTAATTGCAATTGTTTGCCCGTTGCTATCTAAATGGGAAGCAAGAGTCATTTGAAGTTAAAAAATTTAGATTTATCTCAAGAAGAAAGGAAAAGTCAGTGGGCAGTTGATACCCATTTAAACCTTCCACCTTGTCAAGAAAAAAATCTTTCCCACACGTCCTGTCTTTGGCGTCAGTGACAGTCCTTCAGTGTGGACAAAACAGTGCCTTTTCAGCATCTCTCACTTGCTTATGAGGAGGGAACAGGCACTGCAAGACAGTGAAAGGTATTCAAAAAAAGGAAAAGAGCCACTGCAGCAGCTTGGCGGGAGAAACTTAATTTGAATTTTTTTTTATTACTCACTGCCAGATTTTACAATGTTTTTACAAATTTATAAACAACTTTGAAGGAAAAGATGAGTGGCCAATTGGATCTCAGCCAGCAGATAACGATGGCTCAAGTATTGAACTAAAGAGCAGGGTAACCCAAGTTGAGGAGATTGTACTTGAGGAAGGCTATGTGCTTCATCAGTTGCAGGGACATTTGTGAGCACTGGCGATTCAGAAAAATACTTTCTCACACAGAGCATGTTTTTCTACTTTACGCAAAATTAGCAAATGCAGGCATTGAGCAAGCCTTTGTTCTGAATTCATTTGTTCCAAATTCAGACAAATTGCAGTTTAGAACAAGTCTGGAAGTGCAAACCATGTGGATCATTGCCTTATTCTGCCTGGGTCAGAGTTTTGCCATATGTTTCCATGCCAATGCTCTGATTCCTTATAAACTGCCAGCCTTAGGGTACTGGTGGGTGCAGACCAAATAATCAGCCCACAGGACTACCAGGGACAATTTATTTGAATAAACTTTTATTTAAGAAATATTTTTTTATCATGTAGCCCCACATACCCCTACAATTACTTTTGGGAACAGTATGCATTTAAGGCATAAATGTAAAGTGTGAGGTACTAAAATTTCCCCCAAAGTTCCCAAAATTGAGATATAAGCCTTTGAAATCAATATGTCAAATTTCCATGTTTGAAAATTAAATGAGCAGGAATTCTAATTTATTCCTAGAAGTGGATGGATATATATGGATGTCATTTTGTAACTATGAAATGTAGCCAAGTGCAATTTTGTTTAGAAGAGTTCGTGAGGTTTCCAAAATATCTTATATACATTTATTTTAAAAATGAGAAGTTGTTTATAAAATACTTGCATTAGAAATGTCAATGCCCCATGGGGCATTGTCTACTTTTTAAAATATATACTGTGTGTACGTTTTGGTTTTAGTTTATGGTACATGCAGGGCAAATTGAAAAACTAATGTGCTCATTGTAATATGTGCCATATCAATGCCAAAAAATAGATTAAAAAGTGTGTTGTTCTTTATGAGTTGAACTAGCAAAACTGTTGCAAGAACAATTTTCTTTTTATGTTTTAACATCTTAAAAATACATACACACGTAACATATCAAATTAAAGTCTTACAAGTCATTTATAAAAAAATCTTTAACTTGTAATAGTAAATACTGGTAGGGTCTTCCATTAACTCTGCATTTCTTTCTGTACAAACAAGGTTATCATTTGAGACTTATGAAAAGGAGATTTCTCTTATTATAATAAACCTACTTCCTTCTGTAATGAGGATAGGTCAATTTTCAGCAAGGTGTACAATTTTATAATAATTTTACATTTATAATCATATTAGTTTTATTAGCTAGTGAAAAATCAGATTTGTATTTGGGAGACACAATCTAATTTTGCTTCCCTTTTTCTGGCATAACTAGATATTGTTTCAGTGTGGGAATTCTGCCTTCTGACTCAGAAACAGTACCAGGAAATGAAAAAATTTGATATTAATTGATTTTCCCACTTTTTTATATTTTATATGTGGAGCATTTGGATATCAAACTACCAGATAGAAGCCTCATTTGCTAATTTTAAGAGACAACATTTGTCAAGAGAAAATGTAAGGTGTGTGACGAGATTAAAGGTTTCACTGAGCATCATGGTCACTTCAGATTGAAGTGGTTATAGCGCAATGACCAGCTCTGTGCAGCATTTAATCAGTTCCAAGATTTTATTTTTTTCCCTGGGCTTATCTCTACCTCGACCACAAAATAAGAATGCATTGAGGTAAACATATTATTTTTAACAAATTTTGCATTCTTTTGAATGCATTAACTATATAATGCATTACATTGCATGATATTTTACCCCATTGACTCTCTTTAATGTAGTTAAAATATGCCTTCAAATGTCAGAAAATAAATGTGAAATTTTATTTACTTTTAAACTGCTCCTTTCTCATTGGGAAGCAAGCGGACAGAGTAACTGTTGGATGCTGAAAGTGGTAGTTTGTAAATGTAAGCAAATATTTAGTTTAGAATAAAAGTTAAAGTAGGATACATTTGATAACATGTCATACTAATTCATATCATCCAATTGGAATTCATGAGACAGAGAGAATCACCCTTGAATGTCATCTGGTTATAACCAAAATCTTTATACAAGACAAGAGCAAGGTAAAAACTGTTTTAAGCCATGTGTATGAATATATCATATGCAAATGTAGTATATGGAAGGATTTATAAAATATAAATATATATATATATATATATATATATATATATATAAACCAAGATGCACTCACCTAAACATGCACACTTATAAGGGTGCTGCTAGGGCCAATTTGTAGGGATAGATAGATAGATAGATAGATAGAAAGATAGATAGATAGAAAGATAGATAGATAGAAAGATAGATAGATAGATAGATAGATAGATAGATAGATCAACATTTTTATATATGTTTTGGTTTTTATACCAGTGGAGTTTAACAACATAAAAGATTCTCTCTACGAGCAGAGTAATAATGTGCGGTGTGGTTTATAGTGTGTTGATTTATGTACTGATGTTGCAAGTTACTAGGAGTTCACAATGAATATACATATTTTTCTTGTGCACTTTTTGATGTATTTATTGTCTGTCTATCTAGCTTTCTATCTTTCTTATCTATCAAATATATAGTTATACTTTAAAGGAAGATCAGTAATATCCAATATATCTAGTGGTGTAGTTATAATAATTACATTGTTTCTTTGATAAATATTGAAGTTAGTACTCTGGAGGGAATGTTTCCAAACTCATATTACAAAAATAATCTAGCCAACATTTTTTTACTTGGCTATGGTTTAATGACTAAGATATCAGGAATCTGGATCAAATTGAACAAATTCAATTTCAAAGGCAGACAGCTTAATTTTAAAAGTATCAGACCAATGGAGCTTAGAGTGACTAAGTAAGACAATGAATCAAAGAATTAAACTTGATACTAAAGTGCAAGAGTGTCTTAACCCTTTTGAGTGCAAGGTTTTTAATGCTGTTTACCGTAACATCATGCTCTGCTCAGAATGTTTGATGTGCAATAGGTCAATGCATGCATGTTTAAAGGGTTTGTTCACTAAATATTAAATTGTAGTATGTAAGCAACCAAATCGCAAGTTAGTCTAAAATACTTAAAATATATTCTTCCATTTATATGTCTGTTCTACACATTTACTGAAAACTTGCAATGTCTTTATTTTACCATGATTAATAGAAAACTGTAGTATATGTAATTATTTATTATTTTTAAAATAAGATTTTAACTTTTAAGTACTTTTTCTGGCTTATGCTGTGGGTGGCCTTTTTAAGGAGATGAAGCAGTTAAAGGGACACTATAGTCGCCAGAACCACTTCAACTTAATGTAGTTGTTCTGGTGTCTGCAGCATGTCTCTGCAGGCTCTGCATTTTCAGAGAAAAGGCAGTGTTTACATTGCTGCCTAGGAACACCTTTAGTGGCAGTCACTCAGATGGCCACTAGAGGTGCTTACTACTTTAGTGCACTACATTAAATATTTCCAGCTTTATGTAAATAGAGCATGGTAAAAGCCAATTTGTAAAAAAAAAAAACAATATTGGATTATCAAAGATTAAACAAATGAAACACAGTTTTATAAGATAAATATTCATTATATATATATATATATATATATATATATGTTTACATAACGGCCGTGTCTCCTCCCTCTTGAGTTGGGAGGAGTTGTGGCCACAATGTAAACATCAAAAAGCAACTAATTATGTGAAAAAGAGTCATGGGACACACGCTGAACGTCAAATACACATAAAAAGAGGTATGGAACACCCATTGAACCGGGAATATAATACAAGGACATTGGAATCGGGCAATTATTGAATAATGAACTTGGGTATAAATAAAAGTGATCTTCATTGACATCATTACTGATTGAGGAAGCTTTATGGGTGAAACGTGTTTCGGTTGAAGATAAACCCTTTTTATATTTATCTTACAAAATTGTTTTTAATTTTTTTGTTTAATCTTTGTTGATCCAATATTGGTTTTTTTTCCTCACAAATTGGCTTTTACCATATTCTGTTTAAATAATGCTGGAAATATTTACCATACTAAGGAGCTGGTAATTCCAAGGGGCAGCGTCACCCTTTAGGAGGCGCCAATCTTCCAAATAGAGCCTACTGAAAAAGGATCTATTTCATGTGAGTGAGACAGTGAGATGTGAGTGACATACTTTTATATTATTTTATATTTTTCCCAAGACATATTACACTATTTGGGAATCTCTTTTTATTGGGATTCCAAGGTTACAATATTGAACCATATACCCGGCTCTTCCATTGTGAGTTAAAATTTTATTGATTTAGCAAGTTTCTCTAGATTTTAAGATTCTTTTGTATTTGGTATTTAAGGTTTTAATCCTACCTAAAAGAGTAATCTCATTGTGGGTATAAAAAAAAAAGAGTGAAACACAATTTTAAATAATATAAAAATACACTACCCCTTTTTATTTTGTACCATAAGCATTGTAAATCAGAAAACAAAATATTTGCAAACTATTGGTTTATTTATTGAATGCACTTTATACAGTTTTGGTTAATGGTTGATGTGATTAATCTTGAAATTACACTTTATTGAATTGGCACCTCTAAAATATTGCACAAGTTTGCATGTAAAAGCACTTTTGAGAAGAATTATTTTATAAGTAGATTTTATTAAGCGCTCCACCAAAACAATATACATATTTTCAACTTTTCAAGTTATTAAATGAATAACTTAGAAGTGTTTGAGCGGCTAATTAAAACCACAAGAAAACATTTAATTAAAATACACTGTTTTAAACTCGCACCAATCCTTTTTTTTTTTTTTTTTTTTTACTTTTTTTATTTACACTGCCAAGTTAGTCTGAATAGAAATACACTGATTCCATAATAAAATTGGCATGAAGATAGAGAGGATCAGTTGAAAGGTCTATAGGGAAATCTGAACTTGGAAATTTTATTTCTCTCTCAATATATTACACTGGCCAAATTGACAAACAGTAATATGGTTCGGCTTAAATCAATAAATGTAGGAGGATCTATACAATTTTACCCTTTGGTATAAGCCATTTGGCCACGTAGCAGTACCCCTACAGAACAACTGTACTTTTTTTATTTATAGTTAATGATTTTACTTTTGTATATGCAAATTAATTAGTTTACACACACACACGTGATTTTAAATTACTATTTTAATGCTCTAATATGGTATAGTTAAATTCAAAATATTCTGTAATTTATTTTAAAATTTAGAAAAACACTGAACATATTTTCCATTGTAAAGCAATGAAGGTTCTGTCTAACATTAAATCTTTTATTGTTAACATTCTCATCCTGGAGAGTGATTCATACTGTAAAGTAGCCAATATCTACATTGAAGTCAATTCTATAAATTACATTTAGATCAAATGCATGCAACTCAGATGTATTATTCATCAGGTCAGAAAATTGGTTAACCTGAAACGACTTTAGAATTTAAATTGAACAATGTTTTGACACAACTTAGGCCCGTATTAGCATTATTAAATATATCCTGCCATAGAGCTTGTGTAAATTATCTAATTTGATGAAGTACATAATTGTAAATCACACATGTATTTTTGAAACAGATAAGAGAGCGTATGTCACCACATTTAATTTTTTTTACTTAAGGATCAAGGCTATTTTGTCTTGATACATGTCTGTGACCAAGGACTTTTTGGCACTTTTGCCATGCGTTCATTCAGCACAAATTTACATATATTACAATGAGAACAAAATATTAACACTGGTGAGAAATAAAAAACAAAAAACTATTTTTTTTCTCAGTTTTATATTTAATAATTTCTACACATCAAGTGCAACTAAAAAAAAACGAACTCAAAATAGATTCACTAATTAGCCCTGCTTGTAAAAATGCCCAATATGTCTAGGATTTAAAGAAACACAGCAGGGTCAAGAACAGGGCCAGCCTTAGGTCTTTAGGCGCCCTGTGCAAAACATATTCACAGCGCCCCTCCCTGGTCACACCCACTCATCTATGTATCGTGTATGTATAAGGATGTAGTGTTTGTATAGGGGTATTTAATTCAGATTTTTTTAAATGCATATAGGCCCATGTGTGAATGCTAGTGTGTATTTTTGCAGTGTCACATGCAGACAGTCCCACAGTCAGACATACAGTTAGATGTGCATAGTTATACACACACACTGTCCCAGACGCATAGCCACTCGTACAGTCTTTAAGTTGCATGCATACAGCCACACAGTTACAGGCAGACAGTCACATACACAGTCAGTCATACACACAGTTACAGGCAGTTAAAAGCACAGTCAAAGGCAGACAGTCTCTCACACACACACACACACAAAGTTACTGGCAGCCACAGGCAGACAGTTACACACACAGTCAAGGCAGACAGTCACACATACTGAACAGACATACACACAGTTACAGACACACACACACAGTTACAGACAGACACATACAGACAGGTACCTTTCTCCATTATGCTCTGGAGGGGAAGGAGTGGAAGCAATGTAGTCCCTGTCTAGTAGTTGTGGAAGCAGGAATTCGTTCCTGCTTCCCCCTCAGTGTGCAGCATAACCGCGCAGCATGTAGAGGTCACACTCAGTGCCCTCCCCCTGCCGATTTAGCCCTGCGCCTCCTCCCCCCCCCCCACAGCCACCTGGCGCCCCTTCTTCCATGGCACCCTGTGCGCCCAGCCCTGGTCAGGAACACAAACATGTATTCCTGACCTATAATGTTAAAATCACCACCTAGCTCCCCTGGCCCCACTTGCCTCGTAAATATAGTAAAAGCTGTTGCCTTTGCCCCTGATCTGCCTGCTTGGCTGGAATTAATATGAGATATTGAAATACTAAATTCATGGCATTACCATTTCACAGTGTCATCATAGCAATGACGGTTCTTTTGAGGCTGAATGTTCAACCATGACTGACTCAGTAGATATTTCTTCAAAGACCTTGATCTAACCTACTTTAACTGGTCACTCTCAGAATTTGTGTGACTGTAGAAACAAGTTGAAAAAATCAGAATGAAAAAACAGGGTGTATATGCCAGGTATATGTTAATTAGCAGATTATACTCTTGAGAAACATATATACGAGTCCAAAATTCACGGGAATCTCACACTGAAATCTATTTTCAGTCATATCCTGTTTTTTTCTCACGTTTCTATTTCATAATATGTTTGTTTTTACCTTTTTTTTCCTCCTTTTATATTACTTTATTAAATACTTTATACTGTAACCAGTTTTATATGCTGACAGTGCAGTAACACTGGTTAATGAATAGTGATGTGATGAACATAAAATTTTCGGTTCGCGAACGGCGAACGCGAACTTCCGCAAATGTTCGCGAACAGGCGAACCGGGCGAACCGCCATAGACTTCAATGGGCAGGCGATTTTTAAAACTCTTTCTGGCCACAATAGTGATGGAAAAGTTGTTTCAAGGGGACTAACACCTGGACTGTGGCATGCCGGAGGGGGATCCATAGCAAAACTCCCATGGAAAATTATATAGTTGATGCAGAGTCTGGTTTTAATCCATAAAGGGCATAAATCACCTAACATTCCTAAATTGTTTGGAATAACGTGCTTTAAAACATCAGGTATGATGTTGTATCGATCAGGTAGTGTAAGGGTTACGCCCGCTTCACAGTGACAGACCAAACTCCCCGTTTAACGCACCGCAAACAACAGTCCATTAGCACAACCACAAACTCCCCATTTGCACATGGAAACTACTCTAACTACTAATATAGTTGAAACATGCTACTTTTATTCATGCCAGACAACCATGCAGGCCAGACTAACAAACATGCCAAGGCTAATCATAGTTAACCACCTCAGATAGTAACATGGCTCCTTCTATATACAGAGTAAACATGGCTCCCTCTATATACAGTGTAACATGGCTCCCCTCTATATACAGAGTAACATGGCTCCCCTCTATATACAGTGTAAACATGGCTCCTCTCTATATACAGAGTAACATGACTCCCTCTATATACAGTATAAACATGGCTCCTCTCTATATACAGAGTAACATGGCTTCCCTCTGTATACCGTGATAACATGGCTCACTCTATATACAGAGTAACATGGCTCCCTCTATATACAGAGTAACATGGCTTCCCTCGATATACCGTGTAAACATGGCTCCCTCTATATACAGTGTAAACATGGCTCCTCTCTATATACAAAGTAACATGGCTTCCCTCTATATACCGTGTAAACATTGCTCCCTCTGTATACAGAATAACATGGCTCCCTCTATATACAGAGTAACATGGCTTCCCTCTATATACCGTGTAAACATGGCTCCCTCTATATACAGAATAACATGGCTCCCTCTATATACAGAGTAACATGGCTCCCCTCTATATACAGTGTAAACATGGCTCCTCTCTATATACAGAGTAACATGGCTCCCTCTATATACAGTGTAAACATGGCTCCTCTCTATATACAGAGTAACATGGTTCCCCTCTATATACAGAGTAACATGGCTCCCTCTATATACAGAGTAACATGGCTTCCCTCTATATACCGTGTAAACATGGCTCCCTCTATATACAGAATAGCATGGCTCCCTCTATATACAGAGTAACATGGCTCCCTCTATATACAGTGTAAACATGGCTCCTCTCTATATACAGAGTAACATGGCTCCCCTCTATATACAGAGTAACATGGCTCCCTCTATATACAGAGTAACATGGCTCCCCTCTATATACCGTGTAAACATGGCTCCCTCTATATACAGAATAACATGGCTCCCTCTATATACAGAGTAACATGGCTCCCCTCTATATGCAGTGTAAACATGGCTCCTCTCTATATACAGAGTAACATGGCTCCCTCTATATACAGAGTAACATGGCTCCCCTCTATATACCGTGTAAACATTGCTCCCTCTATATACAGAATAACATGGCTCCCTCTATATACAGAGTAACATGGCTCCCCTCTATATACAGTGTAAACATGGCTCCTCTCTATATACAGAGTAACATGGCTCCCTCTATATACAGTGTAAACATGGCTCCTCTCTATATACAGAGTAACATGGCTCCCCTCTATATACAGAGTAACATTGCTCCCTCTATATACAGTGTAAACATGGCTCCCTCTATATACAGAGTAACATGGCTCCTGAGCTGCGGGTGGGGGCCCTATAAAAGAATAATGGGGGGGACCTACTGTCCTCCCCCGCCCCCACCCCTGAGCGGCGGGTGGGGGTCCTAAGTTACAATAAGAGGGGGGGACCTACTGTCCTCCCCCGGCCCCCACCCCTGAGCTGCGGGTGGGGGCCCTAAACAACAATAAGGTGGGGGGGACCTACTGCCCCCCCCGGCCCCCACCCCTGAGCGGCGGGTGGGGGCCCTAAATGAAAATCCCCTCCTCCCCCATCAAAGGTGACTAGGGGTCCCAAAGCCCCTAGTCACACACCCAAATAAAAAAGCCCCTACCTACCCCCCTCACCCTAAAAAATAGTGAGGGGGGAATAAAATTACTACCCTGTAAAGTAAAATTCAACTTACTATTCAACGTCTTCTCCCCATGGCTCCCTCTATATACAGTTTAAAGATGGCTCCTCTCTATATACAGAGTAACACTGCTCCCTCTATATACAGAGTAACATGGCTCCTGAGCTGCGGGTGGGGGCCCTATAAAAGAATAATGGGGGGAACCTACTGTCCTCCCCCCGCCCCCACCCCTGAGCGGCGGGTGGGGGTCCTAAGTTACAATAAGAGGGGGGGACCTACTGTCCTCCCCCCGGCCCCCACCCCTGAGCTGCTGGTTGGGGCCCTATAAAAGAATAATGGGGACACCTACTGTCCTCCCCCCTGGCCCCCACCCCTGTGCAGCAGGTGGGGGCCCTAAGTTACAATGAGGGGGGGACCTACTGTCCTCCCCCCCGGCCCCCACCCCTGCATGGTGGGTGGGGGCCCTAAAAAACAATAAGGGGGGGACCTACTGTCCCCCC
This sequence comes from Pelobates fuscus, assembly GCF_036172605.1. Taxonomy (NCBI): domain Eukaryota; kingdom Metazoa; phylum Chordata; class Amphibia; order Anura; family Pelobatidae; genus Pelobates; species Pelobates fuscus. The sequence continues at coordinate 125,716,070 of NC_086324.1, forward strand.
CAGCTCACACCCCTGAGCGGCGGGTGGGGGCCCTAAATGAAAATCCCCCCCTCCCCCATCAAAGGTGACTAGGGGTCCCCAAGCCCCTAGTCACACACCCAAATAAGAAAGCCCCTACCTACCTCCCTCACCCTAAAAAATAGTGAGGGGGGAATAAAATTACTACCCTGTAAAGTAAAATTCAACTTACTATTCAACGTCTTCTTTTTTTCTAAAATCTTCATTTTTCAGCCCCCAAAAAAACCAAATAAAAAGCCATCATACCCGTCGAACTTAAAAATAAACTAAAAAACCTGAGAGCAAAAAAAAAATTAATCCATCTTCACCCATGGAGGGCTCCACGCAGATTAGGGTATTAACATATACCCTATTGTTACAATTGTTACTTGAAAAGCATGAGGAATGCCATTGGGGTACCACATGCTCATTTGTTATACCTCCATGCACTACAAAAATAAAGAATTAAAAAAATAACTAAATAAAAAAAAAAAATGAATGCAGCTTCCAAATGAATCTAAAATGGATGCTGTCCAGGAGCTGGGAGGGTCTGCTAGGGAGGGTGTGCTGCTGATTGGCTGGAATGTGTCTGCTGACTGTGAGGTACATGGTCAAAGTTTACTCAATGATGACGAATAGGGGGCGGATCGAACCGCGCATGTGTTCTCCCGCCGTGGCGAACGCGAAAAATGCTATGTTCGCCAGGAACTATTCGCCAGCGAACCGTTCGGTACATCACTATTAATGAATAAGGAAAGGAGAAAAGGGGATCAAAACACTCTCTGACTATGGTCTAGTCCAGTTGTATTTTTAAATCAACATGTAGTAAATCTAACTGACAACAAAATGTTAAAAACTTCTGTTAAACAGATCCACATGACTGCAGACCCAAAATATCTTTACTCCACTATTAACCACACGAACACTTGATATACATATATATTGGAAAGGGCAACAGCTTTATTAACAGTATAATATATATAAAATTCCATAACCAACTTTAACTACTTATCAGCTGTTGGAGGGAAAAGCCAACAGAGTTACCCTCTAAATTCCACTGGCATTTGCCATCAGCCTGACTTGCAGAATCTTGCTCCCCAAGTCCCGATTGGGCAATCCTGTGTTCTTCTTTTACTGCGCTGGCCAGGAATCCCCGCAGTGATAATAAAACACAAACAAACCACAGAAACAATACACCGAAAAATGATCCAATATATAGTTACATAATTTTTAGATTATTATTTTTTGTGTTGCTGGATGTTGGAAGGCAGTCAGGCTCACTAAACATCTCAGTCCAGACTGAATTTCCTACCCATCAACCAAATTCAAAAAACCCTAGGAACCCTGGCTACAATGTATCCCTGTTGGAGGGACTTCCCTAACCTTGATTTTGAGCCGCAGTCATGTCCCCCCTTCATTATTTTGTCCAGGGGGTCTTCTTTCACGCAGGTCTTATATATTTCCATTGGGGTCACATATTATAAATTTAGCTTAGCTGACTTTAAAGATTTCAATATGATGATGTACAACCGAATGGTGAGAAAAATAAGGAGGAGAGACTGAAGAAGTGACACAGAAAGAAAAAGAAACAAGGCAAAGGGAGAAGAGCTCAATAAGTACTGAATAGTAGCGGTTGGTCTTTTTAATGGTCACTATGGCTGGAGTTGATCTTCCATTTCAATGCTTTATGAAAATTATTACTTTTTATTTTATTTTTTTTATTTTTTTTTATTATTTATTTTTGTAGTGCATGAGTGGTACAAACCAGCCATCAACGCCACAACAGCGTTAACAGTGACATTAAAGAGTATACATCAGAAACAATTGTGTGGCTTCTCTAGAAACTGCACCATTTAAAAAAATTTTAGGTAACAAGCTAAATTCACTGAAGATAGAGAACATTCGTAAAGGGTTAATCATGAGTTCTTTTTAGATGATAGAGTACATGCTGAGTGTCCAGTATGGTTTTTATGACATGTATAAGTGACTATTTAAAATTATCGATAGAGACAATATCCTAATGACAGGTGTAGGAACATGCCTGGTAATATTGCCTTTTGGCTATTTTTAACGAAGTTTCTCCGAATATTCAACTCAGTCTGGACACCCTATTAAGTGGGACTGTGACTACTTTTATCATGCCATACTACTGTATGTTATATTTCACCAGTACCATCTATGGGAGCAAGAAACAAAAAGAAACAAAAATCAAAGAACAAACAGTGGGAGTTAGGGACCCTTATGAGCTGTACAGACCCTTAATCTATAGTTAAAGCTAGGATATAAGCAGGTGAAGGTTAGGAAAATTATCACTTTTTAATTCTTATTTACAATCGTTTAGAGTAATCAATATAAAACATGCAGGAAACCTCATACAATACAGTAATATTGAGATCTGTAGATCAAAAAATAAGTCACTAACTCTACTGACTGTAAAGAATAGCAATAAAGAATAGAATCATCTGGGAGAATAGCAAAACGATAATCAGGAAAAGCACAGTCTCATACTCACTATTATACATGAATGAAAATTAATAACCAACAATGATTTGCCTCTGTTGTTGGCTAACACAATATTAATACTTACTGGTGATTCATATTTGCATTTATTTATTTAATAACATTCTCTCTTTGATTCCACTACATAACTTTAGTTATGAAACCAGGGCGTGAACACAATGATTGTTTTGTGATAGATACATTTAAAGGAACACTCCAGGCACCCTAACCACTATTGTTAGCCCTGGCATTAGCAGGTGTTTCCAGCTCCCTATCAGAAGTAGTGAATAAGGGGAGCAGCACCAAGTGGACCCTGGGAAAGAAGTCAAACCATTCTAAAATGGTTTGACTACTTACAGGGAGGAGCAGGGTTGCCAGGACACTGCTGGTACTAGAACTACTACAGTCAACCATAGTGGTTATTGTGTTTAGAGTGTTCCATTAACCAACACATCACAAGCTCTCAACACTATGTTTTCAGCCCCTTACCTCCCTCCCAGGTTCCAGGGCCCTTTCAATACAGTCCTTGAAATATAATTTATTAAACTAAAGAAAAGCTGGTCATCAATCTGCGCAAGCTGAGTAAGATGAGCAATCAGTTCTCCAAAGCGATATAGAACATGTTGAAGTGTTTTTTGATAAGCATCTAGTGACTGAACAGTTTCAACCAATCAGTACTCTAGCATGAAAGCCTACTGGACTAGCTCTGATGGTGTGCACACGTTTGTGCTATTTTATTGAACATGGTGCCTCAGGCTGTTTGTTCAACAAAACCATTCCCCTCGCCACCCTTCCCCCCAAGATTGAAGAAGTTGGACAACTCTCGTATCAAATGTAGGCCTCAATGTAATATTTGTAGCTAAACTTTTCAAATTATTTAATATGTGTTAATTAAAGTTTAAAAATTGCTTAATATTTTGAAAATATGTTGATATTTTTGGATATATATATATATATTTATTTATTTATTTGATACATTTATTTTTTTATATTTTAATATTTTGCTTTTTTTTTTTTAAGTTTATCCAAAGATATTAAATCATTTGAAAAGCTTAGCCAAGAATATTAAATTGAGGCCATAGTTTCTAAACCTAAGGTATGTGCAGCCTTTTGAAAGACTTTTAAAATAGTGAGTTTTTAAATTCAAAGAAATACAAAGCATAGATTTTATTATTATTATTATTATTATTATTGCCATTTATATAGCGCCAACAGATTCCGTAGCGCTTTACAATAATAAAGGAAGGGGGATTGAACTATAAATAAGACAATTACAAGAAAACTGAAAACGATAGGTTGAAGAGGACCCTGCTCAAACAAGCTTACCGTCTATAGGAGGTGGGTTATAAAACACATTAGGACAGGAAATAGCAATCAAATAAGGTGGGAATGAAGCAGAGCTGGAGGAAAGAGTCGAGTTCTGCCCTTCAGGAGAGAGCAAGAGACAGGTATGTGAGGTAGAGGTTACTCTGGGAGGCCATAACTTTCCTAAAAAGATGTGTTTTAAGGCACTTCTTAATGGAGGAAAGGCAAGCAGTGACACGTTGCAGGATGGCAGGGGAGAGGTCTGGGGAGGAGAGATATAGCTGGGTGTCATCAGCGTACAGGTGGTAGTGGAATCCAAATGAGGCAATAGGTTTGCCAAGAGAGGCAGTATAAAGAGAAAATAGAAGGGAACCAAGGACAGAGCCTTGGGGGACTCCGACAGAGACAGGATGAATGGAGGAGGTATCATTAAAAAAGGAGACACTGAATGAGCGTTGGGAGAGATAGGAGGAAAACCAAGAGAGGACAGTGTCACAGAGACCGAGTGATTGAAGAGTTTGAAGAAGAAGAGCATGATCAACATTGTCAAAGGCAGCAGAGAGGTCAAGAAGTATTAGCATGGAGTCGAGTAGTGGCCTTTGGATTTAGCTGCGATTAGGTCATTCGTAACTTTGATTAGAGCAGTCTCAGTAGAGTGGAGAAGGCAGAAGCCAGATTGAAGAGGGTCAAGGAGAGAGTTGGAATTGAGGAAGTGAGACATACGGGTAAAGACAAGTCTTTCCAGAAGCTTTGAAGAAAAAGGGAGCCAAGGGATGTTTTTTTCAGGATAGGTACTACCGTAGCATGTTTAAGGTCAGCAGGGACAATGCCAGAAGAGAGAGAGCAGTTGAAGATGTGTGTTCAGGGAGGCACAAGACAAGAGGAGATAGATCTGATAAGGTGAGATGGGACAGGTTTAAGCATGGAAGTGGTGGGGTGAGAGGAAAGGAAAAGCACCGCCACCTCATGTTCAGTACCTGGGGAGAAAGTCTGAAAGGTAGGAAAGGCATGATCCACGTGTGGTTGAGAAAGAGAAAGGCAGGGTGGGTAGAATTCTTTCCTTAGCTGTTGTCTTGTCGGGCCCCCCATGTCACATAAAAAAAAAAATCAGGCTTTTTACTTACCTTTTCCAATGTCAAGGCTCCCTCAGCACATCTCACCTCTACTCCTCCCCTGACATCATGGAGGTGGCATTGCCTCCTCTGGTGTTGTTCAATCCAATGCACTTTGTAGAGGAGCACTGGGGAACTAATATGCATGTGTAGTAAACATCAGTTGAAGCTTACACTTCACATGACCGAGTTTCCCTGGCTCAGTGCTGAGGAATCACCTCCAGTGACTGTCAGTGTAAAATCTGTAGTTGTGTTTAAGCCTTCAATGCAAACATTGTCATTTCTGCAAAACGGCAATGTTTTACCTTGATGTGTTAAAACTATGGTGCCAATGCACACAGGTCACTTCTTTGGGATGAAGTGACCTGGCTGACTTAAGTGGTTCTTTAATATCACAGAGGCATATCACAGATATATTTAATATGACTATTATTTTTAGATACTTGCTTCTTAAATATTTGAAGTTAGAGTTATTTGGCAGGAAACCTCAGATGCTAGTGATACTGATCATAAACAGTTGAGAAACACTGGTGTAAACAAGCATAATAATTGAAAACCATATTAAATTGCAATTATTGCAGAGCTGCAAGTTAATTTTATCTTTTATGAGATCCCTTGAAACCAGAGCACATAATTTGGCACATTGCATGTTACAATAATTAGAAAAAGGCAAGCTGTACTAACACAAGTGAAATTCTTTGAAGATGTAAAGCTACCGATGTTCCCACTGGGAAAGCAGACATTAGAAAATAAAAAGAATTAAGAGTGATGCTGAAAATGTAGACACATTAAGTAAATCAGTATCCTAACAGCTATATTGCCTCTGGCTCTTTCCTTAATATACTATGTATACCAGGACTTTCTTTTCTACAAAGTTCTCCAAAAATAACAGAAAATACATTTGAAAGTGAAAAGGTACCCAGCTTGATATTACAAAATAGTCGCAATATAAAAAGACAATATATAAAGACAGAAAAATCATAAAGTTCAGCCACTGTATTGTCTTTTATAATAGCATGCAGATCCACGTGATGTATAAAGAAATACCAATCATTTAAGGAGACCATCTCTAGTGATTATTTATTTATCACTTTGAAGATTCCAAGAAAAGAATGGGAATTAGTGGAGAAAATGCTAATTATTTAAATGCATCAAAGAGAAGAGAGATATCAAGAGTTTTAGCCAGGAACAAAGAAACTCTTAAGGCAGCAGAGATCAGTCATATTTATCCATCAAAGTTTAATGTCAACAGGCATGTGGATGAGAAAATATGTCAATTGCAAATACATTTATTAGACGGAGCAGAAGCCAGTGTAAGTCTGAAAGTCAAAGTTACTTAAGGAATTCAGACTCAAGATCTGTGCTGTTATGTAGTACATCTGGTTTCGTACCATTAATTTTAATGTGCTACCTCTAGCATATCCTTTTCTTTATATAAATATTGTTCCTTTTGTGGCACAACCCATTCATATTAATTTAAAAAAAAAAAATCTTTACGATTGGTCTTGAGAAAACTATTGGTGGGTATCATCAGTGAGCTGTTATTTTTTAAGAGATAGTGCTTGATAGTGTACCTTTTTTTTCTCTATCTTCAGATCAATCATATAGATCAGAAAATAAAAATAGAAAAGCTCAAATAATCCTGACTCTGACAATTAAAAAAAATATTCTGACCCTAAAGCCCACTGATATGTCTAAAAACAAAGACCTCCCAAGGTGCTAGGAGAGCTAATATGTCCAACCTGAAGCTGCTTTCAAACCCAACCAAACACAGTGCATCTCTGAGCAAACTTCCTGACTATTAAATATATAAGATGCAGCTAATACCATTTGGATTACCCAGTGGAACCTTTTTCTCAGGTCAGAGTTATACTTTCTACATAAATATATTTTGGCATGCAAATATCCACACCACCACTTTCTTTTGTGCATTTAGCCAAAAACTTTAAAGTTTTAGCAAATAATGCAGTCAAATCCACCAACCCCTTGCTAGGATTGCCAAAGGTTAAATGAACTATTTATATACCCATAAAAAATATTCTTAGCTGAGCTCAAATTTTACCACATGACAGGAGGCTTCCTATTTTGCATTACTTTCTTTACTTAAAACTCCAGCAGCAAATATTCATATAAAAGATAAACCAATCAAAACACAGGATATTTAAGGCTGAGTCCGCCCACATTCCTCCTCTTTCTTTGCTGCTCCAGCAGGATACCGGCCAGAGTATTTGCTTCTGCTGTTTGGTTTTTACTTCAGCTGTTTATTTAATTTCTGTTGTATCCCTCTGAATCATGTAGGTATTATCTCCAGATACTATGCACTCCACCTGTCTTCCCTCCCTGCCCGTTTCTCTCTGCTCTGTTTGGGGTCTATTTCTGGGTCTCCTGCTTGGGCCTCCCTTTCCCGGCAGACCCTTTTGTCCTTTTGTATTCTGCATGCCGCTGGGGCTCTCCAGGCTGGGGGAAACTCCCATCGGGTAGTAGGGGTGCTTGCGACCTATCTACTGTTTACCAGGAGGGGGTCGCGAGATTCACTGCGGCTATCCTGGAACTCATTGCTATACTGCTCAGTCAGTAATACATGCATAAGCCTGTAATAGAGGGTACAAAAACTTGTGAACGCTGGATGTCACTACTGTGACATTGCTGTGGCCTGTCAGTGCAGACTGTCTGTAACAGCTGCGCGCAGGGGTGAGCCCCCTGCAATACTATTGGGGTGAGCCCCCATATATCCTCTGACTACCTTAAACCCGGGCTTCTGTGCCATATGGGACTTGACAGGGGTTAATCCCCAGATTAGCGGTACCTTTCTCCACTCATATATGATGGGATGAGCCCCCATTCACATACCTCCCAGACCCGGGGACTCAGAGGTTCTCCCCTCTGTCTTTTGGAGACTCTCAACGCCTCCCCATATTTACAAGGGTATATTACCAGCCTCTCCTACCGACTGGCTTTGCATACAAGGTCTATGCATACACATATACGGCCTCTGAAGGCAAACCTCATACTGTATATTGCAGGGGGGACCTCTCCAACAGGCCTGACAAACAAGCGGAGTAACTGTGTCCTCTCCTTTACATTAGGCACGTGATACAATATGTCGGACTCACCGCAACAGACGCAGAACTTCCAGTCCATTATCAACGCGGCGGTGGTGGCCTCCATGGAAAAGGCCATATCTAAAATCCTGATGCACCTCCCTCCGGATAACACTTCAAGAACCGGAGGATGTCTTGGGTTTAGAGGATTCCACAAAGAACCTCCTACCCCTATCTAAGCAGCATCAGAAAGGCACCACGGGGCCCCAGCCTAAGGGGAAGGGACCGCTCAAGTGCTCCAGGCAGCTGGCAACAGCCAAACCCGTATTCCCAATACCCTCCTCGGACGAGGAGGATGATTACCATCCTGAGTTTCTTGACATCCTGGATAAATGGAGAGTGGAAGATTCTGGATTGGAGCAAGAGGGCGACAGGCAGGATGTGCCACCTTCACTCCACAGAGAATCCTTCAAGGGTGATTCCCTCTATCATACCATGCATGACTCCTTCCTGTCGGAAGGCGATGGTCTGTTCCTTGACACCCATGGCAGCCCAATCTTTGACCCGAGGACCATCAGATACCCTCGGTCTTCTGAATAAAGTCTACTGACCCATCTCGTCAGATTTGTCCACTTATGGCTCCGGAAACCGCTGGACCGGGTCGTAAGGACTTGCATGTGGGCGAATGCCCCAGGCCCTTGCTCCCAGATAAAATTGCAGTCACACCAGTGTTCAACGAAATGGGGGTGATCTTCATGTCCCAGATGGTGCAAGACCCTCGCAAGGGCATTGAAAAAGGGGTCAAGGCGAGGCAAGATAATTTGCTAGACCTACTAGGTCCATTGGGCAAGATCCTGTACTTCGTGGACCTTGCCATGGCCGAAGGCACACAACTCGACCCAAGCACGATCCAGGAATGGGCCCAGGGGTGCATATGTGTTTTGGGAAATACAAACTCTGCCCTATGCACAAAAGACGCAGTGCTGCCCTCCTGCGCATCGACACAAAGCTGATGATCATGGCCTCCAAAGAACTAGGCCCAACGGCCTCCTGTTTGGAGATTCATTTATTGCCGAGTTGAAAAAGCATGTGTCATTATTCACTACCCTTAACAAGCCACAGTCATCGATGCGGCAAGCGTTCCGCTCACCTCAAGGGAGAAGTGTTTTTGGACGGGCTGTTTTTTTCTGTCCTCAGACAGACAGGATATTTCCTATTTTGTACTTTTATTTTTGGCCACCTTCCCAAAGTTCAGCCCCTCTTTGTTCTGAAGAACCCAGTAAACCGTCTGTTTGTGAATAGGACTAACTGGGGTAGGTTCAAAATTAGATATTTGAACTGCCACGGGGGAATCTTATCATATTATATCAAGCATTTCGTGGACGTTCTACATTGCTAGACAATTAACATCTGGAAGAAGATTCTACTCACAGGGCATAAAAAGTCCCTCTCTATCCCCCAACAATGAGTGTCTATTATTTGCTTGTTAGTTCTACTCTACTATACTCTACCTATAGACTCCCTAGCTTATCTTAGGGAACCAGTTGAGAAAAGAATGGATGCAGACCTAATCATAGCCTATTTAGCATTAGGTTCGGCTCCTCATCCTTCTATTGCTCTCACTACTCTTTTCAGATCTCTTAAGATATGGATTGATAATATGAAGGATGATATTTATAGTGGAGTTAGAACGGAAAACCTCTTGGAAAGATTTCAGAATGGCAGCAGATTTTGTTTCAGAAGCTTCATTGGACATCACTAAAATGATAGCAAGAAGTATGGCTTTGTTAGTGACATCCAAAAGAGCTCTGTGGCTTCATGAGAGAAGTTCTCGAATTTAGGAAAACGTTCAGAGGGATTATAAAGAAGAGTTCAACATCCGCAAGAGATTATATGAGTCTCCTAGGTTCTCTCACTTCCACTATAGGTCTGGTAAAATGTGCTCAGTGGCATTCAAGACCTATCCAAATTAATTTTCTTCTTCAGTTCAAAATTCTCCAGAACAATTGGGACCAAAAAATTGTGATTCCACAAAAAGTGAAGTATCAGCTAAAGTGGTGGGTATCCCTTCAAAATCTCCAGAGAGGGTTTCCTTTAGAAGATTTAAATTGGCTCACAATTACAACAGATGCCAGCCTCAAGAGTTGGGGAGCCCATCTTAACTCGAACTTAACTAAATGGAACTGGTCTCAAAAGAAGAAGAAATGCAATTCAAAACTTAGAGAGTTGTTAACAATTTACAAGGCCCTGAAGGTGTTTCTACCATTATTACATCACAAATGGGTGTTGATTTGTACAGACAACAGGGTAGTGAGTCAATCACTAGGGGGGCACCAGAAGCAAGTGTTTCCTTTCGGCAATGAAACCCTTATGAATCTGGCTCAGAAACACCTCATGGGTCTAAAAAGCTTTATACCTTTCAGGGGTAGACAACACCATAGCAGACTATCTGAGCAGGAAAACCATTCATGCAGGGGAATAAAGTCTACACCCAGAGGTTTTCAAGATGATAACAAAAAGGTGGGGGAAACCCCTATTTGACCTCATGGTGAACAGGAGAAATGCTCAAGTGAGGGAATTGTACTCTCTAATGCCAGACCCTCTTTCAACAGATCAAGATGCTCTGTCACAGCCATGACATTTTGATCTGGGTGTCACGCCACTCCTTAGCTGATTTGCCCTCGTGCAGTACTCATACTCACCACTGTTTCTGTTTGGCACTGTTCCTCATTTCTTTTCATTTAGCACTTCACCTGGTCCTTGTTTAGCACCTATTTAGTTTGGGTTCTCCCCTCACTCCTGGCCAGATCATTGTTTCTTGTCTCCTGTTTCCCTGGTTCCTGGTTTCCCGTGATTCTGGCTCCTGCCTCCTTGATCCTGCATACTGTTCTTTGTTCCTGTGTTCTCCTGGTCTTCGTCCTGTGTCCTCCTGGTCCTTCGTTGCTGTGCCCTCCGATCCTGTGTTCTGGTTCTATGATCTCTGCTTTATTTCCAGTGATCCTGACCCTGCAGCCTGGTTCATTTATTTTGCATTTGGTCTTGCTTCCTGGTATATCTGCCTTGTGATCTGTGGATCTGTGTCCTACCTATTACTAGTGGTGCCTGCACAATCCTGCCTTCATACCAAAGGACTATTTAAGTATTCACTGCCAGCACTATTCATGCTTATCCTATATTGTTATATATATTTATTATGTTTTGTTATCTTTTTGTACTTTGATTCTCTATAATATATATTTCTTTATTTGCACTATTCATTGTGTCTTTTGCATTCTTTGCTAAATTGGTTCCTACATTTAAAGGGATAGTGCTGTCTCTGGGCAGCACCCCTTCATGTCCATGACACTGGGGTATGTGTTCTCTCTGTTAGGAACGCTGATATTTCAGATAACCGTTCGCTTTCGGTTCCTTACAAACTGTTAAAGGCTGAGTGATTCTAGTTCGCAGTATTGGGGTTGATTCAGATGTTCTCCAGAAGAAAATGCAGTATCCCAGTAAATTCTCCAAGCAATCAGACATATATCCAAACATCAGCCTAAACTAGATGAAGGGTACAACAGGAATGAATTTATTCAGGCCAACTGGCCAGTTTATATGCAAGTCCCCATGCACAAGGTTTACCATGACATATTCCAGGGGCATTCCCCACTGGTATATAAAAGATAGGTAGTTTAGGGATTCTGCTAGTGTACCTAAAATAAAGGATAAAACACAGTGCAATATTGTCTGAAAATGATCAACAATCTGTTGTTAAATTGCACTCACAAATTTCAGATGTTCAGAGCGTTTTATAGGTGCCACCCTCGATGTAATTAGGGGGCTTGGGTTTCCTCCTCAAGTGATAGCCGTCGGACACCTGGACCGATATGATGGTTCAGAAATCTCCAGCCAAAAGGATGATCCAAAATGGGTATTTATTCGCACATGAGGTAAAAAGATATAAAATACATTAACAACAGATATATAAAAGGTCCACAGGTCCTACACGTTTCGTTCTTACAATGAACTTCCTCAGGGACCAAACCGCATAAAACAGTGGTATTAAACATTAAACAAATAAAACTCAAAAAGCAATCTAAAAATGCCCTTCCCTCAGTCCAAAAAGTTCACTGGTGAAAAGATTATTTCGTGGTATGCCTTAATTACGTCCGCGTTCGTGACGTATTTCACTTGCGTTCCATTTCGCACTGATCCATCATGGCTGTGCGTTCCACTATGGGGAAGGTGTACATAACGTCCCAGTCTCCCCCAGTGGTCGCCAGAGGGAACAACCCCAAAACATTCTAAACGGGAGGGCTGTTACACACATGTTTTATATGATGAAAAATCTGTTTTATCCTTAGTTTCAATAAACAATATTTAAAATAAAAGAAAAATAGAATGAAAAAATTGCATCCTTCCATAGCACCACAATGATATTTGTGCATAGAGTTTATATATTCAATCACTATTTTTTTTTTTTTTACAATGTGGTTATATGTCAAATAGATATGTATACTTTCATAACTTTTTATACATAATTAATGGTGATTTGTGATGTTTAGTGCAAGATACCAATATGATAGTGACAATCACCCTATCACATACCCATATTGTGACTTCCTACAACAATTCCTTATTTTAAGTAAGACATGTTTGTCTGTATATCTAACGACAACAAAAATGTGTACATATAAATGATTGGAGATCTTAGACTTGAAAAAAAATGATAACCAAAAAGGAAATATAAAAAAAAAAAAGGAGGATAAAAAAAGATATGGAATTACTTACCTATATAAATAAATACCCTTTTATATTTATATATATATATATATATATATATATATATACAGCGATATTCTTGGCACTCACCCCTCAATGAACATAATGTTGCAATCTGCCTGGGTGCAACCTTGGCGTCAATATGTAGAAAAATAGAAAAAAGGTGCACTCACAGGTCTTCATCCAAGTGGTATTTTTATTCTTAGTTGTAGTTTACAAGTGTAGTAAAATAAATCAACGTTTCGACCCCATACCGGGTCTTTTTCAAGATCAAACTAACTGTGAAATCAATGTGAATATATAGGTAAATAAATAAAGTGAACTTACTTACCGGTGTGTGAAAACAAACTCCCGCCCGGCCATCCGAAAACCCGGAAGTGCGCTCGTGTAATCACGTGAATGGGCGTGATGACGCGGGTACTGTGTGTCGTTGCTAAGCAACGTGGTCAACAAATCCTCCGTGAAACTATTATTTAACCGAGAGCTTAACGACTGCTTTCGGGGAAATGGAGTGAGCGTGTGGATTAAGTGCCTTTATGGAAGGATACAGCCTTATAGTAATAAGAGATCCCTCAGATTAAAATCATAACAACGGGAGGATATGGTAGTGATGTACACTAACAACCCTAGGTATCCATAATCAAACTAGGTCGGCTGGGGCATAACTAACTCGTGTGTCAAGTGCACCTATTATGCATGCAGTGTCAGTGAAACTTCAAAAAACAATCCCCAACCCAATGCTTCCAACACAACCTAGAGAAGATACCCCGATCTATAAAGATATATTCAATAAACAGTAAAATACATATTTGTATGCACATGACTTAATCAAATGATTACATCAATATAATCCACAATCTGGTATCCTGCATGTATTACTATGAACATAATATTATTCTTGTGGTTTAATAGCAGAACATATCCTAAACCCCTACTCTATAATAAGGCCATGCTAATGGGAATATACCTCTCACAATTAAAGAACTATATTTACGGGAAGAAAATAGGTTGTGAATCTATCTTATCACAGACTAGGTGTCCAACGTAATAATTGCAATCTAACAATAACCAACCAACGTATATAAACTAAAGGACCAGATAATCAGGTCCTGAAAATCCATAATAATATCTTATACCTTACAAACTTTTATCGACTCGTGAGAGCTAACATCTAAAATTCCAATACCAATTCTGGTATATAACAATGTCACAGGAACATCGAGTAGGTATTGTATTCATTAAGACCTCTGGGTGTGACTGTGTCCAGGGTGAAAATCCAGTAAGCTTCCCTTTGAAGTAGTGCTCTAGATCTGTCACCCCCACGGGATAACGGGGGGACATGATCTATGGCCATGAACTTCAATGTGGGAAGTCTATGTGAGGCTGCAAGATAATGTTTGGCTACTGGTTTGTCCGTTCTTGAATCTCTGAATGCTGTCATGATGCCAGATCTATGACCTCGGATGCGGTCCCGAAGGGTGAGGTCCGTTTTCCCTACATAGGATAGCCCGCATGGGCAAGTGATGAGGTAAATGACGTGATCCATCGTGCATGTAATATGGTGTGCAATTTTAATTCTTTTCCCACTATGTGGGTGGGAGAATGAATTTCCCGGCATCATGTGACTGCAAGTTACGCAGCCACTGCATTTGTAACATCCAGGTTTCTTAAAGATTTTTTTCTTCTGGTAGCTTTGTATGGGGTCATTGCGAATAAGGATGTCCCTTAAATTCTGACTTCTTCTGTAACTGATGGTGGGTTTTTTATGGAAAACGGTAGGTAGTGATTTATCGGAATAAAGAATATCCCAATGTTTTTCAATTGAATTCCGAATTTGTGTAGTACCTGTATGGTAAGTAAGTGGTAAATAGATCTTTGGTGTATCTATATTGGGTCTGCCTTGTGTATTCGTTCTTTCCTGTGTCCATTTCTCAATCGCCCATGCTTTTGCTTTGTTCAATGTTTGGATCCGGTACCCTCTATCTTGAAACCTGAGGGTCATTTCTTGTAATTGTACGTCCCGGTTCTTCTCATCACTGTTGTACCGAAGTACCCGCATAAATTGGGATATTGGTAACGTATCTTTAAAATGCTGGGGATGATAGCTGGTGCTTGCAAGGAGAGTGTTTCTGTCTGTACTTTTCCGGTGCAGTGTGTGTCCAAATTTGTTGCCATCTTTGTATATAGTGATGTCCAAAAACGGTATTTCTTTCTCACTGTAAACCAAAGTGAGTTTAACTGGTGTTTCGAGGTTGTTAATATGGATTATCAAATATATATACACACAAGGGGAAAAAAAACCTACAAAATACACACAAAGTACAACCCTACAAATACACAAGATATTGTATAAATGAATCAAAAAAGGGCAAATGGCAGAAAAAAAGAAGAGAGAAAAAGAACAAGATAATCCCTCCCCTGTGCCTGTGAGATAATTGAGTCAGAAACTGTACTAAACTCAATTATCTCCAGGCACAGAAAACATAAATTTTAATAACACCCCGAAAGTACCCCCAAGACACATGGAAATCCCACAACAGTCACATCCCATGATCTGGTGGACCATCATATCCAAAAATCACCCAGATCGGTTCAGGGGTTCGGGATTTCCATGGAAGTCATAAATTGACCGACCGCCCACAAAGTCTTATGCCCAAAACAGTTCCACAGTTTCAGAGGTAGCGGTCGGTCTATTTCGGGCCATTCTAAAACCGAACAAATCCACAAACTGTTCCCCTGGGAAATGGGTAGAGTTTGGTCCCATAGTTTGTGGCAACAAACCTACCCAATAGCGCTATATTGGCTGGTTGGTGAATAGAAGCAGGAGTTCGCAAAGTTGACTTGCGTTTGGGAAGTTGAGTGTCCGATTTTAGTTCCATATAATCAATGACCAAGTTCCGCTGCCTCTTTTCATGCGGCAAGATGGCCACCCTTTTCTCCAACACGTGGAGTTTGGCCATACGAACGGCAGCCACACAGGGAGAGCCCTTAATCTGCAGATTGCTTTGTAGTTAATGAGCATGGGGGGTGGTCGGTGTTTGGTAGTTTTATCTACCAAATGAGGAAAATCAAAGTTAACAAAACAAAAGGTGTAGTTTCTTCACATTGCTCCCCCCTAGCTACATGGGTTGGCTTGGGGATGTCCGGGGAAGTCAACTCCGTTTGGCGGGATAAATCATCATTATTGCTGTTCTCCTTGCTGCATCTCCTCAATCTCTTCCCACATACCCGCCCTAAACGCTTCAGGAATACAATAGGGTTGTTGCCGTAGGGGGTTTCTCCCTGGGTCTCTACTCAATGGACCACAGCCTAGGTGTACTTGGGTAACATGGAAAATAATTCCCGGTATTTCTGAAGCAGTAGGGCGGCCTCAGCTTTTTGAACGAGATCTAGCTTTCCCCCTAACCCGACCTGTTCTACCCTAAACAGGGAGGTAGTGAGCAGGTCAGGCAGAGGAATCCCTCACTATCCTCTGTTGACAGGGCACATATAGCTGCCATGTCCTCTACTCACTCAAAGTCGGGTTTGAGCATGTTCATGTGAAAGGCTCTCGTGATCGTTTCATCGGAACATTTCGCTTATCCGCTCCACCACCTTAAACGGTCCCTGCCAGGCCGCCTGAAGCTTGTTCTTCTTAGACGGCTTCAGGGCTAGTACTTTCTGTCCAAGCTCCAGGATTCTATCCCGAGCACCTCTATTGTACCACCGCTTCTGGCATTGCTGAGCTGCTCGCAGGTTCTCCCGAACAGAGTTGGTCAGCGCCTGCAACCGGTCCCTAAACTGCAGTACATATGGCACGATAGGTATCCCTTGCTCTCCTGTATTACCCTCCCAGTGCTCCCGTATGAGGTCCAGGGGTCCCTGTACTTTTCTCCTGTATAGGAGTTCGAAGGGGGAGAACCCGGTGGACGCCTGCGGCACTTTTCCGTTAGGCAAACAGGAGATGGGGAAGAAACCTTTCCCAGTGTCCACAGGGCTCTGTGAATGCCTTGAACATCTGTTTGAGTGTGCCATTAAAACGTTCACAGAGTCAATTGGTCTGGGGGTGGTAATAAGAACTGAACAGGGGCTTGACTCCGCAGCTCTGCCATAATTGTTCTGTCACAGCTGCGATGAACTGGGTCCCCTGGTCAGACAGAATCTCCCGGGGAAAACCTACTCTAGAGAAAATCTATAATAGGGCCTCAGCCAGGGTCTCTGCCTCTATATAGGAAAGGGCCACAGCCTCCAGATATCTAGTGGCATAGTCTACCACCGTGATGATGTAGCTCTTTCCCGAGGTACTAGATTTGCTGAGAGGGATTATCAAATCCACCGCTACCCGGTGAAACGGTTCTTCTATTATAGGCAAAGGGCGAAGTTTGGCTTTGGTATGGTCACCCCTTCCCCCTATCCTTTGGCAGGTGTCACACGTCCTGTTATAATCCTGTAGGTCCGTGTGACCCCTGGCCAAAAGAAGGTCTGGGTGAGCCGGTCCTTGGTTTTCCGGACATGCAGATGTCCAGCTAAGGGTATATCATGGCTGAGCTTAAGTAGCTATGCCCTATATTTACGGGTTACTACTAATTGCTTTTTAGGGATCTGCGCAGCCCCACTCCCCACTCCCCCGGTCACTCTGTACAGCAGACTCTTTTCCCACTCAAACCTCTCCTGGGAAATATCTCCTTGGGGGGATGCGGCCTCTTTTCTATACCCCTCTAGTGTAGGGTCTACCGTCTGCTCTTGGTCAAAACACAGGGGAGTACCCCAGAATAGGGTAGGGGCTTTGAGTAAGGAAGGGATTGGGATCCTACCTGAGTTTTCTCGAAGTGCGCTGGCTCCCCGCGGAGGGCTTGAGACTGAGTCAGCACAGGACATGTCTCCTCTGGTTCAGGCTGGACAAGCTGGGAGGTCATTCCCCAAAAGCACCTCGGCCGGTAACTCCTGCATGATGCCCACTTCCAAGTGTTTGGCTCCTGTACTCCAGTTGAAGTGTACTCGAGCAGTGGGTAGTTTGTGGATGGCACCTCCTGCTACTCAGACCGCCACTGTCCTGTTGGTGCGGGCTTGTGCTCGAATTTTGTGGGGCTGTACCAGGATGAGAATGGCATTGGTGTCTCTTAAGGCTCGGGCCTCCTGTCTGTCAACGGTGACCCCGATTTTCACCTGCTGCTTGGACTGGGTTGGCTTCATGTAGCACCATCCATTGTTCTTCGCTGTGTCCTTGTGCCACAAGGACCTGTTAATGGTAGCAGAGTGCCGCGGCCCATGCCAGTTGGGATGCTGGTCTCTCCCAGCTCCCTCGGTTTCCATTAACTGAGCTGACTTCTCCACCGTACCCGGTTTCCTATCCTTCACCCAGTCCCGAGTTTCTGTTGGCGTGTGCTCAATTAATTGTTCCAATAATGACAATTGCACCACATCCTCCAAAGTCTTTGCCTGGCAGTCCTGCACCCAATTCCAAGCCACCCGGTGCATCCAAAAGACCCATTCGGCATACAAGTCTCAATTCCCCTTTCTCAAACCCCTCAAAACTTTCTTCTGTACGCTTCCGGGGTGACGGCATACTGGGGGCGAGCAGAATGTCTCTTACCCGCTCATAATTGTGAATAGTGGAGTCAGGAACTGCCCGGTAGGCCTCTGCTGCTCGGCAGGTGAGTTTGCTGCTCGATATTGCAGCCCAATGTTCTTGCTCTAGCCCCTCTAAAGTGCACCATCTCTCAAAGTCCTGCAAATAGGTGTCAATCTCCATTCCCCCATCAACAAAAGTTTTGAAAGCAGCATAATTGATTTTTCTACACTGCCCTCAATTTATAGATCTTTAGATCGTCTGCTAGGACCTCTGTTCGGCACTTTCCTGTGCCAAGATCTGCACTACAATTTCCAGGGAAGGGTTTGGCCCCAACAGGCCGAGTCTCCACATTACTCTGCTTTCTCCCGGCTTATGTCTGCCTCACCGCTGGCTTGATCGCCCTCCATCAATTCGGCAATGAGTGTAGCTGTCAGCATAGTTCTCCTTAACTTCTCATACTGCTGGGCCATTCATCAGTTTTCCTTGCTTGGGAATTCCTTTCGATCCTGTCGCTTGCCACCAGTTGTTAGGAACAGTGGTATTTCAGATACCCGTTCGCTTTCGGTTCCTCTCGAACTGCTAAAGGCTGAGTGATCATAGCTCGCAGTTCGGGTGTTAATTCAGATATTCTCCAGAAGAAAATGCAGTATTCCAGTAAATTCTCCAAGCAATCAGACGCATACCCACACATCAGCCTAAACTAGATAAAGGGTACAACAGGAATGAATTTATTCAGGCCAACTGGCCAGTTTATATGCAAGTCCCCATGCAAGGGGTTTACTGTAACATATTCCAGGGGCATTCCCCACTGAACCTGAGAGGGGACTATGGCAAAGTACACACTGTAACTACATTGGCAAGATAATCCCTCCCCTGTGCCTGTGAGATAATTGAGTCAGGAACTGTACTAAACTTAATTATCTCCAGGCACAGAAAACATAAATTTTAATAACCCCCTGAAAGTACCCCCAAAACACATGGAAACCCCACAACAGTCACATCACCTAATAGCCCCGATCTGGTGGACCAACATATACAAAATTCACCCAAATCGGTTCAGGGGTTCGGGATTTCCATGGAAGTCATAATTTGACCGACCGACCACAAAGTCTTATGCCCAAAACAGTTCCACAGTTTCAGAGGTAGCGGTCGGTCTATTTCGGGCCATTCTAAAACCGAACAAATCCACAAACTGTTCCCCTGGGAAATGGGTAGAGTTTGGTCCCCTAGTTTGTGGCAACAAACCTACCCAATAGCGCTATATTGGCTAGTTGGTGAATAGATGCAGGCGTTCGTAAAATGAACCGGTGTTCGGGAAGTTGAGTGTCCGATTTTAGTTCCATACACTCGATGACCAAGTCCCGCCGCCTCTCTTTGTGCGGCAAGATGGCCGTCGTTTTCTCCAACTCGTGGAGTTTGGCCAGACGAACGGCGTCCACAAAGGGAGAGCCTACATCACATACATGGTACAACCCCCACGTCTCCTCCCTTCAGATAAACATGTAACACAATTAAAACATACACAATTTTACTCAAGTTCTGGATGTACCCCAAAAACAGGGGGTACACCTTTAAAGCACCGCTTGATAGCTCTCATTCAGGGGAACAACATATCCACATTTCAGCTCATTCGGTTGAGGGGTTCGGGAGTTATGGGTCTTTGAAGTTTTGACCGACCGCACAGATTCTCTAGCCGAAAAGAGTTCCATAAGTTTTGGCCCTGCGGTCGGTCTCTGTTCGTGCATTAAAACCCCATGAACTCCTTGCCATCCATAGTATTCCTGGTGTTCGCTGGAATCCCTATGTAAGCTTAAGTATAACTACCGAACGGCCGGTTGTTCGGTAGTTCCAGCACAAAGTTATGGGCTCATGGAGGTCTCAGCGGTGTTTGCCTGTTAGCGTATCTGCGTAAGATGGCCGCGAACACGTGCAAAGTCCCAAAATGGAGGCCATCTATTCAGAGCACAAAGAATTTGTGTGGAATCATACGAACGGCTGCAACAATGCTGGGAGGTAAAATATCACTTAACTGTTCCCCTGGGTGGTCCGATGTTCGGTAGTTTGGGCTGCATTCTCCGGTAATGGCATTTCTCATGAAATAGGTATTCGGATAAATCCAACTGTGTTCTGTTACATTATAAGTCCAGGCATAAAGCATAGTTCTGTTACAATTGGCAAAGAAGGAAAACAGATCATTTTCATAATTCCCATATGGCCAAAAAGACCTTGGTATCCCCTTTTACTCAAGATGGCTATAACCCAACCTTGGAAACTATCCATCAGGACAGACCTTCTAGTCCAAGGCCCGGTTCTTCATCCGAACCCATCTGAATGGAATCTGGGAGCTTGGCTTTTGAAAGGACAACTTTAGTAAAACAAGGCCTTTCAAATAAGGTGGTTGAGACTTTTCTTAAGTCCAAGAAAAAATCGACATCCTCCTGCTATTACAGAGGAAACATTCAGAGAATGGGCAGGTTCTAAAGATGTTGACCATCTTAATACATCCCATATTCAATTTCTGAATTACTTACAGTCGGGTTTTGATAAAGGCCTTAGTCTATGCACTCTGCAAGTCCAATCATCGGTCTTATCTGCCCTTCACAATACATCTTGGACAACAAGATTTTTCAAAGCAGCAATGAGAATTAATCCTCTGTCAAGAAATTCCTCTCCACCGTGGGATCTTCCATTAGTTCTACAGTTTTAAATGAATCACCATATGCTCCTCTCTCGCAGATTTCTACACAACATCTTACCTATAAAACAGTATTTCTGGTGGCCATTTCAACTGATTAACGCAAACCTTAATTTTCCACGACCAAATAGTTTTTAAACTTATGCAAAAAAACTTTCCGAAAGATGTATCTAATTTCCATATGGGACAAGAAGTAGTGTTACTTTAATTTATTCCTAATCTTCAATCTCCATGTGACAAAGTGCTCTTCACCACTTGGTCCTGCAGAGGCTTCCTTGCCAGCCTCCTCACCTGTGACTATGGCCCTGGGTGTATGGCCCTTTAACAATGCTGTTTGGGCCTATGGACTTGTATTGGACTGTGTATGGCACTTTAAGAATATTTTTGGGGCTTATGGACTTTTATGGGACTGGTGCTGGCCCTTTAAGCACATTTTTGGGACATTGGGAAAATTGGGACAAAGCCCCTTTAAGACGGTGTCCCCAGACGTGTTTGGGACACTGCCCCTTTAAGCCTGTGTCCCCAGTGTCCCCAGACTTGGTTAAAGTACTTTATTCATGGCTTCTTTACACTTGGTTCAGTAAATGGGGCTTACTGAACCAAGTACCATACAGACAGACCACCCAGGAAGCATGCAGGCAATTTACCTCCCAGGCTGGGGGACTGCTGTAGGTAAATTGCCGACCAATGGGTGGCCACAGTTCGTGCAAACGAGCACGTGGAGGCAGCCATCTTTGTTCATTTGACGAGGTCAGCGGTATGTGTAGCCAAATCCATGGAACTGAGATCGGCTACACATTTCAACGAACACCGCTGACCCCTACCTTCTCCTACACTCAGTTTTCAGCTACAGAGACTAAGTCCCGTTCGGCAGTTTGAACTCACTGCTATACTAAGCTAAATGCACGAACGGCCCCGTTCGTGCATTCGAATTGGACTATGGAACTGTTTTGGGCAGTAAAATGTGTTTGCGGTTGGTCATTAAGGACTTCCAGCTAACTTTTTAAGTACTGGATAGGTTTGGCTGAATTTTGTGAAGATTGGATGTATATTTTTAAAGTTACAGTGTATGTGTAAAAAGTATATTTTTCCTGCCTGCGATAATTACATTAACCCATTGTGTGCAGTAATTATATCACAAGCAGAGGGGAGGATTTTGTAGGAGTGAATAAGTGTGGTTTTACTGTATGTTATGTGATTTATTGGTTATTTTACAAAACCCTGTGGGCGGTACTGTATCTGTAAAACCTGCATAAAAGAAGGCCCTTTAGTACCAAGTAAAACAGTTCTTCTTGACCCTCAACACGTAGTCTTGTCTCGTGATTGGAGGGGACAGCTATACTCACACTGGGGATTGCTATGCTCTGCATACTCACCTGAGCTTGAATCACTTAGCTCTTTTAAGAGCTTGTTCCTGATAAGCTCTCCTGGAGGAGAGGTCTTCCCCACACGGTCCTGGAGGACAGAAGCTGATCCAGGGTGGACAGAAGACGGGGGGACTCCAGTTAAGCTTTGGCGGTTGTGGAGTCTGCGGTGGTTGTGGTGTCCAGTGTGGTGCTTGTGGTCCTCGGCGCAGGCTAGGACGCGTTCATCAACGGAAGGTACTCGGTCGGAGTACGGGGAGTTCCGTTACACTCCAGAAGAGGTAAAACTCCATGAATTAGACATACGTGAATATTTAATGCAATACTTGGAGAACACAGAGGAATTTAGGAAAACTGAGTAACCTTTCATACTATCATCCGGGTCCAGGAAAGGAGAAGGTGCCTCTTAGTCAACTCTGAGGCGTTAGATTACAGCAATCATAGCAGACGCATACCGGAAGAATAACATATCTCTACCAGACAAAATTAGAGCTCACTCTACAAGATCACTATCCACGACTTGGGCAAATTGGGCAGAGGTGCCTAAGGATTATATCTGCAAGGCAGCCACATGGTCTTCTCCAATGACGTTTATTAAGCACTACAAATTGGACCTGGCCTCCTCATCAACTTACTTTGGAAGAGGGGTTTTGTCTTCTGTTCACAAGTTCAAATAAGTCACAAATTTGGTGTTGTAATCTCTGTTTGAAAGTTTTTTTGTTATCCCCCCCTGTTAATTTTTTAAGCTTAGGTATAACCCATAAGTGAGGCTGTGATGATTTGCCAGAAATAAGGAAAATTTAAACCATACTTACCATAATTTTATTTTCCTGGCTATTATTCATGGCAGCATCATGTTCCCTCCCTAAGTTAGCTTGATAATTGTCACGGCTAGTAATGTGGTCCAGCACGCAGAAACTATGTAAACATATACATAAGTAAGAAAAGGAAAATAACAGGATAGAGCATAAACCGGACCTTAGAATGGCCGGACTAATACGCTAGAGACAGAGAATGGTCAAAGGGAAAGCCGAGGTCAAGGAAGCCAGAAAATACTCAATACCGTTTAAACAAGCCAAGTCAGGGAAACCAGAGATCAGAATAACCAGGGAAAAGCCAAGATCAGGATACCAGGAAATCAGAAACACGAAAATAGCACTCTCAGGAAACCAGGAAACGGAAACCACGACAGGGCAAAGTACTGGGGTGAATTAGGGGTTTAAATACCCCTCTCTAAGCTATGATTGGTCAGAGGGCGACCTCTGACCCCAAAACGTGCGTGTGCGTTGACTTCGTGACGTCACGCACACGTTGGTATAACTCTCGGGGGCGGGGCTATCCATAGACGCGACCACGTGGTCGGCGCCATATTGGATTCGGGCGTGATGCCCGGAAGAACTGAGTGCGCGGTTCCCGGCTCGCCGACGAGCAGGTAAGCTCGTGTAGTCGGTGCGGTCGTGCCGGTCGGGCACGGCCGTGAGGCTCGGCGGGCCGGTGACCGCAACAGTACCCCCCACTCGAAGACCGCGCACCGGGCGGGAAGGACCCGGCTTAAGAGGAAAGCGGTTGTGAAACGACCGGACAAGACGGGGCGCATGAACCCGGTCAGCAGGAACCCAACAACGTTCCTCTGGACCATAGCCCTTCCAGTCAACAAGATAGGACAAGACACCTCTGGACATTTTGGAGTCCAAGATAGAACGAACTTCGTACTCCTCTTGGTCACCCACTACCAAGGGTGGAGGAGGTGTGGATAACCTGGTGTATCGATTGCAAGTAAGGGGCTTGAGTAGAGAGACATGAAAAGTATTCGCAATTCTCATATGAGCCGGAAGTGCCAAGGAATAGGTCACTGGATTGATACGTTGGATGACACGAAAAGGACCTATGTATCGAGGGGCAAATTTCATGGATGGAACCTTAAGTTTGATATGTCTTGTGGAGAGCCACACCCTGTCACCTGGAAGATAGACAGGATTAGCACCCCGTTTCTTGTCAGCTTGGACCTTTGCACGTAATGAAGCCTTTTGCAGAGCCGAATGGACGGAATCCCAAGTATCATGAATCGATTCTAAACGGGTGTTCAAAGCAGGGATGTCAGTGTCTGAGAATTCAGAAGGGAAAACAGTGGGGTGATAACCCTGATTTACAAAGAATGGGCTATGAGTAGAAGATTCATGAGTGGCGTTGTTCCTGGCGAACTCAGCCATGGGTAAGAGCTCATACCAGTTAGACTGATTGGCATTTATAAAGCAACGTAAATAGGCTTCTAAAGACTGATTCGCCCTCTCTGCTGCTCCATTTGTTTGAGGGTGATACGTTGACGAAAAGGAGAGTTCGATGCCCAATTGTTTACAAAAGGAACGCCAAAACCTAGAAACAAACTGGGTACCTCTGTCAGATACTATGCTTTTGGGTACACCGTGCAACCGAAAGATCTCTCTCAAGAATATTTGAACTAGATCTTGAGCAGATGGTAATTTTTTAAGTGGGACAAAATGTGCCATCTTTGAGAATCTATCGATAACCATAAGGACTGTATTAAACCCGTTTGAACTGGGTAGATCCACAATGAAATCCATGGCTAAATGGGTCCATGGAGCATTAGGTATGGGCAGTGGTTGTAACAGTCCAGGGGGCAATCTAGGAGGAACTTTAGAAACGGCACATATTTGACATGCCCCAACATAATCTTTGATATCGTTTCTAAGAGCAGGCCACCAAAACTTCCTGGAGATAGCAGAGAGAGTTTTATGGACTCCAGGATGGCCCGCTGTGAGGTTGTCATGGAACATATCTAGTACCTTTTTTCTGAACGGAGGTGACACATACAGTTTGTCCGGAGGTTTTCCCACAGGTGCCTGAGTTTGGTCTGCTATTATGGCACAGAAGAGTGGAGAAGACACTTCGGAAACTGTAGTGGCAATGAGGCATTCAGGAGGTATAATAGGATATATCTCCTGTTCCGGAACTTCCTCTGTCTCAAACTGCCTAGAAAGTGCATCTGCCTTGGTGTTTTTAGTACCAGGCCTATACGTAATTACGAAATTGAATCGGGAGAGGAACAATGACCATCTAGCCTGACGAGAGGACAGTCTCTTAGCGTCCCCAATATAAGCCAAATTCTTATAATCAGTAAAGATCAAAAGTGGCTCTTTGGAACCTTCCAAGAGATGCCTCCATTCCTTAAGGGCAAGTACAATGGCCAAAAGTTCCCTATTCCCTATGTCATAATTCTTCTCTGCAGGTGTGAGTTTGCGAGAGTAAAATCCACAGGGATGTAAAGGCATATCAGGACTTTCTCTCTGAGACAGAATGGCTCCAACTCCTGTCTCTGACGCATCCACCTCTAGGATAAATGGTTTGGTTGGATCAGGATGGGTCAGGACAGGTGCTGAGGAAAATAACGATTTTAACCGTTCAAATGCCTCTCTTGCTTCTTTGGGCCAAGATATACAATTTGCTCCTTTTTTGGTTAAATTGGTTATAGGGGAAATCACGGAGGAAAATCCCTTTATGAATTTGCGGTAGTAATTCGCAAAACCTATAAAGCGTTGAGTAGCTTTAAGGCCCTTGGGCAATGGCCACTGCAAGACTGCCTCCAGTTTGCAGGGATCCATCTGGAAACCAGACGGAGATATAACGTATCCAAGGAATTGTATCTCCGTTTGGTCAAACTGGCATTTCTCCAGTTTACAGTAAAGACCGTTCTGTAACAGGGTTTTCAGTACAATTCTCACATGTTCGTGACGTTCTCTGGGTCTGGGGAATAGATGAGAATGTCGTCCAGGTACACTAGAACGAACATGTGAAGGTACTCTCTTAGGACATCGTTAATAAAATCCTGGAATACCGCTGGAGCGTTACATAATCCAAACGGCATAACCAGGTACTCGTAATGTCCCATTCTTGTGTTAAATGCGGTCATCCATTCGTGACCGTCCTTAATCCTGACTAGATTGTACGCACTTCGGAGATCGAGCTTAGTAAAGTCTCGAGCTCCCTTCAATCTGTCAAACAGCTCTGATATAAGGGGAATAGGGTAGGCATTTTTTATGGTAATCCTATTCAAACCCCTATAGTCGATTCAGGGGCGTAGGTCCCCTTCTTTTTTAGAGACAAAGAAGAACCCAGCCCCGGCTGGTGAGGAGGATCTACGGATATGACCCTTTCTGAGAGCATCCTTTATATATTCTTCCAAACAAAGATTTTCCTGGGGGGACAAGGCATAAACTCCTCCCTTGGGAGGCATGGTCCCTGGTAATAAATTTATAGTACAGTCATAAGGTCTATGAGGAGGTAACCCCTCTGACTGGACCTTGTTAAATACCTCTTTTAAATCCATATACTGCGGCGGTATTTGTGTGGTCAAGGGAGGTGCAATAGGAACATTAATGGTACCAATAGGTTGTGGGATTTGCTTAAAGCAAACACCTTTGCATCTCTCACCCCAACTCACAATCTCTCCTTCAATCCAATCCAAACGTGGATTGTGTTTCAGGAGCCAAGGGAAACCGAGTATTATCGGACATGTAGGTGAAGATATGATTTGAAAGGTCATCTCTTCAGAGTGGAGAATACCCACTGAGACAGTGATTGGCAGAGTTTCGTGTGTGATGAAAGGCTGGGTAAGAGGCCTTCCATCAATGGCCTTGACTGCTATAGGTTTCTCTTTTTGTCTTAAGGGCAGGAGATGTTTTGCAGAGAACTCTTTGTCTAGGAAATTCTCCGCTGCCCCAGAGTCAATCATAGCCTCACACTGAACAGTGGTCTTCTTAAAAGACAAGGTAACTTTGACAAGGAAACGGTTCTTAGTCAATTTAGGGGACATATACATCACACCTAAGGTCGGTCCCCGTACGTGCCTTAGGTGTGCAAGTTTTCCGGCCGAACCGGGCATGACAATCTTTGATGTCCCTTCTTGCCACAATACATACATAGCCCTTCGTTACGTCTGTGTTGTCTCTCTGCCTCAGTGAGTTTAGCGCTACCCAATTGCATGGGTTCAGGTTCTGGAAGAGGCGCTTGGCTACTCACCACTGGGTTAGAGAAACGAGGAGCTATGGACAAATTAGAACGTCTGTTACGTTGTTTGTTTTTCTCTCTTTCTCTGAGCCGGTTATCAATGTCTATCATGTCGGCAATAATCTCATTAAGATTAACCGGAAGGTCTCTAGCTGCGGTCTCATCTTGTATACTCTCAGCTAGACCTTCAGAGAAAGCAGCCACCAGACCACTATTGGTCCAATCAACTTCAGACGCCAATGTTCTGAACTCTATGGCGTAATCGGCTACAGAAAGACTGCCTTGCTTTATTCTCATAAGGGCTTTGTCAGCGTTCTTCTCCCTGCCTTTAGGTTCAAACGTAGCCTTAAAAGCTGTGAGAAAGGCACTGTAATCACGGGCTACTGCGTCTCCACTTTCCCATAAGGGGTTAGCCTTAAGGCTTTTCCAGTTAATTGGTTCATCAGATAGCCTATTTTAGATCTATCTGTTGGGAATGAACCTGGGGAGGCCTCAAAGTGGTATTCAATTTGGTTTAAAAAACCTCTGAATTCTTTAGAATCACCTCCATAATGAGGGGGAGGTGACAGGGTTATGGACGGTGGTTTATGTGGTACGGGAACCACTACAGGTGGCGGAACCACAGGTGGTACAGGAGGGACCTCTAAATAGGCAGTGTAGCGGAGAGCCGATCTTGCACAGCTATTCTCCACTAGAGATTCCAGTGAGGCTCAGGAACAAGGTGATGTTAAGTCCACAGGCAAGGTTTCCAGCAGGTAAAGTAATACAGCAGTATCCCCATCGCAATCCCAATAACTGGACGACACACAGTTTCAGGAGTAGTCTGACAAGCTTTATTCCACAGTTCCTTATAAAGCCCTCTCCCATGCAAGGGAGGAGGTTCTAACACTTAAGACATTATCCAATCTCTAAGCAGTAACCTCCCACAGATCTCCTCCCCTCCTCTAGCATCATAATCCCCTTATTGTGTACACAGTTTTCCCCGAGTTTTGGATGTACCCTAAATACTTGGGGTACATCCACAAATCCAACATCCCCAGATAGCTCTATTCTGGGGGACCAACATACTTAAAAATTAGCCCATTCGGATGAATGGTTCGTGAGATATGGGGTTCCAAAGATTTGACCGACCGCATGGGTAAAGTATCCGAAAACAGTTCCATGCATTTTGGCCCTGCGGTCGGTCACAAACAAGGGAATGAAAACAGGCGAATTGCCTGTGTTATAGAGCCTGGAGAGGGTTTGAATGAATTCCCTTGTTTATGGGGCTCTTTCTACCGAACGGCGGGTCATTCGGTAGTTTCCATACGAATTTCTGGAAGTATGGAGGTCTCAGCGGTGTTTGCCTAGTCAAGTGTCCGATTTTAGTTCCAGACACTCGACGGCAAAACACCGCTGTTCGGTAGTTTAAGATGGCCGCCGCCACGTGTTTGTTTCCCGAATGGCGGCCACCCAGAGGACAAAGACCACACTGCACTGATTGCCAATTACCTGTTTGCAACATTGTTGCAAACGGTAATTGGAGGCACACTCATTCCTGGGTGGTCTGGTTGTTCGGTAGTTTCATTCCCTTGTTTTATTTGAATGATTCTACCGAACAACTAGAGGAATACAATTCTTTACATACATTTAACTGTCATTATACCCGGATACCATGCTTTCTATACATGTACATACACATTAAACCAGCCATATGACCAAATACACTTATTCTCATACATGTCGTGGGACAGCCCGGTACCAATCCGCTACACTGCTCCCCCTTGCCCACAAGCCGGCATACACAGTCTGATCCAACACGGATCGGCTTGGGGATGTCCGGGGGCTCACGGATCATTTCTCTAAGTCAGTTTGTCTTGACAACCCGTCAGCATTTCCATTCTGCTTACCCGGCCGGTACTGGATATTAAAGTCAAAAGGCTGTAGCGCCAAACTCCAGCGCAGCAGCCTGGCGTTGTCTCCAGCCACCCGGTTCAGCCAGACTAACGGGTTGTGATCCGTGAGCAAGGAAAAGGGCTGTCCATATAAATAGGGTTGTAGCTTCTTTAGGGCCCACACCACAGCCAGGCATTCCTTTTCGATGGCGGCGTAGCTTACTTCTCGAGGTAACAGTTTGCGACTGATGTAAGCCACTGGATGTTCCCCGCCATCGGCCCCGACTTGACTCAGTACTGCCCCCAATCCAAACATAGAAGCGTCTGTGTGAACAAGAAAACGTTTAGTTGGATTGGGAGCTGCCAAGACAGGGGCATTTATCAGTGCATTTTTCAATTGTTGGAATGCCTGCTCACACTCCGGGGTCCAGTTTACTTGGCGGGGAAGGTTCTTACGGGTCAGGTCAGTGAGGGGTTTGGCCAGGGCGCTATAATTGGGAACAAACTTCCGGTAATACCCTGCTGTCCCTAGAAACGCTAAAACCTGGGTCTTAGTCCTAGGGGTGGGCCACTGGGCTACAGCCTCTACTTTGGCGGGTTCGGGTTTTTGTTTACCGCACCCTACTCTATGTCCCAGGTATTGTACCTCAGCCATGCCGATACTACACTTGGCCGGCTTCAAGGTCAGACCTGCTTCCCTTATCCTATCTAGTACAGCTCCGATGTGAGCTAAGTGTTCCTGCCACGTATTGCTAAAAATAGCAATATCGTCCAGGTAGGCACATGTATAGTCCTGGAATCCATCTAGGAGTCGATCCACCATCCTTTGGAAGGTGGCTGGGGCGTTTTTCATCCCAAATGGCATGACCTTAAACTGGTACAAGCCAAATGGGGTGACAAAGGCCGACTTCGGGATGGCGTCTGGGGCCAGGGGGATTTGCCAATACCCTTTACACAAGTCAATAGTGGTGAGGTATTGGCCCCTGGCCATTCTGTCCAGTAACTCGTCTATCCGGGGCATCGGATAGGCGTCAGATACAGTCTTCTCGTTCAATCTCCTATAGTCCACGCAGAAGCGGGTCGTACCGTCTCGCTTTGGTACGAGGACTACAGGAGATGCCCAAGGACTGTCTGAGGGTTCAATCACCCCCAGTTGGAGCATTTCGTCGATCTCCTTACGCATGTTTGCCCGTACCGCTTCTGGAATGCGGTATGGCGTCTGGCGCATGGGTAGTTGCCCTGGGGTCTCGACCCGGTGAGTTGCCAGAGGCGTGTATCCAGGTACATTAGAGAACGTGTCGCGTTTCTCTTCCAATAGTTGCTGTACCTCGATCCGCTCCTGTGGGCTCAGCCGTTCTCCCAGCGTAACCTCCCCTAAATCTCCGGACAGCTGCCCATCCCCCAGCAAATCGGGGAGGGGTAAGCTGTCAAACTCTTCCGTGTTAGGGGCACAGATGGCGGTTACCTCCTCAGTACGCTCGTGGTAGGGCTTCAGCATGTTCACATGGAGCATGCGTCGCCCCCCAGTCCCTGTGCAGGGGCCGATAATATAGGTGGTATCGCATCTTTGCTCCACCACCTTATATGGGCCCTGCCAGGCGGCCTGTAACTTATCATGTCGGACAGGTTTTAAAATTAGTACCTTCTGCCCGACCTGAAAGCTACGGTCCCTGGCTCCCCGATCATACCATGTACGCTGGCGGGTCTGGGCCTCCTGAAGGTTTTCCCGTACCGTCTTGGTCAACGCTTCTAGGCGGTCCCGAAAGGCCAACACATATGGTAGGATGGGAGTGCCATCTGTGCTCCGGTCTCCCTCCCAATGCTCTCTAATAAGATCCAATGGGCCTCGGACCCTCCTTCCAAACAATAATTCAAACGGGGAGAACCCTGTGGATTCCTGCGGCACCTCCCGGTATGCAAATAGGAGGTGCGGCAGGAATCGTTCCCAGTCCTTGTGGGTCTCTGCGAAGGTTCGGAGCATCTGCTTCAAGGTACCATTGAATCGTTCGCAGAGCCCGTTCGTCTGGGGGTGGTAAGGGGCGCTGATAATAGGCTTAATGCCACAGATCCTCCAGAGGTGTTGGGTGAATTCTGCGGTAAACTGGGTACCCTGATCCGAGATAATCTCCCTGGGTAATCCCATCCGGGAGAATATCCGCATGAGGGCATCCGCGACCGTCTCAGCGTGGATGTTGGTCAGAGCCACTGCCTCTGGATACCTGGTGGCATAATCTACGACCGTTAAAATATACCGTTTTCCTGACGGGCTAACTTTATTGAGGGGGCCTATCAGATCCACCGCTATTCGGCTAAAAGGTTCCTCTATTATGGGTAAGGGGTGAAGTTTAGCCTTCCTGCGATCCCCCCTTTTTCCCACTCTCTGGCAGGTATCGCAAGTCGTGCAATATCTGCGTACTTCCTGGCTAATCCCTGGCCAGAAGAAACTCTGGGTTAGTCTGTACCTGGTGCGACTAACCCCTAGATGTCCGGATAGCGGAATATCATGCGCTATCCGGAGTAATTCAGCCCGGTACCGCTGTGGTACCACTAATTGTCTCCTCGCTATCGGGTCTAACCCCGTAATCTGTTTGGTTGTTTCCCTGTATAAAAGTTGTTTATCCCAGATAAACTTCTCTCCCTCCGCCCCGGGGGAACCCGTGCCAACCTTGTCCCTATACACCTGAAGCGTGGGGTCTGTTGCGACTTCAGCTACAAATTCATTAGGTGGAGCCCAGGGGACACATTCTAGAGGGGGGGTAGGGTTGCTTACCTGGACCTCCGGCAGTGTGTTGTGGTCCTGGGTGCGGGCCTGTTGTCGGGTGACTACAGGGTTGACCTCTCCTGTGGTGGGTGACTGGGGCTCAAAAGCAGAAGTGAGCCTCCCCAGATCGTTCCCCAATAAAACCTCCGCCGGTAAATGTGGCATCAACCCCACCTCCACTTCCCCTGCCCCCGCTCCCCAATGTAAATGTACCCTTGCTGTAGGTAGCCGGTACACTGCTCCCCCAGCTACCCGGACGGCAACAGTTTTGTTCAGTTTTGCCTGATCTGAAATCAGGTGGCTCTGTACCAAAGTGATGGTGGCTCCCGAATCTCGTAATCCCCGGACTGCTGTACCATTCAGATATACCGTCTGTCGATGGTGCCGTAGATTATCCACATTGGCCTGGACCGGATCTGCCTCGTGCAGTACCTCCCATTGTTCCACAGTAGTAATGGGGACTGCGGAACCATATGGGGTGGTGACTAGGTCCTGGTAGTGGTGGGCTGCGGCCGCCCTGGGTGGAGGTGGGCCTGGACGAATCCAGGTGGAACGGTCCCGTAGCTGTGGGCATTCCCTTTTATAATGTCCCCACTTCTGGCAGTGATGACAGGGGCCAGCGGTGGGTTGTCGGAACCGGGGCTGTGCAGCGGGTGGTGGAGGTGGTGGTAGCGGTCTCGGTGGAGCTGGGGTGTAGTTGTTTCCCCCGAATGTTTTAAAGGTTGCTTTTGGAGCTGTAGGTTTTTGTGACCTGCGTGCATCCAGGTAGTCATCCGCTTTCCTAGCCGCCTCGGTAAGGGAAGTAGGGTTTCTGTCCCTTACCCATTCCTGGACCTCATTGGTTACTCCCTCATAGAACTGCTCCATCAGCAACATTTGTATTACATCCTCCATAGAACGTGCCTTGCTAGCTTGCACCCACCCGAGCGCTGCCCCCTGTAATCGGCATGCCCACTCTGCGTGCGAGTCCTTCTCTGTTTTCTTTAGATCCCGGAACCTCCGCCGGTATGCCTCGGGTGTTATAGCATACCTGGCGAGTATAATTTCTTTCACTTTACTGTAATTCCTTATTTCGTCATTAGGTACAGTCCGATATGCCTCTGCTGCCCTCCCGGTTAACCTTCCGGCCAAAATAGGTACCCAGTCCTCTGCGTTAATTTTATGCAGTGCACACAGTCTTTCAAAGTCTTGCAGGAAAGCGTCTATATCTTCCTCTGCCTCCACATATGTTTTAAAAGCCTGGTATGGTATTTTAGGCTTACCTTCCTGTGGCACATTAATTGCAGAGCTTTGTTCTGGTGCCTGTGTCCTTAGGATGAATTCTTGTACCTCGGCCATTGTCCTGGTAACAATTTCTGTTGGGGGGTTTTCCCCATAAAAGGATAGCCTGAACTGAACCTGCCTCTGGAATTCCGATCCTTGTGGTGTTCCTCCCGGCTCCCTCTGTGCCGGAACTGAATCGCCCTCCATTCTGTACTCTGCCATGAGTTCTGTAACAAGTACTGCTTTCTTCTTATTGCTGGCTTGTATACCCCTTGCCTCTAGGAGGTCCTTTAGCGTGGAGCGTTTTAGCGCAGAAAAATCAATCTCCATCCGTACTCCATTTACGCTTGTTCCTCTGTGAGTTTGGATCCCAGCGCTGCCAACCAATGTAGCGGAGAGCCGATCTTGCACAGCTATTCTCCACTAGAGATTCCAGTGAGGCTCAGGAACAAGGTGATGTTAAGTCCACAGGCAAGGTTTCCAGCAGGTAAAGTAATACAGCAGTATCCCCATCGCAATCCCAATAACTGGACGACACACAGTTTCAGGAGTAGTCTGACAAGCTTTATTCCACAGTTCCTTATAAAGCCCTCTCCCATGCAAGGGAGGAGGTTCTAACACTTAAGACATTATCCAATCTCTAAGCAGTAACCTCCCACAGATCTCCTCCCCTCCTCTAGCATCATAATCCCCTTATTGTGTACACAGTTTTCCCCGAGTTTTGGATGTACCCTAAATACTTGGGGTACATCCACAAATCCAACATCCCCAGATAGCTCTATTCTGGGGGACCAACATACTTAAAAATTAGCCCATTCGGATGAATGGTTCGTGAGATATGGGGTTCCAAAGATTTGACCGACCGCATGGGTAAAGTATCCGAAAACAGTTCCATGCATTTTGGCCCTGCGGTCGGTCACAAACAAGGGAATGAAAACAGGCGAATTGCCTGTGTTATAGAGCCTGGAGAGGGTTTGAATGAATTCCCTTGTTTATGGGGCTCTTTCTACCGAACGGCGGGTCATTCGGTAGTTTCCATACGAATTTCTGGAAGTATGGAGGTCTCAGCGGTGTTTGCCTAGTCAAGTGTCCGATTTTAGTTCCAGACACTCGACGGCAAAACACCGCTGTTCGGTAGTTTAAGATGGCCGCCGCCACGTGTTTGTTTCCCGAATGGCGGCCACCCAGAGGACAAAGACCACACTGCACTGATTGCCAATTACCTGTTTGCAACATTGTTGCAAACGGTAATTGGAGGCACACTCATTCCTGGGTGGTCTGGTTGTTCGGTAGTTTCATTCCCTTGTTTTATTTGAATGATTCTACCGAACAACTAGAGGAATACAATTCTTTACATACATTTAACTGTCATTATACCCGGATACCATGCTTTCTATACATGTACATACACATTAAACCAGCCATATGACCAAATACACTTATTCTCATACATGTCGTGGGACAGCCCGGTACCAATCCGCTACAGGCAGTCCTCTGGAGCAAGGTCTGAAATGCCTGGGCAAATTGGTCTAACCTGTGGTCCATATCCTCCACCCTATTTTCACAGGCAATCATATGTTTGCGTAGTTCTGCAGGATCCATGGCCCTGTCGTAATGTCACGGCTAGTAATGTGGTCCAGCACGCAGAAACTATGTAAACATATACATAAGTAAGAAAAGGAAAATAACAGGATAGAGCATAAACCGGACCTTAGAATGGCCGGACTAATACGCTAGAGACAGAGAACGGTCAAAGGGAAAGCCGAGGTCAAGGAAGCCAGAAAATACTCAATACCGTTTAAACAAGCCAAGTCAGGGAAACCAGAGATCAGAATAACCAGGGAAAAGCCAAGATCAGGATACCAGGAAATCAGAAACACGAAAATAGCACTCTCAGGAAACCAGGAAACGGAAACCACGACAGGGCAAAGTACTGGGGTGAATTAGGGGTTTAAATACCCCTCTCTAAGCTATGATTGGTCAGAGGGCGACCTCTGACCCCAAAACGTGCGTGTGCGTTGACTTCGTGACGTCACGCACACGTTGGTATAACTCTCGGGGGCGGGGCTATCCATAGACGCGACCACGTGGTCG
Source organism: Pelobates fuscus (assembly GCF_036172605.1). Lineage (NCBI taxonomy): Eukaryota > Metazoa > Chordata > Amphibia > Anura > Pelobatidae > Pelobates > Pelobates fuscus. The sequence continues at coordinate 125,751,412 of NC_086324.1, forward strand.
GCGCCATATTGGATTCGGGCGTGATGCCCGGAAGAACTGAGTGCGCGGTTCCCGGCTCGCCGACGAGCAGGTAAGCTTGTGTAGTCGGTGCGGTCGTGCCGGTCGGGCACGGCCGTGAGGCTCGGCGGGCCGGTGACCGCAACAATAATTGACTGGTGCGTGAAGGGAGGATGGACCCTTTATATACTTGGTCTCATATGAATTCTAGTTCCTGTCCTGTTCTGGTCCTGAGGGCAGAGCTACCCATAAGTGATGCTGCCATGAATAATAGCCAGGAAAAGAAAATTACGGTAAGTATGGTTTAAATTTTCCTTATTAACGAGTGATTTCTCCAACTAAAATTTTAGCAGGGCAGATGTGGTTTTTGCTGCCATCCTCCACTCAGGTTAATATAAAATACCAACTCTGGGTAACATAATTTACCAAATCCTCATATTTACTTTCAATGTTTGATGGGCTAGTATCATCTGTAGGCATGTCTCCTTTGTGTCTGATAAATGTTATTCAGATTTTAATATTTAGATGTAGGAGCTTGCTTATATGCGCCAACTAACAGATTCAAAATAGCATATTTTTCCACTGAAAGTGAACTTATATTTGTGACTGTTTTTTAAAGATATTTTAAATAAAAAACAGTAAATGTTAAATGGTTGATTATTTGATGCATGTTGCATGACATTGCAGAATATCCTGAGGGGTTATTTATCATCGGTTATAAATATATTTCTGAAAAAAAAAGTGTTTACATTTCCACTAATTAATTTTACTTTCCACTAATTAATAGTACCTTCCACATGTGCTAGACTTGCTGCTCAGTGATTACTGAACTATTTTTTTTACTGCAGCCGTTATGGAGAATCACAGCATATGAAATTGGCAATCATGTGGAAAAAAACTTTAGTAAATATTGACTAATTAAAACATAAATAATACTGGAGAAACTGAATCTATATCTAACATGGGCCTTGATTTAATTTGTTTGGATAATTTTTCAAATGACTGCAATCTGTTTCAATTCAAATGAACTTCAAATGATTTATCTACAAAAATTCCCATAGACTTTACTGGTAACGTTTGTGGATAAATCAGTTGCAAAATGTGTGGTCACTTGAAAAGCTTATCCAAAAGCCTTAAACTGAGACAATGGCTAGAAACATTCGAGAGAGAGAAAATGCAGTGCCTATATTTAAAAAGATATGCAGAATAAATAATGGTTCAGGCACTCCGGGATAATAAAAAACAACAGCTTTATTGGGGCAAAAACAGCAAAGTTTTGACCCTAACGGGTCTTTATCAAGCCTTTATATTTAAAAAGGGTGCAAAAGCTCAACCCAGAAACTACAGATTGATAAGTTTAATATCTGAGGTTGGGAAATTATTTGAAGAGTTCCTAAAGGATAATATTCAAGAATTTATTTTGAACAAAAATAAATCACTTTTAGCAACTGTATAATGGTAAATATCCTCATAATAGGATGAATGATAGTGGCTATCTCCCACTCATAGTTTTTCCAGTGCTTCTGGCAATACTAGCTGCTAGATACAGCAGAAACTGCTAAACTAATCTCACACTAAAGTCAATAACCGAGGCTATCTCCCACTACAACACAGGAGACAGCAAGGATGAACACACAGTATTACTGCTGGTCTGCCTGTTTCAACAGCTGAAATCAAAGTGTCTTGAAAAACCCGGCTTGAAAATAAAGACGTCATGTTGCTCCTCCTTTTCCCCCTCTATTGGTCACTTCACTTGATCTGTGAATAACATCAACATTTAGTGGCTGTCCATCAATCATCTTTTTTTGCTACTTCTTGATTGGACAGGAAATCTAGCTGACGTGACTGAGCAGACCTCTTGTCCATCATGAGAAACTAAGGTGCTTATTTGACACCACCCAAAAAAAAAAAAAAAAAAATAGCTTCTTCTCCATCCTATCCCGCATTGTTTAGTGTTCGGAATCGTACTCCGAATCATGAATGAAAACGAGCATGTTAGGGCTTGCGCGATTCTGACACATGGCTGTTCCGAAATTTTTCCGATCACCTGATTGGCTTGAATTTCCCTGAATTGCAGTTCAGTGTTGATATAAAAAAAAAACCCAAAAAACAACCATTTAGCATTGCATGCCGAATCACATTTTCCTGTATTCAGGTTTTAATTTTCCTTAAGCTGACTTGACTGTGTGTGGTTGTTAAAACAAACCATGTGAATCAAAATTAATGCCAGAAAGGAATGGCAAAGTCGGTTTCAAACGTAACAGTTAATGACCTCAGTCGAAATGACTAAGGGAAATTAAAAGCAGTCTGACAAGCAATCATACTGATAAAAAAAAGTCCCTTTTATGATGTCATGTGTGCAGATACCACAAAATTGTATCCCTGCAGAGGTGATAAGGTCAGCACTTCCTGAGTTTCTAGATGATGTCACTATAATTAATCACTCAACTCTAAAATCAAGACAGGCACACTTTTCACAGTTGTATATACATTAAAAAATTAGATAGATACATAGATTTTCTTCAGCAACACATAAAATGGTACAATTCTGCATTGTTATTTGATAATATTTGATAATATAAATAAAGTGTAGAATATATATGTATTGGAGGTTTGGCCAGCTTCAAGACAAAGCACCTCATTTCTGGTCCATCTTAGTACCCTAACTGCAGAGAGCCTCGAGCGGACATCCTAAGATGTGAAATTAACTAATTAAATAGGTAAATTGTAGCAGTGACAAATAAAAATTTTTTTTCCTTGAAGTTTATCTCCCAATAATGCCAAATTGACATGTAAACATGTATAACCCAGTGCCACCCTTAAAATGAAAAGTGACTAAAGCCCAAATTATTATCCTAAGTCTGATTATAAAAACATTTTTTGGAATACAAATATATATTCCATAAAAACTCCAAAATACACAATAAGAATCAAATAATGACTCTTTGATTATTGACGGTGAGAGATATATTAGCGTCCAGGCAAAGGCCTATTGCAAATATATATTATAAAAAAATTATATTAAAAAAACAAGAACACGATACTGGTTAAATAATAACCATAGAATGAAAGTTTGTCAATAAAATCCCTATCACTGTTTTTTTTTTTCCCAGCGCTATTTTGTGGATAACTCAGATTGTAGCTAAATACCAAAATATAAGTGGTTAAAATCCATTAATAAGGCAAACGTGGCATTCAATCAGTGAAAATGTTGAGCTCCTGTGAAGGGTAAAGCATGGTATTATATACAAAGCACTTTAAAAGCTGAATTGGAAAGAAATGAATATTGAGAACTTTAATTCTAGAGATCTGTGATCTTAAAATGCTCAGTGATCAGTTCCCTCTGCAAACATAGCAAGATAATTGAGATTCCAGGGCTTCCCACTGCACTAAGCACCGATCATGTCCCCCCAGCATTAATAGTAGTCAACTCATAAACTATATTGCATGCCAGCAAAGCAGGCGACTTTTGCAATTGAGTTTAGCATTGACTGCTGCTGGTGCAGATTACTTCAATGTCACGGACACCCACCACTGCCATGGAATATTTACTTTGAACTAAGCAATAATTGATAAGAGCTGTGATGGCTCATTAATAGAGTCAGGGGTTAGTTAGTGTAAGAAGAATTTTTAACTTGATTACAACATGTAATCACAGTCAGTTTAGGGCATAAAACATTATACATGACATGGCTATAAATAATATTTTAATTGTAAGCTCTTATCACGTGCTTATTATAATCATTTTGATTTGCTCATTGAACCTTAGTATGTGTATGTTAGTGCTTAATAAATAATAATTAGATATATTATAAAAGTTTATAACATTTTCTTTTACATGCATGGTGCCATATTGAGTTTCACATTCTTTAAACAGTCTTCATTTTCTTGAGATTTCTTTTTTTTGTAAATTGTCTTTTATTAAGTTTTTAAAATAAAACATAGAGGTCATGAAGTTCTAAAAAATGTCTGTCTTTTCAATTCACTTACTATTTATTCAATTAGGTAGACTCAAACATGAAGGTAACTATAGAACTTTCTATAACAAAGATCATCAGTATCAAAGATGTCAGTTACAGCAATTCTATTGATACATTCAGGTTAAATCAAACTGGTTAGTAAATATAAAGCTTTATTTGACAAAAGTAATATTTGTGTGTCACATGGAAGTGATAGGAGGATGCAGATGGAGGTTTAGATGGAAGTAATAAGTGAATGGGGAACATAGGAGGATTGGAGAGAGAAGTAGGGATGGGTGGGAGTGATAGGAGAATGCAATTGGAGGCATGGGTGAGAGTGATACGTTAATGGGTGGGAGTGATAGGAGGATGTAGTTAGAGGAATATATAGAAGTGATTAATGGGTAGGGTAGCAGGGTCAAATATAATGTTAGACATGGTTAGGAGAAAGGGAGATATAAAGGGACACTGTAGTCACCAAACCAACTTTAGCTTAATAAGGTGGTTTTGGTATATAGAGCATACCCCTGCAGTCTCACTGTTTAATTCTCTGCCATTTAGGAGTTAACTTATTTTATTTATACAGACCTAGTCATACCTCCATGCATGTGACTTGTACAACCTTCTTTGTGTGATCTATTGTTTATACTTCCTTTATTGCACAGTCTATTTAATGTAGAATTTAATATCTACTGCACTATTAATAGCCTGCTAGACCTTGCAGGATCCTGCTACGTGTGATTAAAGTTCAATTTACTAAGAGATAAAAATGTCTAAAGTTAGTTAACATCCGACTGAAACTTCAAAGTGTTTTTTTTAATGCAGACTGTGTGAGTGTTATAGACGTAAAAGTAGCTTTACTAAAAGCGTAAGACTATTGGACACACATCAGGATATAGACCCAGCATCCGTACATCATTTGAAGTCAGTATCTCCACAGGACCTGTTGGTTTCTTCTTTGCTGAATCAAGAGCCGCCTACAGCACACGCTCCTCCGGAGTGAGGCTCCCGCAGGGACGCAGGCTGAACGAACACGCTGTCCTCACCGGCGGTATTATTACAAGCGGCAAGAGATACAATCCATATCCATCCGAGTACTATCCGAAGGTCTCTGAATAATTCTGACTTCAATATTTACTGGTAACATCTGTATGAATTTCTCCTGATGCATATTTTTTAACAATACTTATTTTTACATATATTTTATTCGTTGTCTAATAAACTGTTTTTTTTTATTATAATCCAGTTTCGGAACCATTGCTTTTCACTTCTGCTGTTCCACATACTGTATTGCTACAATATTACTATTTGCACTTTTTTTTTTTAATTCTTTATTTTTGTAGTGCGTACGATGGTAACAAATGCTTAAGAGGTACCCCAAAGGCATTCCTCTACCGTAGTATACACAGTTAAAACATAAGGGTAAACAGTAGATCTTGCACATTTTTTGGTAAGGAAGTTGACAGAATAGGTTTACGTTGTTTAGGTTCAAAAAGCAGCATAGATTCCATTTATATAAGACAATAAGTAGTACCAAGATTTTCATTGCGAAGTTTAGCAGTTTAAACAGTAACATTTTTGTTCAGCCCCTGGATAAAGGTTATGAGACCTCGCTAGTTTGCAATAAACATACTAGACTAGTAAGCTATATGGCTACGTTATCTACATTTAAGTTTGTAGCTTGGTATTGAACAAAAAAAAAAAAAAGTAGCAAAAATAGTAACTGAACAGTAATGGTACATGTTGCCTGTAGTGCTGCGTGACCTGTAACTAAGTGTACAGGTTTGTATAGGGTGAATTTTATCTGTTACATCGATCCTGCTTGATCTATCGTTGCGTCACCATAGGTCCCCCTAAGATGATAAGTTATGTGTAGTTATCTTGGTGTATCTAAGCATGTTCAACTCTGATTGTTGTACTACGGTCGCTTATTTCGTGTGAGTGAGTCTTAGTGGACGCTCTGGCGACACAGGTTCATACCACACTACTCGCCTATGTATCCCTCATCCAGGACAATGTGGTTGGGTGTATTGTGCGTGGACTTAGGTCTCTCTATCATGAAGTTGTCCTGTGTGCCTCATGGGTAATTGTACAATGTGTGTGTGGTCTTTGACCCCTAGCCTAGGGGGCCCCGGGAGGGGTGGGGGGGTGGAGCTATACTAGTGGTATATGAGCAGGCCCTAGCTTAACGGTTGCTTTTGTGGGTATTGCGGTGTCCAGTAATTGTGTTATTGGTATGTGGGTCGTCGCCTGCGAGTTGGCCCTGCAACTTTAGGAGGTGTTACATGGGTACCCTAATTGGTGTTAAACCCTTGGTATACAAGTAATCGTAGAACTGGTAAAAGAAAAACAGCTGGTGGGCTCGTCAGCTGGCTCTGGTCTCTGTGGGAGCTTCAGCGCCTTGAGGAAAGAGGCCGCCTCCTGGGTGGAGGTGAGATGCAGGGTAGTGTCGTTGTGATCTACAGACAAGGTTTTGGGCGTTGTCCAACGGTAGATTATCTTGGCGTCTTGAAGGCGACGGGTCACTGGGCGTAGGTTCCGTCTCCATTGTAGTGTGGATCGTGTTAAGTCTTGGTAAAAGGCAAGACTTGCAGATTCAAAGCCCAGTGGCGTCTTGCCCTTTAGCGTGCAAAGATGGCGTTTCTATCCGCCTGTGTGTGGCACCTGACTATTACATCCCTGGTTGCTTGGGGGGTGCCTGTGGTGACTTGCGGATGCAAAACATCTCTGCGATGGCCCGTTTTTGAGGCAATATGGTGGCTACCAGTCGCCTGAGGTAATGCGGCAACTCTGACTGGCTGACGTCGTCGGGGATTCCCCTGATTTTTACATTGCATTTGCGGCTCCTCTCCTCTGTTGCCTCTAGTTTGTTGAGCAGAGTTGAGTGAGAGGACTTAATTTGGGATACCGTGTCTTTATGGCCTTTTATTTCTTGTTGTATGTTGTTTATATCCTCCTCTGAGGCTTTTACGCGGTCCGTGACCGCGTGGACCTCCGTTTTTATTATGGCCATGTCTGCCGCTGCCATTCGTTTTAGTTCCAGTAATAGGTTTTTAATGTCCAGTTTGGTGGCTGGTGTTAGCGCATCTGGGTCAGCATGTGTGTCATGGGGTGGTTGCTGGTCCCGTGTATTTCCTTCGGCATGATCCGAGCATGTGGAGTTAGTCTCTGGGTCAGACGTGGCCGCCATCTTTGGGCCCGCCGGACGCTGGAGCATGGCGCTAATGTCATGGGTATCTTTGCACGCACCTGCCGCCGTCCGCTGGGATTTTCTTCCCATGGTGTCCGGATCGGTATGTTTGTTCTCTGCTGGCTGTGCGGGTATGGAGAGTGCCGCGTTGTATAGCGCTGTTTCGAGGGCCCTATAATCTGTGTAGGCCTTGGCTTTGCAGCGGACTTTCTGACCCGTCTGCTGGAATGTAGAGGGCATCATTCGGGTGTCTGCTTTGCTCTCCCGGTCTGCCTGCTGGGTTTCAGAGGTATGTGGGCTCTTTTAGTTTTATTTTCTCGTCGTTTTTGTTTTCGTTTTGGCCGGAGCGTGCCTAAGCTCCTCCCCCCTATTTGCACTTTTTTCATCTGTATCTATTCATTATACAGAGTATACTATCTGGTACAAGTGCCAGCTATTCTGTTTTATAGCAGCATTAGAGGCACCTGCACTGCACAGTTTTGACTTTTGGACGCAGATTTATTTTTATTTTTATTTATTTTATTTTTTTTTTTCTTTTATTTATTCATCTATTCATTTTATATACTATATGTATACAAGACATCAATTTCGTATCCAGACATATTCTATTTATGCTTTTTAAATATATTCATTCATTCTACATTTCTCTATTTATTTATCCTCTACGAACACCAGTTCCTTCTTAAAGACACAGTACTACTGCACATTTATTTATTTTCATATCTGAGATTTACCCTATTTTAATCATATTCTAGGCCAGTTTCTGGTATCTACATATATGTTTTTTAAATATATCCATTCATTCTGATTTTCTCTATTTATTTATTCTATATGAACACCAGTTCCTTTTTAAAGGCATAGTACTATTGCACATTTACCTATTCTCATATCCAGATATTTACTCTTTTTTACCATATCTTAGGCCAGCTCCTGGTATCTATACACACTATTGGTGTCTATCCATAGTATTACTAAAATGTCTATTTACTCTATATACCTGTATTCAATATTTACTCAAAATGGCTGCTAGAGCAACCCCTCCCATCGACTAACTACCTCGTGTAACAAGATGGCGCCTGTATCTGGAGTAAAATCCCGGGAAGACGGTGACATCACACCTTGTAGGATGTGCATTAGATAACCCTTAACATCTAAACAATTAAGAATACATCATGTGCAAAAATGTAGATAACAGTAAGAATACATCTTTGTCTTTATAAGGGGTTACCCGCCCCCCTAAGTAAACATTCCGAAGTTTTTTTATTAACCTGCAAACTTGTGTCTGGTGTGATTTACTTCAGAGCGTGCACGCATTTATTTTAAACAATTTAGACAGGGGCAGATATTCAAATAATCAAACACTTGGTTTGAACCACAACAATTTGGCGCCCAACGTGGGGCTCCGTGGCTGTGACCCGACAGTCAGCTGTCCTTGAGGGCACCGGAGAGCAGACCTTCAGAGACGGGACGGAGATTGATCAACTCTGCATAAACGGTAATGATTGCATCAGCACCTTGCCTATATCTCCTGTCCCTGTGATTGGTCTGGCTCTGTGCCTACGCGGGCTGCCGAAGGGCACCAAAGACAGGTAAATATCTTGCCCGGAGTCTCTTTATGAAGAACCTGTATATTGATTATCTGCCTCCTGGGTGTGAATGTATTTTGCCTAGGGGAGAAAGAGCCTAGCGAGATTTGTTGCATTTTTATTGTTGATAGCTTTACTGTCTGGTGGGGACAGGGTTTGCATTTTTATCGTTGATAGCTTTACTGTCTGGGGGGGACAGGTTTTGCATTTTTATTATTGATAGCTTTACTGTCTGGTGGGGACAGGGTTTGCATTTTTATCGTTGATAGCTTTACTGTCTGGTGGGGACAGGGTTTGCATTTTTATCGCTGATAGCTTTACTGTCTGGTGGGGACAGGGTTTGCAATTTTATCGTTGATAGCTTTACTGTCTGGTGGGGACAGGGTTTGCATTTTTATCGTTGATAGCTTTACTGTTTGGTGGGGACAGGGTTTGCATTTTTATCGTAAAAACAAAGAATAAAGTGCGCTGTGCCTTTAAGACCAATATATTACACAAGTAATTCTGATACAGTGCAAATATGTGCAATTGTTATACAACAAAAGTACGTGCAAATGTGCTAATGTGCAAAAAAACTCTTTAAATAATGTAATAGTATATTTAAAAATAAGTGCAAAAATAAGTATAAGGTATACTCAACTTTCCCACTATGAGGTATACTCTTAAATTTGTCTCAGCAATACGATATAAATCTCAAAAAGGGAGAGAAAGGAGACAACAAATCATAGGGCAATATGCATAAAAAATAATTGTATAGAGATGTAAAATTAAACACTCACAAAGGTAGAGCAAATAAGCCTGCTCTAAACTATAGTGGCTTCTCTTAGCATGATCTGAAGACTTGAGGCCGTGGTGATGATCAAAATCTTTATTTCAAATAAAACAGCTACTAGGCAAATAAGTCCCCTTTGATTCTTTGTTTCCTCCTCTACTGTTGTGGGTATACCAGTTTGCAAGGTCCAGCCGAAATTACTGAAATGACTGTATAACAGTTCCGAGAGGCGGGGCTTACGGCCGTAGAGCGCTATGACGTAATACGTCAGAACGTGATGACGCGTTTCACCAACGTGCTCGGCTTCATCAGATCCGGGTTTGCATTTTTATTATTGATAGGTTTACTGTCTGGTGGGGACAGGGTTTGCATTTTCATTATTGATGGCTTTACTGTCTGGTGGGGACAGGGTTTGCATTTTTATTGTTGTTAGCTTTACTGTCCGGTGGGGACAGGATTTGTATTTTTTATTGTTGTATTATGGTCTGGTAGGGACAGGGTTATGCAGATTTTATTGTTAGCTGTAGCGTGGTGGTTGCTCAGCTGGGATTTTATCATTTGTAACTTGATTGCGTGTGTGTGTGTGTGGCTTGGTTTCTCCTTGATTCGTGTGTGTGTGCACGTGTCTTTGTTTGTGATTCTTGTAAGTTATTCTGTAGGAGCTGGTACAGCACTGATATTTACACCCTCTATATATATTTTGCTGCAACTCGGTTATCAAGCATAGGAGGCTGACTGGAACCAATCTCTAACTAGAGCTGAATTGTAGAATTTTTCCAAATAAGCACTTTATGCCCAAATCTTTCAATTCACTCTTTAACCCATTACAGTTTGGTGCCTATTGTTTGCAGCCTGGTATAATAATTAAATAAGTCATTAGGAAAATCTTTTAGAATTTGTTGCCTAAATTAATAGCAGTAAATACATGACTGTTATTTTTGGGAGGCATTCTAAGTAAGTTTGAATGCACTACTTATAAAGAGTTTAAAAACATTTTACGACACAGAGTGTTAAAGGCAAAAAGGAAGTGTCTCATGATTTGACCTTGCATTCAGACAGAGATTAGAAAGGCAGTCAACTGCCAACTTGAAAGCTGAGTGAACACTGTTTCCAAGAATGACTAGTTTTGCTTTAATTACTGATAGCCTCTCCTGACTGGTCAAGGGAAATGTCCATGTGGTATTAAGTAGCTCTGCATTGATTTATGTGAGTCAGACATTAATGTCAATATGACTCAAAACAGCTAGACATCACGCAATATGATCTATTGGCTGGCTGCTGAAATAAAACTAATAGCCAGTGCTACAAGTAAAGAATACCACTTGAAAAAATACAGAAAACCTAACTTTTAAGAAAAACTATATAAATTAACATTTTAAATGAACACTCGGATATATCAAGAGTCAGAACTAAAATTTATTTTGATGCAACCTTTAAGAAGACACTATAGTCACCCAGACCACTTCATCTCAACTCCTCCACCAGGTTAACCCTGCACAGCTGTTGGGACTTATAGCTGTAACAAAATTATGGGAGATATAGTCCACAACATCTGAAGTGCCAAATGTTGTTTAGCCATGCACTAAAGTGAGAATTGTTGGGAATTCAAAGTAAATTTCAAATCTAAAACCAATATAGCAAAATAGGAAAAATGATTCAAGAGAGCAAGAGAAGTTCCTTCTTAGTTTAGCTACCTTGTCCCTAAATCTGAAATTCACCTTGAAATCTGAACAATTTTCACTTTAGTTAAAAAAAAAAAACACTGATGGTCTTTCAAGGAAGATGTGGACAAAACAGAGTGGGATTACTATTTAATTGTGCTCGTTATGTTAATGAAAATTCTGCACTGTATATAATACTATTTGACTGGTCTTATCAACTGAGTTAGGTGATAATGTCTAATTAGAATCCGGATATACTAATTGATGGTGTTACCATTACGGTCCGAATTGGCCATATTTACCAGCCATATTAAAATTCCTTCCAGCTATACAACGAAGCCACATATGTGGTCGGAGAAAAGTCAGAACAGAATGGTTCAGCCTCTGGTTTAAAGTTAAACTGCAAAAGTTACAGTCACTGGTGTTATAAAAAATACAATAAATTAAAAAACAGAATGTACACAAGTCAGCTATTAAACAAAGACAATAAAATATGTAGCAACATATTAATTATCTATAAAAGATATTCACCATTTCTAAACAACTATGGTTTGCTGATCTGACTACTGCATGCTAGTGTGAGATTTAGCTCACAGCTGTATCTACATACATGGTTACATAGCTGAAAAGAGACATGCTTGCATGTTATTATAATTTATATTATTTATAAAGCGCCAACAAATTCCGTAGCACTGTATAATATTGAGCCTTTCTCACGTTTGTTTTTCCTGTTGATACTAAAGAAGGCAAAAAATCCAGTCTGACCTTCTTGACCCCAGAATGGTAGTCAGATATATCCTTGGTTCAAGACGCTATTACCCCACTAATTAAAAATGATATCCATTTATATTATGTTTTTGCACGTATTTATCCAATTGCTGTTTAAACATCTGTATAGACTCTGATAAAACCAGCTCTTCACACAGAGAATTCCACATCCTTATTGTTCTGAATGTAAAAAAAAAAAAAATTTTCCTTTGCCTTAGCCTAAACCATAAAAAGTAGGTGCGCAAAATAAATTTATCACTTCAACAATAAAATGTGCAAAGCATGCAAATTTATCTTACAATAAGCTGTAGAAACGCAGGTATATCCATATATTCGGAAAACACCATATATCAAGTGACCAGCTATAAAATTGCAGGTCTATACATAAATTAGGAAAACACCATATATTGAGTGATTTGTGCAGAACAATTACACACTGATCAAAAAATAATAGTGAATAGTAATAAATAATACTTGCACAGGTCAGCTCAGATGGTCCAATCTGAAAATATAAACAGACACAGACCTAGTGCAACACTGTTAAAACGAATAGATATAGCTGGAGAGGAATATTTCAAACTCACAATTGTGGAGTGGTTGTAGTACCACTCCAAACTATCTGGCTCTGGGGGGGATCAGTCCCCTGTAATCGTGGGATCCGGTGGGTAGACAACTGGAAGCAATCACTCGGTAACCGGTCCGTTTACAATTAAAATTCCATTTTATTTCCACATAAAAATTATGTATAAAAATAACATAAAAGTTAAAAATAAGTCTTCCTGTCGCTAGTATGAGGGTTCAACAAGTCCAGAGTTGCACTTTCTGCATAAAACGAAAGTAATAGTTCTCTTACTCTGTCTTCGAATTCTCCCAGTCAGTGAAGATACTTCCGGCTTCCGGTTTCCGGTATCACGCAACGCGTTTCGCCCCGCCTCTTGGGGCTTTCTCAAGCGTAAATGTGGGTGGCTCCCAATGTCCTTTAAATAGTCTCTACCCAATTAGCCAGATTGGCATCTTTATAAGTGTCATTACTTGATCCTGTCATATCATACATATAAAGTGCAAATGTGCTTCAGAAAACCAGCATCTAATGTATCCATTAATCCAGTTATAATTAGTTGAAGATACATACATATGCTAGAACAATATCTAAAAAATGTGCAGTAAAAATGTATTAATGCTTTGAAAATTTATATTGCAAATATATATATACCAAATAAAAGCAACAATATTCTTGGAACAAGATCACTTAACATAGTGTCTGAATACATGTTAAATAAATACATCTTGTGGGGGGATTTAAATATATACATAGGTATGGGTGAAATTAAATACAGCCTAAAATATATTCACCAACTAATGTTAAGCTATCACCAATTTCCCAAAACCAAAAGAGAAGGGGATATCTACTAAACACATACCCATCTGAACACCTTATTATCTCTTTATTAGAAACTACATAAATGTTGAACATTAGCCATACTGATCATATGACCAGAATAACCGTCAGAGAGGGTTAAACTCTAGAAAAAAATGGTGGGTTAAGCACTAGAGAAAAATAAAGGAAATTATACTGATAATATGTCCCAAATATATTAATCCTCTGTCCAAAAATAGCTATCAGAGAGGGTTCAACACTAAAGGAAGTTAGAAGGTCAAACGTTAGAGGAAGTTAGGGGGAAAATATATTGATCATATGTCCCGAATAACTGCCAAAGAGGGTTAAACACTAGGGGAAATTAGAGGGTTAAGCACTAGAGGAAGTTAAAAAGGTCAAAATCGATATTCAGTCCTGTGGGGAATAATGTATCCATATAGTAGGCCCATTTCATCTCTTCCTGCCCAATTTTCTTGATGAAATCGCCTCCTCTCCAGTCTTTATACACTCTTTTTATCCCTGTAAAAGAAAGGCCTGAAGGATCTTGATTGTGTGTCTCCTTAAAATGATTTGAGACACTGTGACTTGTGACCCCCTTCCGGATGTTGTATATATGTTCACGTATTCTCACATAGAGAGGCCGTGTGGTTCTCCCAATATACTGGAGACCACAGGGACATTCTAAGAGGTATATTACATTAGCACTTCGGCATGTAATATGCTCCCTTATGTCGTATTCCTTTTTGTTTTTAGTTGACCGGAATTTGTGTACTACTTTGTCAGTCCGGCGTGTATCTCTGCACCCCAGGCATGTTCTACATTTGTAAAAACCTTTTAGGTCCCCAAATGCATTATTAGTCATCGGTGGAATTTTTTCTTTTAAAAAACTTCTCACCAATGAAGTCTTGAAACTCGGTGCTCCCCTGAAAGTGATATTTGGTTTCTCAGGTAATGTATCTCCAAGATCTTTGTCCATTTTCAGGATATGCCATGATTTGTTAATCACTCGTTTTATTGCTTTATGTTCCGAATTAAAATTAAACACCATTAAATCTTTTGGGGGGTCCTTTCTACTGTTTATAGGTTTTTCCAAAACATCCCTCTGCGTTAGCTTTTCCACCTCATGCCATGTCTTGTTTAGAATATCATCAGGATAATCCTTCTCCTTAAACTTATTCAGTAACTCTTTAGCTTGTATCTGGAAGGTGTTGTCCTCTGTACAATTCCGCCTCAGTCTCAACAGTTGCCCTTTCGGGATACCATTGAGCCAGGGTGAATAGTGGCCACTGTTATACGCCACATAACCATTGGCATCCACCTTCTTAAAGAAGGTTTTTGTTTTCAATGTATTATCCGCTACGTAGATATTCAGGTCTAAAAAATCAATGGCTGAGGGACTGATATTATGGGTAAGTTCAATTCCCCAGTCGTTATGGTTAAGAAACCTCAAGTAGTCTAGAAAGGTGTCTTCAGTACCATTCCATATGAGGAACATATCATCTATGTAACGGCGATAGGCAAGCACGTGTGCACCCCAGCCATGGTCACCATAGATGAAACTTTCCTCCCAATGGGCCATGAATAGGTTGGCATAGCTAGGTGCATACGTGCTGCCCATCGCCGTTCCACGTAACTGTAGAAAAAATGAAGAGTCAAACCAAAAATAATTGTTCTGGAGGGACCACCGAATGCATTCCAAGAGAAACTTCACCTGTGAGGGGGGTAAGTCATGATATTTCAACAAAAAGTGTTCTACGGCCGCGCATCCCCTATCATGTGGGATGCAGGTGTACAGTGAAGACACGTCACACGTAATAAGAAGGTATTCTCCCTTCCATACAAAATCCTTCACCATATCGAGTACATCCATAGTGTCCTTCAAATATGATCTGGTGAGAGGTACAATAGATTGTAAAAATGTATCTATATATTTGGAGATGTTGTAGGAAATGGACATAATGCCCGACACTATTGGTCTACCCGGAGGTGTTTCCAGATTTTTGTGGATTTTCGGGAGTATATAAAAGACTGGGGTTCTTGGGGATTTGATGTTTAAAAATTCGTATTCCTTTTTGGAGAGAATCCCTTCCAATTTACCCTTGTCCAAAATTTTCACAAGAGACTTTCTTATATCCCCTAATGGATCTTTCCTCAGTCTCTCATATACTGCCCGGTCCTCTAATTGCCTTTTGCACTCTGCCACATATTTAGTTGTATCCATCACCACCAGACTTCCGCCCTTATCTGCGGGTTTGATGATGATGTGTTCATTTTCTCTAAGACCTTTCAATGCCTGTCTCTCATCATGTGTGAGATTCGGCTCTTGTTGTCTCTTTTGCAACTTCTTTAGATCATGTGAGACCACCCTCTCAAAGGTTTCTATTGCACCTTGTTTTAGATAACTCGGATAGAAGGTGTCTATTGCACCTTGTTTTAGATAACTCGGATAGAAGGTGTCTTTGCCTTAGCCTAAATCACTTTTCTTCCAGTCTAAATGCATGACCTTGTGGCCTATGCATAGTCCTGTTTATTACAAGATTCCAAGACAATGCTTTGTATTGGCCCTGAATATATTTACATAATGCTATCATATCCCCCCTGTTTTTCCAAACTAAAGAGATTTAAATGTTTTAGTCTTCCTTCATAAATAAAATGCTCTATTCCTTTTATCAATTTTGTAGCTCACCTCTGCATTTTTTCTAGTGCCATAATATCATTCTTTAGAACAGGTGCCCAAAATTGCTCAGCATATTCAAGGCTTGGTCATACCAGTAGTTTATAAAGAGGCAAAATTATATTCTCATTGCGAGTATTAATGCCCCTTTTTATACATAATATCTTACTTGCCTTAACCACTGCTGATTGACATTGCAGCCTAGTTTGTCTATAACAATTCCCAAATCCTTCTCATGTGTTGTTATCCCTAATTCTCGACCATTTAGGCTGCCATTGAGACACCACAACGTTTCAATCCGCGAAAGGATCTTTGTCAAGCTTGACAAATATCCTTTCAGTGGTCGAAATGTTGCGGTGTCTCACTTGTCCTAATAAATACAATTGAAGATACTTGGAGTGCGTGGATCCTCTTTCTACCACTGATATCTATCCCAATTTATGCCAGGGTAATTCAAATCTTTAATAATGAATGTGTTACCCAGACTTTCCCAATTTGCTCTAACAGATATTCTTCCTCATCAATCTTAACATTAGGTGGTTTATAACAACATGTCCCAACTAATAAATTACTTCTTGTTTTTTTGCCCCAAGCAGATGCCTTCGTCACCTTCCACTTGTTTAAGATTGTCCTTTAACTCATGGTTGACATACAAACATATCCCACCACCTTTCCTGTTTTTTCTATCCTTCTTAAAGAACGTGTAACCATTTAAGTTAACTGTCAAGTCATGTGCTTCATCCCACCGTGTGTCGTTTATGCTATTATGTCATATTGCTTAGTGTATACTATTGCCTCAAGTTCCTGAATGTTGTTATTCAGGCTCCTTGCATTAGCAAGCATACATTTAATAAATATTATTACGGGTCACTTCTAATTAATTTGAATTTTTATTACTATTACATACCTCCTCTGTTCTAGTCTTGCCCGTCCTCCCATCTTCACCCACTTTGTGCTGTGATAAAGCCCGACTACTTTCTATCCTATCTCCATTTTGTAGATTTCTATGTTCCCCCGCCCATAACCATTAGTTAGTAGATCTCCTCCAACCTTCTAGCCATCCTGTCCCACATCACTGCAGATCCTCTTCCATTTAGGTGCAATCCATCACGGCTATAAAGATTTCACCCAAATACAAAATCAGTCCAGTGCTCTAAAAAGCCCAAATTCTTACACCAAGACTTTAGCCATGCATTGTCCTCCCTACACTTGCTGAAGACAAAAATGTAATGCAGAAAGATCCACAAACAAACAACTGAAGACAGCTGCAGTAAAGGTTTGGCAAAGCATCACAAAGGAGCAAACCCAGCACTTGATGATGGCAATACGTTCCAGACTGCAATCAGTCATTGCCTGCAAAGGATTCTTGACCAAGTATGAAAAATTTACATTTTATTTATGATTCTGTTAATTTGTCCAATTACATTTGAGCCCCTGACTGTGTATGAAAATGGTTGCAATTCCTGAACGTTTCATACAATATATTTGTTCAAAACCTTGAATTAAAGCTGAAAGTATGCACTTCAATTGCATTTCGGTTGTTTCGTTTCAAATCCTTGTGGTGGCGTACAGAGCCAAGATTATTAAAATTGTGTCAGTGTCCACTATTTCTGGACCGGTGTGTAAAAAAGAAACTATATATATATATATATATATGTGGCGAAACCGACCTCGCCACGTGTCCTTGGAGGGGCCTGCTTGCCCGCCTCTTGCCTTTGGACTATGGCCCTGGGAGATTGGGCTCTTTTACAAAACGTATTCGGCCCTAACAGAGTGCATGTCACTCATTCTGGCCCTTTAAACACAGTGGGGCCATTCGGTACTTGCCCTGTGTGAGCAGTGATACCCCCAGATAGCTATGCCATGGAGCCTATTCATATAATGAAAGACTATGGGAAAGACTTTGGCTCCCTGGCAATTAAACTGTATTTGTGTGGTCTGCGTGCCATTCACCTAATAATGTGCACGCAGACCTGAGCTATCTGGGGATATGTTACATGTCTGTGTTTAATGTATAAAAAGTAACTTTATATATTTTAACACATAATCCTGTATTTAGGTCCCCACATGTGTAATGGAGTTTTGTCTTTGACCTGGGAGATAATTGGATTACTTCTCCAATTATCTCCAGGGCAGAAGGGAGAAAGCCAGGATGCATTGTGGGGATTTTTTTACTTTTACTGTTTGAGCCAGATTAAAATACTGCCAGCCAGGGGGAACAAAAGATACTTTTACTAACTTTTGAACCCCTGGTCTGATTCATGCCATTTTTAATATGTTGTTCCCCTGAATGGATTGATTGTGGATATGTATTTTTATGTGAATGTGATGTATGGTTTTAAAGTTACAGAGTATGTGTGGAAACTGTATTTTTACTGTATGTAATAATTATGTTAATTGCTTATCTGAGGGGAGGGGATGTGTGGGTTGTACTGTTACTTGATTGGTTGTTTTATGCCTCCCCTTGGGAGTGTCCTGTATGTGCACAACTGTAATAAAAAGCAGGCTGGGTGTTCCAGACCTCAGATTCTGCTTGACCCTCAAACCGATGTGTCGTCTCGTTTTTGGGGGAATTGGATTGTATGCTGACTGCCAGGAGTGTAAGCGGATTGTATGCTTTTCCTGTTCGGCTGATTCCAGGGTTCGTGTGTTTCCAGTTCGGGAGTTTCCAGAATTCGTACAGTTTGCAGTTCGGGAGACTGGTGATTGCTGTAGCTGCTGGTCTATGGAAAAGGGGGATATCTCCTAAACTGGGTTTTATCCTCTTGTAAGTGAAACGGTCCGTTTCTATATATATATATATATATATATATATATATATATATATATATATATATATTATTGTGAGAGAGAGAGAGAATCTCACAAAAGTAAATATTTTATTACATCTTTTCATGTGACAACACTGAAGAAATGACACTCTGCTACAATGTAAAGTACTAAGTGCACAGCCTGTATAATATTGTAAAATTGCTTTCCCCCTTAAAATAACAACACACAGCCATGGCCTAAACCAGGGATCCCCAAGCTCTGGCCCTCCAGATGTTGCTGAACTACAACTCCCATGATTCTTTGAATGGAATACATAGCCAGAGAATCATAGGGGTTGTAGTTCAGCAACATATGGAGGACCGGAGTTTGGGGATCACTGGTCTAAATCGTTGACAAGAGTGAGTACACCCCTAAGTGGAAATGTCCAAATTGGGCCCAAAGTGTCAATATTTTGTGTGGTCACCATTATTTTGCAGCACTGCCTTAACCCTCAATGGCATCGATTTCACCAGAGCTTCACAGGTTGCCATTGGAGTCCTCTTCCAATACTTAAGAACGACATCATGGAGCAGGTGGATGTTAGAGACCTACCCACCTTCCGTTTGAGGATGCCCCACAGATGCTCAATAAGGTTTAGATCTAGAGACATGCTTGGCCAGTCCATCACCTTAACCTTCTTTAGCAAGGCAGTGGTTGTCTTGGAGGTGTGTTTGGGGTCGTTATGTTGGAATACTGCCCTGCAGCCCAGTCTCCGAAGGGAGGGGATCATGCTCTGCTTCAGTATGCCACAGTACATGTTGGTATTCATGGTTCCCTCAATGAACTATAGCTCCCCAGTGCCTACAGCACTCATGCAGGCCCAGACCATGACACTCCCACCACCATGCTTGACTGTAGGCAAGACACACTTGCTTTTGTACTCCTCACCTAGTTGCAGCCACACACGATTGACACCATCTTAACCAAATAAGTTTATCTGGGTTTCAACGGACCACAGGACATAGTTCCAGTAATCCATGTCCTTAGCTTGTCTTCCGTAAACTGTTTGCGGTCTTTCTTGCGCTTCCTACTGGGACGACAGCCATGCAGACCAATTTGATGCAGTGTGCGTCTGAACACTGACAGGCTTGCGCCCCCCCCCCCCCCCCCCAAGCCCCAATTTCTGCAGCAATGCTGGCAGAACTCATTCGTCTATTTCCCAAAGACAACCTCTGGCTAGGACGTTGAGCATGTGCACTCAACTTCTTTGGTCGACCATGGTGAGGCCTGTTCGGAGTGGAACCTGTCCTGTGAAACCGCTGTATGGTCTTGCCGACTGTGCTGCAGCTCAGTTTCAGGTTCTTTGCAATCTTCTTATAGCCTCGGCTAGGGGTGGGCAATCTGCACCCCTCCAGATATTTTGACTACATCTCCCTTGATGCTTTGCTAGCATTATGGCCCTAAGAGCATTATGGGAGATGTCGTCCAAAATATCTGGAGGGCCGCAGATTGCCCACACCTGGCCTAGGCCATCTTTATGTAGAGCAACACATTTTTTTTCAGATCCTCAAAGAATTATTTGCCATAAGGTGCCATGTTGAACTTCCAGTGACCAGTAAGAGTGTGGGAGAGCTCCAACACCAAATTTAACACACCTGCTCCCCATTCACACCTGAGACCTTGTAACACCAATGAGTAAGATGACACCGGGGAGGGAAAATGGCTAATTAGGCCCAATTTGGACATTTCCACTTAGTGGTGTACTCACTTTTGTTGCCAACGGTTTAGACATTAATGGCTGTGTGTGGAGTTATTTTGCGGGGACAGCAAATTTACACTGTTATAAAGTCTGTACACTTACTACTTTACATTGTAGCTGAGTGTCATCTCTTCAGTGTTGTCACATGAAAAGATAAAATATTTACAAAAATGTGAGGGGTGTACTCACTTTTGTGAGATAGTTTGTGTGTGTGTGTATATGAATTTCTGTAGTCCATCTGGTTCCAATTGTGACTAACTTACTCTTGAAGATTTTCAAATGTTGTGTAACCAGCTGTTTTGGTGTTAGAGTAGATGACGATCTCATTCATCCAGAGCTTCCACATATGTTTCATGTACTGCAAACACACGGCAACCATGAGGAAGAGGCAAGGAAGATAGCAACATCCAAGTACTTCCACAGTGTCCAACAGGTCATCTACACCTAGCTCAATAGCAAGAACAAAATCCAAGTCATCAACACATATGCCATACCAGTCATCAGTTACCCAGCTGCAATAACCACCTGGCCAAGAGAAGACCTGGTCACCATAGATGTCAAGACCTGGAAATTACTCACTATGAATAAAGGATTCCACCCAAAATCCAGCACCTAGAGACTGTACACCAGCCGGAAGGAAGGAGATTGGGGCCTGATAAGTGTCAAGGCCACAGTCCTGGATGAAACACAGAGAAACCACAATTGCATCACGAAGATGGCTCCCATAGATGAACTGCTAAGGGAATGCCTGAGACAACAGATAAGAGGATGCAGAAAAAGAAGAGGTTCCATGGCAAGGCAAATCTCTACATGGGGTATACCACTGGCAGATAGTGGATGTGGCTCAAATAAAATCCTAAAAGCAGGACTAAAGCACAGAGGCATTAATCCTGGCAGCACAGGAACAGGCACTCAGCACCAGATCAATAGAAGCGGGAGACTAACCACACCAGGCCCAAGGTGCAGACTGTGCAAACAGGCCTCTGAGACATATCTGGATGCAATATGTTAGCAGGAACAGCATATACACACAGTGAAAAGCAAGTTGGGATTGTCTACCGAAACATCTGCACAGAATATGGTCTGGACCAGGACAAGTCCAGATAGGAGATACCACAAAGGGCAATTGTGAATTGCAGGGCTAAGATCCTGTCCATATCCCGACAGACAAGCAAGTGTTGGCCAACCAACCAGACATGGTGGTGGTAGACAGGGAACGGAAGACTGCAGTCGTGGTGAATGTGGCAATACCCAGTGACTAACATCAGGAAGAAGGAACATGTGAAGATCGACAAACTCCAAAAGACTGAAAGAGCTAGAAAGGATATGTAAAGTGAAGACAGTACCAGTCCCTGTTGTGATAGGAGCACCAGGGCTGTGACTCTCAAGTTGGAGAAGTGGCTTCAACAGATTCCAGGTGGGATCTGAGATCGCTTTCCAGAATAATGCAGTTCAAGGAAAAGCTAAGATACTGTGTAGAATCCATAGGCATCTCAGAGTACCCGAGAATGAGAAATAAAATATACCACCCAGGAGGGGGTGGGAATGTACTGGACATCCAGCTTCAGTAAAATCCCCACAAAAAAACAAACTAAAATTGCAGCAATGCTTTGCTACGGGGAGGGGCTAACACACTTGTGCATCAACTGTCACCCGAGGGGCAGCTAAAACTTTTTTTTTTATTTGTCCCTGGCACACTGTATAGACTGCTATACACATCTGTAATGAGTACTGTACCACCTATGCTGATAATTCTGAGCGGTCCAACTGCCCTCTAAAATGTGAGTACAACTCTTCTGTTTATCCCAATTATTACTGCACCAGATAGCACTATTGTGTGTTTTATATTTTACCCTATATATCCATGTATATACTGCCGAAGGGGTTGTAAAAGGCATACATCCATCCGTGGGAATTGTACCACTGTACGTGGTTTAATTCAGAGCTGGTTGATCAAGACACCAAATGAGAGTGGTATTCCACACATTTCTGTTGTATGTCCTATCTTACCTAAAATAGGTCACACTATTGTCTGTCTTTTTTGTAATTTCTTTACATGTACCGATATATTCTGTGAACTGTGACTACCCTGGACTTTTTGTTTGCAAAATATAGCCTCTTGGCACAACCTGTATGTACTTTTGGGGTTTTTATTTAACAAGGGAATGAAAGTAACCTTTATAATCAGTGTTTGCTGCCTACACATGCCAGCGTAAACACTAGCGCTTTCGTCCTTTTTTTTGTATTGTTATTTACAAAACATGAGGTTTTAAACTGGAAGCAAACTTAACTAGTCAAGGCGGAGAAGTATTGAACTTTGCATCTACACTTGAGGTGAAAAAATATTTTTACTTTTTTTTTTTTTTTTTTTTTAAATTCTATGTTTTTATTGTGCAGGTAGGTACATAACATTTCTATACGCCACAACAGCGTTCATATAGATATGCATACAAGCTTATTCGTGGCATTAATATGTGCACATTTTTAAAGTATAAACAGTCGGGTTGTTACAGAGTTAAAACAATCAATGGTAAATCGTAGCTTAAGTCCCGTTTCCAGTGAGTTGACATCTAGCTGTACACACTAAAAATACTATGTCTGCTTAAACGTTGGCTGTTCTTTTCCTAGATGTTTGTGCATACATATCAGATAAAAAATGTAATAGTCGCTGAGTTTTAGCTTTTAAGAGGAGACCTGAACAGTAGGTAAACATAGCTCAATACCTGTTCCTATCCAATAAGCAGCAATATAATGGCTGTGAACATAGTTTAGCATATTACCAGTGCTATATCTGTATGCGTGGTCTCACATCCTATGCATCAGCTCCTGTGGGTGTATATGCTAAGTGCGGGATATAGCATGTGCATTAACATGAATGAAGCATACTTGTACCCTCTAACCAAAAATCAAGATGAGAGAACAGGTGCATGTTAAGCTGGCGAAACAGTGGCATTGACAGTAGTGCATTTTTACGTAATGCTTATAACTTTAACCAATTTAGTACTGCACAGTTTTTATATTAAACATGCATGCAAGGAACTGTACATAGGGTATGTACTTTAAAGAAAAACAATATACAAGTAAGTGCTGTCTGTGAATGTAAATGTTTGATTAGCCTATAATGCGTACTGAAGGCAGCATGGGCTGAGCGCATTTATGATTGAGCAGGTACTGCCGTAAATTACGGGTAATATGGACCTGCTAAGCAGTGTCCTCAGTTGCACGCTCAGTAATA
The DNA here is from genome assembly GCF_036172605.1 of Pelobates fuscus. Classification (NCBI taxonomy): domain Eukaryota; kingdom Metazoa; phylum Chordata; class Amphibia; order Anura; family Pelobatidae; genus Pelobates; species Pelobates fuscus. The sequence goes on from NC_086324.1 coordinate 125,775,142, forward strand.
GGGGGGTGAGGGCATGCTGTAGGCATGAGGTGACATAAAAGGTGAAAAATAATGCTATCAAACGTTCACTGTAGGTAATTGTCACGCCAGTCGCCTTTTTACGCTGAGTTGTTACGACTGGTAGGCAAGATGTGGGTTTTCAACTAGGGACATGAATAGGTATATTCAGGTGCATTGAAAATAGTGAGCTAATGCCTTGGCATCAGTATGTATGTTAGTTGAGTAAACTTTGCTGCCACTAGTGTGGAGTGTGGTTGAGTCAACATTAAAGCATGAACAGAAGCAATTGGCATGCGATAAAATTTTGAAGCATAACCGAAAATACGATAAACTAAACTAACCATTCAACAGTACATGCCTTACTGCGGCCCCTGAGGCCATGCCTGGAGGAGAGCTAGTGCTCTAATCAGAGACTAATTTCAATTTTTACAGTAAGTGTACCTACTATAGTCTGTGGGAGCGCAAGCTACTGACCGGGGTGTCAATATAAAAAAGTGTAAGTCATGAGAGCCGCAGTGGCAGTGGATGGGGGCAAATGAGGGCGCCCAGGTTACGCAACTGTATGTTGGTACATAGTTAAATAGACCTGTACGGGTCATGTGATGACGTGAGGTTTGGTTCTCGATGCCCACCTGGACGAATTAAGCATGCATACAGGCTAAACCTAGCTAATGAGTTGCAGGATAAGAACCAGAAAGTAAAAAGTGAAAAGCAAAGAATTAAAATTGAAATTAAAACAGTTGAGGTAAGTGCCCAAAAGTCTCCAGAGTCTCGGCATGGGCCCGCCCGTCTGGTCTCGTTGGGGCGAGGACCCAGTGTTGCCCGGCAAAGGGGGATTTTCCGGTGGTGTCAGGGGTCCGTGTCGTTGGGTCTCAGGGGGTCCTGCCCGTCTGTGCCGTTCCCGGTTATAGGTAGACCAGCAGGTGTTAGGGTGATGTGTACCGTGTCCTTACCGGGGCCAAGCGGCAGGTCCAAGACCGCGGTGTGAGGTGTCTCTGTGCCTTTAGGACGTAATTGTAGCATACATGTCCGGTGTGGAGCTTTGGGGGATGAATGGGGCAATCCGGTCCGGGTCCCAGACATGGGTGCGGTTTGGGGAACCGTTGGCGACCAATGCTGCTTGGGGTAGCGAGTCTTGTGGCAGGTCTAGAGCTTGTAGGAAGGTCGGTGCGTCCCGGATGTCCTGAAGGGTAAGTATGTTGGATCCTCGCTGGACCGTTAGTGCTCTAGAGGACCGCCAGCGGTAGTCAATCCTGTGGGCACGGAGCATTGAGGTGATGGATCTGAGCGACCTGCGCCAGGCGAGGGTGGCAGAGGACAGGTCTGTATAAAATGAGAGGTCCATATTTTCAAAGCGAAAGGGGGTATTGCCCCGGAGGGAAGACAGAATCGCCACTTTCTCCCTGTTGGTGCGGAGGGTCAGAATGACATCCCTCGTGGCCGAGTCAGGCGCGCTTTTTGGTTTAGGGACTCTGAAGACCTCCGCTGGGGTGATTGTCATGGTGGGTCTTTGTGGTAGCACTGCTGGTATCAGGCGCCCCATAAGTGTAGGCAGGTCGGCCTCCGGGATGTCCTCCCGGACTCCCCTAATCTTGATGTTTAGAGCTCGCCTGGCGTCCTCAATCGCCGCAAGGCGGCCTTCATATTGCTGGTTCTGCTGTTGCAGGGCTTGTACGGTGTGTTGCAGTGCAGTGACACTTTGGGCCTGGGATTGTGAGGAGCCCTCTAGTGTGGAGATGCGTCCCGTCAGGCCTTTCAAATCAGCGCGGAGCGCTGTGACATCCTCGTGGATGCTGCGTTTCAGGTCCGCTAATAACGCTTTCAGGACCGCCGTAGTGATCGGCTCCGCTTCTGTCCCCATGCCGTTTCGGTTTGCCTTCTGTGGTGGTTGAAGAGGCTGTGGGTACTCCTCCTCCTCGGATATGTCCTCTGAGAAATCCGAGCACCCGCCATGCAGAGCCGCCATGCTGGATTCTGGGGCTCCACGTGTTTGCCTCCACATCTCCCCTATCGTAAGTCCCGAGGTGGGCTTGTGTGGTATCGTTTTCTTCCCCTTTCTTCCCATGAGGTCTTGGGGTGTTTGCTTGCCAGTTAGGGTGCAGAGGAGGGGGGTATTTCAGATTTTTCACTGCCTAAGGCTCGGAGCTCCCTTTGCTGGCGTCCGTTCGCTTCGGCGTTCAAGCTCCGCCCCCAATATTTTTACATTTTTATCAAGTTTCTTATGGAAAATTATGGGCATCATCTGAAAAGCCAATGGAAAAGGACAGGATCAAGATTGTGTGTTTTTTTTTTTGTTGACTTAGTGGTTGATCTTAATATCAAAAAGTAATGAAGATTGATTGCCCAATTCAAAGAACAGGTAAAAAAGAAAAGTTGCCTAGCAACTACCACTAGAGGTTTTCCTTTTTTAAAAACTGCAGTAATGAACATTGTAGGGTTCAGGTGGGCAGGGACATTGTACCTAGACCACTTCAATGAGATGAACTTATCTGGGTGTTTATAGTGTCACTTTAATACCCCATCACAGAAATTATACAATAAGAAGGGCCTAGCTGCTAGCAGTGGTAGGCACTCATTCGCCTCAGTCCATGAAGTGAATATTACAAAGATTCCAGGTAAATTATCCTAAATCGTATGCTTTATTTTTATATAAAGTAAATAAAAAGAAATGCACAAAGTACAATAACTACAAAAGTTTCTTTAATTTATATATTTTTTGTATCATGGAACTTAAAAAAATTCAAAATGTATTTCCATAAAGTCAGACAGCTGGTGCAGTTGCAATATTTTTTCTATACAGGCTGATAAACAAGCATTTAACAAACAAAATAATAAAAAAAAAAGAATACAAACAACAATATAGTTTAAGTTTTCCTATAACCTATTTTTCTTTTATTTAGACCTATACATCACATCCACACTCGCACAAATATTAAGTGAACCAAACGGTAGAGAAACAAAATTAAACTATTTTACAGCTTGTAAAATAACCAATGATTATTATTCAGTTTAGGAAAGGTTTTACAAGGCAATTTAATAACATTTTAGTGATGAGGCCACAACTATGACATTTCTAAGACTTAACACATGGCAAATGATACTACCTGTGCCAACTTATGTGTAAACAACGAAAAAAAACAAAAAATATTGAATTCATACATCAATATATTATATGGAGAAACTACTGTCATTGTGTAGTCTCAATGTGGCATTTGGTGGCTAAACAAGCATTCACTTTTGAAAGTCAGGTTTAAAAAAAAAAAAAAAAAAAAAAAAAAGCACAATCATAGTATACAAAAAAAAAAAATACACTAAATAACTTGTAAACCATTGCATGTACTGTATAGAACAAAATAAAACAGAGGACAAACCGACATTGTAACACATTCAGTTAAAATAATTTCCCAGGATATTATTACGACTTAAACAGCATATATATTATATAGAACTCGCATTTCAGGTATTACCCAGCTGCAAGCATTTAAATAATGTCCCTTCACAAATAAGGCGTAGTACTTGCCTATGGAAAGAAGAGCCAGAAAATCGTATCCCATATCAGCATGTCCAAATGGAGTTCATCAATATTTATTGGACTAATATATATTAACGTAATTTGCTTAAAGCTGGCTAGAATTCTGGGAGTTTTAGTCAAACAATATTTGGAGGATTGCAGCCGAGAATCCCAGGTATGAAGATTTCAAAGGTACAGTGATTAGCATTTGTCTGCTACTGCAAACAGGGCATGGACTAATTTTATCCTAGAGTACATAGATACTGAGATGTACTAATATCAAGAATAAATGTTACAATTTCATTGTAGTTCAGAATATTTGAGTAAAATGAATTTGAATGTATTTATAGGTATTTAATGAGCATGTTATTTTAATAAATGTTAAACGCAAAATGCTATGGATGACGTGCAACTTAAGAAGTACACATACATACAAATGCAAAGATCCCAGATGCAGGATCAAAATAAGAATTTTTATAAATACCTTAAAATCACCTTTACTATATTTTATGGATTTGTTTTTCCAGTAGCATACATAACATTGATATCTTGTCTTATTTAGCTACTGCATTTCATCTTTTTACATCTTATGTAGACGAACGAAGATGAAGGGTACAGTATTTTAGCAGACAAAACAAGTTCCCTTACAATATATATTTAGCCAGAAAACAGATAATCTGACATATGCAACCAAGAAAAAAATACTTCCAAATATTTAATATTCTTTACTTGGAATGAGCAAGTGAGTGGTTTCACAATATAGTAACAAATAAACGATCAAAAGATTTTCTTAAAGGAAACAAAAATTTAAAGTAGATATACGTCTCCTGGCGTTTAAACATTTATTTTTATGCCGCTCACTTTATGTGGTTAAATAGGTGTCCAACAAAATAATGGTTTTATATTCGTGTGTTAAATAATTCACAAGCAGAAACATCACACTGGCCATTCATTTGTGCTTTTCTTGGTGCTCCAGGAATGAAAAGATTTACACAGAGGCGAAGTTTGAAAGACTACAATATTACAGCCAAAATGTTGATACAAAGAGAAATTAAAAACAAAACAAACAAAAACAAATCAAAATCTACAAAAAAGTATGGCTTCCAAATGTTGTATTCACATTGATGAGGCAAGTCCCTGCTACCAAGTGTCTGGGACTTCAAAGATACCAGATGAACTGCTGTTGCTGCATTCTGAAAGAAAAGTATATATGGTTAGTTATACATATAAAATTCCTACCGGTTTCAGAGCATCATCTAGTTACAAAACCTTGTACGCAATATGACTAACATACAGTTTGGAGTCATTATGCTCAATTTAGTTTAAATCTACCTATGTTAATAAATCTGGAAAAACCTCAACAGGCACTGTAATTATGCTACTTTTACTATAAAAGAATATAATTTAAAATATAAATTAGCTGCTGTGCCCACCCCTGGGGGTTGGCATGATTCATAGTATGCCTTGCAGTCTGTCTGGGTTAGGGACAGACATTTCATATGTACAGATACAGGAGACCCTACAACTTATGGGATGGCTGTACGTCACTTGTAAAAAGTCAATTGAATAGAAGGAAAGACCAGGAATATTATAATAAAAAATAAAAAAAATGTGTATGCAAACTTCTATTCTCTTTGACGTGACACAAAGTCTAACTGGTCAGGCCAAGTGCACTTTATACATCATGCCTGGACATTTACAGAGGCTAAACAAAAGTAAAACAAACATTACAGTGCACAATATATTTGCTTTAATCTACTGCAAGCCCAACTGTTACAGTAAGAAAGAGGGGGAAAACAACATTAATTCAAACAAAAAGTAACTTAACATTTCTATGAGTAATATTAAAACTGTGCAAATTGTATTTTGCTTGGCTGAAATGCCTATAATTTGGATCAGAATTTTGTTTTGAAAGCATGCAATATATTTCCTAATGGCTTGTATACACACCAACTCACCAAAGGAGTTTATTAAACAGGACAACAAGTAAAATGCACACCATGTGTTACAGAAATACCATTACTCTAGAAACAAACAATTATTGTTAATAATTGTATTATTCACCTCTTTCATATTATGTGCACCCACACTTATTATATAATTGTATTCAGGGGAAACAGGTCAAATATAGCATGTTAAATTTTTTTCACATTGGTTACAGACCTTTGAGACCGTATGGTAGCCCAGGAATGACAATTACCCCCATAATGGCATACCATTTGCAATAGTAGACAACCCAAGGTATTGTAAATGTCTTTTGGAGTAGTGTCACGGCACAGCACGACAGCAATTTGTGGCTGCACCTTTAAGAGAACTGGCTGGGTTTGAACTCACTGCTCCAGTATCCCAGTCAGGTTCTCTGCCATGCTGTCCACCAGGGGGCTTCAGTACCTGTCTGCATTTTTCTGCTTCCTAACCCCTTGCCTGGATTTAGCAGCACTGATCCACCTGCAGCCCTTTTCCAATTACGGTCAGCTGCACCTAATTAGCAGGCTGCAAAAGTAGCCTCGCTACTGACTGATTTCCTGGACTCTGACCTCTGCTTGCTTTACCGACTCCATTACACCGCTGCCAGCTCTGACTTCTCCTTCTCGTCTGACCGGGTCTTTGGATTTCCCCTTAATCTGTACTGCGCTTTTGGTTTTTGCCTCCTTCCTGTGCAGTCTCCTGCAACTGGGCTCCAACTCCTGTTAAACTGTTACATAAGTCTCCTGGTGACTGTTACATAATGACCAGATCGACTATCATGGAGCCCGCGGAGATGATGAATGTCCTGAGTACCCTCACACAGCAAGTGACCCTCCTGTCTCAAACCGTAAGTGAATTGCAGCGTGGGTATGCTGATTTAAAGGGGAACACACACCAAGCTCCTGAACCTGATATTGCATTACCTGAAAGATTCACTGGTCGCCGGGCTTCCTTACGCTCCTTTATCACAGCCTGAAATCCTGTTTGTACTTAAACCCCATACCCATGCCACAGATAATTCTTACATGTTAAAGTAAGAACTGTCATCACCCGGTTATCCGGGCAACCCAAGACTTGGTCTCATCAACAGCTGTATGCCAAAAGCCCTGTACTGGACACCTGGGAATCCTTTGCTACAGCCTTGACCTCTTTGTATGAGGACCCCTTCCGTGCCTCCACAGCCAGGACTTCTCTCTGTTCCCTTAAACAAGGAAACCGTCCTGTGGAAAAGTAAATCACTGAGTTCCGTGGCTTGTCAGACACTGGACTTAATGAAACCACCCTAGTGGACCAATCCCGCCTTGGATTAAGTGAAACCCTTAAGGATGAACTGGCACGAGTGGGAGTTCCAACCTCCCTGGAGAAACTAATGGTGCTAGCCACCCAGCTGGATCTCCGGTTCAGAGAAAGAAGGCAGGAGCGTTTTGAAACTAACACTCTGCCCGATCAACGCTCCCAACCTGCTGTGGAGACCTATACCCCTATCCCCACCATGGACAGAGGAACCCATGCAGATTGGAGCACTAAATACCATGCTCACAGTAACTGAAAAGGCCAGAAGGAGAGCCAAAGGCCTTTATTTCTATTGTGGCAAGGGAGGCCAATACATCAGCTATTGCCCGATATGTCCTCCTCGCCCTAAACAGATCCATGTGGGGGCTCTGTGTCACCATCCAACAAGTTCATCATGGCCCCTTTTTTGTTCAACTCTGCATGCTACTTGACTGAAAAGACCACCTAACCAGACCAATGACGCCATCACAGCCCTGGCTAACCCTGCTCTGGTTCCAGAGCCTCAAGAGGAGGCTACTGTGGCTACTTTCCAATCCTCAGCTTCTGTCTCCCCTAAAGTTTCCTGCTCCAACACAGAGGATCTGTCCCCAGACTGTAATTGCCTCCAATGGAACCGTGGTCCGCAGGCAAGACCTATGCCTGCTTTACCGACTACGTTACTCCGCTGCCAGCCCCGACTTCTGCTTCTCGTCTGACCGTGCCTTTGGATTTCCCCTTAATCTGTACTGCGCTTTTGGTTTTTGCCTCCTTCCTGTGCCATCTCCTGCAACTGGGCTCCAACTCCTGTTAAACTGTTACACAAGTCCCCTGGTGACTGTTACAAGTAGCCACTTGGTCACAAACACTGGCCAAATTTAGTGTTGATATTTGTTTGTGTGTAAAAAAAAAAATGCAAAAAACTAAATTTGAATGCCAATTTTAGCCAGTGTTTGTGACCAAGTGGCTACTAAGAAAGACTGGATATACCCCATTTGCAATACCTTGGGTTGTCTATTATTGCAAATGGTATGCCATAATGGGGGTAATTTTCATTCCTGGGCTACCATAACCAATTCCATGGCAACATAACCAATCTGGTGAATTTCAATGTAAAAAAAAAACAGAAATGCAAACCTTATATTTAACGCTGTAACTTTTGAAAACACCATAAAACCTGTACATGAGGGGTACTGTTATGCTTGGGAGACTTGGCTGAAAACAAATATTAGGGTTCCAAAACCGTATCACAATTATATTGTCAGTATAAGTGCCATTTGTGTGTGAAAAATGCAAAAAAATGTCACTTTCACTGACTATATCGTTATACATTTGATGGTTTTGAAACACTAATATTTGTGTTTAGCAGAGTCTTCGGAGTAAAACCCCCATGTACAGGTTTTATGGTGTCTTGGAAAGTTACAGTGTTAAATATAGTGCTAGCAAATTAAATTCTCTAGATTTTCTGCCTGGGTTGTCAGGCAGGTCCCGCAAATTGTAATTAATAAAATTACCTAATTATGTAAAATTATTACATAAATATATTCGTAGAATTACATACATACACATTTTAAATAGTTTTTATTTATATATAGGTATATATATTTCGTTCTACGAGTATTGATAATATATAAATATCAAAATACAGTTAAAACGAAATTACACTTATTTTTTAACGTATTTACATATTTATTTTATATACAAATATATAATTATTTTTTATAAATATTCTACATGTACATTGATATCAATATATATTTATAATTTTATATTATCAAAATACACTTAGACTATGTATGTGTGTATATATATATATATATCATTGTATTTTACACTATGTAACGGATCCACTGGCACCCCGACTGGGTACCTCCGTTGAAAGATGCTCCTAGCGCTTCCAGAGGACTCCAAGCACTCCACCAGACACCATAAGCACCGCAGGCTGCAGCTATCTCCCTTCAGAACGAAGCAGGAACAAGCTCTTACAAGAGCTCAGTGATTATAGCAAGTGAATATGCCTAGCATAGCAATCCCTTGTAGCAGATTCCCCCAATAAGAGACAGGACTCAAGTTGAGGGTAAAAATAGAACTCTGGCTGCTAGCTTGCAGCCCTTTTTATTAGGTGCTCCCATGAAGGGGAGGGACACACACAGTAACGTACATTAACCAATCACACAATAGTTACATCCCACACATAGCCCTCCCCTCTACCTGTAAACTAATTATCTATACACACAGGAAAATACAATTATCATAGGTAGGGAAAATACAGTTTTTACACAACATTCATAACTCCCAAAATATACATCACATTCGCATACAAATACATATTCACAATCAATCCATTCGGGGGAACAACATACTCAAAAATCATACGAATTGGACCAGGGGTTCAAAAGTTAATACAAATGTGCATTTGACCTTCTGGAAGCATGTTTTTTACAGCTCAAACTAGTTCCCCAGAATCCTCTATCCTGGAGACAATGGAGAAGCTGATTTAATTATATCCAGGGCCAAACACAGCCTCCATTAAGCACATGTTACCAGCAACCACCAAAAGACATAAAAATACATAACTCCTGTTATACTAAACAGAACCCCCACATTCAACCCATCCCCAGATGGCTTGGATCTGAGCGCTCAACATATCCAAACAGCACTCAGATGCCACAAACACAGTTCAAACGCCATGGGGTTTAAGTTTCGTATGGGCTGATGAGAGGGCCCATAATCCTGGGGCAGCCCAATAACCCACAGTATGCCCAAATACCGGGCATAAAGGGCCAAATCGCCCAGGGACCGTAGTCACAGGGTAAGAGGCGGGCAAGCAGCCCCCTCCAAAACACAGTGGCGAAGTGGCTTTCGCTACACACTACTTATCCAAGTATTGTATTTTACACTTTTTTTTTGTTTGTTTTGTTTTACAGGCAGCAAGGGGAGTGTCATTACAGGCACTCCCCCTGCTGGCAATGCAATGGATGGCTATGCCGTCCATGTGATAGCGAGGTCCTCGCAAGGACCACGTGATCACATGGCCCAGGAGGGCCAGAAAGGAAGCAGGGGGACTCTCTGGGATGCCAAGTGAGTCCGCACACCGCGATCGCCAGCGACCAGGTAAGTAGAAAGGACGGCGGGGACGTGCTATGCCGCCCCCCGGCGTTTAGAGCCAGGTCCCCAAGGATGGCATAGCACGCCGTCCTTAAGGGGTTAAAAGAACATTATATAAATCACCAAAATAACTTTAGCTCAATTAAGCAGTTTTGGTGTATAGATTTTCTGCCATTTAGGAGTTAAATCACTTTGGTTTCAGTTTATGCAGCCCTAGCCGCACAGCATGCATGAACAACATTATTTTTTTGTTAATGAGCTTCCTCCTAACGTCCAGTGGAGTGATACTAAAAACCTCCAGTAAGTTAAATATGCATAGGGATTTGCGATAGTGCTCAAGTAACGCTTTTCTTTGGTTTTTATTATATGTAGCCCTCTTGGTTTCATATGTAAATATATTGGTTTTATTTTTCATGCCATATACCTGCTGGAGAAGAATCTGTTTTCTGTCGCTTGTGACTCTTTGTCTTCTTCCTCTTCTCTGAAACTCCCGGGGGGTCAGCAGATTCACCTTCTGCTTCTTTCGCTGCAACATCTTCATTATCTTCGGAGACCGTTTCTTCTTGGATAGGACTCATGCTTCTTTTCACAGCTAAACTTGGTCCAACAAAGCTGAAAGTAATGGACAGAATAGCACATGCATAAAAGTATATATTAAAAAACAAACAAAACATAATTGCTATTTAAGACTTTTTATTTTGCCAATTGTTATTCATATGGATAAATCTCTAGTAGATTGGTGCTTTTCATCCTGGTCGTGATGAATTCTACATGTAGGGCTCAACATGTTTCGGCAAAAGCATTTCGAAAAATAATTACGTTAAAGAAATTCAGACATTATGTCCACAGAATCCTAAAAAGGATGATGAAAACTGGTTTTACAAGTTCACACACACAAACTCCTTTTGACGCAACAGATAAGGTCAAGTAACTGTAGGCAATGTTCTAAGTATCAAAATGGCAATCCAAAAACTGCAAAAATTAATGCATTAAAACGCAACACTCAATTGAAAACCATGATATTTTTCAAGACTTATTTTGTATATTATAAAACCATAAAACAAATTTTATTTGATTTTACTACGGTCTCTCTAGTAGCATATAGAATTACCATTTTGCATAGTGTAAGCATACCAGTTAACACAATAGCTTCTATGAGGACTAAGACACAAGCATCCAAAGCAACTTAAGTAGTTGTGGTGTGCAGAGCTTGCCCTTGCAGTGTTACTGCTCACGTATCTATCACTTATCTACCATTTAGCAGTTAAATGATTTAGTTTATACAATTCCAACCACACCACCCTAGCTGAGGGATTTAACCCCTTAAGGACACATGACATGTGTGACATGTCATGATTCCCTTTTATTCCAGAAGTTTGGTCCTTAAGGGGGTTAAAAAACAAAACAAAAAAAAAAAGTCTTAGTTTTTAGTTTTCCTTTGGTGCACTGTGTGTTTAAATTCGTTTAAACGTTTTTATATTGTGTTTTGTTAATTGCCTGCTAAAACATGCAGGAGCTTCATGTGTGTGATTAAAGTTAAATTAAAGCAGGAGAACTTCTTAAGTAGAGACACAGCCAGGGGAGGTATGGTTAGCACTGCATAAACAGATGTGTAAGAATTATGGTATTCGTGGGCAGGACACCTTAAAATGCCTCATTGTAAAATGACTTGCAAAACAAAGTTCCCTTATGAAATGACCCTTCACTTATAACTTATTCATTGTGGAATAGGCCAAGATATCAGCCCAAAATCTATTCTCAATTTTGCAGTCATTAAGTATGACAAGACAAGTGAACAAGATTTAAGCCCAGAACATGAGCCAGTTGACTGGCTCATATGTGACAACCACAAAAGATCAGAACCTTATGACTGTAGGCACTATAACCATTTCCATTTCATCTAATGGAACCAGTTATAATGCCTGGAGTCATTAAACCATTTTCGAAGATTTTAACACTAAACAAGGGTTCCTGGCCACCCACAGCCTCACCACCACAGGAGGCATGGCTAATGCAAAGATTACCAAACAACCTTGTAGCCATACCCAATCATACCAGAAATGGACACCGATGGGATGCAAGCTGTCAGCTGACACGCTCAGCCAACCACAGACACCAATTACTACTTGGTTTAATGCTCCAACATTATCAAACAGCAGAGTGGGGATGAGCTACTGGGGACTGAAAGGGAGGATGACACCAAGTAACTCCAGACACTCCAGTACCCAGTTTAATGAGATGAAAAACAGTGACTACAGCGTCTCTTCAAACTCTAAACTTGAAAACTTTGCAAAAGGCATAAAAAGATATCCTGACGGGGCGTGGCCTGACGGCTAATGGAGACGGACGCCTGTTAGATCAGCTCCGTGCGGGAGTCACTAATTGACAGCGATTAACAGAACAATATTCACCTAAACTTACCTACTTACGACGGGGAAGTCACCCGAGCTGATGGCTCACCGTTCTCTGAAGAAAGTAAAGCCAAAACCGGCTCCTTTGCAGATCTCGGCTATGCAGTCACCGCCACGCTGCATCCAAGATGGCGCCGGCAGGCCTACATCGCCAGCTTCCAGCTCCGACAGAAGCGACATTACCTCAGTCTCGGCTAAAGCCATCCCAGCAACAGACGCATCTATACAAAGAATGCTTAATGAATTGAAGACATCCTTAACTTCCGACTTTGCCAAAATAGCTAAAGAAATCCGGGCGGATTTACAATCACTTGGTGAGCGAACTGACTATCTGGAAACAAAAACGGAGGAGATCATTTCGGCGCACAACAATGTGTCTACAGCCTTTGAGACCATTGAAGCGAAAGTTTCCTCTATCATAACTAAACTGGCAGATCATGAAGACAGAGACAGACGGAACAATATCCGAATCCGAGGCATTTCTGAAGATATCGGCCCTAAGCTCATTTGCCAAACAATTGTTCCTCCTCATGGTGCCGGAGCTCACGGAAGAATCCACTTTAATAGACAGGATTCATCGGCTGCCGAGGCCCAAAAATCTCCCAACCTCTATGCCTCGAGATACTATCGCCAGACTACACTATTATACCACTAAAGAACAGATAATGCAGGCAGCTAGACGACAACCAGCCCTACCGGAGACCTTTCATAATATTCACCTGTTCACTGACCTTTCGGCAACTACACTGGCAGCGAGAAAGTCGTTTCAGCGAATTACTAAAGCCATGAGAGATGCCGGCATAACATACAAATGGGGCTTTCCAGCGAAAATCATAGCCCGATACAACGGATCCGAACACGTCGTTACAACACCAGAGATCGGGGAAAAGCTCCTGACCGCATGGAAAAACCCGCTAGAAGACATCACACCCGGTGTTGCTGCTAAGAAGCCAGCCGTCACTTAACCGCTGAAAATCCCGCAGGACTGGAAATCTGTAGCCACAGCTAAGTGACTGTCTCACAATGTCCTCCCAGGACTACCTATTACCCAGCTTACCAGTAAACTGGTCATGGGCTCTCCTCATACTGTTGTGGTATTTCCACCTTTGCTATGTTAAAATGTTTAATGTTATTTAGCTTCACAAGAAATGTAACTTCCTATGTGCTATTTTTGCACAGCACACCGCTGCTCAAATAGCCCTAAGATCTATGTGCAGCCCTTGGTCATATATATTAATCCTTTCCCCAACTAAGATAATTTACACGATTTCACCCATACGATGTGGGCACTAAATATAACTGGGCACCAAGCAGGAATTATAATACCAGGCTACGCACAAGCAGATACCAACTACCATGTGCACTTCGTTGACCTGCTTAAGTTTCACGTCCATCTACCCATGTCACTCTACCATTCTCAATGTGATATTTTATCTAGGGGTCTGCAATCCCACAGATATTACAATATACACCTTGTAACAAACGCTGCATATAGATTTGCCTTAAGTCTATAACATCAGAACATGACACTTATGTGTTCTAATACCTTTATATGTATTAGGTACAACCAAGATAGTCAAACTATGTATGGGATCTGGGAAAAACGGCTGTATGTTTTTTCTTTTTCTTGTTGTTTATATGAATTGATGTTTAGGCTGCTGTCCCATGTTATGATCTTATAACTAGCTATTGGAAATGTATTACTGCTGGCGATCTGAGTAACATATAACTAGCATGCACCTGAGTCCTATTATTCTACATATGGGAAACTTAATATTTGAGATAGTGTTTTCCCCAAGAATATACAAGTTAAGAGTTACCCCCTCAGGGGGCCACAGAAGACTCCTCCCCCGACGCGAGCTTCATTGCTCAATTGTCTCTATGACTTATCGGTCCCACTATGGAGACCATCTTCCTGTATATAACCCAATCCAAGTTATCTACTTTCCTCCCCCCCGGTCCCGTTACACCTGCAGAATCACCCAACGACAACAGATCGAGCTACCACATGTTTCACACGACCTAGCTACTGACCAGACAACTCATGCAGATGTGTCTCCACATAAAGCCCACAAGAATTCGGGGTCAACCTTCAGACCTAATATCACGGTGAGCTACCTGCCCATATACCTAACAGACACAGAAATCCAAGTAGTATGCCCAAAGTTCACAAACAACCAAACAATCCGCAAGTATGGCTCTTAATATCTTCTCTTTAAATGTTAAAGGCCTCAATTCCCCTCACAAAAGACGTCTCGCACTCCAGGAAGCCACAAGACACAAAGCACACATTGCATTCTATCAGGAGACCCACTTTCAGACAACGCACAAACCCACCTTCATGTCCAAACACTTTCCGATAGGGTACCATAGCACGTATAAGAAAAAGAAACGGGGAGTCACAATCCTGATAAGCAAAGAAGTTTCGTTCCAACTGATCAAAAAATTAAGCGACAAGAAAGGGAGATACCTCATTCTCCAATGCATAATTAACAATGCCCAATACACATTGGTCAACCTCTACGGTCCACATAATGATCAGCACATGTTTTTGGACCAAGTTCTTTCTCTCGCAACTGCTCACAAATTTGGACACATTATTGTTGGTGGTGGTGACACCAACTTTATTATAGATCCACTATTGGATACTACTTCATCCACACAGGTAGCTCAAGCAACAACGCGCAAGAGGCAACGCAACACCTCACTGATAGCAAACACTCTTCTCAACCACGGATACACCGATGTATGGAGGGCCCTGCACCCCCTAGGGAGAGATTACACACACCACTCCCTGGTCCATAATACATACTCGAGAATTGATCGCTTCCTCCTCCCAATAACACAAATGGCACAGATTACCAAAGCAGACATCGGTGTCACCACATGGTCTGACCACGCTCCGATCACAATATCGTACATGACTCAATACCCAGTATCAGGCAATAGGTCATGGCGCCTTAACGATACACTCCTTAGGGACCATTCATTTGTAACGCAACTTTCTGGGGACATGGAGACCTACTTTGCCACGAATAAAACAGCAGACATAGAAGTAGATACAGAAAAAGATAAAGCGGAAACCACCTTCACAATAATAATAAAATACAACCTGATGAATATATCCAAAATTGGAATATTCTCTATGAATATATTATACAATCTGAAATAAAAAAGTGTATATCATAGCGTAACACAGTAAGATAATAATAATAAAATGTGGAGTAAGTAATGCACTCACAAACAAAAGTGTAAATCAGGCCTCTCACCCCCCTGGGGTATATGTAGTATGGAACTTGATAGTAGATCCAGATGTAAAAATGTCTTCAAAGATATGTAAAGAAAGAGCCATACATAGTGAAAGTACGTAAAAAGTATCAAAAGAGAATTTATTGGTACACTTACAAACATGAAGTGGTTTTAGGCATGTCTCCACTCTCAGTGGAACTGGAAGGCAGAATAGTAGATACCAGATGCAGATCCAGTCAGAGTAGCAGAGTACAGGAACAATAAAGGACCATAAAACAATTAAAATCAAGAAACAGTCCGAAAAAGTTCAATATCCAACGCGTTTCGTCCGTGATAAGTGGAGGACTTCTTCAGGGATATAAATGGATTCGGGTATGAGGGAACTTTTATATCCGATTCAATCTTCCTTGATGCTGTTCACCGGCAGCGTGCGTTCCACACTGGAACGCAGAGTAGTACTTCCTGTGACGTCCATCCGTCTGAATTGCGCATGCGTAATCCGAAAAAGAGTTCTAAACATATTATAAGGATCAGTGCCTAAACGCGCATGCGTGGGGATCTAAATAATAAAGAAAAATACATACACCTGGCGGAATGTCGCCAAAGAGATTAATAAAGAGTTGAAATCAGCGAGAAGGTGGCGAATTAACGCCACAGAATGCAGTAGTAAAATCAATTAAACAATATATATTGAATATCACACAAAGATATGGTAAAAAAGGCAGACAGATGGGGCATGGGAATTCCAATGCTCCAAATGGATGCCATACTATCAATCACCACACTAGTTTAGCTTGATAGAAGTAGATACACTCTGGCAGGCACACAAAGCGGTCCTTCGGGGCCAGCTCATCAAACAAGCCAGTTATTGCAAAAGACAACGTATAAAAGATTACACAGACACGGTCACCGAACTTGCAGAACTCACCCGCACGAACAAAGCTTCACCATCGCACTCTACGACGAAACGAATCCTCCAGCTAATTTTGTGCCAATTTTCGACCCATCTCTCTTTTAAATTGTGACACGAAAATATATGCCAAATTAATAGCGAGCAGGTTGGCACTAATACTCCCGAGATTGATACACAATGACCAATCTGGATTTATAAAAGGCAGACAGGGGTCGGATAATACTAGAAAACTGCTGAACATACTATCCCACATAGATGATGAAAACATAGAAAGCCTTTTGCTGGCCTTAGATGCTGAAAAGGCATTTGATAGATTGCACTGGGGATATATGTCTTCGGTGTTGGCTAAATACAACTTTCCACCGAAGCTAATCCAAGGGATCATGGCACTGTACAATGGCCCATCTGCTCAAGTGTCCCAATCAGGCTTCCTCTCCGCACCCTTTATCCTGACAAATGGAACTCGTCAAGGGTGCCCCTTATCCCCCCTCCTTTACATACTTTACATACTAGCACTGGAGCCTCTAGCCACTAAGATCTGACAAGACCCAACCATCACTGGCATCCGAATCAAAGATAATGAATACCGTATGACTATGTTTGCAGATGACATTCTGTTAACCCTGAGCAATCCGGAGGCATCCTTACCTAAACTTATGTCCTTGCTACACGAATTTGGACGCATCTCATACTACAAACTAAACACTGCTAAAACACAAGCCTTACCGTTGTACATACCTACAACACGTATACAACATTTACACACCACATTCCGTTTTGATTGGCGGCAGAAACATATTACATACCTAGGGGTAAAACTAGCCCTCCACAAACAGACAATGGTGTCCTTAAACTATAGCCCTCTACAACACACCTGCATCTCTAGCTTTCAGAAATGGAGACAGGTCAAGCTGTCGTGGCTAGGCAGACTTCACACTATTAAAATGGTGCTGCTACCGAAAATCCTGTACATATTTCGAATGCTCCCTCTGCAAGTCCCGACTAGTTTCTTTAAGACACTCCAAGTTACATTGAACAGGTTTATATGGAATAGCAAAAAACCTAGATTGTCTCTTTCCTTACTTCAAAACCCCCAGTCAGAAGGGGGCTTAGGCCTACCAAAGATAAGCACATACTATGAAGCTGCCGTTCTCGAATCAGCAATACGCCTCCACGCATCTCCACAAGTTTTCCAGTGGGTAGACATGGAGAGAGACAGAATTACTACGTCATCCTTGACGACAGTTCTGTGGACACCGAAGATATATAGGAAAAAAGGGTTACCATGGTACCCTACCACGTCTTTAACAATGAAAATTTGGGATAAATTCCTCACCACCAAGGTCGAAAAAGGGAAATATAGCGTACATGCCCCTTTAGTGGCAATAGAAGAATTATCCCCATGGCTCTCACTAAAGGCATGGGCAGCACACGGCATTCATTATGTTGGAGATGTGTGTTCGCGAACTGGGATCCTCGCTTTCCCGGAGTTACAAGAAAAATATAACCTACCGAGTTCCTTCATATTCCCATACCTCCAATTGAAAAGTATTGTCCAAGATAAACTAACCCTCCAAACTCAAACATCGGAACCAAAGGCAAATATTGCTACGTCCTTGATTGAGAGATGTCGCTCGGCCCCCACTAAACCCAAATCACTATCCCTATGCTACAAAACTCTTTTACACATTTTACCTCCCAAGTCCTTCACCTATGTGTCCCAATGGGAAAAGGATGGATTGTCTGGTCTCTCAGACGAAGAATGGCTACAAGCACTTAATGCACTCAAGGGTAACACCTCATGCTTCTCACATGTAGAAGCGCACAGAAAAATGGTCTACAGATGGTACCTCACCCCACAGTGCCTACAGCAGATATTCCCTAAAACAACCCCCACGTGTTGGAGATGCGGGTCACATTTAGGAACTATGATGCATCTGTGGTGGGACTGTGAAAAGATTAGACCTCTGTGGAATAGAACTCAAAAGCTCATAACAACCATTCTGCCCAAAACGCAACATCTTACCCCACGGGAAAGCCTTCTACTGCTGCTTCCAACTACATGGAATACTGCAGCAAAGAAAGTAATCACTATTATCATTCTAGCGACCAGGAACCTTCTAGCTGGGCATTGGAAGACAACATATTGCCCGTCACATAAAGAACTGGCTGACAAAATTTACCAGTACTATAGATACGAACTGCTCTCAGCAGTCTCCCACATCTCAGCAAAACGAATAGAAAGTATATGGCTACCTTGGCTTACACTTCTGAACAAAGAGATACCGAACAAAAAGACAAAGGATCAGAGAAGACCCCCATGATACGAAAATAACAATATGCAATATCTACGTTTTACCAACTTGACACACTCAAGCCAACTTGTGGCGGCCTCCACCGCTACGAGGCACAACCTATCCTACTGACAGGCACAATATGAGACAGTCATGTACTCGCCACCCAGACACACGCAGGCACACAATAGTTCCTTGCCATGTTATGTCCCACGAGACCCGACACACCACGACACACAAGACTAAGCCACTCATGCTCTAAAAGTCTGGCTTAGTCCAACTCGATCTTAATTTAAATCTAATATTAGTATTATTATTGTTATTTTTCTGTTATACAACTTACTAATTAACAAGGGAACCAGTGAGGGCTTACGGATTGATCTGTAGGAAGTGCAATCACTGCTACTTGTTAAACCTTGACAAACCCACTGTGTTCTTTACTCAATTTTTTTTGGTGGAGATAATTTGTAATCTTGAACCAAAGAACCATCTTGCATAACCTTGATTTGTTGCTATTTTACCCCGAAACACCATGTTATGTCGGAACATGCTTAAAAAATGAGGACATGTAATCTTATGATTTGTTGTCTCCCCTCCCTCCCCCCACCCTTCTTTCTTTCTGTATCCCATCTTCCCCCCCCTTTTTTTATTTGAAAAACAATAAAAGTCAAATTTGAAAAAAAAAAAAAAAAAAGATATCCTGACATATGTTGAAAACTGCTAGGAAAAGCATGTCAAACTCGCGGCCCACAGGGGACATTTTTGCGGCCCGGCGAGCCGCGAGTGCATGCTTTGTGTTACAGCAGAGCAAGCACCTGCTTTCCCCACATTGCAGGTGCCTACTCTGCTAAAACGTACCCAGCCGGGGAGGATGGCCACCGAGGGAGCTTAGTGTTCCTGCTCCTCACTGCTCCCTCGCATGCGACGTCGGTAGTGAAGCCGGGCGCCGGAATATGACGTCATCACTAAATCGCGCAAGGGAGCAGTGAGGAGCAGACAGAAGGACCCCAGGGAGATGCCCCACATCAGCTCCAAAAGGTAGGGAGCAATAAAGTAAAGTATGTGTGTGTTTGTCTGTCTCAGTCAGTCAGTGTGTGTGTGTGTGTCACTGTGTGTGTCTCTGTCAGTGTCTGTAGTGAATGTGTGTGTCTCTATCAGTGTGTGTGTGTGTGTGTGTGTCAGTGTTACGTTGGCTGCGACTGGGCAGTGGAGTACCTGGAAGTGCATGGAGGCATGCAACGCCACGTCACATCCCAACGTGACATCAACGTGCTCCACCTTCACAGGGTTTCAAAAAGTAGCGGATCAGATTTGGCACAGGAAATGGCACAGGATGCAGATGGCGCCATTTGGGGTATAACAGAGGCCAGACTCCGGAGTCGCATACTGGCAGTGGCAATGTGAGTGGAGTCTGCTTGTTGGCTAGAGGGGGTGCTGGTATTTAGTAGAGGGGGGAGGACTGAGAGTTTGTACAGAACACTGGTGAGACCTCACTTGGAGTACTGTACACAGTACTGGAGACCATATCTTCAGAAGGATATTGATACCTTAGAGAGAGTTCAAAGAAGGGCTACTAAACTGGTTCATGGATTGCAGGATAAAACTTACCAGGAAAGGTTAAAGGATCTTAACATGTATAGCTTGGAGGAAAGACGAGACAGGGGGGATATGATAGAAACGTTTAAATACATAAAGGGAATCAACACAGTAAAGGAGGAGACTATATTTAAAAGAAGAAAAACTACCACAACAAGAGGGTTGCTGTGGTTTAGTAGAGGTGTGTGCTGTTTTTTTTTCCCTTTTTTAAATACTGTAATTTTCAAAATAAACCTAAATTTCTATGAAAATGTAAGTTTTTTTGTGGCCCACATAAACATAAACTTTGTTTATGTGGCTTGTGCTAGACTTTGAGTTTGACATGCTTGTGCTAGGGGATAGAAGCAGTTATCTACATATCTGGTGGATATGCAGAAATGCAATCATACTAGTGATGTGTATCATATAATCATACTAGTGATAATGCAATCATACTACGGTAGTGATGTGTATAACTAGTATGGTTTAACTTGTAAGTGAGAATTCAAAGACTATTCAAACTGAATTCGAAATTTAAAACCAATATGTTAGAACTAGAACATTTATCTAAGTCAGCCATGCTTTCAGTTGCGTTACTATGGACTTCTATAAATTGTTAGGCTTTTTCAGAATACGGTCACTGATTATAATGGTTATTTATACCAGTTGCAGTAACACATTCTTTTGAAGTCATTCAACGAAAAATTATTGCCGTCAGACACTACCGTAAATTAAAAACTCTTTAAATATTTCTACATTCTCTACTTCCCTTGCACTTTTCTGTTTAGCTACGTCTGCATGCCTCTCAACATTACAATTGTACAAATTGGGATACTTTAATTTTAGGTGTGTGAGTGGGGGCTGTTACCAGGGGAGGGACTGATCCAAGTAATTTTACGTGACTTCCTAATAATTTATGCAAATAAAATGTAATTTAGAACAATAACAATGTGTCTAATTTACACAGATTGATTTCTAAAGACATTTATAGTAGTTCAAAAGACACGTTACGGCGAGTATTATTGCTGTAGAGCTTTGTTATACACTCAGACACACCAACAATACAGAGCTCGTAGAAAAGAGGGACAGACTGATTTTGGCCTACAAGAAGTACTGTCCCTTCTAAAAAGAGAAACCGG
This sequence comes from Pelobates fuscus, assembly GCF_036172605.1. Taxonomy (NCBI): domain Eukaryota; kingdom Metazoa; phylum Chordata; class Amphibia; order Anura; family Pelobatidae; genus Pelobates; species Pelobates fuscus. Next base: position 125,796,579 of record NC_086324.1, read on the forward strand.
TTAAGTTTGATTCTCATTTGGAAGATTCAGCTCTTTTTCTATATATGTTTTACCATAGATGACATGACCAATCCTGGTTTGAATGGATATTTTATAAAGCTTTTAGGTTAAGCAAGACTGATCATGTACACGGTGTACCTAATCACTCGACTCTCTGAGGAGGACCAATTTTTTTTTTTTTTTAAGTTTGAAATTGGTTCACAATAGCCGTACATTTGCTGAACATCACTTTGTGGAACTTCCTCCAAAATCTATATGCTTTTATTTTATGTGAACTCTGTTGGAATTACCACATTGGGGGAGGAGTTGCATTATGAAGGAATGAAATAAAAAGCATTCAATTCAAGAAAGAAAAGAAAATTCTGATTGTGTAAGTGAATAAATTAAATTCTTGGCATAACCAGTTAAAGTCTCAAAGCTTAGAAATAACAGACACACGGACACCCGTGAACAAATGTGAAAATATGTAAAATATATAAAAACACAAAAAACTTAACTTATAGGCACACGACTTCCCAAGGTTATCTCCCAGCTGATAACCATATAACAAGGTATGTATGATAGATAGGATATTTTGGGATTCTGTAAGTGTACCTATAATAGAGGACAAAACATAGTGCAAATATTGCTTTAAAATTAAAATGAAGCTTCCAATGATTAGAATGCACTCACATATTCCAGGATAAATAAAGCGTGTTATAGGTGCCTCCCCTTGGTGGAAGAGAAAAAGGGGGGTGTGTTCCTTTAAAAGCTCCCTCCTCGAGTGATAGCCAATGGGGTATCCGGGTCAGCTAGAAGATTCACAGACAGCAGACCAAACGGAGTACTTAAATGGCAATTTATTCACTTGTAGAAAGGTGTATGATAAAAATCATAAAAACAAATTGAGATAACGATGCTGGTCCTACGCGTTTCGTCCTTGTACAAAAGGACTTCCTCAGGGACCTCTTTCAATGATCAATAATCAAACAGGTACATAAAATCACAGCAGCATCCTAAACATACTAACAATAAAACAACTTATATAGGGCTAGTCCCTTGGAGTCATTGGTGGAATAGTGGGTGTCTTCAAATCCTGCAGTTCTAATTCGTCAGGGTATTCTCCTTCAGGTGTATTCACTTTGCCGAGATGAAGAAAGCCGGGTCCGTTTCCCTTGTCGGCTACTTCCGCATTCGTCATCTGTGACGCGTGCGTCACGTGTGTCATCACGTGATCCTCATGCGTTCCATGCTCGGACCAAAAAAATGGCTGTGCGTTCCACAGCATAGAAAGCAGCCTAAGGGAGAGTGTTTCTTATACCAGATACTTATATATACGTAGCTGCAAGATAGAAGACTGTTAGAAACCATCTTTTAATCCAAAGTATATAAAAAAGGGTAATGATGTGTCCTCTATATAAATAAAAAACGAATAATCAATTATTGAAACAAAATAATAAATAAATGAAAGACACAACTTCCTATCTAAGTTGGTCATTCATAGTGAGTGTTTGTGACTTTGCTGAAATAATAAAACATAATAAAATATAATAATGATAATAATAAATGATGATTAAGAGATACTCATACTCATAACCATATTTTAACAAACCATTAAAGTGACATACAAAACATGTCAATTGCAAAATCATCTTGTGTAAAGTGACATGAATATTTATTTATATATTCAATTACAAATCCATATTGTATTAAAGTGACATAACTAATACCATATTTAATAGCATGACTGATTGAACACTTGATATTTGTTCAATCCTAATGGTGACAAAAATTTTGGTTATAACAACCTTAACCTCTAAATAGGTGTTTCTGTTAATGAGTGTTTAATTTTGATATTAATATGTGGTGTATGGTGTGTTTTTCCCAGGCACAACGACTTCATAATTCACTAATTCAAAAAGCAGACAATATCCATATCCACGTTTAAACCCCTTGGTGTAAGGGAACGTAATCTATGGATCCAATAAGATTCTCTCTGGGCCAACCTCTTTTCTTTATTGCCCCCTCTCCAATGTGGTTGTATCTGTTCGATCCCTATACAACGTAATCCCTTTAAACTAAATAAAGGACAACCATTGCAATGGAGGGGAACTGAATGTGTGTCCAGTTTCCTCTTTATATTGTTTATATGTTCCAGAAATCTTATTTTCAAACATCTTTTTGTGCGGCCAATGTATTGGCTACCGCATGGGCACTGAAGGAGATACACCACACAAGTCGAGCGGCAGCCAATCTCTGATTTAATAGAAAACTGTTCCCCTGTCACAGAGCTACTAAATTTAGTTGCCCTCTCCGTATTCACTTGTGAACAGGCTTTACAGCTTTTGCAACCCCTAAAGCCTTTTCTCCCTTTTATGTTATTTTTGAAACCATTTTTCAGAGCATAGCTAGGGGCCAAAAGGTTTTTAAGATTCTGTTTCTTTCTATAAATGATTTTTGGTCTTTTAGAAAGATGCTCCCCCAGGATGGGATCCTCCAACAAAATTGGCCAATATTTATGTAGACTCCTTTTGATTTTTGGATGGTCTACATTATATTGAGTGAAAAAAGCCTGTTTGAAATCTTCCTCTTTTTTCTTTCTACTGGGGCCATCCGCTAAGAGTTCATTTCTATTTCTTTTCGACATCATATGAATTTCTCTATTTATCTGTTTTTGGTTATAACCCTTCTTAACCAACTTATCAGCAATATGTTGAGCCTGTATCTGGAAGTCTCCAGTATGTGAGCAATTCCTTCTTACTCGGGTAAGTTGTCCCTTTGTGATGCCCTTCAACCAAGGCTGATGGTGACAGCTGCGTCTATGGACGTAGCTGTTACCATCGGTGGGTTTGAAGAAGCATTTGGATTTTATCTCATTTCCCTCACAGAACAAAGTCAAGTCCAGGAAATTGATTTCTTTACAATTCCACACTGGGGAAAATTTCAAATTATATTCGTTCTGATTGAGGTGGTTAACAAAGGTCATGAATTCAGAATCCGTTCCCCTCCAAATGATAATGACGTCATCAATGTATCGCCGCCATAGGACCAGGTTCGCTACCCAGTCATGCCCCCAACGTACGCAGAGGTCCTCCCATCTGCGCATGTATATGTTGGCATAACTGGGGGCGAACCTGGTACCCATGGCGGTTCCTACTAGTTGTAAATAAAAGGACTGATCAAAAAGAAAATAATTATGTTCCAAAATAAATTGGACGCCCCACAAAATGAAAGATCTAAGGCCTCGAGAGATTGTGTCATCCTGGTCCAGGAAAAAGGCCACTGCTTCTAAACCCAGATTATGGCTGATAACTGTGTACAGTGAGGTCACATCTAGTGTGGCCCAACTGAAATTTTCTTGCCATTCTATACTTTCCATTTCCTGTAAAAAGGATTTTGTATCCTTTGTGTATGACCATGCCATTTGGGCGTATTTTTGCAAATAGGAATCAAGGAAGGCTGACAGATTAGCTGTGATTGATTCAATACCACTTATTATTGGGCGCCCTGGGGGACATGTTAAGTTTTTGTGGATCTTTGGGATGAAATAAAAAATGGGAATAACTGGATGAGGGTTCCAAAGAAAATCAAAATTTCTTTTTGTGATGATATTTTCATTTTTGGCCTCCTCTAAAAGAGTTTTTAGTTCCACGTTAAATATTTGGGAAGGGTCCTTTTTGAGTTTTTGGTAAGTTTTGCCATCAGCTAGAATGTTAAAAGCTTCTTGGCGGTAATAGTGATCTGACATGATGACTATTGCTCCCCCTTTATCTGCCTCTTTTATTACAATGTTCTCCCTTGAGGTAAGATCTTTTAATGCTGTTTGCTCCCCCTTGGTTAAATTTTGTACTTGGTTTCCTCCTTTTCTTTTCCTCTTACCTATCCATTTTTCAAAATCTTTTTCTACCAGATTTTCAAAGGTCTCAAGATGTGACCCTTTGCTCTGTACAGGGAAAAATTGGATTTAGGTTTAAACTTATTCTGTACATCCTTTAATTCACCATCATTCTTATTTACAATTGGATAGGGGTGTTTTAGAAAATGTCTTGTCACTGTCATAGATCTAATAAACTTTTTGAGGTCTATATACAATTGAAAGTCATCTGCCTCTTGATTGGGGGCAAATTTCATTCCCTTCTCTAAGAGATGCATTTCCTGTTCTGTCAAATCAACTCCAGACAGATTGACAACCCCTCTCTTTAATTCATCCTCTGATAATTCTAATCTCTCCCTAGATTCCTCTCCTGTTCCTCTGCTCTCTTTCTTTTTGATGGGGATTCTCTGTATAGATGGGAGAAGCGGTTGGGATGCTCCCACCGTTTCTCTCGGGGCTGAAAATAGTTGGTAATAACTTTCTCTTTTGGGGCTCTTGATCTTTCCTGAAAATTTTCAGTTTCCCTGGTCTCTAAAGGATTCCCCTTTCTCTTTTCATCTCTATTCCTTACCACCTGTGCATAAGTCCCAGGGAGGTGGTCGCTATTGCCCGTAAAAATTGCCCGTAAAAGATTAGGAAGACCGCATGTTAGAAATGGGTTTATTAGAACTCCATCTAGGAATTTCAGGAGGAATAGTCCAGAGAAAGATAAAAAATCTCAATATAGGTCCAGACGGGGATCTCGTTCTTTTGGGACTAGGGACATCACTCCAGTTCGAAATAGGTTCCCACAGACCTTTGATAACAGTTCCCCAGAAAGGACAAGGGACATTGCACATAGGAATCAAGAAAGAGGGGAAACATCGTTCAAGGGTAGGATGAATCTTGCCAGTGGAGCTATCCAACCCCCACATAATAGCGACCACCTCCCTGGGACTTATGCACAGGTGGTAAGGAATAGAGATGAAAAGAGAAAGGGGAATCCTTTAGAGACCAGGGAAACTGAAAATTTTCAGGAAAGATCAAGAGCCCCAAAAGAGAAAGTTATTACCAACTATTTTCAGCCCCGAGAGAAACGGTGGGAGCATCCCAACCGCTTCTCCCATCTATACAGAGAATCCCCATCAAAAAGAAAGAGAGCAGAGGAACAGGAGAGGAATCTAGGGAGAGATTAGAATTATCAGAGGATGAATTAAAGAGAGGGGTTGTCAATCTGTCTGGAGTTGATTTGACAGAACAGGAAATGCATCTCTTAGAGAAGGGAATGAAATTTGCCCCCAATCAAGAGGCAGATGACTTTCAATTGTATATAGACCTCAAAAAGTTTATTAGATCTATGACAGTGACAAGACATTTTCTAAAACACCCCTATCCAATTGTAAATAAGAATGATGGTGAATTAAAGGATGTACAGAATAAGTTTAAACCTAAATCCAAATTTTTCCCTGTACAGAGCAAAGGGTCACATCTTGAGACCTTTGAAAATCTGGTAGAAAAAGATTTTGAAAAATGGATAGGTAAGAGGAAAAGAAAAGGAGGAAACCAAGTACAAAATTTAACCAAGGGGGAGCAAACAGCATTAAAAGATCTTACCTCAAGGGAGAACATTGTAATAAAAGAGGCAGATAAAGGGGGAGCAATAGTCATCATGTCAGATCACTATTACCGCCAAGAAGCTTTTAACATTCTAGCTGATGGCAAAACTTACCAAAAACTCAAAAAGGACCCTTCCCAAATATTTAACGTGGAACTAAAAACTCTTTTAGAGGAGGCCAAAAATGAAAATATCATCACAAAAAGAAATTTTGATTTTCTTTGGAACCCTCATCTAGTTATTCCCATTTTTTATTTCATCCCAAAGATCCACAAAAACTTAACATGTCCCCCAGGGCGCCCAATAATAAGTGGTATTGAATCAATCACAGCTAATCTGTCAGCCTTCCTTGATTCCTATTTGCAAAAATACGCCCAAATGGCATGGTCATACACAAAGGATACAAAATCCTTTTTACAGGAAATGGAAAGTATAGAATGGCAAGAAAATTTCAGTTGGGCCACACTAGATGTGACCTCACTGTACACAGTTATCAGCCATAATCTGGGTTTAGAAGCAGTGGCCTTTTTCCTGGACCAGGATGACACAATCTCTCGAGGCCTTAGATCTTTCATTTTGTGGGGCGTCCAATTTATTTTGGAACATAATTATTTTCTTTTTGATCAGTCCTTTTATTTACAACTAGTAGGAACCGCCATGGGTACCAGGTTCGCCCCCAGTTATGCCAACATATACATGCGCAGATGGGAGGACCTCTGCGTACGTTGGGGGCATGACTGGGTAGCGAACCTGGTCCTATGGCGGCGATACATTGATGACGTCATTATCATTTGGAGGGGAACGGATTCTGAATTCATGACCTTTGTTAACCACCTCAATCAGAACGAATATAATTTGAAATTTTCCCCAGTGTGGAATTGTAAAGAAATCAATTTCCTGGACTTGACTTTGTTCTGTGAGGGAAATGAGATAAAATCCAAATGCTTCTTCAAACCCACCGATGGTAACAGCTACGTCCATAGACGCAGCTGTCACCATCAGCCTTGGTTGAAGGGCATCACAAAGGGACAACTTACCCGAGTAAGAAGGAATTGCTCACATACTGGAGACTTCCAGATACAGGCTCAACATATTGCTGATAAGTTGGTTAAGAAGGGTTATAACCAAAAACAGATAAATAGAGAAATTCATATGATGTCGAAAAGAAATAGAAATGAACTCTTAGCGGATGGCCCCAGTAGAAAGAAAAAAGAGGAAGATTTCAAACAGGCTTTTTTCACTCAATATAATGTAGACCATCCAAAAATCAAAAGGAGTCTACATAAATATTGGCCAATTTTGTTGGAGGATCCCATCCTGGGGGAGCATCTTTCTAAAAGACCAAAAATCATTTATAGAAAGAAACAGAATCTTAAAAACCTTTTGGCCCCTAGCTATGCTCTGAAAAATGGTTTCAAAAATAACATAAAAGGGAGAAAAGGCTTTAGGGGTTGCAAAAGCTGTAAAGCCTGTTCACAAGTGAATACGGAGAGGGCAACTAAATTTAGTAGCTCTGTGACAGGGGAACAGTTTTCTATTAAATCAGAGATTGGCTGCCGCTCGACTTGTGTGGTGTATCTCCTTCAGTGCCCATGCGGTAGCCAATACATTGGCCGCACAAAAAGATGTTTGAAAATAAGATTTCTGGAACATATAAACAATATAAAGAGGAAACTGGACACACATTCAGTTCCCCTCCATTGCAATGGTTGTCCTTTATTTAGTTTAAAGGGATTACGTTGTATAGGGATCGAACAGATACAACCACATTGGAGAGGGGGCAATAAAGAAAAGAGGTTGGCCCAGAGAGAATCTTATTGGATCCATAGATTACGTTCCCTTACACCAAGGGGTTTAAACGTGGATATGGATATTGTCTGCTTTTTGAATTAGTGAATTATGAAGTCGTTGTGCCTGGGAAAAACACACCATACACCACATATTAATATCAAAATTAAACACTCATTAACAGAAACACCTATTTAGAGGTTAAGGTTGTTATAACCAAAATTTTTGTCACCATTAGGATTGAACAAATATCAAGTGTTCAATCAGTCATGCTATTAAATATGGTATTAGTTATGTCACTTTAATACAATATGGATTTGTAATTGAATATATAAATAAATATTCATGTCACTTTACACAAGATGATTTTGCAATTGACATGTTTTGTATGTCACTTTAATGGTTTGTTAAAATATGGTTATGAGTATGAGTATCTCTTAATCATCATTTATTATTATCATTATTATATTTTATTATGTTTTATTATTTCAGCAAAGTCACAAACACTCACTATGAATGACCAACTTAGATAGGAAGTTGTGTCTTTCATTTATTTATTATTTTGTTTCAATAATTGATTATTCGTTTTTTATTTATATAGAGGACACATCATTACCCTTTTTTATATACTTTGGATTAAAAGATGGTTTCTAACAGTCTTCTATCTTGCAGCTACGTATATATAAGTATCTGGTATAAGAAACACTCTCCCTTAGGCTGCTTTCTATGCTGTGGAACGCACAGCCATTTTTTTGGTCCGAGCATGGAACGCATGAGGATCACGTGATGACACACGTGACGCACGCGTCACAGATGACGAATGCGGAAGTAGCCGACAAGGGAAACGGACCCGGCTTTCTTCATCTCGGCAAAGTGAATACACCTGAAGGAGAATACCCTGACGAATTAGAACTGCAGGATTTGAAGACACCCACTATTCCACCAATGACTCCAAGGGACTAGCCCTATATAAGTTGTTTTATTGTTAGTATGTTTAGGATGCTGCTGTGATTTTATGTACCTGTTTGATTATTGATCATTGAAAGAGGTCCCTGAGGAAGTCCTTTTGTACAAGGACGAAACGCGTAGGACCAGCATCGTTATCTCAATTTGTTTTTATGATTTTTATCATACACCTTTCTACAAGTGAATAAATTGCCATTTAAGTACTCCGTTTGGTCTGCTGTCTGTGAATCTTCTAGCTGACCCGGATACCCCATTGGCTATCACTCGAGGAGGGAGCTTTTAAAGGAACACACCCCCCTTTTTCTCTTCCACCAAGGGGAGGCACCTATAACACGCTTTATTTATCCTGGAATATGTGAGTGCATTCTAATCATTGGAAGCTTCATTTTAATTTTAAAGCAATATTTGCACTATGTTTTGTCCTCTATTATAGGTACACTTACAGAATCCCAAAATATCCTATCTATCATACATAAAGTCTCAAAGCTTGTTTGACTCCACTCTCCTGTGTCTAACTACTTTTTGGCCAATATGGAGTTGTGTTCCTTTGGCAGAAAGTTTGTACTGTAATGCATGTGATCAGACAGCCGTACAAAACGCAAAGACAGACTGGGATTCGGCATCACTGCTTCCTATGCATATCCACTTTAGAAAATGGATCGTTATATTAATACATATGCCTGCCAGATGTTACATTAAAAGATATAATGTCCAGTTATATGGGATGAATGCTATTCCCAGTATGGATTTGAACATCAAGGTATTGCTCAAAAGGGAGAGACCTGATTAATGATTTCTCTGAATGTCAGAGACGTTTGGCTTGTTCAGCAGAAATAATAATCCTGTTTTCTATCAACTTAATCTAAACTGTGCTATTTTATTTACATTTCTGGAGTGATCTAAAGAAACATGCTACAAAAGATGACCCTGAATAGTCTAATAGGAAAAATACTTGTGTGGGAAAAAAACATTAAAATGTTTGCTGTATGAAAGCCACCCATTTTAAGGACAGCAGTTAAAGCATTAAAGGAACACTATAATCACGGAGGCCACTTCATCTCATTGAAGTGATCTGGGTGCAGTGCTCTTGCTATTTTAATCCTACAATGTAAAACATGTTTACATTTCAGGGTTCAAAACAACTCTTGTGGCTAGCTTTCTGACAGCCATTAGAGGCACTTCCACCTCCAGACAGTAAAACTCTGATAGCAGCATTTGATTGGAGGAGTGCGGTGTTTGGCCATGCATGTCTAGTTCCATTCCACTGTTTCTCTATGAGAAACAAAAGATTGGAGGAGATTGTGGGTGATGTCAGTTTGGATGACTATATCACCAGAGGAAGAGCTAGAGGCTCCAGTGCAGGCCTTGCGCTGCAAAGGCGGGGAGTAAATTGTATTTTACAAACATCAAAGTGGCAGTCATCACAAATGAGTAGATGCCCCTTCTACTCTCACAGGACAGGTAACATTGAAAAGGTTAAAAAAAACAAACAAAAAAACAATGAATATATAATACCGTGTTCAAGTAGAGCTTGTGTAGCCGTATTAGTCCAGTGATGTAGATGTAAAAAAACATAAAATTTGTATCTTGTAATACCTTTTTATTGGACTAACAATTTTTTAATGACGCTTTTGGGAGAACCTCCCTTTCTCAAGTCGAAAGCATTTCTGAGCAAGATAACAAATATAATTCAAAGTTGATTTGTGATACAGAGGTTAAAGTGACATGAGTGAAGATCACAGAGTGAGGGGGAGAAAGAGAACCACCCCACCCCCCAAAAAACTAAACAAAAACAAAAAAAAAACAGTGCAGAAGATGGTGCTAGAAGGGAGGGGGGGTGGGGGGGAGAGTGTTGCCAGACAACACACAACAATAAAACCTACAGCATTAAAGATTTATACTCCTGCACATCCAGCAATGTGGTATACATGATTAAATGCACCAAATGCCACCTAGGATGCTACATTGGTGAAACCACCCAGCAATTAAATGGCAGAATGAATATGCACAGACACTCCATTAAACACCACAAAGAAGAATCGTACTGCACTCTTGTGGGACACCATTTTACCCAGCATGGATACTCAATGAATGACCTAAAAATCAAAGTACTGAAAGGGGTTTTTTAAAAATATCCAAGAAAGAAAAAAAACTGTTGAAGCCAGAATGATCCGATTGTTTAACAACTGGAATAGAGGACTACATCTTGATTTAGGTTTCCTGTCCCTGTACCAACACTTTACATGAACACTCCTCCAGCATTATCTTACTGTTCTGTCATATGTATCAACATTTTAAAATGCATTCCAATGATATGTTATGTTCATTCTATCAATATACAAAGTATTGTGTGTAGATCTATGATTTCCCATACTCTTATGCCTGTATGCTTATATATGTGATTGTGCATGTATATTTGTGTATATGAGTTCATGTGCATGTATGTATATGTGTTTGTGTGTATGTATATGTTTGTGTTCGTGTATACATATTATTGGTATTTATATTGTGCTAGCTTATTCCACAGCACTTTACAATAAAAGGGGAATTTACCAAATGAGACAATAACAAAATGTAACATGAACAATAGGTAGTTGAGGACCCTGCTCAAATCTAGAGGTGTGTACATATACATATATATGGGTCTATGTATTTGTAGGCACATGTATTGGTGCTTGTGTTTGGATGTATGTGTAGGTGTGCATGTACATATATTTGAGTTGTATTTATATGTATATTGTTGTATGTACAGCGCTACGGAATTTGTTGGCGCTATATAAATAATAAAATAATAATAATAATAATAATGTACTTGTGTATACGTCTACATATACACTACGAAAACCCCATCCACCTGAAGTCTGGATAGTTAATACAATGTTAAACAAAAATCTGCACACCAGTCAAGCCATAAGACTTGCTTTTTCACAGAAATCACAAATTTGCAGTGATGTTACGACCGCAAAGGATGCTGGGTGGGCATATGCAAATTAGTTCAACAAGGAATCACATTTTTGCCTTATTCCATTTTAAACATGGATTCCTTTGAGTCCGTTTGCTATAGACTTTGAAACACAACTTAGGAAAAGACGCAAAGCCAGTGAACCACTCAAGAGTTCTTTGCCGGTCTTAAAAGAATAGGTTAAGTTTGTAACGAACGCTGGTATTTCGTATGCCCGTTCGTTTGGTTCCTCCCGAACTGCTAGGTACTTTGTGTTATAGCTCACAGTTTGGGCGCGGATTTGTACATTACCCAAGAACCCAAGTGTAGCATACAAGTAAATCCCGCTGTTTCAGCAATCACATTCCCAAACATCAGTCGAGACTAGATGAAGGGTACAACAACGCTTTATTATGCCACACACTGCTTTTATGCATAACCCAGTGCAAGGGGCCTTCCACCCAGCCAACCAGGGTTTTCTACCCAGGATCCTCTGTACCTGAAAGCACGGGGGGGGACTTAGTCTCTTTGTCTCCCAGGTACAGAAAGCCCACCCACATACAAAGGGGGTCTCCCACACCCAACGACAGGGGTCTTCATCCCAGGATCCTCAGTACCTGTGAGATCGGGCGTGGGAAAAGAGACCCAGACTCTCCCCCTGGCGCAGAAAGCCCGCCAAACTGGCCAGAACCCCCACACCGTGCATTTCCAGACTGGTCTACGTTCGTACGGCTCCGATGCAAACCCCAGGCAAGGGCATGCTCCCCCTGGGTGGCATTCGTCTATACGAAGGGGTGGCCACCCAGGGGAGCCCTCATTAATTATGTCCCTGGCGGTTTCGCACTTACGTTGCACGTGCTAACGTTCTGATAATTTGGTTTGAACATTCTAATGGGGCACCGGGGTAGTCCCCGTTCGAGAGACTTCCGTTCGTATGAACACTCCCGAACAGGGAACAGGGATTTTTTCTATTATTTTTATATTTATTTATTTATTTTTATTGTTTACCTTTTCTTTTCTCTCTTTTTTTCTGATAGGCTCTTTTAGGTGCCTTCTATTGGCATTATTTGGTTACGCTCGAGTGCCTTTAGTGTAGATATTGGCCATTATGTCTTATAGTCCTATCTGGTGCAAGCTATTAAACGCTTTTTCTATGACCAGCTATCATATTAATGTGTATTCGTGCCGCTGGTCTCATGCCCCTATATGCCATTCGTGCATTTGAGTATACGACCGCTCACTTCTCTTTTACAGCTATTAGACTAAGCGCTCTTTGCGCATGTTCAGATATGCCTTTCGTGTAACTATACACAAAATACCTTTCATTTGTCCCTTATGTCTTCCCGTAGATGGGGAGTTTACACTCCACCGATCCGGTATGCATTCCATCTATCCGGAAACGAGCTGCATTTGGACGCTATCAGAGGCATTTTTATTTGTTTTTTTTTTTTTCTTTCTTTCCCTTATTTTTTCTTATACCTTATGCTGCCTCCTCTACTTGGCACAAATGGGTAAGCTGATGATTTGATTATTATTCATGTTATATTTACATGTACATACTGTATGTATTCTATAGTAATTATGTATCCTTGCATTAGTTGGTGTTTCTTGTTAATGAATTTAATGTATTATTGCTTGATTTCCTTTCTAATACTTATTCTATGTATCTTTTATATTTATTCTGTGTATTCTAGAGTATTTGTAGATTTTTTGATGCACTAATTAATGTCTCTTGTTAATCAATTAAGTGAATTATTGATTGACTTCCTCTTTGGCACTGTTATATATGCACATGAGTCACTGTGTGGTGTTAGCTTGACAAAGACCTCTAGTTAGGTCGAAACGTTGCTGTGCATTTTGTTGCAATAAATCTGCCTGCAGCTTCCCATTTGGAGTGCCTGTGAGTTTTTCCTTGTTTGCCTTGTCGTGGTGGGATTGCTGGTCCTGCTCCGGAGCACCTGTGGCCGTTGGGAGTGAGTGCGACTCCTGCAATCTATTTTGAACATTCTAATGGGGCACCGGGGTGGTCCCCGTTCGAGAGACTTCCGTTCGTATGAACACTCCCGAACAGGGAACAGGGCATAATACGTGAAAAGTTAGGGGAAACAATAAAAGGGGAAAAAACACGAATAAATGAAGAGGGGTTCTGCCACAGGCACCAGGGATGTAGTTTTGTCAAAGCTATGGATTTTGTGTTTTGGACAGATGCGGTTAGGTGGTTTCGACTCCCAGAGGGCTCTATCTGGCTTTTGGGAAGAACGGCTTGGAATGTGAGCTTGTCCTTTATTACAGACTATTGAATGCATGGCTGGCCTCCAGTGTTCCACTCCTTTGTCACATACACCCAATCGATGTCAGAATAGGCGAAGGCCAGGGGAAATCCACATTAGCCTCTGTGTATTCCTGCATTTTGTCTTACTCACAGTAAGGTTGTTGGTACACCAATTCTTTAAAGCCTCTTTTTTCAAACTGAATTTGTAAGAACAGTTGAAATGATGTCTTTAAGGCAAGTACATATTGGTTTATGTTCCAGTAAAGCTGTTACAAAGTGTTACGCTATTTACATGGTAGAGGAAAAAGCTTTACCCAACATATGCAGAGGTTGCTCTGTGTTTCCAATAACGAGAGAAAAGTGCACACAGGTTGTGATTCATCGCCTCTGCCAGAAAATGCATGCACAAATTACTGTTTTCATACAGAATACCTACCTATGTACAGTTAACTGTCTGCAGTTTTTAGCTTTTATCTGTAGGGTTTCTTGCTTTTAAAAAAAAAAACACACGGTATGATATTTAAGGTTGTTTGGTACACTTTGTTTCCCCAGTTAAAGCACTGGTGAGACCTGTAAAAGGTATATACTTACTGGGTGTATGTAAAATGTTAAAATTCAATTTCCTTGTGGCTGGCTTCTCTTCCTTGGCTGAGATTATCAATTTTGAGACTATTGTGCATGCGCAGCAGAACAGCTGCCTGTTCATGGATTTCCCTTTTTTTTTCTCATGTGTTTCCCTGTGTGTTCATTTTTTGTGCCTGCTCCCCATTCAGGAGCGCTTCCACGAAAGGAATCCATTTGTCTCCCGAACGGGAACCACCCCAATACCCCTATTTAGAACGCTGGGTTAGAACATTCACAACGCGCAACATAAGTGTCAAATTGCAAGGGAAACAATGAGTGCTTTCCTCTGTGGCCGCCATTCGTATAGTCGAACACCATCAGCAGGAGCATTCATGGATTGTTTCCCACTTCGTTTGTCTCCCGAACTAGGACCTCCCCGGTGCCCCATTAGAACGTTCACACCAATTAATCAGAACGTTTGCATTCGCAACATAGGTCTGAAACCGCAAGGGAAGTAGTTTAGTGTTTCCCTGGGTGGGCACCAATCGTATAAACGAACTCCATCCAGGGTGAGCATTCGTACCCCGAAAGGAGACGTTTCCCTTGTCTGGGTTTCACACCAGGACCTCGCGGACGGAGACTAGTCGATCGAGGGACCGAGGCGACTGTTCCTGAGATTAGGTACTTGCGAGCTTTCATGAGCCTGAGTGATAAAGACCAGCTCTTTTCCCGCAGGAGGACTTTTCTGTGCCTGGGAGACAAAGGTACAGTCCCTTTTTCACGCACCTAGACTCCCAGGCACTGAGGACCTTGGGAAGAAGAACCCTGGCAGTTTGTGTGGAGAACCCTGTGGATTTAGTGGTGGGCTTTGGCCAAAGGGAACGGAGTTCCTTCCCACGGTGGCAACCCAGGGAGGGGGGGAGGATCATGGGATGTGTCCTTGTATGTTTGTGTGGTAAACCCCTTGCACGGGGTTATGCATAAAAGCTGTGTGTGGCCAATAAAGTTGTATTGTACCTCCAGGACTGTGCGTCATCCAGTTACTGGGGGGGAAAATAAGTCTATATACTTCACATGGTTCCTGACCGGCTGAAAGAACGGAATTAGCAGTGGTAACCGGTTGGATTACCCGTGGTCCGCTACAAACACCGTGCAGCCGTTCTGCTGCGCATGCATTTCCACACAGAGAAGCATCTGCTCAGATTTTTATGATTAACGTTCAGTGCCTACATGCAGAATGTAGAGATGTTGAACATTTTGTTTTTTCATTTTTTAGGGGAAAGGGGAGCACTACCATAAATAACATCTGAATGTCAACTTAACATGGGCACTAGAGTGTCATAAAGTGTCTCATATTCCTTGCATTGGAAATCCTAGCTCACCAGGGCCTGTGGAATATGTAATTTAGCATTTAATTCTTAGAAATATATGATGACCAACTCTGCAAGCCAATAGGAGTTGCTATTTTACTTAATGAAGCTGCTTGTGGCTGTGCAGGCTCTCTGAAAAAAATCTAAATTAAAAGCCATACAATGAGTTTTCATATTTGCAAACTCCATGCAAAATCTTGTACAGACATAAGTCAGCACAAATTCTGTGTATGATATCATATGAAGTTTTACCAGCTTTATTGCAAAGTTTGAAATTGGACCGGCTGAAGGGAATGTACTCTTCAAATGATCTCTGACTGGTCCTTAAATATTGCAAGACAAGGATTTATCTGCGTGCTCTGTCAGCAGACAGCGTTTGCTGTCTCCTCTTACTTACACTTGTCATTATGATTGCCAACATGTCACAACTGACACTGTGTGTCAATTAGAGCTAGTCACTAAACTAGTAATTAATGAGGCCTAAAATTTGCAATATCCATACTAAGAGTTAAAGGGAAAAATCCAGAATGTAGCTACTCATGTGTAATGTAGGAAAATTATTATTACAATTGAAAAGGTATGCGAGTGAGTGTCTTAAGTAACGTGTGAGACGCTAATCAAAATTTTGCCTGGCTCCTAACTTTTGGCCGTGCTAAAATTAATAGGTAAGGAAATATCAAGTCATGCTTGACTAGATAGGAGGAAAGGACCGGGAACTTGCTATTGCTTTCAAATGTTGGTGTTCATCCAATATACCAAAGAGGGATCGCTACTACACACTTAAATGTTTGATAATAAACTACTACTAAATCAAGTAGTTCTTTCTGTGGTTTATTGCTCACACAATAACTTGAAGAAAAAAAAAATATATATATATATTTTGTGCAGTGAACACTTCCGTATTACAAAGTTAAGAATGAATCACCTGTTAGCGTAAAAATCCCTGGGATTTTGTGGAATATATGACGTGTACTGTGTTTTTAACCTCTTCCTCTCCAAATCTTTCCATCCATCTTCTGCCCATTTTCTTTTGGCTCTGTTCTCTTCATTCTTTTTTGCAATATATTCTGCGTATGTCAAGATCCGGTAACTTTCTGCGTACCTGCTGGTGTTGACCGCTACATTAAAAGGGATGGGTGAGAAATAAGTGTTAAAATGAAAAACATACAAGATCATAATTTGCAGTAATATTTCAGTGCATTTTAGAAAAGAAAAAAACAAACATTACAGTCACGTAAATTTAGAAAAAGTGGTAAACAAAAAAAAATGGAAGTTCTATGTAGACACTGACATAAAAATAAGATTGCTCAGGATATTTTTTCTGGTTATTGACTGTTGGAATTTTTACTTAAATATCGGCAGTATACTGTGAGTTGTATTTTACTGACAAAATGATCTGTTTAGAAAAAAAAAAACTAGGTAATTTCATAATTACAGGAAGATACCAAAGCTCACATTTTAAAGTTCAGCACAATAATTTGACAAACTTTGCACACCTCATATCCTTTTTCAACAATACTGTAGGAACTACTATTAAAAATACTGTGTCCCATTTCCCTTTTAATTCCACCAACACTGGCATGGTAAAACCATCATCATCATCATCATCAAAAAAGGAGAACAGATTAGGGAGTTCAACGGAAACCTCAACACGTCAAGCACCAAGATATGCAGAACAATCGTTCGACTACACTGAATCACCAGTGACTCGACAGAAAACTCAGAGAAAGGACAAAGCAGTCCAAACTGTACAGGATCGCTCTGCCAACCCCTCAAGGTAATAACTCACAAAATAGTGTCAAGACAGCTGAAATGTTAGAGCCATCAATTAAGAACCACAATTTCAAGTCGCATTGGAGACAACCACCTGTGATTGGTCAACCCATAATCTTAATACATAATATATTAAAGTAAAATGCTGAAACCAAGGCAAGAGTTTTAAAACTATTGCCCATCAATTGGTCTCCAGCAATAGCTGCATTGGTCTGTAAATTAGTCAGATAAATAAAAGTGTGGGCCTACATACCCTTGACTTTAAAAGCCATAAACAAAACTGGACCCAGACATTTCTTCAAACTGCACGGACAAACATTTTTAATAACCAATGCTTTTATAAACCAACTTTAAAAATAATTTTAAGGCAGTAGCCTGGGCCTGGCTGATAACCAACCATAAAAAATTCAGTCCAACAGAAAGGTTAGGGATGTCATTCACATTCTTGGGGAAAAAGGCAAAAAATTAACATTTTATTCTACTTGATACAGTGCCCACATTTTAAGATAATCAGACAAGAGAAATAAATGGTTATGCATTGACACTTCTCAATGGTATACAAATAGGAATGAGCTGGGGGATGGGAGGCCAACATAAACATGTAATATTAAAATTGTTCACCAAAGAATCAATTTTTGGTGCCCTCTTTGCCGACTGGAAATTGTATTCACAAAACAGTCTTGGAGTCTCTTTCTTTACCTCAGATTCCAAAAGAAGACCTCTGTTTCTGTTTCACAAGTGCGAAATAAATAAAAAAAAATAAATAAAAAAAAGTACAAACCTTTTACTGCTTACTATAAAAGATTGTTTTTTCAGTCAGAATGGTCTTTATCACTAGCTTTTATTTGTTTTTTCTGGTTCAATGTGTTGACAAAAAAAGAAAAATTAAAAAACAAAAAAAACAAAAACACCCAAACACTCAGCACTGAAACAATACTGATTATGGTTACAAATTGCACTTTTTTGCAAAGATGCCATTTGTACTTTAGTAGACCCAATACCAACATCTTATAATAATGAAGATTAAGTAGTAGTAGTAAACGTTTTCTTGACTTTGGATCACTCCAAACATCACAACCTTACTGCAGTGGTTAGGTACCAGGAATTCCCTCCTACCAATGTAAGTAGTTAAACCATTTACGAATAGATTGTCGTCTTACCATGGGTCCACCAGGTACTTTTCTTCCTTAGTAAGAAGTTGCAGCAATGAGCTGCAGTGCATGGCCTAGCTTTTTGGTCGACATTGATCGGCTGACACGGTCATCCAAATGACCTAGTGCTGCACCACAGGGCTTAGCTAAAGAGAGCTAATTAACACTACTAGCAGCAAATGGAAACTTAGCAGAAGCTTCCAGTTCTCACTTCCCGCAGAGACAGTGCACACCAATCTATGCAATCCCCCAATCCAGTGCTTCTCCTAAAGAACACACATCTAGCATTCAGCTGCAACATACTTTTCCATATGTTCTTGTGGCAGTATAACCATGCCTCTAGGACAGGTAGACCTCCAAGTAATCAAATTACACAGGCTCTCCCTTAGGAAAGTCCTTACAGGCACCCCCTATATGAAGGCAAAACCTCCCCCAAGTTTCAAGTATCTGTCTGTTCTGCATGAGGATAGTAGGTAGTAACGGTTTAATGATAGTCTTTTCAGCATAGTTTTCTGGTCGGGAGGCACCAGAGTTGCAAGATGACATCTTTGGTAGTTGCGGGATAGAGTGTCTCCAGGAGCCACAGCACAGTTGTAGAGGAATGCTGGAGATGTCTTCACGGTCTCCTGGAAAGGAGGTACTCCAGGATCCAGGTTCACGCGATTCTGCAGTTTCCCCTCCTGTCCAGCAAGGTGGAAAACAAGACATGAACGTCATGAAATAAAGGTTCTTGGAATGGAATGTACCTGTCCCTGTGTTCACCTATTTTAGCTGAAAGTCTCTAATGGCTTTCTGACAATCATTAGATGTGTGTCAATGTTAAAAATATAAACAAAGCATTATCATCTCAACAACAGTTTTTGCTGAATCTATGCCCAAACGCCAGCATTTAGAATGCACAGAGATACCGTGACGAGATCCTGAAGCCCATTGTTGTGCCATTCATCTACGACCATCACATCTTGTTGCAGCATGATAATGCACGACCCCATGTTGCAAGGATCTGTACACAATTCCTGGAAGCTGAAAACATCACAGTTCTTGCATGGCCAGCATACTCACCGGACATGTCACCCATTGAGCATGTTTGGGACGCTCTGGATCGGCATATACGACAGAGTGTTCCAGGTCCTGCCAATATCCAGCAACTTCGCACAGCCATTGAAGAGGAGTGGACCAACATTCCACAGGCCACAATCATCAACCTGATCAACTCTATGCGAAGGAGATATGTTTCACTGCGTGAGGCAGATGGTGGTCATACCAGATACTGACTGGTTTTCGGATCCCCCCTAATACACTAAAACTGCACATTTTAGAGTGGCCTTTTATTGTGGCCAGCCTAAGACACACCTGTGCAATAATCATGCTGTCTAATCAGCATCTTGATATGCCACACTTGTGAGGTGCTCACTAACACAGATTTAGACAGATTTGTGAATATTTGAGAGAAATAGGCCGTTTGTGTACATAGAAAAAGTCTTAGATCTTTGAGTTCAGCTCATGAAAAATGGGTGCAAAAACAAAAGTGTTGCGTTTATAATTTTGTTCAGTGTAGTTTAGCAGTCCCAGTTTAATTTAGGGAAAGCTGCCAAGGCTCGCTCATAAAAAGCCATGCAAGCAGCACAGGTTATGCACAACTACTTCCTTGCGATTATAACCGTTAAAATGGCACATAAACAGGAGAGATTGTCAACTATATTTTCCATTCAGAAAAATTGCACAAAAATGCTTAAAAAAAAAAAAAAAAAAAAAGGAAATATATCAAGTGTACACAAAACACCTATGACTACAAGAATACAAGAAAAGTTCCAGCATAGCAAGTTCATCTAAATACCCAAAGAAGCAGAAATGGCCATGAACAAAATGGGTAACTATTCCTCCCCCTCCTCCCCCCAACATTTCTGTCTTTTTTTTCTTACGGCCAATGCAGTATCAGCAAGGTATGCCAGGTGGCTGATGGTAGGCTGCGAGTGCCAGATGAAGGCAAGCATTGCAGACAATGCTTCCCCCCATAGGTGAGCAGAAATGGTTATGGGGGTGGGTATTTTCCTTTAAGGTTTTTTGAAGTTAAGAATAGAATGAAGATAACTGTAGAATGTTCTCTTTAAAATGCTTCAGTACTCGCTACACACAGATCATTTTGGCAACTCTGCACCAGCTTTTGCAGCATGTCAAAGCAGGTTTTCTTTTAATGAGAAATCATTAATTCATCACATACCTTCCAAATTGCACACTGGTATAAACAGGCTTGCTGAATATTTTCTTTTAAGTCAATACATAAACGGGGTTTGTTTTTTTGCAGATCCGCCAGCGAACAGTCTGCCCTCCATATACAGAAATGCTAGGCACGATTGGCAACTTTACTTTTGGGTTCCTGCACATTTAAGAAACTAGTTTCAAACAAACTGAACAAGACCTATGTTGCAGTATAAGATGCCTGGATTTTTTTCTTTACAGCTCTAGTAATGGTTTCCAAATCAAATACTTTACCAATTCTAGTATAGAGACATCCTCTAGACTAGAGTGACACTGTTCTGATGCCCTGAACATTCCAATGTGAAGTTAGCAAAAGTTGTAGATTATTTTAGCTTTTAGTGACAAAACCTTAAGTTAAATAAGGCCAGGAGGTGAATATTTGTATTGTTTCTTTACTGCACCTCCATAATCAGCAAAAACACACAGTAACAGAAACAGGAAGGCATGTGATTGGCAAGGACCCCCCCTTCCATAAGGAACCTGAGAAAATGGTGGTTGGACAGGTGTACGGGAACGGAGAGGTAGGCGTCCTCTAGATTTAGGTATGTGAAACAATTCTTTCCTTGAAGGAGGTCCCTGAGAACATAATTACCTCCATTCTAATTTAAGCCCTTTCTCAATCCCCTTTCTGGGGTCTCTGTCTGCACATGTTAAATGTGACCATAGGTGGGTAAATCGCATCTGCCAAACGTGGTGGGCAATTGTGGACCTCCTCATCTGATGAAGGTCTGGATACTCCTTGTACCTCAGGGACAGAGGTCACTTGGCTTCTAAGCAGAAGCCTTCCCTTTAATTGATTTGGCTTATAATTAGAGCCTTTCCAGTGCAGTTGTAAAGGCCTTATCAGCTCAGTGTATGAATTATCAGTCCTTAGAATGAGAGGGTATGTTATCCTGTACAGGGTTTGGCATTGGCCCCACTTGGGTCAGTGAAAAGTTAGGCAGCACTTTGGTCAGAGAAGCTGCAACATCAGTATTACCCATATCCTGTAGGCTTTCAGTGGAATACATGGATTCATCTAGCCTTTCCATAGTCAGGACAAGGCTAACTGGCAGAAATAATATATTAAAATGGCAATATTAACGGTAGGTTCATGTGTTTGAATAAGTGGGGGTGGGGGGCTCACTCCTACTTGTACGGTAAATCAAACCAAGTCAGGATTATTAAACAATAGATAAGAGGGGGCTCACGCCAGGGCAGGCAGGTTTATTAATATGCTAGACAAATACCTTAAACGCAGGAAAGCTATAGGGAAGAGAGTAAACATAAGACAACAATGTGCCTTCCAACAAGGAGGAAAAAAATGCGTCCACAGTGATAACCTTATCAGTCTCAACAAGATGGCCGCTAGACCTGTGTGTAAGTGGCAGGTGTCCAAAGATTGCGCCTAAGTCTCATGACGAGAGGCAAATAATGCCGCTGCGGAAAAACCGCAATTCGGATCCGAATCCAGCCTGAAAGGATAAGCCCGCTTCTCTCAACGCAAACCATAAAATAGCAGACGCTGGAAAAATGGCCACAAGTTTCAGCCGAATTGAAAAGGAAAGGAAAGTATATTATGTGCATGAAAAAAAACCATCAAAACAGAAGTGAATACAGCTAGATAAATTAAATAGAGATAAGCAAAGGATGTCCCTTTGAGGAGGGAATAAGTGCTCAATAGAAAAGAACAAATGGATGAAGTTTATTTTTGCTGCTATATGGAGGTGCAGTCAAGAAAGATTGTAAATATTCACCTCCCTTTCATGTCATAGTTCGAATTGGTGAAAAATCTCCTAGTTTAAAAAAAAAAAAAAAAAAATGATGCCGTTTTCATGGACAGGGATAACTGGAGTTTCTTCTTCTAAAACGTCACACTATAATGCTATAGATATCAAGGATACATGATGCAGCAATACATGAGAAACCGAGTGTTATTTCAGTTCTAAAGGAAAGTAGAATAATACTTAACAAAAAAGTTTTTTATTGCCTGCTTTCATACAGCAACAATTTACCAACATTCCTTCAAGTCCCAGCAGCTTTGCAGCTTTCAGCCTTTAATCTGCAAGCCAAGCTCTGGCCTGAAGCCATCTGGAGAATGGATGAATCAGCAAAATGAATTGGCTGTCAACTAGTGTCCTCTGCAGTTTCCAACTTAGCTGTCTGGAATAAAAAAGGCATTGTTCCTTGAGTGATTATTCTATGTTCATGAAGCCGGAGGGTCATGTGTGGATCATGATCAGAAGAAGTCGATCCTTCAGCAGAATACAGCCATTTGCTGATAATCTTAATAAAAAGGGTTTTAAAAAATTAAATAAAAAAAATATATATAACTTTTTTTGGGAAATCTATGCAGAATTTCATGCACTGCATATAAAAATATTGTTGGAACACACAAAGCAGGTTCTGCTGAATGAAGTGGTCAGTCTCCTATTAAACTTTTGTATACTGGGTCAGTTCTAACACAGAAATAGGTGTTTGTTCCAAGAAATACCCAAAAAATAAAATAAAGCACACCACAGGCACCTTCAAATAAGGGAGAGACATTTTTTTTTCAGGGTACAGAAATTGTATTTAATTTCATGTTCCACACCGTAGGCTGTCTGGCATTCATCATTTGCCATTAGCATGGGTAGGGTAAAGTGTACGCTCAGCATTAAGTAGTAGGTTTGGTATGTGCTAGTGTTTGCCTGAGAAATGCAGCACAGTACTGAAATCTTTTGTGACACACACGTCTCTGCACTATATTCACTTTATTTCCAGAGAATCAACCAGGTTCAGTATTTGGTTAAATGTAATATTCCACCTAAAACAGCAGTGTGGCAGCTAGCTGTTTGAAACTACATATCCCATGATTATAAACCAACCTTTTTTGTTTAAAAAAAATTACATACAGGACAAACCGTAACCTGGCCCACAATGTGTACTTGTTAACCCTATCATTACATTTTTCAAAATATAAGCATTTCATTGTACATCCGATGTATATTATACTACCGATGTAATACTAAATAGTCAACTTTAATTTAACAAGTCAGAAGAGAAGAGAAGAGCCCTCTTAAAGGAACAGTGCTTATAATACTGAGAACCCAGATATTTTGGCTCTCTAAAAGGTGAGCAATTACTTGCACCATTTTATTTATATTCATACTCTGAAGATAATACACTAGGAATTTGTTCCACTCTTTCTTTCCTGAGTACCTGGATCTTCATGTAGAAGAAGTTTGGCATTATCTATAAATATCCCTGCGATTGTGACTTGAGCCTATACTCCCCAGGCTCCAAGCTATATGAGTGTGTTGCTTATATACTTCTACACTATCTAGTTGTTTAGACATACAGCACCAGATTTTGTGTATTTCTTGTCTTTAGATATTTGATATACAAAGTGTTCCCTTACTTGAAGGGTAAGTGTTTAATATCAGCGCTCCACTGGGTATATTTTGATGTGATCCTTTCACTCAAAACACTCCACATTCTGAATGTAACAAACAGGAGTAGGAATTTTATTACAAACTATTTCTCCGGAAGCAGTTCCTGGACCAATATTAGTTTGGCTAGCATTTACCAGTATTAAATAATGAGGAAGTGCAGCAGAAGCAAGTTAAAAAAAATAAAAAAAGACAAAATCAAAAAATACATCTGCAGTATAATTCATCATCTATATAAATGTCAGGCAATAAGAATACTTGTGTATAAATAAATATATAAACATTTGATTAACACACTAATTAATAAAGTGCTATAATGAAATAAAATAAATCCATCTGAAACCTGTGATGTGGTCTGATAATGAAAAGAATCCACCAGAGGCAAAATTACAATAGTTTGGTTTTCAGCCAAACTATGGCCGCAGGGAAAAAACTAAGGAACTGTGCCAAAATCTTGTCAATTACAGATATTGTAGCTGTATTATCACACCTGTGCAACCAGAACTCCGTGACTCATCTGTTCCTAGGAGTGCCTTCGCCTCTCCCAGGATGAGCCCTCCCTTTTAACTCATTACAAAAACCACCTAACTTGGGCCAGATGTATATAAAATAGTATACATTTAATAGACGCATTTTAAAAATTATAATGCATTCGAAGTATATCATAAGGTTTGCGATTCTGATGAGAAACTATAGGACTTTGCTTTTTCCTCTACTTGCATTATTAAATTGACATAAAATGGAACTGTACTGCAATATACTCCATATTATCTCTTTGCCTGTGCCATGGCCATCACACCACGCATATAATAAACAGATATATAGGAGATACATTTCACAGATTTGCGGGATGAAGGGTCATTGAGTATGCAGAAAAATAATAAAACATTCAGTATGTCAAATGTTGGTGTACTCCAATCCCTTAGCTATAAGCAAAACTGGATAATGAGCTAAGTTTATTTGTAAATAGAAAATATAAACACATAAATATAACGATCTCCTAAAGAACTACCAACACACTTAACTCAAAACACCGAAACAATGCATGCAATATGAAAAACAAACCAAAAAAACCTGCAAGGTGTGTAGCCAAAATACTTTAACAACCGAATAAAAAGACAGTCATGTACTCTCGCATTTGCAAGAGTACAGTGCCAATGTTGGCTCCTGGCAGATGCAGCACTAGAATCTGAAGTGGACCTTGCATAAGAAGATGGCAGTAACCATGAGGAACATGGTTAAGTAGACAAAAACTACCTTTTACCTGCACCCTCTGGACAACAGATTTGAAACGGAGCAGTTACCATCTGCGGTAAAAGTATACAAACACACTGGATATATATGTGCATACAAAATGAGCAGAGATTTTAAACTTAATAAACATTAACCAAATCTAGAAATAATAAAACTTTAGCCATGTTTGGAAAGACTATGTACGCATATGAAAATGTTACAGAGATCAACGCTGCTCCAAAACAGCAGCCAGAATATAAATGATTAGGATTTTCATTCATTCATTCCAATTCCGAGAGAAGGGAAAAGAAGACACTGCAACAAACCAAATTAAAACCATCCCAGATACAAAATCACTACAGCTGATAATATTTACTAAAATATACAACAGAAGGATTTACAAACCGTCTAATGTCATATGGCTGAAATCTAAAAATATAGTCCTACATTAAAATGAAAAGGTGGACATAAATAAAAATAAATAAATAAGGTGTTAATAGTCTGAATTTAGATTTTATTTATTTTTTAAATAAAATAAAGATTACATTTTGTTGCACTTGTAAGTATAGTGTACAGAAGAGCGATAACAGTGTAATCAGTCTAGTAGAATTAAACAAAAATTATCCAGCATGGGAGAATTCTTGTGCCATAATATATAAATCTGCACATCTAAAACACATACAGATACATTTTGTAATTTTGAGTCAAAACACTTTTGCAGCTCTTCGTGTTAAATGCAGTGCATGTTGCAAATTTTTACTTTTTGCACACCATTTCGATTCATTTCTATGATCAATTATGGACCACGTGCATCGAGTGTTTTATAGAAGTGTATGTGCTCAACTTTCCATAGTAAATAAAACGTGTGTGCCCCATTATATAGTTCTGTAAAAGAGAAATAATGATTTAAACAAATACGCATTATATTTTTATAATATGTAAGGAGGACATAACCAGGAAACCTAGACATTGTGCTATGTGGCAGGGATGTCCAACCAGGGACATACAGCGTACTAAATTGCAGGCATTGCATTTGTGTAATTTCGTACTACATATCATCAGCTACATTACATCTACTTCAACAGGTATTGTTCCAAAATTTGTCATCCTGAATGAAAAGGGACCTGCAGATTATAATAATAAAAAAAATACATACATACACACGCACGTACCACAGCATACGTACGTAGGAAAATGACTGTGCAACCAAGACTAGCAACATTATGTTAACACTTCTTAGCAGGGATTGTTCAGACTAGGCCCAATATAGCCACACTTATTTCAGCCCTGAAATACAGATATACTCCGCGATTGTACTTTCTTGTTATTTTTGTCTTACATATATAACCTTCTGAAATACAACCATCCACATACTGTGAAATATTAGTTTCACATGTAAAATAGACAGGCAGGAAATTGCTGAATAAGTTTACTTTGCATTTTAATAGCCTTTAGAGTTTCGAATGTAAACATGCTGATACAGGTTTCAAGGAGAAAAGTATATACAAGACACCGTTCTTGTAAATCTCATTTTTACATTACTCTAATTTGCAGTCAAATAGAAAAAGTTAAATCTCTTATGACAGCGCAGTTGCAACAAAGTTATGGAGGACCTTTATGTAAATCGAGGTCTCAAATGCTCAATTCAAGACACTAGAAAACAGACTGCAAAACCCAAAGCAAAAACATACTATAGTTTTCTTCTACTAAAGGCGCCTACACGTGCATTCCACTTCCTCCCAAATAGAGACATTTATCCATACATTTTTACTGAATAGTCTAAGAACTATTTTAATGACTACTAGCCTTAAAGGGGACATGCCTCTTAAAAAAAACGAAAAGGAAAAACTGCCATCTAGGAAAACAACTGTATACGGACATAAATACATTTGTCTGTGCCAATTACCCACACATTATATACATATATCTATATTGAGATATAGGATCTTTTTTTATTGGACTAACATAATATTTCAAATACAAGCTTTTGAGAGTTTTCCTCTCTTCCACAGGTCTGAAGCAATAAATTAAAGATCTGTAAATCAATTCCTAAAATAGACTTTTTTTAATGATTGACTTTAGATTATGTCTTTATTGGGTACAGCGGTTTGTCTATAATTGCCATGGGCTGGCTTAGGGTGACAAGAGTTAACAATAGAAGAGTTTGAGATCTGCAGTTGCCCTACCTAGATGCAAGTGCTTTGAATTCTTCTTCCAAGAAAAAAAAAAAAAAAAAAAAAAGATCATTTACTTACAACTTACTGTCTCCTGTCTGACAGTTCAAACATTTGGAGAGTAATTTAGTAGCTTTACAGACAGTTATAAAACCATTTTAGATAATTAACAAGCTTCTGGAAAAAAAAATAAAAAAAAAAAATTAAAGAGCTAACCAACAATTTATTTAGCACACGCCAGTCATCATATTCTGAGGTTCTCGTGACCCAACAATGCCATCATTGTGAATATCTAGCTATAGATAAGCACTTAAGGCCTTTTTTTTGTTCTAAAATTGGAAAGTTAAAAAAGGCTTTTTTTAAAGCAGCACTGTCACGGTCTTAAATTCTAAGTAAGGTATCTTGGTCTGTTTCCACTCTTTTATTAATATTGAAAAGGTTATTCGTAACATTGAGTGGTGTATTTTTTGCATGCTTGCCTTCTATTTTGTCAAATATGTAGAGTGAAATATATATATATATATATATAAATATACATAAAATCAGGGCTCCTTTAAGATTTTTCCAGCTACAAAGAAAAAGCTGTTTTGCCAGAGCAATGCAACCCAAAAGGCCAATTCACTAAAATTGTAATGTCCCATGCCCAGATTAGCAAATGCAGGCCTTCAATAAGCTTTCCAAATGATTCAATACAGTTTGAAAAACTTTACATTATTTATTGTCAGAATGCATTATTAAAGTCTATGGGAATTTTGTAAAAATAATTGGGAAAGCTTTCTAGTAGGACCAAATCATTAGGAAAGCTTATTAAATCAAGACCATAATCTGTGATTACTCAGGGACATTCAGACCAGAAAATCTTGTGAACAGTGTTCAGATTTTGCAATACAGTTTTCAAACTAGATTGTATTAAATCAATTTGAGTATATGAAACAAGCTCAAAACTGGTCTTAAGTATGCAACAGAAGAGTGATAATTACATATTAGTCAACAATTGTAAAATAAAAACAACCACTTGTCATTAGCACCATTTTCATAACTCATATTTAGAAGGATTTTTTAGGGAATAGATTGACTGAGGGGTCAAATATACTTATTTAGTACATTTGTTTTATTAGCCATTTTGCCTGTTGGTTGCTTGTGCGATCAGAGGGGGAAATACAGAATTCTGTAGGCTCATCTGTAAAAAGCAGGTGAATTAATTGTTAATTCTGTACAATTTGTTCAAAATGAATCCAGATGCAATGTGGCATTTGACAAAATGACATATCCTATATTTTAAAAATTATTTTGCATGTGAGAAGCACTTATATTAAAGCATAAGTCACATAGTAGTGCGATGTGATCATCTGGTAAATTCCTACCCAATTTGCCTTTAATAAATATGAGATTTACTACTCTGGTCATTTTGACCATATTTTGCAAATCCATATTTAAGAGAATAAACCTTAAAATATTGGAATGGAACATGAAATATTCTGAATTAAAAATCAATTACAGTTCAAACTAAAATAACCATATATTTGTTTGTGAAACTTGACCTAAAAATTCTTAAACCGCAAGACAAAAACAAAAAAAAAAAAACATAAAACATAAAAAACAACATTTACACAAATAAGCCTTCGTAACCTTAAGGGTGGAACCTCTGAGACATATTTGCCAAGAAAGGATGGAACATATTTCTTTCACATGCATCAAACTTTGTACAGCCATAAAGGTCAGCAAGCTTAAGTTGCACTTAATGGCTTTACTGTGCGCTCAGTTGGGATCCTGCTCTTGCCACGAGCATATTTATTATTTGATTACTGAACCAAAAAGACCAGCTTTCCGATGTGGATAAAAATGTGTTTAGAGGCCTACAGAAACTCTGAATGACATAGTTTATGCAACTTCCTGCTATAAAGAACATATCACAGCAGACATCTATTCATCATAATCTGCACTGGAAGAAGTCTATATATTACAAATATCTTATTGCCAAATACAAATATAAGAGATGCAGAAAAAACTGGGAGCCCCCCAAAAACACCCCCTAAAACAGGATTACATTTGTTAAAGGGGAAAGGAAAAAACAATGAATCCGAGGTTTATTTGGGAATCTCAGCTATGTGACCCTTGACATTGTGGTATGACAGAAATTTTTTAGATTTAAACAATGAAGGGGGGGGGGGGGAGAAGAGGGGGGGGGAGAGAATGGGGAGGAGTCATCACACAAACCTGTTTCAACAAACCACCAATTGTCTAGCTACACTGTGATCATTGCTTTCATAACGCCACACAGTTATAAAATGCAAAATGTCACAGAAAGTATGCTGCAATCCCATTCTTTGTTAGCGCTCTGAAACAAAAAACTACTTTGTAGTCTTACATTTAGACACATTTGTCATAATTCAGACTGCTGTTAAGGTCACTTGCATGCTAAGTGAGGTAATGCAAGGTATTTTTAGTCAGTAATCATATGGGCTAATATGATTAAAGCAAAAAAAAAAAAAAACAAGACCAATTATGAGAGAAATTTTTTCTTCTAGTCAAAAACTGCTAATCCATACTATAAGAAACAAAAAAAAAATGTTTATTGATAGAAAATTAGACCGGGAAATTACTCATGTGAAAATATTTTAGTTAGATTTTGTTTTATTTTCTTCTATTTGAAAAGATGCCACTCCGTAAAACAACATACTGTGAAACTTGCTAAATCCAAGCATTTACAAATGTTGGATACAACCACACTTTGTACCTACTTTTGCAGCAGTTCTGATTATACATACAAGAGTACAAGAACTCCCTCTGGTGGGATCAATCTAGTTGGCACACTGTGTAAAAATTAAGACAGTTGCAAGCCATATATTGGGATTAAACAAAATAGAAATGTAGATGAACACATACATAGATTCCCTTTCCTTGAAGGGAAAATAAATTTGCCTGCAAAATGAAATCGATGTAAATTGAAGAAAAAATAATAATCTGGGAAAAAAAACAAAAAACTAACAGACTAACGATATACCTTGTATGATGGGATCAGTTTAAGGGATTATGAAAGCTCGATGATTAGACAGACCCATCTACAAAAGGTTTTTCCAAATACAATGATGTGAATTTAATTTGCCTGTGAAAGGAACTGCCTATTATATACACCCTATCTTTTGAGACATTTAGATATTCTAGGTATCAAGGAGTATTTCATTCTTATGCATGTCACAAAACAATGCTTTGTCTTTAAGATTAGCAAATCGTCATTTATAAATACAACTGTAAAAATCTGCTTTCTGAATGTTTGCATGGTTTCAGTCCCAATAGGTTAGGCATAATTCACCACCTATTTTGAATCTGGATTAAGGTTACTGATTGACATGTAAATTGTGTGAAATTCGAAAGGAATTCAAAATTTAGCTCAAATTAGCGGCAATGACCGGTGTCCTACATAATTTTTTGAAATCAGTTTGTATGATCAAAAACTTAATATTTATTTTGAATTCCCACTATGGTGAACAACCCTGGGAGAATCACAGCAGTGCAAAAAACAGTTCAAAGCACTTCCAACTTTGCAACAAACGAGAACAAATTATTTTAAACCCCAGTATGGCAGTCCTCTCTCTTCTTGGATCAAGAAGCTATCACCCCACAAATTAACAGTTATGTCCATAAATATTATACAAGTATTCATCCAATTGCGGTTTAAACATCTGTATATACTGATAAAATCACCTCTTCAGGCAGAGAATTCCACATCTTTATTCTTACTGTAAAAAATAAAATAAAAACCACACTTTTGCTTTGACTAAATCTCCTTTCTTTCAGTCTATATGTGTGACTACATTAAATTCGAATTCCCTGGCTCAAGAAAGCATTGTGAATTTTAATACAGCATACTTCTTTGTATAATCTACACCACACACTATATATTTCAACGGTTACAATAGATCCTGTGGTTCACATGTGCAAGTGAATACAGAGCACAAGCATAAAATAGAAAGCTCTAAGGTGCATCGCAAAAGAATACTGCAGATGTGACTCATTTGACTAAGAGCACCAGAGGAGGAAATTTAAATAATGATCACCACAAAACTAATATAACCATTTCATTAAGTTTTGAATGGAAATATAGAAAATAATAAATCCCTTTAAACAAGAGGTTCCTGAGGTGAAGCTCCGAGAAAACATTACTATCTAGATGAAATCTGGAAAGGAATATGAACAGTACACAGGAACTAGGAACACCGGGGGACGGGGGAGGAGGGGAGAAGAGAGGTAGAGAAAGTGTATAAAAACCAGAACAAGGGTAAGGGGAGGTAATAACTGTGGAAAAACCACATATTGTATGTAACTCGACACTGTACCCTGAAAATAGTCATATACCCCTTTCTCTACCCCTTCCTTTCCCCCCTGTGTTCCTAATTCCTGGGTACTGTTCATTTCATCTAGATAGGAACATATCTGTTTTCCCAGAGCGTTACCTCAGGACCCTCTTGTTTCAAGGGATTTCTTAGTTTCTATATTATTCCTAGGGTTACCCACTTTCTGGAAGCTCTGTTATAGGCTCTTCTAAGGATCAAGCCACGGACTCACGGGATTCTAGAACTTATTTATTTATTTTTTGAGGTTACAGGCCCTTTTTAAAAAAAAAAAAAATCTCCTAGGTAAGTAGCAATAGCGTTCAGCCTCAATTTAATAAGAGTCCACACCTCTATAGGTAATACAAAACTAAAAACGAAAGATTCTGAATCCTTTACGCAATCCATTGATGGCCCTGCGAGAATTGAGGTAGGTAGTACATCTTATAGAATATTTAGGCACAGCACAGCCGAATTATCCGTTTCCCAGGTGTAGAATTCATCTTTTAATTAAAGTAAACAAGAACGGCTAACCAGAAAGGTATAACATTGTAATCTTTCGGGGTGACAATGGGGTGGGAGGTGGGGGAGAAACCTTTGTAGTGGTTATGGTACCTAGAGCCATCTTTAGAGTGCAGTGGTGGTTAAGTTACCAGGTACACTGTCCGCCATTAAAATGTCAAAACATTTAGGAATGGCTGTAACCTTGCTGTGTTTGGCATCTGTGGTCCTTGCAGTTGGAGTGGATCTGATTTAGAAGTAGTAAATATTTCCCCCCTTTTACCATACCAATTTTATCAGGTATCGAATGCATTTATTGGTTGAGAGTTTCAACTGACAGCTCTCACATGAATGAATACTGTGTAAACATGGTATGATAAGGCAGTATAAAGTTTTGCTTTACTAGACCAACTAAGGCTGGAATGACCATGTAAAGCAGTTCCTAAATGGTTTGACAGATTACAGGTGGATAGTGCCTAGGGCTAGGCACTCCTGGTGTGAATAACCACTACAAGGCACTACAGTGTATATGATGGCCGGGGTGTCCCTTTAACATTAAACTTCTATTTCATGTTGGATTATTTCCACTCACTGTGTGCATAAGTATAGGTCATTTGAAGTCTTATGTGAATATTACCATAATGCTTCTTGGGTGGGTATTCGCTTCAGGATCACATTAACAGCTTCAGCGTATTGGAATAAAGAACATCCTGAATGCACCAACATACCGTGAACACAAAACCTTCACTGTTGCAGCTGCTCGGAATGTACATCGAACATCCACTTATAAATAAAGGCACAGCCCTGTTCATATTTCTGTGCAGAGCATCTGACTCACAGCAAACCCTCTACAATTTTATACATCCAGGAGCTGACACATTGAACAGTTCAACAAAATTCACTGCCAATAAAGAGAGGACAGTTGCTTTCCATCTGGTGTGTCTAAATCAGATGCAATGCAGGAAGTCAAGTGGCAGCAAATTCGGATTTTCCATCCAAGATAAATATGATGGAACTGACCCCCTGACTTACACTTGTGAAAATATATCACAGGAAGTGACTGAGTATATTGTGCATTACCTCTGGTACATCTGTGTCCCAAATCCTTGAGCTACCAGAAGAGTGCTAAACTTAGATGCAAGCTTAAACCAGGTATCCTGTTTCAGTGCAACACTCCTCTGAAGTTGGCAACGACCCAACGGATAATTTTTCTCTATTTTTTACTGACATGTTGCATTTCCTCTGGGTCGTTTTTGTTTAACAAAAAAATAAAAATAAATAATCATGAAATTTAATTTTGTAGATTATTCATACTCTACAAAAAAAAAAAAAAAAAAAAAAACAATACTTATGCAACCATGACAGCATAGAAGTGTTACAATAATATTTTGAACAACTATAAAATGCAAGATAAAAAGAGAAGTGTTCTAAAAAAAAAAAAAAAAAAAAAAAAAATACATTTCATTTCTGTATTTGGAATTCACTACATTAGACCCCAATCATCAAAATCTTTGTTCGAATGAAAGACCTAAAAACCATGGCTGTGGAATCTAATGCCATGAATTGAGGAGTCGGAGTCCAAGTCAAATTTGGCTTTGGCTAGTTTTCAAATACATTTTGAAACTGTGTTGGCAAATCAATGGCAAAGGGGCCAGTTTAGACACTGTAAGGCCTCTGAAATTACATTCATTGTCTACACCAGGGGTGCGCAGTCTGCGGCCCTCCAGATGTTTTGGACTACATCTCCCATAATGCTCTTAGGGCCATAATGCTAGCAAAGCATCTGGAGGGCCGAAGATTGCTCACCCCTGGTCTACACTATAGTGAGGCCATCAAATCAAGGAGGCACTATTAAAAAAGCCATGCTAACACACAAGGTCACATACCATTATTAGCTATTCTTAAATAGCATGGATATTGGAGCACAAGAACCATAGAAGGGAAGGAGGAACGACTATTTAGAAGGGTAGGAATGGTAAAGACCATTAGCAGCCAGTACTCATGTGTGAAGATATGCTTATACAACATTTGGGGGGGCTTGTTGACAAACTGATAAATGAGGAAAATGAGGAATAATACAAGGTGAGAGATGAGTACAAACATGAAGGATGAGCGTATTGTATAAATGTGGAATGAATATTACTGAAACAGGACTGACATGAAATCATAAAATCAGGATTTGGATAAATTGGTGGACTGGGCAAGCAAATGCCAGATGAGAGTTGATTGAAACGAATGACAGGTCATGCATTTTGGAATAACAAACCCACAAGCAACTTACAGCATAATTTGGGCTGCGTTAGGGATAGCGTATCAATCTTGGGAACAAACATATTTAAGGCAGCAGTGTTCGATGCCGGTCTACTGCTGCAAATGTTTAACAAGGTAAAGTCATAAAAAGGAGATATGTATACACCTATAAACAATAAAAACTGTTAGTACCTCGACCGAGCTAACCCGGCCCACGTCACCTAGTAAAGAGTAGCTACGGGTTGTAGCTTCAACAACAACTTTTGAGCATGCATGGAATGCATGCTGGGTGCCCATATTGGGGGGGGGGGGGGGGGACACATAGGCAGTGGGTTTTGGGATGTTTTATGAGCTTAGGAGGCTTTGTATTGTTTAACCCCTTATGGACACATGACATGTTATGATTCCCTTTTATTCTATAAGTTTGGTCCTTAAGGGGTTAAACAAGTCACCAGAATAAATTTGAATAAGTATTTGCTAGATCATTGTTAGGATGCTCATGCTTAATACCCAGGGTCTCAACAGTCCTCAAAAAAGAACTGATTAAAGAGGAAAGAAACTTTTTTTTTTTTTTTTTTTTTACAAGAAACCCATTGGGTTGATAAATAAGAATTTTTATTTTGGAAAGAAAACTGCTTTTGTGATTAAAGCATCCTTGAGGGAAGGGAAAAGGCGTGGTAGTGCAATATGGGTTGGGAAAGACATTGCATGTGAAATTATCTATCAAGAGATTGATCCTCAGGCTAGATATATCACGATATGTAGATTAGAGAACGAGAGATACCCTAGCCAATAAATACACACCCAATTCAGGTCAAGTGGATTTTGTGCGTGACATTACTGAAAAATTGTACAAGATATCCAGAGGTAGATTGATAATTGCAGGAGACCAAGTGTGTCCTAGATACAGATTGGGATAAGAGGACCCAAAAAGGCGACCATATTGATACAGCACTGCACCGAAAGGCAAGGGCTCTCAACAATTTTGAAAAAGGCTGCTCGGTATGACGTTTGGAGATTATTCCACCCACAGGATTATGATTTTATGCATAATTCCTATGCCAGGATAGATATGTTGATAGGCAATATTTTGTTAGTAAAGAGCATTAAATAAAGTAATTAAAACAATCTACTGGTCAGATCCTAATGCAGTGGTATGGGAGACTCAAGATAGTCCGAAGAGAGATACCAGACAGTGGAGTTTGAACAAATCCCTTCAGAGTAGTGCAAGTAACAGAGTATATCACCCAAATGACTGACATTTTTTGGAAAACAAATATTCGGCACCAGATATTAGATGGAACGCATATAAGGCCGTTATACAGGGTCACCTAATTAAACTAGGGACAACTGAGAACAAGAAAAGGGGGAATACTCTAGTAGATATGCACATTGCCTTATACAAGCAATAAAGAAGTATCTACCAAACAGGGGGCAGAGGAAATTCGGTCAATTAAGAACAAAATTAACACAATGATTAGAATATCAAATAATTTAGAAAAACTAGAACAAAAATGGTATATGAAAAGTAATCGAGCAGATAAAATGCTTACCGACAAACTAAAAAAAAAAAAGCTTTGAGCTGGATAGATAAAATACATAAACACAAGATATAAAGAGCACCTAAGGACATTGGCCAGATATTTAACATTACAACTCACTATATAACAGCACCAATAAGACTAATCCAGAAAGAATGAAACAATTTGTCGAAGGATTAAATATACCAAACATTGAGTACAAAAGGAATTCCTTGATAAGGACATTGATAAAGATATAAGTCACTGCAGCAATTTAGGAACTTAAAAGAAAGATGTGTTTGGGGAATATTTCTACAAATTAGTTAAGGAGAAGATAGTGCCTGATATGACAAGCTTTCAATTATTTTATTAGGCAGGGTAAATGTCAGGCAGAATTCCTTGCTGAAAATATCCTTCCCATACCTAAACAGAATAAAGACCTCACCTATGGGGGGAAAAAAAAAAAAAAAAAAACTATAGGCCTATAGCTCTAATAAATACGGATGCAAACATTTTTTCCTCAGTCATTGCGACCAGACTTATTATTGACAAAAATTATTGAGTTAATGGTTTCCAATCAAATACGATTCGTCCCTGGTCAAAGTTCTATAAATAACATCAGAAGAATAATTGATTTTAGACTCGGCCAAAAAAAGAACAAAGATAATTAGTCACCGTAGCTGTAGACGCAGAAAGAGCTTTTGACGGGGTAGATTGGGGATTTAGGATGCAGTCTTTGGAATTGTTCAGTTTGGAGAACAGTTCCACAAGGCAATCAAAGCTATATATAGCACTCCCACTGATGGCACTATTGGGCAAAACATACGTGCTGACTGGTTCTCCCTAGGAAAAACGGGACCAGACAAGGTTGCCCACTTTCACCATTAGTGTGTGTGTGTGTGTGTGTGTGTGTGTGTGTGTGTGTGTGTGTGTGTGTGTGTGTGTGTGTGTGTGTGTGTGTGTGTGTATATATATATATATATATATATATATATATATACACACACACACACACATATATATACACACACATATATATATATATATATATATATATATATATATATATATATATATATATATATATATATATATATAAATAACAGTAGGAATTTTGGCAATTAAAATAAGAGCTAATACCATACAGGGCAATCCCGTTTTTGGGGGGAATTTAAGATCAGCATGTATGCAGATATTCTCTTACAGATAGATCTTTAAAAAGTTTGCAACAATGCTATGACTGTCTGAAGTCTGAAGTTGCAAATTTGCAACTTCAAATCACATAAAACACGCACACATACACTACATAAACACACAGGACATCACTTCCTCAGCCAACTCTTTACTCCTCTACCAGCATTGCATTTTATTTTATTTTACACCAATTTTCAGAGTACACATGTAGAGAGAATATAGAGAAATATATTGCATTACTTGGATAGGTGGAGACAACTGAAAGCTTCCTTTTTTTTTTATTACAGCTATTTTAGGATTGCCAAGCATACACTAATGCAGCAGGAAAATTGGGATCTGTGTTTACAAAAGTCCATTTTCTAATTATAATGAAGTTAAACTTCAAATTGCAGCCTGGCACACAGCCATAGGTCAACATAGATGGGTTGGACGTTGAATTTGATCTTCTGTTATCAGGTGCAAAATTATGTTCCATCTGTTGACATACGTCCTATAGTTCATAATTCTATCAGAATTTTGGATCATTGTTTAATTTGCCTCCAGGTTTCTTATCTACGTTATTTACAACATGTTTTTCAAAAAAAATATTAAAGAAAATTAATTCTGCAATCAGCTCTCTAGTGCAATTTAACTTCTAATGAAATAACTGCCTAAAGGACAAGCGACTTCTCAATAGTCGGCAAATTCATCCTTTAAAACCAAAGAACCATCCAGATTAGGGATGTTTAACCAATATACAGTATGACTAATAAGCCAATTAAAGCAATAAACATGAATTCTGGACATACCTGTTTAAAATGCAAAAGCACAGTCTGGAAATATACCTAGAGCTCCACTGTAAAGAGCTGAGCCAGATGGTTTAAATTTACTCCAAAAGCAGAACAAAATGTTGCTTGATGTAAGCAATGAAGTTAATACAAGTAACTAATAATGTTTTTATTGGCTGAAAAATGCCTTAAGCAAATGTTTTCCAATCACTTGGTTTATTTTTCTTTTATTTGTAATGCTTGTGTGGCTGTCATATACATGAAGTCAACCTTCTGACAGGAGATGTCTACCTCATCATGCACTTTAAGGAGTACTAAAATCTTTTTACAAGGAATATGTTTGCAAACTGTTGACCATGATTTTGATTTTTCACAGTCACACCACGACCCAAAGGCACCTGCAATACAAAACTTCCAAATGACCAATTGGAACCTTTAAACACAGTATTCCAATTCTGCATTTATTTAAAAAAAAAAAAAAAAAAAAAATTTTTTTTTATAAAGATGGTAAACATTATGGCGCCACCAGACAAAGCAATTTAAATGTAGGTATCCTGTAACCCTCCAGCAGCAGAATTGAGGTCAGGAGCAAAACTTTTTCGTCAAATTTAGGTTTATTGAGAATGTTATGATACCTATACTCTGTCTCCCTGTATAATATATTTCTATATATTCTATAAAAACCAAACAAAAAAAATCCAAACATTGAATAAAAAAAAATAAACACAAGCCAAGTATAGAGTAGCATAGTATCTGGTAAAAAAAAAGGTACCCCCACAGTCCAGTACAAGACCACCTGAGACTGACTTCCCTCCAGTATGGAATAATCTTTGTGCAGTTGCACCAGACTTGAACTTATGTACAGTAGCAAGTGAAAATCACTTAAAAGTTTTATTACTCCGGTCTATAACTTCCGGATGTGGCCACAATGTCTCTGTGAAAAGCATTTAATTGGATACTGACCAGCATGAACAAGGAAGATGGTTCTGGCCCAAAATTGCTATGTTCCGCTTAGTTGCAGAAATTGCAGAAAATGTACATATATATAAAAAAAAAAAAAATAAATTTTTCCTTTAACCCTTTCAATACCAGAATAGTGTGCTTTCAAATAGTACAGGAAGTTTCACTGGGTGATCGCATTCTTACACTCAGTGGGGGGAAAGGGTGAATGTTATTCATCATTTTCTGGACTGCTAATGTAATGCAGACAGTGAGATGGTAAAGTTTGCATATATAAAAAACTGCTCTTTTATGATATGTTTATAAGCTGGGTATGCAATCTTTGCGTCAAATAAATGTTCTATTTTTTTTTTATTTTTTTTATTTTAAATATCAAGTGTTTGGTAGTGAAAGGGTTAACAAACTTTTCCTTTAAGATGTAAACATTATGGCCATTTTACCTCCGTGTAGACTTTAAAAGGGACATTATTGGCACCAAAACAAATTTGGCTTAAACAGTTTGGTGTACAGATCACGTCTCTGCAGTCGCACTGCACAGTTCTCTATAGTTAAAGCACTTCGTTTATATAGCACTAGCCACTTCTCCCTGCATTTGACCTGTACACAGCATTCCAAACCACTTCCTGTAAAGAGGTCTAATGTTTGAAACTGACCATGCAAGAAAGAAAGTTTTATTTAGAATCTCATTTTCTGCTCTGTGAATAACCTTCTAGAATCTACAAGAGCCTCCTTGTGTGATTAAAGGTCAATTTACAGGAGTAGGAGATAAACTTCTAAAGCAAGTTAACATCTGACAGAAAATAAAGCCATTTTATGCAGGCTGTGTGAGTCACACTCAGGGAAGATGTTACTAGGGCTGCACAAAACAATACAAAAGTAATTTAACTCTTAAAAGGCAGAGAATAGAGCAGTGAAACTGCATGATTTATAACACCAAACCCGCTTCATTAAGCTAAAGTTGTTTTGTTACCTATAGTGTCCCTTTACGTAGCAAATGGTCTTTAGGCATTGTCTCAAAGTTTTGGTTTAATTTTTTTTTTTTTTTTTTTTTTTTTTTTTAAAGTCAGTCTCTCTGACTAAAACCTGGCAAGAAAGCACTCTGAGACCATAATCTTGAAAAGATGTATGTGTTATATTGCTCACATAGCATCTTTCATGGAAACTAAAAATGTAAGTAATACAACACGGATTAAAAAAAAAAAAAATCTCCCCCCTCTTAATTTAGGTATACAGTGACCTCTAACTCGTAACCTGACATGCATTTGCAACAAGCTACAGAAAGGAAGCATAAAAAGGCAAAACTAGTTAGCGGTTAGATATGAATCGTGAATTAATCTGACCACAGAAGCATTGGGACACATTGCACACATGCTGCAATAATCACGATACGCCAACAATGCTCTCCATACAGAAGTACTCACATCTACTTTGAGCTAGTCAGTGATTGGAGCAGGGATAATAAGAGTAAATTTCTCTAGAAATCTTTTATAAAAAGACCAGAGGGGAAATGCAATTAACGCCTAAAGCATTGCAGTAAGCTGAAGTTCATTGTGATCTGGTGTTTCCCTTTAATTTGGAATGTGTTTTTAAACAGGAAGTATGCCCAAATATATTAATAAAAATACCCTCTGCATTATTAAAGGGACTCTCCAGTGCCAGGAAAACAAACTGTTTTCCTGGCACTGCAGGTCCCCTCTCCCTCCCACCCCAGGTTGCTGAGGGGGTTAAAACCCGTTCAGTGACTTACCTGTATCCAGTGCCGATGTCCCTCGGCGCTGGGTCAGGCTCTGCCAACGTCAGCCGGCGGGGGAGACCTAATGCGCATGCGCGGCAACGGTCACGCGGGTGCATTACACTGCCCCATAGGAAAGCATTATTCAATGCTTTCCTATGGGGATTCCGGCGACGCTGGAGGTCCTCATGCATTGCGTGAGGACTTCCAGCATCTCTTAAAACACTAAAAGTGTGGGTTGGCACCCAGACCACTCCAATGGGCATAAGTTGTCTGGGTGCCTGGAGTCTCCCTTTAAAGCTGAAGCGCTTGCACGGGGCCTTCTAACACAGGAGCATGTAACCATTATAAAGTATTTATTAACAGCAACAAGATACAACCTCAGAATCATTCAGCACTGCATAAAATCATTAATATCCTATTACAATGGTGAGAAACCTGGACAAGCACACTTCGTTTCCTTGTATATACAACGCTCTTTACATACTTCCTGTATGCCAGGTCTTCGAGATAAACACAAAATGTACTGCAGCGTTAAACTGTTTAATGGCGGAATAAGTAAGTCCAACACTCATTCATTTAATCTAAATGATAACTGTACAGTTACCCAGCAATTAGCTATGTAATACCTTGTTAAACTATGAATATGCTTTTTGAATTACTTGTAAAATAAAATAAATGTACACATTAGTCAGCTGTTTTCTTTACAGCTAGTCATTTAAAAGCCCTCTGATAATATATAATAGATTGGTAGCTGCAAAAGACAGAAAATATTTCCCACAACCAAATTTCATTAGTCATTTCAATAAGTTGGCTTGTTTTCACATACTTGCTATTGCACTCTCCTATACGTTTCACATTGAAAGAAAGGCTTAATTTTTCTGAGGCACACTCAACAACCCTGAATGTTTACCTTGGCACAATGACAGATCAAAATCTCAATGTGCAACATTTTCTCAGCTACAGAAGGAATGCAAAAATAGCAATAAAATTTTTATATATTAAACACAAATACAAACACATATATACATACACACTGGCGTTCAAAAGCTTAAGATCACTCAGAAATTTCCATATTTTCCATAAAAACATTTAAATATGGACTGGCTATTGACAAAGTTATGAATAATAATTGTAAGTTAAATAATAGTGTTCAAAATCTTTGCTGCATGTGGAGGATTCTTTAACAAAAGCAATTACAGCCTTGAAGACATTTGGCATTCTAGTTGTCAATTTGTTGAGGTAATCTGAAGAAATTTCACCCCATACTTCCTGAAGCACCTTGGGTGGGCTTGATGTGTACCGCAAGGTCAAACTGCTCTCACAACAGCTCAAAAGGTTTGAGATCTGGTGACTATGCTGGAAGCTCCATTAAATACAGTATACCAGCTGACTGCTTCTCCCCTAAATAGTTCTTGCATAGTTTGGAGCTGTTTTGGGTTATTGTCCGGACATAGGGTATGGTGCTACTAAATTGAGTGATATGCTTCCTTCAAGTTTCCTTTCATCCTGTATAAATCTACTTTACCACCACAAAAGTACCTCAAGACCATCACATTGCTTCCACTTGATAAATGGCATCAAGCATTCATTCAGCATCCTGTCATTTGGTCTGCAGCTCATGAATGTTCTTTGTGATGCAAACACCAAAAACGTACATTTTCCATAGGTTTTTCCCATCTTCCTCTGTCCAATAAAAATATGATTCATACAGGCAAAAGAACGGTCTGAGATATGAAACTGCCTAGAATACCAACATCCCCAAGTAATTTCTTGAAATCAGATATGGAGACTGGTGTTTTTTACAGGTATTTAATGAAGCTGCCAATTGAGGACCTGTGAGGGATATATGTCCCTTTCGCTCAGCTGTTCACTGAGGCATATCACATCCATTTCTATTCTGGTAAGAGTCAGTTTGTACCATTCTTTAAACGTAGTAATACACAGGGTTGTTCAGTTTCTTGGCAAAATCTCGCACAAAAGTGTCTTAATTTTTCAGAACAAGAAAAGAACTGAAGTTTGAGAGTTTCTTTCTGGCCACGATAGTTTTCAGCTGTCCAAACATAATTGCAAAAAAGTTTACGAATGATCAATTAGCCTTTTAGATCAAAAACTAGAATTCTCAAACAAAATGTGCCATTGGACCACAGAATAGATGATATCCGATATTGGGCCTCTACACCTATATAGAACTTCAATTAATTCATATTCCAATATCAGCAGTTTCCACATACAAACCACATTTACAGCATTAATAATGTTTACACTGTATTTCTAATCAATGTGGTGTTATTTTGATGGACAAAACAAGGAAATTTCCTGTGACCCCAAACTTTTGAATACTAGCGTAGCTATCCCTTTTAACATTCTTACAAATTATTAACATGGACCCAAGTACAATTATTTTTTAATTTTTAAAACCAAGCAAGCAGAGATGTCACAAATCCCCTTATGCAAAGTACCGCCCAACCTAATTAAATATCCATACAGTTTGGACACTGCTTAACCAAAAACGTCATACATAAGGCTTTGGTTTTGCTGTATAGCTCATGCATAAGAAAGCCAGTATTTAGGATCTGGATGTGCAACTGTTGTAAGTACTATTTGAGAGGGGACTAATTGAATTACTATGTTTTGCTCTAATCCCTTGGATGCTAAGCCTATACAGGCCTCTGTACTAAAGTAATTTTGATCAATATTGGTGATTTTCTCTCACTGGTATAGATGGAGTAACAGTCCAATACCCTCAACAAGTAGGTGTATGTGACTCCCTGCACGTCCTCATTGCGTGAAGGTGGCATGGTGCCAGAGAACCATCTTAAGTGTAATGCGAAAAGCGCCCGATCCCTCCTCTTACTTTAGGCATGTAACAGACAAATTTCTCGCTCTACTTTTCGGAAGTACTGCAGATGATTAAACAGTTGTCTGCAGCGCAAGGATGAACACATTTTTCTCAGCCAATACTTATAAATAAAAAAATGGAACGCGGTTTATTAAACATGTGTTCCACGGTTTCAAATTCTGAAAAGAATCGATAAGGGTTCAGCAAACGTAGGCCTAAAAAATAAAAATCTCTAACTCTGCTATTTTCCAGCTCAGATTTTTAAGGGGGAGGGATTTATGCCAAGACAGCCAAATTGTGACTAGTACTAAAATAATTTGCCTAACTCTGAAAACCAAAATGCAAACTTTAAAACAAAAAAGCAGTTCTAGGTTTGCTAGAAAAGCCCTTATTTGAAATCTGAGATTTATGATCTGCTAATATGGAAAGGTTATCTAATATATATATATATATATATATATATATATATATATATATAGTCGGGGCACTTGCAGTGATAATAGTGTAACATAGCATATTATAACCAAAAGACATATTCAAATGACACCAGTCATTGACACCGACAGTGCAGTAGGCCTGTGATAAAAGTGGGCCCACCTTAGAGGGTGATATGAATAGAGGGAGCGGTGGGAGGGGTGATTCGCCAGACTGTCCACGGTAAGGTGGGAGAGGATTGGCCGCCCTTTTAAAGGGAATTCAAGC
The DNA here is from genome assembly GCF_036172605.1 of Pelobates fuscus. Taxonomy (NCBI): domain Eukaryota; kingdom Metazoa; phylum Chordata; class Amphibia; order Anura; family Pelobatidae; genus Pelobates; species Pelobates fuscus. The sequence goes on from NC_086324.1 coordinate 125,840,726, forward strand.
CCCTCCCACAACTATAGGCCAAGGCCTTACATTTGTAGTCGGGGCGCTTGCCGTGATAATAGTGTAACATAGCATATTACAGGGAGTGCAGAATTATTAGGCAAATTAGTATTTTGACCACATCATCCTCTTTATGCATGTTGTCTTACTCCAAGCTGTATAGGCTCGAAAGCCTACTACCAATTAAGCATATTAGGTGATGTGCATCTTTGTAATGAGAAGGGGTGTGGTCTAATGACATCAACACCCTATATCAGGTGTGCATAATTATTAGGCAACTTCCTTTCCTTAGGCAAAATGGGTCAAAAGAAGGACTTGACAGGCTCCGAAAAGTCAAAAATAGTGAGATATCTTGCAGAGGGATGCAGCACTCTTAAAATTGCAAAGCTTCTGAAGCGTGATCATCGAACAATCAAGCGTTTCATTCAAAATAGTCAACAGGGTCGCAAGAAGCGTGTGGAAAAACCAAGGCGCAAAAACTGCCCATGAACTGAGAAAAGTCAAGCGTGCAGCTTCCAAGATGCCACTTGCCACCAGTTTGGCCATATTTCAGAGCTGCAACATCACTGGAGTGCCCAAAAGCACAAGGTGTGCAATACTCAGAGACATGGCCAAGGTAAGAAAGGCTGAAAGACGACCACCACTGAACAAGACACACAAGCTGAAACGTCAAGACTGGGCCAAGAAATATCTCAAGACTGATTTTTCTAAGGTTTTATGGACTGATGAAATGAGAGTGAGTCTTGATGGGCCAGATGGATGGGCCCGTGGCTGGATTGGTAAAGGGCAGAGAGCTCCAGTCCGACTCAGACGCCAGCAAGGTGAAAGCAGGTGCCAGCAAGGTGAAATATTGAAAGCAGGGGGGAAATCTGAACAGCAGGATGTTAAAATTGAACCCTGGTTCCAAGTGTGATCAAACACCCTACTATAATATACCCAAAATTATAATTTATGAAATAATAAACAAGATTTCAACCACTAGAACTATGGTATATTAGTGAGGCAGAGCAATGAAGGGAAACATTTGCAGGACACCAACATACCTTCTGTCAGAAAATATTCTGGTTGCTCTTATGCCACTAGAAGTAGAAGGGTGTTATCGGCTAGAGGGACGGAAAGTAAAGGACAAAAGTTGCATTCCTTAATATGACTTGCGTGGCATACTAATTGTGAACAGTTGTGACCAGAGGGTTCAAATATGAGGCAGTGGAACATGTACATACAAGGTTTGCATAATAAATTGATACGTTTTTCTCACCATATGTAATAAAAGGGGATATTCTGGATTGATAAATCGAATGCGGTGCTTTGTTGCTTAGAGACGTTGATAAATGACCCTATGTGTGTTTTGCGTGGGTCTGTCCCTCTAACCTGTTCCTGTCTAGGCGTAATTTAGCAGGTTCCTGACAACTGTATTTACGCGGGGCTTTTTTTTTTTTTTTTACTCCATTATGCTTTAACCCTTTCGCAGCATTACAAGTGTTTAACAATCCCTATGTGGATTTGCCATGTAAATGTGTCTTGAATCCTGCATTTGCTGTAAAAGCTATCTTGGTACATCTGTAGCAAATGACTGAAGAAAGATTGTGATGTGAAACTGTTTGCAATTGCAAGGATGTATTCAATGCCTGGAAGACGGGCACATAGCTCACTGTATCTGTCTAGTGGATTGTTAATGCAAGAGATTCAGGTGTTCTTAGGCTGAAATGTGAGGGATCACCTATAAGGCTAAACATGGAATCTTTAAAAATATAATGCACCAAGTGTTAAATTGTATCATGTTTTTCTAGCACCCCTATAAAACCAGGAGGTTGCAAGACTCCCTTGTGCCAACCACGTGCGTTCCATACATCACCATGGCAACCAGCCGGAACACAGTGTCGGGAGCCTGCGGCGCAATAGCATACCGGCCGAGTTACCGGGCCCCCCAAGCTCGTAGGCGTGTAGGGGTAAGAGATTAAGGAGCCGGATCCACCGATGCAGAGAACCGGCTCCTATCGAGAGGGGGGGGGGGGGGACGTGTCGATCCCGGGCAAGGCCTCCGGCGGGTCAGGCTGTGTGTGGTCTGCAGGCTGGTACAATGATACCGGCCTGCTTACTCACCATCCGTCGCAAACCGCCGTGAAGGAGGAATGCCAGCTGTCAGGAGTAGCTGCTGTGCTGCTGCCACTCTGGGAACCGGAAGTCCAACCGCTCTGGGAACCGGAAGTGATTCGCCAGACTGTCCACGGTAAGGTGGGAGAGGATTGGCCGCCCTTTTAAAGGGAATTCAAGCCCCTCCCACAACTACAGGCCAAGGCCTTACTATATATATATATATATATATATATATATATATATATATATATATATATATATATAAATAATATGACTGATAAAAGAGCCAAATTAAAGAACAAAACATGCTATGTATATATCCCAATGAAAGTTTATTTATTTTATCTTTCCAATGCCTCAAATGCCATAGAGGCATGAAGAGTGACCAATTTAGAAATCCTTCAAGCCCTTTATTTGTGTCCCTTTCTAACAATCTTCTGCATTGTCAGGCCTGTCCTTCCCATGCTCACACAGCAGATGGGTGTATATTACATACAAGAATGTGCGTGCAGGGGACTAATAAATCATGCAAATGCTAGTGTATGCCCTGGAAATAAGTGCAAAATGTAAAGAGCATGAGAATTAAGATGCAGATTTAAAATACATTGGACAGCTTATTAAATACAACAAAACAAAAAAAACACAAACACATTTAGGAATATAAGATTTTCTTCTTCAATGTTTTATCAAAGATGAGATAAAAACCACAACACAGTAAAAGATGGAGTTAAAGCTGACCCCAGACAATTTTTTCAAGCTCTCTATAAAATTCCCTTGTGACAAATAATGTGATAACAGTATGGTCTTTAAAAAAAAAAAAAAAAGTATTAAAAGTAAAAGAGCCTGACTGCAGAAAACGTTACACTTACAGCTTAATGCCCTTAAAATTCAGAAAAATAATTCAGTATTTGCATGCATTGTTCGTTTACATAATAAAAATATAAACAAAATGCTATTGTATTATGTACTCACTACACATACATATAAAAATATAAATTATACATGCATAAAAAGTTGTGTTCCAATAATGTGCCTGGCTACAAAATAGAGGACTCCACAATTTTTTTGAATTTTTTTTTTTGTTTCCGATCACCAACATTCTACGTTTAAATGGGCACAAGGATAAGCAACATTGTACTCTGGGCATAGCAAGAATAACTATGCTGTCAAAAATGAGGTACTTAATCACAATTAAAACAGGTAGGCACACTCTAATAGGCTAATAAAGAACAGAAAAACAACTAATCTTGGGTGCTCACTCGTATAAGGCCAGATTCCAAAAAGGCTAAAAGAATTACATATATTGCTTAAACAAGGAGCACAACCCCATGAGTTTATGAAAAAAAGGTTTATTACATGGGTCAAAATAATAGGCTCTCATACACAGTCTATGCATAGAAAGGACAGTAAATGCCCAATAAAGAGTACAATGTAATATCAATAGATTCTTGAGTTGGATGTAAGCAAACTACATAATGCATAAATGGTTATATATAAGTGTACTAAATGGTTATATGAGATGCCAAGTTCAGAAAACCCAAAACAAAGTAATTAATCACACACAAAAAAAAAAAAAAATCACAAAAATAACATACCAGACCTAATGAGAAGGACAAGAGTCAACCAATAGACCCCCAACGTTTCGGCAAAATGCCTTTAATCAAGGGAGCCTGTAATAAAAGAGTGAATAACACCCTTATATACCCCTAACTAGAAAACAAAACGAAAAACACCTGAAGGAATGGGTGGCCACCCATCAAGATTGAAATCCTTCCAACCATAAACAGCTGTTACTTATGGTTACCAAGGAAATCAAGGAAATGTAGTGAGTACAAAGGTAACATCTAAACCCTTCACTATGGCAAAGGACTGATCAGCAAAATATTTCAAAAGTAGGGATAATCCTACTAAGTGTTCACCCAGATCCGCGCTAGGGTGGTAAATCGAAATTGAGGCTTGAACCCCGTGTGTCGCAACACACGGAAGTGCAGGAGGCGCACACCCCGTGGAACGCATCATGCGTTCCAACCCAGCGGTTGACCTGGGTACTTTTGTACTCACTACACAGAATTATGTTTATTTATATACAGACAGTTTATGTGATATCCAGCTCTGTGGACTTGGCTCTAAGTCTGAAAGGGATTTATACACTTCTTATTTTTCTTTTGTTTATGTTTTGTAAATTGATTTCCTTGGTAACCATAAGTAACAGCTGTTTATGGTTAGGAGGATTTCAATCATGATGGGTGGCCACCCATTCCTTCAGGTGTTTTTCGTTTTGTTTTCTAGTTAGGGGTATATAAGGGTGTTATTCACTCTTTTATTACAGGCTCCCTTGATGAAGGCATTTTCCCGAAACTTTGGGGGTCTATTGGTTGTCCTTCTTCTCATTAGGTCTAGTATGTTATTTTTGTGATTTTTTTTTTTTTGTGTGTTCTGAACTTGGCATCTCATATAACCATTTAGTACACTTATATGTAACCATTTACGCATTATGTAGTTTGCTTACATGCAACTCAAGAATCTATTGATATTACATTGTACTCTTAAGTGGGCATTTGTCCTTTTTATGCATAGATACTGTGTATGAGAGCCTATTATTTTGACCCATGTAATGAACTTTTTTTCATATACTCATGGGGTTGTGCTCCTTGTTTAAGCAAAAAATGAGGTACTGAACAGAATTTCCCTACTGAATGCTACATCAAAAAGCCCATGCACATTCCTGTAATCATACAGCCCCCATGTGGCATAGAGATGTATTTATGAATGTCTTTAAATATGCCGAAATTTCAACAGAAGTTAGCACACATTTTATGGCTCCACTCACATCTGAATATATACTTAAGTACAGTGGTGGCTCTAGACTTAGTGGAGCCTTATGTTTGAGTGTCGCCTAAAGCCTCACAAACACCCAAAGAGGAAAAAATAGGGGTTGCATTGTGTGTGCATAAGAAGCTGTAGTTATATTGAAGGGTGGCTTACAGACCTGGATACAGAGAGATTGAGTCTGTATTAATTGAGAAGAGGACTGTAGTGGCTCCCTGACTGTAGTTATGGTATAATTTGCAATAAACAAATGGTTTAAAAACAATTGTATACATAATTGGATATGGTTGCATATAGAGGCGTAACTAGAAACAAACAGGGCCCCGGTGCGAAAATTGCCCTGGGGGGGGACGGACGGGCGGACGGACGCACACATTTTTTTAAATTTTAAATTGTCCATCCAGCCTCCCTACCTGGAAAGCTGGCGTGGATCTGTCCCTGGGGTCCAGTGGGGCTTCCGTGAGGCGGGGAGCTGTGTTCTCCCTACTCTGTTCCCTCGCACCGCTCAGGCTGTCGACTGATGCTGGGAGCTGGAATATGATATTCCAACATCAGCAAACAACGTGCGAGGGAGGAGAGTAGGGAGAACACAGCTCCCACGCCGCCTCTGCTGGGAACACAGACATCCGCCGGGGGGGCCCATTAGGTGGCCAGAAGGCCACCTCTTGGGCCCGCTATGACAGGAGGAACATGGGGGTGAAATTCCGGTCTGACAGTAAGTGCTCTTTTAGTGAGCAGTTCCTGACAGAACACTCTGCCACGCTACACAAGGATAGAAGGGTAGCAGCTCCCCTCCTGTCAGACACCCGGGAGTTATCCAGGCAGCCCACAGTCACAGGGGTCGTGGCTGCGGCAGGCCCCCTGGAGTGAGGTGCCCGATCGCAACTGCGACTGTTAGGTACACCACTAGTTGCATAGTTATAGATCCCCAAATGTTGTAGAACTACAACTCCAATGCCTTTATAAAGACAAAACATCATTGAAGTTCTAGTTCTAAAACTTCTGGGGATCTGTCTTTTGGGCACCCATGGAGAGAGAGAGAGAGAGACACACACAGAGATACATACATACATATACAATACAGGAGGAGTTTATTATATATGCTGCCACTTTACCTTTTCATTGTCAATACCATCCTCACATTGCAGCCATAGATACACACTAATACATGCACACAAACACACTGATGCACAGAGACACACACATTAACAAATATAAACATTCAGTCACAATGTGTATCTGGCATGTGTATCTTTTATTGTGTCTGGCAAGGTCTACCTGTGTATGTGCCTGAGAGTGAGTGTGTGACAGAGTATACCTGGAGGTGACCGTGTTAGAGGGGGGTGACAGTGAGAGGTGACCGTGCTTGAGGGGGGTGACAGTGAGTGGTAACCGTGTTTGAGGGGGGTTACTGAGTGTCTTAAATAACTTTTCTCCAGTAGTGAATTCCCTGGTGGTCCGGTGGTATTGATCCCAGTCTGCTCGGGACAGAGCACTCTGCAGCCTCTGGTCTGCATCTCTGCAGTGTACAGAGCTGCAGACCATTTGGTCAAGGTCTCGCGATTTCAATTCAGAGCGTTGCCGCGGGTTCTGTTTGGCTGAAGTTTGGCCTTTATGGACATGGACTGGTCATGGACCGAGGACCCGACCAGACAGTCTGCTCCAAGGCAATTTAGAGGGCCGCTAGGTCCCAGCCTGAGCAAGGCCTTAGGCGGCCACCTAATTACCGAGCCGCCTCTGCTTGAGTAGGAATTTATCCAAATAAAAAATGTATAATAAATCAAAAGCTTCCCAGTCCCTTAAAATACATACCAGAACAGTCAAGACAAAGCATACCCTGCTGTATGAATAACAGAATAATTAAAATATCCTATTAAGTTTCAAAACCTTAGAATGAGGAGTGAAAAGTTTAACAAAACACACATTGTAACCATTCTTTGAAAATCAGGATATCATCTTTGTGGTGTGATGCCCTGTTGCACTTTCACCATTTTATTTATATAGCGCCAGCAACATTCTATAGCGCTGTACACCCCCCTTCACCAAAAATATTTAATAAAAAAAGGTTGAGGAAACCGTTCAAAACCAAATACATGTAAAATTTTGAAAGCGAAAAAAAAGTATTAAAGTGGCTCTGTCAACAAAAATAAACAAATCTTACCTGTGATGTGTGGGTCAGTGAATCACAGCCAGCACACACACCCGTCATACACCTAGTACACACTACACTTGCACCAATAACAGTCAGTATACACACACACACACTAAGAAAAAGAAAAAAACTATGGGAGGGCAGATGGTTACAAGGTTACAAGACTGAATTTTTGCAAAATAAATCCAAATGGCAAAATGGAGGCAAATATAGCTGTGCTGTGTCTATAGCAGGGGTAGAAAATGTTTCCACATCAGCTAGGTTTTCTTCCAAATTTCCTTTTTAGAACACCAAGTTCACCAAATAGCCCTGTCACTGCCCGGGCTGTTGGCAGGGTCCCCAATCTTTTTAATTTTAATTATTGTGTGCCCGGACAAATAGATTGGGCCAACGCTTTAACAAGTCCCATTGTGCAGCGCTACATAAAAAAAAAATATATATATATATTTTTTTTTTTTTAAACCACACTCCTGCTGCAGGTTTTTAATGACCTGGTATTTTAATGAAATTTTTACATTTTATGGTTTTAAAATATTCAAATATTATGTAGCCTTGATTATTCTTCTTCGGGAAAAAAAAACCTCAAAATGGATGTAGCCTTGACAAGGTATATTAGAACACTACTAATGTATATCCCACAGAGATATACATTGCCCCTCAAGCAATTCCTTTAAAAGTTTAGAATTTTCCAGTGTACGCCCCTTTGCTCACTCTGTCCACTCAGGCAGATATTGATCTATTTTCCCTCTTATTCATGGCAAGCATCAACCACTCTGTAAAGACAGTGGCAGAAGCTGTAACTTTGTCAATGCTGCCTCCAAATGTTGCCATTACAAACACGCTTTTGGATTGCAGGCCAAAAACAGGTCCCCAGCACCAGAACTGGTCGAGCCAGAAATAGGTCTAACACTTTGCTACTGGAATCCCTGATGGGACCAGGCAGGAGAGACAGTTCCTAACAGAATTGCCACACTACTTTATTTCCCACCCCGGACTAACTACTATCAACATTACCAAAATAAAACCTTATAAAAACCCTAAAAAAGGCTTATAAATATGTATACATACATATACACACTGTTCTTAAAATTTCATGTTTTCATGCAGACGCAAGAAAAATGGATAAGTGAAAAGATCTGAGTGACACTGAGAAGGGCCAAATAGTGATGACTAGACGACTGTCAAATTAGCTCCAAAAGGCAAGTCTTGTGGGGTGTACCCGGTATGCAGTGGTTAATATCTACCAAAAGTGGTGCAAGAAAGGACACCCGGTCAACTGGCGTCAGGGTCATGAGCACCCAAGGCGTGTTTATGCACGTGGGGAGCGAAGGCTAGCCCATCTAATCACACAGAAGAGCTACAGTAGCTCAAACTGCTGAAAAGCTTAATGCTGGCCATGATAGAAAGGTGTGAGAACAAAAACGGTTTTGCAGGACTGACTAGCCACAGATCAGTAAGAGGCCCAATGAGGACCCCTGTCCACTGCTGAAACCAACGTGGGTGTTGACGCAAGCACTGGACAATGGAGCACTGGTCTGATTAATCACATTTTCTTATACATCAGGTGGATGGCCGGATGCATGTGTGTTTACCAGGGGAAAAAAGGTCAGCAGGATATACTATGGGAAGAAGGCAGACCGGCGGAAGCAGTATTATGCTCTGAGCAATGTACTGCTTGGAAACCTTGATCACAGTGGCCTGTCAGCATGATTATTTAAAAAAAAAAAATGGGAATAAAAAAAAAAAAAAAAAAAAAAATCAGGAAGGGTTTGAGAAACATGACAAAGAGTTCAAGGTTTTGCCTTGGCCTCCAAATTCCCCAGACCTCAATCTGATTGAGCATCTGTGGGATGTGCTGAAACAACAAATACAATCCATGCAATTTGCAGGACATTAATTATGGGCTGCTAATAAGTTGGTGCCAGATACCACATGACATTTTCAAAGGTATTGTGGAGTCCATGCCTTGATGCATCAAAGTTTTTTTGGCAGCACAAAAAGGAACCTACACATTAGGCAGGTGGTTTTAATATACTGTTAGATGGGGATTTTGTTACAAGACACCACTGAGGAACAATTTGCATGATAGTTGGAACTAGTTTGGAAACAACTCTGATAAACTGACACAAAAGGATGTTGGAGTCAGGTCTCTGACAGAGTTAAAAGTAGTTGCTGAGATATCTACTTTGAGAGAGGCTGGCCACAGGCCTTTGTCATATCCCAATTGCAGAAACTTAAGGATATAGGGAAAAGATGTTGTAAGAGGATCAACTTTGACCCTCCTGAGACATTTTTTCCCCCAAAATCTGAAATACATTTTACTAGTGGAAAAAAAATTCAGGCTTGACCTTTATAGTAATGATATGCTGCCCAGCTAATTGGCAGTCAGGTGGAAGGTTTTTATTGATAGAATAGGTACGTATAGGGAAGGATTGCATAGGGAAGCAATTCTCCAGAATGTCTTTCAGTAGAAGTAGGAAGTAATTCTTTTTTTGCCAGACCACTTCAGTGGGGAAAAAAAAAAAAAAAAAAAATCCTCATTGGCCAAAAATGCCAATACATCTGATCTGCCTCGATTGATCTTCTGTATTATTTTCTGGATGAGACTGACGGGGAAAAATGCATGCAAGTTAAGATTTCCATTTTATGGCAAAGCATAAAAGAAATCTGGTAGGTCAGACCTGCTAAGTGTTATATCTCTGAACTTTTGTGTTTAGTCGGGAAGCCATTAGGTCCAATTCTGGAACCCCAAAGCTTGACTAGGACTGAAACTGGGGGCCAGAGACCAATCCCCATGTCAGATGTGATTTCCGCTCAGGCATCTGCTAAAACATTTATATCCCCTTTGAGGTGAATCACTGATATGGAAAGAATATATTCTTCTGTCAATGACAGAGCGGAAGAGTTTCCTTCCTAGCTTTTTAAAACAATCCTAGTGTTTAAAATCATTTGTACATGTTGATTTTTAATAGGACATCTGAATTTCTTATGAGCCATCCATGTAGCCGTCAGCTCCCTGAAGTTTGAGGACCTGTTTAATTGACCTCTGGTTGCTTGATGCAAGCTTTTCTATGTGTATCCTCTAACTAGAAGAGGGAGTTCGGATTCCTGAAAAGTGGCAAAACAAGGGGTTTGGGGTTAGGGTCCGAATTGCCGAACTGAATGCCATTTTTTTGCCCATGCACATCGCTAGTAGATATCTGTTGAAGTTGCTACTTTAAAGAAGCTTTTATTAGCCAATCATCTTGATATGGAACTATATGTATACCTGGTCTTCTAAAGAACGCTGTGAGAATCAGTAGAATTTTTGTAAGCACAAGAGATGCAGAAGAGAGTCCAAGAGGGAGGGGGTCTCAACTGAAAATGAAGCTACTGAGTTTGTTTCTGGATGCAGAATCACAGAAATCTCCTGCAGAGTATTAAGATAGGAACATGCAGATCAGCACCCTTCAGATCCAGATAACTCATCCAATCTGTCTTTTGAATAATCTAAGTAGCTGGTGTTTTCCAGAGAAAAATGTTTAAAATGTTGGTCCAAATCTGGATTGTGAGAGTCAATTGTCATTTTGTTCTTTTATTTATTTTATTCTTTATTTTTCCATAATGTGACAGGATGGACATATTCTCGAAGTGCATCAAACATAGAAACCTGGCTAGGTACAGTACATTCAAATCATAAGGCATACCTGTCACATTGTGGTTTTTATATGTAGTGTCTGCTATACTAAAGTGAAGAGATGGTGTGGTATGTGCTCCAATGTGTTGCTCTAGTTCACTTGAGAAACACTAGCTGTGTAAAGTCGATCCTATGCAGTAACATAGGAGGAACTGTATATAAAAACAAGATAAAATTTGCCTGAATGTTTACTCTAATGATAAAATAATCACTCTAATGATAAAATGATAAAATCTATGTTTGTGTTGAAGCCTACCAGTGACACCTTTTGTATATGTGTTTGGAATGTGCAGTAATATCTAATGCCACCGAAAATGTATGTTACAGCAGTGTGATTAGTCCAATATGTTGTTAAAATGAGAGGCTTTTTGTAAAAATAATGACACTCCAATGCACTAACTAGGTGGCTTCTAACATGGCCTTCGCAAAGATCTAACGTTCATATACCTTCACTCTATGTTTAAATTTAATTGTTTACGCCTGATAACAATATATAAAATGTGCTTGATATTCATGTACCCCACATGTTCCACGTGGAAAAGCCTGAGGACTGCTGTTGGGGCACCTCTCGCCTGCTTGTACTATGTATTTGCACGTCAAAAATAAAGAATTGAAAAAAGAAAAAAAAAAAACAAGATAAAATAAGCTTAACTGAGTGGTAAATTTGGGAGCCATTGTGGAGACTGTGGTGGGACACCCTTGTCTGTGAGTCAAGTTGTCGAGGGGAGGGGATGTGGGGGGTAGTAGAAGGGCAAAAGACAGTCGGGCATATGTAGGCAAGTCTGTGGGGCCCATGGTGTGTTTGGCAACGACATCTTAAACTAACAAAAATAAACTAAGTGAAATAAAACTGAAACCACGGATTAAGTATTCAGCTTAGTCCGACAGGGGGTCAGGTCGTAGCCATGGCATACGAATACGAGGTGGTCTTTTGAGGCACAAATTCTGGGTTGGATGCTGGGTCCCAGTCATGCGCTCCAGTGAGCCCTGAAGCCCATATGGATGAGCCAAATTAAGTTAGAGGAAGATCCAGGTTGTGTAGGTGCTTCTCGGCTTCCTGTAGGTCGTGAATGGTAAGTATGGTGTTCCCCTGCATGACCAGTAGCGTGCGGGCCTGACTCCAGCGATATCGGATGTTGTTCGTGCAGAGGAGGGTGGTAAACTCTCGGAGAGAGCGTCGCCATGCTAAAAGTTCCCCCAGAGAGGTCTGCATAAAAGGCCAATGACATCTCCTCGAAGTTTTATTATAATTGTCCCTTAGGGGCAGCCAGGACTGCCGCTTTATCCTTTGGGCTGTGGAATTGTATCACCAAGTCCCCTCCAGCAAGACCGCTTTGGTCACTTTCGGGGTCAGAAGTGCCACCAGGAGGCGTCAAGTGAAGCAAGATAATTCAGCCCCTGGATTGCTCTCCGAGACCCCCTGATTTTTAGGTTTTTTTGTCGTCTATCCTCCTGGGCAGCAAACCTGTGTTCATAGGTTTGATTTTGTTGCTGTAGGGTTATTTATTGAGTGTGGCTATGTGATGTGCTTTCCACTAAGCAGAGGTCAGGCCCCAGAGGACCTCCCATATCATGTGACAGTTTGCACTATCAGTGAGCACTATGACCCGGTTCTGTCTTTATAGATTGATTGGATACTGAAGCTTTGGATTATCCACCTGGTCTCCTGACTTATCGTTTTGATATTAGTGTATCAGTACTTCTATGTATAGCTGGGAACCAAATCTGATACTATATTATTTCAGCATAATCTAAGGTCTCCTGTGTTACAGAAAGACTGATAATCACATGCCAGTCGCAAATAGAACAGTCACAAGGCATTTTTGTACAGAAAATGAATTTAGAGCTATAATTCAGGGGAACGCTTAATACAAGCCCAGATATTTTATTTTATTTACTAGGAGTTCAGTTAAAAGTTTTTTTGCTTTTTTGGATATTCGGTTGTTTTGCTACATTGAGCCACATTAACAACTGAATTGTATTTTTCCATTTCTTTCCCCCTTTTAAGAGTTAAAATTTAAATAAATGACAGATTCAGAATTCACTTTGTATAAAAGAAATATATTGTAATATTTGTTGGGGTGACAAACTAGTCATACTACCAGAGTTAAAAAATATATATATATATATATATATATATTTAAGACACCACGTTATACATAGATCTTGATTTGTTGGTTATCCATAAGAGGTTAATAAAGATATTGTTTAAGACACAATTTCCATAAAAAATAGGATTCACATGATTATTTTGGGCAGGGGTCATCAAAATTCATGACATTTTACATAGCAATATACTATGAAGAATTCAGAGATCTTCCAGCACTGCATTGACAACACAAATAAAACTTCTTTAACATTGCTTACCTATTTGAACTTGCTCTGATTGGCTCAGTGACACAAATGCTGATATATCATCTATCCAGGATACCTGAATGTTACCTGAAAAAAAAAAAATTATACACATGATGATCAAATATTTCTTGATAAGGAGGACTAAATGTACTATAACTTGATCTGTCATAGCACAAGGACTCTAGAAACCAGTAACAAACTCTGCAAGATGTGGCCTGTTATTGGCTGCCCTTCTCTGACTTGCTATTGGTAAGATTATCGCTCCGTCACTAGAGAGAGTACTTTCAATGGCTGCTTATAGAGCATTGAGGTTTGCTGTAGCCAATGCTACACTTGGGGCTGCTCTCTGATTGGCCGCAGTCCCCCCCCCCCCCCTCCTCACGCTTGAATGTCCTACTGTTATACAGTGGTATGGTTTGCCGGGTGCCCGTCCATTAGGGGATCTTCGATAAATACCAATATAGAAATGTAGACTGCACTCACGGCCTTCAAATATCAAAAAAGGTGTTTATTCTGTTGAACAGATAAATCAACGTTTCGGTCTGCATAGGGACCTTCCTCAGGATGAAGTGACACAAATATCAAGTGCAAACAACACTAAATATATATAAGTGACTTACCCCAGGTGTAATGCATATGTATAGAAATTGTAAGTAAGAGTGAATCCCTTAATTACTTAATTTCTTAAATCAGCTGCTATTCAAAGATACCTGAAACAGTGGCAAATAAATCACTAAATATGTGAAATCTGTAGACATTAAAGTTTGATGCACAGTTTAATACACTAGAACTAGGGTATAAGATATTTAAAATCATTGAATAGCAACTTTATACAATAGATCATAGCGAGATATGATATATAGTAACTGTCTGACTGCTGGAAAACTAGTTTCTTTTAAACTCACTGGTTTTACATAATATATATTTCTTTCATTAATTCTGTTCGGGCTTTGTATCCCTTTTTCACTCGGTACTTATTTCTTTTTCTCTATTTACGTTTGAATAGTATTCACACGGCACTGTACTATTAATTTTGACCGCAGCGGTTGCCATGGAGACTATGTCAACGTTTCCGTGGTTACGGCGCTGTTGCGTCATTACGTAACATAGGCGGGTCATAAGACAGTTATACTACTTCCGCACATGCGTGGTGAGTAAATGGGAACGCCGGGTTCTATGCATTGCACCTGGAGTAAGTCACTTATTAAATGTTCTTGCATAGCAAGACCACTTAATGTTATCTCACATATATATTAAGTGTTCTTGCATAGCAAGACCACTTAATGTTCTCACATATATATTATTCTTATTATAGCCAAATTTACCACCCTAACTCCTCCCACAGTTTTTACACTACATAGACCGTAATATACCGAAACGTGCGGATTGTTCCCGATTGGATTGCCATTACTTTGTGGAACGTTTCACGGAATATCGTCGTTCTTGTGGCGAAATTGGTCCCATAGGAATGAATGGCAAAATGTTCAAAACTAGAGTGGGAGCTGGCAAAAGCTGAAAAATCACGACATGATTTCTAAACTGCCACCACTCCCTAATTTTCAAGCCCATCTACACAAATCTTATATCAAAACGTTCAGCTATACCTGCTGCTACTAAACATGTCCACGGCTTAGCCATAGTCCTGATAGTTTTCACAATATTTGTTTGCAACTCACGCCGTCCATTGACATTCATTGAAACTTCACTCTGTAAAGCTCAAACTTGAAGGGCAATTTCTAAACTGCGACTGTGCCTTCACTTCTATTATTTCAGAGACATACTGCATCAAAATGTAGATCTGGATCTTGTGATTCTCACAATATAAAGCTCTTCTCTGTAGGATGTATAGTTTTTTAAATATGACCGTTTGAAGATGGCAACCGCCAAAATACTCTGACCTGTGCCAGGCTGGAGCAGCAAGTGATGTCATAGACAGGGCCTTTTGTACACCTGCTAATGTTTTTATAAATGTATGTTTTAATGTAACTGTGAAGCACTTTGGGCAACAACGTTGCAATTAAATGTGCTATATAAACTGGTGGAGGCAAGAACACTTCACACAATTTCCCCAGAAATTGTAGCTGTTCTAGTATATAATCACTACTGATATATATTTAGTGTTGTTTGCACTTGATATTTGTGTCACTTCATCCTGAGGAAGGTCCCTGTGCGGACCGAAACGTTGATTTATTTGTTCAACAGAATAAACACCTTTTTTGATATTTGAAGTCCGTGAGTGCAGTATATATATATATATATATATATATATATATATATATATATATATATATATATATATATATATATATATATATATATATACACACATACATACACACACATACATACACATACACACATACATACATATATATATATATACACATACATACACATATACACACACACACACACACACACACACACCCAAACCCCGATAGCCTTTTGACTAGACTTCACTTTATAGTTCCTATTATTCTTGGAAGCAGGTGCGACAAAATCTGAACAAATTGCCTTACAACAATCATGCCAAGAATGGAGAATGTTTCAAATTACATGAATTGACTGCAAGAACAGAATATTTTGCCATCTGATACATCATGTATTACATGTGCCTTATGTTCTATTTTAATGGGATACCTATATCATTACTTTTACATAAGTTTTCAATTAATCAAAAAGACAACTTTCAACAACAGCTTTATTTCCGAGACCTGAGAAGAGAAATTCTTCAAAACACATTTAGTTCAAAGAAAAAAATGTTAGGCTGAAGAACTGTGCTTATCTTTTTGAACTCCAAAACCACAGAATAAGCCATTAAGAATGAAGTCATTAGAAGAAGTGTGTATATAAAAAAAAAAAAAAAGTCTTCCTGGTATAAAATATACATCTTTCGTTTACACATTCAAATTTGCCAGATTAGTAATGTTGCCTTTGAGACAGTGTGGTAGCCCAGGAATGAGAATTAACCCCATGATGGCATACCATTTGCAAAAGTACACAACCCAAAGTATTGCAAGTGGGGTATTGTCCAGTCTTTTTTAGTAGCCACTTAGTCACAAACACTGGCCAAATATTTGTGTTTTGCTTTTTTCACACAAAAACAAATATGAACGCTAACTTTGGACAGTGTTTGTGACTAAGTGGCTACTAAAAATGACTGTACATACCCCATTTGCAATACCTTTTGCAAATGGTATGCCATCATGCGGTTAATTCTCATTCCTGGGCTACCATACTGTCTCCAAGGCAACATTACCAAACAGGTAAATTTCAATGTGAAAAAAAAAAAATCAAGCGCGAGCCTTATATTTGACTCTTTAACTTTCCAAAACACCATAAAACCTGTACATGGGGGTACTGTTATACTTGGGAGACTTCACTGAACACAAACAAAGTGTTTCAAAACCGTAAAACATATTACAACAATATCGTCAGTAAAAGTGCCGTTTGTGTGTGAAAAATGCAAAAAGCACCACTTTTACCGAATATATCATAGTTGTAATACAATTTATCATTTTGAAACACTAATATTTGTGTTCAGCGAAGTCTCCTGAGTAAAACAGTACCCCCCCCCATGTACAGGTTTTATGGTGTCGTGGAAAGTTATAGGGTTAAATATAGTGCTTGTAAATTAAATTCTCTGCACTTTCTGCCTGGGTTGTCAGACACAATCACATTTTAATTAAATCACAATTATGTTAAAAGACTGCTTAAATATACACGTAGAATTTTAATATAGATACATATATGTATTTAAATTCTACGTGTATACTTAATTTATGTAATTATATATAATTTATATATAGATATATATTTATTAATAACAAAATACAGTTAGAATGAAATTACATAAGTATATATAATTTTAATTTATTTAAATATAATTTATTAAAGTAATTATAAATGATATATTTATATACATATATTTATATTATATGTAACGTAATTCTAAGTGTATTTTAATACTAATATATATACACATATTAACATTAAAAAAACACTACGTATGACGTTACATACACATATCTATATATCTATATATCTAGATAGATACAATTTTTTTATTTTTATTTTTTTATTCTTTATTTTTGCATCTTGACAGTCAGCGAACTTATACGTAGCAACGCATCTTGTGCACAAGACATTAACAGTGGGAATCAATATAACAATTTAGAACAATGAGAAGTTATAATGTCTTTGTAACAATTCATATTCTATACAAGTGAATACAATTTGGCTGGTTGTCAAGGGATTTTTTAAGTATTGGTGACCCTGCCGGGACATCCGACGTGCATCTAAATAGGTAGGAATAACTCTACAGATGCGTATTACACAGCGTAAGAATGTATAATTTTCCCTTGTTTAGGGGCGCCAACATATAGCTCTTATATTGTACACCAGGTAATTTCTGCGTCAGACATCCAGACAGTGTCGGCCAGTCCCGTGTCCTGGACTGGGCTAGTATACAGAGAAAGAAGAGAGGGAGAAAGAGAGAGAAAGAGGGAAAGAGTTGTAGAGGGTGGGACCTAGTTTAATCAGTCGAGAAAGGGTGGTTAGCACCTACTAATCCTAGTAAGGGGGGAGGAGGAGGATGGGGCAAGGGCGGGGATGAGGCCCAAGCGGCTCATGAGTCGGAGCACTCATCTCATTCTTGCCCCAGGTCGCTGCTGTCCCAAGGTTCACATATTTTGGCGAATTTTTGTGTTGAGCTTCGCAAGCTAGCTGTCAGTTTATCCATCAAGTGGATCTCCCCAATTCTCGCTATAACCTCTGGCACCTTCGGGGTATCCTGTTGCAGCCATGCTGCTGCCACTGCCTTCCTGGCTGCTAGGGTGAGTTTGTGTATGAGTTTTTGTTCTGCCCTAGTCCAACCCTCGACCGTACGGTTGAGGAGGTAGACCCATGGGTCTAAGTCAAGGGTCAAGGAGAATACTTTCCGTATCAGTTGTTTAATTGTGGACCAGAAAAGAACCATTTTTGGGCATTCCCACCACATGTGAAGGTAGGTACCTTGCTCCCCACAGCCCCTCCAGCACGTGTCTGTATTGGTTTTGTGCATCCTGAATAACGTTACGGGGGTGGTGTACCATCGAAACAGTGTTTTAAAGGATTGCTCCTGAAGTGTCACGCACACGGAGGTGGTGTTACTCGCCTCCCATATTTCCTGCCATTCGATTCCCTCGAGAACCTCCCCTAAGTCGCGTTCCCATAGGTCAGTGTACCTCAGCGGTCCCCAGTCCCGATTCGCAGAGCAAAGGTGGGCGTATAGCTCCGTTATCATCCCCTTGGGTACGGATTCTGCCAGGCAATGCCTTTCGAAGAACGTCTTTTGCTGCAGTGCCGCCCTTTGTATAAGGGGTTGTTTCGCGAAATCCCTTAACTGAATATAACGAAAATAGTCAGCAGGCGTCAAGTGCCTCCCCTGCGCAAGGTCATCAAAGCCAATAAACTCAGTGCCCTGATACAGCTGGCATATCCTCTGAATACCTGTCTGTTCTATAGTCCTGAACTCCCTGGGGGCCATGCCCGGGGGGGGGGGGAAGGCTCTATTTCGTAAATAGGGCATAAGGGGGGAAGGTGAGGAGGCTAGTTTGTGTTTAGTGTGGGTAGAGTCCCATAATACAATTTATTTTAACATGTTTAATCATAATATTTTTGATACTGCCCACCAGCAGTGGGACTGTCTGCCAGCCCAGACAGTCCCCCTGTAGGCAGATCCACAGCCAGCTGTAGGGAGCCATATGATCACTGTTTGAGAGTGATCACATGGCCCCCAGGGGCCTGATTTGCCAGGGAAGGGCTGCCTGGGCAGTCAGGCAGTCCTCCCAAAGCGGATCGCTAGGAAGGTAAGTATTCCCGAGGCTCCACGGCGGCAGGCCGTTACGGCGTTCTATGCCACCTCAACAGCTTTAAAGCCCATTAGAATGGTGACAGCATATAATGCCGTTAAGTGGTTAAGATCTACAACTTTGGTTGGAAGGCAGTTCCATTCATATACAAATGTAATACACAAAAAATAAAAATGCCTTGTCACATTTAGGCAAAATTGAAATTTGAAATTCACTTCCGTGACAATTCTCACTTTAGTGAATAACCCTGTAAGACAATCAGGAACTAGATTTTAAACCATTCCAATGTGGCTTTGGCTGCTTTTTAGGAACATTATCCTCATGGAATGTAAACTTCTGTCTCGGGTGTCTTGTAAATCAAATTTAATTTGCCAAAACACCAATGGAAAACACACTAAACAAATAAAGGTTCTCTGGTCTGATGAGACCAAATTACAACAATCTGGCCAGTATGTATGGTGCAAAGTGAACACTTTACATCCAGAGAACACCTTCCACACGGTGGAATGTTTGTAGTAACGGATAAACTACTCAGGAGTTTCCTGTAAAAAGAGATCTAAGGTTTAAACTTCCTTTACTGCGGTCTATTTAATTTAGAATGTATTATCTCCTGCACAGATAAAGGGACTTCCCAGTGCCGGGAAAACATGTTTTCCTGGCACTGCGGGACCCTGCAGTGCCCCTCTCCCTCCCACTCCGCCATCCCATGTTGCTTACCCGAATCCAGCACAGATATCCCTCGGCGCTGGGTCAGGCTCCACCCACACTCCTTCCCAGCCGACAGCTGGCGAGTGAGACCTAATGCGCATGCGCGGCCATTTGACCTCCCCATAGGAAAGCATTATTCAATGCTTTCCTACGAGGATTCTGACAACGCTTGAGGTCCTCATGTATAGCGTATTCTAAGAACACGGAAGTCCCTCTAGTGGCTGTCTGATTGACAGCTGTAACGGATGTAACGGATCGCCTGGCACCCCGACCGGGTACCTCCGTTAATGGATGCTCCTAGCGCTTCCTGAGGACTCCAAGCACTCTGGCAGACACCACAATCACCAAATCCGAGAAACCTTTAAATTCTCCCAAGCATATGAATGCTGTAGACCATTGAATAGGAACCATACGAATAGGCTTGTACTCCTAGCAGTCAACTGGAACAGCATGCAATAAATCCTTCCCCCAATAATGAGACGACACATCACTTTGAGGGTAAAACAGGAACTCTGGACTGGCTCATCCAGCCTGGCTTTTATTTCCAACTCACACATACAGGCCACACCCAGGGGGAGGCATAAAAGAACCAATGACATAGATGTTACCTCCCACACATCCCCTCCCCTTAGTGTGACACATAATCCCATTATGCATACAGTGTAAAATATACTTTTACACAACTTTCATAACTTTAAAACCATACATCACATTCACATAAAAATACATATCCACAATCAATCCATTCAGGGGAAAAACATATTAAAAAATGGCATGAATCCGAACAGGGGTTCAAAAGTTACTAAAAGTATCTTTTGTTCCTTTCTGGCTGGCAGAAAAACATCCCCACAATGCACCCTGGTTTCCTCCCTTCTGCCCTGGAGTTAATTGGAGAAGTAATCCAATTACCCAGGACTAAAGGCAGACTCCATTAACCACATGGTTGCAAAACGACATAAAACACTTTAAAATACATAAAGTCACATTTACACATAACACACAGACATTTCACCTATCCCCAGATAGCTGGGATCTGCACGCACAAAACCACCGAATAGCGCGCAGATCCTACTCCCACAGTACAATTGCCATGGAGCTAAAGTCTTTCCCATAGTCTTTCATTATATGAATAGGCTCCATGGTATGGCTATCTGGGGTATCACATTCCCATAAAGTCTGGTCCATAGTCCAAAGGCAAGAGGCGGGCAATCAGCCCCCTCCAAGGACACGTGGCGAGGTCGGTTTCGCCACAACAGCCACTAGAGGAAGACGTAACCCTGCAAGTGTAATTACTGCAGTTTTTAGAATCATCAATAAATAAAAAAATAAAAAAAATCAATAATTACCTTGCAGGATTAAGAGTGGTGGGAGTTGGCACCCAGACCACTCCAATGGGCAGAAGTGGTCTGGGTGCCTGGAGTGCACCTTTAACAGTCTTCTTGAACCTACAGGAACCTCCTGTGTGTGATTAAAGTTCAATTTACAGAGAGGGAGATACGTTTCTAAAAACTACTTGGCCTGCATGAAAAAATTGTGTAATTTTCAATCAGATGTTGTCAGTCACAGCCAAGGGAGGTTTGGCTAGAGCAGCATGGGCAGCAACAAATGTGATTTAACTTCTAAATTGCAGAGAATAGAATATTGAAACTGCAGGGGCATGATCTATATACCCAAACTATTTCCTTAAGCTGAAGTTATTTTGATGCCCATAGTGTCCCTTTGAGGCTTAATGTCCAAATATGTATGTTGCAACACAATGCAGAAATAAATCATCAAAACATATTAGTGGTCCCATTTCACCATAACATTATGTTCAAGCATTTAATCTATAATTGTCATTCTTTGCTAGCAACACTTTAGTGGCATTTAATCGGTCATGTATAATAAACGTCTATAAAGTAAGGAAAGGTACAGGATGAGTAAAGGAGCAGTGTACCCAAATATTCGACTTAAGTCTAACCTCAACATACTTGGCATGTTTTCCCTAGTTAGATGTAAATCTCTTACCAAAGGCACTGAACAGCTGGTAGAGGTCACTGGTCTTCCATTCTTTAGGAAACGTAACATGAAGAACATGGTCTCGTTTTGGCTGCACTGAAGCAAAAATATAGTAATTAGGCATACTTCAATACAAGCAATATATGAAAAATATTTGTAACCCAATTTCTCTTTTTCAATTGTATCTTTTAACATAAAAACAAATAGAAAGTGTGGAAAAATAAAAGCATGTAAAACAAGATCAAGTTATAACAGCACATAGATTTATTGCCCACTTAAAACGAAAAAAATACTAAATCAGAAATTATGAAATTCCAACCCGCAGGACTTAAATGTTCAGCCATAGAAAGATATGCTTTCCCCACACAATTCTATGCATGCAACTAGGTATGGAACGCTGCTTTAATCTTTAACCAATATACAAACACCTAAAGCACTTTAGCATGCTGAAGTGCTTGGTGTCTTTTTAATTTACAAAAAAGTACAGATTTCAGTAGAAACTGCCACATTTATAAATTAACCTTGTTACAACCCCAATGGCTTTCAGACAGACAACCGGCCCTGTTGCTTCTTGGCAGTTTAGCATAGTTGGGCTAAACTCTGGGGTCAGGCAATTACCCAGAGCACCTGCCTAACAAAGACTTCTAATTGAGCTGCATTGGGAAGTCTGTAAGCCCTCCCCTTCTTTCCCAGACTAGACTTTCTGTGGCTGTCCAATCACAAAGGTTGAAGACAAGCGATCTAGAGCTTTTTGCAAACAGTTTTTAGACATACCTCAATGAAAAAATGCATAATTAAATGCATGTATTTAAGGGAGGCATATTTCATAAATAGATTTTTCGTAATTGTGCTGTGGAATGTCCCTTTAACTCTATATTCTAAATTTTAAGTCAAACTAAAAAAAAAAAAAAAAAAAAAGATAGTACAGCTTAAACTTAAGACGCTAAGCAACTTACCAGCTGCACGCTCGTAGCAGTGGTTGGATGGTACAGAACCCCCAGACGCACTACCCATTTTAATCTCAAACCATACAGGGTATAGGTTAGACCATCACACTTAGCCAGTGTCATGCAGGCTGGATGAAAGTGAAAGTAAAATTGATAATGCAGATGTTTTAACTCCGCATTACCAATGTGGCTGAGATGGGGTAAGATCCCCTTGGTGCTGGGAAATGTGTAAGGGAGTTCAAGGAATCCACACAGTTACAGCTCCCTGTAGTGAGTGGGTTGCTAAAAATGTATGTTTAAGTAGTAAAGAAAATCAGATCTAAAGAAGTTTGAATAGCTACGTAAAATGAATGTATGTGTTTATCCTTGATAGCTTGACATCCATGGCCTGCCAATTTATCACATCAGTGATAATGTTCTTATGATTTGTATACGTGCCGAATGCTATTTTTAATTTCAAAACTAGTCGAGGTTTGTCATAACAGGCTGCTACTACTTTTCCAAAATACGTGTCATACTGAAACAGTTAAAATATATGATAAACAACCAAAGAAAGGTGATACTATTTTTGTACTCCAAAAGGCAGATTTACAGGCCAAGCTTTCAATCCCACTCAAGTCTCTTCTACACGTTGCACAGAGATATGAAACACTGTTAACGTGCATTTCTCTTTTTATTTTATTTTTTATATCTTTATTAACGTTTTATGTATATATAAAAAGGATTTACATTGTTACATTAAATATTATAACCACATTCTAAATATATCAGAGGTTTTTTTTTTTTTTGTTTTTTTTTTTTAAACAAGTTTAATTGGTTGTTCATCAAATAATAGCCTTTCTCCATTGAACACTGGTAATTTATTTGGTTTCCTTTTTCATACCAATTTTGATGCCCTTGCCTTTTCCCTAATTTCTAGCTGTGCATATTTTTACTGCCAGCATAATGTGGATCATTAAGCTGAGTAAGGGTTTATCCAATTGGGGAAAGTATAAAAGGAGAAAAGGCAGCTGTGGGGTCAGTATCATCACTTCCCCCAAGATTTCAAAAGGGAGTCTTTTTAAATGACTTCAGAGTATGTAACCCAGAACATTCCCACCAAATATGGAGATGGGATCCCTTAGCGTTATTGCATCTCCAACATTAGTCAGAATGGTCACTGTATATTTTATTGGGACCACGTACCACTTATATAAAAAAACCAAAACTTTATAATACAACTCAAATTTACACAGTGTGTACCATGTTTGACCCATATGATACTCTGTTTCCAAGTCTGTATCTCAAACGTTTTTTTTTAAATCTCGTTCCCATCTCAATATCGGAGACTCTTTAACAGATATCATTAATACCACTTAGAAATCTAAGTGATCGGGATATTCTCTTCTGAGGATTATGGCGTTCTAAAAAGTCAATGTTTTCAATAAGATCTGAAATTTGTTTACGTATTTGAGTAAAAAATTACGTGTCTACTAAACACTTCACCTGAAGCGAGAGAATAAGTAGGCTGCAGCAGCTGGAAAGGAATTAAGCTACCATTAGAATAGATATTTGAAAGCTGACTAATTCCACATCTTCTCCAGCTGCTCAAGTCCAGAACTCCTCCATTAGAGTTATTGGAAAGTAATGTAAAAGATAGCATCATTCCATTTGTTTGGTAATGTTTTCCTTACGGTTTTAATCGTAATCAGAATTGCCTTTAGAATAGGATTTTTTTGTAATTTTATCTAATGGATACATCTTTTATCTATCCAAAAACAATCGTAAAGAAAATCTGCTCTAAACTCTTGAATTTCAATTCCTTTCCATAAGTTAGTATTGATGTTTGTTTGTTTTTTAATCCCAAGCTAGATAATGTGATAACATACAGGCTTCATGTAACACATACCTCTAAAAAATCCAAACCTCCATGTCTCCCTGATTTCATAAGAATTTTCTAGGAAATTCTGGGTTTCTTGTTTGCCCATATAAACTTTGAGATAGCAACTTAAAACAGCTCAAGATTTTATAACTGACTGGGAACGTTCTAAATAAATACATTATCTTTTGAAGCAAATAGGCTTTAGTTGATTCTATTCTACCCAACCAAGATAGTTCGACGCTACTCCATTTCTTGAATTATGTTCTAAAATCTTTCAAGAGCCTAAGATAATTATAGTTTATCAAATCGTCAAAGGATTGAGTGATCATCACCCCCAGATAATCAATAAATCTGCGGTCCCAATTAAATTTGTAACAATCCCTGAGCTGATTCTTTTCGGAGTTATGAAGCTCAAAAGTCAATATCTGTGTCTTTGTTCTATTAATTTTAAGGTTAGAAAATTCACCATATTCCGTTTACATGCATATTACAATAAGTCTCAGTGTGCAAATAAACAAAGAAAAAAAATTAATCTTGATCACAAGTGACTACTGGCCCTTTTAAAGTAGCTGTATTTTTATATTAAAGACAAATATTCTTCACAAAACCAGCTACTACCCACCAATGCAGCTAGAAACAAAGACTGCTGCATAAAAACTGATTTTCCAACATATACAGTTTATAAATCGTTTTAAGTACATCTACCCGCTCTCTTCATAGCTTGTTTTAAATAAGCAATTCTAACTTTGGCTTCAGATGTAACATATCTGTCTGGGGAATTACTCAAACTTCAAAATCCTAGCCTTGGTTGTAGAGCATAATGAGGGGTTGATGATATGGAATTTATGAGGTAATTTTATGGTAATGACAAAATGCCTGAGGAACTTGCTTATGGAGATCAGCAAGCCAATGATGGGGGACTGGGAAACTTTTGACCTTGTGCAGGTCAGGGATTTAAAACCATTTTACCAATAAATTAATAATGCTAATAAGTCTGGCATTTTCCTTATAAAGCTGGCCCAATTTATGTTTTTTCCTCATGAACCAAAATGCACCTAGCTTAACCTATGTGTTTTCCAGCCAAAAAGAGCACAGGAGTTTTTGCATCTAAAGGCATTGTTGAAGAACTGTTAAATTACCATAGTTGGGCTTCTAACTGAAAATCAAAGTTTATAGTTTCCTCTCACATGAGATTATGCATATTTGTCTGTTTACAAAGCCACTATCAATGTCTAAATTATTTAATTATTTTTTTTTTTTTTAAATCTATGTTTTAAGATTGTCTGTACTATGGGATTCACGGGTCCCCTTTAGCCAAGTTAAACCAGAATTTTACAATAACTGTAAAGGACATTGCTTGTTTGAGTAAAGCATGTTAACTCAAGAAGGTAATTCCCACAGAAGAGGGAAAAAAAATGTAAACCAAGAACAAGGAAATGGAAAGGGGAGGGGGTAGAATGATCAGCCAGGGAGGTGAGCCAAATCTCTGCTTACAGTAATCTCTTAAAGTCTACTATATGGGTGGTAAGAAGCTAATGTGCCCGTATCACGATATACAAATAGGTTGTCAGTGGCACTTAAGTAAAATTACTCAGGCCATTGTTCTTCTAATTTAATAAATCAATCAGATTCATAATAGGGGGCAACATTTTTGTTTAAAACAGATATTTTACATTTTATTATTTTTAGAGACATTTAGAATCTGAATTGTGAGGAATTTCTTACAAAGAGAAGTGGCTATAGCCGTGTGACGCAGCAACATAGGAACCAGTTTTCAATTTATTTTTTTATAAAAATATTTTAACAGGAAAGATACATTGAGATTTCTCTAATTTTCAAGTATGTCCTGGGTCCACAAATAATTGCATTGTTACATTAGGGTACAATACAATACAAAAATATTAATACACAATAAATACAAAATTTAACATAGAACAGGTAGGAAATACATAATCAACCATGACAGGTGCATTCTGTTTTGAGGTATCTAGAGAGGGATCCCTTAGGCTTAGGGAAGATTTTAAATTGTGCGGGAGGTCGTTCTACAATTGCGGTGCTCTGTAGAAAAAGGAGGATCGGGCAGCTTTCTTTTTGTATTGAGGTAGAGTAACTAAAGTGTTGGTACTGAATCAGAGGTTATAGGAGGTGGGAACAGCTGGGGAAAGCAATGGAGACAGAAAAACCTTTTCAAACAAAAATGTATGCAATGTCAAAAGGGTTGGATAATAGAGAAATAACAGATGACTTAATGTACCTGACTTTGATAAGCCCTGCTTGTGCTACTACTGGAGAAACTTACAGCACAGTGTAATGGTTATTGCGCAACTAGTGTCATGGTTACCCTCTCAATGCAAATATTCAAACCCTTTGACTTTTAATGTTGCTTCCTGCAGCTGGTAGTGAGCGTTCTGCTGAGGTAATCCCTACAGTAAAGGGCCAAGTCACTGGCACAGCATTAGCTGATTGCTGGCTCCATGGCTTAGCTCATTAGCGGAGAGTGGTCTAGGATGCAGAAAATATCTAAACAGGACCTGATAAATGAGTGTTAAGAGGCAACAATCTTCAAAAGCAAAAATAAATACAAAGCTTACTTACAGTCTGGTCCCTCTAGATTGAGATAGGGGATATCCATGATCCTCATCAAGAACAGCCTATAATAATATAAGCAAAAATAGGTTTCTAAACTTTATATACATTACTTTTATTTGTAAGCTATCACAATGGCCATATACAGAGAACTGATTTTAAAATTTTTATTTTTTTTAATACCAAATTTCATGTGCGGTCTACATCAGAGTCCTTGAAAATACAAGTACTATATGTTCAATATAAGATTATATCCAAATAAAAGTTACTGAAAATAACAGAAATATGTGTGCACAGACACAAAGCAATACTTACATTTGATATAACTCCACTGATTACAATGCATAATGCAAAGCTAGTTCACAGTTTTTAAATAATGAGGTTTTTAATAATTAGATTTTCCACTGGCCTCAATGCTGTGTGTGAGAGTACATCAGCCCCTTGCAGCTGAAGCACCAAGTGCTTAAGAGAACCAGATGGAAGAGGATGGCAGAACCCGCCAGGGTAACGTTGGTTCAGACAAGTAAATCTTATCTTTCGCTCCACCCTTTAAGACATTCTTGCATATCTTTTGCATTGATTTCTACCACAATGTTAGGGGAGTTGTTGTTCAACTGATCTGATTAATTAATAAAATAAGAATAAAAATAAACAGGGAGTGGATCTATGGTTATAAGAGTGAGGACAAAGAAGCTGCTAAGTAGAGAGGGGGATTGCATTAATTACAGTCCATTTTCAATGTATGACAAAGCATAACTGTAGTGTCTGTGTAACCATAGTGAACCTGTGATGTGTTAGAAAATTAAGGCTAATGAGTTTTGACAATCTAGTGACTATTGGTGGATAAGGTTATATGCTGATGTTAATGGACTTGGCTTGCAGGTTTAACAAAACCCAGCCCTCATTTTATTTGTAATCTGGATGTATTCCTTAAATATTTGTTTAGAAAGCAGTGGTGCCTATACTTTGACACTATAGGCACCCAGACAACTTCATCTCATTTAAGTGGTCTGGGTGCAGTTTCCCCGTTCC
Organism: Pelobates fuscus; assembly: GCF_036172605.1. Taxonomy (NCBI): domain Eukaryota; kingdom Metazoa; phylum Chordata; class Amphibia; order Anura; family Pelobatidae; genus Pelobates; species Pelobates fuscus. The sequence goes on from NC_086324.1 coordinate 125,868,819, forward strand.
CTTAACTCTACAATGCAAAACATTCCAGTTTTAGAGAAAATGCTATATTTACATTGCAGGGTTAATACGGCCAATGGAGGCGGTTCCTATAGTTTCATTGAGTTTGACTCCATAAAACTACACACCTGACCTGTTTTTTTTTTTTTTTTGTAATTATAGTTTTGCCTCAGATCAAAGTAAAGAATAGAGATGGGCAGAGACAGTCTCAATGTTACATATCATTGGCTGAGACATTGCAGCAGTGAGTGCAATGACGATAGGGCATGCTGCAGGACGTTAATGGGTCAATTGTGATTCATGAAAGTTACTAGAGACATACACGTAGAACAGGGTGTTCCAGTGGATGGGATCTAGTTCGATTTTGCCAAGGCATTTCACACAAAATGTTACCATTTAAGCTGCAAACCGTTTAAGACACTGTTCCAAATCCAAGAACAAGATTTGTAATCTAAATAGAGAGTTCAAAAGGTCGTTTTAAATGGAAAATGTTCAAATTGGATAAGAGTGGTAATAGGAGCCTCGGGATTCTGTCCCAGGTCCACTTCGCTAATTTGTTTCTAAAGGATCCTGAAGTGGGCATTTTAAGAAATGTGTATTTGCAGATTATTCAAAACTATGTAATAAAACCGACTGTCCAGGATAAAACTTCACTACAGTGGGATTTCGATAAATTGGAGGACTGGGCAGGCAAGTGGCAGATTAAATTCAATATAGATAAATGCAAAGTCATGCATTTTGGAATAACTCCGCACTTCTACATTAAATGGTGCAGAGTTAGGATTAACGTGAAGGGCTTTTAAGCGATCATTGATCATAAACTAGGCAATAGTGTACAATACCAGTCTACTTTTGCAAAGGTTAGTAAGGTGTGGTCAGGATTCACAAGTTCAAAATACACACTTGCGGGGGCGGAGCTTGGACTCGAAGCGGAGCGGTCGCCATTTCTGGGAGCTCCCAATCCTCCTGTTACAAATCCGACGCCATCCTGAAACAAAACGGACGGATCACTAAACTTACCCCAAAAACGGCTTCGGGAGGGAGAGGCACACACTTTCATGCCTTTTTTCCAAACCCCACGATCCGGTAAGGTGAAACGGAGGCTTAAGGCCTACCCCACGCCCAATACCACCGGACTGGAGTATTTCCTTGAAGGGATCTTCACACGAGGTGAGCCAGACCTAGCAGGCAGCCCCCAGCCGACCCCTGACACTGCCCCAACTAGCATGGGGAGACGCACTCAAAAGTCGCAGCAGGGTATGCCAGCAGAGCAGGCCGACATCGGAGCTCTACTGCAGCGGCAGGCGCAATCCAAAATGGCCGCGGAGGCCTCACGGGCCCCGACACCACCCCGCTCTCAACCCCAAACACCCGCTCATGCAGAGAGGGAGGAAGAACACATAGGGGCACCAACCCAAGCACCTCCAGATAACACCCTGGCCACTAAACAGGACCTGCACAACTGGGTACAGGACATAAAACAAACACTAGCCACGGATGTGGGCATACTTAAAGGAGACCTACAAATGGTGACGGAGCGAGTAAGGGGGACAGAAGAGACCATCACAACTCTGCTAACCGACATGACACAAATAAAAACTGAGCTCCAACAAATGCAGATTAATCAACAGGGTCTCGCTTTACAAATGTCGACCCATGAGGACCGCGCCCGTCACAATCATATAAAAATATGCGGGATACCCGCTGACGTCACACCTGACGAATTACCCCACTATGTAAGGAGGCTTCTGGCCACTATCCTGCCGGCCGCAACAGCCAAGAAAACCACTCTTGACGGGATGTACAGGCTCCCGCCTACACCCAATATGCCCAACAAAAGTTCCAGAGACGTCATCCTGCGCTGTGCCACCTCACGGGACAAACTCAACATCATGGCGGCAATACGGGGTAAACCCCCCCTGGACTTTGAAAGTGAACAATTATTATTCTTTCAGGACCTGACTAGAGCCACGCTCCAGTGGCGCCGTACATTGCACCACCTCACAAGCCAATTGCGCACCGCTGGGGTGCAGTACAGATGGGGCACACCCAGGGCCCTCCTGATCACCCACAACGGAACCACTCATAAGATCTCCTCGGACAAAGAAGCTCCTGCTGTGCTCGCCAAACTGGGACTGTCAGACAGTGGCCATACCACACGAGCACCTACACAGACATGGGACCCGGACACCATAATACCTTTTATCCCGCGATCACCGGAACCAACAAACAGAGTCACCTGACTGGACACCGCGCAAGAGATCCTACCAAGAGCCCGCGCGGATTTTGGCGCAGGACGGAGATGTACAGAATCACACTGACTTTTATGACTTTTATATCTTTTATGTTTTCTTTTCTTTTAAATCCCGTTGCTCTCGCTCTTTTGCCTTCTAGTGAAATCCCAGCATGTACCTAATTATCGTTATGCCATCCCACGAATTAAACACACCTAAATAAGGCTCCTACAACTGACAACATAAGACAACTTCACCATTTGGGAGCCCATTAAATGGTAGCAGCGCCACTTCCCTCAAGGGAAAAGCAACAAACACCCCCCGCCACCCCCTTGGTCAGGGGCTACTAACCACCTTTGGGGACATGGGCTACTGAATACTTTGGTGTCCATTTCCTCAAAGCATCCTCACCTGAATCTATCATGACTCATTTACCAACCCTGAACTTACACAAGATATCTTGTCATAAGACCTACCCCGTGAGTTAGCCTGCACTACCCCACTTCATATTAAATGGACATCCTAGTTCACATATTTCCCTGAACCACCACAAAGGGTACTGCTTCCCGGGCTAACACTCCCATGTGCCGACCCAGTTTAACACGAACCAAACCTCAATCCAACATGCATACACCTTAACCGCCGACTATGGCAAATTGGACACACAACCCTGTGGTAACCTTATGCCTGTCTAGTTACTAAACACTTGTTAATTGAAGGTTTAAAACATGTTTAAAAAAGAAAAATGTGCTTGGACATCATATGCCACAATGCTATATCACTTGTACTGACGGAATGCTTTAAATGCCTGCTGTTGCGGCAGAACACACGTGTATGTACCTTTAAGCACAAAGTAAAATAAAGAATTAAAAAAAAAAAAAATACACACTTGCCTCTTAACAAGTCAATGGTAAGAATCCACCATGGATATGTGGTGTAACTCTGCGCACCAAGTTTTAAGAAAGATATTGGAGAGCTAGAAATAGAACAGAGGAAGGTGTTTTTAACAGCAACAAGAAAGAAAGATATGTAATTCTCCAACAGGACCAGATCCGCCCGATCAAGAGAGTGTCTGTCGGGCCACGTTAGGCAGGATAGTGGAGCAGCGGCCGTCTGCCCCACTCGCCGCCGGAGTCAGCAGTGATCTCGCTTCAGAGGGACTAAAACTCAGGGAGCAAGCCTCTCCTCGGATCCGGCAGCCCGTGTTCATTGAGGGTCGCAGCTACAGGTAGGTAGATTTGTCAAAAGGCATGGAATATTGGCTTCATAGATTATGATTTGCAGGAGCTGATCGTTTCTGCGACCGTCCATCTTGGCGGTCCAGCCCCGCCCCCCCTTCAGGTGTAATTATGATTCCAATAATATGGAAAATAAAAAGAACAGCCAATAGCGCAATATGTATAGTTCAAATGAAGTAAAATAGGAGTAATGGTAGAGAACTCACATTTATCAGAGCTTATGTCCAGCTCTAGGGTAAAGCGCATACAGCGGTATAATCCCCGCTTATGGGATATTGGAGACAACCAATAGTGCTCTCTATTTAACTTTCTCAATGGTAAATAATTAAAACCGCATTTACAAATATAGAGCAGACCAACTGCTCTTTGATGTCAGCGTTGATGGAATGATCCCCACCTAGGATTTCTTTGGCTGCAAGGAGCTCCCAGGGATTATAAAACCAATAATAGTAAAAAAAATACCGTATATACTCTAGTATAAGCCGAGTTTTTCAGCACATTTTTTGTGCTGAAAACCCCCCAACTCGGCTTATACTCGAGTCAATAGTCTGTATTATGGCAATTTGCATTGCCATAATACAGACACGGGGAGAGGGGGGCTGGCAGAGCTGTAACTTACCTCTCCTGCAGCTCCTGTCAGCTCCCTCCTCCTCCGCGCCGTCCGTTCAGCACCTCGGTCATCTCCCAGTGTAAATCTCACGAGACTTACAGTGTGAGCTGACAGAAGAGCTGACCGGACGGCGCGGAGGAGGAGAGAGCTGACAGGAGCTGCAGGAGAGGTAAGTTACAGCTCTGCCAGCTCCCCTCTCCCCTCACTGAACTACCAATCCCACTGGACCACCAGGGAAGGAGAGCCCCCCTCCCTGCCATATATCAAGCAGGGAGGGGGGACGAAAAAAATATATAATAATAAAATAATAATTAAATGAAATTAAAAATAATAAGAATAAATAATATAAAATAATTAAAAAAAATAATAAAATTGCCCACCCCCCACCAAAGCTCTGCACTCACACACACACACACGCTGCACTCACACACACACACACGCTGCACTCGCACACGCTACACACACACGCTACACACACACGCTACACACACACGCTACACACACACGCTACACACACACGCTACACACACACGCTACACACACACGCTACACACACACGCTACACACACACGCTACACCTACACACACACGCTACACCTACACACACACGCTACACCTACACACACACGCTACACCTACACACACACGCTACACCTACACACACACGCTACACCTACACGCTACACACACACGCTACACACACACGCTACACACACACGCTACACCTACACACACACGCTACACACACACGCTACACACGCTACACACGCTACACACGCCACACACGCCACACACGCCACACACGCCACACACGCCACACACGCCACACACGCCACACACGCCACACACGCCACACACACACAATGACCAAAAACTTTTAATTCAAAAATACACAATATAAAATTTCCATAACGCGTTTCGTCTACAGACTTTATCAAATGGAATCAGCAGTGACTGCGTTCTCTACCATTACTCCTATTTTACTTCATTTGAACTACACATATTGCGCTATTGGCTGTTCTTTTTTATTTTCCATATTATTGGAATCATAATTACACCTGAAGACCCTGTTCCTGTATCCAACCCTCTAAGACGACAATAAGAAAACCTAGGTTGGACCTCTCCTCTCTTTAATTTTTTTTATTATTTGCTTCTATTATTATAATTGGACATTGCTCATTTATTCACTATTTTATTGTGGCGCAGCCCTTTTTTATCTTTGTTTTTATTTTTTAGGGTTGCTGCCTGCTGGTTAATTAGCGCTGTCTGCTGTCTCTCTCTTCTATCGTGTGTGTGTGTGTGTGTGTGTATATGTATATATATATATATATATATATATATATATATATATATATATCACCATCTCTATAAATATATCAATTGTTGAGATGTATGTTATATTATCCCAACTGTGCAGTGTTTTTGCACTGGATTCCACTTTAATGAAAACCTTTCTAAAAAAAAAAAAAAATAGTTTTTCAAGTATTGATTTCAAACAGTGTTTTACTTGGCCATGCATTCTGCATTTAAACTAGCAAATTCATACTGCGTGTGTAGTGAATATTACCCATTAAAGTTGGTTGCAATTTACCAAGTTTTGTTTATTACTACAAATCTCTCCTAGCGGCCAAAGACATTAACATACACTCCATACCCTGCAGACTGCTATTTTTCATTGTATCTTTTAATTTAGGATTGTGTAACGTTTTTCAATGCAGGTTAAAGGAACTCTATAGTGTCAGACACACACAAACACCTGAAAAAAAAATAAAAAATTTTTTTTTTGAAAATTTCATAAAATACAGCCCTCTGGCTGTCAGACAACCAGTTCTCTTAGTTCCTGGTTGTTTAGCTTAGTGGACCTCAACGTAAGAACAATTACCAACAGCACCTGCCTTGCAAAGACTTTGCATTGAGCTGCACTGGGAAGTATGTGATTGGACAGCTAAAGTCTGGGCTGTAGCAGAAGAGGAGGGCTTGCAAAGGCTTAAGACAAGAGTTCTGAAGTTTTTGCAAGTGTTTTTTAGATGCAACCCACAATAAAAAATAAAGTTTCAATTTTTTTTTTTTTTTTTTATATCAATTAGCCAATATAGAACCTTATGTGAAAAAAAGAATCTTAACCCCTTAAGGACCAAACTTCTGGAATAAAAGGGAATCATGACATGTCATACATGTCATGTGTCCTTAAGGGGTTAAAAGCAAACAAATCAAACTGTTTAATGGCAACAAAATCCTCATGAGAAATTAAAATGAACTTTTAATAGAAAGCTGCCATGTTGCCCAATACACATGATTAAATAAATCTAGGAGATTTTACAAGCACAACTGGTTTCAAGGACAGGCCTACTTTAGCGATGGGAAATGAATAAACTCAAGATCTTAGATCCTAGATCTTAGTTAACCTGTTATCTGCCAGGAAAGTATGTTGTACCCACAAACAAGTGCCCGCATGTTCTCAAATTAAACCCATGATGAAAACAAATAATTTTTTCCAAGTGTAAAACTGATTCAGATTAAGCTTAAACTTACAAAACTGTATCGCCTTCAGGAATGTCTGGACTGCTCTCTAAAACTAGAGCACATTTATAGTGCGGGTTTCAAGCAAAATAGATTTTCTTTATATTACAACATTTGCACAGTTTCCCATTTAAAATAAATCAATATTCTGGTATTTAACAATCTTTACAGCTATGTAAGTTTGTTATCACTTTCAGTCCCCTGTTATTGCAAGTGGACCAAATCAAAGTAACATGCTGTCTTTATGGGGTGGGTAGAAAAAACGCTTTCATAAACAACAAGCAGGGCCAAAACCAACATGTCTCACACTAACCCTTTCTACAGTGTTACCTTGTAGCTGCAATGCTAGCTTTCAGGTTGGCTGAACTAATTTACGAGTAAGCAGTTAAAGCAGGCTTACAGAGCCAAGATATCCTGTGATCCTCTAAACATTTCTTTGATTCATAACTCAAATACCAGGCTCCACAGTCATTTCAGCACTCAACTAAGAGTCAAAAGCGTAAATTCATCACCAAACAAGAACACTTCCCTTTCAGACTCTTCTACTTTAAGCAAACTCCATGTTAAGGGACTTCCGTCAAAGAAATGAAATAAAAACCAAACCCTCCTAAAGCAGATTGGACTTGAAATCGACAGTTATAGGCAGTCACCACTGGATCGCTCCAATAAAAAGCCCCTCAGAGTTACTCAAGTGCAGTCAGAAGATCAAGGAAGAGGTTTGAATAAAAGATGCAAAATGTTTTGATAATACACAAATTACAAAATTAATCTGTATAGATCCTTCAGCGTTCGGAATCACATAACTAGATATTTCGGAAAACGGGGTGGATGATGACATTGTTAGAGCAATAACACATGCTTTATTTCTTCAACATGGGAAGACTACTGTCTAAGACCATGTTTCCAACCTTTTTAGAACAAAGACACTTCAGTGAGACACTTTTCTCCTTTAGTTTTTTGGGTTTTTTTCCTTAAATTCTTAATTAACCACTTATAATTGTAACATTTGGCTGCAGGTCTTCCCTGCCATTCTGTGCAGACTAGTTGAAACTAGACCACTGGTCTAAAAATAAAAAATAATTTAAAATACTGTCCACCACACTGTCAAACTGCAAAGAGATTAATAACTAAAGTACAACTTCGCCTGTCTCCGGGACTCTGTATAATTAAGACATGCAGAGAAGCAATCCTAATTAAATTGTATATGGCCAACTATCCAAACCGTGCTAAAGACAGTTTGCATAACACACTGTCTTGATTCCCATTTTCAATCCAAGAAGTGTTGTGCATTAAAAAGTCTCTTCTGGAATATTTATTGCATTTATTTGATCAAGAATAAAAACAGCTTAAAGGAGCACTCCACACCAATAGAGCACTTTAGCTTGCTGAATAGCTATATATATATATATATATGTGGAATATCCCTTTAAAATCATTGTGAAATTAGCACTTTTATATATGAAAATAGAAACGCTCCCACAGCTGTCAAACAGATGGGGAGATTCACTTCGTACTTCCGTTAGCTCCACTGAGCTAACGTTCAGGGCCGGTGCAAGGATTTTTGGGTACATCGTCGAAGATGTATTTCCCCCCCGCCCTCCCCCCGCCCAAATAACATCTTCACCTATGTGCCTCTTAACCAGCCCCTCTCCCGGTCCATTAGTGGTCCCCTCCCTTCCCTGTCCCTTAGTGTTCTTCTAACCTCTTCCTTCTTTTCCCTGTCCCTTGGGGCACCCCCCACCCCCTTAGTGGTTGCACTCCTCTTCCTGGTGTGCTCCTACCTCTCTTGTAGCATTGCCGAGTGGAGGATATCCCCCACAAGAGCTTCAATTTTCTGTACCTGGCCGGACTGACAGGGAGTGCTCTCTCAGTGAGCACCTCCGGTCAGTCTGGCCGGGTACAGGAAAGAGAAGCTCCTGTACTGCGCTCCACCACGCTACACTCAGTGGTGTATACACACTGACAGTCACACACACTCACTGATCTGACACACATTGACCGACACACTGATAGTCACACACAGACTCAATGACAGATACTCTCACTGATTTGACAGACACTCTCATACAGCTCATACAGTCACCCACATGCGACAGTCACTCACAGATACACATCACATACACTCACTAATTATTTTATAAACAAACATTTTCCACCCAGCCTCCCTACCTGGAGAGCTGGTGTGGATGATTAATCATTCCCTGGGGTCCAGTGGGGCTGCTGGGCGGCGTGCGGCAGTGGTGTGATCAGACGCGGCGAGGGAGCTCTAATCTCCACGCTCTGCTCCCTCGCGGACTGTCTGCTGACGTCATATTCCGGCTCCCGCAGCATCAGCAGACAGCGCGTGAGGGAGCAGAGCGGTGAGATTAGAGATCCCTCGCCACGTCTGATCACACCACTGCCACACGCCGCGCCGGGGGTCCAGAAGGTGGCCTGGCAGGAGGGAGAGCTTCCCTCCTGCCGGTCACTGAAATCTTGCGCCCCCGGAGCCGGTGCGCCCTGAGGCAGCCGTCTGTGCCGCCTTATGGACGCGCCGGCCGTGGGCACAGTCTAAAAAAACGTGCCTGCCTTACAATATTGGTTGCAAGAACTGCATGAGTGCAGTCACCGGGTGAAGGGCAGGTGGGAAGCACTCCCCTCCTGCCTGTCCGTTCTTGCAGCGTCTGTCTCCCCATCCTGTGTCAGAGCCTCCTTCTCCTCCCCTGCCTGCTGACCTTTAGTTGCCGATCTGTGTGTAAAGGATATTTATTTTTCTCTACCGAGACTGACAGGAAGTGTCCTCACTTCCGGTCAGTCTGGGTAGAGGAAACTAAAGATCCTCTACACACAGATCGGCAACTAAAGTTTGGAGGCTTTGACATAGGGAGGGGAGGGAGGATTTGACACAGGGAGGTAGGCTAAGACACAAGGTGGGATTGGGGGGAGGAGACACCTGAAAAAGAATGGGACAGAGGCTTCTCTGTGAGAAGCTTCTGATTGGACAATTGTCTGTGAAGTGACTAAAAGTCACTTCCTGTGAAAAAGGGGAGGACTTACAAATGCAGCAGTCATAAGAACTGCAGCTTTTGCAAGCTGTTTTAGACTGTACCCCAATGAATACATACATAAAAATATCCATGCATTTATTCATTGGGCTATATCTACTAAACCGTTTTATTTTTTATTTTATTTTTAAGTGTGAAGTGGTCCTTTAACCCTTTGGTGACTATACTGCTTTTCAATTTTCTTACCGATTGGGACCAGGGCTGTTTTTACATTTCTGCGGTGTGTTTAGCTGTAATTTTCCTCTTACATATTTACTGTACCCACACATTATATACAGTTTTTCTAGTCTTTCTGAACTTTGACCCCCAAAATCTCTTGCGCATATACAACTGCCAAAAAACACTCGTGCTAAATGGTTTCTAAATTTTGTCCTGATTTTTAAAAATACCCAATGTTAACATGTTCTTAGCTTTTTCTTTTGCAAGTTATAGGGCAATAAATACAACTAGCACTTTGCTATTTCCAAACCATTTTTTTCCCAAAATTAACACAAGTTACATTGTAACACTAATTTCTGTCAGGAATCCCTGAATAACCCTTAACATGTATATATTTAATAAAAAGAAGACAACCTAATGTATTAAACTTGGGGTATTTTGACTTTTTTCATGCAACCATTTTACCACAAATCTATACCCAAGTTTTAAAACAAATACATTTGTGATTTTTTTGACACACATGGCAATTTAAGAATACATGTACTGATAACTTTAAGGGTTACTGCCAAAGAAAACGCCAATATGTGTTCAGCAACATGTTCAGAGTACAGGGATACCACCCATTAGTGATGTACCGAACTGTCCGCCGGCGAACATTTCCCGGCGAAATTAGCGTGTTCGCCGCGCGGGCGGACACATGCGCAGTTCGATCCGCCCCCTATTCGTCATCATTGGGCAAACTTTGACCCTGTGCCTCTCGGTCAGCAGACACATTCCAGCCAATCAGCAGCACTCCCTCCCTTCCACACCCTCCAACCTCCCTCCCAGCATCCATTTTCGATTCATTCGGAAGATGCATGCTTAGTGAGAGGAGGGAAAGTTTAGCTGCTGCTGATTAGATAGGGAAATTGATAGCTAGGCTAGGGTATTCAGTGTCCACTACAATCCTGAAGGACTCATCTGATCTCTGCTGTAAGGACAGCACCCCAAAAAGCCCTTTTTAGGGCTATAACATCAGGCTGCTTTTTTTTTTTTTTTCCTGTGTAATGTAATTGCAGGTGCCTGCCTGCCAGCTTCTGTGTGAGGTTCACATTGGATACTGTGCCTACTTGCCCAGTGCCACCACTCATATCTGTTTTAACAATAGGTTAAGCTTTACATTTAAAAATAAATAATTTGTTTTCACTGTAATAGAAGAGCAGTTGCCTGCCTGCCAGCTTCTGTGTCAGGTTGGATGCCTTGCCCATTTGCACAGTCAGTGCCACCACTCATATCTGTTTTAACAATTGGTTAAGCTTTACATTTAAAATAAATATTTTTTTTTCACTGTAATAGAAGATCAGTTAGTTGTCTGCAAGCGTCTGGGTGTCAGGCCTACTTCAGCGTGTGCTCTGTAGACCTGTTCCAGCGTGCTTTGACAGTTGCCAATCATATTTGGTGTCTCTATAGCGTGCTTTTAAAACCAAAATTTGTTTTTCACTGTTATAGATTGAATAGCAGTTACTTGTCTTCAAGCGGGTGTCTTATGCCTACAGTGTGTGCTCTGCAGAACTGTTACAGTTCACATTGCCAATCATATCTGGTCTCACAGTAGCTTGCACGCATAGTACCACTAATCCCCCAAAAAATGACAGGCAGAGGCAGGCCACCCCGCAGGGGCCGTCGTGGTGCTGTGACTCCCTTTTGCCCTAGAATAATGCCCAGTTTTCAGAAGCCACGTACCCTGAACTTGAAAAGTTCTGAGGACATAGTTGACTGGCTAACACAGGACACCCAATCTTGTACAGCCTCCGCTCGGAACCTTGACGCACCATCCTCCTCCAGCTTAGCTTCAGGCACCTCTCAAGATACCACTCACCCGCCTGCCGCCACCACCAAAACTAGCACCACAGCCGCTTTACTTGGTATGTCAGAGGAGTTATTCACACACCCGTTTGAAGAAATGAGTGATGCGCAACCATTATTGCTAGAGGATGTAGATAACAGGGATATGTCTCAGGCAGGCAGCATTACACACATGGACGTATGGTGTGATGATGATGATGTTGTACCCGCTGCTGCTTCCTTTGCTGAGTTGTCAGATACAAGCGAAGCGGTTGATGATGACGATGCGTCCATGGATGTCACGTGGGTGCCCGCTCGGCAAGAAGAAGAACAGGGCGAAAGTTCAGATGGGGATACAGAGAGGAGGAGGAGACGAGTTGGAAGCAGGGGGGGGTCGTCGCAAGGAGCTAGTGGCACAGTCAGACAGCATGCATCGGCACCCGGGGTCAGCCCGACAGCACGCCAATCAACGCATGCTGTGTCCACCACCAGAATGCCGTCATTGCAGAGCTCAGCAGTGTGGCATTTTTTTTGTGTGTCTGCCTCGGACAACAGCGATCTGCCATTTGCAACCTGTGCCAAAGGAAACCGAGTCGTGGGAGGTCCAACACCCACCTTGGTACAACTGCTTTGCGTAGGCACATGATCTCACATCACAAACGCCTATGGGATCAACACATGAGTACAAACAGCACGCCTACTCTAAGCCGCCATCTTCCTCCTGGTCCAGCATCTTCAGCCACGTCAACCACTGCTGTCCTTCTTGCCCCCTCTCAAACATCCGCCACTCCGTCTCCCGCCTTGAGCAGTTCCCGCTCATCTGCCCGCAGTCAGGTGTCTGTCAAGGACATGTTTGAGCGTAAGAAGCCAATGTCACCAAGTCACCCCCTTGCCCAGCGTCTGACAGCTGGCTTGTCCGAACTATTAGCCCGCCAGCTTTTACCATACAATCTGGTTGAGTCTGAGGCGTTCAAAAAATGTGTAGCTATTGGGACACCGCAGTGGAAGGTACCCGGCCGGAATTTCTTTTCACAAAAGGCAATCCCCAACTTGTACTCGATTGTGCAAAAGGAAGTCATGGCATGTCTGGCACACAGTGTTGGGGCAAGGGTCCATCTGACCACTGATACCTGGTCTGCAAAGCATGGTCAGGGCAGGTATATCACCTACACTGCGCATTGGGTAAACCTGCTGACGGCTGACAAGCAAGGAATGCGTGGCATTGCAGAGGAGTTGGTGACACCGCCACGAATTGCAGGCAGTCCTGCTGCCACCTCCTCTACTCCTCCTTCTCCATCCTCTTCCATAACCTCCTCGGCTGAGTCCTCTTGTGCCGCTGCTTCTTGCTCCACATCAACGGCACCCCCCAGCTCCCCAGGTACTATTCCACATCCCGGATACGGCAGTGTCACGCCGTCTTGGGTTTGACTTGTTTGAAAGCAGAGAGTCACACCGGACAAGCACTCCTGTCCTCCCTGAACGCACAGGTGGAAAAGTGGCTGACTCCGCAGCAACTGGATATCGGCAAAGTGGTGTGTGACAACGGAAAAAATTTGATAGCGGCATTGAAGTTGGGCAAGTTGACACATGTGCCGTGCATGGCACATGTGTGTAATCTGATCGTACAACGCTTTGTGCATAAGTACACAGGCTTACAGGACGTCCTGAAGCAGGCCAGGAAGGTGTGTGGCCATTTCAGGCGTTCCTACACGGCCATGGCTCACTTTGCCGATATCCAGCGGCGAAACAACATGCCAGTGAGGCGCTTGATTTGCGACAGCCCTACACGTTGGAATTCAACACTCCTAATGTTCGACCGCCTGCACCAACAAGAAAAAGCTGTTAATGAATATTTGTATGACCGGGGTGCTAGGACAGCCTCTGGGGAGCTGGGAATTTTTTTGCCACGTTACTGGACGCTCATGCGCAATGCCTGTAGGCTCATGCCTCCTTTTGAGGAGGTGACAAACCTAGTCAGTCGCAACGAAGGCACCATCAGCGACATCATACCATTTGTTTTCTTCATGGAGCGTGCCCTGCGAAGAGTGCTGGATCAGGCTGTAGATGAGCGTGAAGAGGAAGAGTTGTGGTCACCATCACCACCAGAAACAGCCTTATCAGCATCGCTTGCTGGACCTGCGGCAACGCTGGAAGAGGATTGTGAGGAAGAGGAGTCAGAGGAGGATTGTAGCTTTGAGGAGGAGGAGGAGGAGCAAGACCAAACACAACAGGCATCCCAGGGTGCTCGTTGTCACCTATCTGGTACCCGTGGTGTTGTACGTGGCTGGGGGGGAAGAACATACCTTCAATGACATCAGTGAGGAGGAGGAACGGGAAATGAGTAGCTCGGCATCCAACCTTGTGCAAATGGGGTCTTTCATGCTGTCCTGCCTGTTGAGGGACCCTCGTATAAAAAGGCTGAAGGAGAACGACCTTGTACTGGGTGTCCACGCTACTAGACCCCGGTATAAGCAGAAAGTGGCGGAAATTTTACCGAATTACAACAAGTCGGAAAGGATGCAGCATTTGCAAAATAAATTAAAAAGTATGCTTTACACAGCGTATAAGGGTGATGTCACAGCACAACGGGAATCTAACAGGGGGAGAGGTGGAAGTCATCCTCCTCCTCCTCCTCCTCCCACGACGGCAAGGACAGGACGATTTAAAGACGTGTTGTTGATGGAGGACATGCGGACCTTTTTAAGTCCTATGCATCGCCACAGCCCTTCGGGATCCACCCTCAGAGAGCGACTCGACCGACAGGTAGCAGACTACCTCGCCTTAACTGCAGATATCGACACTCTGAGGAGCGATGAACCCCTTGACTACTGGGTGTGCAGGCTTGACCTGTGGCCTGAGCTATCCCAATTTGCGATAGAACTTCTGGCCTGCCCCGCTTCAAGTGTCCTGTCAGAAAGGACCTTCAGTGCAGCAGGAGGTATTGTCACTGAGAAGAGAAGTCGCCTAGGTCAAAAAAGTCTAGATTACCTCACCTTTATTAAGATGAATGAGGGATGGATCCCGAAGGGACTGACACTGGGCGATATATTTGCTTAAAAAAGGCCTGATGAGATGAGCTGCCTTGGGCTAAAAATGGTCCACACGCTGCTGTATTTTAGCTCTGAATGACGTTTGACTTGCGTGACTTATCCGCCACCAACTAGGGTTCAAGCCGCCATGTTTTAGGGCACTTTCTGCCTGTGAAACAAACATCAATTTTTCTGGCCGCTGCTACAGCAGCGGCTGCAACAATACCAAATTTTTCAGGCATGTGTACATGCCTAATTTTTAGGCCCACTGGTGCAGCACTGTGGCTTCAAAAACCAAACCAAAAATTAAAATCCTCCAAGATGGCACCAATATACCAGTGGTCTAAGCATCTTCCCACCTTGGCCTAAAAAGGGGAGGTGATTCAACAATTAAAAATCTCTGCCATTTACACGTCCACTGATAGGAGACGCGGAAGGTATTAAACTGATATGAACAATACTCCACTCCTATCAGTAGGTCCGTCCCATTGTGATTTATGCCCCCCACCCACCGCGCAGGGATGGGGGCCGGGGGGGAGGAAAGTAGGCCCCCCCATTGTGATTTATGGCCCCCACCCACCGCGCAGGGGTTGGGGAGGACAGTAGCTCCCCCCAGTGTGTATCAGGGGCTTTGAGGACAGGTGTCAATCCATACCTGCCAAGTGACCCTATGTAGGGGGAACAGTCTCTATTCTGCTCTGTGTCAGTGTGTATCATGGACTCTGTGGACAGGGAACAGTCCCTATTCTGCTCTGTGTCAGTGTGTATCAGGGGTTTTGAGGACAGGTGTCAATCCATATCTGCCAAGTGACCCTATGTAGGGGTAACAGTCCCTATTCTGCTCTGTGTCAGTGTGTATCAGGGCTGGGCTTTGAGGACAGGTGTCAATGTTAGGTGATTTCTGCCCTTTATGGATTAAAAGCAGACTCTGCATCAACTGTGCAATTTTCCATGGGAGTTTTGCCATGGATCCCCCTCTGGCATGCCACAGTCCAGGTGTTAGTCCCCTTGAAACAACTTTTCCATCACTATTGTGGCCAGAAAGAGTCCCTGTTGTTTTTAAAATTCGCCTGCCCATTGAAGTCAATGGCGGTTCGCGAACATTTGCGGAAGTTCGCGTTTGCGAACCGAAAATTTCGGGTTCGCGACAACACTACCACCCATGTATAAATCTGTCAGATTCTCTAGGGCTTTGGAGGGTGCGCATTCCAGTTTTCCAATTTGGAATTTTCCCAGCTGGTCATCATTCACCCATGTCCTACTTGGGCCAATTTTTGAAGCCGGCCAATGTAATTTAACCCCATCAAACCATACATTTTTGAAAATTAGACACCCTAGGGTATTTGAAATAATGGTATTTTAACACTTTCCATGCACTAATTCTATCACCAGTCTGTCATCAAACTTTTCGGTAGTAATTTGTGTTATTTTTCACACACATTTTGTGCTGTATTTTAGGCATGGATTCTCAGTTCCTGTTATGTGTTACTGACAAAGAATACCCCCAAGATGTGTACAGCAACAGCTCCTGAGTACAACAATGCCCCCAATGTACAGGTTTTATGGGTTTTTGCAAACTTACAGGGGTCAAATGTAGGGCTTTCCCCTTTTCCATGTTTGCACATTGAAATTTGCCAGATTTGTTTCCTGGGCCAATGTTGCCTTTGAGATCGTATAGCAGCCCAGGAATGAAAATTAACCCCATCATGGCATACCATTTATAAAAGTAGACAACCCGCACTATTCAAAATGGGGTATGTCCAGTCTTTTTAGTAGTCACAAACCCTGGCCAAAATTTGCATTTATATTAGTTATTTGTTTGCATTTTTCACACAAATTGCCATTTCGCCAATGATATCAGTATAATACATGTTACTGCTCTAAAACGCTCATATTTGTGTAGAGTAATGTCTCACGAGTACAACAGTTCCCCTTCAATTACAGGTTTTATGGTGATTTGGAAAGTTACCGGGTCAAACATAAGACTTGTCAATTTCAGTTTTTGTAAATTGCCATTTGCCAGATTGGCTATGTTGCCAATGAGACGTGATGGCAGCCCAGAAATTAAAATTAACCCCACCATGACATACCATTTTAAAATGTAGACAACCCAGGGTATTAAAAATGGGGTATGTCCAGTCTTTTGTAGAAGCCACGTAGTCACAAACGCTGGCCAAAATTAGCGTTTTTATTGGACTATAAATGTTTTATTTATCATATACACACACACACACACACACACACACCTATCCATCTCATTTAATATATATATATATATATATATATATATATATATATATATATATATATATATATATAGCATATATATATTTCATTAGAAGTGTATTTTGAGATATATGTACATTATACATATATAATATATTTATTTTTTTACTTCTTAGACTGCCTGATGGCTCCAACAATCCCCCTGCTGACAGCTCCATAGACTCCTATTGCGGCAATGTGATCATGGTGATGACATGGCCCTGGATGGCCAGTGCTTCTGCAGGGGGACTGCTGGGGTCTTCGGCAGTCCCCGACCGTGATTGCCGGTCCAGGTAAGTCCAGGGCTCCTATTTGCTTAACAACCGTTTTTTTGTCAGACGTACCTAGTACGTCCACGGTCGTTAAGTGGATATGTATTTAGAACATCATTCTAAGTGTATTTTGAGTAAAATATATATGTATATTAATATCAAAATACAGTTAGAACAAATTTAAATATAATTTTTTTTTATATTTATTTTTTTTCAATTTACTGATATTTTTAATTATATATACACACACACACACACACACACACACTTTAAAAAAAACAAAAAAAAACGGAACACTTAAACAACACAATGTAACTCCAAGTCAATCACACTTCTGTGAAATCAAACTGTCCGCTTAGGAAGCAACACTGAGTGACAATCAATTTTACATACTAGTATGCAAATGGAATACACAGGACATTACATGTTTACATGTTTTAAGGACATTACATCAAAGTTGGATCAGCCTGTAGTGTGTTTTTCCACTTTAAATTTGAGTCTTACTCAAAATCCAGACCTCCATGGGTTGAAAAATGTGATTTCCATTTTTTTATTTTTGTCTGATTTTGTTGTCAGCACATTCAACTATGTAAATAAGAAAGTATTTCAGAAGAATATTTAATTCATTCATATCTAGGATGTGTTATTTTTGTGTTCCCTTCATTTTTTTTGAGCAGTGTGTGTTTTTATATATATATATATAATATATATATATATATATATACACACACACACATATATATATACATACACACACATTATTCTAAGTGTATTTTAATATTTATATAAATAAATATTAAAATACACTTTTAATAATGATTTATGTGTATATAAAAGTACACACACACTCTCTCTCTCTCTCTCTCTCTCTCTCTCTCTCTCTCTCTCTAAGTATGTTCAATTACTTTTTAATAACTTTAAAAAATGTTGTAAAGGCATTAAGGGGACTGCCTGAGCGGTCAGGCACTGCACAAGCTGGCCATGTGATCGAGAGGATTCTGCGATTACATGGCCCAAAAGAGCCGTATCGGGCAGAGAGGGTCTGCCTGGGAGCCCAGGATTGCGATCACAAGCGATCAGGTAAGTGGGGATTTACTAATGGACATACCAGGTACGTCCGCGGTCGTTAACTGACTTTTTGTCGGACGTACCTGGTACGTCCATGGTTGGGAAGGGGTTAAAAACAACTTTAACATTTCCTGCATAACGAATAATAGCAAAGGATTTTGTTCTTTATTGTGCACAAACATGGTAAATACATTTTAGAATCTGTAGAGAATTAAGTTTGAGAAATGTAAACATTTAAAAATACATTAATTAATCCCACTTAGGTCTGGTAGCTGAGTAAATCCATCTCAAGTGGTCCAATTATAAAGATGGTTTGCTTGACCATTTTTAATTCTTTTTTTGTGCGATAACCTTTATGAATTGGTATTGCACAATCCACCATTTTAAAAACAAATTCTTGGTTTAACCACAGCTGCCATATTCGTGTCATGGCACATGACAAATTTTGGTTATACAGATGGTTTATGGAAACCTTAATATTACTATAAAATACTACTTTTATCTGTTTTATGCTTACAATACATCTGTTCATTTCTTAAAGGTATGAATAAAGTTGGTTTTCACAAGACTTACTAGATCAAGTTCTGTAACTAGTGCAATCTGAAACTCAAGCTTTTTACAGCGAGATACTACCATAGAGCATTTAAATCGGTACACATTTTAGGCGCTTTTCTGGTCACCCAGTAGAGATATTTAAGCCAAAAGTGAGGAGAAATGTTTAAAAAAATAATAAAAAACAATTAGCACTCTCCCCTATAAAATAAACGGAAGTCTCAAACCTGATCATTACACTTATCTAGGTACACACTCAAGCCTGGAGTTTAAAAGCTATTCTTTTTTCCACTTCAAGGAAAATCTGACATCGCCTACATCAGTGCTGCAGAATGTTTGGTTGTAAGTCTGCCATGACCAACCAATTGTCTAAATGTGGACTAAGTACAGGTCTTTCTTGGTTTAACTCCCTGAACAAAAAGCATCACAGAAAACATTAAGATTGAAAGATAGGCTGATTAGAAAGTCCTGAAATTGGAAGTGCCTGATGTCTAGGTATATTGAAAAATAGTGAAGCAAAAACCATTTTCTGCAATGTCTTGCAATGGGAAATATGTTGTCATCTTCAAATCTATGTTAATCTTTAATAAATAAGTTGTGCCACAAAGTAGAACTCCATCCTAAACTTCTAAGAGCCTGAACGGTTTACAAATGTTCTATCCAAAATTCTTCAAAAATGTTCTCCGTTTAATTCTTTACCAGAAACAATTCAATGTTTGCCTATTCTATCCTCTGAAAGGGCAAGTGCTTCTGTTACCGTTTCTTGAAATAAAGAACCATTTGCAGAGGTTTGATAATCTCTAATAATCCTATAAAACAAAGCGAATTTGAAGCTGTAACCGATAGCTTCTTTCCACCCAGAAATCTGAAGTGGACACTTGCAAATTACACTAAATGGTCATATACAGGTAAGACAAACAATTCGTTCTCTCTTTAGGCACCTTTCTAGATCTTTTTAGGTTTGTTTGTTTTTCCAGTCATGTGGTTTTGCTGCCTATTGTACTGAATATTGTTCAAGGTAATCTCTAAAGTGATTTTGCCTCATTCAATCAACACTCAAGTCTTTTCTGGCCTTCCAGCGTCTGTTTTATGAGCTCATCTAGAGGGCACTACATTGTACAGCACTACGGAATCTGATGGAGCTATAAAGATAATAATAATAATAGTAATACTACTACTACTACAAGACAGACTCCTTGTTCGTGCAACCCCTATTCAAACCAAAGCATTTTTGGATGCAGAATTTACCAAGACCTTAACCCCTTAAGGACCAAACTTCTGGAATAAAAGGGAATCATGACATGTCACGTGTCCTTAAGGGGTTAACCAAATAGACTCTTGGCACTGGAACGAACCTTATAGGCCTAGCAGGTTTTAGGAGCTCCACAGAACGTCACTTTGGTTTGGTTTTTACTGTATGATAGTTTCTACTTGAAGCCTGTGTAGGCGAAACACATTTAGAAACCTTTTTAGTATTTCTGTTTTAATAAAGGATTTTTTTGGCTACATATTTCATTTGCCATATTCCTTTTTTTTAGTTTTTATTATTTTTGGCCTGACATCCCTTTTGTTGTTCCTAAGAAGCACAAAGAATCCCTAGGTGGGGATTATACCACCCATACGCTGTACATCGAACATTTCATAGATTTTACTCCTACACTTAAAGATACAGTGAGCACTACAGTCTACCACCTTTTATTTTCTGGGTTGGATTACTTTGCTGCTGCACAAGATTGAAAGCCTGAAGAACTACATATATCCTTCAGTTGGGATTGTTCCACTTCACGCTTTCTAAACCAGAGCTGGATATTAGCTCTGGATATTGTGAGTAGTATTTCATTTACCGGTATATACCTTCTGTAACAGAGTGTATATACATACCATTGGAGTTTCCCTTTCTGTTTATTCTCCACATGTCCTATTGGATTTCAAGTTTTATTCCATGATACCAGTACTATCAAAACCACAAAGACCCTCCCCTACTACTTAGAACTACCTCACTTGGACAAGTGTTAAGTTACCTGGACTTTTTTTAAAGTTATATTATATATTTAATTTATTTTTTATTTTAAATATCTATTCCTCACAGGTGCTACCTTATTTGTCTTTATTTTCCATATTACGTTTGTATTAGTGGGTTATAGAGGGTACCTCTCTCCTTATAGGTGTGCTGCCTATACTATGTATATATATTATCCTCTGTGGCGTTTTAGCGCTGATCCTTATTTGACTTTTCTAGTAATGCACTGTAGCCTGGTGTACTATTTCTAGCTGCCACTGGTATTTAAATAGAACAAAGCTTCAGTTGGTGCCAAAATTAAAAGATTACTTCTGCACATGTACAGACCTGCCAGTTTATAGGGGTACTCTGTGCCATCCTGACATGTGCTCCACTAGCTTCCTACTCCATCTAACACTGGAACTTGAAATCACTTCTTCCATGGAATACGATAAACTGGAATGCATGCCCATGGCATATATTCCACAGAATGCACGGACAGTTGAAGGGGCCAAGAGGGAACTATTCGAACATTCGAACAAATCCTCCAACTCATCCCTCGAACCTTCACACCATCACTCAATCTCCAACAGGTTTCCACAACAAGACAGACAACCAACATAACATAACAAAATACAAGGTACTTGTTCAAGTCTGTTGGAGGATAGGCAGATACAGGAGAGCTTGGGGAGGAAACAAATCATATGTCAAGCAATCTGTCCCACATGTAGGATGTGGCAACTACCCACTTGTTGAGTGGTTGCATAAAGTTTGAAAATTATAGAATTCTTGAATATTGGAGTAGCAAATTGACAAATTGTTACCTACCATCAAAGTAGGCATTTCAAATCAAAAGCAAACACATTGTTGCAGAGGAAAGACCAGCATACTACTTACTTGTTGAAAAAAGGACGGATGATCTTTGACCGAGCCGAAATGAAGTTTTTTGGAGGGCTAAGAAACGAACCTAGTGATCAAGGGAAGGCGATAAATTCAAATAGATTTTGAGACATCACATTTTAGAGATGAATGTCAACATTTATTCTGCCAGCACTCAAACAGATACAAGGTATATACAAACATCCCTTACCTAGATAGTTTGCCATGGAAATAAAGCAAAGTCCAGTAATGTAGGCATCATAGCCGGCTTCATGCAGCTGTTCGGAATCCGTGTTATAGCTTGGAAATCCTTCAGCGCTGTCTAACAGAAAAATAGCTGCTTACAACACTGATCTGCACAAGCACTAAGCTTCCAGAAAAATAAACATTGCTTCTCAAAAAGTAACCTTTGATGTGACCTATCCTGCAGCCTTATTCAAGATTACAAAAAAAAAAAAAGGCATTAAGTTTAAATAAAATTGGCATTAGGTTTCCTTAGTTACTATTCTCTCACAAACAAGGAAATAAAACGAACATTCGCGACTGTTGAATATCGATTCAAAATACAGCACACTGACCGAGTAGGAGTAATTTGGAAATTGCTGATGTAAGCACAGTACACTTCATGGAATGGATACAAAATAGAATATAGGGGGTGACGGGTGAAATATCTGAATACAACCGAAAGATTCTTAAATAAATGTTCTGTAGAACCAATATCAATGTGACTAGTTTAGTGGCACCTTCACTCAGCATTGACAAAGATGCAAGAATTAGAAAAATCAACTATAAAAAAAATTACAAAAATAAAAACTCCACCCATTTGATATTGTCGGTCACTATATAGTTCATCTGAATTTAAGAATGCACTGTAAAATTAAAAATGTTATTTTTATTCAAACATTACATTAAAATGCCTAGTCAGCCTTTTTAATGCCAAGTAGATAAATACGGACCAAGATCGTAATTACAGGACAAAAATAATTCAACAGATGCCTCTTTGAATGTGTGTCTGGGTAAGGGAGAGCGAGAAAAAAAAGCCATCCATATGAATGTGCACCAAGAAAACTCACTGCCCATTCTGGTACACCCTGGAAAGGATCAAATCACTTACCGTATATACTCGAGTATAAGCCGACCCGAATATAAGCCGAGGCCCCTAATTTTATCCCAAAAAACTGGGAAAACTTATTGACTCGAGTATAAGACTAGGGTGGGAAATGCAGCAGCTACTGGTAAATTTCTAAATAAAATTAGATTCTAAAAAAAATATATTAATTGAATATTTATTTACAGTGTGTGTATAATGAATGCAGTGTGTGCGTATGTGTGTGTGTATGAGTGCAGCGTGTGTGTGTATGAGTGCAGCGTGTGTGTGTATGAGTGCAGCGTGTGTGTGTATGAGTGCAGCGTGTGTGTGTATGAGTGCAGCGTGTGTGTGTATGAGTGCAGCGTGTGTGTGTATGAGTGCAGCGTGTGTGTGTATGAGTGCAGCGTGTGTGTGTATGAGTGCAGCGTGTGTGTGTATGAGTGCAGCGTGTGTGTGCATGAATGCAGCGTGTGTGTGCATGAATGCAGTGTGTGAATGCAGTGTGTGCAGGGCCGGTGCAAGATATTTGCCGCCGTAGGCAAAAAAACATTTTGCCGCCCCCTCCCCCCCCATATGTCCTGACTTCCCCTCCTCCTCCCTCAGTTGTCCTTACCTCCCCACCCCCGTGTTCCTTCACCCCCCCCCCCCCCCCAGTGGTCCTTATCCCACCCCCTCCCTCCCATAGTGGTCCTTATGCCCCTTCTCCCTCCCATAGTGTTCCTTATCCCCCCCCCCATCCCTCCCATAGTGGTCCATATACCCCCCCTCCCTCCCATAGTGGTCCTTATACCCCCCCTCCCTCCCATAGTGGTCCTTATCCCCCCCCTCCCTCCCATAGTGGTCCTTATCCCCCCCCCTCCCTCCCATAGTGGTCCTTATCCCCCCCTCCCTCCCATAGTGGTCCTTATCCCCCCCCCCTCCCTTCCATAGTGGTCCTTATCCCCCCCCCCTCCCTTCCATAGTGGTCCTTATCCCCCCCCTCCCTCCCATAGTGGTCCTTATCCCCCCCCCTCCCTCCCATAGTGGTCCTTATCCCCCCCCTCCCTCCAATAGTGGTCCTTATCCCCCCCTCCCTCCCATAGTGGTCCTTATCCCCCCCTCCCTCCCATAGTGGTCCTTATCCCCCCCCCCTCCCTCCCATAGTGGTCCTTATCCCCCCCCCTCCCTCCCATAGTGGTCCTTATCCCCCCCCCCCTCCGTCCCATAGTGGTCCTTATCCCCCCCCTCCCTCCCATAGTGGTCCTTATACCCCCATCCCTCCCATAGTGGTCCTTATCCCCCCCCTCCCTCCCATAGTGGTCCTTATCCCCCCCCTCCCTCCCATAGTGGTCCTTATCCCCCCCCCCTCCCTCCCATAGTGGTCCTTATCCCCCCCCTCCCTCCCATAGTGGTCCTTATCCCCCCCCCTCCCTCCCATAGTGGTCCTTATCCCCCCCCCCTCCCTCCCATAGTGGTCCTTATCCCCCCCCCCTCCCTCCCATAGTGGTCCTTATCCCCCCCCTCCCTCCCATAGTGGTCCTTATCCCCCCCCTCCCTCCCATAGTGGTCCTTATACCCCCCCCCCCCCTCCCATAGTGGTCCTTATACCCCCCCCCCCCCCTCCCATAGTGGTCCTTATACCCCTTGTTTTTGTTATTAATTTTTTTTTATTATTATTATTATTTTATTTTATTTCGTCCCCCCTCCCTGCTTGATATATGGCAGGGAGGGGGGCTCTCCTTCCCTGGTGGTCCAGTGGCAGTTCAGTGGGGGGGAGAGGGGGGCTGGCAGAGCTGTACTTACCTGTTCTGCAGCTCCTGTCAGCTCTTTCCTCCTCTGCGCCGTCCGTTCTGCTCTTCTGTCAGCTTACACTGTAAGTCTAGCGAGAGCCGCGGCTCTCGCGAGACTTACACTGGGAGCTGACCGAGGTGCTGAACGGACGGCGCGGAGGAGGAGAGAGCTGACAGGAGCTGCAGAACAGGTAAGTACAGCTCTGCCAGCCCCCCTCTCCCCCAGTCTGTATTATGGCAATGCAAATTGCCATAATACAGACCTTGACTCGAGTATAAGCCGAGTTGGGGTTTTTCAGCCCAAAAAATGGGCTGAAAAACTCGGCTTATACTCGAGTATATACGGTATATAGTTTAGAAATCTACAGTTTATGCTCAACTACAAAGTTAATACACCTGTGATTTTAGTATTTATGTGAAGTGAATGGTACATAATGATCAAAATATTCCCAACTAAATGTCTAAATAAATTAAGGTAGTGGTAATAAATGCTCTACAAGGAGAAAGGTTAGCTGGGAAAATATCTACTTTATAATTTATGTGCTGCCAAACCATCTCCATATATGTATGCCTCTAATGCCACATACCTCACTCCTTATTGTATCAATATACAGTGCAGATTAAGGTGATATTACATTAATTTACAGGAATTAACAGTGTAACTCAGATTAAACAGTTTGAGAAATATTTCTTCCCTAGTAGTGGTGGTGGGGGGAGGGGGGGAGGGGGGAATTAATTAACTAAAAGGGGGGGGGGATTAAATGTTAGCAAATTCAGTTTACATGCTCAGCAAGTTATATTACCCAAACATTTCAGCTACAAAACAGAGGGGAAAAAAACAAAAAACAATCAAAACATACTTGGATGAGGAGTGCAGTCGAGGCAAGTTTAAAACATGCTGCCACTGGCACCTGAATGTGCCTCAGAGGCAGGTTTGATTTCAAGGCCCTCATGTGTGGCCATTTCGTTTAAAAAGCAAAATAATTTTGTCATATGACAATGTAAATGGGGAAAAATAAAAACTCGAGCTAAACGTGAGGTTGTTTTTTTTTTTTGGTGTTTGTTTTATACGGTTCCCCTTTAAACTACTTTAGGATTTGGATTAGCATTACATCTAGAGCATTCTATATCCAGAGACAAGGGCTTCTAATACATAAATATCCTTAATGCTTTTCAGAAAACTCAGAGCTAAGTTATTGAAAATGCAGTTTATTCAATGCAAGGTAATTGCATATTTTAATAGACAGTTGACAGAAACCAATTGCTTTTTGAATTCTTACCAACTTTAGGGGGTTTGAAAGGAGCCTCTTTTAATCTTTTTTCCAGTTCAGCAAGGGATGTGTTATAAATAATTTCCTAAGAACACAGGAGACATAATTAATGCCAGATGCAGATTACGCAATTTTACAGTGCATGAAAGACAACTATTGCCACCATGTGGTATTACAAGGAATGAGAAAGTACAATAACTCACAATGTTTATGCCTCCGTACAGACACATACATCTCTTTACAAGATCAGCATTCATAACTTATTTACAGAAAGGAGCAGTTATGTTCACAACAGATAGTCCCTTACCATCATGAGACAAAAGTTGCTGTGTTCACCAACAACTTGACTTTTCTACGGACGACGTCCTCTTGGCACTGCTTACCTCTCCTCCCACAACGTCAGGGAGGAGGCATGGCCACCTCTGAAATATTCCAATCTGATGCTCCTTAAAGGAGTATATACAGATACTGTGGGAGAACTGACTTCCATGTGGAAGTAGATGCAAACCTTGCCACTTCAGGGTATCCGTGTGTTACTTTTACATTCTAAAGTTTGAGAGCATTCATACGCTAGTTTCACGAACAATATTGCATTATACCGTTTGTGAAATGAATGAACAGCCGAACAGGAGACCACACAAGGGAGTCGTGTGTCTCCAGTTAACGAACTGGCAACATTCTAACCGCAGAACATTATTGGTTTGTGTGTGGCCGCCGTTTGTATTACCGAACACGTGGAGGCGGCCATCTTTGCTTACGAACGCCCAGCGGTGTTTGGTCGTCGAGTGCCTGGAACTAAAAACGGCTACCCGACCTCGCAAACATCGCTACACTTCCATGTCATTCATATGCTTAACCCCATTCGTGCAAACAGAACAGCGTTCGACAGATTAAAACTCGTGAACTCGCATATTCCACTAGCCCCATTTCACTGTATAATGTCAATGTGTGTTCGTATGAACCCTTCATTCAAAGGGCTTGTCTATTCTAATGAATGGATCTGAGCGGTATTTTGCCAGATGGTGCGCTCAGATCCCAGCTATTCAATGAAGGGTCTTTCGGACAAATCAGAGTAAATTTGTATAAGTTATAGAATTCGGTGTTAAATGGTATATTTTGCTGTACGGAGAGATAATGCAATTAACAGTATATTCTCGCGCAATTATCTCTCCAGTACAGTAATGCATGATGGGAAATAGCATTGCAGGTTAAGTTTTCCACAGAGTCCACCAGTTGAAAGCCCCTGCAATGCCAGTATGGAAACCCCTTGCATGGGGACTTTTATATAAACGGTGACATTGGAATAAAAGCGCAGTTGACTCCCAAACTATGTGTCGTCTAGTTCTTGGGAAAAAGGGATTGTATTTAAGCTACCTGTACTTTGTATACTGAATCCTGACTACCAGCGGAGATACCGTGGATTACACTACTACTCCGCTACAGAGTCAAACTATATGACATCTTACAGTGGAATAACACCATAACTACTAAACAGGCTGTAGCCAATGCCTAGACTGTCCTTATAATCCATTAACCGTAGTACTTTTTTCTTTCATAAAATAAAATTTAAGTGCAAAGGATTATAGACTATAGATATCGTGCGGAAGCAAAGTGATCGTCACAATTTTGAAGAAGTGCTGAACCAACATGGGACTTTGCATGATGCAGTGAAGGGACGAGTCGGGAAGGCTAGCGATACGTCATTTCCAATACACAAACTCCAGTATCAAAAGAATGAACACATTCCTGCCTTTAGATCTAAGTATGTGTCTACCTTTCTCCTTTAAATAGGAGAACACAGGAGAAGTAATGCACTGATTGAAAAAGTAATGTACCGATTGAAAAACCAGGTGAAACGGTCTCAGAGGAAGGATTTGATCATATAGATTTTTAATGGTTTTCATTTAACCTAAATAAATCCATTTGATGATTCCTTCCCAATACTGCGTTCCAAGTTTGGAAAAGAGGGCAGTCACCCAACATTTGACACCATACCTACAAAAACTAAGCCAGTCATTTATGGGCTCCTAGCCAAGGTGAGCATACATATTTATACATATATAAAAACTATAAATAAGTTTCATTAAAGGAAGAGAAGTGAAAGTTTGATAACCACTTTCCTTTAACCAAAACATGCAAAGCAGAAAACTAGATCGTGACTAGTCAATCCTTATTGCATTGCAACTCATTTCTAAGGACTACTTGGCTGAATACCACCAAGCCAGAGAGGCACAAGATTCTTGATAGGTTCCTGTTGTAGTACAGTGTTTCCAAACTTCAAATGCAATGGATTAAGTCTCAATCTTTAGTAGAAAGTTTTCATACACAAGCAAGTCACCAAAATCCTTTCACCGTGAATGGGCTTTTTGGTATGGAGCACAATCCTACTCATTGTGTAAAACTATTAATAAAGAATATTAACATTTTGAATATCAGGCAAGATAAGAATAGATCAGTCACAATACTACCTTAAATGGATTTGTAGTGGCCATAAGTTTCGTATCCAATACCCTGAAAAGTTTAATTAAAAAAGGCAATGGTCACAAACACAAAAATGAATACCAAATGAAATCAAACTTTGAATCTAAAATGAACCACATTTTCATAGTCAACGTTTACAGGGTTGCTCACATTACATTCTTGACATATGTCACTCTATTGAATTTCACATTTAAAGGAACACTATAGGGTCAGCAACACAAACATGTATTTCTGACCCTATTGTGTTAAAACCACCATCTACCCCCCTGGCTGCTCTAAATATAGTAAAGACTTACTTTTATTCAAGTCTGCAGCTGCTGCCTCTGCCCCCGTCTGCTGACTTCAGCAGAAGTAGTGGTATGAGCCAATCAAAATGCTTCCCCATAGGATTGGCTGAGACTGTGAAGCAGGCAGACCAAGGGCAGAGTCAGCACAAGTCAAGAGACAGATGAATTAACTCAATGCAGCTGTATAAGGAAAGGTCAGTGTCTGCATGCAGAGGGTGGAGACACTAAATGGCAGCGTGGCTTACTCTGCAGAACTGCCCAAGAAAGCACCTCTAGTAGCCATCAGAGTTGCCGCCAGTGGAGGTACCCCTATGCTGTAATTAAACACTGCATTTTTTCTGAAAAGACAGGGTTTACTGCAAAAAGTCTGAAGGGAATGATTCTACTCATTAGAACAAATACAATAAGCTGTAGTTGTTCTGGTGACTATAGTGCCCCTTTAAGGCCAAGTAGCTCAACTAAAAATAGATTACCTGGACAATTTGTAGTTAGGGCTTACATTTTAAACTCCCTTTGAATTCCCAAAAATTCTGACTTCAGTGAAAAACACTGTTAGAATAAAACATGTTTTGCACTTCAAAAGTATCTGGCTTTTATAAGTTTAATTGTTGCATTTGCTTTTATTCTCTGATTTTGACTTTTAATCATTGTCCTACCTCGGAAAGACACAAGTGGTTACTTCCTTAAACTCATTCAATTCCTAAACGGGAATAAGAAAAGAAAAAAAAATAAATAAATAATAATATAACAGAATACTTAGCAGCATGTCAAAAAGCATTAAGTAACAGTCTTCTAAAAATAGATATCTCCAAATGTATTGTACTGCTTAATTATGTAGTTAAACACCCTTTATAAAACATATGTTTTATTTAGAGCCAGTTGCACATTGCCACAACCCAAAAATAAACTGAGAACAAGCAATTGCAACACATATTCCAATCTGTAAGTGTTAAGGCCATACTTTATTTGATACAGCCCAGCCCCAATATAGAAATAAGCACAGACACTTGCGAAAATTAACAAGTTTAAAAACAACTGCAATAATGAAAAGGGTCATAAAATAGACCCACAAATTTGTGGTACAAGTTCTCCCACAGAAGTCTGGAGTGAACAGTTTACCAAAAAGGTATATTTTAAGTATTTCCAAATAAAAAGAAAACTAAATAGGGACCAATGTTGGCATTAAACAGCAGAGCAAATGGTATCCTGTGATGCCAGGCTTAAGTCATAAGTTACTAGAGAGGTATGAAGGTTACTTGCCACTGTGAACTGCAATGTAACCTCTGGGAATGAATAGGGCAGCAACCTGCGCAGCTTGAAAGCCACCTAATGACTGTCATATCATTTGGTTATTACTAGCATATGGGTGCCTGTGGACTCAAACTGTAGTTTTTGGCCGTAGTAATGGTTACCTGATTTTCTAGAGCTAAAAAGAGTCAGAGTGTGGCTGCCCTGATTCACAGAATGCACAGCAACTTGACCAAGAGGGAGTGATTACCATACGTTTTACTGCTGGACCACCAGGGTTTTTTTTGTTTTTTTTTTGATTACCCAGACCGGACCACCATAGCCCTCCTCTCCAAAAAGCTATGAAGGGCAGGGCCAAAACAACACCAGCATTAAACAGCCAACACATGCATAATACACAAAGCCAGCATGCAACATCAAACACATACATTGTGAGGGCGAGACACTCAGGGTTATTCATTAAACTTTGAATTTTCAAAAAATGGAAAAACTGAGGCATAAGTAGGCAGATTTGGAGAATTTTCATGAAAATACAGAGTTTAGAAAATAACCCTAGCAAAGTCCAGGGCTGTAGGCAGGTGCCTTAAATAGAAATTAGTTTGTGTGTCAGGACAGTAGGTTGGGCTATGGCTTTATTTCCTTGGGTAAGTAGATTTGTTGTTTCTATATCCCTGAAAGAGTTTTGTTAGTTTGCAATATCCTGGACTTTCCCTGATCGTTCAGGATTTGAGGGGTCTATATACCCAGTTCTTGTGATTAGTGTAGTTTATATATTTGTCTCAACTATAAAAATACACTATTTATTTGAATTTAACATCTGATCACATGTTCTACAAATAATTTTTTTTCTTTTTTCTTTTTAAGTGCTAAACTAGGGGGGGGAACCTCGAATTATGTACATATATACACACACAAAGTTTGTGGATAGTCGGTTTACTTCTAATTAGACATGCCTTTAAAAACAGTGTGCAGCAAACATATCTTTGCAAAGTGTCGCATTGTAAAACATGATGTAAAGGTAAATGGTTGTGGATTAGGAAATAAAGCATTTTGTATGGACCCTTGGGGAGTGAGAAAGGCATGCACAATATCTATTTTAACGCAGACAGTAGCGTCATCCGCATACCATGAGAGCAGTTTCTAAAAGCAGAATATGATTTAATTTCAATCTAATGGTCAATGTATAGTTTGACTTTAGTTCACTGTAAAATGGGACAATTTTATTTTTATGACCGGTATACAGTAAAGTTAACATGATTAACAAAAACAAACAAAAAAAATAACCCAACAGGAAGCACTGAAACTATGCCATAAAGAGGCAAGTACACAAATGTTGGCAAAAAGGACATAAGGATTAAAACAGTTTCTTACATCAGGCAACAGGCAGAAAAACTGGTGTATAGTGTGCATGATATCCAACAGCATGTTGTGCCCAACCACAAGTTTACCCTGTGTGTAAACAAAAAACAACAATTAGTCTTCAGTGAAAAAATTCAAAATAAAGCCCAAATGATAATTTATCTTTTGATTTAAACTAGACTATTACCTTGCCCTATCTCCTCAACACATACAATTATCTTAAACACAAGTCAATACATAGGAAATACTTACCACCTTCTGATCTGAAGTGGTCATGGTGCTAGGAATCTTTATATGCAGTGTTTTGGTATGAATCCCTGAATATATAGAGATATTTAATTTTGCGGCCAGAGGCATAATTTCACTTCGGGAAGAGAGGGGAGTATAAGAAAGACAAGGGCAACACTGTGCTTCTCTATATTCTTGTTGAACTTCTGATTACTAGAAGAGAGGTGAATTGAACAGACTACCAGCTCCTGTCTGGCAGTGTTACATTGATCAATCTCAGATATATAGTGTTGAAAACGAATAATTATACTTCTATTTTTCTTCTTCAACTCTACATTTTTTTTTGTAAAGAGTGTACCTCTTCTCCAAGCATTCATTAAGACTGCTACATGGGACTCTGTACAAATACCAGTTCTTTCCTCTTCTACCTCTTCACCAGGCTATATAGGTGCAGGAACACACCAACTCCGTTCTTTCCAGAGAGCAATTTTTGTTCAAAAAATGCCCAGGACAGATAATAAAAAAACTGTAGATATTGCTTACAGCAGTGCAGTCACAATAACTGCAATCTTTTTTTTTATAGATTTGTAACTATACTTTGTCTATTCTGTTTTGGCGCAACCTTATCTCCTCTTTTGTTTAGTTTTTACTTACTTGTTGGGCTTAGAGGGAGCCCTACCATTTTAGGTGTCCTGCCTGATTTACATATATTCTACATTTTGTGTTTGGTCTTTAAGAAGTGATCGTTTTCGGTTTAGTTCCAGAAAAGGGATGAGTTGTGCAACTTTGGAACCTACTGGTAACTTCCAGTTGCTTGTTATGTGTAAGAAGGTGGATACCTGGATGATGTCCCAACTGCTTTAGCCATATCTCTATTGGGGGGGTAGGGCTAGTGACAGTCAGGGACCCTTATTCAATATATAAGCCCATAAGATGGTTTAAAATTTGGGGCCATAACAAATCCAAGGAGATTCAGTTTTAATATTGTGTCGCTTTCACTAACTGACCAGTGAGATGCAAATGCGAAAGTACCACGTGCACATTAGACCTCCCCATAGGAAAGCATTGAATCAATGCTTACCTAGAAGTAAAAATCAGATACCAGACCAAATGTCCGTTACAATGCAGTTAGTGCCTCCAGTGGCTGTCTTGGAGACAGCCAATAGAGGCAGACGTAGAGCTTCAATGTAAATATTGCAGTTTCTCTGGACCTGCAATGTTTAACATTGCAGCACAAAGTGCAAAAGGGACCCTTTAAGTGCAACAACTAATGCTGCGTGTTTGGACTAACCAAGTAAGATTTTTAGAACTTGTAATATGTTATATCTTCACTTACTGAGGTAGAGATTGCATGTATAATACGTGAAAATCCAACTGCATCATTAAGCTCTTCCTGCAACAGAAATAATGTTCGATTTAAACATGAAAAAAAAAAGCATCAAGCAAATTTTACACATTGATATTCTTTTTTAAAACAGGGTACTGCAAGTGTAATAACTACAAATAAATGCATTAAAAAAAAGTTGATTCTGTTTCCAGTACATAGGCTAGCAGCAGACAGATCATCCTAAACTCAGAAAAGGCATGACCTATCTGCAATTACATACTACATATTAACTCCTGATGTGCATTTGTTTTTAGGAAACAGTACCAGTTCTAGTCACAGTTCAGGCTGGATGAGTTAAACTGCTCAATAAACTGATAGCTGTACCAGCTGATATGATTTTATTCAAAGCCTTGTTCAGAGATATGATAAGGTTGGGCCTTTCATAGCATGTGTCCAAAAAAAAAAAGTCTCCCTTTAAACTCACAGTACAGTGGAATAAAGCAGTTAAGAATGCTCTTATAATATAAAACCAATAATTAGTGTCTACAGCACTTGCTGCCCATCGAAGAATGACATTTAAAATGAAAAAAAGTTTGAAAACCTTTGCTACAGAATTTTTAAAGGCTGGACATTTAAGCTAGAATTTGATACCTGTTCTTTTGCTTGTTTGTCCTGCTCCATTTTCTTACGTTCTTCGTCATCAACTTTACGGATCACAATGTACCGCTCCTTCTGAAAAATAAGCAATTAGCAGATGAACATTCCAGGCTATCAAAAGGTTTCAGAAGCCTAGCTAAAATAAAATTAAAA
Organism: Pelobates fuscus; assembly: GCF_036172605.1. Classification (NCBI taxonomy): domain Eukaryota; kingdom Metazoa; phylum Chordata; class Amphibia; order Anura; family Pelobatidae; genus Pelobates; species Pelobates fuscus. The sequence goes on from NC_086324.1 coordinate 125,902,379, forward strand.
AAATAGGCATTAGATTAAGCTAAAATTGAAAAATAATAGCTGGACACTTTTTCCAACTAATATTTAATTGCCCTTTGTAATCCTAATTTAAAGGAACACTCCAACACCATAATCACTACTAGGTGATCACAATTAAAGAGTTTGCATCACAAACCATTTCAGTTCTGGCACAGCCAAGAAAACACACTGCATAAGAGGAGTCAGTAAAGTCAGTAACATTGTTTAGTGTCAATGCTTCCACATACAATAGGTTGCTTCCTGATCATTGATTTTCTATTCTCCATTAAGGGGAAGCACCATGACCAATTCAGTGATTTGAAGTGGTCATTGTGCCTGCTGTCTGTATGTGCAGATTTTAGCATCATGTATGCCTGTTTTGCAACTCCACCTTCCAATTACCAGGTAACAGCAACAGTGTACTCCTAGCATAACTACTGTGGGCTGTAGTGGTTTAAGATATTTCATGGAGGTTTTGGGGAAATCTCCATGTTGACTTACCATTCCAGAGACTAAACACCAAAACATGGAAAGATAATAGGGTTACTTTAAGCGTTATTTTGGGGAGCATATTTTACTATGAAAAATTCCCATTGGGCGCTATTCATTTGCCCTCCCCTACATTTTACAGTAAACCCTTTCAGTGCGGCCTTCCACACCTCCATTAGATGTCAGCCAGAGCATTGCACAGTCCAATCAGTGGCTTTACATGGATAGATAAGCCATTGACTGGCCGGTTTCAAAACGCTTCTCTTGGCAGGCTCTGCCTGAAAGAGAAATGCATAAAAAAAAAAGTCTGTCGCTAACATGCAGTACGCACGAACGACGTATGTATTTTATGCACAGCATTGAAATTTGGCAGTAAAGTCATGTGTGCTGGGAGTGTAACTAGCTCCTAGCACAAACGTGCAGATTAATCTGTATGTGCAGCATTTTAAGCAGAAATGCTGTACATACAGATCAAAATCCAACATCCATGACCACTTCAAATCACTGGTCATGGTGGATTGAGTAATCTATAACAAAGTGGTTTTAAAGCACAAACAATGCAATTGCAGTCTCACAATACTCTGCTATTTAAGAGTTAAATAACTATTTATGCGACCCTAGCTACACCGCCTTTGGCGGTCAATCACGAAACCTCAAACACTTCCAGAAAAGCCATCTAACCTATAGAGCCAGCAGAGTGTTTATGTTAGAAGTGGCAGAAGCTGGAAGAGGCCATCTCCTAGCTCAGAGTTGTGAAGCTGTAAATGCCCATTAGAAGCACTGCTCTCTGCCAGCAGCCTCCTGTGTAAAATATCGATCTTACATAAAAGACTGAAGAAAAGCATGACAACATTATTGTAAGCGTTTGATAAAAGTACGAAAGATACGGTAATGTAATGCTATATTTTTATCAATATCTATTTTCACGCGTTTTATAGATTCCTAGTTTGTGCTAACTTAGGTGAGAAGTGCAGTGGAAATTTAGGGAATGATCCTGGGTAACTTCTAATTAGGTCTCCATTTTCACAATCTTTTTGTAAGTTTTTAACATAAAAAAGAAGATATTTTTAGTTGCTACTTGGCTCCAGTAATTTGCAGAGGTCATTCAGTTCCGGTTTTCTGAATTAACTTGTAAGCAAACCACTGCTTCAGCAAGCAGCCAAGTAGAAGTGTATTTCAAGCAGGATTCTGCTGCTAATTACAACTATTCGTTTAGACAAACAATACTACCCATATGGCTCAAGTTTACTTATACTAAGCGGTCATTAAGTAGCAGCAACTTTGTGCAAATACACACACCCCTCTCTATCTCCAGTTATTTCCTAAACTTAATGTAATATGTGTAGAACCGCACTCACTCCATCACTGAGCCAGGGTGCTTCTGTACTGCAACCAAACACCAGATTCCCAAGTAGTAACAAAGATGAAAAGAGGTTCAGGCACTCCTTGGTTCAAGAAAAGCACTTTATTTGGAACCACAACAGCAACGTTTCGACCCTAAGGTCTTTGTCAAGCAAACAGCAGTCTTTAGTAGGAGTGTACTACATTTCATCTGGTTTTAATCAACTTGTATTACCCCACAGTGCCTCCTCTTTTTTCTTCTGTATCCCATAACACAAATGCCATAATAAAAGCAAGATTTACAAAAAAAAAAATTTTAAAAAAAATTACCTTATCGGTTTCCAGAGTCTCAACATGGATACCTCTTGGATATCTTAAAAAAAAAATAAAAAATAAAAAAAAAATTATAAATAGATGGATATTATATTTCATGTTGCTCATTGTCAAGTATACATACTCGAGAATTAAATAAAGGGCAAAATGTCCTTCAGGATTAATAATTTTACAGCAGCCCATAACCAAGGTTTAAGGTATGCTCTGAATACACTTTTCACTGGAATGGTGGTCAAGGTTTGTTGGATATAATGCAAATTAAATTAATTTAAGATTAAAACTATTTTAGGTTACTAACTTCCCTAACAAGTGGAAAAATAAATAAACCTATAATACATGTACAGAGATCACTTGTAGTAGTTCAATTGTAACAGACATAACAGTCACAGTGCTAACGGACACTTTTTTTTTTTAAATTAAAATTACAAAAGGTCATACTTTGCAACACGTTTTAGAGCCTTTTAAAAATTGCATAGCCCTGCTGTCTTGCAGACCTACACCAATTTTACAGTAGAGCACGCACAGTCTTTTATAACTGCCAGATTATTTTGGTGTGTCATGTATAGTGGTACGTTTGGAGAAAAATAAATCCATAAATCATGCAGAATCAAAGAGTCGCAGAAAGGATCTGATTACAAATCGAAGAAACAAAGAGGAAAAAACCAAAAACAAACCAAACACATACTTAACATAAAGAGCCCGTTTATAGGAAAACAAACATTAACAATAAACAAAGTGCTACTTTAAAGTGTTTAGTTCTTTCCCCTCCCCCCCCCCCCCCCCCCCCCATTTTTAAAAGATATACAAGTCCCATTCAAAAGCATATTTTACACAATGATGCGATTTGTGAAATGTGTATTTAAACTTACTTCCAGTTTAGTGTCTGGTAGATAAGCTTCCGCTGATATCTAAAATGGGGATTGAAGAATTGTTAAGGATTAGTAAAAAATAAAAAAATAAACATAGTACAGAATCAGGTCAAAAACACAAACACGCAAAAAAATATGCACAACTGTACCACATATGTTCCTGAAACGTTCTTGTTCTTTAACCCTAATGTGTTACCAACTGATAGAATTGGAAAACAAAATGAAAAATGAAAATACTAACCCAGTGCAAGGCTCTAAATCTAAGCTTTTTCTTTCTTCATCTTTTAAAAAATCGTCCACACGTTCACTGGAAAGGTAAAAAGAATACAGTACAAATAAATGATTGCTTCAGAATTTTGGACACTGAAACATAAGAGAAGAGATATAGAAAAGTTACTAGTGTATTTCTACTGACACTCAAATCAATGGACGGTGTTTTTTTTTTTTTTTTTTTTTTTTTTTAAAATAACTTTTTAAACAAAAGCATAGGCCATGATCCAAAAAGGATGACGGACCAGACACCAGCCAAAGACTGCAGTTTTAACCTTGTGGGTCTCATCAGCATGGTGCTCTAGTCTGAAAGTTGAAATCTCTTTTAGAGCATATAGTAAAGTACCTAAGGGTTTGTGCTTAAAATAGCACCTGTTGCTAAGGCTAGCTGCAGTATAAACATGATGCCTGTTTGTGCTTATTCGCATGTCAAGACTGGGAAAGTTGTGGAACCAGAATTTCTCAAGTTTCTGTGCCAGAGGAGGACTTTTTAAAGCCCAACTTGAGATAAGCAGGTGATTCATAACAAAGTTTTTTTTTTAATTGCACTTTGGGAAATTTTACCATGTTTAGTCTGACAACATTTTCTATTACATACACATATAGATCAATGTTGGTACACAAGAAAGGGAAGGTGCACACAATACCAGTAAGGTGAAAACCAGCTCTGACACTTAAGTGAAGGAACCCCTTAACCTTCACAACACAAGTAAAACATGCAAGTAAAACAGAAATAAGTGGAGCTTAAGGTTTACCTTAATAAACAGTAATATGATAACGGTGGACAAGGTAAAATTGCAATGATTTGGGAAATATTTCCTCCTGGGACTCTTTGCAGGTTAAGGTTAAATAGGGCCCTTGAATGAGGCACCTGTGACAGGGAGGGGTGCAAAGCTTTGCACCCCTCCCTGTCACAGGTGCCTCATTCAAGGGCCCTATTTAACCTTAACCTGCAAAGAGTCCCAGGAGGAAATATTTCCCAAATCATTGCAATTTTACCTTGTCCACCGTTATCATATTACTGTTTATTAAGGTAAACCTTAAGCTCCACTTATTTCTGTTTTACTTACATATAGATCAATAACAGATTGTTTTTCATAGTATATCTATGTAATTTGTGAATTTATAGATCCTCACTGACAGCATAAACATATTTTCCAAAGCCAATGCACATAAACAAAAGTTTTCAACAATAGGACATGTCAAAGATACACAAACATTAAAGTCACTTATAATACAAAATGTGACATACAGGATCAATGTGAAAGTGGCCCTAATGTAAAGCTTGCAGTCTAAAAATTGGTTTAAAATATACATATATTAAACTGCCTGTCCCTGGTTTGATTTTAAACAAGTGTTGATTCCAAGATGAAATGGATGCAAGAACCAAGAAAAAGGGCACGTATATGGTGGGAAACTTCCAATAGCTCCACTAAGCCAACAATGCAGGACTTAAAATAACACTATAGTCACCTAAATTACTTTAGCTCAATAAAGTAGTTTTAGTGTATAGATCATTCCCTTGCAATTTCACGGCTCAATTCACTGTCATTTAGGAGTTAAATCACTTTGTTTCTGTTTATGCAGCCCTAGCCACACCTCCCCTGGCTATGATTGACAGAGCATGCATGAAAAAAACAACTGGTTTCACTTTCAAACATATGTAATTTACCTTAAATAATTGTATCTCAATCTCTAAATTGAACTTTAATCACATACAGGAGGCTCTTGCAAGGTCTAGCAAGCTACTAACATAGCAGGGGATAAGACAATCTAAATTAAACAGAACTTGCAATAAAGAAAGCCTTAATAGGGCTCTCTTTACAGGAAGTGTTTATGGAAGGCTGTGCAAGTCACATGCAGGGAGGTGTGACTAGGGTTCATAAACAAAGGGATTTAACTCCTAAATGGCAGAAGATTGAGCAGTGAGGCTGCAGGGGCATGTTCTATACACCAAAACTGCTTCATTAAGCGAAAGTTGTTCAGGGTACTATAGTGTCCCTTTAACTTAGAAAAGCTAATGGAAGCTCCTACTTAGGAACTTCTGTCTGTTGGCTGATAGTGGAGGTGGAACACAGAACATGGAGGGCCCCAGGTAAGATATCAAACCATTTGAAAAGCTCATGCCTCATTATAGGCTATTCCTGAAACGTGCAAACAGCTTATAAATGCAGTTAACATTTAAAGTTTTTTTTTTTATGGAAACAAATGCAAAGAGGAACTTACACATTTTTGTCAATAAAATCCTTCTGCTCCTCTGGGATGTTAATGGGTGTCTTTGGAGCATTTGGAGAGATATAGGATAGTGAACCTGCGCCATTCGACTGGGATCGCTTCTCTTCATACTGCTCTCGTAGCTGTCTTTCCTCCTCTTGATTTAAATATGAAATTCCTCATATAAAAAAATAAAAAGTATAAAAGACAAGTCTAAACTGCACAAAATAATCCCCATCTTTATATATAGGTTTCTAAAGGCCAACTTACCATTACGAAAAACTTTATTAAAATCAAAACCTTGGTTAGCCAGAAAGTCTATACTTGAGCTCTGTGAGAAAGCGTAAAAAAAATAAAAAAAAATACAATAATACAAAAGTAAACATTTCACAGTGCTATTAACAGCAATTGTAACATAAGCACATTGACACATTTAGGATTCTATGCCAAGGATTGTATTCTTGAAACCCAAACTGCCCACAGAAAAGGGTAGACCCCAAAATGCGTTTACCATTACTTTGGCACTTCTGACTTTATCACGAATATCAATTTGTAGTGACTTTGCATTCCCTAAATACAGGCACACAGCATTACAGCGATGTTGTGAAATTTGTAAGCATGAAGTATTTTACAGCACAAAATGAGAATTTGTTAAAAGAGCTACCATACTTGCACATAATATTTGCCAAATATTTCTAAAGTAATATGGCTCAGAAGAAGCACTTTTCAGATTAAGCCTGGAATTTTTCTGGTGCACCTGTCAATCTCATAATGGGCAGTTAATCATCATCACTGTTAAACAACTTCTTTAAAGAAGACATTTTTCTAAATATTAGGATGTTTTATACAGGGTTTTGAATCTCCCTACATACGACCCAATTACCTCAAGTTTCTGTAGCAACATGTATTGCAGAAGAATGTAAGTTTAGCAGTAATACCGTGTGTATTCAAAGACATTTGCATGTTTTTACCGGGTTTTCCCCAAGAAAGGGTAGGAATATGGATGTGCGTTTTCCCCAAGAGAGGGTAGGAATATGGGTGTGCGTTTTCCCCAAGAGAGGGTAGGAATATGGGTGTGCGTTTGACCAGTGTCAACAGCTAGGGCAGGTTTAGACATCAATGAACTGAAGTAAACATTGTCTTTGAAGTAAGTCCGGGACACTAAAAGCTGTAGCAACACTTACAAGCCCCTCTTATCAGGGAGGCAAATACATCATTCCCTACACATTGACTATATGCTAATATAGAGATTACAGTGATCCTTTAAAAATGTGTTTTGTATAAAGATTTCCTAAAATGGGAAGATCTCCAACATGGAAGCCAATGTTCTTAAGCAGAACAAAGAAATGGCAATGTTACAGTCTGTCATATGATCTACTAAAGTAAAGCAGCTCTGTTTTCATAAACAAGACAAAATACTGATTATCTGATTATTTTGGGTTGTGTGTAAGCAATAGAGTAGAAATACATTACCGGTACTTATTCTCGTGTCAATGGAACGCGTCGGTTATGCAAAGACTAAAATATTTAACACTATACAGTTTTCACATAAAGTGGCTTAAAATGTAATAAAACATGAAATACCTGACAAACAAACTTCTTATCTGGGGAATTTCTGTTAAATGGCTTGGGAAAAATATAAAAATTAAACGATTTCATCAAATATCTGCAAAACAAAAGAGGAAAATATACTATTAAGGTATGATCACTTGGCAATAATTACAATTTAAACACCACACAAAAACATTACATACTTGGCTTCTGTGTTATCGTAGCTAAACGTGCATAGGCCAAACTGAAAGAGTAAAAAGTCCATTGAATGCTGCAAGAAAAACAAATTTAAAAATAAGTCGTGAACAGGTATTTGTCAGGTACAATACAAGGCTTAACATAGTTTGAATGACTCTGGGGAAAAAAAAAAAAAATAATAATATCTTAATTTTCTAAAAGATCCAAACGATGAACTATACATTTTATCTAGAACTAAAAATCAGATTTACAGAAATTATTTCAGGTAGCAAGATATAATTACCATGCACTTCTGAGAAACACCAGCTTTTTTAATAAAAATGTGCCAATTACAAAGAAATATCTGGCTTGAATCACAAGTTAGATCTTGGTGATTGCTTCATCTCAGAAATGTAAGCATACATCATCAGGACACACATGGTTTGTTAATGGAATTAAAAGTATTTGCTTGTTAGCTAGTGTAAATGCAGGTTAAGAGGACTGAAAGCAACATAACCACTGTAGTGGAAATGCTGCTAGGAGTGCCTTGGCAATTCCCCCCACCACCCATGTAAGTAGCCAATTTGATTAAGAAGGGTTTGACCTCGTACCTGGGGTTTCCTGATGGCTGCTGCATGCCTCTTCTATTCTACTATGGAGCTAGAAACTCTGGCTGAAAGTGACAGCTAATTGTCTGAGCTACGCCCTGCAGTTTAGCAGAGTTCCCAGCTCTCAGAGGCAAAACCTGGTGGACCCCAGGTAAGAAGTCAAACTGTTCTTTGACAACTTACAATTGGGGCGGGGGGCAGGGCACCATAACCACTACATCATTATGTAGTAAGTATGATGCCAAATAATGTGTAATATATATTTAGATACAAACCTACCTTTTTCAACTTTTGATATCTTTCTTCTGGTGTGTCTAAACCATTTGTTAAAGTGCTAACAGATGGACCATCACTGATTCCTAAAAGAAAGCACAATACATTCTCAGTGAAATTTGTTTGGGATTTAAAAATAAAAAGGAATTACTAGATGGCACACAGCACAATCAGATTCATTTTTGTGGTTCTTTGTTGAGCTCATTTGCATATGCCTACCCAGAATCCCTTGCAGCAGTGAGAGCACTGTTAAAGTGAGATTTCTGCAGGAAAAGCAAGTCTTCTGGCTTGACTGGTGTGTGTGTGTGTGTGTGTGTGTGTGTGTGTGTATGTGTATTTGTGTTTAGCAATGTATTAACTAGATATAGATATATATTAATATCAAAATACAGTTAGAATAAAATTACATCTATACAATTTTTTTTATGTTTATAATATATTATATATACACAGGCGTGTGTAAATTTACACAAAGCTTAGTATGACATTTTTAAGATTGATATAGATATATATATATATATATATATATACACATACACCAATCTCTATATCAATCTTAAAAATGTCATACTAAGCTTTGTGTAAATTTACACACGCCTGTGTATATATAATATATTATAAACAAAAAAAATTGTATAGATGTAATTTTATTCTAACTGTATTTTGTATTCTGTATATATATATATATATATATATATATATATATAGAGAGAGAGAGAGAGAGAGAGATCTCAATCATGTATAGATATAGATATAATGTGTATATACTTATTTTTTATGTAACATTTTTTAATAAATAAAAAAATAAAAAATTTCACCAGCAAGGAAATTGCCTGTCAGTTCAGGCAATCCCCCTGCAGGCAGCACTGTGGCTGCCTATTGCGGCCATGTGACCGCTCTCTCAGACAATAACTTTCCAGACAGTCCCCCCAGACGGAGAGGGACGGCGGCGATTGGGTAAGTAAATAGGAATACCGCGGACGGACTATGTATGCGATCCTGGAGGGGGGTTAATACATAGATTTTTTTTTTATCTTCCCTGAGTACCTAGACCCCTTAAGGCACTCAGGCAGAGCATCGGAAGCCTGCCCGATGGTGTGAAAATTTACTTTGATTCCAAGGTTCAAGCTTATAGGTGTCATATTAAATATCCTATATTAAAATTGGCTAACTTGGACTCAGGAAATGCTTAATGTTTAAAACGACACTTAAGACCATGTATGTCTAGTTCTGGGAGCAGATAGCCCCCACCTGAGCTGTCTCTCCTAAATCAGTCTGTTCTCTCTCTCTTGGAACTTCTCTGTTATATGTACATGACGTTCATCCCTATGTCTTTTCTGTACTCCTTTCACTCCCTTCCTACTACTGTCCTATGAGTATTTGCACGCAAGCACTTACTTTTTAATGTAGAAAAACAACTGACAAAATAAAGGTCAGAGGCTTATTTTGAATACCAATAGGTGTCTGAATTCATGCTCCTCCAAATGCACTTGAAATAATAATTTGGGCTCACTTGAATATACCAAAGATCACATTAAATCTATATCAATGGCTTCAGATGCTCTGCTACATTGCTGGGTGCCACGTGGGGTAGCCCGGAAGTGATCACTCATGGGGAGCGATCACCAGGTGGCCCGGCAATCAAGAGAAGTATTGCAGGATGCCTTGACATCAAGACATTGCTGCAATACCCTTAGAGCATCTGGAAGCGCTCACATTTGCTGCGGACGTACCAGGAATGTCCGAAGTCGTTAACGACCGTTATTTTGTCGGATGTACCTGGTACGTCAGCAGTCACGAAGGGGTTAAAGGTAAGCTATATGCACCCAGACTACTTCAACTCATTGAAGGGGTTTTGTGTGCCCTGTCCCCTTAATCCTGCAATCTAAAACATTGCAGTTTCAGAGAAACAGCCACTAGAGGCGCTTCCTGCAGTTTCAGTGAGTTTGACTTGTGAAACAAAGCTGGACGCCCTTAAAGGACCACTCTAGTGCCAGGAAAGCATACTCGTTTTCCTGGCACTAGAGTGCCCTGAGGGTGCCCCCACCCTCAGGGACCCCCTCCCGCCCGGCTCTGGAAAGGGGTAAAAACGTACCTTTTTCCAGCGCTGGGCGGGGAGCTCTCCTCCTCCTCTCCGCCTCCGTTCCTCCCCGTCGGCTGAATGCGCACGCGCGGCAAGAGCTGCGCGCGCATTAAGCCGGTCACATAGGAAAGCATTCTTAATGCTTTCCTATGGACGCTTGCGTGCTCTCACTGATTTTCACAGTGAGAATCACGCAAGCGCCTCTAGCGGCTGTCAGTGAGACAGCCACTAGAGGAAATAGGGGAAGGCTTAACTAATTGATAAACATAGCAGTTTCTCTGAAACTGCTATGTTTATAAAACAATTAGTTAACCCTAGCTGGACCTGGCACCCAGACCACTTCATTAAGCTGAAGTGGTCTGGGTGCCTAGAGTGGTCCTTTAAGTTTTGCATGAGAACGTCCAACATTTTCAAATCCCCCACAGGAAAACAGATTTCCAATGGGGAAGGCATAATGCACAAAGTGCTTGCGTATTAGGTTCCCCCCCCCCCGCGCCGACGTCCAACGGGGTGGAGACAGAGTTCAAAGGGTTAATAACCCTTTATTTGGCGTTGGGGGTAAGAAGAACACAGCTTTGCATTCCTTACAGTGTTCCTTTAAGATTTAGTAGTTGAAAATGATTTTGATAAATTGTAGGAAGTACAATACACTGACAAATGGCTTCTCTTTTTAAGCACTTTATGCATGAACGAAGGTCTAGGATGAAGCAACGTTGTCCTGTTGACAAATCACAAATTCAGGAGAGGCCAAATTTAAGATGAAACGTGTGTGGATGCTAAGACTCCCACCACTCTCACTCCGCATATTATATCAGAAGGCAAATAATACCTGAAGAAATTGTGCCATTCCGACTACACTAAAACGGGATGCCGGGCACTGCAAGGACTTTCTCAAATCCGGATTAGAGGCTGTATCGATCGATACAGTGAAATGCAAAAGAGAGACCAGTCAATTTATGCACTGTGAAAATTTTTGTGTTTTTAAACTCAATACATTGAATTGTTAATTTTTAGTAAAACACTCAGTCTAAATTTTTTTGTTTTTTTTTTTATCTATACTTCCTTTACATGTTCAATAGAACCTGTGAGGAATTGAACAGCTGCTCTATGAAGACAAGAATTAAAGGAATAAATCTGTTTCATCATCAAAGACTTCCCTAATGAATTGTGCTATCTAGGCACATATAGTTATATTTAGTAACAAGTGTCATTTTGTGCATTGTGTGTATCATCTGTATCTTGGAAATGTTATACACTTTGTATAAGTTACTTCCATACACTTTCTTTATGAACAATGCCATCCAGGCACATACGTTAATCACTTTTGTGTATAAAGTGTACCATCTCGGGCTGGGAAATGTATGTACTCTGTACGTTTTGCTTCGATCAGTGTGGCTTGGTAGTTATAATATATTTTTAATCATAAGTTATAGTTACTTGCATAACATTTTTTACAGTCATACTGTTTTAACCCATTAAAGTTGAACAGATGAAGAGACAAGCCTTTTTGGAAACCTTATGTTGCAGCGATTTCTTAAGGTGCATAGACCCCAGAGATTCTAGGTTAATTCCCAAAGCAGATAAAAATCCTGAATCTATGCGTGCGTTCCAAAAAGCACAGGCTTGCCGCCTGTTCAACAATTACGTGCCTCCCAGGACCAGAAAGAACTGACGTATGACATGCTAATTTCAATTATTTTTTGCTAGGAGACTACCCGTCATTAGTATTTAGTTAATCGTTTAATGTATTGCCACAATCTGACCGTATCCACAGTTTTCCAGTACAGTGGGACCTTGGTTTACAAACGCCTCGGTTAACAATTTTCAGTTTACAAATGAAGATACATTGAAAATAACGCCTCGGTTTACAAATATTTTTCACAATACAAAGCAAGTTTCCCCAGGATGCAATGCACCTGGAAGGTTTATAGCCCCGCCCCCTGCATGCTGGAGCCTGTGGGTAACACGTGGCATTGAGTGTGGAGGTGTTGGAGCGGATTTTGCACCGAGTTATGGAGCCATTCTGGAAATTGTTTGCAGTTGTTTGGGGACTTTTTGGTGCATTTCTCCAGCTGTGGAAAGGTAGGGAGCTGAGCTTCGTCGTTTGCATGTATTTTATTGTGTGTTCTGCATTGTGGGTTGGTTTCCATGCCAGCTCATTTTGACTTTTTTTCTGACCTCCAGAACGGATTAATTGGTTTTCAATTAATTCCTATGGGAAACCGTGTTTCGGTTTACAAGTGTTTCGCAATAAGAAACGTCCCGGAGAACGCATTAAATTCGTAAGCCAAAGTTTCTCTTAGACAGAAAATAATTTTGGAACAAACCTCTACTACAAGTAGTCCCTACTTTGTGTTATGGTTGAAAGAGAAATAGATCAGAAAAAAATAAAAAGATTGTGAAAAAGGACGAGTATAGGAAACAATAGGAGAAAGGTAAGCTTGAGGAATTAACGCCACTTTAAATCGCTTTGTTTAAGCAGCACTAACCACACCTCTCCTGGCAAACACACTATTATAGGAACATGCAAGTAAGCTTGCACCACTTTTTTTCCAGGCATGCAAAAATGTAATGATATTCACAAGAATAGTAACAGACTCATCAACTAGCTAATCAAATCGTACAAATAAAAGTTAGGTTTTTTTGGGGGGTTTTTTTTTAAGTAGTCAGAATAAGAAGGTAGTAGATTTGACCAACACAAACCTGAAAATTCTCCATCAATAGCCAAGAAGTCTGCCTCTTCAATCGCTTGATAAACTTTTGGCAACTGGTCTTTAAAATCTTAAAAATAGAGATTATATATCATGGAAAGAAATCTTAATGCAGAATAGTAATAATACTTTTAAAAAGCTTCAGTTTGAAAGACAAACAGTTAAACACACACACACACGCACAGTTGCAGTCAAAGAAACCCTCAGCAAAACCCTGAGAAACCCTCAATGAGTAAGTCAACTGGTCTGATTTGCTGTCATTTTTGTCTAAAGGGAACAGACTATTTCTGATATGCTCAGCAGGAAAGGCCATTTGGTGCCCTCTTGAACACTCAGTAAGATACGTAACAATATAAAAGCATGTATATACATGTAAGTGGTCAAGGTGCTTGAAATATTACTTTAACCTTCATTGTCTACGGCTAAATCAACCTAATTAAATATTGATCACAAAACACGGCTTCCACTGCAATTTTAAAAGGGAAATCTGGCTAGTGAAAAAGCAGGTGAATTCCAAGGATTCTTTTGAAACAAATGAGCAACAAGATAACCTCTATCCTCATCCCAAGCAGGAATGTGAGCTGAGCATCAGTATATCCATATCACACCACCCATCAAATTGGAGATTTACTATAAGACTGATCTATTTGTTGGGTCCCAATAATGGGCCAGGAGTCCCCCACTCAACGTGAGAGCCCACCAACTCAGAGAAGGGTAGCAATACTGACTTGGGAGGATAAAAAGTATAAAACTAAAAGATAGGTTAAAATAAATAAATTATACACCACTGACATTTGCAATGCTCAATTATTTTAAAGACAAATGTATTTGCAAAATCCACACAGCACATGCGCAAAATAAATAAATGGAATGCAGATTGTTGAGTCTACCCTGTCACTTGTTGTAAATAGCCGCGTGTGATCAGCATTAGCCCACATGGCAGTGTACACAGTGTATGTGATCAGTATTAGCCCACATGGCAGTGTACACACTGTGTGTGACCAGCATTAGCCCACATGGCAGTGTACACAGTGTAAATAGCGGTGTGTGTGACCAGCATTAGCCCACATGGCAGTGTACACAGTGTAAATAGCTGTGTGTGACCAGCATTAGCCCACATGGCAGTATACACAGTGTAAATAGCTGTGTGTGTGACCAGCATTAGCCCACATGGCAGTGTACACAGTGTATGTGATCAGCATTAGCCTACATGGCAGTGTACACAGTGTGAGGGGCTGGCTTACATTGATAACAGATACATAAATAGAACACAGTGAATGATAATTACTGAGCCTGCGAATTAATACAAGTGACAAACCCTGGCTCAGTAATTAGCATAGCACACAATGCAGCAAGGAGCCCAGATACAGACACATTAATAACATGTCAGCGTGCTCCCTCCACATTACAGGACACAGGCTAATTATTCTGCTAACATGCATGCTCAGTGACTCCCATAACATGCAGTATGTGACATATCGATATATATATAGAATGACAGATGGCCACTCACTGCTCCTGGTGATTTCCATTATTGCAAACCTTACACCAGCAGTGCCTGCCAAGATGCCTGAACCCGGTGGCCCTTTAACTCCTCCCCGGGGTATCACTTCCGGTTCTCAGGTCCTCAGTCCGACTCCAGACAGCTCAGAATCCCCCACCCGCTGAGCAGGGCGTGGCTACGACGTGACAACCAATCCGTGTCTCGCATTTCCAGGGAGGCGTGGCTAACCTTGCTGTCGGCATCGGCTCCGACGTTTTTGCAGTCGCATGTCTAAAGGTTGCTTATACGCTTTAGTTATTTGTGCATTGTTTCCACATTGCGACTAATAAAGTTTCAAAGTTCAGTTTTTCCGGGTGCTTTAAGAAGAAAGAAAAAAAACATGCAAAATCGAAAGAGAACATTTTGCAAACTTGAATGAGTGTAACAGTAGAAGCAATTGTTATATAAAATAAATTGTATCTGACTGGTCCATGTGTTTTAACGTATTTAATTCATATCGGATGATATTCATTATGAGCCATTCCAACCATTTACTGTAGTTTATAGACAATATTATACACGGGGAATAATAGTAGAATTGGATACAGACCTCTTTAAAGTCATGTAACTTTTTTTTAGCATGCTTAACCCCTTAAGGACCAAACTTCTGGAATAAAAGGGAATCGTGTCCTTAAGGGGTTAAAATTACTCTGATTTTTATTTTTTGTAAATAATGCTTATTCTTAGTTATACATAAGCAAACGTAGGGATTAAGTTTCCTCGTGAATAACCCTCAAAAGTATATCGCCCAAGGCTCCCTGATTAGGAGAGACAGTCCCTAGTATGGTCACAATAGTGAAATGTAGCGAAATAGCTAGCTGAGGCTAGTACACAGTCCTCTTTTACTGTAGGGGAGCGTGGTGAGTCAAGAAAAAATATGGGTAAAAAATAGTGTCTATTCTGTAATCTGCTGGCCTCATAGCTGTTTGGAGAGGCTTACTTGAGGGCATGTCTCCCCCCCCCCCCCCCATATCAGTATTTAGGGCCCCCACCCGCCACTCAGGGGTGGGGCCCGGGGGGAGTAAAATAGGTCCCTCCCCCTTATTTTACTTTAGGGCCCCCCACCCAGGGCCGGTGCAAGGATTTTTGCCGCCCTAGGCAAAAATTTTTTGCCGCCCCCCCATATGTCCAGCCCATCACAATGCCCCGCCCATATGCTCTGCCATATGGGCCAACGCCAGTCTTCACAAAGTGTCTTATCTGAAAAGACAGTGTGTTTACATTAGAAAGCCTACAGGCACAGGCTATAGACACCAGAACCACTACATTATGCTGTAGTGCTTCTGGTGACTATAGTATCCATTTAATGTGAGGTAAATTAGAGATTAGTGCCACTAATAATATATTGGATTGCCTACTTACCACCAGATGAGGACAAGAGGCTGATGATGGGCTCAGTCTGGCTCCACAGGTCTGGTGTAGAAGAGGCTCTCTAGAGACTGTTTTTAACAGTGCTCACAACAATTAACGAACAGGAAGCAGCTCCATTTTTTAGGGCCCCTTACACAGCTCAAGGTCTGGGCCCCCAGGGGGCATACGCCTACAATGCCCACCCATAAATCCACCTACATGGCCCATCCGTGAGTTGGGGATGTTTTATGTGTGCAATTTGTGTAAGGGATGTAGTGTGTTTATAGGGGATGTAGTGTGTTTTTGCTTGTAAGGAATGCATTGTATGTTTCTGGGTGTGTGTGTGTGTGTGTGTGTGTGTAAGGGGTGCAAGGTTTGTTTCTGTGTATGTAATTGAATGCAGTGTGTGTCTGTAAGGGGTGCATTAATTATGTAAGAGAACGTAAGGGATGAATTGTGTGTTTCGGGTGTGTCTGTGTGTGAGTAGGAATGCATTGTTTGTTTCTGTGTGTGTGGGGGGGATGCATTGTGTATGTGTGTAGTGTAAAAGAGAGGGTTTGTGGGGTAGGATAGGGTCCTTATCCCCCCCTCCCTCCTATAGTGCTCCTTATCCCCCCTCCCATAGTGCTCCTTATCCCCCCCTCCCATAGTGCTCCTTATCCCCCTCCTCCCATAGTGCTCCTTATCCCCCCCCCCATAGTGGTCCTTATCCCAACCATCCCTCCCCTAGTGGTCCTTATAACCCCCCATCCCTCCCCTAGTGGTCCTTATACCCCCCCTCCCCTAGTGGTCCTTATACCCCCTCCCTCCCTTAGTGGTCCTTATACCCTCCCCCAGTGGTCCTTATACCCCCCTCCCCTAGTGGTCCTTATACCCCCCTCCCTTAGTGGTCCTTATACCCCCCCCCCTCCCTTAGTGGTCCTTATACCCCCCCCTCCCTTAGTGGTCCTTATACCCCCCTCCCTTAGTGGTCCTTATACCCCCCCTCCCTTAGTGGTCCTTATACCCTCCCCCCCCTCCCTTAGTGGTCCTTATACCCCCACCCCCTCCCTTAGTGGTCCTTATACCCCCCCCCTCCCTTAGTGGTCCTTATACACCCCCCCCCCTCCCTTAGTGGTCCTTATACCCTCCCCCCCCTCCCTTAGTGGTCCTTAAACCCTCCCTCCCTCCCTTAGTGGTCCTTAACACCCCCCCCCTTAGTAGTCCTTAACACCCCCCCCCCCCTTAGTGGTCCTTACCCTCCCCTCCTGCCCATGTAGCGTGGCCGGGCGGCGCGGAACGCGGGACAGGAACCATTGTTTCCTGTACCCGGCCGCCGGCGGAATGACAGGAAATGCTCACTGAGTGAGCACTTCCTGTCATTCCGCCGGCGGCCGGGTACAGGAAACAAAGGTTCCTGTCCCCGTTCCGCGCTGCCCGGCCACGCTACATGGAGACCGGCAGGAGGGAGCGCTCTGCGCTTCCCTCTTGCCGGTCACTCAAACCCGGCCGCCCTCACACAGCAGTGCTGCGCTGCCTGGGGCTTGCTAAAGCGCTCAGGCGGCGCAGCATGAGGAGGCGCACCGGGGACAGGGATCCGGCGCCCCCTAGTAAGTTGCGCCCTAGGCGGCTGCCTAGGTCGCCTTACAGGTGGCGCCGGCCCTGCCCCCACCCGTCACTCAGGAGTGGGGGCTGGGCGGGAGGACAATAGGCTTCCCCCATATTGGTATTTAGGGCCCACATCCGCTGCGCAGGGGTGGGGGCCGGGGGGTCAATAGGTCCCCCCTTCAGTTTTAAAGCCCCCACTCGCACAGCACGGGTGGGGGCTCGGGAGGGGGGACACAGGTTGTTTTTTATTTTACAGTGAGCAGCCACAGCAAGGTTTTCCTCTTGTGTCTAGTTGGCCATGACATGTCCTTAAATATTTTCAGGGTTTCATATTCTTCTGCGCCATTTTTACTTCTTATAGCTTTCATTATTTGAGTCTTGAGTTTTAAAGAAGCGCAGCATATCAACATATCTCTTGGAAAATGGTCTGGGATACTTCTCGGTTTATTTACTCAATGGCATCTTTCGATTATAGGTATTCTGGTGCCCCATTCCACATCTAGATGTTTGATAAAATCTTTTTTGTATGGCTCCAGGTTTTTTGTAACTACTTGCTCTGATATTCTTAAAGTCTTAAATTGTTCCGTCTTGATCTATCTTCCAAGTCTATCAATTTGTTCTCCATTTCATGTTATTTTTCATTCTAGTGCCAGGTGTTCTTCTTTGTGGACTTTTTCCCCGTGTTCCATCGCATTTAGTTTTTCTTCTGTTCCTCGTATTCGTACATTAAGAGTTAATGATACCGGAGAAACTGACGGAAGCCAAGCACAGAGAGATGGACACAGGTTTCTTCAGGAAGGAAGAGATTCTTTATTGGATCACCGATCGGGACTCAGAGGGACTAATGTCACCAAAATACAGCAAGTTCTGAGCCCCGGACAATAGTGCAGGCTCCTTATATAGGCACATAACTCCTCCCATATTAAGCTCCACCCGCACATTCTCTTGACCAATCAATACAAATAAGAATTAACTTCCTGCTTGACCGCATGGCCTGTCCAGCACAATGGAGGAGGGGAATACTACATCCTGTATTTTTGCACATGCTCCGTACACTACTGATCGTATCTTGCCTCGTGCAACCAACTGATCGATACGTCAGCATATGCACGTACACATGCCACGTGGTAATCTCGGCCTACTAAATTTATTTTTACCGAGATTCCACCACATTCCCCCCTTTGATGCCTCTTGATATTTCACAATTACTTGAGGCATCACTTAACCTTAGTTTGCATACACCGCAAGTTACCTTGAACCAGACCAGACTTATCTTATGATGTGAATCTTCAACACTCATCTTCCTGCATTGGTTCTCCCTGATCTAGAGCCTTATATTTATAAATTGCCATTATCTGTGCAGCAGCCTTCCTCTCTGCTATATTTTCTATCAGGCTTTGCACAGACCTAACTACTAAGGGTATAAGACACGGCAGGAGTAGACACAACATTAAAATCAGTAGGACTCCACCTACCACTGCCTTAAGCCCTCCAAACCACTCATACCAGCTACCAAACCAACTACTTGGATTATACCCTTTCCATACCTGAGTAGGCACATGCGCTAGTTTAACCATATGGCTAGTAAGCTCAGCTATTGCTTGCCCTTCGTCATCTATTTGAAGACAGCAATTGCTCAGGTTAAACTTCCCACATACACCTCCCTCTACTGCCAAAAGGTAATCCAAGGCTAATCTATTTTGGTATACTGCTGTCCTCATCCTGGTATTGTGCTTCGCTAGAAGATTGAGCGCTTGTGATGTCTCGTTAGTAATGATCTCAACCACTGCCTGTAATCTTATAATACGGTTGAGCATATAAATAGGGGTTCTATAACCAAAGGTACCGTCCTCTGCCCACGTGGCTGGCCCATAGTAATCTATAATACGCTGGGGAGGCCATTCATTATCTTCCCAGGCGCCTATCTCTATGGGTCCCCTTTTCTTCCTATGATTCACATCATACACTTTAACACCTAAAGTCTCACCTGTTTCAATAGGTAACAAGAAGAAGGATGGTTTGAGCATACCCAACACACATGCCCCTTCCCAGTCCTGTGGCAACTCCGAATAGGCTTTCTTACCACAGATCCAGTACAAATTTGCTGGGGCTCTCCAGTTAGATGTGATGGATAGGTCAAACCACACATCCTTTAAATTGGCGTATCTAGCAAACGGGTTAGATGGTTCTGAGACATTTGAAGCCGACCACCAAGTTGTATTTTTTGTATCATCATCATAAGCTTTTTGCCCTAGACAAGTTAATTCTCCTACAGAAGTATTATACATCATTCCTTTCCTTGCTATGCAAACATAACCTATGATGGAGGTCTTTAATCTCCACTCAGATTTACCTCTAACACTCATATGATAATCGGCTTGTGTAGATATTAATTGGTCAACTGCCTCAGAACCGGACATTACCTCCTTTGCTTCCCAAGGCCATTGGTCTCCCATGTTAGTACCTCCACACACATAGCAGTTGGTAACATTAAGACTACCGGCAATACTTTCGGCTAAACAGGTTTTTAGCATTATGGGGGATCTTGTTATCTATGCTCATTTCTTCATAAAAGGAATGGTATACTTGATGAGTTTGGGAGGTTACCGTATCAGTCTCTATCCCTATAAACAATACTGTCCCAGGATCTAAACCCGTCCCATATATTTGAAACCCAAATAAATTACCATATTTATCTAAGAACTTGTCGGGGTTATTTATAAGTATATGGACTGGATTGCATTCCATAGACTTACAATATGGGCTGGTAGGCAACTTAGTCACAACCATGTCCTTGTCTACTGTCTGTCCCCAAGTTGCCCACCCCACACAAGACCAATATGGGCAAAAGTTATAATCTCTATTTGGGCATCTAGGGCTCACATACTTATTTTTACTACTGGGACAAATATATTTATCGTTAGACCCATACGTTCTCTCCCATCTAAGATCCCCACATACATTCCACGGCTTTCTACCACTTGATATCGCCTTACACGCATCAAATAGCAGAACACCCGAAGAATGTACGGATTCTAATACCGTCTTATTAATTAGGGTCCCCTGAGGATCTCCATTCCTGAGAGTCAACCAAATTGTACGAGGTTGATACTCTGGACTGAAGCACTTAGGTTCTCCTACTCCTAAATGGCACACACTATATTCTATATTTAGGTATCTACATCTTGATACATCTCCTTTACACTCGTATTGTGAATGCCAAATTAGGGTTTGGGAAATATGGTTACCTGTTCTTGTAGTCTTAATGCATACCTCACAGCTAGGAGTGTCGGTACCTCTACCTTCCTGAATATAAAAATACACATATAAAAACATTATTAAGAACACATCTTTCATCGTCATCCTCAGTCTTCGTCCGTGCGAAGGCACCTCAGCTTCCAGGATGTAAGGGCTGCAGGGAATGGAGTTCTGCTCGTCTTCACAGGGGTCCCTTCGGGACTTTTCCTGGCTTATACACTATACGTCGGTTAGCGGACAGGCTTTATTATGGCCTTCTCACTCACTTACCAAATCTCTGAAACAATAAAATTTGTAATCCACAAGGTTCCTCGTCACTCCGACTGAGTCGTGCGCTTTAACCGGATCTTGCAGGGATTCTCTGGATCTGCTGTAGCTTGCCAAGAATCAACTGCTGCTGGTTTAACCCTGGAGTGATGTATCCACGGAGTCACTTCGGCTACTTTTATCGCTGTAGGGGTAGACAAAAGAACAACATAAGGACCTCTCCACTTGTGCCCTAATGGTACATTATTCCACTCTTTAATCCACACTTGGTCTCCTGGGTGGTAACTATGAACTGGGGGATAAATATTCACAGGTAATCTATCTTGTACCCATTTCTGTACCTCCTCCATAGTCTTACCCAACTCTACAACCTGCTGCCGGGTAATTCCTTCTCCCAACTGACTCAAATCCCCCCTTAAGTTACCAAGTACGGGAGGTGGTCGCCCATACATGATTTCAAAAGGAGAGAGGCCCATCCTTCTGGTAGGTGTACTGCGGATTCGCAATAGAGCTATGGGCAAGAGAACGTTCCACTTAAGTTGGGTTTCCTGACACATTTTAGCCAACTGATTCTTAATAGTTCTATTCATTCTCTCTACCTTACCAGAACTCTGGGGTCTATATGCCGTATGAAGCCTCCACTTTATACCAAGCATATGAGTCAGTTGTTGTAGGCACTGATGAACAAAAGCTGGACCATTGTCCGATCCTATAGAGCAGGGTAGTCCATATCGGGGTATTATTTCTCGTAACAGGAATCTCACAACTTCTCCTGCTTTCTCTGTACGAGTAGGACATGCTTCTACCCAGCCTGAATAGGTACACACAACTACCAGCAGGTAGCGAT
Organism: Pelobates fuscus; assembly: GCF_036172605.1. Classification (NCBI taxonomy): domain Eukaryota; kingdom Metazoa; phylum Chordata; class Amphibia; order Anura; family Pelobatidae; genus Pelobates; species Pelobates fuscus. The sequence goes on from NC_086324.1 coordinate 125,924,147, forward strand.
GTCCACCAGATTTAGGCATCACTGTATAGTCAATTTGTAAATCGGACATGGGGAGTCCCCCCATAAACTGGACTCCGGGTGGCTTTACTGGTCCTTGCCTTGCATTATTTTTAGCACACGTTAAACATCTTCGTACAATGGCCTGAGCCAAGTTGGACAATCTTGGTATGTAGAAATGTTTTCTGAGAGATTCTTCTGTGCTGTCTCTCCCAGAATGTGTCCCGTTGTGATAGTTTTGGACAATTTCTACCGCTAGTGATGCTGGAATGACTATTCTTCCATCTTCTAACTGATACCATTTGTTCTCCAAATACTTTCCAGGTTCAGTCTTTAACCACTCCTCTTCTTGAGCTGTATAAACTGGAGTCCATTGAGACAGTGGAGTTGGTATAAGAGCAGCTATATGCCCCACATACTCCTGTCTTCCCGATTCAGCGGCACGCTTAGCTGTACTGTCTGCCATCCGATTTCCTTTGGTTACATCACCATCTCCTCTCAGATGCGCTCGACAATGTATAATACCGACTTCTTTCGGCTCCCACACTGCTTCCAATAGTTGTAGGATTTCAGCTGCGTACTTGATTTCTTTGCCTTCTGAATTCAATAGTCCTCTTTCTTTATACAAAGCTCCGTGGGCATGAGTGGTTAAAAACGCATACTTGGAGTCCGTGTAGATGTTCACTCTTAAACCTTCAGCCAATTGTAACGCTCGTGTCAGTGCTATCAATTCTGCCTTTTGTGCTGATGTTCCTTTTGCCAGTGGTCGAGCTTCTATCACCTTGTCTATTGTTGTTACTGCATATCCTGCATAGCGGATCCCTTCTTTCACATAACTACTGCCGTCGGTGTAATATTGAACATCGGGGTTCTGGATGGGAAAATCACGAAGATCTGGTCTACTTCAAAATACTTCATCCATTACTTCCAAACAATCATGTTGACTTTCAGTAGGTTGTGGCAAAAGGGTAGCTGGATTTAAGGTATTTACAGTCTCTAAATGCACTCTTGGGTTTTCACACAACATTGCTTGATACTTGGTCATACGGCTGTTACTAAACCAATGATTTCCTTTGTAATCCAACAATGTCTGTACTGCATGTGGGACTCGTACATAAAGTTCTTGACCCAGAGTGAGTTTATCGGCTTCAGCTACTAGCAAGGCGGCTGCAGCTACGGCTCTTAGACAAGGTGGAAGTCCGCTGGCCACTGCATCCAGTTGCTTAGACATGTAGGCGACAGGTCTTTGCCATGATCCCAAGTACTGTGTCAATACTCCCACAGCCATTCTTCTTTGCTCATGTACATACAGGTAGAATGGTCGTGTGTGATCAGGTAGACCTAATGCTGGGGCACTCATCAAAGCCTTCTTCACATCTTCAAATGCCGTTTGCTGTTCTTGAGTCCATAAGAAGGGGTCGTGCTCTGTACCTTTGATAGCTGCATACAGAGGTTTTGCCAGTATCGCGTAGCTGGGAATCCATATCCTACAGAAGCCTGCTGCCCCCAAGAATTCTCGCACTTGTCTTCTATTCCTGGGTATCGGTATTTGGCACACAGCTTCTTTTCTCTCTGGCCCCATAATTCTTTGACCTTCAGAGATATGGAATCCCAGATATTTGACAGTTGGCAAACACAACTGAGCCTTCTTTCTAGACACCTTGTATCCTGCCTTCCAGAGAATGTGTAGTAGATCGTGCGTTGCTTGCTGACATATTTCCTTTGTAACTGCTGCTATCAACAAGTCATCTACATATTGTAACAATACACACTCTCCTGGGATGGACTCGAAATCCAATAAATCTTGACTTAGAGCTGAACCAAATAGGGTAGGTGAATTTTTAAACCCTTGGGGCAGTCTTGTCCAGGTCATTTGGCGTTTTGAGCCCGTTACAGCGTTTTCCCATTGGAAAGCGAAGATACATTGACTTTCTGCGGCAATTCGGAGGCAAAAGAAGGCATCTTTGAGGTCTAAGACTGTAAAGTAAGTAGCCCCGCCCGGAATTAAAGCAAGCAGGTTATATGGATTGGGTACAACTGGATGTATACTAACAACTGCATCATTGACTGCTCTCAAGTCCTGCACAGGTCGATACTCATCTGTACCGGGCTTTTGAACAGGCAGCAATGGGGTGTTCCAGGGGGAAGTACAGAATTTTAGGATACCATACCGTATGAACTTATCCAGATAAGATTGGATGTTCTTCTTAGCCTTCTGCGGGATGTGATATTGTCTTAGGCTCACTGGATAAACCCCAAGTTTTAGTTCGATTTTAATAGGTGGAATATTGCGGGCCAGTCCTGGTGGGTTGTTCTCTGCCCAAACTCCTGGTATATTGAATAAGGATTCATCACTCCTAGGGTTTTGGATAGTCAACGCTGTATAAAGTCGCCACTCTTCTTCCTTTGGTACGGATAATGTCATAATACCTGAAGGTCCATTAAACTTTAAGGATGTTGTTCCATTTGGTAGGAACGTAATCTGCGCTTGTAACTTAGATAGCATATCACGTCCCAGCAATTGGACTGGACATTCAGGCATATAAAGGAATTGATGTTTTACTACGTGGCCTCCCAATGTACAGAGTCGACTTTTAAGAACCGATTTTGCAGCACTTCTTCCAGTTGCTCCTATTACAGTAATAGTTCTTCCAGATGGAGGAGCAACTAGGTCAGTCACCACCGAATGTTCAGCACCAGTGTCGATCATGAACGCACTCCTTTTTCCCCCTATTGATACATCGACCATAGGCTCCGCTCGACCAAGGGGGATGGAGCCCGGTCGGTATCAATAGTCCTCCATGACCGTGTCAGCCAATCCTACAAAGTCCCTACCTTCTCTATCGCGGGACCTTTGCGCTGCTGGATAATACCTATCTTCCCTTACACTTCCTCTGTTCCCATTACTCCCTCTATTACCATTGCTCCCTCCGGGGCCTCCTCTACCTCTCGCTCTGCCTCTAAAGTTTCCGTAACCTGTCCTAGGTCTGTCTCTCTCATACTGTTCTCTTCGCGGACACTCACTTCTCCAATGCCCTTCTTCCCTACAGTATGCGCACTGATTTCTACTCAGAGGTTCCTCATTCCACTTACTATCGCCTCTATCTGGGCCCCGTCTATCTACGCCTGCGATCGCTACCGCTAGCATATCAGCCTTTTTACGCATCTTGCGCTCTTCCTCTTTCTTAGTCTCTGTTTCCCTGTTCATATATACTTTATTTGCTACCTCCATTAGTTGGGAAATAGACATTCCTGCAAACCCTTCTAACTTTTGTAGCTTGCGCTTAATATCTCCGTAAGCTTGGCTGACAAAGGCGGAGTTTACCATTCGGGAATTATCTGCGTCTTCCGGATTAAAGGGGGTATACAAGCGGTATGCCTCCAATAATCGGTCATAAAAGACACTGGGCGCTTCATCACTTTTCTGAATCACCTCAACTGTCTTCGACATATTAATGGCTTTCTTCCCTCCGGCTTTCATGCCAGCAATTATAGCGTCTCTATAGGCTTTAAGTTGGACCATATCTGCGCCATTAACATTCCAGTCGGGATCGGTGTTAGGATAATGTGTTGCGGCCCATGCTGCCGGATTGGCTTGATTTAAAGCACGGGCTCTATCCTCTAGCGCTTTAATGGCCGCTTGGTTAATCCTTGTCCTTTCCTCATTATTAAACAAAGTATATAATAACTGCTGGCAATCAGCCCATGTCGGATTATGTGTCTGAACTATCGAGGTGAACAGATCGGTCATAGCTTGTGGTTTCTCAGTGTACGAGGAATTGTGGGTCTTCCAATTCAAGAGATCGGTAGTAGTGAACGGGACATATACGAAGACTGGGTCAGCATGTGCCATTTGACCTGCGGCATCGAGATAGGCTGACCCGGGATTCAGACGAAGAGGCATCTGATAATGTCTAAGTTGTTGGGTACCGGTCAGTTGTCGGGTTAGTATAGGGCTACGTGGAGGGGCGTCAGTTATGGGTTCCAGTCGGGGGGTAATAGGGCATGAGGATGTGGGAGCTTGATTTTGGGAAAAGCTGGTAAATAGAATACTCCCAGCCGAGCTAGAAGAAGCTTGACCGGAAGTTTGAAGTGGCGCCAAATCAGGATATTTAGATCTAACGGGGGTTGGTTCTGGTTCCGGAAGGGGAGGTTTAATACGAGGGGGGGTGGATTCTGTACTGGAGGAGGAAGCGGAAGTGGATGAGGGCAATGAGGGGAGGGGTATAGAACTTCCTGCATTCGCGTCATTTCCTCTTAAAGGGAAGTAAGGGGGCGGCAAAGGGATCTCGGACTCAGGGGGCGTGTCCAAAATGGGCCTAACCACAGTCCTAGTGGACAAACAAGTCCTGGCCACCATGAGGCGACATTGCATATCTGAATCCATTTTGGCGAGTCGTTTACGGCCTGTCTCCAACAATCAATATATGGAAACTGTCCGTAAAGTTCAGGCCTACCTGACACAGCCACGTGTACGCGCTGTACCAGAATTGGATCCAAACTGCCACGTGGCGGCCATGCCGCAACCAAAGTAGGCCACTCCCTAGTGCACAAAGTGACCAAACGTACAGGAGACATTTTAACCCCAAAATCACATGTTTTGAATCCCTTTTTAAAATTCTTTACCATACAACCTAAGGGATCCGGAATCGTTGACTCCGACGCGCCCATACTTATCAATGGAACGTCGTTGACAACGAATACTATGCACGCGTACTATTCAACAGTCACACCCGTTTCCTCTGGCAACAGCACCACGTGGTACGGTTACCAAGTGAAACATACACAATAACACAATAAACACTCAGGGAATTCCCGTACACACACAGCTGTTACACCAGTCACTAGATAATCAATATTATGCCCTTTGGCGAAACTATACAGTCACCCACGCTATAATTCTCTATGTATGAATTACCCGTCTATAACACACCCCAGTAACATCGTCTTTTACAAATAGCGGTTACAGTACGGTTAGCATAGGTCAAAGCACAATTTAAGGTCACAATACAATTATTAGTGGTTATGGTGTTAAACATGCAATAGACGACAATGATTAGTACTTATATACAGTGTCAGTAAATATACAGGGTTATGGTACCGTGCACTATGATACAGCAACACACTATTAACACTCTCGCTAGACGGCTGAGCTCGCGCTATCTAACAAGATATACACTTTACTAACAATCTTTAACACATTTACAATTCCCAACTAAACTATTGGCCAGTACCTTGAATGGACTACCTAAAACTATCTACATCCGTTTTGGTTAGCCACACTGCCCAAGCACCACATATAGCGAACTAGAGGACCGAATTTACACAGACGCCTCTTAGTCGATTACTCTATCAAAAATCTAGTGGGTTCCAAATTTACACGCCTTCCCACTTAGCCAAGATAGGTTGAGAGCTAGCAGACCGAATTTACACAGACGCCGCTTAGTCTCCCGGTCCCTCCGACCTAGCGAACGAAATATACACCCTAGAACGCTAGTCTAGACAAGACACCGGTGTCCGGCTAGGGCTATTTACACAGAACCCCGCCTGACTCCAAACCAAATCAAACGGTCTTACTAAAGAGCGTTCGATTGAGCGGTGCGCCTTCGCTCCTTCCCTCCGACAGAGGGGGCAGATTCCATACACAATTCAAACCCCTTATGGGCCTACCGCACAATCGGTATACCCCTAGTGGGTCTGCCGTCTAAAACAGCAGTTGTCTTACCTCCTCGTTCCTGAACCTGAGTTCACACTCATCGACGGGGACACCCCAGCACTTCTTACGTAGAGGCCGATGATCTCCTGGACAACAGACCAGTGGCGCCGAGACGAAGGGAAGTCCACGCAGAAGTTCAGGGGTGCAGCCGTAGAGAACGTGGGCAAAGATAGACCGTCTCACGCCTCTGCCTCTCAGCTACCGTTGAACGATGAGCTTCCCGGCCAATGCACCAAATGATACCGGAGAAACTGACGGAAGCCAAGCACAGAGAGATGGACACAGGTTTCTTCAGGAAGGAAGAGATTCTTTATTGGATCACCGATCGGGACTCAGAGGGACTAATGTCACCAAAATACAGCAAGTTCTGAGCCCCGGACAATAGTGCAGGCTCCTTATATAGGCACATAACTCCTCCCATATTAAGCTCCACCCACACATTCTCTTAACCAATCAATACAAATAAGAATTAACTTCCTGCTTGACCGCATGGCCTGTCCAGCACAATGGAGGAGGGGAATACTACATCCTGTATTCTTGCACATGCTCCGTACACTACTGATCGTATCTTGCCTCGTGCAACCAACTGATCGATACGTTAGCATATGCACGTACACATGCCACGTGGTAATCTCGGCCTACTAAATTTATTTTTACCGAGATTCCACCACATTAACAATTCTTTCTTAATATCCATGGTGTTGGCTTGTATTTCCTCTCTTATTTTCTCAAACTGATTATCCAGGTGTCTGAGTAGGTGGTCATATTCCTCCCTTTCCTCTCTTGCCTCTTGGTTGTCCTCCGTCTGTCCCTTATTAATATCTCCCTCTGTTGTGATATTTGACAGGAGAGATTCTTCCTTATTTGTCTTATTGCCTGGCTGCTGTGGTGAAAAGAAGTAGAGGTGTTTTTCTGTTTTATTTTCAGGTTTTCTTTCTTTTTCAGATGTTTGCCATCTTGTGTCTTTTTATTTACTTTATCCTAGAGATTATTTTCTCTTTGGTATAATGGTATCTTAATTTGATATATTGTCTTCCCCCCACACCTCCTTGTTTTCACTTGCCTAATTCTATTTTGCGCTTCTTATCTTTTTTTATTTATTTATTTACTTTATATTTTTTCCCTCTTTGCTTCTTTAGTTTTTTCCTATCTTCCCTCCCCTTTTCCCTTTTTCTCCCCTTTTTTTCCTTTTACTTTTTGCTTATCAAGCATACACTTCTTTCCACTATTGTTGTAGTAGTTGATTTAGTGTGGGAAGAGCAGGAAGTAAAGTTAAAAACAAACAGGGCCAGAGTACATGGCAAATAAACAAGGACGTTGTGCAGGGGGGCTAGAAGGAACAGCCGACCAAAAAAGAATAAAGAAAAAAACAGACAGGCAGAAGTTACAAGGGGTTTTACCCCAACCTGATTGGAACTATCAAGTAAACCAATCAACACTGTGGGCAGAATTACATAGACTTTAGATCCTTTCTATCCGGGGATCTTTGCTGTTTTACTGACTAAACCTTTGAGTATTGTTATTTATATCTTTCCCTGCTTGTTGTCAGCATACATTTGATGTATTAAACACTTAGCTTTTAGATGTCTTCCCAGGCTGTCACGCTTGCCGTTTCCTCCTGTCGTGGCTAGCTGTGTTGTATCACTCTATCCGGTAAGATTGCAGGTAGCTTCCCATTTTTTTGACTCAATATCAGGTCCTGATCAGTCTTGAGTGAGAATCTGTGGCATACCATGGAGTTCAACCGTCCCGTCAACTCTTGATCGACACTCTCCGTCGCCCCCTCAGTCGCATTCCACGAGGACGGTACGCGCTCATGTTACGTCATTGCTCCAGGTCTGCTATCTCCTGGAAGGGGACACTGGACATACTGTATCCCTTAGCGTTGTATGCTCATCTTAATAAAATATTACTAGAGCAACTGGAAAATTCTATTTAAATCTAATGTTCTGATCTGAGAGTTGCTGTTCTCATTAAATCCTTTTCTCGCCTACCGAGTTGCTGGTGACAAATCTGGGAATAGTTTGATGTCCTTAAACTAAGAATCGGTAACGGGAGATTTTTGGTTAGCTTGCATAACCAAATTCTTGATATAGCCGTTTGAGAATTTAAGTTTTGTGTCTCTAGGTGAAGAGGAGGGGATATTTTGTGGTTTGAAGAGGCGATGGAATCACTCAAAGGGATAGTTTTCCAATTGTTGGGATGGTATTAAAGATGAAAATAAAGATCTGAGATATTGCTCTAATTGGTCTTGTGTAATTGACTCAGGTATTCCTCTGAGTTTTACATTATTTCTTCTAGATCGATCTTCTATCAGCTAAGTGGGGAAATAAGTGAACCTCTGTATTTAATTTTTCAAGATTCTTTTGTTTCAGGTATTGAACCAGAGGTTTGGAGGAAGGCAGATGTTGTTGTTCCTATATTTAAAAAGGGTTCAAAATCCTTGCCTGGAAATTATAGACCTATGAGTTTAACCCCTTAAGGACTGAGCCAAATGTACAAGTTGTGAACGAAACAAAATGTAGACAAAACCTGGCATTTGCGCTATATGTCTGTCCAACCGTAATTCACCTCTTTCATATTAAATGCACCCCCCCTTATTATATATCATTTTATTCAGGGGAAACAGGGCTTTCATTTAATATCAAATATTTAGCTATGAAACATTAATTTAATATGAAACAAATGGGAGAAAATAAGATTTATTTTTTATTTTTTTAGTTCTACATGACATTTTAACTGTCAATGTCATAATACTGTTTGCTTTTACTGCAATAAAATACACATATTTGTATTCAGCAAAGTCTCACGTGTAAAATAGTACCCCCTATGTACAGGTTTTATGGTGTTTTGGGAAGTTACAGGGTCAAATATAGCATGTTACATTTGAAATTGAAATTCGCCAGATTGGTTACGTTGCCTTTGAGACTGTATAGTAGCCCAGGAAATAAATTTACACCCATAATGGCATACCATTTGCAATAGTAGACGACCCAAGGTATTGCAAATGGGGTATGTCCAGTCTTTTTTAGTAGCCATTTGGTCACAAACACTGGCCAAAGTTAGCGTTAGTATTTGTTTGTGTGTGAAAAATGCAAAAAACGCCAATTTTGGCCAGTGTTTGTGACTAAGTGGCTACTAAAAAAGACTGGACATACCCCATTTGCAATACCTTGGGTTGTCTATTATTGCAAATAGTATGCCATCATAGGGGTAGTTTTCATTCTTGGGCTACCATAGGGTCATAAAGGCAACGTAAGCAATCTGGCGAATTTTAATGTGAAAAAAATGAAACACAAGCCTTATATTTGACGCTGTAATTTTTGAAAACACCATAAAACCTGTACATGAGGGGTACTGTTGTACTCGGGAGACTTCGCTGAACACAAATATTTGTGTTTCAAAACAGTAAAAAGTATTGCAGCAATAATATCGTCCGTATAAGTGCTGTTTGTGCGTGAAAAATGCAAAAAACGTCACTTTTACTGGCAATATCATCGTTGTAATACATTTTACTGTTTTGAAACACTAATATTTGTGTTCAGTGAAGTCTCCCGAGTAAAACAGTACCCCCCATGTACAGGTTTTATGGTGTCTTGGAAAGTTATAGGGTTAAATATAGTGCTATCAAATTAAATTCCCTATACTTTCGGCATGGGTTGTCAGGCAGGTCCCGCTAATTGTAATTAATTAGGATACCTAATTATGTAAAATTATTACATAAATATATGTGTAGAATTAATATATGTATATATATACATATGTGTATATATACGTATATATATATATATATATATATATATATTTTTTTTTAATATTTTTATTTATATATAGGTATATATATAGTCATATATACGTATATATTTATGTATATAGATATATATATTATTTTGTTCTACATGTATTTTGATATAAATATATATATATTAATATCACAATACAGTTAGAACGAAATAAAACACATCTATATATTTTTTTATTTTTTTTTACGTATTTACATATTTTTTTATATTATATATAAATATATATATAACAATAATTATATATATATTTAATCAGTATCAGTCTATGTGTAATTTGATATTAATATATATATATATAATTATATATATATATTAATATTAAAATACACCTAGACAGTGTATGTGTGTGTATGTATATGTGTATATATATATATATATATACTTAGATCATATATATATAATATATATATGATCTAAGTATATATATATATATTTTTTTACACTTATTTTAATTTATTTTAATTTGATTTTCAGCCAGCAGGGGGACTAACTGTCATTACTAACTGTCATTGTTAGAGTACTGGTAATTTGAGTAAGCTCCACTTTAAGGGTAGAAATACTTGAGTCAAGATCTTGCTTTAATTTAATATAGAATTTGTTTTAGGACTCAGCCATAGTCTGTTGCATTTTAGTTAAAGAGGGGTTTGGCTGTATTTCTTGATATTGTGTGATATCCATAGGCAGATTCAGTTCTTCTCTTTGATCGTTTACCATAGATCTTCTATTAGTCTCATTGGTTTTAGGAGAGTAGAAAGTGCTAATACTTTTATTTTTTTTGAGATTGCAAGCTTGTCTTTTTTTTTTGGTGCCATTTTCACTTTCACATTTTTTAATTTTAAATTTTTACGTTTTTTTTCTCTCCTTTTCTCCCTTCTTTATCCATTTTATTTCTTCCTATTTCTTTCCCTTCCCCTCTTTTTCTTTTCCTCTTTTTTCTGTTTACCTTTTTTCCTTTCCCTTCCCCTTTTCTTCCCTTCTTTTTCTCCCCTACCCCTTTCCACTCCTTTTCCCTTTTCTTTTCTTTCCTCCTTCCTTACTCTTTCTTTTTATCCACTTTCCTCTTTCTTATGCTCCTTATTTCTTATATAATTTTCCCTTTAATATATTTAGTATACTGTCTTCTTTTAGCACTTGAAAAATATGCAGGTCTCAGCAAGTACAATTAGATTCAAAGAATTTAGATGCATTAGGGAATCTTTAGTAAAGTATAGCCTCAGGTGTAGAGAAAAAGTCAACGCTATATGCTGCACCATATGGCTGTGGGGTACATGGATAATTCATTTTCAAATGAAATCCGGGTAGGGTGAAAAGGTAGTTCAGCTTAGCTTTTAACGTATTGATTTCGACCTGTTTCCCAGACAGCTAGAAATTATGTATTTAGTTAATAATTACTTTGTAACTTATGTAGTCACTTAGTAACTTACAACTTAGCATCTCTCAACAGCTCTTAGTTACACTTAGTGAAAAGCCGCTCACTGCGAAACGTGCGTCGGGGCTTTCTTCCGTGTAGCCTTTTTCTTTGATTGTCAGCAAGTTATACTAGCTAGCCCTACGATCCTGATACCAGCTTAAGAACTTATAATCTACTTGTCTCTACTAGCTGCAGATTTTGCTTGGGTCCGGTATACGGGCTGTCCACAGCTTTAGACCAGCACTTTTAGAGAGGCAGACACTACGATTCAGTCAGCTTAGTATCGTAAATTTTATCTAACCAAGGGATTTTCTAGCCTGATCACTTGCTCGTCTCTGACAATTTTTTTTAGCTGCAGCAGGGATTGTTTTCGCTTAGCTAGCTACACATGTATAGGTAGTACCAGGTTAACTCCGTCCTGGGCTATTTCTTCTGATTTTTTGTCTCTATATTTTTATGTACTTTCGAACTCCGCTATGGTTACTATTTATATGTGGATGTATCTCTTTCTCATTATGTAGATACTTTATAACATTGACCTAGCTATTTACAGACAGGAGTCTCGATTAAGCTCAGATAGAGATACTTCTGTATAAGTCAGATACATTTTAGAGGGTATTGTTACTACTATCACCTCTATATATTTTCTTCCTTTATTTCTATTTGTCTGTTCATTACGAACTAGATATCTTTCTAGTTCCTTTTATATTTTCGGTAAACTATTAAAATTAAAAGTTATATTTTAGTAAAACTCTGGGGTCACTGGACAGTCTTCTCCCCTCCCCCTATTTTTCCTATTTATTCTATGGGTTCACCCCTATTACCTCTGTCCCGTTTATTACTGCTTCATCTCCTTAAATTAGTTACACTTAGTTACTTTATTTCTTAATAGTACCTTAGTAGCTCAGTAACTTAGTAGCCGCACTGCTATATTCCATGAGTAGAGAGTTTCCCCTGGCAGGAGTGCTGCCGTTCTGGTGACGCACCAGCAGGCTGTGTTAACGTTGAAACTCCAAACCCTCACTGTGACTCTTGCGCAGTGGAATTTGACAGCTACCATCTAGCGTTTACCCATCCTCCTTCAGCCGTCAGACTTTCCAGCATGGAGTAAATCTAATCCTCACAGCTCGGCGTTTATATTAAATACTACACTATACGTTTTTTTTCTTCCTTTTTGTGTTCTATTTTCCTCTTACCTGGGAGTTTTACAGCAAGGTTTGTACCATCTACTCTAGGTAACAGAATTCATTTTACCACATTGGTTGTGCCGTCTGTGTACACACTATAACACTGTTTGTTTTTGCACCTAAGACACAGTATATTAAATATACATTCTTTGCAAGAAAAATGCTTTCCCATGCATTCAATTTGTAGCGTCAGTCCTTCAATTTAAAAAAAAAAAGAAAAAGATTCAAACAGTGCTCTATCAGCAATATTAGTAATATATTTTTGTTGTTGTTGTTAAACTAAACATTAGTAATTTTTTATTTGAAAAAAGGGTGATTTAAAAAAAAATTCATTTTCGTGAAATAAATATATTTTTTTCAATCCCTTTTTCTTTTTGTGCAGGTGGCTACAGATTATCAACAAACGGCACAACAGCATACATGTTTACATACATGCTAAACAGTGGCTTGAAAAGTTGCACATTTTTTGTGAACAGGCTTATCAAAACTGACATGTCTCTGTAGTGAGTAGATTGGTGTCATACCTTGTGTCCCCCGCCGTCCGTCCTCTCCTGTGGGGAGGTGCGGATCGCTGGCTGGCGTCGCACGCGCGCACGCATCTGGGAGGGCGTCCGAGGACGTGCACGTGCGCACACGGTAGCCGGCAGGGGTGACATGACATTAACTTTTAAAGTGATAGTAGCCTATTGCTACTATCTATTTATATCCTCCCTCATTTCTGTCCCTGCCTATCAGAATACACCTTGCCCTATATTACCTCCTTCTGACATCACTTCCTTGCCCTGTCGTGGTTTAATATAGCCTGAGAGTGCGTTCTGAGTAGTTGTCTTTTCTTTGGTTTCTGACTTCGGCTTGTTATTCGGTTATTCTCGTTTCTGGCTCCCTGAACTTGGCTCTGTCTATTCGCTTTCCCGTATCTCTATATCCCTGACCTTGGCGTGTTTGACTTTTCTTATCTTTCATTCCTAAGTTAAGTCCGGCCACTTTAAGGTCCGGTAAATTGTCTGCCTCTGCTTGCCTTTATTGTTCTCTGGTTTGCGTGTTGGGGAGTATTAACCTTGACATTACGACAGGGCCATGGACCCTGCAAACCTGGGACAACAAATGGCAGCATATGAAAATAGAATAGAGGGGTTAGACCATAGAATGGATCAGTTTGCCCAAGCCTTGCAAACTATCCTCACTAGAATTGCGTGTCTTCAACCAGAGGCAGAGGACAGTAGTTCTCATGGTGCTTTCTCTCTACCCCCTGCGACTCATTCCACTCCATCCATTCGTCTAACTCCCCCTCCTCGTTATTCCGGGGAACCATCGTTATGCAGGGGATTTTTTAACCAGGTGGGAGTACATTTTGAAGTAGCTCCTGATTCATTCCCTACTGATAGGTCCAAGATAGCGTTCATTATGAACCTATTAGAAGGCAGAGCCCTGGCTTGGATAAATCCCTTGTGGGAGAATGATGATGTGATTGTCTTTAATCTTGAACTGTTCCTCATGTGTTCAATCCCCCAGGCAGAAAGAGACTAGCAGCCAGAGCGCTGTTAAAAATCAAACAAGAATCTAGATCAGTGGCCGACTATGCTATTGAATTTCGTACCTTGGCCTCTGAGCTGACTTGGAATAACAAACAGTGCTCTAACAGCTGTGTTTTTTGAGGGTCTTACTGAGTCCTTACAGGATGAAGTGGCAGCCAGGGATTTACCAGAACTCCTAGAAGACCTTATACAATACATGTTGAACATTGATATAAGGGTTAGACAGAAGCATCTTCATTTAGATAGACAAAGGAGGGCTTTAGGAAGAACCACTCCTCGTTCAATGATAACCGGATTACCCGCTTTACCAGCCCCTGAATCTGATTCTGAACCCATGCAACTAGGTAACACAAGACTCTCTGAGGCTGAGAAGTCTTACAGAAGAAGGGAAGGGTTGTGCCTATATTGCGGTTGTAAGGGGCACTTACGTAACAATTGCCCATCACGTCCGGAAAACTCTACCGCCTAAGCTCATTCAGGGGACCGGCCTTGGGTGTAATGTCTCTGTCCCCTAAAATGAATTCATACAGGTGTGTTATGCCTGTAACCCTATTCTGGGAAAGTGTTAGTCATCTCACTATGGCCCTTATTGACTCTAGATCTGCAGACAACTTTATTGACCAGACCTTTGCAACAGCTCTTTCTCTTCCTTTGGAGGAGAAAGAAACACCCTTGGCCGTTGAGGCCGTAGATGGTAGACCATTAACAGTCCCCTATGTTACGCATCAAACTAAGACTGTTATTTTATCAGTAGGTGTTACCCATAAAGAGAAGTTGTCTTTCCAGGTCATTTCTTCTCCTTTTGCCCTTTGGTTCATGGTTTTCCATGGTTACAAAAACATAACCCTGTTATTGACTGGAGAGAAAGTAAAATCCTGTCTTGGAGTCCTTCCTGTAACCGTACATGTTTAAGTCAAGTTAAACCCCTTTGTTCTCTTAATGTTCCTTTAGCTGCTCCACTTTCCACTAATGTACCGCTTCAATACCAAGACCTGGCAAAGGTCTTTGACAAAATACAGGCAGACCATCTTCCTCCACATAGGCCATACGATTGTGCCATTAAACTCCTCCCTGGTACCATGCCCCCCAAGAGGAGGGTCTACCCTCTTTCTCAAAATGAAAATAAGGTTATGGAGGAATATGTACAAGAATCACTAAGTAAGGGGTTTATCAGACGCTCCTCTTCCCCTGCAGGGGCTGGTTTCTTTTTTGTTGCCAAAAAGGAGGGGGATTTACATCCCTGCATAGATTATAGGGGTCTGAATAAAATCACTCAGTTATACCACTGATAACAGAGCTCTTTGACAGGCTTCGTGGTTCTAAAATCTTTATTAAATTAGACCTTAGAGGAGCTTACAATCTCGTTCGCATCAAAGAGGGAGACGAATGGAAGACAGCATTTAATACTCGAAGCGGTCATTATGAGTACACGGTAATGCCCTTTGGTCTATGTAATGCCCCAGCTGTCTTCCAAGATTTTATCAATGATGTCTTAAGAAATTATTTGCACACTTGTGCTATTGTGTATCTTGATGACATCACCAACAAGTTAGAAATATTTTACAGACCCTTCTTGCTAATGGTTTGTATTGCAAACTTGAGAAACACCCCTACACTTGAAAAAGCCTATTTTGGGCGAAACGCGTTGTGTTTTTATAAATTTGTTATTATTAAAGTATTTTTAGACTACCTATATTCTTATGGTCAGTCTTTTTTATTCTTATTAATTTTTTTGCTACTTTTATCCTGGCTGTTTCCTACTGTTTTAAAGATCCAGTACTACAAAGAAATCCTTAGGTGGGGATTATTCCACTCACGCCTGGTTCATAGAGCAGTGTGGCTGCTCTATTTATTGTAAGTACGTTTCATTTTTACCTTTTGCACTAGCAGTCAGTGTCCTTCAAGCGGGTGTGTCAGGCCTTCAGCGTGTACTCTGCCAACCTCTGCCAGTGTACTTTTCCACTCATATCTGGTGTCAGAATAGCGTGCCTTTAAAACCCAAAAACTTTTTTCACTGTTATAGATTGAATAGCAGTTAGTTCTCTTCAAGCGGGTGTGTCAGGCCTACAGCGTGTACTCTGCCAACCTCTGCAAGTGCACATTTCCACTCATATCTGGTGTCACCATAGCGTGCATTTAAAACCCAAAAACTTTTTTCACTGTTATAGATTGAATAGCAGTTACTTGTCTTCAAGCAGGTGTCAGGCCTACAGCGTGTACTCTGCCAAACTCTGCCAGTGCACATTGCCACTCATATCTGGTCTCACAGTAGCTTGCACGCATAGTACCACTAATCCAAAAAAAAATGACAGGCAGAGGCAGGCCACCCCGCAGGGGCCGTCGTGGTCGTGGTGCTGTGATTCCCTTTTGCCCTAGAATAATGCCACGTACCCTGAACTTGAAAAGTTCTGAGGACATAGTTGACTGGCTAACACAGGACACCCAATCTTCTACAGCTTCCGCTCAGAACCTTGACGCACCATCCTCCTCCAGCTTAGCTTCGGGCACCTCTCAAGATACCACTCACCCGCCTGCCGCCACCACCAACACTAGCACCACAGCCGCTTCACTTTATCTGTCAGAGGAGTTATTTACACATCCGTTTGAAGAAATGAGTGATGCGCAACCATTATTGCCAGAGGATGTAGATAACAGGGATATGTCTCAGTCAGGCAGCACAATGGAATGTCTGGCAGTGTTGGGGCAAGGGTCCATCTGACCACTGATACCTGGTCTGCAAAGCATGGTCAGGGCAGGTATATCACCTACACTGTGCATTGGGTAAACCTGCTGACGGCTGCCAAGCATGGAATGCATGGCTCTGCAGAGGAGTTGGTGACACCGCCACGACTTGCAGGCAGGCCTGCTGCCACCTCCTCTACTCCTCCTACTCCATCCTCTTCCATAACCTCCTCGGCTGAGTCCTCTTCTGCTGCTGCGTCTTGCTCCACATCAACGGCACCCCCCCAGCTCCCCAGGTACTATTCCACATCCCGGATACGGCAGTGTCACGCCGTCTTGGGTTTGACTTGCTTGAAAGCAGAGAGTCACACCGGACAAGCACTCCTTGTTTTCTTCCTGGAGCATGCCCTGCGAAGAGTGCTGGATCAGGCCGCAGATGAGCGTGAAGAGGAAGAGTTGTGGTCACCATCACCACCAGAAACAGCCTTATCAGCATCGCTTGCTGGACCTGCGGCAACGCTGTAAGAGGATTGTGAGGAAGAGGAGTCAGAGGAGGAATGTGGCTTTGAGGAGGAGGAGGAAGACCAACCACAACAGGCATCCCAGGGTGCTCGTTGTCACCTATCTGGTACCCGTGGTGTTGTACGTGGCTGGGGGGAAGAACATACCTTCATTGAGATCACTGAGTAGGAGGAACGGGAAATGAGTAGCTCGGCATCCAACCTTGTGCAAATGGGGTCTTTAATGCTGTCGTGCCTGTCGAGGGACCCTCGTATAAAAAGGCTGAAGGAGAACGACCTGTACTGGGTGTCCACGCTACTAGACCCCCGGTATAAGCAGAAAGTGGCTGAAATGTTACCAAATTACAACAAGTCGGAAAGGATGCAGCATTTGCAAAATAAATTAAAAAGTATGCTTTACACAGCGTATAAGGGTGATGTCACAGCACAACGGGAATCTAACAGGGGAAGAGGTGAAAGTCATCCTCCTCCTCCCACGACCACGCCGGCAAGGACAGGACGCTTTAAAGACGTGTTGTTGATGGAGGACATGCGGAGCTTTTTAAGTCCTATGCATCGCCACAGCCCTTCGGGATCCACCCTCAGAGAACGACTCGACCGACAGGTAGCAGACTACCTCGCCTTAACTGCAGATATCGACACTCTGAGGAGCGATGAACACCTTGACTACTGGGTGTGCAGGCTTGACCTGTGACCTGAGCTATATCAATTTGCGATAGAACTTCTGGCCTGCCCCGCTTCAAGTGTTCTGTCAGAAAGGACCTTCAGTGCAGCAGGAGGTATTGTCACTGAGAAGAGAAGTCGCCTAGGTCAAAAAAGTCTAGATTACCTCACCTTTATTAAGATGAATGAGGGATGGATCCCGAAGCAACTGACAGTGGGCGATACATTCGACTAAAAAAGGCCTGATGAGATGAGCTGCCTTGGGCTAAAAATAGTGACCCTATGTAGGAGGAACAGTCCCTATTCTGCTCTGTGTCAGTGTGTATCAGGGTCCCTGAGGACAGGTGTCAATCCATATCTGCCAAGTGACCCTATGTAGGGGGAACAGTCCCTATTCTGCTCTGTGTCAGTGTGTATCAGGGTCCCTGAGGACAGGTGTCAATCCATATCTGCCAAGTGACCCTATGTAGGAGGAACAGTCCCTATTCTGCTCTGTGTCAGTGTGTATCAGGGTCCCTGAGGACAGGTGTCAATCCATATCTGCCAAGTGACCCTATGTAGGGGGAACAGTCCCTATTCTGCTCTGTGTCAGTGTGTATCAGGGATCATTAGGATAGTTGTCAATCCATATCTGCCAAGTGACCCTATGTAGGGGGAACAGCCCCTATTCTGCTCTGTGTCAGTGTGTATCAGGGTCTCTGAGGACAGGTGTCAATCTATATCTGCCAAGTGACCCTATGTAGGGGGAACAGTCCCTATTCTGCTCTGCGTCAGTGTGTATCAGGGATCATTAGGATAGGTGTCAATCCATATCTGCCAAGTGACCCTATGTAGGGGGAACAGTCCCTATTCTGCTCTGTGTCAGTGTGTATCAGGGTCTCTGAGGACAGGTGTCAATCCATATCTGCCAAGTGACCCTATGTAGGAGGAACAGTCCCTATTCTGCTCTGTGTCAGTGTGTATCAGGGTCTCTGAGGACAAGTGTCAATCCATATCTGCCAAGTGACCCTATGTAGGGGGAACAGTCCCTATTCTGCTCTGTGTCAGTGTGTATCAGGGATCCTTAGGATAGGCGTCAATCCATATCTGCCAAGTGACCCTATGTAGGAGGAACAGTCCCTATTCTGCTCTGTGTCAGTGTGTATCAGGGTCCCTGCGCATCCGGCAGGGGTGACGTGACATTAACTTTTAAAGTGATAGTAGCCTATTGCTACTATCTATTTATATCCTCCCTCATTTCTGTCCCTGCCCATCAGAATACACCTTGCCCTATATTAACCTCCTTCTGACATCACTTCCTTGCCCTGTCATGGTTTATTATAGCCCGAGAGTGCGTTCTGAGTAGTTGTCTTTTCTTTGGTTTCTGACTTTGGCTTGTAATTCAGTTATTCTCGTTTCTGGCTCCCTGAACTTGGCTCTGTCTATTCGCTTTCCCGTATCTCTATATCCCTGACCTTGGCGTGTTTGACTATTCTTATCTCTTATTCCTACATTAAGTCCGGGCACTTTAAGGTCCGGTAATACGTCTATCTGTGCTTGCCTTTATTGTTCTCTGGTTTGCGTGTTGGGGAATATTAAACTTGACAATTGGCAATCAAGCTTAGGGAAACATGCATATAATTGAATGGTAAGTTGATTAAAGTAAACCATGTACCGGTATATGTCAAACTGAATCAAATAGTCAAGAGTTACAGTCCCCAGGAGACCTCCCATCAACTATATACAAGGAGTAACACAAGAGAATGCAGAACATGTAGATTATAACCAGGGAAAACAGTCTTGCCACATAGATCAAGCTTCTTTTTTTTTTTTATTCTTTATTTATTGCAAGGCAGCACACCGGAAAAAATACAAACATTGTAGTACAGTAAGACACACATAGCATAACGTACATCCAATATTGCACAATTGAGGAAAATGAGCATAGTATGCAAAATTATTTTACAATCGCATATGTCTATCGTGTACAAACTGCCACATTCCATGCTCTGTAGGTGTCCCGCCAGGTTTTTAGATATAAGAGATTAAATAAAATGGAAATAGCCGAGATCTGACATAGATCAAGCTTCTGAAGGATTGCACAGTATAGGCAGGTTAGGCAATGAGGTGGTACAGTGCCAGGGTGAGACTCATTCCTATGATTCTGATCAGCCCACTCCTTGTATGGGTAAAGCACAGTCCTGCACCGATGATCTACAGCTTGGGCTAGTCAGTTCACTTGGATACAAACTCTTGTTTCCAGATCTGTGGTAGTAGGGGTTTGTGGGTGTCGGCATAGGTGTTTGCAGGATCAAGGGAGTTGGCGTCAGGCTCTGGCTGCCTCCCAGATAAAAAAAAAATCTACAAAAATGAAACCAATCCTCCGAGCCGTCCCATTGTATCAGGTGTTAATTCAATTTTGTCCAATCTGTCAGAGTATCTTGACACCGGCCTCCAACCCCATGTTCTTAAAATGAAATCTTATCTAAAAGATAGCATGAGCCTTCAGCAAATGTTAAACAATTTTAAATGGAAATCAAACTATATTTTAGTCACCAGTGATGTCCATTCCCTTTATACTATTATCCCCCATGACCTGGGATGTGCGGCGATCAAAAAGATTTTTACAAAGATAAAGACACTCCACACATTTTAACAGATTTTAGCTTAAAAGGTCTGGACGTGATTTTAAAGAACAACTATGTGACGAAATGCCTTTTGTCACTGGATTTTTAGGTGACAAGCTGCCCTTTGCCCCTGGCTGTTGGAGGAGCCTGATTGCCAGCCTCCTGCCTCATGACTATGGCCCTGGGTTGTATGGCCCTTTACAAACATTATTTGGGCTAATGGATTTATATTGTGCTGCTGCTGGCCCTTTAAGGACTGCATTGTGGCTTATGGACTTGTATTGGACCATGCTGGCCCTTTAAGAACCGTCTGGGGACATATTGAGACTTTGTGTGACAATGCCCCTTTAACCCCTTAAGGACCAAACTTCTGGAATAAAAGGGAATCATGACATGTCACACATGTCATGTGTCCTTAAGGGGTTAAGACGGTGTCCCCAGTGTCCCCAGACCTAGTTAAAATATTTTGTTCAGGGGTGCGGGGCCAGGCCTGGGAGCTGGTCAGCAGCCATTTCTTGGTACTCCTGTCCTAAAACCTTAAAAAACGCTCAAAATCGAGCAAATTACTAATAAGTTACCGGCTGACATGACAGAAACAAGCAGAGGAGTATGCCTGCTTTCGATTGATGGCCGTCTGATACTGATCTCACCCGAGAAAAGGCTTTACTGGAGCCTCGGGCCTACATCCTGCACTAACAATGACAGACCCTGTTCTGGCTGGGGAATGTGGAAAGAGCCTGTATGATCCATCAGAGACACCCAGACTGCTGAATTATAACGAGGATGACAAGCAGTAGCTAATTTGAGACGGCAGGAGCCACGGCCAGAATGGGTTATCCCGGCCTACTGTTTGCTGTTATCAAGTTTAACAAGTTTAATTTTTTGACACCTGAGGGACGGGGGGGGTTCTGGGGGTGCTGTGCGTGGGCAGCGGGGCCTGACATGCTGCCGCCGCGGCACCCATGAGGTCAACTGTCAAGAAGCCGGTGCTCCGGGACTGTGCCAAGCTGAGATCATGGAGCCGTCGCCTCTAGGCTTTGTTGGGGTCCTGGAGGAACTTGTCCCCAGAGCTGGGAGCCCTGGGGTACCGGGAAGCAGAGGACTCCGGCGGTCCGGTAGCTGTGAGGATGGCCGATACCGACCCTGAGCGGATGAAGATGGGAGAGACAATCGACGGCCCTCATCTTACCTGGCTGGAGATTCTGGAGCACAGTGGGGGTGCAGGAGACGACCGGTGCGTAGACTTTGGAGGGGGGGGTCTGGTGCGCCGGTGAATATCCGAGTGCCCGCTGGGCTGTGGAGCTCTCGGCAGAAGGCCTGGCATGGCCTGGAGAACTACTGGCAGATGGCTGATGGCCCCAGGGCCGCCCACGGAGGTACCTATGGCGGGCCCCCTGCCTTGGTGCACCTCACTCACTGCCCCCCCCCCCCCCCCCGCTGTACATGGGACAGGACACATGCACGGAGGAAAGGACATGATAGCCATGATTATAGCCTTTGACTTATATACCCTTCCCGTTTTTATTTTGGCGTGACAGAACGCACGGAGAAACGTGCACCGACCAGACCCAAGGGAGATGAATTCACTCCGAAACTCACGCAAGGGCCTACACGTAATCCCTATACCCCTTTACTGACTCCACAGAGAGTTTGGATATTTCTTTTCTACTTACTAACTTATTTTTTACTTTAATACATTTCATTATATCCTTAGGCTATGCTTTCTGGAGCTGACTAATGTTATTAGTTTTTTAGATATATATATGCAGGAACAGGAGTTATAATAATATGTTTATTTAGAATGCCACCATGATTTATGCCATCATTGATCAGATAACTTGACTCAGTATTGCATTAAATTGCAACGTAAAATGTGAGGGAACACAGTCTTCTCACAGCTTAAACAATTATGGCATAAATGGTCAATATGAAATACATGATGCTTTACTATGCTGTTTAGATGCAGATATTTAGGCTACTTCTTAAGTTGATGGTTTATGAAATGTTTCCTCAGTAACATATGCAGCAACCGGAACCAGACTGCTAACTCTGCCCATAGTGTGTTATTATTATCAGTACTTCCTATGATATATGCAGCTGCCTTCCTGGGAGGCTTACGGTTTTTTTTTTTTTTTCTTGCATAGCAACCTCCCACCTAGATACTCATGCACCACTGGCATACGCTCCCAGTGATATATTTTTTTATTTTTTATTTAAGTTTAGTTTACTTGGTTTACTTTTTATTTTTTCACATCGAAAATTTAGACATAAGATTCCAGCAAATATGCTTTATTATGAAGGTTAATCAAAATATGCTATCACTTACTAACTTAGCCTACTAAAGCATTAACTGGTACCATCAGATTGTATAAGCATTAATATTACTTTATTAAACCGGACACATAGGGCCTTTATAACTAATACTTAGGCGTATTTAGGCTTAGCTCAAGAATGATGGTAATTGCTACCTGCTCTTAATATTATTGCAGAAACCGGAGAAGGGCACACATATAATTTGTTTTCTTATTATAACCACCATCTTAGACACAGGCATATGCCTCATCTGTGAGAATTCCATGTAGAATGCTAGTTATGTATTACGATTATCTTGTCCCACTGTACTTAACTGTAAGCAGTAGCACCTATCATTGACCATTCCTTACTGTCTGTGAACATGTCTGAATTGCGCCTTATGAGACTACATACACCATGTTCTGAATAACATATTGTAACATTCCTGTTATTGAAAAAACTTAATAAAACCGCTTGAATGAAAAAAAAAATATTTTGTTCAATTGCTTTTTGCCACTTGGTTCAGTAAATGGGGCTTACTGAACCAAGTACCACACAAGCGGACCACCCAGAAGTGGAAGTGTGCAGGCAATTTACCTCCCAGGCTGGGAGCCTGCTGTAGGTAAATTGCCGACCGCTGGGTGGCCGCAGTTCGTGCAATCGAACACGTGGCGGTGGCCATCTTTGTTCATTCAAACGAGGTCAGCGGTATGTGTAGCTAAATTCATGGAACTGAAATCGGCTACACATTTCACCGAACACCGCTGACCCTTCCCTTCTCCTATACTAAATTTTTAGCTGCAGAGACTAAGTCCCATTCGGCAATTCGAACGCACGTTCGAATGGGACTTAGTCATTTTTCTGCATAAAATTGACCGGCCGCACAACCCAAATCTATGGAACTGTTTTGGGCAGGAAAATGTGCTTGCGGTCGGTCATAAAGGACTTCCACCTAACTTTTTATGTACTGCAGGGATTTGTATGATTTTTGGTTATGTTTATATTTAAAGTATGCTGATTCTGTATATATATGTGAATATGATGCATATTTTTAAAGTTACAGTATATGTATAAAAAGTGTATTTTTCCTGCCTGTGATAAATTACATTAACCCATTGTGTTCAGTAATTATATCACAGGCAGAGGGGAGGGATTGTATGTTTGTGCTGGGTGTGTTTTACGGTGTTCCTGTAAATGATTGGTTGTACTGTGTCCCACCCTGTGGGATGTCCCCTTGCATGGGGACTTGCATAAAAGCCAGTGTGTGGTCATTAAAAGTTCAGATCATCTTGTACCTTCATGAAGTTTCGGCTCATCTTTGGGGGATTGAAGAACTACACTCTGGGGATTGCTATAATCACTATACTCCCCAGGGTATGATCATTAAGCTAATAGCTTGTTCCTGTTCCTGCTCTCTGGAATTCGGAGAGGTCAACCTACTGGAAGCTGGACTCTGGTCTTGGGTCCAGAGTGGGTGGAGTGGGGTGGTTCGTGGGGTCTGCAGTGGTTATGGTGTCGGGCAGAGTGCTTGGAGTCCTCGGAAAGCACTAGGAGCATCCGTCAGCGGAAGGTACCCGGTCGGGGTGCCCGGTGGTTCCGTTACAAACTATTTCTGGTTTTATGATTCCTTTTATTTACAGCAGAAAGGCAATGCTATGGGCACGAAGGTAGCACTCAGTTACGCTAACCTCTTTATGGCTGACTGGGAGGAATCTTCAATCAGGTCTAACTGCAAATGGAATCTAATCTCGTTTTATATCGGAGATATATTGATGATCTATTTTTTTTTAATCTAGGATGTGGGGATATTTATGGGATGATAATATTAAACAGTCGAGAATTGCCCACTATTTCAATTCTCTTAGATCTAGAAGATCGTTATCATGTAAGTGAAATGTATTCCATACAAATAAAATCACAATTTGTTATAAAAATAGATATAATTTATTGTGACGAATAATAATGATATTAGGCAATATGCATGATAATAATCAGTGAATATTTAGTATAACATGAGTATGCAATACAATGGCATGGCTATACACGTTCAATGGCTAACACAGTACAAAGCTACAGCATCAGCTGTCAAGACTTTAGATTTATGAGGGTACTTCACACACAGAAAAAGCTTCACACAGTGCAGCGAAGAGTTATAAAACCTAGGCTAACAGTTCAGCTGAGTAACCCTTTCAATGCTGGCTAGATCCATCTAGGCATATAATATCCTATTCTTATGTAATTTTCAAATAAAATAACATTTAAACCAGCTCATTAATCATTTCCTGGAACCATCCAATAAGAATAATCTACCAGATTCTATAAGCTGAATTTTAATTTGCCTAAAAAGATATCTTATCTTATTTTAGAGTAAATCAATACATCTGGATAAAAACATCGGTATGCTAACACGTGATAACACATCAATATATAATTATTCTTAATTCCACCTGCAGAATGGAATGTTTATAACTATATATTCTTTAGTTAACTAAGATTTCTAAATATTGAAATCTGACCGTGATTTATCCAGTCATATATCATGCTATAAGATTTTTAATTAATTTACATTAATTAATAAAACCAGCATAATTACCAGTTAAGTAGGTGTTCTCATCAGATGAGTAGGTAGTCCCAGGATTGGTTGTATGCCTGTATGATTGATTGAATGGAGCTGTGTAAGTAATAGTGAAAAATAGTGTTGCTTAGAAAGTAAGAGTAAAATTCTAAGTGTTTCTTGAGTTGGGTCCAAGAGAGTTTGAATGTTAGTTAGTCCCAGAGTGAATATCTGTTATAGACCTCTCTGCATGTCCGAATCTGAAAGCCCAAACTCCAACTTCAACTCAATTCAACTCTTCTTCCCTTTCTCCTAACTTTTAAAGGGCCAGACTCTCTGTACGTCATCAGTTGATAAGGCCAATAGGAAACTGAAGGTGTGGTCAACCTGCAGATTGCAATTTAGGTATTTGGTCTATAGAGGGCAGTCTCGCCTCACTAAACCTTCCTATCCAGGAAACAACTTTTCCTGATGACGATTTTGACGTAATTTGGCTTATCTATATGACTACCTATAACTCAAAAAAAACTATTATTAAAAAAAAAAAATGTATTTTTAATAAACAAAATGGCTTTTACAAATGCAAATGTTGTTTAGCATGCAAAAACACAAATAAGGATGACACTAAAATATAATTTTTTTTTTTTTTTTTTTTTTTAATTCTTTATTTTATTGTGCAGGAAAGAAATACAGAGAGACAAGCAATGCCACAACAGCTATTGCCAGCTTTTAAGTCAACATGTAAAGACGTGTGTGGCATAACAGAACATTGCACTTTTTATATATTATTATGTAGGTTCATCGTGGATTAGATCAATATGTCAGTTGTAAAATAAGGCAGACAAAATACTGTTTCGGGTTATCATACTGACTTTTGTAAAATTATAGGAGCGCAAGCTTATCTAAGATCGAAACCGAATAAAAACAAAAATGAGAAATACAATATAACTAGTCATGAGTTATACAGGCCAGGTATCTGTTGTTTTACAGTAGATTGCTACCCTCTATGACAATAGAGCGTTCGTGAGTCTTACTTGTGTAGGACCTGCTGAGCTGGTGATAGATATGTTGTGCTGTACCTACATAGGCTGCAGGGCTCTGAAGAACAGTAAACGGTGCTATGTCACGCTAATAAGTAAAATAACCTCACTTTGTAATCTACTAGTGCATATGAGCGTAACCAGTAATCTGTTAGGTTGTGCATTCAAACTATGTAGGCAAGCTAGCGCAGTTGGTCTATTAATAAAGAGAGTGAACCGGTACATCTAGCATTAGAAAAACACAGTGCACATTTTTGTGTTGAAACGTTAAGTGTGAGCTTAAACATGGGAGCAATGTATAGGGGGTACTGTTTCCCTCTCTAGTGCCAGGGAATTGACAGCAGCCAGTGTGTTCTGCAGAGAATATGACTATAACTATAAGAAAACACAGAATTCCCTTAGTGAGAATTAATGATACAGCATAAGAGGATCGGTTTAAACGGGAGTTATGTGTTTGCAAACCAGTCTCTTTCAGCCCATGCCGGTTCGTGGCAGGCTGTCTTCCAGGGCGAGATGGCTCAGGTAGGTGGTACCTGAGTCCGCCGATCGCCTTAGCCTGTGTGAGAGCAGGGCTATTAGGTAGATGCTGCCGTTGTCCAGTAGGGCTCTGTGTGGCATGGCTTTCCTCTGGCTCTGCTGGGTTTGCAGCACCGCTTTCTTTGTGTGTACCGTAAGTGGAGCTCTGTTGCAATGGGCTGTATGGTGACCGGTCATCCGTTTTCTTTCAGGTGCGGGTCTCGCTCCTGGGTGCCGTCTCACCTGTGTGGAGTCGCTGCGTTTTGGAGGCGGGAGTTCTCTTCTGCCTCGGGGTTGCGTGAGGGCTGATGCTTGTGGGCCTTGAGCCCGGAGGCCTTCGTTACGGTGAGGAGTGGTAGTCCCTTTTTGTTTGTGGGATGTTGGGCGAGTGAGTGAGCCCTTCGGACGCTGAGGTCGTCTTGCAGCGGCCATTTTGTGCTCTCTTCGTGGGTGCTTTGGTGAGCGGGCGCTATGTGCATATATGGCATGCTGCTGCATGCGCCGCTCCAGCTTGGTCCAGAACGCCTCAAATATTGCTTCTATTCTTGCGGCCTGTGCAGCTTGTTCAGCGTGGTAGTCTCTTGGGCCCTTTGTGCTCTCCCCGAGTGGCGTGGCCATTACTACGGCAGCAATTTCAGGGGCACTTTGAGTCCGATTGATTAGGCCGGGCCCGGGGTATCCGGAGCTCGGTCCTGAGCGGGAAACTTCAGCCCGTGCTGTCGCGTGTGTCCAGTCGTTGGGGACCGGGATAACCCCCTCCGGTCCATAGGGGGGGAACGGGGGTCCGAACTGCGCTTTGCTGAGTGTTCTCGCGGCGGGAGAGCGGCCGTCTCCCCCACCGCCGCCATGCTTGCAGGCCGCAGCCTTGGGAGGGTCGGAACCGGAGCGTAGATCCACCTGCGTGGTGTCAGCTCGTAGGTCTCGGTGACCTCTGTCGCTTGGGCGTGATTAGGAGTTGATTCGAGGCCTCAGCTCATCGGTAATTGCCGGTAAGTGCTTTTAGAAGCGGGAGCAGCCACGACATGCGACCGCTCCGCTCTGCAGGCAAACCCCGCCCCAAATATAAATTTTTAAGTCGAAATATTCACCCCATAAATACAATATTAACAGTTTCGTTACATGCCACTCAAAGAATGTTATCTACTTATTAGAATGCCCTTGTAAACTTCAATATGTTAGCATGACAACAAGGTGCTTAAAAACCCGGATTGCTGAATTCAGTTTCAAAACATTTTTAAACCACAATAAAGACCCAAAGTTTTTAAGATTTTGTGCTCTAGAGAAAATATCCCCCTCCCCCCTTGGCAGGGTGGAAATCTCCCCAAAATGTTAAGTTTAACAGTTGGGTTTTTAAATTTAGCACATTGGCACCTTATGGGTTAAATGCTGATTTTGACTTCTTTAAAGGGACACTATAGTCACCAGAACAACTACAGCTTATTGCATTTGTTCTGGTGAGTAGAATCATTACCTTCAGGCTTTTTGCTGTAAACACTGTATTTTCGGAGAAAATGCAGTGTTTACATTACAGCCTAGTGATAACTTCACTGGCCACTCCTTAGATGGCTGCTAGAGATCCTTCCTGGGTCATGGCTGCCTAAAATGCATCCAGACATTCAGTATCTCCTCCCTCTGCATGCAGACACTGAACTTTCCTCATAGAGATGTATTGATTCAATACATCTTCATGAGGAGATGCTGATTGGCCAGGGATGTGTTTGAATCATGCTGGCTCTGCCCCTGATCTGCCTCTTTGTCAGTCTCAGCCAATCCTATGGGGAAGCATTGTGATTAGATCAGGGCCGGACTGGGAAGAAAATTCGACCCGGGCATTTTTTAATTACAGCGGCCCACTAAAAAGGGTGCGGGCCAGATAGGGTGTGTTTTGTCATCACCAATGACAAGCACGCCCCATCACAAAGTGAGCATGTGGGTTCAATGCTCTTCCAGGGTAGACAGTGCGCAGAGTTCTGCTGAAGAGCTCTGGCATTAGAAAAAGACCCTGTATTTGTTCTGCACAGCGCAAGCAAATTCAATAACATGCTTGCACTGTGTTTGCTTGAAGTTTGTCTCTGGTGTCTCCATAGTTGGGATACCAGGAGACAAACATGCTAGCAAAAGCATATTGTGCAGTGTGTGTGTGAGGGTGCTGTGTGTGTGTGTATGTGTGTGTGCAAGAGGGGTGCAGTGTGTGTGTGTAAGGGGTGTAGTGTGTGTGTAAGGGGTGTAGTGTGTGTGCAAGAGGGGTGCAGTGTGTGTGCAAGAGGGGTGCAGTGTGGGTGTGAGGGGTGTAGTGTGTGTGTGTGTGTGTGTGTGAGTGATGGGTGCTGTGTTTGCGTGAGGGTGCTATGTGGGTAAGGGTGCTGTGTGTGTGTGTGCTGTTTGTGTGAGGGTGCTATGTGCGTGTGAGGAAGCTGTGTGTGTCAGGGGTGCAGTGTGTGTGTGAGGGTGCTGTGAGTGTCAGAGGTGCAGGGTGTGTGAGTGAGGGTGCTGTGTGTGTCAGGGGTGCAGTGTGTGAGTGAGGGTGCTGTGAGTGTCAGGGGTGCAGTGTGTGTGAGTGAGGGTGCTGTGAGTGTCAGGGGTGCAGTGTGTGTGTGTGTGTATGTGTGTGTGTATGTGTGTGCTAGTGAGGATGCTGTGAGTGTCAGGGGTGCAGTGTGTGTGCTGTGAGTGCCAGGGGTGCAGTGTGTGTGGGCTGTGCATGTCAAGGGTGCAGTGTGTGTGTGTGTGTGTGTGGGTGCTGTAATTGTTAGGGGTGCAGTGTGTGTGTGCTGTGAGTGTCAGGGGTGCAGTGTGTGTGTGTGTGTGTGTGTGTGTGTGAGGGTGCTGTGAGTGTCAGGGGTGCAGTGTGTGCGTGAGTGAGGGTGCTGTGAGTGTTAGGGGTGCAGTGTGTGTGTGTGTGTGTGTGTGTGCGCTGTGAGTGTTAGGGGTGCAGAGTGTGTGTGTATGTGCTGTGAGTGTTAGGGGTGCAGTGTGTGTGTGTGTGCTGTGAGTGTTAGGGATGCAGTGTGTGTGTGTATGTGTGCTGTGAGTGTCAGGGGTGCAGTGTGTGTGTGTGTGTGTGTGTGTGAGTGAGGGTGCTGTGAGTGTCAGGGGTGCAGTGTGTGTATGTGTTCTGTGAGTGTCAGGGGTGCAGTGTGTGTGTGTGTGCTGTGAGTGTCAGGGGTGCAGTGTGTATGAGTGTCAGGGGTGCAGTGTGTGTGAGTGTGTGTGCTGTGAGTGTCAGGGGTGCAGTGTGTGTGTGTGCTGTGAGTGTCAGGTGTGCAGTGTGTGTGAGTGTGTGTACTGTGAGTGTCAGGGGTGCAGTGTGTGTGCTGTGAGTGTCAGGGGTGCAGTGTGTGTGTGTGTGTGCTGTGAGTGTCAGGGATGCAGTGTGTGTGAGTGTGTGTGCTGTGAGTGTCAGGGGTGCAGTGTGTGTGAGTGTGTGTGCTGTGAGTGTCAGGGGTGCAGTGTGTGTGCTGTGAGTGTCAGGGGTGCAGTGTGTGTGTGTGTGTGCATGCTGTGAGTGTCAGGGGTGCAGTGTGTGTGTGTGTGCAGTGAGTGTCAGGGGTGCAGTGTGTGAGTGTGTGTGCTGTGAGTGTCAGGGGTGCAGTGTGTGTGTGCTGTGAGTGTCAGGGGTGCAGTGTGTGAGTGGATGTACTGTGAGTGTCAGGGGTGCAGTGTGTGTGCTGTGAGTGTCAGGGGTGCAGTGTGTGTGTGTGTGTGTGTGTGTGTGCTGTGAGTGTCAGGGGTGCAGTGTGTGTGAGTGTGTGTGCTGTGAGTGTCAGGGGTGCAGTGTGTGTGAGTGTGTGTGCTGTGAGTGTCAGGGGTGCAGTGTGTGTGCTGTGAGTGTCAGGGGTGCAGTGTGTGTGTGTGCTGTGAGTGTCAGGGGTGCAGTGTGTGTGTGTGTGCTGTGAGTGACAGGGGTGCAGTGTGTGAGTGTGTGTGCTGTGAGTGTCAGGGGTGCAGTGTGTGTGTGTGTGCTGTGAGTGTCAGGGGTGCAGTGTGTGTGTGCTGTGAGTGTCAGGGGTGCAGTGTGTGTGTGTGTGTGTGTGTGCTGTGAGTGTCAGGGGTGCAGTGTTCGTGTGTGTGATGTGAGTGTCAGGGGTGCAGTGTGTGTGAGTGTGTGTACTGGAGTGTCAGGGGTGCAGTGTGTGTGCTGTGAGTGTCAGGGGTGCAGTGTGTGGATGTGTGTGTGTGTGTGTGCTGTGAGTGTCAGGGGTGCAGTGTGTGTGAGTGTGTGTGCTGTGAGTGTCAGGGGTGCAGTGTGTGTGTGTGAGTGTGTGTTGTGAGTGTTAGGGGTGCAGTGTGTGTGAGTGTGTGTGCCTGTGAGGCTAGAGTTCACTCTCGCGAGACCCGGATGGTTGCCATGGCAATGCTTGAATCTCGCGAGAGGAACCCGGCGGAGCTGTAAGTAGGAGCTCCGCCGGGTCCTCTCCTGGCTCCCTCCCTCTCTCCCCAGCCGGCGGCCAGAATATCCTGCATGTGGGCCGGTGAGGGAGATCTTTGATCTCCCCACCAGCCGGCCATGGACTACAGCAGGGCCGGCGCTCAGATAGTGCCGGCCCTGCAAAGACCGGCAGGAGAGATCCTGTGATCTCCCTGCTGGCCTCGGCCCATGGCCACCGCGGCCCACCGGGCATTTGCCCGGTGTGCCCAATGGCCAGTCCGGGCCTGGATTGGATCAGGCTACCACTTCTGATGATGTCAGCAGGCAGTGGGCAGGTCAAAAGGAAATAGTGACAAAGCAAGCAGCTCCAGACTTGAATACAGGTAAGACTATATTTAGGGAGGCATGAGGGGGCCAGGGTTGCTCTATGGTGGTTTTAACCCTATAGGGTCAGGAATACATGTTTGTGTTCCTGACCATATAGTGCTTTTATAATCTGAAAGCTTTTAAACTTATTTATGTTCTTTTTATTGTGTGCTTTTGTAATGTGTGCTACCAATGCCTGTTTATTCTCTTTGCTTATATCTTTGTATACTTTTTACATTATTTTCTTTCTATTTTATCGCCCACAGGCATACTGTCAGTTTTACTTATTGTGCTATTTTTATTTTGCTATACTCCCCTCTTATATTACGGTCCACACTACCCTTATTACTTTTACTCTGTGTTTTTCACATAAGCCAACTTCCCCACACTTCAGGGCTCCCTCCGTACCCATGGGCTTAAGTTTGTAATATTCCAGCTGTGCCGACCACTGTCTTTTGACTGGCGGCAGCCATAAGAGTGTACCCTATGGTCCTGCTTTGGCGGCCAGCTTGGTGTACTTTTATAAACACACTACCCCCTCTTTTTTTTTCACCTCCAATTTCTTTTTCTTTTTTTTTTGTATTTTACTTTAACCCCTTAAGGACACATGACATGTCTGACACGTCATGATTCCCTTTTATTCCAGAAGTTTGGTCCTTAAGGGGTTAAAATGTCTTAATATGCTAACTGCACACTTGCAATGTCATAATCTCCTTCACCTTGTATTTTAGAATTGTAAAATTGTTTGGTGCTGAGTACCTGTAAGTCACATGACCCTCTTATTCTTAATCGTGGAGGCTATTTAAACAGGACAGGTCCTTTTGCACTGTAACACTTTGAAAAAGCGCCTTTGACCGAAACGAGTTACTGTTTTTATGTTATTGGTTTTATTATCTTCGTTTTCACCCCTTAAGGACCAAACTTCTGGAATAAAAGGGAATCATGACATGTCACACATGCCATGTGTCCTTAAGGGGGTTAAATAAAACTAGTTTTTTACCTTAACTTGACTTTCCTGATTTTACCCCTGAAGATTTTATCTGGAGGATCCACACTTTCTACCTCCTTTGTGGGGAGGAAACCACCTACGCTACACAGGATTGAGCAAAAAACAGTTTTTTTTGCTCTCCTTTTGTGACTATACTTCCTTTTATTTTGCACAATTTTTTGTTGTTTTTATTCTCATTTTATGTATTTGGTGAATATCTGTGACACAGCCATTTGGAGGAGAATACCCATCAACGCTCGACAATCTAACTGACGCTTGACCGTGACCTACCATCTACAGGGAGTGCAGAATTATTAGGCAAATGTGTATTTTGACCACATCATCCTCTTTATGCATGTTGTCTTACTCCAAGCTGTATAGGCTCGAAAGCCTACTACCAATTAAGCATATTAGGTGATGTGCATCTCTGTAATGAGAAGGGGTGTGGTCTAATGACATCAACACCATATATCAGGTGTGCATAATTATTAGGCAACTTCCTTTCCTTAGGCAAAATGGGTCAAAAGAAGGACTTGACAGGCTCAGAAAAGTCAAAAATAGTGAGATATCTTGCAGAGGGATGCAGCACTCTTAAAATTGCAAAGCTTCTGAAGCGTGATCATCGAACAATCAAGCGTTTCATTCAAAATAGTCAACAGGGTCGCAAGAAGCGTGTGGAAAAACCAAGGCGCAAAATAACTGCCCATGAACTGAGAAAAGTCAAGCGTGCAGCTGCCAAGATGCCACTTGCCACCAGTTTGGCCATATTTCAGAGCTGCAACATCACTGGAGTGCCCAAAAGCACAAGGTGTGCAATATTCAGAGACATGGCCAAGGTAAGAAAGGCTGAAAGACGACCACCACTGAACAAGACACACAAGCTGAAACGTCAAGACTGGGCCAAGAAATATCTCAAGACTGATTTTTCTAAGGTTTTATGGACTGATGAAATGAGAGTGAGTCTTGATGGGCCAGATGGATGGGCCCGTGGCTGGATTGGTAAAGGGCAGAGAGCTCCAGTCCGACTCAGACGCCAGCCAGTGGCGGATCCAGGGGGGGGGCAACGGGGCAATTGCCCCCCCCGAGATTCTCCCCTGCCGGCTAATGCAGGGCTGACATTGCCCAAGTGCCAGCCCTGCATTGTGCCTGCAGACCGGGGAGGGAGATCAGTGATCTCCCTCCCCGGTCCGCAGGCACATTGCTGACAGCCGACCGGCAGGGGAGGGAGAGAGGACCCGGGAGCTGTTACCAGCAGCTCCTCCGGGTCCTCCTCTCGCGAGATTTGGAGCGTTGCCGCGGTTACCACGGCAACGCTCCAAATCTCGCGAGAGTGAACTCTAGCCCTGGAGCGCGGGCTAGAGTTCAGTCCTACCACTGGGACCACCAATGAACCCCACTGGGACCACCAGGGAACGAAAGATGTCCCCCCTCCTCCCAGTAAAGGTAAGAAGGGAGGGGGGACATAACATTTATTTAATAAAAAAAAAAAAAAATACACACACACATTAAAAGAAAAATCCTTCTTATCACACACACACACACATTGCCCCTGCCCCCCATACACACACACATTGCCCCTGCCCCCATATACACACACATTGCCCCTGCCCCCCATACACACACACATTGCCCCTGCCCCCATATACACACACATTGCCCCTGCCCCCCATACACACACACATTGCCCCTGCCCCCCATACACACACACATTGCCCCTGCCCCCCATACACACACACATTGCCCCTGCCCCCCATACACACACATTGCCCCTGCCCCCCATACACACACACTGCCCCTGCCCCCCATACACACACACTGCCCCTGCCCCCCATACACACACACATTGCCCCTGCCCCCTATACACACACACATTGCCCCTGCCACCCATACACACACATTGCCCCTGCCCCCCATACACACACACATTGCCCCTGCCCCCCATACACACACACATTGCCCCTGCCCCCCATACACACACACACATTGCCCCTGCCCCCCATACACACACACATTGCCCCTGCCCCCCATACACACACATTGCCCCTGCCCCCCATACACACACACACATTGCCCCTGCCCCCCATACACACACACACACACACACATTGCCCCTGCCCCCATACACACACACACACACACACACACACATTGCCCCTGCCCCCCATATACACACACACACACACACACACACACACACATTGCCCCTGCCCCCCATATACACACACACATTGCCCCCATATACACATACACTGCCCCCATACACACACATTGCCCCTACATACACACACTGCCCCCACACACATACATTGCCCCACACATACACTGCAATACACACACACACACATACTGATCCACACACCTTCACACACACACTGCTAATACACTGTCCCCCTCACACACACACACACACCGCACCCCTCACACATTGCACCACTCACACATACCACTGCTCCTCTGCCCTACTACAGCCCCATTTCCCAGAGGACCTCAGGTAAGTTGTCAAACAGTTCTTAAACAGTTTGACTACTTACTCTGGGAGGGGGTCTTGGCATTATTGGCACTATAACCACTACACTGAGCTGTAGTGGTTATTGTGTCTGGATTATTTATTTAAATAATCTACAAGTGCCCCTCCCGAGATCAGGCTCTGGATCCGCCACTGACGCCAGCAAGGTGGAGGTGGAGTACTGGTTTGGGCTGGTATCATCAAAGATGAGCTTGTGGGGCCTTTTCGGGTTGAGGATGGAGTCAAGCTCAACTCCCAGTCCTACTGCCAGTTTCTGGAAGACACCTTCTTCAAGCAGTGGTACAGGAAGAAGTCTGCATCCTTCAAGAAAAACATGATTTTCATGCAGGACAATGCTCCATCACATGCGTCCAAGTACTCCACAGCGTGGCTGGCAAGAAAGGGTATAAAAGAAGAAAATCTAATGACATGGCCTCCTTGTTCACCTGATCTGAACCCCATTGAGAACCTGTGGTCCATCATCAAATGTGAGATTTACAAGGAGGGAAAACAGTACACCTCTCTGAACAGTGTCTGGGAGGCTGTGGTTGCTTCTGCACGCAATGTTGATGGTGAACAGATCAAAACACTGACAGAATCCATGGATGGCAGGCTTTTGAGTGTCCTTGCAAAGAAAGGTGGCTATATTGGTCACTGATTTGTTTTTGTTTTGTTTTTGAATTTCAGAAATGTATATTTGTGAATGTTGAGATGTTATATTGGTTTCACTGGTAAAAATAAATAATTGAAATGGGTATATATTTGTTTTTTGTTAAGTTGCCTAATAATTATGCACAGTAATAGTCACCTGCACACACAGATATCCCCCTAAAATAGCTAAAACTAAAAACAAACTAAAAACTACTTCCAAAAATATTCAGCTTTGATATTAATGAGTTTTTTGGGTTCATTGAGAACATGGTTGTTGTTCAATAATAAAATTAATCCTCAAAAATACAACTTGCCTAATAATTCTGCACTCCCTGTACAAGGAACCAAGCTGAGCATAAGCTCCAGAAAATTGTAAGTGTAATTTTTCCTTTTTTACCTCACCGCCTATAAAATATACTACACTATATTGTTTTCTGTCTTCATATTCTCCATACTGACTCACCACCATACGAGTTTGAGGACAGCCAGAAGGCGCTGCGTCCCTGTGCCCTTTCCTGGGTTGCTGATATATCTATGGAGAGTGAATTCACCCAAGAGACCCTTGTAGTTAAAACATGGAAATAATCAGTGGGGTTGGCTCAGCACAGAAACATAAATCATGGTTAAGCAATGTCCAAGATGAGTGTAAGTGAGGCATGTAGACATGTATGCAGAATGTCCTTGTGAATGTCGTCTCAGCCGATACCCTCAGTGGGCTTAGCATGGCCCTGTTTCAAGCTGGCTTTCTGTATGCATCGCGGTTCGATCACGGCTATCCCAGAGGTGCTGTATGCCAAACCAGGGAGAGAAAGAGATGTTTTGTGCTGGAAACCAGCTCCCCATACCGACTTGAGGGTAGATTTTTGAGAGTTAATATCTGGCAGCCGCTTCCGTGCTGTGTGCACTGGCCTGATGTGCCTCCATCTCTTTCACCAGATTCGGGCCAGAAGCCGAGGCCCCTTGTTGGATTGCATTTGGTAAGCATTGGACTGGGACTCTATTTTTTGTGTGTGTAGCAGAGTGCTGCAGGTATTGGGCTATTTTGTGCCAGAAATCCAAACTGCGTTGAGTGAGGTGGGAGCGTTGGCAGTCCCTCTGGCATAGGCAATTCTGCACTCGGCCTCTGCCATTTTAGAGGAGGCTCCTGACCTGCAGATCAGCATGGCATTATCGCGGAGTCTTTGATTTGAAGTAGTGGTTGAGGCCATAGAATGAGGAAGAGGATCACTCCCAGTGGTCCAAAGGGGGGGGAGAAGAGGGCCAGCTTCGGGTGTCAAGCTTGGTACTGTTAGGCAGGATAGCAGGGCAGCGGCCGTCTACCCCACTCACCGCCTGAGAAGGCCTCATCTAGGACGATGAAGATTACCCCTCCATGGGACTAAAACACAAATTGCAAGCCTCGCCTCGGATCCAGTAGGCCCTTCATGCTGAGGGCCACAAATAGGTATAAAGTCAGCGTTTGTGAGCTTAAAGTTTAGAAGATTGCTGGAGCTGCTCTCTCTTATGACTGTTCAGCATGGCAGTCACCCTCTCCCCCCCCCCCCTTCCTCCATTTCATTCTTAACTTACATAGTCTGAAAAGAGACCAACGCTCATTCAGTGTCTCCTTTTCCAAGGATACCTCCTCCCCTCATCCTGTCTCGGTTGGAGTTCCCCAAGGCTCTGTCCTTGTTCCCCTTCTATTTTCTCTTTATACTGCCTCTCTTGGTAAACTTATTGCCTCTTTTGGACTCCACTACAACCTGTACGCTGATGACACTCAGATATACTTCTCCTCCCCGGACCTCTCCCCTGCCGTCCTGCAACGTGTCACTGCTTGCCTTTCTTCCATCTCTGACTGGATGTCCTCACGCTTTCTGAAACTTAACCTCTCTAAAACTGTACTCATTGTCTTTCCTCCCCCTAATACTGATCCTCCTCTCTGGCTCTCCCTTCAAGTCAGTGATATCCACATAAGTCCATCCCTGCAAGCACGCGGTCTGGCGTCATACTTAACTCTGGTCTCACCTTTGAGTCTCACATCCAGTTTGTTGCCAAGTCCTGTAGGTTCCAACTCAAAAACATAGCCTGCATCCGCCCCTTTCTTACGCAAGATGCTACCAAGGAGCTTGTCCATGCTCTAGTACTACTGTACTTACTGTAACCCTCTCCTGATTGGTCTCCCCAAAAGCCGTATTGCCCCGCTACAGTCTGTAATGAATGCTGCAGCTAGACTGATTTTCCTCTCTAGTCGGTCCTCTCACACCTCACCCCTCTGCCAGTCCTTACATTGGCTCCCTGTATCATATAGGAGTCAATTCAAAGTGCTAACCCATACATTTAAAGCACTGAACATTTCTAGCCCCTCTTATATCTCTTCACTGATCCATAGGTATGCCCCTCCTCGTACCCTCCGCTCTGCCCGTGACCACCTCCTGACCGCTGCTCGCACCCATATGGCCAACTCGCGCTTGCAGGACCTCTCGCAGGCAGCTCCTTTCCTATGGAATAGCTTGCCTACTGCCATCAGACTCTCCCCTAGTCTTCAATCATTTAAGAAGGGCCTTAAAACCCATCTCTTCAGGAAAGCTTATGGCCTTCCAGAGTAATCTCTACCTTACATACCTGTCTCTTGCTCTCTCCTATGGGACAGTGCTTTGCTCTCTCCTCCAGCTCTGCTTCACTCCCACCCTATTTGATATTCCCTGTCCTAATGTTTCTAATACCCCACCTCCTATAGTCTGCAAACTCGTTTGAGCAGGGTCCTCTTCAACCTATTGTTCCTGTAAGTTTTCTTGTAATTGTCCTATTTAGAGTTACATCCCCCCTCTCAAAATATTGTAAAGCGCTACGGAATCTGTTGGCGCTATATAAATGGCAATAATAATAATAATAATCAAGTTCAGATTTCTCACATCTGTTTTTGCTGTTGAGCCAAAAGAAGGCTTCTTGACCCAAGAATGGCAATCAGATTTATCCTTGGATCAATAAGGTATTACCCCACAAATTATATCCTTGAATACTATGTTTTTGCAAGTATGCATCTAGTTGCTGTACAGACTCTGATATAACTACTTCTTCAGGCAGAGGATTCCACATTACTTACTGTAAAAAAATAAAATACAACTTTCCTTTGCCTTAGACCAAGGTGTGCCAAACAGGGCCACCACCAGAAATTCTGGGGCCCCTAACTGAGCTCAGGGTCTGAGCCCCTGGGGGCCCGCCTCCAAGACCGCCCACAGGGACCACCTCCAAATCCCGCCCACAGGAATACACACACAGACACAAACACATTCACTGATACAAAAGGACACAGATACACACACACATCTGGTGTACACCTCCGGTTTGTGCAGACCAAGAATTTTACTGCACACCTCAATCTCTACACAAACACACACACAGACACTCTTTCTGTGAGGCCCTAAACCACACACTAAAGTACCTAGCTTCACATAGTACATCAAAAACTCAAGCAGCTTCACCATACATTAATATTCCACTTCTGAGCACACACAAAAAAACACCTGTAAATGAAGCACAAACATGTTATTAAATTTGCTTGTACTGAGTAAAACAAACATACAGCATTTTCGCCAAGCGAGAACACTTCATTAGTGCTCTGCACATGGGATGACCTGGAGGGACATCAAACCAACATGGTCACTTTGTGAGGGCATGTACATCATTGTTGAAAACATGGCATGCCCCCTCTATCTCCACCCTGTCCTTTAAACCCTTAAATGCTGTACTTATGCCCTGCTTGCTCTAAAAAGTTAAGATAATTCAGAATGAAGAAAAGTTTGATTTCTTCCTTCTTTATCAGGCAACTAACATAGCAGGAGATAAGAACTTTGTGGCTTTGGCACCGACCGGGATGGCCGTCTAACCTGTGAGCTCCGCTCCAAACGCCCCGTGTAAAGAGCTCGTACAGCAGCCACACAGCCTCTCATGGGACGCACTCGCCGCCCGAAGCCTCCCCGGAACCCGAGGGGATCACAGTCCGGGTCTCACTCCGGACCTATAGACTGATTCCTCCACACTCAGCCCACCGCATGTGGTGGGGGGGGGGGAAAGAGTCCCAAGATGGCGCTGACCTCACCTGCTTCCCCGGCGGGCTCAGACCTCACGGCATTTGACAGGATTGGTGAGGAGCTGAGGAGCATGGCTGCAGCTATGGCCACCAAGACTGACCTACAGCTACTTACCTCCACGATCCAGGAGGCGGTGCGGGCGGAGGTGGCAGGTCTGCGAACTGAGTTGAGTGCACAGAAGGGCCGCATACACACACTAGAGCACGCGGCTGAGGCCCAGACAGCCCAAATTACTGCCTCTGATGGGGCGGTCGCAGGACCCACGTCTGTGAGTGTGGGTGTGTGACTTTGAGGGGAATCCCTTGGTCATGTCTGGGCCTGGAACGCGCGTGAGCATGGCCTATCGCCAGGCTCCCCTGACTGTCCTCACCCTGAACTGCAGGGGATTGAACATCCCGGAATATAGGTTGCATCTCTTGAGAGTCCTGCGGAGGGACCGTGTGTCGGTTGCCCTCTTACAGGAAACACATTTTAAGGAAGGCAGGCTCCGAGACTCTCGGATCGCTTGCACCCGACCGCATACATATGCAACTACCCCATGGCTCGTAAAGCAGGAGTAGTTATCCTACTTGCAGCGGAATTGCAGTTCCGGGAACTTGGCGGATGGAAGATCGGGATGGCAGGTTCCTTTTTATAAAAGGCATCACAAGACATACACTGTCGCTTCCCTATATGTTCCCAACCGTAGACAAGCACGGTTCATCAGGAGAACCCTGGTTGATTTAGAGAACTTCGTGGAGGGAAGCCTCATAGTGGGAGGGGACTTTAACGCTCCACTCGACCCGCTACTCGACTCTTCCTCCGGGCATAGCTGCATCTCCCAACTGCATATTCACTCTATTCGTAAAGCTCCGAGGGATATGAGACTAGCAGACTGCTGGAGGTCTCTCTATCCTGATGTCAAGGATTATACACACTATTCAGCAATGCACGACCAATATTCCCGTATCGACTACGTATTCATTAGACAGGAGGGTTTGACCCACCTGCTGGGCACAACAATTGGACCATCAACATGGTCTGACCATGGCCCGGTCCAGGTGATGCTCCAATTGCCGTTGTTTTGTCCTTCTACTTGGACGTGGCGCCTTAATGAGTCGCACCTTCTTGACCCTGCGGTTAGAGAACAAATCCAACAAGCCCTGGACCGCTATTTTTTTGATAATGAGACCGCAGACATGTCTCCTACTCCGATCTGGGAAGCTCACAAGAGCGTAATCCAGGGTACATTCATACATATAGCCTCTCTCAAAAAGGAGTCTCAACATAAACGGACACAATCGTTGCCCATATACAGGGAACTACTGCAAGCCAGACGTCAACTGACGGAACTCCTCACACATCGCCATCTCCGGTCACTCCAATATTCCAGGAGCTTCTTCTATGCTCACGCGAATAAGGGGGTGTAGCAGAATGGACCCTGCTACCGTATTCTTATACTGGCTCCGGACTGTCTGTAC
Organism: Pelobates fuscus; assembly: GCF_036172605.1. Lineage (NCBI taxonomy): Eukaryota > Metazoa > Chordata > Amphibia > Anura > Pelobatidae > Pelobates > Pelobates fuscus. Next base: position 125,965,083 of record NC_086324.1, read on the forward strand.
CCCCATTCTCCCCTCCTCATTGTACCTTATGTTTGGGAGTTACAATAACTGTGCAAGACATACTCCCCTTACTTGGAACTCTATGCTTTTTCCCTGTTTTACCTGGCCGTTTGTGTAAATTCAGACCACCCAGATATGGAGTGTGCCGCTCATTAACACCATTCACACCTCCATAAACCACAATCACATGAACGTTCTAAGCGGTCGGCTGGATGGTTGCCGTTCGTATAGACGAGCATGTGGTGGCCGCCATCTTGAGACACGAACAAAGGCAGCTGTGTTTGGTCATCGAGTGCGTGGAACTAAAAATCGGACACTGTGTTAGTTTATATACATCTAGTTTTTATGTAAAAGAAATAACTTCAAATAGGAATTCCAGGTAGAGTGCTTTATTTTAATAGTAGCTCAAGTCTAATAAAATATAAGTAACTTACAAAGAAAGTCCAAAATTTCCCCTTGCCCCCTTTGGGTGGTGTGTCGAAAACCACTTCGCCACTGGTTTTTGGAGAGGACTTTTGGCCAGCCTTTTGACTTGGGATTATGGCCCTGTGACTTATTGGGTTTTAAGGCACTGTTTCTGCCCCTTTAAATACTATTGGAAAGGATTTGCAATTTTGAAGTGGCCACCATTCGAACACGGCGGCGCCCATTTTATTCAGTCAAACAAGGTCAGCGGGGGTTTTGTCGTCGAGTTCATGGAATTCAAATCGGACATCTTGTCCGGGAGTCGAACGGTGTTTGGCAATTCGAACGGCACTTTCACATTGACTATGTGCATGAACGGTTCCCTACGACTATTCGAACTGAACTTAGACATTGAAAATAGACAGGCGGCACAACCTAATTCTCTGGAACCGTTTTGGGCATGAAAATGTGCGTGCGGTCAGCAATAAGAGACTTCCAGGAATTTACTGAACCCCTGCTCTGATCTAGGTGATTTTTGGATATGTGGTTCACCCAGATCAGGGCTATCAGGGGATGTAAGATGGTGATATGTGGGGATTATAGTGATACTGGGTGTTTTCTGTATTTTGGCAAAAATGTGTGTTTGCCTGCCTGCGAATAATTAGCTGCTTTAATTATATCACAGGCAGAGGGGAGGGATTGTGTAATGTATGTGGGAGTGTCGTTCCTTGTTACATGGTTTTTATTGGCTTACATGTTGTGTGTCTTGGTGCACCTTTGCTGTAAAACTTTTATAAAAGACCAGTGTGTGCCATTAAACTTTCTGTTCTATTTTACCCTCAGTACTGAGTTCTGCCTATTTGGGGGGGGGGGGGGGGGGGGGGGGGAACTGCTACAAGGGATTGCTATGCTCTTCATACTCCCTTGAATAATAAGAGCTGTTCCTGCTTCGCTTTCTGAAGGAAGAGAAGTTTACCCACTGGAGTCTGGAGCCTTGTCGTAGGTCCAGGGTGTGTAGGAGACAGCGAGACCCCAACCAAGCTGTGGTGGTTTGTGGGGTCTGTAGTAGTTATAGTGTGCGGTGCGGTGCTGATGGTCCTCGGTGAGCACTAGGAGCATCAGTCGGTGCAGGTACCCAACCGGGGTACAGGAAGTTCCGTTACGGGTGGCATTTGTGGGGTTCTTCATTCTAGGAGCCTCCTGTAGAGGTTGGAAGTCTGCACAGCATGTTAACGGTTCTTAGAACTGCATAAAATGATCTGTAGAATTGACCCATTTCCGGTCACTTCTCTATCTGTATTGATCATTCTTTCTAAACATACTGTTCTACCGCTTCCCCGTTTCTATTTCTTGCAAAATGACCAGCCTAACGTACGATAAAAAGTGGGTTATTATTAGCTTACTTTATCATAACCTATGCATAATGACCAATATATTTCCCTTAAACTTTTTATTAAGATGCTCTCCAGACCAGCATATTACATGAAAGGTTCTTAACTGCTTATTCATTCCAAGACTGCACATACACCTATGCATGAGGATATACTGTGCTATATTATAATATTCAGGTGGTTTTTGTTTGCAATAAAGACAGAAGAGGTTATAGAACATACCAGCTCCATATGGAGAATAACTAAGACAAAAAAAAAAAAATTTCACAGTGACCATTTATTCTACCTTTAAATAGGGACAAATGTTACAATTTTTGATAAAAATGTAAGAATTCTTGCTCTCAACAATTCACACACATTTGAAAAGACTAAAAAGCCAATCTACAGCAGAGTAAAACACACACACCAGGTTTATAACAGTTATAAACTAGCATGTAAAGGTCACCTTTAACAAAATTAGTTCCAATAAATGAAACACTGATGCAAATTTCAAATATTGGTTCATATCTCAAACTTTTGTACTCCAATACATTACAGAGCAAGAAAATAAAAATAAATAAATGGTCTAAAACCAATAACAATTTGAATTTACACTAACGGAAATATTTAAATGTTTAGACTTTTAAAATAAAATTTTACAATTGGAAAGCAAACACATCTTACAGCTCAATACAAATTGAAATTCATCATCTAGTTTTAAGCAATGATCTAAAGAAGCCGATCTTGAGCGGTCTGTATTGTCTTCAAATATGTCAGCCTACACAGGGATTTGTCCATGTCATGAATTAAGAATTGCTTGTAAAAAGTTATACTTTCAAATTTCATTCTGTTATTTGGCATTAGGATTTGTGGTCTATAAGGATTTGGAGGGGAAGGGTTTTGTTAAGTTGGGCTGTGGTTTTTTGGTGTATCTCCAGAAACTTTGTTTCTTAAAATATATTTTTCCCTACTTAAAACCACTTAGCCATCCGTACTCAATAGGTTACCGATTACCTCACTACATTATATATCAATTAGTTATATTACAAATTATCCAACAGTTATCCACTAGAGAGTGAATTCAAAATTAAATGGCAAACTTAAAGTCAAAATAGTGAAAACGAAAAAAAAATAAACATTCTCTAGAGAAGCTCTGCTTTTAGTTCAGCTACTCTGACCCTACAGTAGAAATCCTCTTTAGTAAATAAATCCCTGTTAAATAGTTACTCTAGCACATTTCAGGAATTAGATCAACAGATCTAGATAGCACAGATCCTTCCACTACAATACCCAACTTTAATTTCCCAGCATGCTCCTCTTCTTTTCCAGAGCACAGAGAACTAGAAATATCAATATGCCCATGATGACAACTTGGTCATGTCCAGTTGTACCACTGAGAATAGTGGACCAGTGTGGAAACACAAATGGCTCTCTGGCATGTCCAGTTGCAGTCTTTTGTGCCTTCTAATGGTGTTTTAATGACTGGTAAACAGGTATCAAATGCATACAAGGTTATGAATATATACACTAACAAAAACAAGAAGACCCATTTTCACTATTGATTTACCCATTTGAATAACAGGAAATTATACTTCATTTATACAGTCATCCTCCTGGATAAGCATAAACCTTACTTCAGTCCTTTCCAAGTTAATGAATGTATTTCTTGTTTTTAAACTACAAATACATAAGTTGTCATATATTTAGAACCACTTCACACAACCTTCTTTTCTTCATGGTAAACATAAGCAATCAAATCGCTTACATGATCGTATTAGAATGCTGACAATTGGTGCTTCTATACAGTAGATTATTACCTTGTTCACATTACACCATGATTACTATAATTTTATAATGAATTGATCAGTCTGACAGCACTCAGTTTAGCCTATGTCTTGAAGGGATTTAAAAAAAAAAAAAAAAAAAAAGGCCCACAAAAGAAAAGATCTGGTATCTCAGCAATGCTGTACTAGAGCATAGTTATGTGAGAAATTCTGTTTAGGTTAATCAAGCTGGAAGATGTTTGCAGTTGTGCCTGGTCTTTCTAGTGCCATCATCAGTTAGCCTTTGATTTTGAATACGCGATAATGCAACAGTTTTTTCTAAATCCAATTCTGCATAAGGTTTGCATCGTAGACTTGTAGCCCCTTGAAAGAAAGGGTCAGGGCTTACAGGTGTCTGTGGATTGTCTGAGTCACAGCTACTCTCAACATCAATATAGTTTAGCTTTGTCATTTCATGGGGATGTGATGTAATATCAAAGTTGAAATATGTAGCTGTGCAGTTCTCACTGTTTTGACCCAAAGAAAGTCTGTTCAGATAAGAAGAACGGAATATGTTTATTTCAGTTGCTGAAGACACCTTAAGTTCCAAACTGTGCTTTTCTTCAGACACTGAAGGACTTGATGGCCGGCTCTCCGAGCCTACTGCAGACAGTGTTGAAACACAATTTGTAGTCTGAGAGTCAGAGCTACTGACATCCGAAATTATACTTCTTGACCCCTCACTATGAAGTGCACTGATATTCTCATAACCCATTCTTCTTATACAAGAGGACAACTTGTGCTCATCAACATCGTAGTCTATGCACTCTAGGTGCCCAGTTTCTCTTTCCATTTGGTTTTTAAGTGCAAATAATGGTTTTTGATAGTTTCTGGGCTCTGGATACTCCATAGGAACCTCATAGTAACTGTGGGTAGAAGATGTTTGACTGATACCAGTATCCAAGGTGTTCCGATCCAGGGTTTTAGGATACCTGTGCCTCCCTCTGTCTCCTTTAGAAGATGTAGGTGTGTAAAACTAAAAGAATAAATAAAACACACATAAGAATTTACAATATGGAAGACAAGATTTTGAGCAAATTAATAGAAAATATCCTCACTTGTTCTGAAGTGTGTGTGGAAATACCATCAAAATCATGTGGGCGCTCACTCCCAACAGGTTCAGGTCTTTTTGAGATTGGGATAACAGGTGAAGAGCTTGGATAAAATGTGCAGGACTTGTATCTATAAGGTAAACCATGTTCATCATCTATGTGGATATAAAAAAGAAGGAATAAATGGGAGTTTTAACACTTTAGCATTGTTAAAACCAAAAAGCACCACATTAAATATCACAGAAAGCTCTAACCCACAACAACTCTTCCCCATGCAAACATTTGCCTCTTTTCTATAAAGCAATGTGTTTTCTTCCATAATTATTCTTAACTGTAAGAAAATACTCTTAAGAGATTAAATGCAAGTTAAACACCTAGAGAGTCATGGTAGCCTGGGTAAAACTAGTGTTCAAGGGTTACTGTAACCCTTTTTCCTGTATGAGAGATATATATATATCACCTCTCCCCCTGCAGTCAGTGGAGTCGTCCAGCCTCTCCTGATGATGTCAGTAGGAGGGGGCGTGACTTTCTCTGCTCTTCTCACAGGACCGCTGGGGAGCAGAGGAAGCCACGCCCCCTCCTCCTGACATCATCAGGAGAGGCCGGCTTACTCCACTGACTGCAGGCTGCAGGTTCCAGATCCTGTCCCACCCCTCCTGGCCCAAGGTAAGCCTCAGGGAGGGGGGAAGGCACTTTATTTTTGATTTTTTTTTTCCCTTTCCCCAGTCCCTGTCCCCCTCCCCAGTCCCTGTCCCCCTAGTTAAGGCCCTGCCCCCCCTCCTCAGTCCCTGTCCCCCTCCCCAGTCCCTGTCCCCCTAGTTAAGGCCCTGCCCCCCCTCCTCAGTCCCTGTCCCCCTATTTAAGGCCCTGTTCCCCCTCCTCAGTCCCTGTCCCCCTATTTAAGGCCCTGTCCCCCCTCCTTAGTCCCTGTCTCCCTCCTTAGTCCTTTTCCCCAGTCCATGCCCCCCTCCTCAAGCCCTATCCCCTTACTCAGTCCCAGTCCCCCTCCTCAGTCCCTGTCCCCCTATTTAAGGCCCTGTCCCCCCTCAGTCCCTGTCCCCCTATTTAAGGCCCTGTCCCCCTATTTAAGGCCCTGTCCCCCCTCCTCAGTTCCTGCCCCCCTCCTTAGTCCCTTTCCCCAGTCCATGCCCCCCTCCTCAAGCCCTATCCCCTTACTCAGTTCCTGCCCCCCTCCTTAGTCCCTTTCCCCAGTCCCTGTCCCCCTCCTCAGTCCCTGTCCCCCTCCTCAGTCCCTGTCCCCCTCCTCAGTCCCTGTCCCCCTCCTCAGTCCCTGTCCCCCTCCTCAGTCCCTGTCCCCCTCCTCAGTCCCTGTCCCCCTCCTCAGTCCCTGTCCCCCTCCTCAGTCCCTGTCCCCCTCCTCAGTCCCTGTCCCCCTCCTCAGTCCCTGTCCCCCTCCTCAGTCCCTGTCCCCCTCCTCAGTCCCTGTCCCCCTCCTCAGTCCCTGTCCCCCTCCTCAGTCCCTGTCCCCCTCCTCAGTCCCTGTCCCCCTCCTCAGTCCCTGTCCCCCTCCTCAGTCCCTGTCCCCCTCCTCAGTCCCTGTCCCCCTCCTCAGTCCCTGTCCCCCTCCTCAGTCCCTGTCCCCCTCCTAAGTCCCTGTCCCCCTCCTAAGTCCCTGTCCCCCTCCTAAGTCCCTTTCCCGAGTCCCTGTCCCCCTATTTAAGGCCCTGTCCCGTTACTCAGTCCCTGTCCCTTTCCTCAGCCCCTGCCCCCTCACTCAGTCCCTGTCCCCCTCAGTCCCTGTCCCCCTCCTAAGTCCCTGTCCCCCTCCTAAGTCCCTTTCCCGAGTCCCTGTCCCCCTATTTAAGGCCCTGTCCCGTTACTCAGTCCCTGTCTCCCTCCTCAGTCCCTGTCCCTTTCCTCAGCCCCTGCCCCCTCACTCAGTCCCTGTCTCCCTCCTCAGTCCCTGCCCCCCTCCTCAAGCCCTGTCTCCCTCCTCAGTCCTTGCCCCCCTCCTCAGTCCCTGTCCCTTTCCTCAGTCCCTGTCCCCCTCCTCAAGCCCTGTCTTCTTACTCAGGCCCTGTCCCCCTCCTCAGCCCCTGCTCCCTTCATCAGCCCCTGCCCCCCTCCTCAGCCTCTGTCCCCCTCCTCAGCCCATGGCCCCTTCCTCAGCCCATGGCCCCCCTCCTCCTAAGCTCCTGTCCCTCTTCCTCAGCCCTGCCACCTTACTCAGCCCATGGCCCCTTCCTCAACCCATGTCCCCCCCCCCCTCCTCCTCCTAAGCTCCTGTCCCTTTTCCACAGCACTGTCACCTTACTTAGCCCCTGTCCCCCTCCTCAGCCCCTGTCCCCCTCCTCAGCCCCTGTCCCCCTCCTCAGCCCCTGTCCCCCTCACTCAGCCCCTGTCCCCCTTACTCAGCCCCTGTCCACCTTACTCAGCCCCTGCATACGAGCATCAGCCCCTGTCCCCCTCCTCAGTCCCTGCCCCTCTTCTTCAACCCTGCCCCTCTTCCTCAGCCCCTGCCCCTCTTCCTCAGCCCCTGCCCCTCTTCCTCAGCCCCTGCCCCTCTTCCTCAGCCCCTGTCCCTCTTCCTCAGCCCCTGTCCCTCTTCCTCAGCCCCTGTCCCTCTTCCTCAGCCCCTGTCCCTCTTCCTCAGCCCCTGTCCCTCTTCCTCAGCCCCTGTCCCTCTTCCTCAGCCCCTGTCCCTCTTCCTCAGCCCCTGTCCCTCTTCCTCAGCCCCTGTCCCTTTCCTCAGCCCATCAGTTCCTGTCCCTTTCCTCAGCCCCTCAGTTCCTGTCCCTTTCCTCAGCCCCTATCCCTTACCTCAGCCCATGTCCCCTTCCTCAGCCCATGCCCCCCTCCCCCCCCCCACCCTCCTAAGCTCCTGTCCCTCTTCCTCAGCTCCTGCCCCCCTCCTCAGCCCCGTGCCCTTACTCAGCCCCTGCATACAAGCGTATAATTTTTGGGGGGTGAGGGGGGGGAGGGGAGTGGATCTGGGGTGAGTTCCTGCACTTTTTTACCCAGGACTTGACCCCTGAGTAAAAGCATAAGTGATCATTGTGGTTGGAGTAACTCTTTAAAAGGAGTTTTAGGTACAAATGTGCCAAGTCAAGCACAAGACTGTTTGGTGACTAAATAATTAAAATAAGCAATCACTGGTATCCAGAACTATAAGTTCTTAAATCCGTTTGTCTATATAGGAATTTCTATAAAAAGTTTTACAACAAAGAGCTTACATGTATGACTTTCCCAGTCTGTGTCAGAGATTATGCTTATCCGGTTTTTCTGCATTGAACTCTTTAACATGTGAAACAACTCCTCTGCACGGCTACAGCTAAAGCCAAATATTCCTATATTAACAAATAGAAAAACATTATTAATATGGCAAAACATTTCTCGTATTCCATGGTTTCTTTTTTTTTAAAGGAATATTCCAGTCCTCCTCCCTCTGCCCCAATGCATTAAATAAGGAGATCTACTTTTTTTGCATGATGCTACAGGAAAGGTTGATGAGGTTGTAGACAGGCACTCTTATTGAATATGTGCGTAAGGTGTGTGGGCAGGATTTGGAAATATGCAATGAAAGTAAATAAGGAGGTATAGCTACATAGTGAGTGTATATATATATATATATATATATATATGTCTAGCCAGCTCCTTGGTTTTGCACCGCCCCCTGTCACAGGTGTCTCATCTCAGGACCCTATTTAAGTCTTGTACTGCAGAGAACTAGAGATGGAAGGATTTCCCCAAGTGAGTAGCTCATTTAGTAGACAGTTGGCAGTGAGAGTAGGACCTGCCAAAGATGGGGTACATTGACGTTTGTGGCAGGCTTATGCAATGCCTAGATTAGGTGTTTTTAATAAAACTAGTTAAATCTGTCAGCATCAAAGTAGCTGTTTAGTTGATAAGTGAGTGCGCTGGATTTCTATTTTTATAGCTACATAGCCTGGCATACACGGTAAACAAAAATTAGCATTTTGGTTGGCCAAAAAAAGTTTGTAAATAAAAAATAAACAATTTACCAAATAATAAAGCTATAGATAAGTAAAAAAATAAAGTAAAATTAAATATATATGTCTTCTATATGTGTTTCCTCATGAATTTGATTAGTTATCCTTTAAGGGAATAAATGCAAAAGAGAGAAGATGTGTCAGTCACTAGGAATTTAATGTAGTCAGGTGGTAGGAGCATTTTTTTGTGGAAAGCCAGAAAAACCTTAACCCCTTCAGGACCGCTGACGGTTCAGGACCGTCAGCGGTAAAACGTGCGTTTGGACCGCTGACGGTCCTGAACCGTCATAACGGTATGGGGCTACTTACCTGATCGCCGTCGGTCCCACGGCGGCGATCAGCTCTCCTCCCGGTCCAGGGGGGTTGCCTGTCTGCCTGGGCAGTCCCTCCTCGGCAGATCAGGACCCCATGGCCATGTGATCACTCGATCACATGACCGCAATAGGGGTCCATGTGTCTGCCTGCAGGGGGACTGTCTGTGCTGACAGGCAGTCTCCCTGCAAGTGAAAAATCAAAAACAATCCGTGTAGTAAAAAAAAAAAATATATATATAATTAATATGTAATATGTATATATATATAAAAAAATGGAAAAAAGGTGCACTCACAGGTCTTCATCCAAGTGGTATTTTTATTCTTAGTTGTAGTTTACAAGTGTAGTAAAATAAATCAACGTTTCGACCCCATGCCGGGTCTTTTTGACGTCTACGTGTATATTTATGAAATTATTTATGTAATTATGTATGTGGACATATGTATATTTCGTATTATTTTTATTTATTTATACATAGATATATATATCATTACATTCTAAGTGTATTTTGATATAAATATATATATCAATATCAAAATACTGTTAGAATAAAATTGCATATATATTCGTGTGTAATTTAAATAAGTGTATTTTTATATTAATATACGTATATATAAATATAAAAATACACTTAGTATGACATACACACACACACACACATATATATATATATATATATATATATATATATATATGTATGTATGTGTGTGTATGTCATACTAAGTGTATTTTTATATATACGTATATTAATATAAAAATACACTTATATTTAAATTACACACGAATATATACAATATATATATGCAATTTTATTCTAACAGTATTTTGATATTGATATATATATTTATATCAAAATACACTTAGAATGTAATGATATATATATCTGTATAAATAAATAAAAATAATACGAAATATACATATGTCCACATACATAATTACATAAATAATTTCATAAATATACACGTAGACGTCAAATATATAAATATATATATATATATATATATATATATATATATATATATATATATATATATAAATTATACGTGCGTATTTATGTAATATTTTTACCTAATTAAGTAATTTTAATGATTGCAATTTGAGGGACCTGCCTGCCAACCCAGGCCGAAAGTCCAGATAATTTAATTTGCTAGCACTGTGTTTAACCCTGTAACTTTCTATGACACCCTAAATCCTGTACATGGGGGTACGGTTTTACTCGGGAGACTTCGCTGAACACAAATATTAGTGTTTCAAAACAGTAAAACATATCACCACGATGATATTGTCAGTGAAAGTGAAGTTTTTTGCATTTTTCACACACAAACAGCTCTTTCACTGAGGATATTATTGCTGTGATATATTTTACTGTTCTGATACACTAATATTTGTGTTTAGCGAAGTCTCCTGAGTATAACAGTACCCCACATGTAGAGGTTTTATAGTGTTTGTGAAAGTTACAGGGTCAAATATAAGGCTTGATTTTACTTTTTTTTTTTATTGAAATTTGTCGGATTGGTTAGGTTGCCTTTGAGAGCGTATGGTAGCCAAGGAATGAGAATTAGCCCCATGATGGCATACCATTTGCAAAAGAAGACAACCCAAGGTATTGCAAATGGGGTATGTTCAGCCTTTTTTAGTAGCCACCTAGTCACAAACACTGGCCAAAGTTAGCGTTTTTGCATTTTTAACACACAAACAAATATAAATGCTAACTTTGGCCAGTGTTTGTGACTAGGTGGCTACTAAAAAAAACTGGACATACCCCATTTTGAATACCCTGGGTTGTCTACTTTAAAAAAATATGTACATGTTAGGTGTGTTTCGGGGATTTATGACAGATAACGGTGTTACAATGTCACTATTGATACATTTAAAATATATATATATAGAAACAGCAATTTCCTACTTGTATTTATAGGCCTATAACTTGCAAAAAAAAAGCAATAAAGCATGTAAACACTGGTGTTTTTAAACTCGGGATAAAATTTTAAATCTATTTAGCAGTTTTTTTCATTTTCATTAGCTTTTGTAGATAAGTAAAAGATTTTTCAAGTAAAAGTCCAAAAACATGTTTTTTTTTTTTTTAATTTTTCACCATATTTTTTTAAATACAACATATGACATAATACAAATAATGGTATTTAAGGAAAGCCCTTCTCGTCGTGAAAAAAACAATATATAACTTGTATGGGAACCGTAAATGAGAGAGCGGAAAATTACAGCTAAACACAAACACCACAAAAGTGTTAAAACTGCTCTGGTCCTTAACGTACAAACATCGCAAAAACAGGCCGGTCCTTAAGGGGTTAAAGGGAAACTGTAGAGCCAGGATAACAAAGTTGTTCTCCTCGCACTATAGCTCCCTATAGTGCCCGCCTCCCTCCCTGTGGTGCAAAAGGGCTTAAAAAATAAAAACCTTCCATAACTTACCCGCCACCGTTCCACCCACGCCGACGTTAGCAACCTAATGCGCATACGCAGCAATGGCATGGGTAAGCTTAAATGTGCTAATGGCACTCATACAACGTCAGTGGCCTTGACTCCTCCATGACATTGCCGGGGGAGGAGAACTAAGCAGTGCCAAGGGAGTCTTAGTGCTGGAAAAAGGTATGTATTAAAAAAAAAAAAAAAAAAAGTTATGGTTTTAATCCTTTGTATGCAAAAGGAGTGGACTTAATACTGCTCTGGACAGGGACACTATAGCATTACCAATATCAATATGTGTTGCCAACACTGAAGTATTCCTTAAATTCTGACTTCCAGAACTTTAGGGGGAAGTTACTTATTAATGGTCTCTGATGGAAAACACAGTCTAGGAAGGGAATAGCATTTCAGGAACCAGGTCTCTGTGTGTGATTATACAATTAATACAGGAGGAACCACAACCACCCAGATTGCCTGTAATAGTTCTCAGTTTAACATGTAGTAATTCATTGCTCCAAAAAGGGGTGTAAAGTAGGGATCGACGGATATTGATTTTTTAGAGCAGATACCGATAATCTGAACTTTCAGGGAGATAGCCGATAACTTACCGATATGCTGTACATTTGCCATTTCGCTTACTTACCTTCCCAGCAGCTCCTTTCAGCTCCCCAGTGTTAATCTTGCGGCAAGAGCGTTGCGCAGAGCAACGCTCTGACAACAGCGGGACTCGCAAGTTTTACACAGGGAGCTACTGTGAAGGTAAGTAAGAGCTTGCTGCGGGCCCTCCAGGACTGCCAGGCTTGTCATGGGCCCGGCGGTCCTGGTATGTATTATCGGCAATATTAGTATCTATATTTGCCGATACCAATATTGCCGAAAATACAGAATATCGGCCGATAATATCAGCCAGAACGATAAAGGTTCCTCTTTGCGAGGCAGATGCTCTGGGCAATTGCCTGCCCTTGCGTTTAGCTCCACTGAGCTAGACCGTTCAAGAAGTGACAGGACCAGCTGCATGATTAACAGTCAGATTTCTATTAAAGTCTGTAAAACGACCCAGAAAGGTGCCTTGGCTGGTGGTCCTCCAGTTGGATACAGATCAAAGCCACTAAATTAACATTCAGAGAGCCATAGTTTGTTGTTTCTCAATATGAATACAATGTAAAGGTTTAAACACCTTTATATGGTCTCAGTTGTTATTGTTACATATATTTATTTCATGTTTGTTATATGAAAACTTAAAGGATCACTATATGGTCAGGAACACATACATGTATTCCTGACCCTATAGTGCTAAACCAACCATTTAGGTGGCTTTCCCCCCCCCATTTAAAGTTTAAAGCACACCTTATTTCCAGCACCATGCGGGTCTGCCGACGCTGGCTCCGCCCCCTTTGTGACATCAAAATGGACGATTTTTAGCCAATCCAATGCCGTTTTGGTCAATCAGGATGTATTGAATCAATGCATCTCTGAGGAAAATTCAGCGTCTCCATGCAGAGCGTGGGTGGGGATGCTGAATGGCAGGGCTGCCTACTGTGCAGCACGGAGCCAGGAAGCACCTCCAGTGGCCATCTGAGAAATGGCCACTAGGATGAGTCCCTAGGGGCAATGTAAACACTGTATTGTCTGTGTTCAATGTAAACACTACCTTTTCTCTGACATGAAAATGCCTGAAGGGAGCTATTATACTTAACAGAACAACTACATTAAGCTGTAGTTGTTCTGGTGACAATAGGGGGGTGAGACAGAAAAAAAAAATAATAAAAAAAAATCTGTAAAATGAAAACAAAACACGAAAAAACAAAAAGAGGACACACTTCACACAAACCACTTCAGCATAAATATTTCAATGGGAGGGACACATTGGATTGAATCAGAAATGATGATCTCTGCCAGATCAGGAGCAGTGGTTGCAGCAAACCGGATGTGTTGGGGATATAAAGTAGGTCATTATAATTGTATTACCTCTGTTGGTCCCTTAATCTACAAAGATAACACAACACTGACTTTAGGTATCCATGTTTGTATTCCTAACGTTAGAGTATTACTATAAGCCACGTGGCAAAGGCCATTCCGAGACCACTTTGAATTTCTGTGGGTCCATATTTTAAAACAGTGGATGATAGAAAATACTCTAAAAAGGATATCAGAGACTGAAGTATTTTTTTTAGATTACAGCATAGTCCATTCGAGTGATTTCTGAAGAAATTGACAGACGTGAGCTTTATGGGTAGCTACATTTGATGACTGTATGAATTCTCTTAATCATTTATGAATTCTTGGAAGACAGCTGGAGCATTACACAGGGCAAAGGACACATTAGTTAGTATACTTGTAATGCCTACTTCTGTTGCTGTATAGGCTCTGTCATATCTATTCAATGAGGATTTTCTAATTAAATTGAAAGGCAGGGAACATATGATTGTCCCCTTGCCACTGCAAACAAGACAAGCACATCGCCTTTGGAGGTCTTTGCAACATACAAAGAGATCCTGGAAAGTGAAAGTCACTTTGAAAGCAATGTATCCCTTCCTTGACACAAACAATGCTTATCTCCAGCTGCTTTTCTCTTATCCAGTAGTTGTGGGTTCATCTTAAGTTTTTTTATGGAGAGTAAAAAATGGGTCGCAAGAGAATACTGAGAACGGGCAGCAACTGAAATAGCCTGCCCTTCGGTCGGTCACCGCTCAGTTCTCAAGCTGTTTTTTGCTCATCTTGTGCCATTACAGAGAGAACTTCTCTGAAACATATCAGACGGGTCCCACCCATACGGGCAGTCCAGATCCGAAATGCCAGCAAGTTCCCTCTGCACGAGAGACACAGCAACCCCAGACGATCGTTTCAGCCTTGTAAGGCATCATCAGTGAGGCATAGCTGATATCTCCCTAGGCACCGTGAGCACCGTTTATGGTTTTATTTTTATTATTTTAGCTAGACAATCCCAGGCATTATCGCACCAAGCTGAGAAAGCTCCATGAGCAACAGTATTAAACTAGAGGTTCTTAAAAATGTGGGAGTCATTGGGTCCACATGCTATGCAGGTAGTATCCATTTTTGCAATGGTTGAAACATACCACACATTCATCATGACCCAGGCAACTAGTCACATTATATTGTTTTCTGTAGCAGCAATGCTTTTCAGTAGAGTTTTTGGAAAACAAAAATTCTAAAACGCATGTCTGCCATATTGATTGTGTAGATCACATTAAGGTTTACACTTTCAAGTCCTTTGCTACTCACCAGGCCTACAAGTTACTTGCCACTGCAAGTCTGGGGTTTTTACTAACCAAGGCTGAATTTTCATTGGTCACTGGCTAGTGGACATGTGAAAACATTGAGTCCTGTATTTATATATTTGTCGAAAAATAAATAACTTGGGTAATTTAAATGGTCAAAGGTAGCATCAGGCTATAATAACCTATGGGTAACTTGGTTTCCAACAGTTTATATCCCGTAAGATGGAGGATTAAATTAGTCTCATAGCACTATTAAACATGGAATCATAGAGGTCAAGGTAATTTATGTCAGGTTGTGCAAGGACAGACTGGCATACAGTATACAACCTGTGTTGTGTTTTCTTTCGATTTACTGTTTAGTTGTTCAACATCAGATAATTTTCCTTTCAGCTAACTGGTAAAGTGCAATTACAGGAATGTTTTGCTCACCTATTCATAAGAACAGACAACTTAAACAATGGAAATTAACTATTGTCATTATCATGCCACCTTTTCTCCCCATTGTTCAGGATATATCCAGTCTGAGGATGCACCATCTAACCTAAATCTCAACTTGAAAAACTATAGAAACCAAGCAACATGATTAATTCCTGAAAAAATAAAATGCAAATCAGATGTACCTTCTCCAGTCTGACACCTTTTACCACAGACAAAAGAAAAGAGGTTGGAATCGTATCCATATTTCAACAAGCTGACGAAGGGCCACTTAACAAACCCTCCTTTTTCAAGATGAAAATCTAAGGAGGTGTCTGTGAGTTCCATAACTCCAGGGCATATCTTCTTACCGTCATCATTCACATTTATTACCTGGAGAGAGAGAAGAGAGAAAAAAAAAGTTGCAATGTAAAATAAAAAAGCGTGCTAATTATTTTCTAGACATACACACTATTTCATATTAATAGGGTGAATTTAAAACTTCACTACAAAAAAGTGCTTTTGGCACTTTTAAAATCGTAATAAAGGGCTCAGGCGGTATACAAATTACAAAAGTATACAGTACATTTATTAAACACTTAAAATAGGCAGAAAACCAGCAGTTACACCCCCACCCCCCACCCAATAATAATTTTAAATCAATAGAAAAGAGGGGGAGAGGCACCCGTGAGGGCGCAGGGGAGGGAAAGAGAAGAGGCACCAGGGGGGGGGGGGGGGGAGAGAAGAGGCACCGGGGGGGGAGAAAGAAAAGAGGCACCGGGGGGGGGAGAAAGAAAAGAGGCACCGGGGGGGGGAGAAAGAAAAGAGGCACCGGGGGGGGGAGAAAGAAAAGAGGCACCGGGGGGGGGGAGAAAGAAAAGAGGCACCGGGGGGGGGAGAAAGAAAAGAGGCACCGGGGGGGGGGAGAAAGAAAAGAGGCACCGGGGGGGGGGAGAAAGAAAAGAGGCACCGGGGGGGGGGAGAAAGAAAAGAGGCACCGGGGGGGGGAGAAAGAAAAGAGGCACCGGGGGGGGGAGAAAGAAAAGAGGCACCGGGGGGGGGAGAAAGAAAAGAGGCACCGGGGGGGGGAGAAAGAAAAGAGGCACCGGGGGGGGGAGAAAGAAAAGAGGCACCGGGGGGGGGAGAAAGAAAAGAGGCACCGGGGGGGGGAGAAAGAAAAGAGGCACCGGGGGGGGGAGAAAGAAAAGAGGCACCGGGGGGGGGAGAAAGAAAAGAGGCACCGGGGGGGAGAGAAAGAAAAGAGGCACCGGGGGGGGGAGAAAGAAAAGAGGCACCGGGGGGGGGGAGAAAGAAAAGAGGCACCGGGGGGGGAGAAAGAAAAGAGGCACCGGGGGGGAGAAAGAAAAGAGGCACCGGGGGGGAGAAAGAAAAGAGGCACCGGGGGGGGGGGGGGAGAAAGAAAAGAGGCACCGGGGGGGGGGGGGGAGAAAGAAAAGAGGCACCGGGGGGGGGGGAGAAAGAAAAGAGGCACCGGGGGGGGGGGAGAAAGAAAAGAGGCACCGGGGGGGGGGGAGGAGGAGAAAGAAAAGAGGCACCGGGGGGGGAAAGAGGAGAGGCACCGGGGGGGGGGGAGGGGGAAGAGAAGAGGCACCGGGGGGGGGAGGGGGAAGAGAAGAGGCACCGGGGGGGGGGAGGGGGAAGAGAAGAGGCACCGGGGGGGGGGGGGAGGGGGAAGAGGAGAGGCACCGGGGGGGGAGGGGGAAGAGGAGAGGCACCGGGGGGGGGGGGAGAGAGAAAGAAAAGAGGCACCGGGGGGGGGAAAGAGGAGAGGCACCGGGGGGGGGAGGGGGAAGAGGAGAGGCACCAGGGGGGGGAGGGGGAAGAGGAGAGGCACCGGGGGGGGGGAGGGGGAAGAGGAGAGGCACCGGGGGGGGAGGGGGAAGAGAAGAGGCACCGGGGGGGGGAGGGGGAAGAGAAGAGGCACCGGGGGGGGGGAGGGGGAAGAGAAGAGGCACCGGGGGGGGGGGAGGGGGAAGAGAAGAGGCACCGGGGGGGGGAGGGGGAAGAGAAGAGGCACCGGGGGGGGGAGGGGGAAGAGAAGAGGCACCGGGGGGGGGGGGAGAGGAAGAGAAGAGGCACCGGGGGGGGGGGGGGGGAGAGGAAGAGAAGAGGCACCGGGGGGGGGGGGGGAGAGGAAGAGAAGAGGGACCGGGGGGGGGGGAGAGAGAAAGAGGAGAGGCACCGGGGGGGAGAGAGAAAGAGGAGAGGCACCGGGGGGGGAGAGAGAGAAAGAGGAGAGGCACCGGGGGGGGAGAGAGAGAAAGAGGAGAGGCACCGGGGGGGGAGAGAGAGAAAGAGGAGAGGCACCGGGGGGGGAGAGAGAGAAAGAGGAGAGGCACCGGGGGGGAGAGAGAAAGAGGAGAGGCACCGGGGGGGAGAGAGAGAAAGAGGAGAGGCACCGGGGGGGAGAGAGAGAAAGAGGAGAGGCACCGGGGGGGAGAGAGAGAAAGAGGAGAGGCACCGGGGGGGGAGAGAGAGAGAAAGAGGAGAGGCACCGGGGGGGGGGAGAGAGAAAGAGGAGAGGCACCGGGGGGGGGAGAGAGAAAGAGGAGAGGCACCGGGGGGGGGAGAGAGAAAGAGGAGAGGCACCGGGGGGGGGGGAGAGAGAAAGAGGAGAGGCACCGGGGGGGAGAGAGAGAGAGAGAAAGAGGAGAGGCACCGGGGGGGAGAGAGAGAGAGAAAGAGGAGAGGCACCGGGGGGGGAGAGAGAAAGAGGAGAGGCACCGGGGGGGGGAGAGAGAAAGAGGAGAGGCACCGGGGGGGTGCAGGGGGGGGCAAGAGGAGAGGCACCGGGGGGGTGCAGGGGGGGGCAAGAGAAGAGGCACGGGGGGGTGCAGGGGGGGCAAGAGAAGAGGCACGGGGGGGTGCAGGGGGGGCAAGAGAAGAGGCACGGGGGGGTGCAGGGGGGGGGCAAGAGAAGAGGCACCCGGGGGGGCGCAGGGGGGGAAGAGAAGAGGCACCCGGGGGGGCGCAGGGGGGGGGGGGAAGAGAAGAGGCACCTGGGGGGGGCGCAGGGGGGGGGGGGAAGAGAAGAGGCACCTGGGGGGGGCGCAGGGGGGCGCGAGAAGAGGCACCCGGGGGGGGGCGCGAGAAGAGGCACCCGGGGGGGGGCGCGAGAAGAGGCACCCGGGGGGGGGCGCGAGAAGAGGCACCCGGGGGGGGGGCGCGAGAAGAGGCACCCGGGGGGGGGGAGCTGGCGCACGGAGGCAGCCGGGAGTGGGGAGCGGGCGCACGGAGGCAGCCGGGAGCGGGCGCACGGAGGCAGCCGGGAGCGGGCGCACGGAGGCAGCCGGCGCACGGAGGCAGCCGGGAGCGGGCGCAAGGAGTGGGGAGCGGGCGCAAGGAGGCAGCCGGGAGCGGGGAGCGGGCGCAAGGAGGCAGCCGGGAGCGGGCGCAAGGAGGCAGCCAGGAGTGGGGAGCGGGCGCAAGGAGGCAGCCAGGAGTGGGGAGCGGGCGCAAGGAGGCAGCCAGGAGTGGGGAGCGGGCGCAAGGAGGCAGCCAGGAGTGGGGAGCGGGCGCAAGGAGGCAGCCAGGAGTGGGGAGCGGGCGCAAGGAGGCAGCCAGGAGTGGGGAGCGGGCGCAAGGAGGCAGCCAGGAGTGGGGAGCGGGCGCAAGGAGGCAGCCAGGAGTGGGGAGCGGGCGCAAGGAGGCAGCCAGGAGTGGGGAGCGGGCGCAAGGAGGCAGCCAGGAGTGGGGAGCGGGCGCAAGGAGGCAGCCAGGAGTGGGGAGCGGGCGCAAGGAGGCAGCCAGGAGTGGGGAGCGGGCGCAAGGAGGCAGCCAGGATTGGGGAGCGGGCGCAAGGAGGCAGCCAGGATTGGGGAGCGGGCGCAAGGAGGCAGCCAGGATTGGGGAGCGGGCGCAAGGAGGCAGCCAGGAGTGGGGAGCGGGCGCAAGGAGGCAGCCAGGAGTGGGGAGCGGGCGCAAGGAGGCAGCCAGGAGGCCTTAATAGGACTCTTACATACTGTATACAAATTGCAATAAATAATCTTTTAAATTACATTTTAAAAGTGTGTGT
This sequence comes from Pelobates fuscus, assembly GCF_036172605.1. NCBI lineage: Eukaryota > Metazoa > Chordata > Amphibia > Anura > Pelobatidae > Pelobates > Pelobates fuscus. The sequence continues at coordinate 125,984,129 of NC_086324.1, forward strand.
CTCCCTGTGTTTGTGTCCAAACACAAGATCTGTTTCAGGTGCCAAAAGCTCTAGGTAAGCCTCTGGGTAGCAGGTGATAGAAGCCTGGCTGAAGTCAAGGACCTACATAAGAAGTGGAGGGGCTGACTGACCAGGTGCATTGTTTGGGGTTATATTTTGTTTGCAATTTAATCATTTTGGACCTATTTGCACCATAACTGAAGTTATAGTGGTGCCTGGAATGGTTCTTTAAAATGTTTAAGATTACAAAACACACATTAGCAATATATACTTTGGAATCAGCAAATACCAGTTTCAATCTAATTCAGCTCAATAATTACTGAAGGTGCAAATATCACACACAAACAAGATGACTGGATCATGCTTTGCCAAGTTTACAGAAGCCAATATTCTAGAAAATATATATTTATTTTTTTTACACAAAACACTAACATTTACCTTAAATCTCTTTTCAGCATTGTCAGTATCACAGAACTTGATCTTGCTACCGAGGCAAAGTCCCATGGCTCCTAGAAGCAAATCACACCAAAAATGCTTTACTGTTGTGGTTTAATAGATTACCATTAATTAATAATTAAGCAGTATTAAACAATTACAGAAAACAGCAAAGGGCCTTTGGGTAATGGGAGATCAGGCGCAAGGATTTTTGGCTACTACTAGTCTTCTGCCCCTTCTTTGTGCAGAACTCATAAAAACATTTGCCAAGTACCCAGAAAGGCTGAGTGAGAGCCACACAGTTATGACTCCCACACCCACATGGTCCCCTCACTTAGTGCTGTGAGTGGCTGTTAGGGCAGTGTGTGAGTGGCTGTTAGGGCAGTGTGTGAGTGGCTGTTAGGGCAGTGTGTGAGTGGCTGTTAGGGCAGTGTGTGAGTGGCTGTTAGGGCAGTGTGTGAGTGGCTGTTAGGGCAGTGTGTGAGTGGCTGTTAGGGCAGTGTGTGAGTGGCTGTTAGGGCAGTGTGTGAGTGGCTGTTAGGGCAGTGTGTGAGTGGCTGTTAGGGCAGTGTGTGAGTGGCTGTTAGGGCAGTGTGTGAGTGGCTGTTAGGGCAGTGTGTGAGTGGCTGTTAGGGCAGTGTGTGAGTGGCTGTTAGGGCAGTGTGTGAGTGGCTGTTAGGGCAGTGTGTGAGTGGCTGTTAGGGCAGTGTGTGAGTGGCTGTTAGGGCAGTGTGTGAGTGGCTGTTAGGGCAGTGTGTGAGTGGCTGTTAGGGCAGTGTGTGAGTGGCTGTTAGGGCAGTGTGTGAGTGGCTGTTAGGGCAGTGTGTGAGTGGCTGTTAGGGCAGTGTGTGAGTGGCTGTTAGGGCAGTGTGTGAGTGGCTGTTAGGGCAGTGTGTGAGTGGCTGTTAGGGCAGTGTGTGAGTGGCTGTTAGGGCAGTGTGTGAGTGGCTGTTAGGGCAGTGTGTGAGTGGCTGTTAGGGCAGTGTGAGAGTGGCTGTTAGGGCAGTGTGTGAGTGGCTGTTAGGGCAGTGTGAGAGTGGCTGTTAGGGCAGTGTGTGAGTGGCTGTTAGGGCAGTGTGTGAGTGGCTGTTAGGGCAGTGTGTGAGTGGCTGTTAGGGCAGTGTGTGAGTGGCTGTTAGGGCAGTGTGTGAGTGGCTGTTAGGGCAGTGTGTGAGTGGCTGTTAGGGCAGTGTGTGAGTGGCTGTTAGGGCAGTGTGTGTTGTAGTGTGTGGATACAAGCTATGGAGAGTGTCAGGGGGTACAGTATGGCCCGAAGTGGGAGCAGCAGGGATAGGGGTTGTGATGGGGAACAGGAGTCCCATTTAACCTATACAGCCTACATATGCCACTGCCCTTCTCATCCTCAATGCTGGTCTCTCCACCAGCTCCCATTTCCCCTTATTAAAAAGGAGCATACCTGGTGTGTGCTGTCTCTGCTAGCCCTAACCTATCCTGCTGCGGCTGCTGCTTATCCACTTAGCCCAGGTGCACTCTGCAGGAGATGAAAGCACAGGAAGTGATGTCACTTTCCATCCCCAGGTCCCGCCTCTTCCTCTCACACAGCACCTCAGAGGAGACCTAACCCAGAGACAATATAACCACAACACAATCACTGCTAGGGCTCACTCAGAGAAAGGGTTGGGGGGTCAATTACAGTGTGGTAGGTTGCAGATACCCTGCTACCTATGGCTGGAATATATGTGTGGAATTATACATTTGGTGTTGGGGAGATCTCTGGGGCTGGTGGGGGAGAGGGAATGAGACAAATGGAGGGGGAGGGGCTGGTGGGGGAGAGGGAATGAGACAAATGTTGGGGGAGGGGCTGGTGGGGGTGAGGGAATGAGACAAATGGAGGGGGAGGGGCAATGAGACAAATGAAGGGGGAGGGGTTGGTGGAGGAGAGGGAATGAGACGAATAGAAGGGGGAAGGGCAATTAGACAAATGGATGGGCTGGTGGGAGAGGGAATGAGACAAATGGAGGGGGAGAGGGAATGAGACAAATGGAGGGGAAGGGGCTGGTGGAGGAGAGGGAATGAGAAATGGAGGGGGAGGGGCAATGAGACAAATGGGGGAGAGGGAATGGGACAAATAGAAGGGGGAAGAGCAATTAGACAAATGGACGGGCTGGTGCGAGAGGGAATGAGACAAATGGAGGGGAAGGGGCTGGTGGAGGAGAGGGAATGAGAAATGGAGGGGGAGGGGCAATGAGACAAATGGGGGAGAGGGAATGGGACAAATAGAAGGGGGAAGAGCAATTAGACAAATGGACGGGCTGGTGCGAGAGGGAATGAGACAAATGGAGGGGGAGAGGGAATGAGACAAATGGAGGGGAAGGGGCTGGTGGAGGAGGGGGAATGAGAAATGGAGGGGGAGGGGCAATGAGACAAATGGGGGGAGAGGGAATGGGACAAAAAGGAAGGGAGGGCTGGTGGGGGAGAGGGAATGAGACAAATGGAGGGGAAGGGGCTGGTGGAGGAGAGGGAATGAGAAATGGAGGGGGAGGGGCAATGAGACAAATGGGGGGAGAGGGAATGGGACAATAAGGAACGGAGGGCTGGTGGGGGAGAGGGAATGAGACAAATGGTGGGGGAGAGAGAAAGACAAATGGAGGGGGAGGGGCTGGTGGGGGAGAGGGAATGAGAAATGGAGGGGGAGGGGCAATGAGACAAATGGGGGAGAGGGAATGGGACAAATAGAAGGGGAGGGGCTAGTGGGGGAGAGGGAATGAGACAAATGGAGGGGGAGAAGGAATGAGAAATGGAGGGGGAGGGACAATGAGACAAATGGGGGAGAGGGAATGGGACAAATAGAAGGGAAGGGGCTGGTGGGGGAGAGGGAATGAGACAAATGGAGGGGGAGGGGCTGGTGGAGGAGAGGGAATGAGACGAATGGAAGGGGGAAGGGCAATTAGACAAATGGATGGGCTGGTGGGAGAGGGAATTAGACAAATAGAAGGGGAGGGGCTGGTGGGGGAGAGGGAATGAGACAAATGGAGGGGGAGGGGCTGGTGGAGGAGAGGGAATGAGACGAATAGAAGGGGGAAGGGCAATTAGACAAATGGATGGGCTGGTGGGAGAGGGAATGAGACAAATGGAGGGGAAGGGGCTGGTGGAGGAGAGGGAATGAGAAATGGAGGGGGAGGGGCAATGAGACAAATGGGGGAGAGGGAATGGGACAAAAAGGAAGGGAGGGGCTAGTGGGGGAGAGGGAATGAGACAAATGGAGGGGAGAAGGAATGAGAAATGGAGGGGGAGGGACAATGAGACAAATGGGGGAGAGGGAATGGGACAAATAGAAGGGAGGGGGCTGGTGGGGGAGAGGGAATGAGACAAATGGAGGGGGAGGGGCTGGTGGAGGAGAGGGAATGAGACGAATAGAAGGGGGAAGGGCAATTAGACAAATGGATGGGCTGGTGGGAGAGGGAATGAGACAAATAGAAGGGGAGGGGCTGGTGGGGGAGAGGGAATAAGACACATGGAGGGGGAGAGGGAATGAGACATGAAGGGGGAGGGGCTGGTGGCAGAGAGGGAATGAGACAAATGGAGAAGCTGGTGGGGGAGAGGGAATAAGACAAATGGAGGGGAGATGGAATGAGACAAATGAAGGGGGGAGAGGGAATAAGACAAATGGTGGGGGAGATCTCTGAGGCAAATGAAGGGGGAGGGGCTGGTGGCGGAGAGGGAATTAGACAAATGGAGGGGGAGGGGCTGGGGGGTAGAGGGAATGATCTACCCAATCAGCCAGAGCATTGCTGTTTATTCAGGCCCTCGGCCCATAACCGATGTGCCCGAGTCATCATTCTAATCATTTTTACTAAAGTGCTTGTGTTTCTTACAACTTTACACAGAGTGCAACCAATACATGTGTCCCAATCACCAGTTTAATTAGGCATATTTATAAATATAGCCATCTTGCAGATCACCAGTAATTGACACAACCCTGTAGTATGTACTTTCCATAAGAGTAATAAACAATATAGTACAGTGAAAATGAGCACTTTAGATAAATCTTATATGTGTGTATACATATATAGTGTGTTTAAGTGTGTCACTTATTCTGGGGAAACTCTTCCAAAAGCACTCTTATAACAAAATTAAATCGTTATTGAAAGTGAAGCCCTGCTCTCATTCAGGGTCAGTGGTGTACCTGTTACTCCAGGGGCCCTGGGCCACCACAACTTGTAGCACTGGCCCGGGGCCCACAGTTGTTGCTGAGCTGCTGCTGTATTTAGCGTGGCCAAGCATTGCAGTCTGACAGGAAGTGCTCACGGGGGGGAAGGGGGGAGGAATTAGACAAATGGAGGGGCTAGTGGGGAGAGGCAATGAGGCAAATGGGGGAGAGGGGTAATGAGACATGGATGGGCTGGGGGGGAGAGGGAATGAGACAAATGGAGGGGCTGGGAGGAGAGGGAATGAGACAAGTGGAGTGGCTGGGAAGATTGAGACAAATGGGGAGGAGAGGGAATAAGACAAATGGAGGAGCTTGGCAGAGGGAATGGAACACATAGGGTCGGGGGGGGGAGGAGGGGGCAATTCTCACCCTGTGGCTTCTAGTTACGTTTTTGTTTAGGATTATTACTAAATTGAGAATCGTCAGGTATTCAAAGTGAATTCTAAGTGAATTTCAATCTTAAAGGAACACTACAGTGTTAGAAATACAAATATGTATTCATAATACTCTTGTTACCTGTTCAATGTTTAGGTGTCCGCCCCCCCCTCCAAGTGCATGCAAAGGTGAACTTTACTTACTTTTTCTCCATCGTTGCTCTGGTTTTGCCACGTATGGTCCTGCCATCATGGCTGTGATTATTAACCTTAATGATCTCAGCCAATCCAATGCTTTCCCATATCAAAGCTTAGGAAGGCTATTGCAATGTAAGGCAAAACGCCACTCCAAGCCAATCAGCATCTCCTCACATCTCCTTATGCAGAACGTGGATAACCTGAACTTACGTGCTGCACACAGTGGAAATATGAAGCACCTCTAGTAGTGACTGCTACTAGAGATGTTACTATGCAGCAATGTAAACACAGCCTTTTCTTTGAAAAGGCAGCGTTTACATTGAAAAGCTTGCAGGCAAATGCTATAGACACAAGAACCACTACATTAAGCAGTAGTGGATCTGGTGACTATAATTTCTCAAAATAGCCAAACTGGAAAAAATCTCCAAATCAGCTGTAGTTCCAGTTCGGCTACTTTAGCATTAAATATGAAATTCACTTTGAATTCTTGCCAGTCCTTACTTTTGTGAGAAACCCTGATAGTAGATCAAGTGGTTATTCTTAGCAGGGGCATTGCTAGAGTTATAAAATACCTGGGGCTTGAGCCCCCACATTTTTTTGTTTTGTTAACAAGGCTTTATTGAAGCAAACATAGTTTTACAAGTACAATAGGACAATTGTTATGTGTGTGAGACACGCAGGTCTCAGTGCATACAAACAAAGATGCAGTTGATTAATAGGTATTTAGTATTACATAGAAATAAAAAGGATAAGTATATACGAATGTGTATCTATCACGGCCTACAGAACATCACAGAACATAATGCAGTGATAGTCATACCCTTCAGTGAGAAGCTAAGTGAAGGGACCGCGTCATTGTTATCAGGCTTTTTTTTGTTTTTGCACAAGTGGATTTGGTTATACAGGAGGTATCCAAATTGTAAATGTTGTGACTGAACTATTGATCTTGTGTATATGCCTTTGGGAAGACCGAGCACCGGGAATTGGGAAGATGGACAGGAGATCCAGGTTGTGGCGAGGATTGGTAGGGTTGCGTTTATATGCTTCCCCATATCTCTCATAAACTCAATGTTGAGAAAGGACTCTTGGAGTAGGTCTATGACTATGCCAGTACCAATAATAGCGATTGGCTCCCAAGTATCCTGCTACGCTGTCCGGGCCCGCCCACATATTCGACATCAGTAGTTAGAAAGAAGAAAATAGGTAGCAATAGATAGCAGGGTCATATTAGATAGGGGAGCAATGTGGTAAATGGGGACATAGAGGCAAGCTGTGGGGTGAACCCATTATACAAGACCCCATGGGTTAGCACCCGGCCCTCCGACATGCACAGCAGCCGCCTGCAACACTTACCCAAACCAGGCTCACCACAGATCCGTGTGTTTTGTGTCTTTCCCTATCAGGAATGCATGCATTGCTGCCGCTGACTGGATTTCTCCTACCCTATCCAACCACTGCTCGATCATTGTGGTCTTATCTTGTTTCCAGAAGGCAGGTATCAAGAGATGTGGCTGCATTTAGGAGGTGACGGTAGATACATTTTTTTATATGGCTAATGGGGTGCTGAAGAACATTTTATATCTCGAAGGGTGCAGTCTCCCCCAGTATATCTGAGACCTTGGATTTAAACAATTCCCAGAATGATTTTATTCGGGGACAATCCCTTCATAAGTGTCTGCTTGCCCCTTCAGAGTCTCCGCATCTCCAGCATGTGTTCGGCACTGTGTGGAACACCTTGTGCAGATATTCTGGCATCCTGTACCATGAGGAGAGGAGTTTGTAGTTTCCTGGTACCTGGTGCTTACGTAGCTTTTATGGAGTAATATAAAGATCTTCTCCCAATGTGCGTCCGTTTTACCCAGGGTGGTTTACTATGAACTTTGAAGGTATGGTTACTCTTGAAATGCCCAAAACAAACTTTGGTGATTCCTTAAAGTAGTCCATCACAAATTCTACCCTTTAACAACTATAATATATAACTATCAACAGTGATGGAACTAAAGGAGAGAAGGCCCTGGTGCAGGACTTTTTTTGGGCCCCCCTTATTGCAAAGGTGGCCAAAAGGTAGATCCCCATCTGTCGTACAACTCAAACAATGTTTGACAGCTGGGGCCTTACCATTTACCCTTGCTTGCAGCGTTGTTTTTAGCACTGAGCAGTGTTTGTGTGTTTTAATGTAAGCATGTTTTTTTATATTGAGTATGTTTGTGTGAATATAGCGGTGTATTTATATGTAGTGTTGGTGTTTCAATGAAAGCATGCATTTATGTGTAGTGTTGGTTTTTGAATGCAGGAGAGTGTTTATATATAATCTTGAGGTGTGTTTGTATGTAGTGTTGGCATTTGAAAGCTAAGATATATGCACATATACACATACACTGCCACAAATATTCTCTGCCATTTAGGAGTTAAATCACTTTGGTTTTTGTTATGCAGCCCTAGTTACATCTCCCTTGGCTGTGAGTCACACACAGTCTGCATGAAAAAAATGGTTTCATCTTCAATCTGATGTAACTTACATTAAAAGTTTTTATCTCTTGCTCTGTAAATTGAACTTTAATTACATACAAGAGGCTCATGCAGGGTCTATCAAGCTTTTAATAGAGTAGGGGATACGACATTTTAAATTAAACAGAATTTGCAATAAGAGAAGTGTAAACAGTAAATCTAACTTTACAGGAAGTGTTTGGGAAGGCTGTGCAAGTCACATACAGGAATGTATCTTCCTCTCACTAAAATGTTCAATCTCTCCCTTTCGTCTGGCACATTTCCTTCACCCTTCAAACCTGCAACCGTAACCCCAATTCTGAAAAAGCCCAACCTTGACCCCAACTCCCTATCCAACTACCACCCTATCTCGTTACTGCCATTTGCCTCCAAGATCCTTGAGAGAGTTGTGTGTGCAAGATTGACAGTCTTCCTTGATTCCAACTCTCTGTTTGACCCGCTTCAGTCTGGATTCCACGCTCATCACTCTGTCGAAACAGCTGTGACCAAAGTATGCAATGATTTAATCGCTGCTAAATTTGGCAGCCATTACTCTATCCTTATTTTCCTTGATCTTTCTACTGCATTTGACACTGTTGATCCTCAACAGCTTCTTCTCATTCTCCGTATTCTCAGTCTGTGGGATATTGCTCTCTCCTGGTGCTCCTCCTACCTCTCCCAGCGCTCTTTCAGTGTTTCTTTTTTGGCTCTGCCTCTTCTCCCCAACCCCTCTCTGTTGGCGTTCCCCAAGGTTCTGTCCATGGTCCCATACTGTTCTCTATCTATACTGCTCCCTTGGTAAACTCATCAGCTTCTTTGGCTTCCATTATTATTTATATACAGATGACACGCAAATCTACCTGTCCTCTCCTGATCTCTCTCTGCCCATCTTGACTCGTGTCTTTGACTGCCTCTCCACGATTTCCAACTGGATGGCTGCTCACTTCCTTAAACTCAACTTATCCAAAACAGAACTTCTGGTCTTTCCTCCCTCAAGTGTTGCTACTCCCGTGTCTGTCTCTCTCCAAGTCAATGGCGCTACCATCACCTCTACTTCTCAGGCTTACTGGCTAGGTGTTCTCTTTGACTTCGACCTCTCCTTCACCCCTCATGTCCAGTCGATCACCAAATCCTGCCCCTTGCATCTAAAAAAAAAAAAAGCTTGCATCCGCCCCTATTTAACGCCGGACGCGGCCAAGGTGCTGGTCCATACCGTTGTTCTCTCTTGCCTTGACTATTGCAATCGCCTTCTCAGTGGTCTTACGTGTTCCCAGCTTGCACCGCTGCTAGCTATAATGAATGAGGCGGCGAGGCTCATTTTCCTGTCCACCCCCACCTCCCACGCCTCCCCTCTCTATCAGTCCCTACATTAGCTTCCAGTAAGACCCCATAGGGCTCAATTTAAGATTCTAGTGATTGCTTACAAGTTCCTACATAATGTTAGTCCAACCTACCTATCCTCCCTAATACACAAGTATGTCCCATCGAGGCCCCTACACTGAGGATCTGCGTCGATCCGTAAACTCACCTCTGAAGCTTGCCTTCGAGACTTCTCCACGGCTGCACCTTTTCTGTGGAACTCCCTTCCCTTTTTCATTAGATTTCCACCCAGTCTCCACTCCTTCAAAAAATCATTGAAAACTCACTTCTTCAGGAGAGCATAGCAATCCAACTGTTAGCAGGTTTTAATCGCCACCCCCCATGACTCCTCTCCTACAACTGTCAAGAATAACCTACTAAGCCCTTAGTGAATACTTTTTTAGCAACCTAATTCGTTACCCCTACTTTTACCCTTTGTGTCATTATACCCCTCTCCTTATAGCATGTAAGCTGATTGAGCAGGGGCCCTAAACCCCTATGTTCCTGTGCGTCCACTTGTCTGGTTACAATTATATGTCTGTTAGTCCACCCATTGAACAGCGCTACAGAATTTGCTGGCGCTATATAAATAATTAAATAATAATATTAATATATGACTATAGGGCTGAATAAACAAAGTGTTTTAAAGGGACACTATATTCTGACGGAGGTGCAAGTATCTCCCGGCACAAAAGTAAAAATATCTCTGTATGTGCAGTGTTCCAAGCAGAAACTTTGCACATACAGATTCCTACTACCATAGTAATTTCTAAAAACAGAAGTGGTCATGGAGATTGGAGTAACCCTTTAAATAAATAAAGAATGCACATATTTAAAAAATATATATTGTTTGAATATTTAGCAAACACATCAAGAAACATCAGGACCCTGGCTAGCACCTTGTTTTGGTTAGACCCAGCAAAGATCAATATGACACTGATTCTGTAGACACAAATACCGGTAATTCAACAAGAGGGTCACAAGCATTTATTGTGAAAGGCAGGACAAAGAAAGGGACTTTTTGAGAACACTCAAGACACATGAAGCACTTCAGTAGAGTAGAGCGTTTATTTTGCATGATGCAGGTGAAAGGCAGGGCTGAATTAACACAGAGGCTGATGGAGTTTTGCAGCTGCAGGCCCATGCCCATGGAATAGGACTATTGATTTTTTTTTTTGTTACACAGTACTCTTCACATACTCTTTTTTATGTATGGAAACTTAAGAGGGATATAGGGGAACAAAACTTGTGTGGACTGACTGACAATGAAATTGGTTAAGGTAATGCTGACTTTGATCTCTCTAACACTGTGGCATGTCTTCTTTCTTCTACACTCACTACATCCACCTTTTCTCTGTCTTAGACTATATACCAGGAGCTTCTGCCTGCTAGTAAGATGGTAAGGAGACAAGTGGACATGTGAGTGCTAGCGGACAATCCTTAGAAAGTGTGGATTGAGCGCATCATCAGATACATTTATGCCAAGCTCAGAGTACTGTCTGTATAGTATGTCCTTAGTTGGCCAGCCTGCATGATTGGCAGGCAGTCTGACATGCATTCACACCAGGCAGGCCTTCATATTCTTCGGGCAGACAGGCCCCCTTTTGGGGCATTTTCGCCCCTTTCGGCAGTTCTGGTTACATGATTCGCATCAGTGGCCCACCCTTTTACCAAGCACATTGACGTCCTGCTTCACTGGACACTGCTGTTAGGGGGTATGGATTTACTTAAAATATGAAAGCGAGAGATAGGATAGGGTATGTGTATTCTCATTGCTGCATCCTGTGAGTTTCCCTCCAGCACCACCTCCGCCAGACACATGACACTTGGGAGGTATAATTGTTTTAGTGTTTTTGGTTGATAAGCTTCTGTAATTAGTTCCATCATAATTGTCAGCACCAGGCCCCCTGGGCACTTAATTTGGCCCTGGTGACAGGTCCCCAGTGCTTCTGTATGAAAAATATTGTATTAGCCTGTAGATCATAAGTATTACTGATGCTCCTGAAGATGGAGAGGTGCTGCGATGAGAACAAAAACCTTTGACAAAAATTTAACTTTTGAAAGAAAATTAAAGAGGGTGCTAGATCTACTCCTTAAAAAAAGAACACTTCTGTGACAGACTGCCTAGCACTCCGACCGAGTGCCTCCGCCAATCGATGCTCCTAGTGCTCACCGAGGAATTCCAGCACTCCACCAGACACGCACTGCAGACCCCACATCCAGCGATGCAGCTGCGCCGGGATCTCGCCGCCCTTCACCCACCCTGGACTCAAGACCGGGATCCAGCTTCCAGTGGGCAGACCTCTACTACTCACAGAGAGCGTAGCAGGAACAGCTAGTGATTATAATTCCTGGGGAGTAAAGTGATATAGCAATCCCCAGGATAGATACAGCCGTTTCCCCCACACATGAGATGAGACTCTATGTTGAGGGTAAGCAGGAACAGAATTTTAATGGAGGCACACTGGCCTTTTATGCAAGTTTCCCAACAAGGGTGACACCCAGGTGGACTTTGTTGGGCACAGGGACACAAAGTGAATAAACCAATAAAAACAGAGTCATACATTGAGACACTCCTATACACAAACAATAGAATCATTCTTTTGTGCTTGGGAGATAATTGAATCAGGAACTGTACTAATCTAACTCAATTATCTCCAAGCACAGAAAAACATACAATTTTATGAAACCCCAAAAAGTACCTTAAAAACACACAAAAACCCATAAGTTACATCCCCTGATAGCCCTGATCTGGGTGAACAACATATCCAAATATTACTCAGTTCGATTCAGGGATTCAAGAATTTCATGGAAATCATAGTTTTGACCGACCGTGCACATGGTCCTATGCCCACAGTTCCAGGGAAATCAGTGCTAAAAGTCGGTCAAGTTCGGTAGTCTTTAACAGGTTTCCCTGCAAGGCCCATAGTCTGTGGGCAGGAGGCTGGCAAGCAGGCCCCTCCAAGTATATGTGGCGAGGTTACTTTTGCCACAACTTCAATGCTAGAAATAGATACATTTGTTTTTAAAGAGATATTAAAGGACCATACCCACTACATTATCAGCAGGACTTAGCTCAAGAGAGATAACAAAAGTTTCAGCTTAAGCGCTTCTGACTGTCAGTCTGAAGGAGTGGACAAACGACAGTATGCATGGACAGCCTCTTTGTACCATAACCACTACATTAAGCTGTAGTGGTAATAGTGATTGGAGTGGCCTTTAAATAGCTATTAAATTATAAATTGTATCCACTTGATTAACTTATCTCAAACAAGAATTGTGCCAGAGCAAAGATATGCAAAGCTGGTACGTGCTTTTTTGCTCATAGTTTCAGGAAGAGTAGAAAGGCTTCCTCCCTTTCTCTTTATTTAAAATGTTGCGTTTGGACCGCTGACGGTCCTGAACCGTCATAAGGGTCTGGGGCTACTTACCTGATCGCCGTCGGTCCCACGGCGGCGATCAGTGCTCCACCCGGTCCAGGGGGACTGCCTGTCTGCCCGGGCAGTCCCCCCTCGGCAGATCAGGACCCCACGGCCATGTGATCACTCGATCACATGACCGCAATAGGTGTCTGTGTATCTGCCTGCAGGGGGACTGTCTGTGCTGACAGGCAGTTTCCCTGCAAGTGAAAAATCAAAAAAATAAAGTGAAAAAAAAAACAGTGTAAAATCAGTGTAAAAAAAAATAATAATATGTGTATATATATATATATATATGATATATATACATGTATTATATCTATATATAATATATGTATATGTATCATATATATATAATGTCATATTAAGTGTATTTTTATATTTATATATATGTATATTAATATAAAAATACACTTATATTTAAATTACACACGAATATATACAATATATATAATTGCTATATATATGGTATATATATATTATTATAAAATACAAATAATATGTTAATAAAAATAAATAACAAAAAATAAAAATAATTTTTAATCATTATAAAAAAAATATTTATATATGCAATTTTATTCTAACAGTATTTTGATATATATATATATATATTTATATCAAAATAGACTTAGAATGTAATGATATATATATCTATGTATAAATAAATAAATAAAAACAATACGAAATATACATATGTCCATATACATAATTACATAAATAATTTCATAAATATACACGTAGACGTCAAATATATAAATATGTATATATATTAAAATTCTATGTGCGTATTTATGTAATATTTTTACCTAATTAAGTAATTTTAATGATTGCAATTTGAGGGACCTGCCTGCCAACCCAGGCCGAAAGTCCAGATAATTTAATTTGCTAGCACTGTGTTTAACCCTGTAACTTTCTATGACACCCTAAATCCTGTACATGGGGGTACGGTTTTACTCGGGAGACTTCGCTGAACACAAATATTAGTGTTTCAAAACAGTAAAACATATCACCACGATGATATTGTCAGTGAAAGTGAAGTTTTTTGCATTTTTCACACACAAACAGCTCTTTCACTGAGGATATTATTGCTGTGATATATTTTACTGTTCTGATACACTAATATTTGTGTTTAGCGAAGTCTCCTGAGTATAACAGTACCCCACATGTAGAGGTTTTATAGTGTTTGTGAAAGTTACAGGGTCAAATATAAGGCTTGATTTTACTTTTTTTTTTTTATTGAAATTTGTCGGATTGGTTAGGTTGCCTTTGAGAGCGTATGGTAGCCAAGGAATGAGAATTAGCCCCATGATGGCATACCATTTGCAAAAGAAGACAACCCAAGGTATTGCAAATGGGGTATGTTCAGCCTTTTTTAGTAGCCACCTAGTCACAAACACTGGCCAAAGTTAGCGTTTTTGCATTTTTAACACACAAACAAATATAAATGCTAACTTTGGCCAGTGTTTGTGACTAGGTGGCTACTAAAAAAAACTGGACATACCCCATTTTGAATACCCTGGGTTGTCTACTTTAAAAAAATATGTACATGTTAGGTGTGTTTCGGGGATTTATGACAGATAACGGTGTTACAATGTCACTATTGATACATTTAAAATATATATATATTGAAACAGCAATTTCCTACTTGTATTTATAGGCCTATAACTTGCAAAAAAAAAGCAATAAAGCATGTAAACACTGGTGTTTTTAAACTCGGGACAAAATTTTGAATCTATTTAGCAGTTTTTTTCATTAGCTTTTGTAGATAAGTAAAAGATTTTTCAAGTAAAAGTCCAAAAACATGTTTTTTTTTTTAATTTTTCACCATATTTTATTATTTTTTTTAAATTCAATATATGACATAATACAAATAATGGTATGTAAAGAAAGCCCCTTTTGTCCTGAAAAAAACAATATATAACTTGTATGGGAACCGTAAATGAGAGAGCGGAAAATTTCAGCTAAACACAAACACCACAAAAGTGTTAAAACTGCTCTGGTTCTTAACGTTCAAACATCGCAAAAACAGGCCGGTCCTTAAGGGGTTATTTTATTAGATATATGTTACATTTTCATCATTAATGTTTATTTATTTTGATGTTTATAATATGAAAATGTTTCAGTAAAAACTACCGTATTTGGAAAGAAAAAGTTCCACCTGCACTAGCAAACGTTCTAAAAGTGCTTCAGGGGAGGCAGGAGGAATATGTGAAAGATAACAGATAAAGTCTATTATTTAGCAGAGTCTAATGATGTGGAATTATTAAAAATCTTTATTGTACTTGTACTGAATTATTGTACTAACTCCATTTTAACTTTATACTGTGACTTCCTCAATCCTCCATTTTGTCCTCATGACTTAACTTGTTCATTTTAAAACTACATTACGTGACTGAACTTCTCAACCCAATTAGTACAGTAGACAAAGACTGTGTTTCCTTCAAGGACAAGTACCAGGAGGTGCTGGCTACTCCTTAAGACTTGCTGGCTACTCCTTAGAGCTTGTAAGATAGTACAGTTTGAAGGCCACAGAACACAGTAGTAATGAAATGTTCTATTCATAAGAGACCTTGCACCTGGACATAAAGCCTGATATCATTGACTGTGTAAAATGACGCTTAGGACCCCCTTGTCCCCCACCCGTGTCCAAAATAATCCCACCTCTGATGGGTGGGCACGGGACTAACCTCTTAATTTTACGAACCAATAGGTAAGACACTAACCCCGTCACTTAACAATTAATCCAATTGATGATGTTTATTTGCTGATATTCTAATAATCAATGATGACGCAAAATGCCTCTTAAAAGGGCCTGCGCGCCCGCTTTTACTTCACTTGCCAATAAACTTTCTCGAAGTTATTTTAACCTGAACCTCGTGTGTCAGACTTAATTACTTCAGCGTATATACGCAATTTAATTTATTGATTTGGACAGGAACAGATAGACTTTGAACATTTTGGTTTACTTCCAAAAAGTACCATAACAACTTGGCGCCCAACGTGGGGCATCGGGCTATGTCCGGCCGGTGAGCCGTCCTAAGGAAGACAAGGGTGGACGGAGGAATCCAGGGGGAAGGAAGGGAGATTGATCACCTCCAGATACACGGTAGAGACTTCTGCAGAGCCACCGGTATGTTCCGGCCCCTTTGATTGACCCGTCCACGTGTCTGTGACTGCTTCCCGGGAGGACATCAAAGACAGGTAATATCTTGCCCGGTGTCTCGTTACTCATTTGTTTACCTGCATTTTAGTCTATCTGTTGCCTGGGTGTGTTTGAATTGTGTTTGAATTGTTTGCCTGTTTCCCCATTTTGAGATAAAGGGGGGGTGGACCTGCAGGGGATTTGCCTGGGGTTCTGTCTTGCTTGTTTTCCCCTTTTTGGGATAAAGGGGGGTGGACCTGAGGGGATTTGCCTGGGTCTTCAGTGTGTTTGTCTGTTTGTATTTTACCCCTTTTGGGATAAAGGGGGGTGGACCTGTGGATTCGTTCCTGGGGGTCTTCTGTTGCCTGTTTTACCTCTTTTAGGAACCACTGTGCTGTGGTTGTAAGGAAAAAGGGGGGTTGACCTGTGGATGTGTTCCTGGGGGTCTTCTGTTGCCTGTTTACTTCTTTTAGGAGCCTCGTGGCTGTGGCTGTAAGGAAAAAGAAGTTGGTGGAACTGTGGGATCTGTGTAGAATCATAGGTTTCTGTGATCCAATGGTGTGTCACTTTGATAGCCTAGCTAGCTTCACTGTGCACGTTCGGACCATCCAGCTCTAGTTGAGTTGGGGACGTCCTGGCCCGGACCTTTCGGCTCTAGTTGAGCCGGAGATCCACTGGTTATTTAATTGTGGTAGGAGTCTGAGCCTTGTGGCAGGGGACTCAGTTTCCGGGGGAGATTCAGGCAGGTATTGCTTGTTTTTCGCATCACGTAGTAGTGAGACTTATAAGTGGGTTTTATAGGGGCACTACGGGAGTGAGGATAGACGTGGCCACATTCTCGTGGACTGCAGAGTAGAGGGAGGCTGGAAAGGATTTCGGACCGGTGTTAGCTGTTATCCTTGGCCGCTGGTAGTGAGACTTATGAAAGTCGTTCTCCGAGCGGGGACACTACGAGATTGAGAAAGGTGACTTTGGAGTAAGCACATGTAGAAGGAAAGGGATTATTGTTGATTTTATTTGAACTGTAATGCATGCACTGTATTTCAATTGTATTGTTGTCTTGTCTGTTTTATTAGGAGTCTCATGAACTCCTGTGTCTGTCTCTAAGGATTTTTCCTTGCCTTTCATCTTTTCTACACTTCCTATATTGTTATACTATCCACTCCCATTTCTCTTGAAAGAGAAGTGATTGGTCACACACTTCTCACCTCGCTCCAATCCGTGTCTACCACCCCGGGTAGGCGGATTCAGTGACTAGTCTACGTTTTGGGAAGACGCACCTGAGAAAGTCCCACGATTCTCGGGTGGCAGTCGAGCATTGTAGACGTTCTTGTTCAGTTTTCCCTCTCTCTCCCTATATCTAGGACGCTGGTATAGGGGTAAAGGGATTATGGGACAGGATTTAAGCAAGCCCAGTAAGGGCTGGTTAGCATGTGATTTAGTCGAAGACAGAGAGGGTGAGGAAATGGTTAAAGGTGTTGAAAAAATTGCAAAAGTATGTAGAATTGCTGTACCGACATGTGGAAGATTGCAACCAGAAAGTTGGCGTAGGTTACTGACAGAAAAGAAAGGCAAGCTTACAGATAATGGTTTATTAAAGACTGCTGAAGCATGGTATAGAGTAGCGAAGGCTATTCAGCTAGAAGGTTGGGTTGAGGAAGAGATAAATCACAAAGGTGTGAAATTGTTTGTGTATCATAATAATTGTGTTGCTGGGGTCTATCCTCAGCCAGCGCCCAAAACCGGCGCCCAGGGAATGTCTATCCCCAAGGTTCAGTCAGCAATAAGTGATAGCCAGCTGACTATGTTCCCCACTCCCAATACCCATCCCATTACCTCCCCTGTCTGCCCGGTCCTGAATTCTGATGGATCTTTCTTTTCCCCTGCCCCATCTTTAACATTCCCATCATCCTCATCCATCCCTACGCTACCTGCTATACCTCCCCCTAACATTTCATCTGCCATTCCTTCCCTACACTCCCTCTCCATTAATGATCCCCTCCCCTCTTCATCCGCCCAGCTAACCACCTCTTCCACACTCACCCCGGCTCCTCCCTCTACACCCACCCCTACCAATCCCTCTCCGTCCCCTCCCATCTCCGCCCCAGTCCAATACCCCACCTCCTTTCCCTCCCCAGCCTGGCCCTACCCCTTATCATATCCCATGGCCCTGCCCTATCCCGGATATCCACTACCCCTTCCCCAAGCCACTCCCCAGGTTCCGGTTATGCCCAGTCCGGCACAGGTTGCTCCGGGTGTGCCCACATCTAACATGGCCGCCACTCCTTCCCCTAACCCTAATGTAACACCTTTTCCGGCCACCAATATGGCGGCCCCCAGTTCGGCCCTGATGCCGGTAATTCCCGGTGACTACCTATCCCCAGGTTATGACTCGCTAGCCACCCCTGCATCTGGGGCCCGTTCCCAACCACCGATCCTTTCACCTCATGCGGGCCCTGCACCGCGCAAAAGAGCCAACATCATAGAATTCGATGATGACGAGATGGACAGGGTGTCCCATGTCTCATCGGAGCTTGCCGCGGGAGCCCCAACTCATCGTTCTATCGATGACCCCTTTGGCCACAAGGGTCGGGGAGAACAGGCCCCTCCTAAATATGTTGCTTTCAATCCCACTCAAGCTAGTGCTCTAATGAAATCACTCCCTGACCCAGAAAAACAGCCTATGCCCTTCTACCGAGGGATAGTTCAAATTCAAAAGACTTATTCCGCAGCATGGCGTGATCTACTGAGCATTTGTGCTATAAAAGCAGGGGATGCATATTGGCCAAGCATGGCCCGACACCTCAGTACGGATCTGCTCGGCAGTGACGTTGATTACCCCTCCGGAGTAACTTTTTGCACCCAATTAAGAGAATGGGCTAAGGACAAACTTGCGGATCAGGCTGCTGGCCTTACTGATGTTATTCAAGATAAAGGAGAATCAGTGGAAAGGTTTCATGCAAGACTGTATCAAATGTTCACAGATTTGGGGTTTGATCTTACTGACAAGATTCATTCACAAATGCTGTCAGGTGCGTTTGTCCAAGGTGTTAAAGACTCTATACGCAAGGGAATTATTGCTGCGCGTCCTGAATACAAGGTTGTTCCCCTGGATACCCTGCTTTTAGTTGCTAGAGGGTTGGAATCTGTTCAGACCCCAAGAAGATCCAATCCAGCTCCCCTCATGGTAGCTCGCGCTACCCCCGTCACCTCTGGCACCAAGAGAGTCAGGTTAGAAGATGTAACTTGTTTCAATTGTGGGGCTCAGGGACACTACAGAGGCGACTGTCCGGAACCTAAAAAGGAACCAGGGGCACCCAAGAAGTTCTCTAAGCCTGCCCCAGGCCCCAGGACCGAGACAAAGGTTCCAATTGTTGAAGAACCGGACGATTAGGAGACTGGCAAGCCTGTGTCTGTAACCCCTGTAATGGCAGTGTCTACAGGGGATAAAGGGGGGCCACTCGCCACAGTGACTTTGCCTATTGAAGGCCACCCTACCACATTCCTTGTTGACACAGGTGCAGCCCGTAGTGTTCTGCGAGAACAAGACCTGCCAGACCCATCTTTTCTGTCAAATATCGATGTCTCTTGTGTTGGAGTGGATGGCCAGCCGAGACATAGCCCCCTAACAACTCCGCTGCGAGTTGGTTCTAGCCTGCTCGCTCGCTTTGTAGTATCCTCCACATGCCCCATTAACCTGTTAGGTGCTGATGTCCTCTCACGCCTGCAAGCATCCATCACTTTTACCCCGGATGGGCAGGTAGAAATGTTTACACCTCTGTCTGTATCAGACACTTCAGCCCTATGCTCTTTGCCTCTGATGCTGCATTTAGAAAAGCCCCGTGAGGAGGCAGCAGAATTAAGGTCCAATTTCCCAGAGGAATTAAAAACACAGGTGCCCGCTAAGTTATGGTCCTCAGGCCCAGAGGACATAGGTCACCTAAATGTTCCCCCTGTGGTGGTAAAGCTTATTTTAGGAGCTAAGTTACCAAGAAAACCACAATATCCATTAAAACCAGCACAGTCTGCTGCAATTTCTGTCCACATCAAGGCACTCTTGGGGAAGGGTGCCCTTGTCAAATGTAAATCTGAATGCAACACCCCGTTATTTCCTGTGAAAAAGAAAACTCCAAAGGGTGAGCCAGAGAAGTACAGGATGGTTCAGGATCTCCGTGCTGTTAATGAAGCTACCGTCCTGGACACCCCTCTTGTACCAAATCCTCATACTCTGCTCTCTGGAGTCCCACCATCTGCAAAATTCTTCACAGTTATTGACCTGGCCAATGCCTTTTTTAGTGTCCCACTGGACCCATCCTGTCAATACCTGTTTGCTTTCACTCATGAAATGCAACAATATACCTGGACTGTCATGCCCCAAGGGGCACAAAATTCTCCAAGTCAATTTGCTAAGGCCATGGGCACCATCCTTGACCCATGGCAAGCTGAGCACCCAGAAGTTGTCCTGCTTCAGTATGTGGATGATCTATTGCTATGTGGAGATGATAAGCCCACTACTGAAAGGTGTTCACTTAGTCTTCTTTCCTATTTGGCAGAACAGGGATGTAAAGCTTCCCTCATCAAGCTACAATTCTGTCAATCTTCAGTGATCTTCCTTGGACATTGTCTATCTCAAGGTACCAGACATCTTACTCGAGACCGGGTGAGAGCTGTGCTGGACATTCCGCCTCCAAGGACTTCTAAGTCCCTTCATGCCTTCCTAGGCCTCATTTCCTACTGCAGAGCATGGATCCCAGAAGCCTCTCTGCTCATGCAACCTCTCTATGATGTTCTTAAGTCTGACCCATTCTGTCTGGCTGCTGAAGCTCTGGACAATTTCAATGCCCTCAAACGGGCCATCGCCTCTGCTCCTGCCTTGGGCCTGCCTGACTACTCCAAACCTTTCAAATTATTTGTCTCTGAAAGACAAGGCCATGCAACGGGAGTCCTCACCCAAACTAATGACTTAAGAGGCCGCCAGAGGCCTATTGGATATTTCTCATGTCAACTGGACATTGTGGCCAGAGGGACTCCTTCCTGTCTCAGGGCTGTTTTTGCTGCGAGAGAACTCATAGAAAGAACCTCAGACCTAGTCCTTGGCCACCCTCTGGTTGTTTTGGCCCCTCATGACATTTCTGCCATCATCAACCAAGTCCAGCTCAAGCACGTGTCTCCAGCCAGACATCTGCGCTTACAGTGTCATCTTCTTTTGCCTGACAACATTTCCATCCAAAGATGTCAAGTGCTTAATCCGTCCACTCTTCTTCCACTCCCTGAGGGGGGTATCTATTATGGATTTATCACGGATGAAACCTACATTCACCTGCTCTGTGGATGTATCAAGAAAGTCATGCATCCACATTTGACATTTTATGAAGGCGAAAAACCTCTCTGTGAAGGCCCAGATCACGCCTTCTGCACCACGTGGTACAAACCGAACATTACTCCTGAACCTTGCTATGAAGATGAGCTTTACCACCGGACCGATGTAAAGCTTACTGCACAAGACTTCTATTGTGACTCTGAAGGCAATAGCATGGTCTTGATCCAGCTACCTCAACAACTTAACTACCTTTACCGTCATTGGGATACTGCTATCCCACATATTCCTGTTACCAAGTTGAAGACAAGGTCATGGAATGATCTTGGGCCCATGGCAAAACTATGGGCCACCATGAATGAAGAACAGCTACAGGAAAATGGTATTGTCAAATACCCAACAACTGACCTTCTAGAAGCATGGCCACGCCATTTCCTGGAAAAGGAATTTCAAGATCTGGTCATAAAGAATGATTATGACCCAGAAACACCTCATGACTGTTTTGAACAGATGAAAATGGAAACAGTGCACTTACCAACTGTGCATGAGAACCCATTACCAGATCCGGATTTTACCCTGTTTGTGGACGGATCGAGATATGCCGATGAAGGAGGAACATATCACACAGGATATGCCGTAACCACAACAGATGAAATTATTAAATCATCATCCTTACCGCCAGCAATGTCTGCGCAAGAAGCTGAATTACAGGCTCTGACTTCAGCATGCAAAATTTCCGAAGGAAAACGTGCCAATATCTATACAGATTCAAGATATGCTCTGGGTGTGGCACATGACTTCGGCCTAATTTGGAAGACTAGAGGATTTCTTACCACCGCCGGTACACCAGTCAAACACAGCACTGCAATCAAGGAGCTAATGGATGCCCTCCTACTCCCTAAAGAAGTGGCCGTTTTGAAAGTTAAGGCCCACGGGAAATTGGATACAGATGAAGCAAAGGGCAACCATTTGGCTGATCAAGCTGCTAAGTTAGCGGCCAGGGATCTGCAGGAAGTGGATGAAGAAGTGTCCGGACAACAAGAAGAAGAAGTCCCTATTTTTGCTCTGCAAACTCTTCCTACTGATTTGCGAATCTTACAAGAACAACAAGCTGCAGTCACTCCTGAAGAAATCCAGAAATGGAAAAAGAAAGGAGCTGTCCAAAAGGACGGAATATATTATAACAACTTCAAATTTTGTCTCCCCAGAAATTTGTATCCAGCAGTTGTCCAATGGGCACATGGGCCTGCACACCTGTCAAAAGAATTGATGGCCGCTCTCATACAGAAGTATTATGAAGCACCTGGAATCACAACATTGATCAGTAGCTTCTGCAAGGCCTGTGTCATTTGTGCAAAATGCAATCCAGGAAGACCAGTCAAGGTGCCTGCAAAGAACCTGGCAAAGCCCATGTACCCCTTCCAACGAATTCAAATTGACCACATCCAAATGCCCAAGAGTGGGCCCCATGAATATGCACTAGTAATAGTGGACATGTTCTCAGGCTGGCCAGAAGCCTACCCAGTGGCCAATATCACTGCAAAGACAACCGCAAAGCGCCTAATTACAGATATTGTATGCAGATTCGGACTCCCAGAAGTCATTGAGAGTGATCAAGGCCCAGCCTTTACAGCAACTGTGACTAAAGAAATTTGGACCGCTCTAGGGGTGACTCTAGCCTTCCATACCCCTTACCACCCACAAAGTAGTGGTAAAGTGGAGCGCATGAATGGCACCCTAAAAACCAGAATGTTAAAAATGTCACAAGAAACAAAGATGCCCTGGCCAGAAAGTCTGCCAATAGCTTTATTTAGTGTTAGGCACACACCTAGAGGGAAGCATTCACTGTCCCCATATGAAGTTCTATTTGGGACAGCACCCAGGCTAGGTTGTTATTATCCACAGCAGTTACAGCTCCAATCAGATGTTTTAGTAGATTATGTAACTGAACTTGCAAGTGTTTTAAACAAAATACATGCCCAAGTTTTCTCTTCAATTCCAGATCCCGAATTGGATACAGGTTCCCATAACCTGCTTCCCGGAGATTGGGTCCTGGTCAAGAAGTTTGTGCGGAAAAATACCCTAGAACCGAGATTTGACGGTCCATTCCAAGTTCTCCTGATTACCGCAACCTCCGTCAAATTGGCCGGTAGACCAAATTGGATCCACGCTTCCCACTGCAAGAAATCTTCTGCCCCAGAGGAAGCGAATATCGCACAAACATGTATCTCTGGTACATCTTCTCCTTAATTAGCCTTATGAAGGCCCAGCAAGTAGCCATTACCAAAGATATTAGTGGGTACACCTTCTGGTATAATTCATCGTGCACCCAGGTGGCTACTTATACCTTTGACTACTGTGATATTGTAGAATGCCCATTTCCCACACCACAAATCCAGAGCATCTATAGAGATATCCCTCATTCGAAAGACCCATATGTTTGTGTAGTTGACAAGCAATGGGGGCACAATTGTGACCATTGGGGGGCAGCGGGATGGAATGCCGGGCCTGCCTGGGGTTACAAACCAAAAAGTGCCGTATCCAAAGTAGATGATCATGGTAGATCCCTCCTCCAGAGAATGACTTTGAGAAAGCCTGGGGGGAGTACACCAATGAAATTAATCCTTAACATTGAGCACCCAAGCCCAACAGATGCAGACCAGTATGTGATGGGAATGTACTGGAAAAGGGGTTCCTACCAGAAATTAGGACATTTCTACCTCAAAGATATGTGCAACTCTTCTGAGTGACAAGGAGCCACCCATATGGTCCCCAATCCATTAAAACCTCATATCCAGACCTTTCAGGACATGATGGCCATTGCTAACCCCACCTTTGAAGATACCATGGCCGCTGAAACAGGTTTTAATGATGTAAATTTATGGTTAGAATGAATGAAATATAATGCTAATAAGCATAATAGAACTGCATGTTACGTGTGTGGCGGTGCCCGGCCTCACCTGGGTACCGTACCTTTAATCCTACCCGTAGATATAGAAGAATGTATTTTAAGCCTTTTTGCCTATCACTATAATTTTAACAGGTCCATATGTATTGCATGGACAAAGGAGTATCCTCTCCTAGCCAACGATGTCAAACCCCCTGATGGTATTACCGTATATAAAGGTAATTACACGTGCTATGCCATGTACGATGGTATTGGTAAATTTGTGGGTAACTTTTCCAAAGGTTATTGTGCTACATACAGAACTGTTCCTGTACGCTTGCTGCAACACCATACTAGGTCACTAGGAGACATTTACTGGTTGTGTGGGGATTTACAGCTGAGATCCAGAATGGACACGGAATGGTGGGGAGAGTGTACTTTGACTAAGGCCATTATGCCTATACATATTATTTCTGACACACACCTCAACACCCATGAGTTCAGCCATACTAAGGTTAAACGTGACGCCCCAGTGAAAAGAAGTTTTGATCCTCATGTATATATTGATGCCATTGGAGTGCCCAGGGGGGTGCCCAATGAGTTTAAAGCTAGAGATGAAGTTGCTGCAGGATTTGAATCAATTTTTACCATAGTTACCGCAAACAAGAATCTAAATTGGATAAATTACATTTATTATAATCAACAGCGTTTTGTCAATTACACCAGAGACGCCCTCCAGGGGTTGGCCGAACAGTTGCAGGCCACATCCCAAATGACTTTCCAGAATAGGATGGCCCTAGATATGATCTTAGCCGAAAAAGGAGGGGTTTGTAAGATTTTGCCCGACACTATGACATGTTGTACCTACATCCCAGAAAACACAGGCCCTAATGGTAAAGTCACACTAGCTATAGAAAAATTAAATGACCTGTCTGAAGAGTTAAAAAGGAATTCTGGGATAAAAGATCCCTGGGAAAGATGGTTTGGTTGGATGACAGGATGGCAAAAGGCTTTAATGCAGATTGGTATGGCTATACTAATTTTTCTTTTTATCTTTGCTCTTCTCTTTTGTTGTGTCCTCCCATGTCTGAGAAAATCCCTCATGAAGACTGTTGACCAAGCGGCACCCACTTTCACCCATCTCGAAGTTGATGACCAAGAATTTCAAGACATCAACTCACCCTGTCTGCCGCTGCAAATTATCCCCTTTGTTGATAAAGTGCAGGAATTCTAGGAAGGGACTGGATTAGGGACAGCATCTGTCAGTGAATGGTAAAGGCCCCATGTGGAGAAGTGGTGGGTTAGCTGCCATGGGATACCCTTGGGTGTGAAGCGTTCGAGAGCCATACTGACGGATGGTTAGCCTATTAGGGTCAGATCTAGGGACAGCCTTGCACTTTGCATTAACATCTAGCTAGCGGCCACGGGGTTTCTGTGCCTTTGGGTTAACACGTCTTCTGATACTAACATAATAAAGTTTTATCTCTTAGAATCTAACATTTCATAGGGGGGACTGATGTGGAATTATTAAAAATCTTTATTGTACTTGTACTGAATTATTGTACTAACTCCATTTTAACTTTATACTGTGACTTCCTCAATCCTCCATTTTGTCCTCATGACTTAACTTGTTCATTTTAAAACTACATTACGTGACTGAACTTCTCAACCCAATTAGTACAGTAGACAAAGACTGTGTTTCCTTCAAGGACAAGTACCAGGAGGTGCTGGCTACTCCTTAAGACTTGCTGGCTACTCCTTAGAGCTTGTAAGATAGTACAGTTTGAAGGCCACAGAACACAGTAGTAATGAAATGTTCTATTCATAAGAGACCTTGCACCTGGACATAAAGCCTGATATCATTGACTGTGTAAAATGACGCTTAGGACCCCCTTGTCCCCCACCCGTGTCCAAAATAATCCCACCTCTGATGGGTGGGCACGGGACTAACCTCTTAATTTTACGAACCAATAGGTAAGACACTAACCCCGTCACTTAACAATTAATCCAATTGATGATGTTTATTTGCTGATATTCTAATAATCAATGATGACGCAAAATGCCTCTTAAAAGGGCCTGCGCGCCCGCTTTTACTTCACTTGCCAATAAACTTTCTCGAAGTTATTTTAACCTGAACCTCGTGTGTCAGACTTAATTACTTCAGCGTATATATGCAATTTAATTTATTGATTTGGACAGGAACAGATAGACTTTGAACATTTTGGTTTACTTCCAAAAAGTACCATAACACTAATATTGAGCCATTACATACAAGAGGCTGGCCCACTGACTTTACACTGAGAGTTTCCACCCTGCCACGTGCTGTGGACGCCTTGGAGGTAGACAACTCTACAGGTCTCAAAAGTTACTGTACTGGAGTTGGCACCAGTGACGTCACTTACTACTGGCAGCGGGAGCGTGCACGCACGGAGCTGCCAGTAGCTGGGCGGGGCCAGGCAAGGAGCGTTATATAGCCGTCAAGTTGTCGCGCAGGGAGATGGCGGCGCTGTGTGAACGTGTGGAAAAATTGAAACACGGTAGTAATGTAAAGGCCACAAACACAAGTAATCCTTATTATTGTTGTTATTGTTATTATTTATTTTTTTACACGTTTATTGTGTTCTAATTATCGGTTTCTGGAGAGCATTCCTACTGGCTTCTTACATGCGGAAGTAATGGGAACGTGGTGCATTATGGGTGCAGCTGGCAGCAAACTGGTCCTTCCTGCGACATGGAGTGATGGCTGTCTGTGATGGGTGTCTCCCTGATGGTGTATTAGTGTTCTTTAAAATGTTTAGTCTGCCTGCTTTAATGACTCTCTATAGTGTGTATGTATATGAGTTTCTACCAAGTTGTAATGTCTGACAGGTGCTGGTGAGGGCTGTACCTGCCAGGTAGGTTCTCCCCTATGCTATGAGTTTGTTTGAAATTACACTATTTTACTCCCTTCTTTGAGTGTGTTTGCAATATTATTGGGTTTTTAATCCAGCACAAATGGCTCATAGATATTGACTGTATTACCATGTAACACATCCTTTAGTATTGTGGAATTTACGGGAGCTTTTTAAATCATCAATAGAATACAACGTTACTAGAACACTTCTACTTTTCAATGTTGACTTTCTAAATTTTCATGACCTAAAACATTTTCTTGACAATTCATGTAGTGATTATGGTGCATTGAGTATTCTTTTTTTTTTTTGAAAATTTTTTTTGTCAAACTTTTTTTTTTTTTTTTAAAGCAGTTAAAAGGGCGAGAATGCTTACCGATACCCTAGCCTTCCCTGTTTGGCCGTGATGAGGGTTTTGGGATTTTCACGAGTTAGGTGAATTTGATAGAACACCGCATAATGTGGAAGTGTAGTTTCCACGTTGTCTCTGTAGTTTCAGAAGGTATGGGAGAAAGTTGATTTGTCAGATCACTCAAGTAGATCACTGAATATTACAAGACAAAATAGGGAGATGGCACACATAAGCAGAAGTTAAAGGGACACTCCACTGTCCACTATATTGCCAGGAAGTAACAAAACTGGTTATCTGACAGCTGGGTGGTATACAATGTTGATTTTGTAAAAGTTCCAATTTCTATTCAAATCTGCACCACTTTCTAAAATGAAAGAAGATACACTATTTGTGCTTAAGCTGTTACTTTTAACCTTTTGTATGGCCTCGTTAACAGGTTACCAGAAAGCTGTTTGTAATAACCCTGTGTTTGTGTAATGTTTTTGTCCCTTTAAAAATAGTTTGTTTAGAAATGTTTAATGTGTGGCTTTATGAAAAGAACACATGAAAAGAGAACCCTTTTTTTTTTTTTTTTTTAAATAGAAAAATCGTTAGATATACCGCCAAAGAAAACATGCATGTATATAATTTTGTATGGTTTCTTATAGGACATATGAAAACCTGCCTTTTATTGTTTACTTGCAAATTTCAAATGAACAATAACTTTGAGCATTTTTCAAATGCGAAAAACACAGCTTTTTAAGATGAACACCAAACGCATTTGGTCAAATGATGGAGATTTTGTCTGGGTGACCGAATACTGACCAGATTTGTCTGAAGAAAATGCAATTTTTATTGCAATTTTGCCCTGTAAGACAAAGTGGCTTTTGTGCTTAGTGCCCCCTTAATAATTGGTTAACTTTGGTTAATTTTACCTGTCTGTGTGAC
The DNA here is from genome assembly GCF_036172605.1 of Pelobates fuscus. NCBI lineage: Eukaryota > Metazoa > Chordata > Amphibia > Anura > Pelobatidae > Pelobates > Pelobates fuscus. Next base: position 126,012,088 of record NC_086324.1, read on the forward strand.
AGACCCTTAATGCAGAAAAAGGTTGGTAATCATGTTTCTCCTGTTTTGCAGGATTTATCACACCAGAAAGATTTCAGGAGTCTCGCTGAAGACCAGGACTTTTTTTTTTTTTTTTTTTTCCCTTAAATTTAACTTTCATGCTTGGGCATGGAGGAAGATGTAATGTTACAAGGCAGCAGTGTTGATCCTGACCCTGCCCCAAAAATAGACCACAAGATCTCTCTTAATGAGTTCTCTTGTCACTGCTGCTATGATATCTTGGTAAACCCCACCACTCTGAACTGTGGCCATAGTTTCTGCAGGCACTGCCTTGCGCTCTGGTGGTCATCTTCAAAGAAAACTGAGTGTCCTGAATGCAGAGAGAAGTGGGAAGGATTCCCTAAAGTAAACATACTACTTAGGTGAGCAATGTGATTGTTCTACCCCGGCTTTACTGTAGCTTTAGATGAATATTACACTAACAGTTTGTTTTTATCATCTATACTGAAACATATACATAAATAGCTCCCTTGGAGATCTGGCTTCCATAAATATGTTCTTGAGAACATTTGCTAGATGTAGGTCACTTTAAATCTAAATTATGACAGTGGTTACCGTTTAAGGAACACTATAGTGTAGAGGTAGTCTACCTTTAATTTATTCTATTTTTTTTTTTTTTTCAATGCCTGTAATATGGGAGATTTACATTAATTGTATAACCATTTATAATTGACCTTGAATCTCCAAATAACTAAACTGAGGCTAAACTAGCTGGTTTAGAAAATGTCATCTTTGCAATAATTGTATTTTTATTTATTTTATAATCTCCTCCTCCCCTTCACTAGGGATGTCATAGAAAAACTGTTTCCTGATCAAATACAACAGAAGTATCAGGATATTGAGCAAAACCATGAACTTAAAAAGATCCTTCAAGAGTTTAGTAAATTTGGCAGTGACCAGAACAAAACCTCATCTTCTGGAGATGTTCGTCAGAACCCCCAAAGAGGAGGGGGTTTCTTCTCTGGTGTTCTGACTGCGTTAACTGCAGTGGCGGTAAGGATACATTTTTTTATCTACAAACACATAGATTTAACACCACTCTCTTCATAAAGCAATAGCTGAAAAGGAGAATACAGCATTGAGTTTGGAGACCGTCTTGTTTTATTTATTGGCACACTGTTGCTGATAAATGTGACTCTATACATTGGTAGAGGCCACTTTGAATTTGTGATCCCAATATTTCACCAGGACCTCTGAACATTGCACTTACCAGGTTATTCACTCAAGTGAGACTTCAGAGTGAATTTTAAAATGATGGTCATAGTAGCCAAAATTAAAGCATAGCGGACTCCAGTTCATCTGTTTTGGCCTTAAATTTTAATTTGGACTTGAGTAAATACACAATGGAACATATTTAACTCTCCTGAATTCTCTCAGTACCTATTGGTAAAAATAACCTTTTTGTTAAATTAAACTTGACAAACTGGGGTAAGAGCAAATTTATGATTTTAATCACTTCATCTCATTATTAGCTGCATAACTTTCTCAAAATATTTGTCTGAAAAACAAATGTAGCAATTCGGCCTGGGATTTCTATTTGATAACCAACAAAAACTTTCAATTGCATTGGTTTTAAAATACATTCATGGAATGTTTTCATTTTACCTGATATGCAGCAGTTGGAGATTAGAGCGTATTTTTTGTGTTCACACTGGTGTCTCGCAGACAAGATGTTTATATTTTATTTTTGTAGAATGCTGCAAGATTTTTATGACTTTAAAATCTTGTCTCTTACATTTCTCTTAACTCTAGGTTGTTCTGCTTGTGTATCACTGGAGCAGTAGAGAGTCTGAACATGACCTTTTGGTTCATAAACCAGTTACTAAATGGACTCCTGAAGAGGTTGTCCTTTGGCTAGAGCAATTGGGTCCATGGGCTTCCCATTACAAAGAACGATTTTTATCGGAGGCAGTTAATGGAAGGCAAGAAATAATATATGGCTTATTCATTTACTGGTTTTAATGTGTTATGTGCTGAAATTATGTCTTAGAAACTGTAATTCTTCACTTTATCTTATAACACTCTTCTCAATCCTCCACCACCATCACCTGTTTAACAGTATACAGTAGGGATCGACCGATTATCGGTCTGGCCGATATTCGGTATTTTCGGCAATATTGGTATCGGCCTATAGAGATACAGATATTGCCGATGCTGCAGATCAGGACCGCCGGGCCCATGACAAGCCCGGTGGTCCTTGGGGGGCCCGCAGCAAGCTCTTACTTAGCTTCAGCTCCCCTGTCTAAATCTCGCCAGTCCCATGGCCGCCAGAGCGTTGCCACGAGCTGAAGGGAGCTGTTGGGAAGGTAAGAGCCTGCTGAGGGTCCCCACTGCACAATCCATGCCACCGGACCACAGGGAATGCCATATCCCCGCTCCCTGGCAAAGTAAGAAGCAGGGAAGGGGGACTAAAAAAAATAAATAAAAATCCCCCCCCCCATTTTATATAATGCAGTGTGTGTAGGTATGTAAACACTATACACACACTGCATTCACTTTACGCACACTATACACACACTGCATTCACTTTACGCACACTATACACACTGCATTCACTTTACGCACACTGTACACACACTGCATTCACTTTACGCACACTGTACACACACTGCATTCACTTTACGCACACTGTACACACACTGCATTCACTTTACGCACACTGTACACACACTGCATTCACTTTACGCACACTGCATTCACTTTGCGCACACTGCATTCACTTTGCGCACACTGTGCGCACACTGCATTCACTTTGCGCACACTGTGCGCACACTGCATTCACTTTGCGCACACTGTGCGCACACTGCATTCACTTTGCGCACACTGTGCGCACACTGCATTCACTTTGCGCACACTGTGCGCACACTGCATTCACTTTGCGCACACTGTGCGCACACTGCATTCACTTTGCGCACACTGTGCGCACACTGCATTCACTTTGCGCACACTGTGCGCACACTGCATTCACTTTGCGCACACTGTGCGCACACTGCATTCACTTTGCGCACACTGTGCGCACACTGCATTCACTTTGCGCACACTGTGCGCACACTGCATTCACTTTGCGCACACTGTGCGCACACTGCATTCACTTTGCGCACACTGTGCGCACACTGCATTCACTTTGCGCACACTGTGCGCACACTGCATTCACTTTGCGCACACTGCATTCACTTTGCGCACACTGCATTCACTTTGCGCACACTGTGCGCACACTGCATTCACTTTGCGCACACTGTGCGCACACTGCATTCACTTTGCGCACACTGTGCGCACACTGCATTCACTTTGCGCACACTGTGCGCACACTGCATTCACTTTGCGCACACTGTGCGCACACTGCATTCACTTTGCGCACACTGTGCGCACACTGCATTCACTTTGCGCACACTGTGCGCACACTGTGCGCACACTGCATTCACTTTGCGCACACTGTGCGCACACTGCATTCACTTTGCGCACACTGTGCGCACACTGCATTCACTTTGCGCACACTGTGCGCACACTGCATTCACTTTGCGCACACTGCGCGCACACTGCGCGCACACTGCGCGCACACTGCGCGCACACTGCGCGCACACTGCGCGCACACTGCGCGCACACTGCGCGCACACTGCGCGCACACTGCGCGCACACTGCGCGCACACTGCGCGCACACTGCGCGCACACTGCGCGCACACTGCGCGCACACTGCGCGCACACTGCGCGCACACTGCGCGCACACTGCGCGCACACTGCGCGCACACTGCGCGCACACTGCGCGCACACTGCGCGCACACTGCGCGCACACTGCGCGCACACTGCGCGCACACTGCGCGCACACTGCGCGCACACTGCGCGCACACTGCGCGCACACTGCGCGCACACTGCGCGCACAGCATTCACTTTGCGCGCACTGCATTCACTTTGCGCACACTATGCGCGCACTGCATTCACTTTGCGCACACTATGCGCACACTGCATTCACTTTGCGCACACTATGCGCACACTGCATTCACTTTGCGCACACTATGCGCACACTGCATTCACTTTGCGCACACTATGCGCACACTGCATTCACTTTGCGCACACTATGCGCACACTGCATTCACTTTGCGCACACTATGCGCACACTGCATTCACTTTGCGCACACTATGCGCACACTGCATTCACTTTGCGCACACTATGCGCACACTGCATTCACTTTGCGCACACTATGCGCACACTGCATTCACTTTGCGCACACTATGCGCACACTGCATTCACTTTGCGCACACTATGCGCACACTGCATTCACTTTGCGCACACTATGCGCACACTGCATTCACTTTGCGCACACTATGCGCACACTGCATTCACTTTGCGCACACTATGCGCACACTGCATTCACTTTGCGCACACTATGCGCACACTATGCGCACACTGCATTCACTTTGCGCACACTATGCGCACACTGCATTCACTTTGCGCACACTATGCGCACACTGCATTCACTTTGCGCACACTATGCGCACACTATGCGCACACTGCATTCACTTTGCGCACACTATGCGCACACTGCGCACACTATGCGCACACTGCATTCACTTTGCGCACACTATGCGCACACTGCGCACACTGCATTCACTTTGCGCACACTGCATTCACTTTGCGCACACTGCGCACACTGCGCACACTGCGCACACTGCGCACACTGCGCACACTGCGCACACTGCATTCACTTTGCGCACACTGCGCACACTGCGCACACTGCGCACACTGCGCACACTGCGCACACTGCATTCACTTTGCGCACACTATGCGCACACTGCGCACACTATGCGCACACTGCATTCACTTTGCGCACACTATGCGCACACTGCGCACACTGCATTCACTTTGCGCACACTGCATTCACTTTGCGCACACTGCGCACACTGCATTCACTTTGCGCACACTGCGCACACTGCGCACACTGCGCACACTGCATTCACTTTGCGCACACTGCGCACACTGCGCACACTGCGCACACTGCGCACACTGCATTCACTTTATGCGCACACTATGCGCACACTGCATTCACTATGCGCACACTATGCGCACACTGCATTCACTATGCGCACACTATGCGCACACTGCATTCACTATGCGCACACTATGCGCACACTGCATTCACTATGCGCACACTGCATTCACTATGCGCACACTGCATTCACTATGCGCACACTATGCGCACACTGCATTCACTATGCGCACACTGCATTCACTATGCGCACACTATGCGCACACTGCATTCACTATGCGCACACTATGCGCACACTGCATTCACTTTGCGCACACTATGCGCACACTGCATTCACTTTGCGCACACTATGCGCACACTGCGCACACTGCGCACACTGCGCACACTGCGCACACTGCGCACACTGCGCACACTGCGCACACTGCGCACACTGCGCACACTGCGCACACTATGCGCACACTATGCGCACACTATGCGCACACTATGCGCACACTATGCGCACACTATGCGCACACTATGCGCACACTATGCGCACACTATGCGCACACTATGCGCACACTATGCGCACACTATGCGCACACTATGCGCACACTATGCGCACACTATGCGCACACTATGCGCACACTATGCGCACACTATGCGCACACTATGCGCACACTATGCGCACACTATGCGCACACTATGCGCACACTATGCGCACACTATGCGCACACTATGCGCACACTATGCGCACACTATGCGCACACTATGCGCACACTATGCGCACACTATGCGCACACTATGCGCACACTATGCGCACACTGCGCACACTATGCGCACACTGCGCACACTGCGCACACTATGCGCACACTGCGCACACTATGCGCACACTGCGCACACTATGCGCACACTGCGCACACTATGCGCACACTGCGCACACTATGCGCACACTGCGCACACTATGCGCACACTGCGCACACTATGCGCACACTGCGCACACTATGCGCACACTGCGCACACTATGCGCACACTGCGCACACTATGCGCACACTGCGCACACTATGCGCACACTGCGCACACTATGCGCACACTGCGCACACTATGCGCACACTGCGCACACTATGCGCACACTGCGCACACTATGCGCACACTGCGCACACTATGCGCACACTGCGCACACTATGCGCACACTGCGCACACTATGCGCACACTGCGCACACTATGCGCACACTGCGCACACTATGCGCACACTGCGCACACTATGCGCACACTGCGCACACTATGCGCACACTGCGCACACTATGCGCACACTGCGCACACTATGCGCACACTGCGCACACTATGCGCACACTGCGCACACTATGCGCACACTGCGCACACTATGCGCACACTGCGCACACTATGCGCACACTGCGCACACTATGCGCACACTGCATTCACTATGCGCACACTGCATTCACTATGCGCACACTGCATTCACTATGCGCACACTGCATTCACTATGCGCACACTGCATTCACTATGCGCACACTGCATTCACTATGCGCACACTGCATTCACTATGCGCACACTGCATTCACTATGCGCACACTGCATTCACTATGCGCACACTGCATTCACTATGCGCACACTGCATTCACTATGCGCACACTGCATTCACTATGCGCACACTGCATTCACTATGCGCACACTGCATTCACTATGCGCACACTGCATTCACTATGCGCACACTGCATTCACTTTACGCGCACACTGCATTCACTTTACGCGCACTATACACCAGCAGTAGTGACATGTAGCCAGTATGCGATAGCTGGGGAAGAGAGCAGGGTGGACGCCAGAGTTGGCCACAGGCCCCAAAGTCCTGTATCACCTCCATGGGCTGCAAGACTCCCGATCTCTGAGCCTGCAACATCAGCCACAGCCGCCTCTAATTTTCCGGCTCAGACTAGCTGTTGGAGCCGCAGATGTCGGCCTGGGAAGCCCGATCTCTCAGAGCCTCTCCGCCATGCGAGCGGTCAGCATGACGGTCTGACCCTGCCCCCCTTGTTATAATTTTTAATATTTGCAACCATATGTTTACCATTTAAATATATTTCAAATTATTAGGTTATCATTTTGCATTATAAGTGACCATTAGAAATTCAAAGTGCACTTTTACCATTATCTATCTGCAAATTAATAGACAAATTCCTATTTGGAGAAAAAAATTTCTTATTTAAAATATCTAGCATGCATATTGTACTTGCTCAAACATCAATGTTTGTTAAATTAAGTAGTTAAACAAAATATCTTAAACCTTGAAGTGCGGTGGTTTGCCCTCTCATTTGGGCACCAGGCCTTCTATGATGGGTGATGTACATCCATTTTCTGCAGAAACCAGATGCTGATTCCACTGGTCCTTCATTGTTTAAAAGTGTCGACTGAGCACTCTGCCAATAAATGACCCACTTTGCAACAAATATGCAAAGAACTGTCACTAGTCAGCCTGGAATTCTTGTTCCATGCTTACTGTTGACATATTAATGACACTGCTAGAGGTGTAGTTGCAGAGATTTTTTATATTGCTGTCCGTTTGATATTATAAAGCTGCATGTACAGACTCCAAGCACATGACCATTTGAAATCGCTGAAGTTGTCATGATGCTTGGAGTAATCCTTTTTAAGCTAAGCTGTTGTGTGTACATCGAGTTGCAGAATAAACCTTTATTTTATTTTTTTTAACCTTTCACTGTGAAAAAGTACACATTCTCTATGTAGACACAATGTAAATTGACCAAAAATGTAAATATTGCATGATTACTCTGCCTCATGCTACATAACTAATCTAGATTTCATGCTGGATAACATTCGAACGATGGTGTATCATAGATAGAAGACCTCTTTCTAAATGTATTGTTAATTCAAATTATTTTAAAAAATCCGATTTAAATGTAAATTACACGCACTGGCCCACAATGCTTGATCTAAGCCAGGTGGTGGTGGCATTGGCAAATGTGGTACCGAAAGGACTAAATGCAAGTAAAACTTCGATCATTAAAATTTCTTGGTGTAATTTCCTGTGAACTCTTCAGCGATATAAAATCTTCCATGCCGATTAACAGCAGTAATAAACTTTACCGTTGCTGCCTGTCACTAGAGCCTTTTTGCATCTTTATACCAATTTGGTCCCAGAGATCTTAAATTTTTAAAGCGGCACTGTCATGCCGAACTTACCTTTCCTCAATCTCTTCCTCTTCTCCCCCTCTCTCGGGATCTGTTCTTCTTTTATTTCATTCTTCTTTAGTTTTCTTTAAAATCATAAGACAAAGTAGGGACTCTGTCTTATGGAGGATTCCTCCGCTTGACCAGCTCTGACCAGCGGAGGAGCAAAGTGTGCTTAATTTCCGCTGGTCAGAGCAATTTTCCCATGATCCCTAGCTTTCCTCCCAGTTCCCACAATGCTTCCTGTCAGTATTGCCGAAAGTCCTATCACTTAGACAGAACGCCGGCAAAACTGCCGAATTGCATCCTAACAGAATGAGAAGAGTTTCTCCATTGGTGTTAGGATGCAATTCGGTACTTTGTTCGTATCGGAATTTCATTCTAATGAATGAAACTCCGATCCTATTCATTGCTGTGGCTGCATCTTGCAGCCGCTTAGTAGATAACTCCCTAATTCCCACAGTATCAGGGAGCTATCTACTAAAAGGCTGAAAGACCTGAATTGGTCTTGAAGCCAAATGTACTAATACTAAGTAAAGATTACTTAGTATTAGTAAATAATAAGGGGGGGGACCTACTGTCCTCCCCCCTGGCCCCCACCCCTGAGCGGTGGGTGGGGGCCCTAAATAAAGATAAAGGGGGGACCTACTGTCCTCCCCCCCTGGCCCCCACCCCTGCGCTGTGGGTGGGGGCCCTAATAAAATAATAAGGTGGGGGGGCCTACTGTCCTCCCCCCTGGCCCCCACCCCTGAGCGGTGGGTGGGGGCCCTAAATAAAGATAGGGGGGGGACCTACTGTCCTCCCCCCCCTGGCCCCCACCCCTGCGCTGTGGGTGGGGGCCCTAATAAAATAATAAGGGGGGGGACCTACTGTCCTCCCCCCCTGGCCCCCACCCCTGCGCTGTGGGTGGGGGCCCTAATAAAATAATAAGGGGGGGGACCTACTGTCCTCCCCCCCCTGGCCCCCACCCCTGCGCTGTGGGTGGGGGCCCTAATAAAATAATAGAGGGGGGGGGGGGAACCAATTCCAAAGAACTTTCCCAAGCTTGTAAAATTACACAGAGCACTCTGATTGGCTTAAACCAACCAGTGTGTTCTAAGCCTAATTGCAGGGCGGGGCAAGGCTATATAAGCCTTGACCCGCCCTGCGGAGCTCAGTACGCGGCGTGCCCTCCATGGGTGAACATGGATTAATTTTTTTTTTGCGCTTGTTTTTTTGTTTGTTTTTTTTAAAGTGCGACGGGTATGATGGATTTTTATTTGGCCTTTTTGGGGGCTGAAGAAAGAAGAATTTAGAAAAAAGAAGACGTCAAATGGTAAGTTTAATTAATTTTTTTACAGGTTAGTTATTTTATTCCCCCCTCACTATTTTTAGGGTGAGGGGGGTAGGTAGGGGTTAGAATGTTTTGGGGTGGGGGGGGTGACTAGGGGCTTGGGACCCCTAGTCACCTTGATGGGGGGGGGGGTTCATTTAGGGCCCCCACCCACCGCTCAGGGGTGGGGGCCAGGGGGGAGGACAGTAGGTCCCCCCCCTATCTTTATTTAGGGCCCCCACCCAGCGCTCAGGGGGGAGGACAGTAGGTCCCCCCCCCCCTTATTATTTTATTAGGGCCCCCACCCAACGCGCAGGGGTGGGGGCCAGGGGGGAGGACAGTAGGTCCCCCCCCTATCTTTATTTAGGGCCCCCACCCACCGCTCGGGGGGGGGGGGGGGGGACAGTAGGTCTCCCCCCCCCCTTATTATTTTATTAGGGCCCCCACCCACCGTGCAGGGGTGGGGGCCGGGGGGAGGACAGTAGGTCCCCCCCCCTTATTATTTTATTAGGGCCCCCACCCACCGCGCAGGGGTGGGGGCCAGGGGGGAGGACAGTAGGTCCCCCCCCTATCTTTATTTAGGGCCCCCACCCCCACCGCTCAGGGGTGGGGGCCAGGGGGGGGGAGGACAGTAGGTCCCCCCCCCTTATTTTATTAGGGCCACCGCGCAGGGGTGGGGGCCGGGGGGAGGACAGTAGGTCCCCCCCCCTTTATTATTTTATTAGGGTCCCCACCCACTGTGCAGGGGTGGGGGCCGGGGGGAGGACAGTAGGTCCCCCCCCCATATTATTTTATTAGGGCCCCCACCCACCGCGCAGGGGTGGGGGGGAGGACAGTAGGTCCCCCCCCTATCTTTATTTAGGGCCCCCACCCACCGCTCAGGGGTGGGGGCCAGGGGGGGGGAGGACAGTAGGTTCCCCCCCCTTATTTTATTAGGGCCCCCACCCACCGCGCAGGGGTGGGGGCCGGGGGGAGGACAGTAGGTCCCCCCCCCCCCCTTATTGTTTTATTAGGGGGGTTCATTTAGGGCCCCCATCCACCGCTCAGGGGTGGGGGCCAGGGGGGAGGGCAGTAGGTCCCCCCCTTATTGTTTTATTAGGGCCCCCACCCACCGCGCAGGGGTGGGGGCCAGGGGGGAGGACAGTAGGTCCCCCCCTATCTTTATTTAGGGCCCCCACCCAGCGCTCAGGGGTAGGGGCCAGGGGGGAGGACAGTAGGTCCCCCCCCCATATCTTTATTTAGGGCCCCCACCCACCGCTCAGGGGTGGGGGCCAGGGGGGAGGACAGTAGGTCCCCCCCCCCCTTATTATTTTATTAGGGCCCCCACCCACCGTGCAGGGGTGGGGGCCGGGGGGAGGACAGTAGGTCCCCCCCCCCCCTTATTATTTTATTAGGGCCCCCACCCACCGCGCAGGGGTGGGGGCCGGGGGGGGAGGACATTAGGTCCCCCCCTTATTGTTTTATTAGGGCCCCCACCCACCGCGCAGGGGTGGGGGCCGGGGGGGAGGACAGTAGGTCCCCCCCCTTATTATTTTATTAGTGCCCCCACCCACCGCGCAGGGGTGGGGGCCAGGGGGGGGAGGACAGTAGGTCCCCCCCCCCTTATTACCATTTATGTTTTTACAGTGAGCAGCCACAGGCTGCTCACTGTTTAGTGGACATGCCCCTACTCGCGGTATAGCGAGTAGGGGCATTGGGGAGATTTTAATCTCCCTTGTGCTATTATGGGGGTCATATTGACCCCCATAGAGTGAGGGGGGGACCTGGGGGGCTTATGAAGTGGTGGGGAGCACAGCTCCCCACCGCTTCTGTCTTTACATATTACAAGGAGGGAGCTGCACGTCGGTAGCTCCCTCCTTGTAATAAACTGATCGAACAAACGAACACTGATACTCAGTGTTAGTTTGTTCGTCTGATTTTTTTTTCTATTCATTCATTCGTCTGTCTGATGAATGAATGAATAGGTGAAATTCCCGTTCGCATGTCCAGGTGTTTCACTGGGCATGTGCAGGAATCTCACAGTCTGTGTAGTGTGGGTAGATGACGTGTCCCATAGGGACTTCACCTACCCACACAAAGATGGCGGCGCCCTGAATAAAGATCGGGGCAGAAGATACAGATTTAAAAATAGGTAATCTGGGGGGCTTAGGGGCATTTGGGGGTGACTAGGGGGTCAATTGGATGTAGTGGAGGCGGGAGGGGGGTTAAAAAAAAAAAACGGGCTTCGGCATGACAGTGCCGCTTTAATGTGTTCTGTGATCGTATAATGTGCATAGCAAATAGTATTTCAGAACTATCCTACTATAAATGCTATAACCAATTATTTTATTTTTTTAAAGTTTCATGTGCAAGCACAGAACATTAAATGCAGAATTTTTTGTAATTTTTTTTTTTTTATATTCTAAATGCTTTCAAAGCTGTACTCCCTTCCCTTTCTAAAACTCATGTTTGTGTTTTTAGACTCCTTTTGACGTTGGCTGAGGAAGAATTCTCCAAAGAACCTTTTAGTATAGAAAATAGCAGCCACAGAAGAGCCATTTTACTGGAGTTGGACAGAGTGAAAACGCTTGGTGTCAAGCCTCCTCAAAATATATGGGAATATAAGGTACAAGTTAATTTTATCTATCTTCTCAGATTATTAGGAGTGAAAATTATCGCACATCTGTATGTATGACACACAGCGTTGTCACCCTGAAATCTACAGACCTCTTCCTTGGTGAAATTTCAGTCCTTTTACTGAATGCATGTAATGAACATTTTAGTGTACTGTTTTATGATGCTGAAAATATATTTTAAAAAAATCCATCAGATCCCCATATTTTCAGTTCTTGGATCCCTTACTGATTTCTAAAGTACATTCTTGGCTCCAATCTCTAGACCGCATGTAGTTTCAATAGATTCATATAAATGTGAGATCCGTCATGCAAGCACAATAATATTCTTTATTTCAGTACCACTGGGTCTGTATTGTCTTTTTTTTTTTTTTGTTTGTTTGTTTTTTTAGATGTTTCTTTACACAAAAATATAATCCATGATAAATGACTTAATGTCTGCAAATAATATTTGAAGTCCAACAAAAACAATTTTTAGTTTAAAGCACCATAACCACTGTCACCCCCCACTTTTAATCTTATGCATCATTCAATAATCATGTTTTATTGATTTGTTTCAGCATAAATGTATCAATATGCCCATTTCAAAACAAGATTCATAAAGTGATACAAAACAGTAAGGAATGAGGATACAGAAATAAAAAAAAAAGCAAGTACACTGAAACTTCTAAACATTTCACATACGTCCTGTCAATCCGTACAGGCTTCCTATAGCTTAATCCCCACCAATAGTGTCTAACGCCTCGTAAAAGTTGAGAATTGTTCGTAAATATGTGAAATTGTGCTGTTATCTTCCATTTTTTGTTTACCCAAACCCTGCACCATTATTTATTCAAAGTGAGAAAGTAAGCCCTCATGTCTGCTCACTGTTTTAGTCTAGTAATCTAGTTGTGGTAGCCATCTTTCTGTGAATTTCCATTAAAGTGTAGAGGTATCAACGGACATATTTTCATACAAATGATTTTCATACAAGGGCTGCTTCCAGTATAATGTGATCAGATTTCTGGCCTCCAAAATAATTTGTGCCGCTATGTTTATAAGCTAGTGGGATGTTGGGAGGGAACAGAAAGGACTGCATGTTTGGGGTGATGGATAAGCCATGTATATGTGAGGCAGACAGCAGTACAGCTATCCTTCATCTCTGAGCACTCCTACCATATGGGCATCATTGTGCCTTCCTTAGTTTTGCATCTCCAGCATAATGCTGAAACATTGGGATTGCTCCCATTCTGATTCCTGTTGTGACAAACTTTTTTTTTTTTTTCTAGAATAATTTCCAATAGGGCTTTGTAGAGAGGGTTTTTGGTTTTATGGGGGATCACCAGCATCGCTTGTGTGCCCACTGGGGGCTTCCTAAATAGTGGATGTTTCAGATACACATTTTTATTTTTGACATTCTTTATTTTTTCAGCATTTTTTACAAAACCGGTAGTTCAGACATTCCACAAAAGTATAGTAATCGTAGTATGTGTATCTAACCATCTCAAGAAACCTGTACTTTTTTTATATGAAAGAAACCAGCTAGAACTTTCTAGATATAGATTTGGGTAGCAAAATGCCAACTAACAACCTATCTAGACATGGAAATCACTAATAGAGTAACAGGAAGTAATGGAGCTTGTCTCTGTACTCTTAAGTGATCAACTGCACTGAGAAGACTATAGCTACCATTCAAACGATTCTAACATGCGAAATGACTTAAAGTTAAGCGTAAAAAAGAGAAAATAAGAGAATACAGTTAAATTGCAAAACACAGATCAAGTATATTGCAAAATTCTAGATGGTAGAAGTCTACTGGATAATCTGGCATTTGTCAGGTACAAGCTTAAATCCCAGATCAGCCGATTCCACAATTATGGGTTCACAGAGGAGCTTTGATGGCTTCTATTAAACCAAGGTGAGGCCAGGCATCCCTACAGGCCCATAGAGCCGCATAACTTAGCCACAGACTTGGGAACTTGCAAAGTCCTAGTCTTTCCCTTTAAAAGGATAGCAGAGAGTAGGCCTGATCCGTTGTCGAATACAGCTTCTAGTTTTGTCATGAATCTCTTCAGAAAGTCACGTTGAAGCTGGGTATTTGATTGCAAAGGGCATCTGTGAGAGCTAAGCACTTCTGCAATCTTGGTTATTTGGATGCGTTGTGAAATGTCGACACAGAACTTATGTAGATCCGTCTGACATTCAGGCAGTGCAGATGGGACTGTGATAACCTCCATCGGCCCGGGTGGTGAGACGTGGGACAGCAGATTGTATGCTTCTCCCGCCCGGTATCTCTACCAGGCCTTAACTGCTTTGCCAAGTAATTGAGTCGGCACCACTGTAAACTGAACAGTGTTGTTCCAGTTGGTGTTCGTAGCAGGCAGGTAAGACACCATCTGTGTAGGCTGTGCGTGGTAAAACGTGCAATAAGTTGCCTAAATCAAGAGCCGATTGGGGAGCTCCTGCATTATGCGACCAGTTGTCATGAGGCTCAGGCCCCGGCCCCTTAAGTTGATACTCTTCATTTGTAAGTACTGAAAGAATAGAGTTTGGTAAGATAAATGTATCTGTATGTTCGGGAAAGGCAGTAGGGTACCCCTGTTTTATTTATTTATATATTTATTTTATTTTATTTATTGATTGCCATTTGATATAGCACCAACAGATTCCATAGCAGTTTACAATAATATGAGAGGGGTATTTAACTATAAATAGGACAATTACAAGAAAACTTACAGGAACAGTAGGTTGAAGAGGACCCTGCTCAAACGAGCTTAGTCTATAGGATGTGGGGGTATAGAACATATTGGGACAGAAATATCAATCAAATAAGGTGGGAGTGAAGCAGAGCTGGAGGAGAGTAGAGTGCTGCCCTTTAGGAGAGGGAAAGTAACGGGTATGTAAGGTAGAGGTTACTCTGGGAGGCCATATGCGTTCCTAAAGAGATGGGTTTTAAGGCACTTTTTAAACAATTGAAGACTAGGGGAGAGTCTGATTGGGGCAGGCAGGCTATTTCATAGGATGGGAGCGGCACATGAGAAGTCCTGCAAGCGTGAGTTTGCTGTACGGGTGCGAGCTGCGGACAGGAGAAGGTCATGGGCAGAGCAGAGAGACCGAGAAGGGGCATACTTATGGATCTGTGAAGAGCTATAAGAGGGGCTAGAATTGTTCAGTGCTTTTATATGTATGGGTTAGCACTCTGAATTGACTCCTATAGGATACAGGGAGCCAATGTAAGGACTGACAGAGGGATGAGGTGTGATAGGACCGACTAGAGAGGAAAATCAGTCTGGCGGCGGCATTCATTACAGACTAGCAGGGCAATACGGCTTTTGGGAAGGCCAATTAGGAGAGGGTTACAATAATCCATGCGGGAAATTACTAGAGCATGGACAAGCTCCTTGGTAGTATCTGGTGCAAGAAAGGGGTGGATGCGGGCTATGTTTTTAAGATTGAATCTAGAGGATTTGGTAACATACTGGATGTGAGGCTCAAAGGTGAGGCCAGAGTCCAGTAAGGATGGACTTATGGGGATACTGAGAGTGAGAGAGGAGGGATCAGTATTAGGGGGAGGAAAGACAAGGAGCTCAGTTTTTGAGAGATTGAGTTTCAGAAAGCGGGAGGACATCCAGTCAGAGATGGAAGAAAGGCAAGCAGTGACACGTTCCAGGACGGCAGGGGAGAGGTCTGGGGAGGAGAGATATAGGTGTCGTCAGTGTACAGGTGGTAGTGGAATCCAAAGGAGACCATAAGTTTGCCAAGAGAGGCAGTATAATGAGAAAATAGAAGGGAACCAAGGACAGACCCTTGGGGGACTCCAACCAGGACGAGGGCAGGAGTTATCCTTAGAAAAGGAGACACTGAGCGTTGGGAGAGATGAGGAAAACCACGAGAGGACAGACCGAGCAATTGAAGAGTTTGAAGGAGGAGAGCATGATCAATGGTGTCAAATGCAGCAGAGGTCAAGAAGAATTAATATGGAGTAGTGGCCTGTGGATTTTGCTGCAATTAGGCCGTTAGTAACTTTGATAAGAGCAGTTTCAGAGTGGAGAGGGCAGAAGCCAGACTGAAGAGGGTCAAGTAGAGAGTTGGAATTGAGGAAACTAGACACACGGGCAAAGACAAGTCTTTCCAGAAGCTTGAAGAAAAAGGGAGCATGGATATGTTTAAATTAGAAAAACAAAAATAGGGAGAATGTGTCAGACTGCTAAAGCAATGTGGGGGGTAACCCCTACTGAATAACTGAGAGAAGAAAATAGAAAATACAGAGTATCCTGGAGGGTACAGGAGTATCAAGAAGTACGCCTGCAGTTACTTTGTATCATGACAGCAGTCCATGTGCAAGTAAAATGTAACTTTTAATAATCAATTTTTAAAAGCAAACTAAGCAAATAGAATGTAACTTTAGATAGTTAATGTAAACACAAACAGGTCTGTGGAATAATAGTAGGACAGAGATACTAGAGAAGTGGAGAAAAAGGAGGTTTAGAGATGGCTCCAATAGGAAGGAATAATATAATATAGAGGTCTGTGTAGAAACCCCCAAAGTACACTCCTATAATCAATCACAACATATTTACAAAAAACCTCCCCCACTTCTGTCACGTTGAGCTAAAAAGCTACCTCGAGTAGAAATCACTACCCAAACATTGTAGTATAGCGTCCTTACTGAAATCCAAATTTGAATACAGAATGAATGGTCTGGAAAAGGGTGACTGTCTACGAATTTATCAAATCATCTAATTCAGCTTGAATTCCTATCTGTCACTTCACCCTCTCCTGTACTAGTCCCGACGCGCGTTTCGCTGACTAACTGCTGACGCGCGTTTTGCCGACTAACGGCTCATCAAGGGGAACCGAATGCGGACAAAAAGGACGGGCTATTTAAATGGAAATTTTGTCCGCATTCGGACACAGACCTCTAATTATATTTTATTCCTTCCTATTGGAGCCATCTCTCAACCTCCTTTCTCCACTTCTCTAGTATCTCTGTCCTACTATTATTCCACAGACCTGTTTGTGTTTACATTAACTATCTAAAGTTACATTCTATTTGCTTAGTTTGCTTTTAAAATTGATTATTAAAAGTTACATTTTACTTGCACATGGACTGCTGTCATGATACAAAGTAACTGCAGGCGTACTTCTTGATCCAAACAAAACAGAATATGTGAAAAAAACAGTGATGGTATATAAACAAAATGAAACTTCCCTTCGTGGGGTTAAGTTTCCAGAACAAAGTCCCCAAAGACTTCCTCTTGTCTTCAATACAAATGCAATATAGAATAGGGGATCATCTGCTAAATACAGATAAAATGGAGAGACATAGCGTATAACTGTGTGGGAGTAAGTGAGGTGTTAAAATTTACAATTGGCCACTCACAAATTATCAGATGTAAATCAGCCTTGAGTGAAATCTTTTTCTTCTGATTCTTCACACTCCCATCAGTCAGAGTATTTGCTCAAAAGAGAGAGTATATGGAGAAAAATAAAGTGCAATTCCAGAGTAAAGTATAAAAAGAATTTAATAACTTGCATATAAGTTAAAAGCATTGAATATATCACCACTGGGCTGTCCTACTATTATTCCACAGACCTGTTTGTGTTTACATTAACTATCTAAAGTTACATTCTATTTGCTTAGTTTGCTTTTAAAATTGATTATTAAAAGTTACATTTTACTTGCACATGGACTGCTGTCATGATACAAAGTAACTGCAGGCGTACTTCTTGATCCTCCTGTACCCTCCAGGATACTCTGTATTTTCTATTTTCTTCTTTCTCGGAGCATGGATATGGGACGATTGTTAGAGGGGGAGGACGGGTCAAGAGTTGTCTATTTTTTTTTCAGGATAGGTACTACAGTGGCACGTTTAAGGTCTGCAGGGACAATGCCAGAGGAGAGAGCAGTTGAGGAAGGCACAAGACAAGGGGAGAGAGGTCTAATAATGTGAGGTGGGACGGGATCGAGCGGGCAAGTGGTGGGGCAAGAAGAAAGGAGAAGCGCAGCCACCTCTTGTTCAGTAGCCGGGGAGAGAGTCTGAAGCGTAGGAAAGGCATGATCTACGTGTGGTTGAGAAAGAGAATGGCAAGGTGGGGAGAATTATTTCCTTAGCTGTTCAGTCTTGTTGGTAAAGTAGCATGCAAAGTTATCTGCTGTAAGGTTAGTTTGGGGGGTGGTCACAGCAGGGCGAAGAAGAGTTAAAGTTGTTAAAGACGCCTGGGATTGCAGTAGCTTGAACTAATGAGAGGAAAAGTATGACTGTTTTTTGGCAAGGGCTGCGCTTTATGAACACAATATGAATCTATAATGGAGAAAGTCTGACTGGGTGTGAGACTTCCTCCAGGAGCGTTCAGCACAAGGAGAGCAACTTTGCAAATAGTGTCGATTTAGTATGCCATGGTTGAGGGCGTGTCCTCCTCAAGGTGCATATTTGGAACGGGGCTGCAGTTTTCAAGTGGGAGGTAGTGTTATATGTGGAGATGACCAGTGAGGGACAGGAAAAGAGAAGGGATGGATAGCAGTTGTGAATCAATATCAGCTGACCGCTGCTGGAGGTCAATAGAATTGAGGTTCCTCCTGAGTTTAGGGGGAGTTAGGCTGAGGTTGTTGGGTGAGGAGGTTCTGGAGAGCAAACGATAAGAAATGAGCAGAGGAAATGGAGTGTTGCAGATATTAGATACTGTACATGCTTTAGAGAAAATTAGGCCGAGGTTATTGCCAGCTACATGGGTGGGAGAATTAGCCCACTGCAATAGCCCAAGGGAGGAAGTAATTGAAAGTAGTTTAGAGGCTGCTGAGGTCAAAGGTGGGTTAATGGGAATATTGAAGTCCCCAAGAATTAGGGATGGAATATTAGAGAGGAAGTAGGGTAGCCAGGCAGCAAAGTGGTCAAGGAATAGGAGGGGGAACCATGTGGGCGATAGATAACAGCAATGTTAGCAGAGAAGGGTTTGAATAGGTGAATTGAATGAATGGAAAAAGAGAGGTATGGGGGGGGGGGCAGTGGGGTGAAAGCAGAAAACCTACACCCCGCCGCCTTTACTCTCAGTTTGTCTTGTGTTGTGCATAAAGGGGAGACCACCAAAGGATAGTGAGGCAGTGGTAGCAGTATCGGAGGGAGAGAGCCAGCCATGTTTCCATTAGTGCAAGTTGGTTTAGGGAGTGTGAGATAGGTCATGGATGAAAGTAGACTTAATGGTGCTGCACACAAAGCGTGCATTCCAGAGGGCAGCTTTAAAGAAGGAATTATAGTGAGTTAAATGGATTAGATATTAGATTGTTGTGTTTTGTTAGTACCAGGTGACTCGGTACTAACAGTAGGTGACCCAGGTATTAGAGACATCACCAGCTGCTAGGAGCAGTAGGAGGATCATCCAGAAATGCTACCTTTGCTTAGGGCAAATCCTGCAGGGTTGGGTTCTGTGAGTCCTGGGTGTAGCTGTTACAATGCTGTATTGGGCCCAGGCTATGAAGAGAATCTAGGGTTAGATAAGACAGATTGTGGGTGGGGAATAATTGAGGTGTTAAAAACAAAATCAAGGAAAAAGCAGATGAAAGGGAATTTAAATTTAAGGATATGAGGGAATGGCAGAGATCAGACTTGTTAGTTATTGCACTCTAAGCCTAGTTAATTTATGATGTTCCCTATTTATGACTTACAAGTCTGATCTCTGCCATTCCCTCATCCTTAAAGGGACACTATAGTCACCTGAACAACTTCAGCTTAATGAGGTTGTTCAGGTGAGTGCTACAGCTACCCGGAGCCTTTTTCTTGTAAGCACTGTATTTTCTGAGAAAATGCAGTGTTTACATTGAAAGCTTGGAACGCCTCTTGTTGCAGTCAGACGGCCACCAGAGGGACTTCCGAGTTCAGAGGCCCTAAAAAGGCCTCTCGTCCGATGCATTCTGGGTGAATACATCAGACGGGCTATCAGCACACAAAGCACTGTGAACGCTGACAGCTGAAGCCCGAATCCACAGGGACGCTTACTGTCCACAATAGTGGTTGAAGGGGGGGGGGGGGGGGGGAGACCTACTCTCCTTCCCCCCCCTTATCAATAAGGGGGGGGACCTACTGCCCCCCCCCCGAGCGGTGGGTGGGGGCCCTAAAATTATCGATAAGGGGGGGGGGGGAACCTACTGCCCCCACCCCTGTGCGGCGGGTGGGGGCCCTAAAATTATCAATGAGGGGGGGACCTACTGTCCTCCCCCGGCCCCCACCCCTGAGTGGTGGGTGGGGGCCCTAAATTGATCAATAAGGGGGGGGGACCTACTGTCCCCCCCGGCCCCCACCCCTGAGCGGTGGGTGGGGGCCCTAAATACAAAGCGGGGGGGGGACCCTAGTTAACCCTCCCCCCCCCCCCCCCCCCCCCCCCAAAAAAAAAAAAAATCCCCCTCACCCTAAAAATAATGAGGGGGGGGACATTAACTAAAAACCTGTAAAAAAAAAAAAAAAAAGAGAGATAAAAAAAACTTACCATTTGATGTTTTTTCTTCTAAAATCTTCTTTCTTCAGCCCCAAAAAAGGGCAAATAAAAAGCCATAATAACCGACGCAATTAAAAAAAAAAAAAAAGAGAAACAGAGCGCCAAAAAAAATAATCCATCTTCACCCATGGAGGGCTCCGCGCAGACTGAACTCCGTTTGTCTTGTGTTGTGCATCCAATCACAGTGCTCTGTGTCATTTTACAAGCGTGGGAAAATTCCAAAGAACGTTCCCACGCTTGTAAAATGACAAAGAGCACTCTGATTGGCTTAAACCCACCAATCAGAGTTCTTAGCCTAATTGCAGGGCGGGGCAAGGCTTTATAAGCCTTCCCCCGCCCTGCGGAGCTCAGTCTGCGCGGAGCCCTCCATGGGTGAAGATGGATTATTTTTTTTTTTGCGCTCGTTTTTTTTTTTTTTTTGCGTCGGTTATTATGGATTTTTATTTGGCCTTTTTTAGGGCTGAAGAAAAGATTTTAGAAGAAAAAACATCAAATGGTAAGTTTTTTTTTTTTTATCTTTTTTTTTTTTTTACAGGTTTTTAGTTAATGTTCCCCCCCCTTATTTTTAGGGTGAGGGGGGTAGGTAGGGAGATATTTTTTTTTTTTTTTGGGGGGGAAGGAAGGGTTAACTAGGGTCCCCCCCCTTTGTATTTAGGGCCCCCCACCCACCGCTCAGGGGTGGGGGCCGGGGGGGACAATAGGTCCCCCCCTCCTATTGATAATTTTAGGGCCGCCGCTCAGGGGTGGGGGCCGGGGGGGGGGACAGTAGGTGTCCCCCCCCCTCATTGATAATTTTAGGGCCCCCACCCGCCGCACAGGGGTGGGTGCCGGGAGGGGGACAGTAGGTCTCCCCCCCCCCCCCCCCCCTTGATAATTTTAGGGCCCCCACCCGCCGCACAGGGGTGGGGGCCGGGAGGGGGACAGTAGGTCTCCCCCCTTATTGATAATTTTAGGGCCCCCACCCGCCGCACAGGGGTGGGGGCCGGGAGGGGGACAGTAGGTCTCCCCCCCCCCCCCCCTTATTGATAATTTTAGGGCCCCCACCCGCCGCACAGGGGTGGGGGCCGGGGGGGGGGACAGTAGGTCCCCCCCTTATTGATAATTTTAGAAAGCGAGCTGAGCGGTCAGTCAGACAGCTCAGCTCGCGAACGCGCATTCCGTGCACATGCGCAGTAAAGCGCTCAGGTTCTTCATAGGGCGGCATTCAATGCCGCTCTATGAAGAACGCGATGGGTGCAGCGCGAAGCCGCGCATGCGCACCACATCGCTCACAGAGAAGCGTCCTATTGGGCCCCGCAATTTCGTCATTTTGACGAAAAAGGGGGCGTGGCCTAGCGGGGAGCTCGGCGCTGGAACGGAGGTAAGTTTTTAATATAAAAACACCGAATTTTTTTTTAATGAATGAAAGTACATATAAAAGCAAGAAGGAAGGCTGGGGGACCTGTCTTTCTTGCTTTTATATGGTGACTATAGAGTCCCTTTAAATTTAAATTCCCTTTCATCTGCTTTTTCCTTGATTTTGTTTTTAACACCTCAATTATTCCCCACCCACAATCTGTCTTATCTAACCCTAGATTCTCTCCTTTATAGCCTGGGCCCCATACAATACAGAACCAGGACTCACAGCACACAACCCTGCAGGACTTGCCATAAGCAGAGCCTGGGCTCCATACAATACAGAACCAGCTACACCCAGGACTCACAGCACACAACCCTGCAGGACTTGCCATAAGCAGAGCCTGGGCCCCATACAATACAGAACCAGCTACACCCAGTACTCACAGCACACAACCCTGCAGGACTTGCCATAAGCAGAGCCTGGGCTCCATACAATACAGAACCAGCTACACCCAGGACTCACAGCACACAACCCTGCAGGACTTGCCATAAGCAGAGCCTGGGCCCCATACAATACAGAACCAGCTACACCCAGGACTCACAGCACACAACCCTGCAGGACTTGCCATAAGCAGAGGTAGCATTTCTGGATGATCATCTTGAATACCTGGACTTCTTATTTCTCCTACTTTTGTTTTAAATTGTATTTCTTTCTATCCCCACCCCCCACGGTATTACTGCTTAATTGGTGACTATTGCACCCTTCATCCTTAACCCTTGTTTAGTTAAATGTTTGTTTTGCTAGTGTTGGTTATTGCACTCTAAGCCTAGTTAATTTCTGTTAACTAGGCTCTGTTAACTAGGAATAGGGATGTTCCCTATTTATGACTTACACTAGCAAAACAATCATTTAACTAAACAAGGGTTAAGGATGAAGGGTGCAATCGTCATCAATTAAGCACTAATAATGTGGGGATGGAGATAGATGGGAATATAATTTAATACCGAAATGGGAAAAAGAAGTCCAGGTATTCTCAAAATGGTCATCCAGAAATGCTACCTCTAAGAGCAAACCAGCAGGGTTGGGTGCTGTGAGTCCTGGGTGTAGCTGTTACAATGCTGTATTGGGCCCAGGCTCTGCTTAGGGCAAATCCTGCAGGGTTGGGTGCTGTGAGTCCTGGGTGTAGCTACAGAAAAAAACCCTGTATTTAAGCCTTGCCAACCTGAAAAGCCTGGGATTTTCACACCAGTATGAAGGGACCATTAAATTTTGCATAACCAAGTTATCTGAACGGACTTTGGTTTCTGTAAAAGTCTGCCTTGCAGGTTTGCAATAATGGTATATAATTTGGTTAAACCATTCCCTCTAGAGAAGGTGATTCAATATTTTCCAAGATGTCACTTTTTTGTAACTGGTATCTTAATGGGTTGCAAAATGCATATGAAGGTAGGCGGGTTGCTGACACATTGTTTTATTTACCTTTCCATCCACTGGGTATTCGACCAAGCTGTCATGTCTCATGTTTTATTGGTTGAGCATTAATCTGATCCCTAATCAGCCATCTTGTGTTGGCTAGGTTAGATGACCTTTACTTAGTCTTGTTGGTATAATTTTTGACTGGTTTATTAAATGTTTGACAATGGCCAAGGCATTTAAGGTAGTCTTTTTAATCCTGGAAAGCAAGTAAAAACATTGCATATATAACTAGTGGCTAAAAGGTTGGTAAATACTGGTGTGTAACGGAGCTCCGTGTACCCCGACCGAGTACCCTCCGTTGATGGATGCTCCTAGCGCTCTCAGAGGACTCCAAGCACTGCAGACGACACCACAACCACCGCAGGCTCCACAACCGCCGTAGCTTAACTGGAGCCGCGCCGTCTTCCTTCCACCCTGGATCGGCTTCTGTCCTCCAGGACCGTGTGGGGAAGACCTCTCCTCCAGGAGAGCGTAACAGGAACAAGCTCTTAAAAGAGCTAAGTGATTAAGAGCTCAGGGGAATATGCAGAGCATAGCAATCCCCAGTGTGATATAGCAGTTCCCTCCAATAACGAGACACGGCTACGTATTGAGGGTCAGAAGAGGTCTGAGGTCTGGAACACCCAGCCTGGCTTTTATTGAGGTTACATGCAAATAGGACACTCCCAGGGGGAGGCATAAAATCACCAATCACACATCTGGTGCAGCCCACACATTCCCTCCCCTCAGATAAACAGTTAAACCAATTATTACATACAAAAAAAATACAGTTTTTACACACACACTGTAACTTTAAAACCATACATTCAATTTCAATAAAAGTTGCATATTCAGACTCAGCATACATCAAACATAAACCCTTCCAAAAATCAGCCAAATCCCTCCAGTGGATCAAAAGTTAGCTGGAAGTCCTTTATGACCGACCGCAAGCACAATTTCCTGCCCAAAACAGTTCCATAGATTTGGGCTGTGCGGTCGGTCAATTTCATGCGAAAAAACGACTAAGTCCCATTTCGAACGGGACTTAGTCTCTGGAGCTGCAAGTTCCGTATGGGAGAAGGTAAGGGTCAGCGGTGTTCGGCAAAATGTGTAGCAGATTTCAGTTCCACAGAATCTTTAGCATACACCGCTGACCGCATTCGAGGAAACCAAGATGGCCGCCGCCACGTGCAATTGACCGGCAGTAACCTCACAGCCTGGGAGGTAAATTGCCTGCACTCTTTAACTTCTGGGTGGTCTGCCTGTGTGGTACTTGGTTCAGTAAGCCCTATTTACTGAACCAAGTGGGGGAAAGCCAGGAACAAGTTATTTTACCGGTCTGGGGACATAGTCTTAAAGGGGCATTGTTCAGCAAAGTCACAATATGTCCCCAGACGGTTCTTAAAGGGCCATACACACCCAATAAATGTTAATAAGTTTTCAGGGGCACAATCTTCCAGGGGCCATAGTCATGAGGCAGGAGGCTGGCAAACATGCTTCTCCACAATCCAGGGAAGCAGGGCAATTTCTCATTTAAAGGGCCAGTTACAAATAGCGATTTGTAACATGGTGATATTCTTTTGAGCAAGAATAGACCAGGTAATAAACTGTGTGGTGGTAGGAGCATGATCTATTGATGCTCTGGTTCAATTAATAGATGTTGATACAGTAGCCAAGACTCTGAGATGATTCACTCAGAGATGACACTTAATCACTAACATGGTTTTTTTACTAAAGTGAAAATTGTCAGGAATTCAAGCTGATTTAAAAAAATGTGAGGCGAAAGTGGGTGAAATGGAGAAAATCTTTAAGTCCACTATACTTCTAGTTCGACTACCTTGAGAATTGTGGAGCATTAAGTGTTAAAATTATGCATATGAACCCAGATGTTCTACATAACATTGTAGTTTTTGAAGCCTGGAGTGCCTGCCATTTTATTAGGGCTTAGCTGTACACTTGACTGATCCTCCCAAAATACCAGTTTTGTTAAATAAGTTATTTATTTTGAAAACCTTTAGGCTGCATAAGTTGGAATAGTGAGATAAATGAATAGTGTCGAGAGAAGTAAGATTCTCTAATGAGCAATCAAAACACTGTTAAATAGTGTGTGCCCAGGATTTAGCATGTGCGGCATTTGCACCATTCAGTTCAGGACCATTCGGCTATTGGTGAATAACCCTGACAGTTTACTAATTTTAATAGAATGACAAAAGGTTCTGTTGTACTGATACAAAATTTAGGGGCTATCGATTATGATTTTTTTTTTTTTTTGTGCCTTCATTTTGCAGTTATCTTTCAGTTTGTAATGACTTCCTGTTTAGTGAATAAACGCCAATAAAGCCACCAAAGGCTTTTTTTTTCTCTAAATTTCGGTTCTTTAAATTCTTCTACTAAAGTAGTGTTTGTGGTTTTTTTTTTTTTTTTGGTTTGTTTTTTTATTCTAGGCAGTGAACTCTGGAAAGTCATTATTTCTGTTATATGCTTTGAAGAGTTCTCCACGGCTCAGCATGTTGTACATGTACGTCTTTGACTACACAGAAACATTTTTACCTTTCATCCACACAACGTGTCCTTTAGAAGAAGATCAACAGGAAGATATAATCTCCACATTCATTGTGAGTACTTTACCTCCTAAACGTTTATGTGGTTGGATAAGGGAGGGAAAAGCAATAAAATGAACATGAATGTTGGGGATGGATAAAATATATTGGAGTAGACAACTGTTAATGCATATTTCTTTGCTGGTAACAATATATCGGAGTGTCAGGCATGGAACACCTGGAATGATGTAAGTAGCAGAATTGGGAAGTTATTCTTCTTTACATTTGAAGACTGTACTAAAAGTATGAGCCCTGATCATATTTTTTTTTTCTATACAGAGTCTGTCCTTATAATTTAGATGTAACTGTGAGGGTGAATTCTGAATTAAGATACAGTAACCTTGCATTGTTTACTTGCATGCAGCTAGAGAGATGAGACCGGGGTAGGAAAATACGATGTTCTAGGATTGTCAAAACGTCCTCCAGCATCTATAACAAACTTAAAAACATAGCAATAGCCATATTGCCACCAAATTCATTGTAGCAGTTGGCATAGCCTAATTTCATGCGTGTTTTTTTTTTGTTTGTTTTTTTTTCTCTGAAGACCAACCGTAAATATTGACATAATTGTAAGCAAGTTGAATGTAGTAATAAAAAGGCAAAAATCTAACTCCCTTAAAGGGACAAGTCTAATTCTTTCTGGAAAAGATAATTTCAGGTGTTCATGAAATAGAAAGTGCAGTTCAAAACCTCCACAAAATCGAGAAGAAATTACTTAGAAATTATTAAAAAAAAAAAGTTTCCATTTCTTATGACCAAAGTTAATTATGCTATGGCACAAATGGACATTCTTTATTATCAATGTGTGAGCAAGCGACCTCCGGTGCCTTGGCTACTTCTAGTTTTGGTCACACCTTACAAATTAACAAGAATTTGGTCCTAGTGACCCAGAACCACTACATTGTGTAGTAGTGGGTATGATGTTCTAGCTCAGGCCTGCACCTATAATTCGACCACGTGAGGTCTCCTGTGACATTAGGTGCCATTTTCCTTGTAAGTGAAAATCTTTTACCGTGCCTAGTGCCCCATCCACTACCAAAGGTTTTGGGGAACTCTCTTTTTATTGTATTAAAAAAAAAATTGTAAATCCTCCAGATGTCTTGTGTCAATATTATTGTTCACTATAGTTTTTGCAGTGGTGTGTTCTTTTATCACCTATTTTGAAATCCTGGATTTATTTATGTTAATCTACCCATTCCACCGACAGGATCTGCATGAACCAACATGGAAGCAATGGAGAGAGTTTATTGTGAAGTATTTGTTTCTTCCATATCAACTTATTGCTGAGTTTGCTTGGGACTGGTTAGAAGTTCATTATTGGACATCACGGTTTATTATTGTTAATGCAATGTTGCTCTCCGTCCAGGAATTATTCTCATTCTGGAGATTGTGGTCAAGGAGAGAACTAAAGTAGGTATTTGCTCGTGTCTTCCTTCTACATACATCGCTTTGCATGCATGTCAAATGAAACTAAAATAATTACAATCTTTAACATAAATATTCAATATCTCTTACAAAATTAAGTCCACACTCATTTATCACAGCCACTGGTCTTCTCTGCGTTTAACCACTTTTCACACCAATATTCTGATCCTTCAGCTATACTGTATGATATTTTTATATCAAAGCATACGCAAGCTGAAATAGTAAGAGGAGTTGACTGGACAGATGGAGAATGGAAAATCCTCTGTGGGGAGAGGGAGAGGGGGAGAAGTATCTTGTTAATTGGGTTCTGAAGGGTTCCTTGGCATGTGGGTGCTTATGTTAATGTGGTAACATACTAAATCTGTGACATTGCACTGATAAGTGGGTTTTCTTTTTGTTGTGGCATTAAAATGTTTAGCCTGTAAGGGTGCCTGTGACGTCAGAATGTGAGGGCTCTACACCAATCGTGAGTAGTGCTGGCCGGAACAGCGTAGTGACTGCATGCCGCTAGTAGTATTTGTTGCAGCAGCTCAAGATGCTAGCCTTCATTGCTCGACGGTAGCATCTACCACTGGTTTAGGTCCTTCCCTCACAGCCAATAAGACAGGAAACTAGACCTCTAAAGAAACCTTCCAGGCACCATAACCTCTACAGTATACCACACTTCTTACCATAGTTACTGGGCCTGGAGTGCCCTGGTGCAATCTCACCTCTACCTTGTAAGTAGAATGGTTTTACTACTTACCTGGGGTCCAACCTCCACTGCCATGGCCAGAAAAACTAAAGTTCTTAAGCGATCCGTTCCATGTCATATATCCTGGGGAAAAAAAAAAAGCATTTCCACTGTATCTATCTTCTTAATGGGTTCCTCTAAAGCAGGGGATGGGCAACCTTCGGCGCACCACATGTTGAATCTCTCCGTCAAGACCGCAGTGCATGAACTTCAGACTCAGCAGGGAGAGCTCTTTCTCTCTTTCCCTAGAAAGGCAACCCTTGTTTTTTTTTTTTTTTTTTTTAATTATACCCATCTTGGACCAGAATTAATGGCCCCAGACTTCTCAATGAACTGTGTGCCATGTTCAAAGTGAGAGCTGCCCTAAAAATTAACGCTCTCCAACACCTATTATTCCATTACTAAATTATCATGTATATAATTCTTATTTTTGTCTTTCAGATCTCTTCCACGTCTAATGTGGGGACATTTTTGGAAAATGTCAACCCAGGGACTCTTTGTCGCCATTTTCTGGCCTGTAATTCCTCAGTTTATCTGCAACTGCTTGTTTTACTGGGCTTTGTATTTTAACCCAATAATAAACATTGATCTGGTTGTCAAAGAAATTAGAAGACTGGAAACACAAGCGATGTGAATTTCAGAAATGCACACCAGAGACTGAATGAATAGGGCATGTCAGAAGTCTGCACTTCTTAACAGAAGGTCAAGATGGTTTTTATACCTCTCTTGCAACACGTTTTCTTTAATTGCGGTGATCAATATTATTATTATTTTTTTTTCTTTTTCCTCTCCAAGGAAGCAGATAATTAATGTATTGGGAGCAAATGTGTCTAGTTTATTTTATAATGTGATTGGGATAGTCACGGGTTTCTGATAAATAAACTTTTTAGTCCGTTCAAAAAGAAATTGGTTTTTAATCGAACACCAACAGCTAGATGTTTTGTTCACATGGGACCTGTCTTGGCATGGTCATGAGAAATAGCATGATTTTGTAAAATCTATAGGAGACCTATGCCAAACCCATTACAATTTCTGGATGTTGATGGTGGATTAGGTCACTGTTCATTTCACTATATGAAAGCATGTCAATTTGTGTTTGATATTGGTTCCTCTAATTTCACTGTGGTAAAAGTATTTAAAATATTATCTTTCACAGATATTCCGTGGCTCGTGCCATCTGTTTTTAAATCTACATAAATAATGAAGAAAAGAACGAACACACTAAAATTAGAAAAATAACTGGAATATTGCCAAAATCAGTTTGCTTGATTTCAAAGTATGATTTTTAAGCAATCCTAAAATTTCAACATGTAAAATTGTAGGATAGCGGGAATGCATTGAGACATTAAATTAGCAGAAAGCAACCTAGATTATGTTCTATGATTTTACAGGTTGTTTGTGATTAAAAAAACAAAAAAAAAGCTACTGTGTCAAACGTTCTGAAGTTATATTCTCCTCTGAGGAAATGTACATAATTTTTATTACCGCTTTTAACATCTATTTTTTTTTTTTTTCTTCTTTCCAGATTAGATTATACTCTTAATTTTAAACTTGTCAGATAACTGAAATGCTTGGGTAACAGGCTTGTATAGTGGTAAATGGCATTTTATTTGACCAAAAGAGGGGGGGGAAAAAAAGCTCAAGTTTAATTAGCAAAATGTTGTAATGTTTGTTTTTACAGCTGTATACATATGTGGTATAAAACAATTGATTGGCAGGCTTTATATTTTTAAAATGTGCTCAAAAAGCTAAACCTGTGTGCTTTTAAAGGAATGCTCCAATTAATCAATTTTGAATTTGGTCATAGTTATTTCTGGAATAAACATTTATTGGTATCCTAGTTGAAAATGGTCAATTATCCTTTTTGTTTTTTTTATATTGCTATGCAACTTCTTATTTCAAACTTGTATGTCACGAAGCTCAGACAGAAAGTTGATTCTCCAAGCACCATAACCACTATAGTAAATTGTTGTGGTTATGGTGCCAGGAGTGCCCGAGAGAGACACGTGCAACAGGTCTTCCAGGCGCAGCTCTCATTCTCCACTATGTATGATGGAGTTCAGCACATCAGTGTAGGACTAAGCTTCTTGTTGTAGAGTGATCAGCTGACACTCTTGGACAGTAGGCTAAGCCTAGCAATAGCTGAGGCAGAACAGAGAACTTGTATTCATTTAGGTTTATAATGATGGATGCAGGAGCGCATTGGCCATTTGAGACCTTAAGATACCTGTGATGTACTGAATGTGTCTGAGGATTAGTGTCCTGAAGGACCATTTCATATAGAGTAGTGTCACATCCCTGCCAAAGTATTTCCGGTATTGTGGGGTGAAATACCCCCATTGTAAGTAAACCGTTTTTATAACCTCTTACATGGGATACACTTGGCACTGTCCTCCATCTCCACTACTTCAGTTGAAGCGCTGCAAACTCCCAAGTATGCTTTTCCATTAGCCAGGCTTTGTGCCAACAGAGTGCTTAAAGCTATATCTGAAGTAGTTGGAGGCAGGGAGCAGAGCTTGGCAGATCCAATGCAAGAAGTTAAACCGTTCTAAAATTGTTTAACTGCTTACAATGTGAGGTGTTGCGCCAGGATACAAATGTCACCATAACCACTGTAGTAATTGATTGAACAATTTTTTTTTTTTTCTTTTTTTTTTTAAATAACAAGTTTCTAAAAGTGGCTAATTGTGTGGGTGGGTGGGTTGGGGTGGAGGAGGTGGGTAGTTGCACGTTTCTGATATCTTGAGTGTTTATCAAAACATTATTTCAAGCTCCAGTGTAGTTCATGATTTGAAACACATGTAGATGTCTAATTCCGCTTTGTATTTGTTGATCTGAACCACGCAGACTGATTTTTGCCATCTGGTCCTTGTGTTTGTAGATATACCTATATAAAATACATTACTTTTTCTTGTGTGTACACATTTGATTCATATTTGAATACTAATATTTCATGAAACTTCCAACATGGTTTTGTAACTGATAACTTGTTCTGTACATTGTTTGTATGCACAAATACTGTGAAGCTGAGATTTTTTTTTTTTTTTGGTAAGAAATGGAATTAAAGATTTAGTTTTTTTTAGTTGTTTGTTTTTTTTTCAATTTTTTATTTCTTAAGTGTACTGCATTTATTTCTTAGACTATTAATCAAAGATATGCAATATCTACTTATCCAAGATAACTTTACGCAGTTTTCGTATTTTAGCTTCTTGGTGACCGATGACGCCAGGGCTCAAACCTTGTCATCAGCCCCTGGTGAGTAGAAACTCATTCTGTTACTTGCAGAAATGAGTAATAGAATTTCACCTCCTTATTGTTAATGGGGAGAAAAATAAAAATCCTTTCCTTTGCCTAAATCTCTTTTCTTCTAGTCTAAATGCATGACCTCATGTCCTATTTATGAATTTACAGACCGTGGTTTGTATTTGCTCCAGTTATATTGGTAGAATGCTATCATATCCCTGCAGCGATGCAGGTTTTTCAAAACTAAAGACTTTTAATTTAACCTTTTCTTCATAATTAAAATGGCCGTGTGTGGTGGTTTTTTTTTGTTTTGTTTTTTTGTTTTTTTCTCCTCCTTCTTTCTAGCCACCCTGGCCACTCTTGCTAGTGCCATAATATCCTTCTGTGGAACAAGTGCACAGGCATATCCAAGGTGTGGTCTTACCAGTGATTTACAGAGGCAAAGTTATATTTTCACTCCTAGCAACCTATGCCACACTGCATTGACGCAGCACACACGCTCTAGCATTCCACATGAGATGGTCTGGATGACCTGACCGACTAGTGCAGTGGGGAATACATAGACGACCTCAGAGGAGACCTGAGGCTTAGCTGACACTATAACCAACACCGAACTAGTATACACTTGTCTTAAATGCAAAGTAATAATCTGTAAGAACGCATGTAAAAGAAGGCATCGGAGCACTGATGAACCAATGAAGATAGCACATTACCTATGTTATTCATTTCTTGTGTATCAACTGTACTAACTTTTTACTCACCGTTCTGTAATATAAACTTGCTTACCTCAATAAAAATACAGATTGACAAAAAAGTTATATTTTCATCCCATTAATAATGCCTTTATTTATACATGACGATACCTTACTGTGTTAGCAACTGCTAAATGACATTGCACATGTTTGTCTATAACAATGACCAAATCCTTCTCATGTGTTATCCCTAATTTGCTAATGTTTAGGGTGTAAGTTGCTTAAGCAGAACGTTGCATTTATCTACATTTAATTGTATCTGCCACGGATGACATTTCCCTGGCACTTCCTATTGACACACTGCCTTTCTTTAGCCTTGACTTTAACCATGGCCAAGTCCCATTGTCACACATTTATACCACATCTTACAAGGTTCACACTTCATGAATTTTTCTGTTTATAGGAAAACTGTCAAGTATCTGAATATCTACCGTATATACTTGAGTATAAGCTGACCCGAATATAAGCCGAGGCCCCTAATTTTACCCAAAAAAACTGGGAAAACTTATTGACTCGAGTATAAGACTAGGGTGAGAAATGCAGCAGCTACTGGTAAATTTCTAAATAAAATTAGATCCTAAAAAAAATATATTTGAATATTTATTTACAGTGTGTGTATAATGAATGCAGTGTGAGTGTATGAGTGCAGCGTGTGTGAGTGTGTGAGTTGCAGAGCCTTGGTGGGGGTGGGTGGTTTTTTTTTTATTTAAATTTGTATTTAAAAATTTTGTTATTAATTATTGTATTATTTTTTTATTATTTAATTATTATTTTTTTTATTCATTTTTTTTTTTTCGTCCCCCCTCCCTGCTTGATATATGGCAGGGAGGGGGGCTCCTTCCCTGGTGGTCCAGCATTGGTAGTTCAGTGGGGGGAGAGGGGTGCTGGCAGAGCTGTACTTACCTCTCCTTCAGCTCTCTCCTCCTCCGCGCCGTCCGTGCAGCTCCCTCTGTCAGCTCCCAGTGTAAGTCTCGCGAGAGCCGCGGCTCTCGCGAGATTTACACTGGGAGCTGACCGAGGTGCTGAACGGACCGGCGGAGGAGGAGAGAGCTGACAGGAGCTGCAGGAGAGGTAAGTACAGCTCTGCCAGCACCCCTCTCCCCCTGTCTGTATTATGGCAATGCAAATTGCCATAATACAGACAATTGACTAGAGTATAAGCCGAGTTGGGGTTTTTTAGCACAAAAAATGTGCTAAAAAACTCTGCTTATACTCGAGTATATACGGTAGTTAGTCTCGGCTTTAAAAGAAACGGCTTATTTCTTGTGATATACATGGGTAACAGCTGCTGGACGTGTCAAAAAGGTTTGTGCAAATCTAAAACACCCGGGGAAGAAAAAAAAATCATATATGCTATGGACTTCACCTAATTCTCACGCACCAGCCTATCCTTTTATTAAGGCCTGGGAAACTTACATGGGCTGGATTCTGAGATTGCACCTGGCAAACCATTATTGCTGCACATAAACTACTATCCCTATGCTCATCCCATCTAGAACTGTCACTCAAAAGTTATACACCAATCCTAACATATCTGATATTTGCTGGTATTGCTCCTCAGACATTGGTACTATGTTCCAGGTATGGTGCCTGTGCAACAGGCTATCACAGTTCTGGATTTCCAAAGCCAGGATGATTAAAGCATGCTCAGGTATAGCCCTTCCTTAAAATCCTGAAAACCTTACACAAAATCAAAAGGTATATGAAAATGTCAAGAGTACCTAATCTTCCACATTCTACTTGCAGCCCAAACCGCTATTAGCAGATTAGGGCATGCATCCATTAGTCCCTGTATCCAAATTTTGAAACCACAAGAAAATATGAAACCTAAGGCCTAAAGATTTTTTTGGGGGAGGCATGGGTCAAATGGACATCATACCTAACACATCAGCAAGTGGTCACTGATTAGACTCACTTCCACCGCCATCCCAAACCCATCTGCTCCCCTAGACCACAATCATGCCTTCACGGGAAGAAAGAAAATTCCCCCCCCAAGTCATTTTTAGTTAACCTGGAAAAGACAGGACTGACAGCTGTGCCCGTCAGCATATCAGATCAAGTCCCCACTGCAATAGGGATGTACAATACTTGAAATGTATACCTGTTTTTCAAACTGAGTGTTTTCCTTTCAGCCTCACTGACCCTTGTTCTTTTTCCTTGTTGTTTTGTTAAATACCGAAACTCAATCCAAAATGTTATTTTGGTGTAATACTGTAATAAAATGGTCACATGCTCCAGAATGTGACGGAAAACATGAGTAAAAGGTTTCACTTCATCTGTTCTCACCAAAGGGTTTTATTAAATGCAATGTATTGTGATACTCTGTAAAGTGCACTCAAAATTAAAAAAAAAAAAAAAAAAAATGCCGTATGAGTGCCCAGTCCCCAATCTAAATAAATCCCACTGCAGTGAAGTAATATCCTGCTCACATTGTATTACTTTACAGAGTTTTGTGTCTTCTGCAAACACTAAAGCATGATTTTCAATGCTTATTTTAAGATCATTTATAAGTATGTTAAATAGAATCAGAACCAAACGCTAAGCGACACCACTTACCACATTTGTCCAGCTTGGAGATGTACTGTTAATGACAACTCTCTGTACTCTATCCTTAAGCCAATGTTCTACTCAAGAACAAGAATTTTCATCTTGACTGATTTATTTTAGTTGGAACACTTGCCTATTGTGTGGAACTATATTGAATGCCTTGGTAAGAGGAAATGTATTTATTATTATTATTATTATTGCCATTTATATAGCGCCAACAGATTCCGTAGCGCTTTACAATATTTTGAGAGGGGGGATGTAACAATAAATAAGACAATTACAAGAAAACTTACAGGAACAATAGGTTGAAGAGGACCCTGCTCAAATGAGCTTACAGTCTATAGGAGGTGGGGTATTAGAAACATTAGGATAGGAAATATCAAGTAGGAGTACTGTGGCCAAACTTTGTTTAAGTTACAAATTAGAGAATTATGAGAAGTAAAAATGCCAGTCTTACTCCCTACTCACTGTGCCTTTTAGTGAATTGATCGATTGTCCACAAATCGAAACTGGTAGCTATCTCTGCGATCTGTGGTAACAACGCAGGAAACATTGAAATTAAATGGCAGCAGCCCAGAAGAGGAGGCAGCTTGAGATTAAATGTGGGGGTCCCCTTTCATATGACAAC
Source organism: Pelobates fuscus (assembly GCF_036172605.1). Classification (NCBI taxonomy): domain Eukaryota; kingdom Metazoa; phylum Chordata; class Amphibia; order Anura; family Pelobatidae; genus Pelobates; species Pelobates fuscus. The sequence goes on from NC_086324.1 coordinate 126,047,407, forward strand.
ATAGGACTTCCGCTTTAACACACACATACTCTCACATCATTTAACAACACCAGTAAAAGATTTCCCTAGTCCCTTACAAAGAATGTAAATATTTGATGGTATACATCAATACATTTTTTTATTTGATGGTATATAGTAGGAGAAAATGCTCTTTTTGATGTTTGAGCAGCTCCTGTAGTATAACCAAGACATGGCCATCTTTATTTTCTTTGCTAGAAGCCTCTGCTATATTTTCATTCCTGACATTCAGGGTCGTGAAAGACAAGCCACTGATGACATAGTCTTCAATTATTTCACTGTGGTACCTGTCTCTAGATTTGGTGTCTGCATCAAGAAGTGAGATTTATATTAGTTTAGCATCATATGGCACAGTCTACTTACATATAAATAAGAAAGTAAGTGGGTTTTTTTTTTTGTCAATCTTTATTTTTTCTGTGTTTAAAGTTACAACTGTGCTCGTAAAGCCACAATAGCAAGAACAAGCATTTCAATATAAACAATACTATGGCATGATAAAACTGCACAATTATTTGGCATAATAAATAAGCTCAAGCAAAATCCGTCAGTAGATGAATTATCATGAGTAGTAATTAAAGTGGGCTATACAAACTGACAGTATAGTTAGTATAAATAGTAAGTTATAGGAGGGAGCGTGATGACGTAACTATGCACATGCCGTGAGGGGAGGGGTTCGCGATCGGAGAGAAGGAGAAGCCGAGCTGAACGGAGAGAAGCTTGGAGAGCGGTCACTGCCTCATGAGGGATATCGACTACGTGGTGGTTAATCTCAGCAGCTAATCCCTACCCACCCTCTTGGCGGGAAAAAAACTAGTTCGTTCCGACAGGCTTGTTGAAGAGGGCGGGTGGTGAATCCTCCGGAAAACGTAATCTGTCCCGCAGGGAGCTGCTGCAGCCTGATGGTGTGGACCCTAGGTGGAAAAAGAGACACTGCCTACTGATAGCTACAACGGCTAACGCACTCGTTAAACCGATAAGGTAATGGTGGGACTGAAATGCTGTATGCAACAAGTAAAAGGAGCTGATAATATTATGCTAAATCACCCAAAAGGTGAATAGACTGGTCAATCTACTTTATACACACTATTTGCACAGAACAATTAAGGATATATCGAAATGAAGATATTATAAAGCTAAAAGCAACTAATTAAAGGAATAATTGTCAGTAGAGAGATGAGGCGAGGGGGCAGGAAAGTAAAGGACTGAGAAAGGGAGAATTAAGGAAAAAGATATAGAAACAAAAGAAAAGGATAAGAGAGGTCTGGCATGTTGTATACAGAAAAGGGCTTAAGGAAGTTGATAGTCCTCACAGAGGTCCAGTTTAAAACAATGTAGTAAATATATCTCTTTTGAAGTAAATAGTGGACCGAGTCCCTCATTTGAGAGAGAAAAAGTGCAACTGCCTAAAGTTAAAGCAGTGTTTATTCTAAGAGTGAGCTCACTAATCCATTTTGATATACAGAAAGAGAAATGACGTCAAAAAAGGCGCAGGATAATAAGATGGCTACAAAATCTGACAGGAAAGGTCAGAAACAAGAAAAAAGGCTCTCATCCTTCTTTGTACACCAAGAAAATCAAGAGGCCTTGGAGAAATCTATCCTAGAACCCTACCTCTCAGGCTTTCCAACTTCACCTGCAATTTCACGAGACAAAGATATAGTAACTCCATCTCTATTAAAGACATGTCTAGAGGATGTCTCAAATGATATTAAAAATGAGCTAAGTGAAAAATTCTTAGATATGAAATCTGACCTTTATATTTTAAATGTGAGAACCCAAAAAATGGAAGAAAGAGAGGATGCAAGAGATTTTCAGCTGCAAGAAATGAACGAGTCACAAAATAAGATAAACGAGTCAAAGAAATGGAAGATAAACTATGTGATCTAGAAGACAGATCCAGAAGATTGAATTTAAGATTCAGAAACATTCTGGAAGAAATAACAGATAGACAACTACAGGATTATCTAAAATAATTTTTCATGAGTTTGGGGATTCCAATAGAACAATATGATGCAAAGATGACCCAATATCACAGGCTATATCAAAGAAAACAAGATCAGAAATACCCTTGAGATGTAATTGTAGCATTTCAATCATTTGAATTTAGATTCCAGATCCGCCAGACTGCAAAGAAAACGAATATATCTGATGACAAGTTTAAAGCAAGTAGTGTTAACGGATGTATCCTATATAACAAGACAAATAAGAATTCTATTTGTGACCGTCTTCCCTTGTTCGAAGAAACACAATTTGAAGTTTAAATGGAATCAGCAATCATCACTACTAATTTCATACGAAGATACTTAGAAGACATTTAGTACAGCAGACCAAGTACGTGTTTGGCTAATGGATATTAATATGTAACCACCAGTCTTCTTTGGAATAAAAAGCATAAGAAAGGAACAGGATTGTATTCGAGAAAAAGGAAAATAATTATGGACCTTTTTATTTTTTCTGAGACTAAAGATAAAGATGATGTTTAAATGATAAATGTATGGAATTGCACGTATGAAATATTACTGTATACTCTTTTCACTATACGTTTAACTTCAAGGAATAGGCATGGGAAAATATTCCCAAGGTCGTAGGATGTATAAGCACGGTTAGAAGAAATTTGAGATTTCACCTGCGCCATATAAATAATGGTAGAGAATGAATTAGAAGAGCATTAGGCACTACCAGATACTCTGGGATACTTGCTATTATTTGTATATATAGCTATTCACATAGATAATATATGATAATAAATATTACTTTTTTTTTCTTCTCTCCCTCTCTTTTTCTCTTTGAGGGATTTTTAATTAAATTGTTCTTCATCAACTCTCTGAGATGTTAACCCCTCCCTGTGGGTTCCCTTTGAGTACCCAGTACTTGGATCATGATAGATTATCAAAGCTTTCGAATCAGTATGAATGTGTTAGTTTTATTGTCATGTTATATGGTGGTCATTTGTGTTTTTGTTATGGTCAAGGAGCCCAAAAAAGAAGGAGTCGGTTATGGTTAGATTGGTTTCTATTAATGCACAAGGTCTTAACTCCCATGTTAAAAGAGGCTTCTTGTATGATACTTTAATTAAAGAGAAAATCCAACTGGGTTTCATTCAAGAAACCCACTGGACAACTGATTCTAAACAATTGTGGCACTATAAGAAATATCCATTAATTTATTCTGCCTCTTTGCAGGGAAAAAAGAAATGTGGGGTTTCGATTATATTTTCTAAAGATGTTAATTTTGAATGCCAATATCAGAACTTAGATCCAGAAGGGAGGTTTATTATATTAGTGGTACAATTAAATGGTATAGATTATACATTGGCCAATGTTTATTTACCGGATAGAGATCCGATAAAAACCGTGGTAAAAATTTTAAGATCAATAAAACTGGTTAAGAAAGGAAGACTACTGATTGCAGGAGATTTCAATTGTATTCTTGATACCTCTATGGATAAGCAACTAGGCAGAGATCAGCGGATAGATAAAAACGTGTTGAAACGGGCAGCTTCGCTGAATAGAGTGATTAAGAAATTTGAATTGTATGATTGTTGGAGATTAGCCCATCCTAATGATAAGAATTTCACCCATAGAGCCATCCCTCATAATTCAGCAGCTAGAATAGATATGATTATGGGTGACCTAAGTTTTTCAAAGGCAATTCTATCAATCATAATCAAAGAAAATACCTGGTCAGATCATGATATGGTAATAGCAGAGGTGATAGAGATACAAAATAGGACTCCGCCGATGTGTAGGTTAGACAATATTCTTTTGAAAAATAAGACTAATATAGAATACATGGAGAAGCTAACTGACTTATTTTTTAAAGAAAATACACCTGAAGATATATCTAACGAGTGTCTATGGTGCTCTTTTAAGACTGTTATAAGAGGTTACTGGATTAAATTAGCAAGTCAACAGAAATAAAGATATTAACCTGGCTGACTTGTATATTGAGTTTTTTAATCTATCAACAGCAAATAAATCTAATTACTCGCCAGATAGAGCCGCCCTTATTAAGGATTGCCAAGATAAGATAAACAGATTACAGAAAGAATAGAATTTAATCTAAATAAACTCAATATCAGGTCATATTATAGGAACAATAGAGTTGATGCAATGCTAGCAAATAAATTAAAGAAACATAATTCAGAAAAGAAAATCTTCAAGTTGACTGATAGAGATAAAAGTATCTTTAAGCCAGAAGAGATAGTGAATAGCTTTAGATCTTTTAATGCAAATCTTTTTAACCTAAATACCTTCCCCGCAAAGGCTGAGATAGAGAAATATCTAAAAAACTCAATATTACCAGAAATTTCACCTGGTCAGAGGGAAAGTTTAAATAAAAACATTTCCGCAGAAGAAGTAGAATTTGTAATAAATAAATTAGAAAATAGGAAAGCTTCCGGCCCAGATGGGTATTCTAATCTCTTCTTTAAAGTTTTTAAAAAAACATATACTCCCGATATTAACAGCTACCTTCAATGAAATTGCATCTAGAGGCCGTGCTTCACAAGCTCTATTGAGAGCACATATCATCCCAATTCTCAAACAAGGTAAATCCCCCACCGACATATCTAACTATCGCCCCATTTCTTTAGTTAATGTAGATGTCAAATTATACGCCGCTATTTTGGCAGAAAGAATGAAAAAAATACTGCCCTCAATAGTACATGCAGACCAGATAGGATTTCTGTTAGGAAGGCAGTCTTGTAATAATACCCGTAGAGTGTTGGACACTCTAGACTGGGCACACAGCACAGGAACGTCCCTTCTGACCCTGTCGGTGGATGCAGAAAAGGCCTTCGACAGGGTCGGATGGGAATTTTTGAGAGGTACTCTGACCCATTTTGGCTTTGAGGGATGGATATTGGGGGCAGTAGGAGCACTCTATTCGAACCCGTCAGCCAGGATAGTTGGCCGAGATATGTGCTCAGATTGGTTAAGTTTTACAAATGGCACAAGGCAGGGATTACCACTTTCTCCGTTGCTATATGTCTTATCAATAGAACCGTTAGCTGGTAATATCAGATATAATTTGAGGATCAGGGGAGTAGGAGTGCCCGATGGAGAATGGAAGATCTGTCTGTATGCAGACGACATATTAATATTTTTTACTGACCTAGAAAATTCCCTATTAAATTTAATGCAAAAATTTGTAAAATACAGTACAGTTTCTAATTATAGACTGAATATGAACAAAACAATAGCCCTTGCCACTAATATTCGAAGAAGTAATCTATAGTCTCTGAGAAAAAATTATGATTTTAGATGGACAGAAAAGGAGTTTACATACCTGGGTATAGTGATAACTGCAGATCCTAGACGGACCATGGAGACTAATTTTTTAAGATTATTGAAAGTCTACTGAAAGAATGGAGAGTTCACGAGATTTCATGGTGGGGTAGGATAAATACCATAAAAGCCTATATTATACCCAAATGGGCATACCTATTCCACATGATCCCTCTCATGCCCTCTACACATTGGCTGAATATGATACAGAGCAGCATAACAAATTATATTTGGAAAGGCAAAAAAAAACAAGAATTAATTCTTACGGTGTTATGGTCAAGGAGCCAGAAAAAGAAAGAGTTGGTTATGGTTAGATTGGTTTCTATTAATGCACAAGGTATTAACTCCCATTAAAAGAGGCTTCTTGTATGATACTTTAATTAAAGAGAAGAAGAAATATCCATTAATGTATTCTGCCTCTTTGCAGGGAAAAAATAAATGTGGGGTTTCGTTATTTTTTCAAAAGATGTTAATTTTTTTAAATTTTTTTTCAAAAGGCTGAAATATTGATTTATTTAGATGGTGCCTGTCAGTTACTGTCGATTTGATTTAAGATGAATGGACAGTTTCTGTAGATGTTTCTGTAATTTTTTTTTTTTTTTTTTAAATTCTTTATTTTGGTAGTGCATAGAGTAACATACATAGTCACATTGCCACAACAGCTTTGCGACTTGAAATATTAAACAATAAACAGTAGTTAACATTGCATGGCTTGTCTTATCATGCACATTTTAGTTTTTGGTCGTGGTATGTAAAGCGGTCTCTATAGCTTGGGATATCTTCCCTGGTGTCCAATGTGAGCTTATTGTCTCCGTCTGATCCTTTGTTAAGTGCGGTTGGAGTGCAGTATGCAGTGTATGCTGTGTGTAGGCAAATAGGCCCGTGTCTGAGCTGTATGGCGTGCACGGCATAATCCGGGAAGTTTAATAGTGAGTGTCGTGTGTAAATGACATTCCCTGTAACGGGTTGTTATGTCGCTTAGTCCCTTGCTTGGTATGTCGCCTGCCTTAGTGGGATTGGGTTGCGAGTTCCCTGCTCTAGTTCTGTCAGGTGTGGGGGCGGGTATTGATTCGTGGCCCATCGGCCGTCTAGTCTAGAGTGTTGAGAGTGTGGTTAATCATCTTAGTAACATATAAACATCTTAAACGTGAAACAATAAGAGTTTAGCATCGAGAACCAAAAAATTATAGTGTGAGAGGAAAAACAATGAAGTAAAAAGTCATGCTTTAGCGTAAGAGTCCTTAGGGTGAGGGCTCTCGCCTGTGAATTCATGTTGTTGCCGGATCATGTTGTTCCCGGGTCGGACCTCGCGGAATGAAGGGGGTCACTCGGTCAGGGTTCCATGCATGTGTCGAGGCTGTAGCACTTTGGGTTGCAGCAGGGCTTAGAGAGTCCATCGGCAGTCCTAGGGCAGGTAATAGCGCCTTTGCTTCTGTGAGGGTGCTTGCTGTATGCTTTGTGTCACCTTTCTGTATCCATAGGGTTTGTGTCATGAGCCACTTGTAGGGTATGTTTTTCATGCCTCAGCAGCGTAGTGGTCTGAGGGACCTTCTCCAGGCGAGTGTGCCACCAGTTAAGTCCACGTAGAATGTTAGATCCATCGCCTCAAATCGGTAGGGTGCTTGTCCACTGGTTGCCGCCACGACCACCATTTTATCCTTATGGCGCTGAAATTTTATGATCAGGTCTCTGGGTGTTTCAGTGGGTGCCGTAGCAGGTTTTGGGGTGCAGAAGAAGCCTTCCAGTTGCGTCGATTTGGCCTGTCGTGATGGGAGTAGGGCTGTCAGTAAACGCCTTAGCATCTGCGGTAGTTCCTCCGATGGGGTATCTTCCGGAATGCCCCGGATTTTTAGGTTGTTAGCCCGTTTTGCATCTTCGAGTGCCGCGAACCGGCGCTCGTGTTTATCGTTTTGTTTTTTGAGACCCTGTACCTCTAGCTGCAACGCCGCTAGTTGTGTGGCTTGGTTAGTTGACTCCGCTTCCAGGGCTCCCATTCTCCCCGTTAGGCCATGGATATCGGCCCGCAAGGACGTCACATCTGATTGGAGGGTGCGTTGGAGGTCGGCTAGCAGTGATTTCAGCACCGCCGTCGTTACCGGCGAGGCATCCGCCTGTTGAGTAGCCGGTTTCGGTGCCGGAGCCGCCGGGAGGTCTGCTTCGTCTTCTCCCGAGGTAAAGTCGCCGGAGAATTCCGGGTATGTGTCCGGATAAGCGGCCATTTTGGGCCTGGGCGCCCCCTGTGTTTGGCGGAGCAGCTCGGCTATGTTAGGGCCCGGTCTCGGGATCTCTTGCCTGGACTTTTTCGATTTCCGCCCCATTGTGTTGGTTCGGTGCCTGGCGGTTCAGTCGGTTGTAGCAGTACCGTTCAGGCGTTACCATTTGCTGGTTGTTTAGAAATTTGGGCCTGGTTGTGTTGGAGCTCATACTCCATGCGACTTTCTCTCTCAGTTGCTTAGCTCCGCCCCTAAATATGTTAATTTTGAATGCCAATATAAGAGCTTAGATCCAGAAGGGAGGTTTATTATATTAGTGGGACAATTAAATGGGATAGATTATACATTGGCCAATGTTTATTTACCGAATAGAGATCCGATAAAAACCCTGGTATAAATTTTAAGATCAAAGAAAAATTCGAGAAAAGGCCGTCACGGCGGCATGGGTTACCCATTAATTATACAAATGTACCAGGCCAATATGATGGTCCATGCTAATAAACGTCAGCTAATTGAATCTAAAGAACAAGCATGTACAAAATAGAAGCATACAGACTGGGTTTAGATAACTTAGAACCACTCCTATGGAGAGAAGTTAGTAAGAACATAAAACTCCTTAATATTACAGAACATTCTTCTTTAATTCTTTTCCAAACATTAAAAGAGTGGAAAAATATAAAGAAAAAACAAAATATCGGTGACAAGGTCTATGACAATGTCACTATAAAATCTTTAGAACAAATTATGTCTGAAATATATTTGAAAAATTGGTATAAGGACTCAAATTTTCCTATAAAGGACTTTTACTTAGAACAGCAGATGAAAAGTTATGAGGACTTAAAGAATATATTTAATCTACTATCTAGGGAGATATTTAATTATTTATGTATTAAGAGTTTCCTAAGAGAATGGGAGAGTGATTTAGCAATAAACATACAATATAAAAATTGGTGTCAGTCATTGGTAATTGTTAAAAAACATATTCACTACTTGAACATTCTGGAGACTTATATAAAAGTTATTTATAGATGGTATTGTTGGCGGTGTTTTCAGGTAGATGGCGCAATGTTACATATGTGGAGTTGCGCTAGAATTAAGATATTTTGGAATGTAGCATGCGATCTAATATATAAAATAGGAGGTATAACACTTGAGAAAAAAGCGGAAGCTGCCTTTCTGCATCTATTTGGAAGGGAAGACATGGGGAAGGCAGGCATTTTAATAATTCATTGCCTTATGGCAACTAAGACCCTAATTGCTAGATATTGGAAAAAAACGGATATTCCACCAAAAGATTAACGTAAAGACCTACTGTTAAAACAATTAGAGATGGAGAAGGGCCTGAGCCTTACCAATATTTACTCCAATCGTAGATATCTTGATTCATACTCAAACCTCATTGAAAATATTATATGTTTCTAACAAATTATTTTGAAATCTAACTCAGTAAACTGCAGTGTACTTGAGTGGTGGCTCTTTATGGGAGATCAGTAAAATATTGAAATACAAATTTGGGGCTTCTTGACCAATTTGAATCTGACGTTTTTATTGTCCTTCTGAATTTTTTCTTTGGAAGTTATAATTTTTTGGTAATACTTAATTTCATATATTACTGATGTTAAGCGGTGTATACTAATGATTGTCTGTTTATTTCTTGCTAGAATGAAATCAGGGTAGTCTGATACTTAAAGAACAGACTACTGGGGGCCGAGCCTGACCGCTAAGCGGAATGGACGTGGACCGCACGAGCTCTTGCCCAATGGGCAAATATAAACCAAAACTAACGATTAAAAAACCCATAGACAACTCAGGGTGCACTACCCAAGCTGGGGGTGCACCATGGAAGCAACAGACATACTCCCGACGCCCGTCGGGCCAGGGGCAAAGAGCACCTACCGCGGCCTACAGGCCACTCCCCCAGAGCTCGGAACTCCGGAACAGCCTGACAAATGACCTACCCACCCCCCTTTGGACTGGTGGGGGTCATCCCGGTCCTCTCCAGCCACACTAAACACACCCGAAGACGGATTGGCGGCAAAACCAAGATGGTGGCCCAGCACAGGCCCCAGCCAAACAACGAGGGCTCCCAGCCGCCACCCCGGCACATGGCGGCGCTGGATCAGCTCTGCAGAGGCCTGTGGGCACTGCTCCACAACAGAGGAGCCACACACTCTCAAGCGGTGGCCGCGTAGCTTCGCCCGGCCACCAGACGACGCCATTACAACGCCAGGCTGAGGGCCCCTAGAACGACAGCCCGCAAAAGACCAGCAAAGCAAGAGATGACACCTGACACCTGGGCGCACGGGCACAAACACCCATCCTCACACACATAGAAACATTAGCGCAACACAGGCCCCACAAGCAAGTACCTCACCTAGCCCAAGACTCGGAGTCCAGCGCAGCACCCAGCTACCCTTCGTGGTTGCAGCCGCTTTCCGGACCGCAGTGAGTGAGCCCACATTACCACCCGCTGGAGGGACGGACCCGCAGCATAGAGGAGCCACCGAGGATGCGTGTTACCTTCCCGGGAATGCAATCAAGGCATCCAGAACGGGCATAGGCTGACACAACCTGGACTGACACACCGTGGGGCCTACAGCCCGCGACACTGCCTACAGAGTATGGAGCCCTACGGACATTCAGAAGCAAGACCAGGGATGATTGTCTCTCCTGACCCGTTAAAACCATTGGACTTTGGCTCTGTAAGGGGACTATCGAGATGAAAGTGGGGATAAGGTAACCGGCATGTGCGAGACTCTGACAAATGCTGCCTTTGCTGCCCACCGTACCGGACAACACTGTCTGAAATATTTGCTTCCCCTTTTGTGTTTAAACGGTTAACTGCAAATAGCCTGATTATATATAGATTATCACCACTGTTTACCTATCCGGGTATATAGTAGTCACAACTCTATACTTACTAATCCTTTATTGTTCTTCTTCTTACTTAAAGTACTTATAGGGAATTTAGTTTAGACCTAGCATGTATATACATTGTGCACCCCAGCATAGAAATTCGCTTAACTCTATTCATACACTCAGTAGATATGCACTCAAACGACTGAACAGCGATACACATTATGAAGTTACCTAAGGCCTATAGACAAGCAAAATGCATGATAAGCATGCGGCTAACACACAAACACTAGCAAATCTAGCTATGTTAAACTTGGATCACCTTACCTTATGCTTACGTTTTCGTTGTTTAACCAAACTTGTTTTACTTATATATAAAAATGTGCAATCTCACATGCCACTGTCAAACCTAAGTACATCCTCAAACACGCTGTTGTGGCGTATGTCGATAACATGTAATTAACTGCACAACAAAAATAAAGAATAAAAAAAAAAAATGACAAACTCCCTTATTAGTTTAATTAAAGGTCTGGCTTAAAAGCATATAGTATATATTCTACATTCTCTATTTTATTAACTACAGATATTGGTTCGCTAGACGCTTAATATACTGCAGACTTCTATGACCATAAATGTTTGTTTTGTACCGTCTGTAATGTTTTTGTAGTATGATGTGGTTGGTATGTAGCGAAACTTTGTCATATTGCTCTATGAATGCTCTTTAATAATGATGATAAATTGGCATACCACTGTTTGTTGGATTGAATGTATGAGGTTCTATTTTAGAACCATTTTGCATTCAAAATTTTTAAAATCAATAAAAAAGCCACAGACAGGAAGCCTCCACATGCCGCGTGGGTCTGCCGGTCCTCTGTAGCTACCCATGCATTCGCTCGCACTAAGAAGAGGAGGACAGTCCGTAGGACATATTATGTTTCCATCCGACGAGGTTTTCGGGCTAAACTCCTGTCACCTCGCGGGTGCTGTGAGGGTTAACTATCCTCTTGGATATCGGACGATCTCTCCGCCCCTTATTCACATAAAGCTATTGATTGGATAGTGACGATGATGTCACATTTGGGGGCAGTACCTCACATGTATTTAAAAAGAGGCAAATTTAAAAAGCAACTTAATAAATAAACGCCAGTATCCACTGGTGAATAATTTCTCAAGTTTAGATAATGAGACCGGATATGTATACCATAACCACTGTGTCACTGCAGAAATAACCGCCACCTACGGTTGAAGAATATGAATATAAGATATCTATTGAAAATCAATAGGAGTTTGCAGGACTCTGTGGAAATGGTTGCAATATAATTACCATAGATAACAAAATAACCAAATGGTATAACAAAATGTATCAGCTGTTTATATCTATTCTTCCCATATGAGGGCAAGAAGGATGAAAAAAATCAGCTGAAAATAAATAATCTAGTAAAGGTTCCACAATATATGTTGACCAGTACACTTGAGGATGAATAAATTAGGGAAAAATTGCATGTAATCCCACTGTAGTAGAAAACGGATTTCGTCAATTATACTGTGCAGCCGACAGATTGGTTAAAATATACACGATTTTATTAAACAACAATTGACTGTCAAAGACTCACACATAAAATATAAAAGACATTAAAAGTTCATGGGAGTTCCCAAATATGGAGAGCAACTGCTGTCTGGTTAAAGTTACGAGTGTCCAAAGAGATGTAAAAATCTTTTCTCACCGGCCGGATGAAGTCAGATGTGGACCTCCTCGTGTTTATGGACAAACTTGCTGGCAGCCGCGTGCGTTCCACTGCGGCTCCGGTTTGCGTTCCAGCTTGCTCCCCTGGGACTCAGAGTAGAATGCCGCCTTACGCGTTTCGTGATCCAGAGATCACTTCATCAGAGGATGGCATTCTCGGTTCTCTCAACTGTTAAGTACATTCTGGTCTAATTGTTTCATTGAAACAGTAACTCTTTCTTTGCTGAAGCACATTTCATTTTGATATCGAATTAGTACTACATAAATCCTTTAACATTCTTTATACAATCATGGTAGCATTAACTCTTTCTCTGCTGGAGCCTGTTTCATTTAAAATCAAATTTCTACTACATTAATCCTTTTATATTCGTTATAAAATTCATACACTTAAATAATTTTCATTATCAATAAAATAAATTAAATCGCTTTGTATACTCAATGAGACAGGTATCAATCAGCCCATAATTACTTGAAAAAAACGACAAAAATTTAGTTCATTAAATGTTAGCATTGCTTGAGCATATCCTATCATAAGTCAACAAATAATAATAATGCTTGGAAGATTATGCATTGAACAGCAGTTTATCTCTCTGAGTGAGAAGCAGTAAAGTACAAGAAATACAAATGGGAGATAATTGGAATAAAATTGGATTGGAATCTGGAAATAAAAATAAAGATAAAAATAAAATTAAATAAAAAATAAAATATAAAAATAAAAATAAAGATAAAGATAATAAAAATAAAAATAAAGATAATAAAAATAAAAATAAAATAAAATAAAAGTAAAAGTAAAAGTAAAAATAAAAATAAAAATAAAAATAAAAATAAAAATAAAAAATGAAAATGAAAATGAGAATAAAAATGAAAATGAAAATAAAAATAAAAATAAAGATAAAGATAAAGATAAAAATAAAAATAAAAATAAATAAATAAAGATAAAAATAAAAATAAAAATAAAAATAAAATAAAATACAAATAGATATAAAAATGGACTACATTGAAAAATTCTTAGAATGTAATATACTGAAAAATGTAATCTAAAAATTATTAACTCGTTAAAATTGAATAAAAATAGGGATACTTTTGACATAATAGCTAGTTCTCCTTTCGATGGTTTTCTGAAAAACATAAAAATTTCTCGTTATTAATCCATCCTATCATAAAGGGATATAATGATACTAAAAGGTATACATATTCATATAAAAAGTGGTAAAACATATTACAAAAATGCATTCAATTCAAAATCAATATTGAGTCCTAATGGTTCCAGACTATTAAGTTTAAAAATCCATTTAGCCTCGGCTCTATCCAGGGCTTTCTCTGGATCTCCTCCTCTCCAATGTACGTTGACTTTCTCAATAGCTAAAAATTTGAGACCTTCTGGATTATTTGAATGGAAATTAGAGAAAGACAATTAGACCAGAATGTACTTAACAGTTGAGAGAACCGAGAATGCCATCCTCTGATGAAGTGATCTCTGGATCACGAAACGCGTAAGGCGGCATTCTACTCTGAGTCCCAGGGGAGCAAGCTGGAACGCAAACCGGAGCCGCAGTGGAACGCACGCGGCTGCCAGCAAGTTTGTCCATAAACACGAGGAGGTCCACATCTGACTTCATCCGGCCGGTGAGAAAAGATTTTTACATCTCTTTGGACACTCGTAACTTTAACCAGACAGCAGTTGCTCTCCATATTTGGGAACTCCCATGAACTTTTAATGTCTTTTATATTTTATGTGTGAGTCTTTGACAGTCAATTGTTGTTTAATAAAATCGTGTATATTTTAACCAATCTGTCGGCTGCACAGTATAATTGACGAAATCCGTTTTCTACTACAGTGGGATTACATGCAATTTTTCCCTAATTTATTCATCCTCAAGTGTACTGGTCAACATATATTGTGGAACCTTTACTAGATTATTTATTTTCAGCTGATTTTTTTCATCCTTCTTGCCCTCATATGGGAAGAATAGATATAAACAGCTGATACATTTTGTTATACCATTTGGTTATTTTGTTATCTATGGTAATTATATTGCAACCATTTCCACAGAGTCCTGCAAACTCCTATTGATTTTCAATAGATATCTTATATTTAAAAAGAGGCGCCTTCCACTCCGCAACGGCTCTTGATAAAGGCGACTTGTTTCGCCGAAACGCGCGTCGAGCTACTCATTCAGAGCGGATGACTTTTTAATTTTGTTTGAGACCATTTTGGGGTTGACTAATCAACACTTCACTATCTTGGGCATTACCAAAAATAATTCTCACTATGAACAAGATGCTAGGGACTCCTACCCCCAAATCTCATATAGCTGTTTAGGCATCTTGTTACATATGTGTATAACTTTATTATTTGGCAATCAAGAACTGTTTCCTATTTTGCCACAAATCTAATATGTGCTTTATGCACTAGATATAATTGATGGTGTTTATAGGAATCACTCCTCTTACCACCTAAGATCTGAAGTGTTTTGTTGCATATTTTGTATCTCTTTTCTTTTCGTGTACAAGTAATCTGTTATTACTACTGGCATATTTCAGCCAATGTAGGTATAGCAATCTTTACTTGGTATTTTTACACTTTTTTCTGGTTCTGCCTAACATGTGTTCCGTGCACTGGATACAATTTATGGCATATATAGGAACCACTTGATTTAAAACTTGCAATTTAGCTACATATATTGTATCTCCTTTTTTCTTGTACAAGTAACTTGTTGCAACTATTGGCACATTCTTAGCCACATATATATCTATAGTTGCTTGTTTCAAGCATTTGTTTTGGATTAGTCGTGACTCTACCCCATTAGGTCCTAATTTTAATATATATATTTGTACGTTTATTTTTTATTTTTTTCTCCACTAAGAGGGATTATTAAAGAGTTTTTTGTTTTTTGGCTACCTGCATGCATTTTTTTCCCGTATAGGGCAATTGCAGAACAGCCTTCTATATACAAGGATATAAGGTCTGGGAGGTAGTTTGTTGATATTCTGCCACCCACCAGTCCTATCTTTTTTCAACATGTAATTAACTGCACAACAAAAATAAAGAATAAAAAAAAAATGACAAACTCCCTTATTAGTTTAATTAAAGGTCTGGCTTAAAAGCATATAGTATATATTCTACATTCTCTATTTCATTAACTACAGATATTGGTTCGCTAGACGCTTAATATACTGCAGACTTCTATGACCATAAATGTTTGTTTTGTACCGTCTGTAATGTTTTTGTAGTATGATGTGGTTGGTATGTAGCGAAACTTTGTCATATTGCTCTATGAATGCTCTTTAATAATGATGATAAATTGGCATACCACTGTTTGTTGGATTGAATGTATGAGGTTCTATTTTAGAACCATTTTTGTATTCAAAATGTTTTAAAATCAATAAAAAAGCCACAGACAGGAAGCCTCCACTCAACGACCACATGCCGCGTGGGTCTGCCGCTCCTCTGTAGCTACCCATGCATTCGCTCGCACTAAGAAGAGGAGGACAGTCCGTAGGAGGAGTGCAGTTCCAGCAAAGCTAACTCACCGGCAATGCCTCATCAAGCTACAAACCACCAGGCGAATCACCGCCGCAAACCAGAAAGTGAGGAGGCCGGCTGGATGCCACCGACTCGCTATGGCTGAGCCCTACCGCCAACAGCACATATTGCACCCTTTGAGAGATCCTGTCCATCACAAAGAGAGGCACCAAGGAAGAGGGTCGCTGTCCCAGGTGATGATTGACGCTACTCCCCAAGCCTGCACCTACCTGAGCTCACCAGGGACGGACAAGGTCCTGTACCTACCCTGCCTTACTGGACACTCCACTGGTTGGGACTGTAAATACCCACTGAGGGGCATCGGGTAGCTGTAAACGCAGGGCCATATCCTGCCACAGGCCTCCCACCACATCAGGCCACACACAGCAGTAATTACCCTAACTAGCCTAAATTGTCTTCACCATAGCTTGATACTTAACACCTCTGGCTGAACAGGCACCCTGTACCGTTATTATGATCCAATGTTCCATATTGTTTTAACTTACTTGTTTTAACTTACTTATTTTGCTAACCATAAGGAATCGGGTTTTCACATCATTACAGTTAGCCAAGGCTGTATGAGGGGTGACGGGGGCCAGTGGCAAATATATGTGGTGTGTAACCCCAACATGTTAAAATATGTATCTTAGTCAGATCTTCTGTTCAGATCCGCAGTTTAGCTTGTTTTATTAAACTTTTAAAAATGTGCACACTCCTCAAACGCTATGACACAACATCTCGATGTATGTTCAAGGAATGATTATTGCTGCCATCATGGCATTTCAAATCTGTATGTTAATCTTTGCACAATAAAAATAAAGAATTAAAAAAAAATCTATAAAAAAGATATACATATATTTTTTTTTAAATAGTAAGTTAGAACAGGTTCTATGTACGTAACAAGCTAGACATAAAAGATGGGTAAACCACTGACTCCACACGCAGTAATACGTTACTGCACTGCACAAAGTAAACAGACATTGATAACGAAGGCCATAAAAAAGGCATATAAATGTGAAATGACTTCTACTAATGAGGAAGATACACCATAGGTGATCAGGCTGTTTGCAAGATAGGAAGTCCAGTGTCAGCCAATGCCCACTGTTCAGGAATGTAAGATGGTCGTTGTAGGGCAACACTCCAGCCCCAGATGTGTTCCAAGGCCAGAATCTCTGTGCCACGGGCTTGGGTGCTCGAAGAGTTCGAGACTTTCCCTCATGAAAGGGCCGAAGCTCCTGCTAGTTTGTTGCAGTGAGTGGCAGTAGGCCTTCTACCTATGTGGTCTATGCACCGTGATATTACTCTGAACGGTCTTCAGTCTATCCTGGCCGACATTGGAAAGCACAGGCATGTATGAGTACATCGCACCCAGATGAAGCCCACTCACTCCCTGATTTAAGCTTATTCGCTCTCCCTCTTGTTGATAAGGCGTTGTTGCCCCGATATTAGCTTCAGTTTTCCCAAAAGCAGTTGCATGTTCTAGTTGCTGCACCATTAGGTGAGCTACGCCATACTGCACAGGCTGCATTAGCTCATGCCCATGAGTTAAAGACGTGTTCACCATTCTGATGGGTCTAGCCACCATCTTCACTTGTCCTGATGTCGGAATAAGTGCGTGGAGCAGGCCAGCAAGGACTAGGAGAATGTGCTAAACCACAATGGCACAGGACCGGAGCTCCACTGCAAAGAGTCACAGGAATTCACAGACTGATGCTCAAGATGTCCTATACACAGCTAGGCAAGAGCAGAAGACACTTGCACTGTAGTATCTATATTTATACAGAGATTAGTGCAATTTAGTTGAGGAGTCCTCTATTCATGGCAGCCAAGCCCCACCCACATAATGTACAGATTTTAATTGGCACAGTGATGGTGGGGAGAAAGAAAATCAGTGCTAGTGTAATGGAATACCCTCTGGGAAGTGATTACTGGTGGATCAATAAATCTGTTTTCATGTTGTGGTGGTGGAATTATTATTCTGCATTTTCTGCTGCTTAGTGAAATGATCATCTGGTAGTTGCCTCTGCTAACTGTGGCAAAGACGTAAGAGACAAAAAATTGAATGGCAGGGCCCAGAGGAGGAGGCAGCTTGAGATTAAATGCCAGGTTACACTTCAGATAACAACTTCGGACTGCTGCTTTAACACAAACACACTCTCTCTCTAACACTCTCTATATAATTTAACAACACCAATAAAAGATTTGTCTAGTCCTTTACAAATAATGTAAATATTCAATGGTAAAATAAATACTTTTTTTTTTATGGTATACAGTAGGATAAAAAACTCTTTTTAATGTTCGAGCAGTTCCTGTAGTATGACCAAGAAATGATCATCTCTTTCTTCCTTGCCTCTCTAGATGTCTCTACTGTACTTTAATTCCTGTCATTTTGGGTCATGGAAGACAGGCCACTGATCACATGGTGTTCAATTACTTCCCCGTGGTACCTGTCTCTAGATCTGGTGTCTGCATCAAGAAGAGAGATGTAATTAGTTGGACAGGTCTACTTCTTACATATAAATAAGAATGTACAGTTTACAATGGGCACAGTAACGGTGGTGAGAAATTCAATCAGTGCTTGTTTAAAGGGATCCTAACACCCATTGTACAGTGCTACGGAATTTGTTGGCACTATATAAATAATAACATAATAATAATAGTGCCAGGAAAACAAACCTGCAGGGCTGAAGGGGTTAAATTCCTTTAGCCACTTACCTTGATCCAGTGCCTATGTCCCTCGGCACTGGGTCAGACTCTGCCCACGCTCCACCGCTAATGCACATGCGCGGCATTAGACCTTATTTAATGCTTTCCTATAGGGAAAATCTTTTGCTAGAGGTCCGTGAGGACATCCAGCATCAGATAAGGGACCAAAAGTGAGTTTGGATTCCAGAAGCTCCCCCAGTAGATCTACCAGACAGCCACTGAGGGCTGCAATGTAAACATTCTCTGGAACTGCAATGTTTTACATTGCAGCACTAAGTGCAAATGGGTCACAGCACCCAGACTACTTCAATTAGCTGAAGTGGTCTGGGTGCCTACAGTGTCCCTTTAATGGAACCCACTCTGGGAAGTGATTACTGGTGGATCAAGGAATCAGTTTTCATGTTGTGGTGGTGGAATTATTATTCTGTATAATCCCTCATCAGTTTTTAAATACTAATTACTTGTGCACTTACTAGCAATGTCAGGAATGGACAGCTCACTTTACCCCTCTCTAGATCTTCCCAATTAATATCTTTGTAGAAGGGGTGCTGCCGGATGTTCCTCCCTGCCACACCGCGTGCATGAGTGTCCTTATCCAGGATCTAGTAAGAGAGAGATTGAGAAGATACCCTCAGTATAATACACTTACTTTGTGATCTCTCTGAACTGTAACATTTTGATGTACAATGTAACAATCTATAACACATACTAAAAGCAATCACCCCTGCTGAATGAAGACGTTTTAACCATATGACAAGATTCAGATGAGGCTGTGGTTGTGAAAAGTTTGTTGTAAATTGTTACATTAACACAAATCTCATTTATTTGACTGACCGGTAACTAATTCTTTATACATTTTTTTAAGTAAAGATTTCCTCTTGTGTAGACCAATAGGATCACAAAATGGTTTCTTTGCTTTTCCGTACGTTGTAGGTAGATATCTATTCCCATATCTTCTCCAGCAGCTTCTTTTTGGTTCCTTTACAACCTCTATCATTATATCCAATTAAAACATTAACCAGCCCATTCTCTATTACCTTGCAATGTATCTGCTCCTATAATAGCCTATTCTTTACCTTGTTCAGGAGGTCTGTAGGATCACTGCCCAGCCAGGTTGGGTAACGTGGGTCAGTGTTTAACAGTTCCTTTATATATTCCAATTTGCTGATCTTGGTATTGAATGGAGTCTTCCCAGTGAGCATGTGGTAGAGGATTACGCCAAATGACCACCAGTCTGCTGATTGGCCGTACTCTTTGCCGCTTAGTATCTGTCAAAACACATAAGATATGTATTTTTTTTGTAAATATGGTATAAAATGTACTCATCATCACTATATTTATTGTCAGTGATATTTCCAAAAACTCATACCAAACCTGTCACAGTCTATCTTGCAGATTTAAAAAAAAAAAAAATTTACGCCAGATTTAACGCTTTTATTTTGTTTCATTCCGTTAAACCATTTTGTTTTTCAGTGTAATTTACAAAACCGAGAAACTAATAAAACTAAACAAGTTTCAATATGTCAAATAAATTATAACAAAATACATAAACTATTTTTTTTAGTTATAAACATGTATATTGCATTCAGAAAGCACAACCAATCTTAGAATACATTTTGGAATATGGACATTGAACTTACACACTATTCTGTTCTGTAAGGACAGAAACAAAAACAAAAATTGGGAATGTATAAAAAGGAATTTTTGAGCTGCAGCTCTATAAATGGGAAGTACATCTGAAATTTTTGTGTAAAAAATTTAAATATATGTATAACGGTTGTGGCCTAAAATGTGTATGCCATAGTTATACTGAGATTATAAATAGATGATCATTCAATATATTATTAAAATAGGATTTGATTTGAAGAGAAAACCTTAGTAAATAGTGATAACGTTGTCATAGCATTTAATGTACTCCCATTGATATTTTATTTTAGTTTCTAACTGTTCTCTGATTATCTTGCAGATTTTAATATAATCCCATCATTTTATTCCAAAGCTAGTCTAATCACATTCCTCTTAGTCCACCCACTGTTACTCTGATACTGTCCTCATTCCCAGCTCATATTTCTCATTTCCCTACTGCTCATTAAACATATATTGCTCTTATACAACTCCCCTTAACTGCTTCCCTTACAGCTCACATAACCACACCCTCTAACTAACCTCTGGCGCCATATACTTGAGTGTGCCAGCTAGTCCTTTGATGGTTTTATCTGTAAAAACATTCTCTGCCGCAAGGCCAAAATCTGCTATTTTGACATAGCCCTTGGCATCAAAGAGAACATTGGCTGGCTTCAGATCCCTATATAATGAAGACAGATATACATGTGAAATAAAGGAGAGAGCAGAGATATAAATACATTATTTCTCATTAGAGTACGTTAGCGCTTTCTAAAAAAAAAAAAACGCTAATACTGACCGATGAAGGATCCCGCCGGAATGGAGATACTGGATCCCACAGACAAGGTTTGCTGAAATGAACCTGGAAAAAAGAATACAAAGATCATAAAGCAACCTGCCCAAAATATTAATGTTTAAAAAACATTTAACAGAGCAGAACATTTCAATTTATTGGTAAACTGTATTTCTATTTATAATGCACCTAACATGGTAATGTGACATGTCAGCACTATGCAGGTATTATACAAGTATCTATACATCATACTAAACACTCGGCTACCAACATAAACATAACATTTTCATTTTAAATCAAACAGGGCCTGTCCATGGGAAATTTGTATTAGTTCATTTATTTTTAAATAAATGTAATAATACAATTTTAATTTATTTACATTAAATAATAATAGTATTATTTCTTATTAATATTATTATTAAACCCATCATTTTTTAAATTAGAAAACATGATTCTTAAATTAGTTTTACTCAATAAGCACTTATATGGTGGAGGTAAGAGACTGTCTCTTGTATATTACCCACTTAACCTTTCTCAGTTCTCTGCCATAAAGCACAATCCACTCAATGATTCTTTGAGTCCCTTTCTGTTTGTTAGATGTACAAACCAATCTATAAAGATGTAATTTTTATTCAGAAGATCTATGGTAATAGAAATGAGTGTTTGAAGCAGCATGCAGTGTAGAAAGAGACACACACTGGAGTCAGGTTAGGGTTGCAGCAGGTCAGTTGACTCATAGCGGCTCCCGATCTGCCGTACGTCAATCCATACAGAACGCATCCCGGTGCTAGTCCTGGGGTTTTTACTGTAGCGGAGTGTAATGTTAAAATCCCCGATCTCCGCTGGTTCCACAGGTAAATCCACAGTCAGCGCTGAAAAGTAATGCAAGTCCCCAAATCCTCCCAATAACCGGACAAAACACAGTTTGGGAGTCAACTAACTGGCTTTATTCACAGCTGGCATATTTATACAGTTCCCCATGCAAGGGGTTTCCATACAGTAAATCCAGGGGATTTCTCCCATCATGCAATGTAACTTTCCCAACAGGCTGTGCTGCACGAGAAGGATACTCCCACTAAAATGGACGATTAAGTGGATTATCCCCTCGTGCAGCAGAACTGACAATCTGTATTAAAATACGGTTTTTACATTCTATTCTGCAGATTTAAATGACCGAACGTTCGGCAGATAGCTGGGACCTGAGCGCATCTTTTGGGAGAATACCGCTCAGCTCCCAGCTGAACTGACCGAACGCCGCATAAAATACACTTAGCCATCGAGTTCGGTTTAAAACTACCGAACACCAATGGGGAACACAATGTGATGAGAGCGGAACTCCCGAACGCTCTGGAAGTCAAGCGGTGTTCGTATCATTGAGTAGCCGTTTTTAGTACCAGGCACTCGACGACCGAACACCGCTGGAGAGACAAAGGATCCAAGATGGCCGACCGCCGCATGGTCGGTAGTCGAACGACGGCCACCTAGGAGAGCCTTTAATTACCGATTGCAACATTGTTGCAATCGGTTAACGAGCGCCACACGACTTCTAAGTGTGTGGTCTACCTGGGGAGCCCGTGTTCGGTTGGCGAACGGCCCGGATGGCCGCAATTCGTCAAACGAAGGGTTTGTATGCTGGTAGCTTAGGGCTGCCAGCATGCGAACGGTCCTATAAATTACACACACAATATAGAAGATACAGTCCTCCCTTACAGCCTATGGACAACCTCTACATATCACAGTCCAGAAGTGGCTAGGTTTGCCACAATGCTCCCCCAGAACCAAGCCTGCATACACAGTCTGATCCTAACGGATCGGCTTGGGGATGTCCGGGGAAGTACTCACAGATCATTTTTCAAGTTCAGTTTGTCTAGATAACCCGTCGGCGTTACCGTTTTGCTTCCCTGGGCGATAATGGATTGTAAAGTCAAAGGGCTGTAGCGCCAAACTCCAGCGCAACAGCCTGGCATTGTCCCCAGCCACACGGTTCAGCCATACCAACGGGTTGTGATCTGTGAGTAGGGAAAAGGGTTGTCCATACAAATAAGGTTGCAACTTTTGAGGGCCCACACCACGGCCAGGCATTCTTTTTCAATGGCGGCGTAGCTTACTTCCCGGGGTAACAACTTTCGGCTCAGGTAAGCTACGGGATGTTCTCCGCCATCTGCTCCTACTTGGCTTAGCACTGCTCCCAATCCAAACATTGAAGCGTCTGTGTGAACAAGAAATCGTTTAGTTGGATCAGGAGCGGCAAGTACAGGAGCATTAGTCAAAGCAGTTTTGAGTTGTTGGAATGCCTGCTCACACTCTGGGGCCCAGATCACCTGTCGGGGAAGGTTCTTGCGGGTCAAGTCAGTCAGGGGTTTGGCCAGGGCACTGTAATTGGGCACGAATTTTCTATAGTACCCTGCGGTACCTAGGAATTCTAACACTTGCGTTTTGGTCCTGGGGGTAGGCCACTTGGCCACAGCTTCAATTTTAGCCGGCTCGGGTTTCTGCTGCCCACACCCCATCCGGTGACCCAAATACTGCACCTCTGCCATCCCAATATGGCACTTGCTGGGTTTCAGGGTTAGTCCTGCCTCCCCGATACGATCTAGAATGGCCCCTATATGCTGTAAGTGTTCCTCCCAGGTCTGGCTAAATATGGCAATGTCGTCTAAGTACGCACATGCATAACTTTGGAAACCGTCCAGTAGCCGATCTACCATCCGCTGAAAGGTTGCCGGGGCGTTTTTCATCCCGAATGGCATGACCCGGAATTGGTACAGGCCAAACGGGGTGACAAAGGCCGACTTGGGGATGGCATCATCGGCTAGAGGAATTTGCCAGTATCCCTTACACAAATCGATGGTAGTGAGATACCGGCCACGGGCCATCTTATCTAGCAGCTCGTCTATCCGGGGCATCGGGTAGGCATCAGACACGGTCTTGTCATTTAGCCTCCGGTAGTCGACGCAGAATCGCGTCGTGCCGTCCTTCTTAGGTACCAGCACTACCGGCGATGCCCAGGGGCTATCGGAGGGCTCGATAACCCCTAGCTGCAACATTTCGTCCAGCTCAGTCTTCATATGTGCCCTCACTGATTCGGGGACACGATATGGAGCCTGCCGCATCGGTAGCTGTCCCTGGGTTTCAACTCGGTGGGTGGCCAGCGGAGTGTACCCAGGTAAATTGGAGAAGGTAGCCCCCTTAGCTACAATCAGCGCCTGTACCTGTGCAAGCTCTTGAGGGCTTAGCCGCTCCCCCAGTTGAACCCCCTTGGAGGGCTCTGTCTGTGTCTCTGGTTCTAAGAGGTCGGGTAGGGGCAGATTCTCTTGATCCTCCGAGGCAGAGGCGCATATCGCCGTCACATCCTCTATCCTCTCATGGTAGGGTTTGAGCATGTTCACGTGGAGCATGCGTCTTTTCCCTACCCCTGAGCAGGGGCCAATCACATAGGTGGTGTCACACTTCTGTTCCACCACCTGGTATGGGCCCTGCCAGATGGCCTGCAGCTTGTCGGTGCGGACTGGTTTTAAAATCAAAACCTTTTGTCCTACTTGAAAGCTGCAGTCTCTGGCCCCCCTATTGTACCAGCGGCGCTGCCGTTGTTGGGCTGCCTGGAGATTGGTGCGCACGGCCTGAGTTAGTGCCTCCAGTCGATCCCTAAACTCCAGCACGTAGGATACAATAGGGGTCCCATCGGGACTACTCTCCCCCTCCCAGTGCTCCCGAATTAAGTCTAGCGGGCCCCGTACCCTCCTCCCAAACAGCAGTTCAAACGGGGAAAACCCTGTGGACTCTTGGGGTACTTCTCTGTACGCGAACAGTAAATGGGGTAGGAACCTTTCCCAGTCTCCATGGGCCTCTCCAAATGTGCGGAGCATCTGTTTCAGCGTACCATTAAACCTTTCGCATAGGCCATTGGACTGAGGGTGGTACGCTGAATTTACTATTGGCTTAATGCCACAGAGTTTCCATAATTGCTGGGTGACCTCGGCGGTAAACTGGGTGCCCCTATCAGATATGATCTCTTGGGGAAACCCTACTCGGGAGAATACCTTCATTAGGGCCTCTGCCACTGTTTCGGCATGAATATTGGAGAGGGCTATAGCCTCGGGATACCGGGTGGCATAGTCTACTACCGTTAAGATGTATTTTTTCCCGGAGGGGCTAGGTGTTGGCAAGGGCCCCACTATATCTACGGCCACCCAACTAAAGGGTTCTTCTATGATGGGAAGGGGGCAGAGTTTGGCTTTATGTCGGTCATCCCGTTTGCCTACCCGCTGCCAGATGTCACAGGACGTGCAGTACTGTCTTACGTCCTTAGAAATCCCGGGCCAGAAGAAGGCGTGGGTCAACCTATATCGCGTACGGGTCATCCCTAGATGGCCAGACAGGGGAATATCGTGTGCAATCCTAAGCAATTCCTGCCTATACTTCTGAGGTACCACTAACTGTTTAGTCGTTACTGTGACTGACCCTCCAATTTCGCGTTCAGCAATGCGATACAGTAGCCCTTTCCACATGTATCGCTCCCCCTCTGACCCTGCCTGGTCAGTGTGTACCCGGTCCCTGTATATCTGTAGCGTGGGATCTGATTTTACCTCGGCCTCAAACTTAGTCGGGGTATCCCAGGATAAACGTGTCGGGTGGGGGTCTTGGTCTCTTACCTGAGCCTCAGAGTGTGTTGGTGGAGCCATGGTGCGAGCCTGTTGCCGGGTGGTTACTGGATGGGCTTCCTGGTAGGGAGCCTGTGGAACAAAAGCAGAGGTCATCAAGCCGAAATCATTCCCTAGAACAACATCTGCTGGTAAATTCTGCATTAGTCCCACTTCTACTGTCCCCTCTCCCGCACCCCAGTTCAAATGTACTTTCGCAGTGGGTAGTCGGTACACAGCTCCCCCGGCTACCCGGACTGCCACAGATCCGCCAGTATGCGTCCCCTCGGATACCAAATGGGGTGCTATCAGGGTTAAGGTAGCTCCCGAATCCCGCAGTCCTTGAACCTCTTTCCCCTCAAGGGTTACCAGCTGCCGGTGATGCTGCCGGTTATCGGTGGCTCGGACCGACATCACTTCATGCAATATACCCAGGGGTTCCTCCGCATGAACACTCCACAACTCCTGAGTGGTTGGTTCCCTCTGATAATGGTGGGCAGCAGCCCTGGGCACTGGGTTTGGGCGCCCCTGATTCCAGGTGGGCTTGCCACGGTTTTGGGTACATTCCCGGGCCATATGCCCCCATTGTTTGCAGGAGTGGCATTGGATGTTGGCCCGCCCATTATATCTGGAAGGTGGAGGTAAATTCCCTTGGGAAGGACGAAACGGGGCTGTGTGCGCTGGAGGTGGTATAGTGCTAGGTAGTCCTGTGGGTCGGGAGTAGCTTTTGGCTATAGGTCCCTGGTGTCTCCGTGTATCAAAGTGTTGGTCGGCCAATCTAGCTGCTTCAGTTAGGGTGAGGGGTTTCCTGTCCCGCACCCATTCTTGTGTCTCAGGAGATAGTCCATTAAAAAACTGCTCCAGCAACATCAGCTGGCGTAATTCCTCCATGGTGGTGGCTTGGCTGGCTTGTATCCACCCTTGGAAGGCTTGATCTAGCTTGTGCGCCCATTCAGCGTGCGAATCTCGCTCTGGTTTGCGCAAGTGTCTGAACTTGCGTCGGTATGACTCTGGAGTAATGGCATACCTCTCTAAGATGGCTCGCTTCACCTTCTCATAATCCTTGCTGTCCTCACTGGGCACAGCACGGTAGGCTTCGGCTGCCCGACCCGCTAGCTTGCTTGCTAGCAGTTGCACCCATACTGTCCGCTCTAACTCATGCACATCACACAGTCTCTCAAAGTTCTGCAAGTACCCATCAATCTCATCCTTTTCCTCGCAAAATGCTTTGAAGGCCTGGTACGGGATCTTGGGCTTTACCGGGTTGTAGAGGGACCCGGTGGTGGACTTTGTTCGAGCCAGTGTGTGCTGCGGGCTGTGTGCCATTACGTATTCCTGCACATTTGCCATCACCAGATTCATCATGGCATCCGATACAGGCTGCGGCAAAAATGCTAGCCTGGTCCTCATTTCTCTCTCGTAGAGAGTTTCTTCCATGACTGCTGGGGGTGTAGCGCTGCGGGCTTGGTCTCCCTCCATCAGCTCGGCAATCAGTACTGCCTTGGTTTTGCTGCTGGCTACTTTACCCCTGGCTTCCAGTAGTTCCTTTAACGTCTGTTTCTTTAGTTTAGAATAATCCGTCTCCATTCACTTCGGCAGTCGGTTCTTTCGTTGAATTCTGCTTGCCATTCCCTTTTCTCATTCGGCAGTTTGTAATTTGCACGAATTGCGCTTTTTCGGCTGTAAGGTCGGATCCCGTCGCTTGCCACCAATTGTAGCGGAGTGTAATGTTAAAATCCCCGATCTCCGCTGGTTCCACAGGTAAATCCACAGTCAGCGCTGAAAAGTAATGCAAGTCCCCAAATCCTCCCAATAACCGGACGAAACACAGTTTGGGAGTCAACTAACTGGCTTTATTCACAGCTGGCATATTTATACAGTTCCCCATGCAAGGGGTTTCCATACAGTAAATCCAGGGGATTTCTCCCATCATGCAATGTAACTTTCCCAACAGGCTGTGCTGCACGAGAAGGATACTCCCACTAAAATGGACGATTAAGTGGATTATCCCCTCGTGCAGCAGAACTGACAATCTGTATTAAAATACGGTTTTTACATTCTATTCTGCAGATTTAAATGACCGAACGTTCGGCAGATAGATGGGACCTGAGCGCATCTTTTGGGAGAATACCGCTCAGCTCCCAGCTGAACTGACCGAACGCCGCATAAAATACACTTAGCCATCGAGTTCGGTTTAAAACTACCGAACACCAATGGGGAACACAATGTGATGAGAGCGGAACTCCCGAACGCTCTGGAAGTCAAGCGGTGTTCGTATCATTGAGTAGCCGTTTTTAGTACCAGGCACTCGATGACCGAACACCGCTGGAGAGACAAAGGATCCAAGATGGCCGACCGCCGCATGGTCGGTAGTCGAACGACGGCCACCTAGGAGAGCCTTTAATTACCGATTGCAACATTGTTGCAATCGGTTAACGAGCGCCACATGACTTCTAAGTGTGTGGTCTACCTGGGGAGCCCGTGTTCGGTTGGCGAACGGCCCGGATGGCCGCAATTCGTCAAATGAAGGGTTTGTATGCTGGTAGCTTAGGGCTGCCAGCATGCGAACGGTCCTATAAATTACACACACAATATAGAAGATACAGTCCCCCCTTACAGCCTATGGACAACCTCTACATATCACAGTCCAGAAGTGGCTAGGTTTGCCACATTTACATTGCCCATTATCTGGCTGATATTAATGGGGAAATTTTGTTTAGTACATTAGTGTTAACCCAGCATGTATCCCTGATGGATCTTTATGGATATCAGTACTATAGAGAGTATATGTTAATACAGGGTTATATCCATCGCCTCTTACATTCCTGTATCATGTGTTAAACTCACTTCTTTTCCCTACCTGCTAGAGCTTTTATTGACTTACCTTGCTTCCTCCATGGACAGACATTTCTTCCCAGTCATGTAGGATTGGAGACTGCCCCCTGATATGTACTCCATGACCAGGGAGGCATACTTCTGTTTAATAAGAGAGACAACAAATATCCAGTTATTATATATACTGCAATAATATAAGGAGAAAACACGATCAGTCAAATAGAAATATATAGAAATAAGGAAACATTATGGACATGGGGTTTCATACCTGGGTCTTGAAGGAAGTAAGTCCATGACATAGAAATGGACTTCCTTTCGCCATTTGCAGTATTCGCTTCTCCTTCTGAATGGCCTTATCCTCAACTTTATCTTTCATTATTACTTTAATGGCAACAAACTGACCTGTGTCCTTGGTGGAAGCAAGCAGCACCTGAACATCACATAGACAGAGGAGAGAGAGACCCATATCAGTGACAATGCCGCAAAAGAAGGTCGGAATCTCAGCTTCTTTTGTTTTAAAACTTCCTTTAAATAGTGGACACATATTACAGATATCACTTTGTAACATTGCTTCAACACCAACTGAGGGATGTATTTACAGGGTTTGGGGACCTGCTATTAACCCTGTTTAAGAGCTTGGAAACATACCTGAGAATCCTATATAATGAATATACACTTACATAGCTCTGGAACCTACCTCAGAACCCTATATAAGGGAAATATATATGTATATATACATACAGAGCTCTGGAACCCTCAACCTATCTATGATTGCTATATAACCGATACATATATAGATCGAGAACACTCTGCTAGCAAAACTAAATTTACAAATGATTTATCTACAACAAATTCCAAAAGACTTTAATGATTAAATCTGTAGATAAATCATTTAAAACAAGGTATTTGTGATTATTTTTAAAGCTTAACCCAAAATACTAAATTGAGACCTATATATGGTATTCTGTTGTGTATAATGAAAGCTTAGAGAAAGACAGAAAGATTTAATAGAACTGTTACTATAAGAAGCCATGTAAAACATCACAGAATAGAAGAGTCCTGGGTATTTTATTTAGTCTCGATAAAATGTTCTAAATACTTTGTACGTGTCATTATATTTTCCACATTAGTGGATCATACATATTACAAAGATTAATAAATTAAATCCCAATTCATTGTTATTGGAATATGATAATAAGTTATAATTGTTCTCCGCTAGATCAATAGAGTATTAAATAAGATGTGTACATTGCTCATAGACTAACCTTTCCAAAGCTGCCCTGTCCCAGCACTTTATGGAATTGGAATGGTGGTGGCTTCTTTGGTTCAACCACAGGCTGTCTACTTCCTCCTTATAGATGTAACACATAATATTAGCCTCCAATTCATCATTACCCCAGAACCCCTTTACGAATCTTCCAATCCCACCCAGTTATATGAAACAATAATATGGTTTGTAAATAACACATCATGGGCAATTTTATTAAAAAGACATTACAGTTTGCAGTACATTCCCTATGAATATCATTGGATATTTCAAAACGGATGGATAAATATTCTTGATATACCAAAGGTCTTAAAATATTTATCTTTACTATTACTTTATAGATTAATACACCATCGCCTGAGCACTCATGGTAGCTGAAGTGCGGGAAATATTGATTAGAGACAGTTAATGGGTACAGAGTATTGTCAATCAAATGTAAAATCTTTTTAAACTCGTTTTTTTCATTGTACCTGGAACACATTCATCGTCCCCCATTGGCTTGTTTGTTTCCTTTATGCACTTTTCTTTTCCTATCTCCTCGTTAACTCTTTTCTCCTCTTCCATCTTTCCAGAGGAGATCTTTCCCTTTTTATACCTGTCTTGTTTCTCCTCATCATATTCCCTGCTTCTTTTCAGGGCTTGTTTTCTGGGTGGAGATGTCTGACCACTCTTTCCAGCAGACCTTCTCTCACTTTTCTGACCCAGTTTGGCAGATGAGGAGAGGGAATGTGGAATCTGTTGGCGCTTTATAAATAGCAGTAATAAATAAATAAATAATGATTTGAATTTGAATGATTTCAAATTCACAAATATATTTTTCAGTCAGCTAACTGATAATAGTAACAATGAATAGCTACTGTCCACTCTCAAGAGGTCCACTCTCTGAGTGTGAGTTTGACATTGATTATTTCATCAGATGATGTCAGAGTGTTTATGATGTCACTGCACTTGACCATATATGGAGATTGGAACTAGTCAGCAATAGAAAAACTAATATTATCTCATAATTATAACTGCAGGTAGACAAATGTATGGGTTATCTGAGTGCTGCAATGATTGCTAAACTATAACTCCTAGGATCCCCATCCAACAGTGAGCTGAGAGTCATAGAAGAAACCTTTTTGAATATTCCTGCTCTGTTGCGGTGGCAGGGAGATGTGACACTTATAGCAGGAATAGTTTTTAATAAATAAATAAACCAATCAATAAATAATAAATCCACTGTCCAGGTCCATACAGTCTCTGTTGTGAAAGTTACACACACACACCCGCACTCACGCTCATGCCTCCTGGCCACATAAACACACATATAAACAGATGTAGACACGTACAGACACTCATTCACTGACACCAACATCACACACATCAAGATTGAATCCAAAAATGACTGACATTTATTTTTAAATATTTTTTTACAAATAGAATTTTTCTTTCGGGGCTGGCTATTGATCAGTTTGGGTCTTTAATCACAGTGCATTTGAGCTACAATGTTACTGGGTGTTAAGAACCCTAAATTCTAAATGTCTTAGTATCTGATAGCCTTGGGGAACCGTGGATAACTGCCAAAAGTGGGAGATACCACAAATGCTGCACCTAGAGGGATATTCGATGTGCTGCAAACCTTGTTCTGCTAACAGCCCCCTTCTGTGCGCCCTGTATAAACCATCGATAGAAATTACTAACTACTCATCAACTTCTAATGAGTAGGTAATGGCTGATCATGAGAATAAAAACAGAAGGCAATGGGGATTTTAGCTTATAGTGATCTATGGCTTATAGTGATCATTTGGCTCAATAGTCCCATTGTTCAGTTGGAAAGCTGAAAGGGAAGATAGTGTCAATATATTATTTCTTGTTAGTAGGTTGATCAGGGTTGTAATCAGTTTAACCCTACCAGATACAATTTAGTGACCAATCTGTTCACAATGTTATTGATCCCCTTGTGGTTTTGAGTCCTAACTTTTGGATGTAGAAAGATATATTGAGGACAGGAGTGGCTTGTATTTATTGGGTTTCAACTAAATATTCTTGTGACCATCTCCTTTTCTTCTTCTATTGCTGTCTATATCTGGAAACATGCACTGGCTGTGAATGAGGACGATTCTTTGTTATATTTTCCTTTAAATAGACATGGTGAAACCTGCAAACATTTCTGTGGTGCACCACCTGGCACCCGGACTAGGTACCTCCGCCAATCACGCGTCCTAGTATCACCGAGTACTATTTTTTTTTTTAATTCTTTATTTTTACTCGACAGACAAAGCAAGTATACATTAACTGTTGGGCTTTCGCAGAAGCCAACTGAGATACAGTTCGTGAAAAAAAAATACTCAATTTGAACAATACAGACCGAACGGTATAATTCACGCCCATTCCTGGACCTTTTGTGGCTTGCCTCCTATCGAGGGTATTTTTATTTTACTGAAATATGGAGCAGGTTTGTCAATGACCCATGGAGTCCTTTTCGACCTTTATCTGTTCCTTCAAACCTTTCAATCATGTCTGGTAAAAAGTAAAAATAAAAAAGGCTGCCCCCCCCCCATGAAATCAGGGGGGTGGCTCTAATGAAAAAGAGCAGAAAGCTCAAGCTAAGAGAGGAATATTGAAAGAAACGAAAAATTAGTAACAGAAAGAGACGAGTAAGAAGAAGAAAATAGGCGGGGGGGGGCAGAGGGCCTCCCAAGGGTGATATCATATCCCTCAGTAGGGGGCTTCTGTTGTTGCTATTGTCGTATTGGATCCTTTCTCACTAACCAATTCCTGTCAGTCGCTATTTGAGCCCAATGCGCTGTTGTCCCATGGTTCCCACAGTTTCTGGAGCTTCTCCACCGTCCCTTTTATCCTTGCTGTCAGGTCGTCCATTATTCTACAGTCCCTTATTCTGGGTACAACCCCCGGAAATTCTGGGCCCTGTGGCGAACGCGCTCGGCGTGCACATAGAGTTATCTTATGTATTAATTTCTGCTCTCTCCTGGTCCATCCGTCCACTGACCTATTAAGCAAATATACCCAAGGGTCCAGAGCCAGGGGCCTATCGAAAGTCTGTTTCAGTAGATCCCCAACAGACTTCCAGAAGTCCTGTATTTTCAGGCACTCCCACCACATGTGTAAGTAAGTACCACGTGCACCGCAACCCCTCCAGCATACGTCAGTGTCTGTTTTCAAGAACAATCGTGGAAAACCATGTTACGCTGGTACACCACACCCATACAACTTTATCATATGCACAAAACAGACAAGGAGAAACGCGTTAAGTGTATTGTTTATAACTTTTTTATCACTATTTTATTATATATTGTATTTCTTTTATTATATTTTTTTAACATTAAAGTACTTTTTTAATTGGACCATACTTTTCTGCTGTCGGATTGTTTGAAGCTATATCCCTGGTGGGGATCATACCACCCAAGCGCTTTGGATTGAGCAAACCGGAACTTGCGCATTAGCATGTGAGTAGGCTTAAATTATTTATTTCTGCTTACACTCCTTTTTTTACGGTGTACACTATTGTGGTTCTGTTTGTTTATCTCCACATATACACGGCGGGAAGAATTTGCTTTTACACCTGTATCCTTGAGTGGGGATCACACCACTTCAAGTGCTATCAGAGGAGCCAGGTTTTATGGCTCCATTACACGTGAGTGCACATTTTATAGTTTTTACCTACCCTTGCTTCATAGCCCTATATACTTCACCATATACGATTTTTTTTTTTTTTATGAGGATACGCCCTACCACATCTATAACTTGAAGAATTGCCTCTGCACTTGATCCATAGGCGGGGATTATTCCGCCCAGGCGCATACACAGGAGCTGTATTGAAGCTCCAGGAAAGTGTGAGTGCATAGCTTTTATTTTATTTATCACCACTACAGTTTTAAATACTACACTATTATTCCTTCTCTGGTACTCTTCACATATACCTTGTCAAGGATTACTGAAGCGCTGCACCCACCCTCCTGTTTTTATCAAATTTTCTGATCGGAAAAGAGAGACTCTGTATTGGTGTTCCAGCTGCTTTTGGACTATTATCACTTTGCTTCCGCGCTGAATTTATTTTTGTGTTATTGTGTAAACTCAAATAATGTTTTCATGTTGGCTAATGCAATCGTTTAAGACTAACTAACTAATCCAATGACACAATATTTGAGAATAATTGAGAACAGGTGATCATCTCTTCTCTTTTTCTGGTGGGCCCCTGTCTGGACTGGTAACTCTGGCTCTGTCTGTGGGGGCTTCCTCACTACCTGGAGGAATCATTGTGGTCTGCACCTTCGTTGGGTGGAGATCACTTTAAAAGCGTCATCACAGGCCCATGCTTTTCAATGACTCAGAGTGTCGCATCCAGTACTCTGAATCATAGACTGAGCACCAGGACAGTGAATAAGCTGTTAAAGTTATCTGCAAGCAATAGAGGATTCTGCTATGTCTCCAGTGCAAAGACCCTCTTCACTATGGTGTGTGTAAAAATCTCTGGGGAACTTGTTCAATTAAACAGCTTCACAGGATTGATTTAGGGGAAGTGAGTTGGAAAACACTAAAACTTTGATTCACGGGAACACCAGGGGTCGATTTACCTGAGTCCGTCTGGCACGATTGTCCTCCTCTTGGAAAACTTGAAGATCACGGATTAAGCTAGCTCAGTGGTGCTGGAAGGTGCTCATTGACCGAACACACTCAGCAGACACTCTCAGCCAATTTGCTGTATCTGCACTCCAAGATCTAGCTCGGGAGAGCTAATGGAAGCTTTGTGCTGGGATGTTTGGCTTTATTGGATGCTGTGACCAGTCCCAGGTAAGTTAACAAACTGTTTGCTACTCCAGGCACCATAACCACAACAGCATACTCTAGTGGTAATGATCCGTGGAGTGTTCCATTATTCCTATATTAGGAACGTAGGCAGATTTGGTTTGAATAAACATCCAGGTTGGCAAGCAATAACCTCCTATGATATGTTGGTTGACATTTGCTCCCCTCTGTGTTGAATATAATTACAATCTTTTCGTTTTGGGCTATGCCAGAGGACTTTACTTGAAATGAACCTAACTCTTAAGATTATGTATTTTTGAGATGTTTTATCTCATTAAACTTAAATTACAAGAGACAATACAATGATACACACATTACAATTTCCTATTTATAACTTATATAGTTATCTGGAACCATTCTACCCTAGCAAAGCTGTGCCAGGTGATTATGTTTTTCACTGCCTGAAAACAACAAATAAGGTCAGGATTTTGACTGGCAGCAGATCGTGTTTATTGTAATATAGACAATCTTTTTCTTGGCAGTGCAGATACTGTTATGTTTTGACCACAAGACAGTCACTTTGTTTGCAAGCATGCATGATTGCTTAACTCCTCCACACATACAACACAGTAGAGTATATTGGTCTTCTGCAGAGGCATTCAATGGGTTAACCCAACATGTCCCTTGTCTGGACACAGAGTGCATATAAATAGCACAGGAATGCATGCAGATCAATCTGATGTCCAGTCTGCTGAACAGTACTTATTGATGCAGATCATTTCAAGGGAGAATTCTTGCTTCAGCTCATTATTTACTCTTGTTGGCAGTATTTAACCAAGTTAAGCCAGGTATGTATGTAGTGCCAGGTATGTATGTAGTGTCAGGTTTATTTATTTATTTATTTTTTTTATTGAGGACTCCAGTATCTCTCTGTAAGGTGGGTGATTAAGAGCTACTGCGTTATTGCCTCTGGCTACGGGCAAACTGTCTCTTGGCCAACATTGTTAGTTCAAGGGAAATAAAAATTATTTGCAATGGAATTCTGCTGTGTGTCCAGTGCTTAGACCCTGGTGACTATGGTGTGTGAAAACATCTGGGTAACCTATTCAATTAAACATCCTCAAAGGATTGATTGGGGGAAGTGAGTTGTAATATTTAGGCTTAATTAACCAATATGTTAATGTAGTGAAGTTGGAGAAATATTTCATATCAGCTATTTTTAACTAAATTTTGCAATCGGTTTTTAATTCAGGGCAATTTGCTGTTTAGTAAATATTGAATTAAGATGGAAAGAAGATGTGGTTTATCCAAATGTTTTTTATTCTGAACATATGATTTGGACGAACCAAATTTTAGCCATGTGCATGTGAAAATTTTTCGGTTTGGTTCGGCATTCCTAAATTTGGGACTTAGGCAATTCGGCACTTCGGCAATTCGACACTTCGGTAATTTCGGAACTTCGGGACCTCGGCAATTCGGCACTTGGGAACTTCAGCAACTTCGGCAATTTGGAATTTCGGAACTTCTCTTGCAGTCGCTTGGTAGATAACTCCCTAATTCCCACGGTATTAGTGAGTTATCTACCAAAAGACTGAAAGACCTAAACTTTCAGCCAAATTTACTAATACTAAGTGAAAATTACTTAGTATTAGTAAATTGTGCCCCTACTCGCTATACCGCGAGTAGGGGCATATCTATTAAACAGTGAGCAGCCAGTGGCTGCTCACTGTTTAAAAAAAAAAAAAACCTGGGCGGCGGGTGGGGGCCCTAAAGTAAAATAATGGGGGGGGGAGACCTATTGCCCCCCCTGACCCCCACCGCTGAGCGGTGGGTGGGGGCCCTAAATTAGAATGAGGGTGGGGACCTATTGCCCCCCCCCGCCCCCACCAATCAGAGTGTTATGAGTCAAATTACACAGCGTGGGAAAATTCCAAAGAACTTTCCCACGCTGTGTAAAATGACACAGAGCACTCTGATTGGTGGATTTCAAACCAACCAATCATAGTGCTGTGACAGGTAAATGTAGAGACTTACCTGCCAGTCTCTTCATTTACCTGTCAGAGCACTCTGATTGGATGGCTTAAACCCACCAATCAGAATGCTCTGAGACTATTTTTTTTGCGCGCGTTTTTTTTTTTTTTTTTAAATTGCGTCGGTTATTATGGCTTTTTATTTGGCCTTTTTTGGGGCTGAAAAAAGAAGATTTTAGAAGAAAGAAAACAACAAATGGTAATTTTTTTTTATCAGATACATAGTTAAATGGTCCCCCTCATTATTTTTAGGGTGAGGGGGTAGGTAGGGGTTAATTTTTTGGGGGAGGGGGTGACTAGGGGTTTGGGACCCCTAGTCA
Source organism: Pelobates fuscus (assembly GCF_036172605.1). Classification (NCBI taxonomy): domain Eukaryota; kingdom Metazoa; phylum Chordata; class Amphibia; order Anura; family Pelobatidae; genus Pelobates; species Pelobates fuscus. The sequence goes on from NC_086324.1 coordinate 126,084,015, forward strand.
CCCGGGGGAGGGGGGGTTATTTTTTTTATTTAGGGCCCCACCCACCGCTCAGGGGTGGGGTCCGGGGGGAGGACATTAGGTCCCCACTCTAATTAGTATTTTAGGGCCCCCACCCACCGCTAAGGGGTGGGGGCCAGGGGGAGGACATTAGGTCCCCCCTAATTAGTATTTTAGGGCCCCCACCCACCACTCAGGGGTGGGGGCCAGGGGGAGGACATCAGGTCCTCCCCCCTCATTCTAATTAAGGGCCCTCACCCACTGCCCAGGGCTGGGGGCCAGGGGGAGGACATTTGGTCCCCCCTAATTAGTATTTTATGGCCCCCACCCACCGCTCAGGGGTGGGGGCTAGGTGGGAGGACATTAGGTCCCCCCTCTAATTAGTATTTTAGGGCCCCCACCCACCGCTAAGGGGTGGGGGCCAGGGGGAGGACATTAGGTCACCCCCTAATTAGTATTTTAGGGCCCCCACCCACCACTCAGGGGTGGGGGCCAGGGGGGAGGACATCAGGTCCTCCCCCCTCATTCTAATTAAGGGCCCTCACCCACCGCCCAGGGCTGGGGGCCAGGGGGAGGACATTTGGTCCCCCCTAATTAGTATTTTATGGCCCCCACCCACCGCTCAGGGGTGGGGGCTAGGTGGGAGGACATTAGGTCCCCCCCTAATTAGTAATTATGGCCCCCACCCACCGCTCAGGGGTGGGGGCCAGGGGGAGGACATTAGGTCCCCCCCTAATTAGTATTTAGGGCCCCCACCCACCGCTCAGGGGTGGGGGCCAGGGGGGGAGGGCATTAGGTCCCCTCCTAATTAGTATTTAGGGCCCCCACCCACCGCTCAGGGGTGGGGGCCAGGGTGGAGGACATTTGGTCCCCCCTTATTCTGATTAATGGACCCCACCCGCCGCTCAGGGGTGGGGGCTTGGGGGGAGGACAATAGGTCCCACTGGTTCCATTTTGTACAGATAGTACATTACAAGGACGAAACCAGTAGCAATTCACTCTTCATTAATTTTATTCAAAATGCCTTAAATTGTATTTCTGAAAAATTAACAAATACCCCAAAATTCAGACTCATCTGCATTCATCCAAAACAAATGCACAAGTCTTATAAATAAACCCTTGATCATGTAATCTTTTTTTCTAGTTGCAGGTTTCATTTAATACTTTTACACAATTAACTGACCGACTAAATAAAATTGTTTCTTCACAGTAATCCTGTGTTTTGATATTTAATGAAAACATAATCTAATCGTGGGAGAGACGTATTGGATAACCACGCGTGGCACCCTTTGGCTAATCATTTTTTAAATATAAGGCATAGATATTAAGGTACACTATAGTCGCCAGAACAACTACAGCTTATTGTATTTGTTCTGGTAAGTTGAATCATTCCCTTCAGGCTTTTGCCATGAACACTGTCATTTCAGAGAAAATGCAGTGTTTACATTACAGCCTAGTAATAACTCCACTGGACACTCCTCAGATGGCTACTAGAGTTGCTTCCTGGGGCTATGCAGCAATGCCATTCAGTGTCTCCACCCTCTGCATGGCAGCAGCTACAGACTTGAATAAAAGATTTTACTATATTTAGGGAGGCAGGGGGAACCAAGCGGGCTAGACAGTGGTTTAAACACTATAGGGTCAGGAATCCATATTTGTGTTCCTGACCCTATAGTGTTCCTTTAAGTAGAACTCCTTTGCCTTTTTTGGTGCATGCACACATTATGTCAGTTTGTATAAATGACTACATACACACCCTTGTACAGAACAATAGTTGTGAATGAATAAGTTCAATACCGCACTCAATTACAAGAATTTGTAAAAAAAAAAAGAGTTGAGTCGTACGATGAAGTTTGTAAAATTAATGAATTCATAAGGATATCATCTTACTTATCCATGAATTTATGTATAGAATTTGTATAATAAATGAATTTTTCTCTTTTGCATATATATCAATTGACTCTCAACGCTTTTTTTTTTTTACAAATTCTTGTAATTGAGTGCGGTATTGAACTTATTGATTTTTTTATTATTATTTTGAGGCTGTTATGGGGAACACCTCCAATACCAGCACCATTTAGTAGAAGAGTGCCAACACATTCTAAGGTTTTTTGGAATAGTTGTGAATGTTTTGGAAGTCAAACTGCTGGGGTTATTCACACAAGTGAATTGTTGGGATTGTAACTTTTAGCTATAATGACAAAGACTTCTTGGTAGGTCGAAACATTGCTGTCTGTTTTGTTACAATAAATCTGCCTGCGGCTTTCCCACTTTGAGTGCCTGGAAATCTTTTTTTCCTACATTTGAAAAAGACTTTCAGAGTTAACCACTAAAGTGAAAATTATCAGGAATTCAAAGTGAATTTAAAAATTTAGGCCAAAACAGACGATTTAGAAAAAATCCTCAATATAATTCAGTGTTCAGTTTGGCTATTTTTGACTTACATTTGAAATCCACTTCTTTCAGCAATTTGCACATTAGTGAATAACCCTGTTTGAGTTTATTTGAATTCCCAACAATAAACACTATATTGAATATTTGTGATACGTGTATAGCACAATTGGCATATCACAATCCCATGGATGACCAGCCAGAGTTAGCTATCACTTCTTTTAAGTTTAATCTCTAAAATATGTTTTTTAAAACTATTGTAGAAACAAATTGTATAAAGACTGAAAAATATGTGCTTTCTTTACAAAAGTTAGATTTCCATAACTGTAAACAAGTTTGCATCTAAACAAAAAGCAAATCTAAACAGTGTGAGTTTATGTAATTATTGTTAAATGTTCTGGATACATTCAGTATACATTTAAATATTTACTGCGGATATGTTTATATTATTTTAATATCTTTATTGAAGAAAGGATGATATCAGGTATAACAATAGATCGTAATGTTGTGATGATTTGGCAAAAAAAAAAAAAAACAGAAAAGTTACATTAAATAGTGATTTAGAATATGACAAATATATAATGGGAACTATTTAACGGTTATTTTTCTCGTTAAAAAAAACAATGTTTGCAATTTGTTTCATTTGTCCAAATACTGATTTAAACCTATCAGTGTCATTTGTCTAAATTGTAGAATTAGTATGACCAGGATGAATGAGGGAAACAATGGATTTAAAATTTGGTACAGGATTTGGGAAATTTAAAAGTGTGTATTGTTCATAATATATTTAGTCACTTTGTATTTAGTAGAAGCTGTAAATTCAAGGCTTTGTTTCTTGGCACAGTCTGATCTCTAGCTGGTTATGCTAAACAGAAATACAATAGCTTCTCTTTCTTTAATATTTCAAAGATCATCCACTGTCTCCCTGTACGGATATAGGAAAAGCAAACATTTCAGAGATAAAATAATACACATTTATACTGTACATATAACACATATATCTACAAAACAACAAACGTTGACTCCATTCCCCAGAAACCCCACATCCAGTCGTTTCATACTCTGCCCACTTAACCTCATTTAATTCAGTTTGCATTAAATTATCATATGTTATTTTTAATGAAATGAAAGAAATGGCTAAACCAAATAATGAAATCAAATAAAGTGAAGACAGAAATAAAACTGAAGTTTTAAAAAAAAAAAAATAGATCTTAAAAACTTCTGTTACATAAAAAAATATAATAATAATAGAATTATTAATAATAATTTCTGTCTACATACCTCTCAGTTACTGTCTTGGATGGACTTCTGCATCTGATTTTATTGGAGTGGGTTTTCTGATTTCCAGCAGGAGGTAAAGGGTGTGATGCGGACTCACTCATTTATCTAATTTTTTTTTTTAATCTATTGGCAGTGGTAAAAGTTTTTTTTTCTTTGATTTTTCCAAAATATAAATGTAAATAAAAAATAGAAGAAAAGCTATATCTATGTTGTGGAGTGCATGACTCTATGCTTTATGATAGATAAGAGAAATGTGATCTAATGTGAATGCCCAGTGGGAATATACGCTCTTCCTCCCTCCCCCCTTTTTATTCTATCTCTCTTCCCCCCTGGTAAAGTGGTGACTGCCCTCTTATTAAGATTAGCTTTGTAGTCATGCAACATATAACCTAAGTTCAGAAACCAATGTTTGTTTGGAAAAAAAAATATTTCTAATTCTACCAGTTCAGCAACTTCCTGTCCCACTAGTTGATGGCTGTATGGAGATATTGTTAAAAGCAACTGAACATATCAAGGTCTTGGGATGATTGTGAAAAAAACAAAACCTCTCCTGAATAGAGACAGATAAGCTTAATATGCTCCCAGAAGGGATTTCTGATGTCACCCACTCACTTTCTACTGGGACATCTGGTGTTGAATACCCCAGAAGAGAAGCATGTACATTACCTTCAGTCTATAACTCTTATTGATTCACTGTATCAGGAGTGCAGGGTTACATTATCTAAAGTTATCACATTCAAGAATGATATACTTGAAGCAAACCAAACAGCATATTTACTCTCAGCAACAACTTGCCTATAAAATTAGTTCAATGTATTGCAAGTTCAATTTGAATGCTATCAAGCCTTTTAAGTGTAAGCAAATGTATGCTTGCTGTGTGTATCACCTGCACTATACAATAACTTTATTTATTTTATGTATGTTCCTGGTATACTTCTTTTATTTATACTTATGTGTCTTTACTATAAACTTACTATTAGTAGCTTTTTTATTTTTTATTTAAGAACCAAAGCAGGCTTTTTGTGTAAAAAGTTTTGGAGGGAGTAGTGGACCCCTTGGATCAAGTTTTGAGCTTCAAGGACTAAATGAATATCTGTATCACTGGCACATATGTTTTTTTATATTCACTGTTCATTGTTTGATTATAGTAAATTAAATAGTCACTCTTGGGAGTAAACATCATTACCACAGAACAGATTAACCCAGTGATCAACCTGCCATCCAGGTTGCATAGAATCTCATCAAGTACAAGTTAAAATTCTGTATTATAAGGGTATAACAATGGTTACCAATGATAGCTTGTCAGAATGCTCCAAAACAACGGGACAAAAGAATATGGAAGATTACATCCATAAAATATTGGCTCCATAACTTCTAAAGTTGGAGTTGTTATAATGACTGGGATGTCTCTTAAAAACATAAAATAATAAATATTAATTTGTTATAGTGTTTTGATTATTTACTTTATCTTTTAATTTTTTTAAATAGTCATATTTATATTAGTTATATAGTTTATGTTGATTTCGTTTCCATGATGTTTCTGCTATTTAGGTTGTTTTTTTTCTTCAAAATGTAACTTATTATATTTTTATTTTGGTTAATTTATTTTGATTTATTTCCCATGAGTATATTTATGTTAGTTATGTCTTGTGCCAGTAAGCTCTGCCACTTCCACAACAGTTTAAGCCTGATGCTTGAAGCAGGAGGCCTCAGACTGGATGCCACTGTTGGGAGGACCACAGTAATTGTTTCAGCCTATCTACAGCAACCAGTCCAAGGTTTCTTATTTCAAGCCTCACACTCATTGTGATGTATAGGAGGTAGAGCTGAAAGCAACCGGACAGGTGATTTTGGGGCTATCCAGTTCGATAAAAGTTTAACCTCAGTTTAACATGGTCCAGAGTATTCCTTTAATTTCTGTGATTGTAGGTTGTTGTTTTTTATACTTGTTCTTTTGATTTTATTTTCATGAATATTTATTTTTATATATAAAATATATTTTGATATAACTTATTTAGTTTCTTTGTATGTAATATTCATTATTATTTTAATATAATATTATTTTGATTTAATTAACATCAATATTATTTTGAAGTTGGTTATTTAGTTTATATTACTTTAATATACATGATTATTTTCATGATCGTTATTAGATTAGTGCAAAAATTCCTTTCAGCTGCATTGAATGAATCAAATGACTGTTAATAGATGGAAAAATCAATTGAATTATTAGGCATTCTCTCATTCAAATTGTTCATCCATATGTTAAGAAGTATTTGATGCACTCAATGTAACTGAAAGTGATTACTCATATATAATGCACTAGTCTACATAGTTTATTTTGATTTCTTTCCTGCTATGTTTTTTGTTAGTTATGTTAGTTTTTGTTAGTTATGTGGCATATTATAATTTTATTAATTTCTATGATTATATTTTTATATTAGTTATGTAGACTATTTTGATTTAGTGTTAGTGATTTCTTTTTATTACTTGCATAGCTTATTTTGATGGACATTCCATGATTATTTTATTTATTTGTTACTGAGATTCTTATGATTTATTTTCCATGGTTATATTACATATTGGTTATTTCGATTATTATGATTCTTTTTCCATGATTCTTTTTATTATCATTTAGTTTTGTTGAATTTAAGCACCATGATTATATTTTAAAATTAGTCATAAACAAAATTATAATTTCATTTCCATGATGCTTTTTGTATTAGTTACATAGATTAACTTAGTTTAATTTCCACTATTATGTTTCTAGAGGTGATACCACAGAAAATACTATAAAACACAATATCATTTAATGATCATTTATTTTCAGTAGGTGGTTTGCCAATTGTATTTAATTCCATTGATTATTTTATATTAGTTTATTTAGATTTATTTTCTCCCATGATGCTTTTTGTCTAAGTTATATACATTAATTTAATTTAATTTCCATGATTATGTTTCTAGGGGCGATACCGCAGAAAATATTGGTAAAGAAAATATAATTTACTGATTATTTATTTCTGGTATGTGGTTCGCCAATTGTATTTGATTCAATTGGTTAGTTTATATTAGTTTATTTACATTTACTATCCAAGATTATTTTATTTAATTGCCACTTAGATTATTATGATTTATTTTCCATGATTTTATTATATATTAGTTATTTACATTATTATATTTTTTTTCCTTGATTATTTTTAGAATAATTTTGGTTAGTTAAGTTTAGTTACTATGAGAATATTTTTAATTTAGTTATTTATAGGATTATAATTTAATTACCATGGTGCTTTTTGTATACGTTATGTACATTAATTTAATTTATTTCCATGATTATGTTTTTAGGGGCGATACCACAGAAAATAATGGTATAGAAAATATCATTTACTGATTATTTATTTCCAGTAGGTGGTTCACCATTTGTATTTTATTCGATTGATTATTTTATCTTAGTTTATTTATATTTATTATCCATGATTATTTTATCTGTTACTTAGATTATAATGATTTGTTTTCCATTATTTTATTATATATTAGTTATTTACACTATTATAACATTTTAACTTGATTATTTTTAGAATAATTTTGGTTAGTTAAGTTTAATTACCATGAGAAAAAAAATAATTTATGTATTTACACGATTATAATTTCATTCCCATGATGCTTTTTGAATACGTTATATACATTAATTTAATTTATTTCCATGATTATGTTTCTAGGGGCGATACCACAGAAAATAATGGTATAGAAAATATAATTTACTGATTATTTATTTCCGGTAGGTGGTTCACCATTTGTATTTTATTCTACTGATTATTTTATCTTAGTTTATTCACATTTATTATCCATGATTATTTTATTTGTTACTTAGAGTATAATGATTTGTTTTCAATGATTTTATTATATATTAGTTATTTACATTATTATGTTTTTTTCCCATGATTATTTTTAGAATAATTTTGGTTAGTTAAGTTTAATTACCATGAGAATATGTTTAATTTAGTTATTTACACAATAATAATTTCACTCCCATGATGCTTTTTGTCTAAGTTATATACATTAATTTAATTTCCATGATTATGTTTCTAGGGGCGATACCGCAGAAAATATTGGTAAAGAAAATATAATTTACCGATTATTTATTTCTGGTATGTAGTTCGCCAATTGTATTTCATGCAATTGGTTAGTTTATATTAGTTTATTTATATTTACTATCCATGATTATTTTATTAAATTTTTACTTAGATTATAATGATTTGTTTTTCACGATTTTATTATATATTAGTTATTTACATTATTATGTTTTTTCCTCTTGATTATTTTTAGAATAATTTTGGTTAGTTAAGTTTAATAACCATGAGAATATTTTTTAATTTACTTATTTACAGGATTATAATTTCATTCCCATGATGCTTTTTGTATACGTTATATACATTAATTTAATTTATTTCCATGATTATGTTTCTAGGGGCGATACCACAGAAAATAATGGTATAGAAAATATCATTTAGTGATTATTTATTTCCAGTAGGTGGTTCACCATTTGTATTTGATTTGATTGATTATTTTATCTTAGTTGATTCACATTTATTATCCATGATTATTTTATTTGTTACTTAGAGTATAATGATTTGTTTTCCATGATTTTATTATATATTAGTTATTTACATTAATATGTTTTTTTTCCCATGATTATTTTTAGAATAATTTTGGTTAGTTAAGTTTAATTAACATGAGAATATTTTTAATTTAGTTATTTACACGATTATAATTTCACTCCCATGATGCTTTTTGTCTAAGTTATATACATTCATTTAATTTAATTTCCATGATTATGTTTCTAGGGGCGATACCACAGAAAATATTGGTAAAGAAAATATAATTTACTGATTATTTATTTCCGGTAGGTGGTTCACCATTTGTATTTTATTCTACTGATTATTTTATCTTAGTTTATTTACATTTATTATCCATGTTTATTTTATTTGTTACTTAGAGTATAATGATTTGTTTTCCATGATTTTATTATATATTAGTTATTTACATTAATATGTTTTTTTTCCTATGATTATTTTTAGAATAATTTTGGTTAGTTAAGTTTAATTAACATGAGAATATGTTTAATTTAGTTATTTACACGATTAGAATTTCACTCCCATGATGCTTTTTGTCTAAGTTATATACATTAATTTAATTTAATTTCCATGATTATGTTTCTAGGGGCGATACCGCAGAAAATATTGGTAAAGAAAATATAATTTACTGATTATTTATTTCTGGTATGTGGTTCGCCAATTGTATTTGATTCAATTGGTTAGTTTATATTAGTTTATTTACATTTACTATCCATGATTATTTTATTTAATTTTTACTTAGATTATAATGATTTGTTTTCAATGATTTTATTATATATTAGTTATTTACATTATTATGTTTTTTTCCTCTTGATTATTTTTAGAATAATTTTGGTTAGTTAAGTTTAATTAACATGAGAATCTGCCTTGAACACTGCAGCGCCACTCCAAACAAGCACCTCAAGGAGGACCCGCCCCCAACCATATCATACTAAATCAACACGCTACCTGCAAAGATGCTCCCGTTGTGCTGAACGCTCCTGGAGGAAGTCTCGTACCCAATCAGACTTTCTCCATTATAGATTCATATTGTGTTCATACAGTGCAGCCCTTGCCCTTGCCAAACAGTCCTATTTTTCCTCTCTCATTAGTTCATGTTCCCGCAACCCCAGGCGTCTCTTTGACACCTTTAATTCTCTTCTTCGCCCTGCTGTGTCCACACCCAAAACTAACCTTACTTCTAATAACTTTGCATGTTACTTCACTGACAAGATTGAACAGCTAAGGAAATAATTCTCCCCTCCTTGCCTTTCTATTTCTCAATCACATATAGATCATGCCATTCCTACCCTTCAGACAGTCTCCCCAGCTACTGACCAAGAGGTGGCTGCTCTTCTTTGCTCTTCTCGCCCCACCACTTGCCCGCTCGATCCTGTCCCATCTCACCTTATCAGATCTCTCTCCACTTGTCTCGTGCCTTCTCTAACACACATCTTAAACTGCTCGCTCTCTTCTGGCATCGTCCCTGCTGACCTTAAACATGCCACTGTAGTACCTATACTAAAAAACCATCCCTCGACCCATCCACCCTCTCTAACTACCGTCCCATATCCCTGCTCCCTTTTTCCTCAAAGCTTCTGGAAAGACTTGTCTTTACCCGTGTGTCTCATTTCCCCAATTCCAACTCTCTCCTTGACCCCCTTCAATCTGGCTTCCGCCCTCTCAGACTGCCCTTATCAAAGTCACTAACGACCTAATCGCAGCTAAATCCAAAGGCCACTACTCCATACTAATTCTTCTTGACCTCTCAGCGGCCTTTGACACCGTTGATCATGCTCTCCTTCTTCAAACTCTTCAATCGCTTGGTCTCTGTGACTCTGTCCTCTCGTGGTTTTCCTCTTATCTCTCCCAACGCTCATTCAGTGTCTCCTTTTCTAATGATACCTCCTCTACTCGCCCTGTCTTGGTTGGAGTCCCCCAAGGCTCCGTCCTTGGTCCCCTTCTATTTTCTCTTTATACTGCCTCTCTTGGCAAACTTATTACCTCTTTTGGATTCCACTACCACCTGTACGCTGATGACACCCAGCTATATCTCTCCTCCCCGGACCTCTCCCCTGCCCTCCTGCAACGTGTCACTGCTTGCCTTTCTTCCATCTCTGACTGGATGTCCTCCCGCTTTCTGAAACTCAATCTCTCAAAAACTGAGCTCCTTGTCTTTCCTCCTCCTAATACTGATCCTCCTCTTTCGCTCTCCCTTCAAGTTTGTGGTACCAACATCAGTCCATCCTTGCAAGCGCGCTGTCTTGGCGTCATACTTGACTCTGGTCTCACCTTTGAGCCTCACATCCAGCATGTTGCCAAATCCTGTAGATTCCATCTTAAAAACATAGCCCGCATCCGCCCCTTTCTTGCACCAGATACTACCAAGGAGCTTGTCCATGCTCTAGTAATTTCCCGCATGGATTACTGTAACCCTCTCCTGATTGGTCTTCCCAAAAGCCGTACTGCACCCCTACAGTCCGTAATGAACGCTGCTGCTAGACTGATTTTTCTCTCTAGTCGTTTCTCTCACACCTCACCCCTCTGCCAGTCCTTACATTGGCTTCCTGTATGCTATAGGAGTCAATTCAAGGTACTAACTCACACCTATAAAGCTCTGAACAACTCTAGCCCCTCTTATATCTCCTCACAGATCCATAGGTATGTCCCTTCTCGGTCTCTCCGCTCTGCCCGTGACCACCTCCTGTCCGTTGTCCGCACTCTTACGGCCAACTCGCACTTGCAGGACTTCTCGCGGGCGGCTCCCTTCCTATGGAATAGCCTGCCTACCGCCATCAGACTCTCCCCTAGTCTTGCATCTTTTAAGAAGTGCCTTAAAACCCATCTCTTTAGGAAAGCTTATGGCCTCCAAGACTAACCAATACCTCACATACCTGGCTCTTGCGCTCTCCTAAAGGGCAGCCCACCTTATTTGATTGCAAATTCCTGTCCTAATGTGTTTTACACCCCACCTCCTATAGAATGTAAGTTTGATTGAGCAGGGTCCTCTTCAACCTATTGTTCCTGTAAGTTTATTTGTAATTGTCCTATTTATAGTTAAATCCCCTCTCATAATATTGTAAAGCGCTACGGAATCTGTTGGCGCTATATAAATGGCAAGAATAATAATAATATGTTTCATTTAGTTATTTACACGATTATAATTTCACTCCCATGATGATTTTTGTCTAAGTTATATACATTAATTTAATTTAATTTCCATGATTATGTTTCTAGGGGCGATACCGCAGAAAATATTGGTAAAGAAAATACAATTTAATGATTATTTATTTCTGGTATGTGGTTCGCCAATTGTATTTGATTCAGTTGGTTAGTTTATATTAGTTTATTTACATTTACTATCCATGATTATTTTATTTAATTTTTACTTAGATTAGAATGATTTGTTTTTCATGATTTTATTATATATTAGTTATTTACATTATTATGGTTTTTTCCTCTTGATTATTTTTAGAATAATTTTGGTTAGTTAAGTTTAATAACCATGAGAATATTTTTTTATGTAGTTATTTACAGGATTATAATTTTATTCCCATGATGCTTTTTGTATATGTTATATACATTAATTTAATTTATTTCCATGATTATGTTTCTAGGGGCAATACCACAGAAAGTAATGGTATAGAAAATATAATTTACTGATTATTTATTTCCGGTAGGTGGTTCACCATTTGTATTTTATTCTACTGATTATTTTATCTTAGTTTATTCACATTTATTATCCATGATTATTTTATTTGTTACTTAGAGTATAATGATTTGTTTTCAATGATTTTATTATATATTAGTTATTTACATTATTATGATTTTTTTCCCATGATTATTTTTAGAATAATTTTGGTTAGTTAAGTTTAATTAACATGAGAATATGTTTAATTTAGTTATTTACACAACTATAATTTCACTCCCATGATGCTTTTTGTATAAGTTATATACATTAATTTAATTTAATTTCCATGATTATGTTTCTAGGGGCGATACCGCAGAAAATATTGGTAAAGAAAATATAATTTACTGATTATTTATTTCTGGTATGTGGTTCGCCAATTGTATTTGATTCAATTGGTTATCTTATATTAGTTTATTTACATTTACTATCCATGATTATTTTATTTAATTTTTACTTCGATTATAATGATTTGTTTTTCATGATTTTATTATATATTAGTTATTTACATAATTGTGTTTTTTTCCTCTTGATTATTTTTAGAATAATTTTGGTTAGTTAAGTTTAATAACCATGAGAATATTTTTTAATTTAGTTATTTACAGGATTATAATTTCATTCCCATGATGCTTTTTGTATATTTTATATACATTAATTTAATTTATTTCCATGATTATGTTTCTAGGGGCGATACCACAGAAAATAATGGTATATAAAATATAATTTACTGATTATTTATTTCCGGTAGGTGGTTCACCATTTGTATTTTATTCTACTGATTATTTTATCTTAGTTTATTCACATTTATTATCCATGATTATTTTATTTGTTACTTAGAGTATAAGGATTTGTTTTCAATGATTTTATTATATATTAGATATTTACATTATTATGATTTTTTTTCCCTTGATTATTTTTATAATAATTTTGGTTAGTTAAGTTTAATTACCATGAGAATATTTTTAATTTAGTTATTTACACGATTATAATTTCACTCCCATGATGCTTTTTGTCTAAGTTATATACATTAATTTAATTTAATTTCCATGATTATGTTTCTAGGGGCAATACCGCAGAAAATATTGGGAAAGAAAATATAATTTACTGATTATTTATTTCTGGTATGTGGTTCGCCAATTGTATTTGATTCAGGTGCTTAGTTTATATTAGTTTATTTACATTTACTATCCATGATTATTTTATTTAAGTTTTACTTAGATTATAATGATTTGTTTTTCATGATTTTATTATATATTAGTTATTTACATTATTATGTTTTTTTTCCTCTTGATTATTTTTAGAATAATTTTGGTTAGTTAAGTTTAATAACCATGAGAATATTTTTTTATTTAGTTATGTACAGGATTATAATTTCATTCCCATGATGCTTTTTATATACGTTATATACATTAATTTAATTTATTTCCATGATTAGGTTTCTAGGGGCGATACCACAGAAAATAATGGTATAGAAAATATCATTTACTGATTATTAATTTCAGGTAGGTGGTTCACCATTTGTATTTCATTCTACTGATTATTTTATCTTAGTTTATTCACATTTATTATCCATGATTATTTTATTTGTTACTTAGAGTATAATGATTTGTTTTCAATGATTTTATTATATATTAGTTATTTACATTATTATGATTTTTTCCCCATGATTATTTTTAGAATAATTTTGGTTAGTTAAGTTTAATTAACATGAGAATATGTTTAATTTAGTTATTTACACAACTATAATTTCACTCCCATGATGCTTTTTGTCTAAGTTATATACATTAATTTAATTTAATTTCCATGATTATGTTTCTAGGGGCGATACCGCAGAAAATATTGGTAAAGAAAATATAATTTACTGATTATTTATTTCTGGTATGTGGTTCGCCAATTGTATTTGATTCAATTGGTTATCTTATATTAGTTTATTTACATTTACTATCCATGATTATTTTATTTAATTTTTACTTCGATTATAATGATTTGTTTTTATGATTTTATTATATATTAGTTATTTACATAATTGTGTTTTTTTCCTCTTGATTATTTTTAGAATAATTTTGGTTAGTTAAGTTTAATAACCATGAGAATATTTTTTAATTTAGTTATTTACAGGATTATAATTTCATTCCCATGATGCTTTTTGTATATTTTATATACATTAATTTAATTTATTTCCATGATTATGTTTCTAGGGGCGATACCACAGAAAATAATGGTATATAAAATATAATTTACTGATTATTTATTTCCGGTAGGTGGTTCACCATTTGTATTTTATTCTACTGATTATTTTATCTTAGTTTCTTCACATTTATTATCCATGATTATTTTATTTGATACTTAGAGTATAATGATTTGTTTTCAATGATTTTATTATATATTAGTTATTTACATTATTATGATTTTTTTCCCTTGATTATTTTTATAATAATTTTGGTTAGTTAAGTTTAATTACCATGAGAATATTTTTAATTTAGTTATTTACACGATTATAATTTCACTCCCATGATGCTTTTTGTCTAAGTTATATACATTAATTTAATTTAATTTCCATGATTATGTTTCTAGGGGCAATACCGCAGAAAATATTGGGAAAGAAAATATAATTTACTGATTATTTATTTCTGGTATGTGGTTCGCCAATTGTATTTGATTCAGGTGGTTAGTTTATATTAGTTTATTTACATTTACTATCCATGATTATTTTATTTAATATATAACTTAGATTATAATGATTTGTTTTTCATGATTTTATTATATATTAGTTATTTACATTATTATGTTTTTTTTCCTCTTGATTATTTTTAGAATAATTTTGGTTAGTTAAGTTTAATAACCATGAGAATATTTTTTTATTTAGTTATGTACAGGATTATAATTTCATTCCCATGATTCTTTTTGTATACGTTATATACATTAATTTAATTTATTTCCATGATTATGTTTCTAGGGGCGATACCACAGAAAATAATGGTATAGAAAATATCATTTACTGATTATTAATTTCAGGTAGGTGGCTCACCATTTGTATTTTATTCTACTGATTATTTTATCTTAGTTTATTCACATTTATTATCCATGATTATTTTATTTGTTACTTAGAGTATAATGATTTGTTTTCAATGATTTTATTATATATTAGTTATTTACATTATTATGTTTTTTTCCCATGATTATTTTTAGAATAATTTTGGTTAGTTAAGTTTAATTAACATGAGAATATGTTTAATTTAGTTATTTACACAATTATAATTTTACTCCCATTATGCTTTTTGTCTAAGTTATATACATTAATTTAATTTAATTTCCATGATTATGTTTCTATGGGCGATACCGCAGAGAATATTGGTATAGAAAATATCATTTAGTGATTATTTATTTCCGGTAGGTATTTTATTCTACTGATTATTTTATCTTAGTTTAGTTATATTTATTCAATTGGTTAGTTTATATTAGTTTATTTATATTTACTATCCATGAATATTTTATTTAATATATAACTTAGATTATAATGATTTGTTTTTCATGATTTTATTATATATTAGATATTTACATAATTATGTTTTTTTCTTCTTGATTATTTTTAGAATAATTTTGGTTAGTTAAGTTTAATTACCAGGAGAATATTTTTAATTTAGTTATTTACACGATTATAATTTCACTCCCATGATGCTTTTTGTCTAAGTTATATACATTAATTTAATTTAATTTCCATGATTATGTTTCTAGGGGCGATACCGCAGAAAATATTGGTAAAGACAATATAATTTACTGATTATTTATTTCTGGTATGTGGTTCGCCAATTGTATTTGATTCAGTTGGTTAGTTTATATTAGTTTATTTACATTTACTATCCATGATTATTTTATTTAATTTTTACATAGATTATAATGATTTGTTTTTCATGATTTTATTATATATTAGTTATTTACATAATTGTGTTTTTTTCCTCTTGATTATTTTTAGAATAATTTTGGTTAGTTAAGTTTAATAACCATGAGAATATTGTTTAATTTAGTTATTTACAGGATTATAATTTCATTCCCATTATGCTTTTTGTATATTTTATATACATTAATTTAATTTATTTCCATGATTATGTTTCTAGGGGCGATACCGCAGAGAATATTGGTAAAGAAAATATAATTTACCGATTATTTATTTCTGGTATGTGGTTCGCCAATTGTATTTGATTCAATTGGTTAGTTTATATTAGTTTATTTATATTTACTATCCATGAATATTTTATTTAATATATAACTTAGATTATAATGATTTGTTTTTCATGATTTTATTATATATTAGTTATTTACATAATTATGTTTTTTTCCTCTTGATTATTTTTAGAATAATTTTGGTTAGTTAAGTTTAATAACCATGAGAATATTGTTTAATTTAGTTATTTACAGGATTATAATTTCATTCCCATTATGCTTTTTGTCCAAGTTATATACATTAATTTAATTTAATTTCCATGATTATGTTTCTATGGGCGATACCGCAGAGAATATTGGTAAAGAAAATATAATTTACCGATTATTTATTTCTGGTATGTGGTTCGCCAATTGTATTTGATTCAATTGGTTAGTTTATATTAGTTTATTTATATTTACTATCCATGAATATTTTATTTAATATATAACTTAGATTATAATGATTTGTTTTTCATGATTTTATTATATATTAGTTATTTACATAATTATGTTTTTTTCCTCTTGATTATTTTTAGAATAATTTTGGTTAGTTAAGTTTAATAACCATGAGAATATTTCTTAATTGAGTTATTTACAGGATTATAATATCATTCCCATGATGCTTTTTGTATACGTTATATACATTAATTTAATTTATTTCCATGATTATGTTTCTAGGGGCGTTACCACAGAAAATAATGGTATATAAAATATAATTTACTGATTATTTATTTCCGGTAGGTGGTTCACCATTTGTATTTTATTCTACTGATTATTTTATCTTAGTTTATTCACATTTATTATCCATGATTATTTTATTTGTTACTTAGAGTATAATGATTTGTTTTCAATGATTTTATTATATATTAGTTATTTACATTATTATGATTTTTTTCCCTTGATTATTTTTATAATAATTTTGGTTAGTTAAGTTTAATTACCATGAGAATATTTTTAATTTAGTTATTTACACGATTATAATTTCACTCCTATGATGCTTTTTGTCTAAGTTATATACATTAATTTAATTTCCATGATTATGTTTCTAGGGGCAATACCGCAGAAAATATTGGGAAAGAAAATATAATTTATTGATTATTTATTTCTGGTATGTGGTTCGCCAATTGTATTTGATTCAGGTGGTTAGTTTATATTAGTTTATTTACATTTACTATCCATGATTATTTTATTTAAGTTTTACTTAGATTATAATGATTTGTTTTTCATGATTTTATTATATATTAGTTATTTACATTATTATGTTTTTTTTCCTCTTGATTATTTTTAGAATAATTTTGGTTAGTTAAGTTTAATAACCATGAGAATATTTTTTTATTTAGTTATGTACAGGATTATAATTTCATTCCCATGATGCTTTTTGTATACGTTATATACATTAATTTCATTTATTTCCATGATTATGTTTTTAGGGGCGATACCACAGAAAATAATGGTATAGAAAATATCATTTACTGATTATTAATTTCAGGTAGGTGGTTCACCATTTGTATTTTATTCTACTGATTATTTTATCTTAGTTTATTCACATTTATTATCCATGATTATTTTATTTGTTACTTAGAGTATAATGATTTGTTTTCAATGATTTTATTATATATTAGTTATTTACATTATTATGTTTTTTTCCCATGATTATTTTTAGAATAATTTTGGTTAGTTAAGTTTAATTAACATGAGAATATGTTTAATTTAGTTATTTACACGATTATAATTTCACTCCCATTATGCTTTTTGTCTAAGTTATATACATTAATTTAATTTAATTTCCATGATTATGTTTCTATGGGCGATACCGCAGAGAATATTGGTAAAGAAAATATAATTTACCGATTATTTATTTATGGTATGTGGTTCGCCAATTGTATTTGATTCAATTGGTTAGTTTATATTAGTTTATTTATATTTACTATCCATGAATATTTTATTTAATATATAACTTAGATTATAATGATTTGTTTTTCATGATTTTATTATATATTAGTTATTTACATAATTATGTTTTTTTCCTCTTGATTATTTTTAGAATAATTTTGGTTAGTTAAGTTTAATAAGCATGAGAATATTTTTTAATTTATTTATTTACAGGATTATAATTTCATTCCCATGATGCTTTTTGTATACGTTATATACATTAATTTAATTTATTTCCATGATTATGTTTCTAGGGGCGATACCACAGAAAATAATGGTATAGAAAATATCATTTAGTGATTATTTATTTCCGGTAGGTATTTTATTCTACTGATTATTTTATCTTAGTTATTTATATTTATTATCCATGTTTATTTTATTTGTTACTTAGAGTATAATGATTTGTTTTCCATGATTTTATTATATATTAGTTATTTACATTATTATGATTTTTTTCCCATGATTATTTTTATAATAATTTTGGTTAGTTAAATTTAATTACCAGGAGAATATGTTTAATTTAGTTATTTACATGATTATAATTTCACTCCCATTATGCTTTTTGTCTAAGTTATATACATTAATTTAATTTAATTTCCATGATTATGTTTCTAGGGGCGATACCGCAGAAAATATTGGTAAAGAAAATATAATTTACTGATTATTTATTTCTGGTATGTGGTTGATCAATTGTATTTCATGCAATTGGGTAGTTTATATTAGTTTATTTACATTTACTATCCATGATTATTTTATTTAATATATAACTTAGATTATAATGATTTGTTTTTCATGATTTTATTATATATTAGTTATTTACATAATTATGTTTTTTTCCTCTTGATTATTTTTAGAATAATTTTGGTTAGTTAAGTTTAATAACCATGAGAATATGTTTAATTTAGTTATTTACACGATTATAATTTCACTCCCATTATGCTTTTTGTCTAAGTTATATACATTAATTTAATTTAATTTCCATGATTATGTTTCTATGGGCGATACCGCAGAGAATATTGGTAAAGAAAATATAATTTACCGATTATTTATTTCTGGTATCTGGTTCGCCAATTGTATTTGATTCAATTGGTTAGTTTATATTAGTTCATTTATATTTACTATCCATGAATATTTTATTTAATATATAACTTAGATTATAATGATTTGTTTTTCATGATTTTATTATATATTAGTTATTTACATAATAATGTTTTTTTCCTCTTGATTATTTTTAGAATAATTTTGGTTAGTTAAGTTTAATAACCATAAGAATATTTCTTAATTGAGTTATTTACAGGATTATAATTTCATTCCCATTATGCTTTTTGTATATTTTATATACATTAATTTAATTTATTTCCATGATTATGTTTCTAGGGGCGATACCACAGAAAATAATGGTATAGAAAATATCATTTACTGATTATTAATTTCAGGTAGGTGGTTCACCATTTGTATTTTATTCTACTGATTATTTTATCTTAGTTTATTCACATTTATTATCCATGATTATTTTATTTGTTACTTAGAGTATAATGATTTGTTTTCAATGATTTTATTATATATTAGTTATTTACATTATTATGTTTTTTTTCTTCTTGATTATTTTTAGAATAATTTTGGTTAGTTAAGTTTAATAACCATGAGAATATTTCTTAATTGAGTTATTTACAGGATTATAATTTCATTCCCATTATGCTTTTTGTATATTTTATATACATTAATTTAATTTATTTCCATGATTATGTTTCTATGGGCGATACCGCAGAGAATATTGGTAAAGAAAATATAATTTACCGATTATTTATTTCTGGTATGTGGTTCGCCAATTGTATTTGATTCAATTTGTTAGTTTATATTAGTTTATTTATATTTACTATCCATGAATATTTTATTTAATATATAACTTAGATTATAATGATTTGTTTTTCATGATTTTATTATATATTAGTTATTTACATAATAATGTTTTTTTCCTCTTGATTATTTTTAGAATAATTTTGGTTAGTTAAGTTTAATAACCATGAGAATATTGTTTAATTTAGTTATTTACAGGATTATAATTTCATTCCCATTATGCTTTTTGTATATTTTATATACATTAATTTCATTTATTTCCATGATTATGTTTCTAGGGGCGATACCACAGAAAATAATGGTATATAAAATATAATTTACTGATTATTTACTTCCGGTAGTTGGTTCACCATTTGTATTTTATTCTACTGATTATTTTATCTTAGTTTATTCACATTTATTATCCATGATTATTTGATTTGTTACTTAGAGTATAATGATTTGTTTTCAATGATTTTATTATATATTAGTTATTTACATTATTATGTTTTTTTCCCATGATTATTTTTAGAATAATTTTGGTTAGTTAAGTTTAATTAACATGAGAATATGTTTAATTTAGTTATTTACACGATTATAATTTCACTCCCATTATGCTTTTTGTCTAAGTTATATACATTAATTTAATTTAATTTCCATGATTATGTTTCTATGGGCGATACCGCAGAGAATATTGGTAAAGAAAATATAATTTACCGATTATTTATTTCTGGTATGTGGTTCGCCAATTGTATTTGATTCAATTGGTTAGTTTATATTAGTTTATTTATATTTACTATCCATGAATATTTTATTTAATATATAACTTAGATTATAATGATTTGTTTTTCATGATTTTATTATATATTAGTTATTTACATAATTATGTTTTTTTCCTCTTGATTATTTTTAGAATAATTTTGGTTAGTTAAGTTTAATAAGCATGAGAATATTTTTTATTTATTTATTTACAGGATTATAATTTCATTCCCATGATGCTTTTTGTATACGTTATATACATTAATTTAATTTATTTCCATGATTATGTTTCTAGGGGCGATACCACAGAAAATAATGGTATAGAAAATATCATTTAGTGATTATTTATTTCCGGTAGGTATTTTATTCTACTGATTATTTTATCTTAGTTTATTTATATTTATTATCCATGTTTATTTTATTTGTTACTTAGAGTATAATGATTTGTTTTCAATGATTTTATTATATATTAGTTATTTACATTATTATGTTTTTTCCCATGATTATTTTTAGAATAATTTTGGTTAGTTAAGTTTAATTACCAGGAGAATATTTTTAATTTAGTTATTTACACGATTATAATTTCACTCCCATGATGCTTTTTGTCTAAGTTATATACATTAATTTAATTTAATTTCCATGATTATGTTTCTAGGGGCAATACCGTAGAATATTGGGAAAGAAAATATAATTTAATGATTATTTATTTCTGGTATGTGGTTCGCCAATTGTATTTGATTCAGGTGGTTAGTTTATATTAGTTTATTTACATTTACTATCCATGATTATTTTATTTAAGTTTTACTTAGATTATAATGATTTGTTTTTCATGATTTTATTATATATTAGTTATTTACATTATTATGGTTTTTTTCCTCTTGATTATTTTTAGAATAATTTTGGTTAGTTAAGTTTAATAACCATGAGAATATTTTTTTATTTAGTTATGTACAGGATTATAATTTCATTCCTATGATGCTTTTTGTATACGTTATATACATTAATTTAATTTATTTCCATGATTATGTTTCTAGGGGCTATACCACAGAAAATAATGGTATAGAAAATATAATTTACTGATTATTAATTTCAGGTAGGTGGTTCACCATTTGTATTTTATTCTACTGATTATTTTATCTTAGTTTATTCACATTTATTATCCATGATTATTTTATTTGTTACTTAGAGTATAATGATTTGTTTTCAATGATTTTATTATATATTAGTTATTTACATTATTATGTTTTTTCCCATGATTATTTTTAGAATAATTTTGGTTAGTTAAGTTTAATTAACATGAGAATATGTTTAATTTAGTTATTTACACGATTATAATTTCACTCCCATTATGCTTTTTGTCTAAGTTATATACATTAATTTAATTTAATTTCCATGATTATGTTTCTATGGGCGATACCGCAGAGAATATTGGTAAAGAAAATATAATTTACCGATTATTTATTTATGGTATGTGGTTCGCCAATTGTATTTGATTCAATTGGTTAGTTTATATTAGTTTATTTATATTTACTATCCATGAATATTTTATTTAATATATAACTTAGATTATAATGATTTGTTTTTCATGATTTTATTATATATTAGTTATTTACATAGTTATGTTTTTTTCCTCTTGATTATTTTTAGAATAATTTTGGTTAGTTAAGTTTAATAACCATGAGAATATTGTTTAATTTAGTTATTTACAGGATTATAATTTCATTCCCATTATGCTTTTTGTATATTTTATATACATTAATTTCATTTATTTCCATGATTATGTTTCTAGGGGCGATACCACAGAAAATAATGGTATATAAAATATAATTTACTGATTATTTACTTCCGGTAGTTGGTTCACCATTTGTATTTTATTCTACTGATTATTTTATCTTAGTTTATTCACATTTATTATCCATGATTATTTGATTTGTTACTTAGAGTATAATGATTTGTTTTCAATGATTTTATTATATATTAGTTATTTACATTATTATGTTTTTTTCCCATGATTATTTTTAGAATAATTTTGGTTAGTTAAGTTTAATTAACATGAGAATATGTTTAATTTAGTTATTTACACGATTATAATTTCACTCCCATTATGCTTTTTGTCTAAGTTATATACATTAATTTAATTTAATTTCCATGATTATGTTTCTATGGGCGATACCGCAGAGAATATTGGTAAAGAAAATATAATTTACCGATTATTTATTTCTGGTATGTGGTTCGCCAATTGTATTTGATTCAATTGGTTAGTTTATATTAGTTTATTTATATTTACTATCCATGAATATTTTATTTAATATATAACTTAGATTATAATGATTTGTTTTTCATGATTTTATTATATATTAGTTATTTACATAATTATGTTTTTTTCCTCTTGATTATTTTTAGAATAATTTTGGTTAGTTAAGTTTAATAAGCATGAGAATATTTTTTATTTATTTATTTACAGGATTAAAATTTCATTCCCATGATGCTTTTTGTATACGTTATATACATTAATTTAATTTATTTCCATGATTATGTTTCTAGGGGCGATACCACAGAAAATAATGGTATAGAAAATATCATTTAGTGATTATTTATTTCCGGTAGGTATTTTATTCTACTGATTATTTTATCTTAGTTTATTTATATTTATTATCCATGTTTATTTTATTTGTTACTTAGAGTATAATGATTTGTTTTCAATGATTTTATTATATATTAGTTATTTACATTATTATGTTTTTTCCCATGATTATTTTTAGAATAATTTTGGTTAGTTAAGTTTAATTACCAGGAGAATATTTTTAATTTAGTTATTTACACGATTATAATTTCACTCCCATGATGCTTTTTGTCTAAGTTATATACATTAATTTAATTTAATTTCCATGATTATGTTTCTAGGGGCAATACCGTAGAATATTGGGAAAGAAAATATAATTTAATGATTATTTATTTCTGGTATGTGGTTCGCCAATTGTATTTGATTCAGGTGGTTAGTTTATATTAGTTTATTTACATTTACTATCCATGATTATTTTATTTAAGTTTTACTTAGATTATAATGATTTGTTTTTCATGATTTTATTATATATTAGTTATTTACATTATTATGGTTTTTTTCCTCTTGATTATTTTTAGAATAATTTTGGTTAGTTAAGTTTAATAACCATGAGAATATTTTTTTATTTAGTTATGTACAGGATTATAATTTCATTCCTATGATGCTTTTTGTATACGTTATATACATTAATTTAATTTATTTCCATGATTATGTTTCTAGGGGCTATACCACAGAAAATAATGGTATAGAAAATATCATTTACTGATTATTAATTTCAGGTAGGTGGTTCACCATTTGTATTTTATTCTACTGATTATTTTATCTTAGTTTATTCACATTTATTATCCATGATTATTTTATTTGTTACTTAGAGTATAATGATTTGTTTTCAATGATTTTATTATATATTAGTTATTTACATTATTATGTTTTTTCCCATGATTATTTTTAGAATAATTTTGGTTAGTTAAGTTTAATTAACATGAGAATATGTTTAATTTAGTTATTTACACGATTATAATTTCACTCCCATTATGCTTTTTGTCTAAGTTATATACATTAATTTAATTTAATTTCCATGATTATGTTTCTATGGGCGATACCGCAGAGAATATTGGTAAAGAAAATATAATTTACCGATTATTTATTTATGGTATGTGGTTCGCCAATTGTATTTGATTCAATTGGTTAGTTTATATTAGTTTATTTATATTTACTATCCATGAATATTTTATTTAATATATAACTTAGATTATAATGATTTGTTTTTCATGATTTTATTATATATTAGTTATTTACATAGTTATGTTTTTTTCCTCTTGATTATTTTTAGAATAATTTTGGTTAGTTAAGTTTAATAACCATGAGAATATTGTTTAATTTAGTTATTTACAGGATTATAATTTCATTCCCATTATGCTTTTTGTATATTTTATATACATTAATTTCATTTATTTCCATGATTATGTTTCTAGGGGCGATACCACAGAAAATAATGGTATATAAAATATAATTATTATTTTATCTTAGTTTATTCACATTTATTATCCATGATTATTTTATTTGTTACTTAGAGTATAATGATTTGTTTTCAATGATTTTATTATATATTAGTTATTTACATTATTATGATTTTTTTCACTTGATTATTTTTATAATAATTTTGGTTAGTTAAGTTTAATTACCATGAGAATATTTTTAATTTAGTTATTTACACGATTATAATTTCACTCCCATGATGCTTTTTGTCTAAGTTATATACATTAATTTAATTTAATTTCCATGATTATGTTTCTAGGGGCAATACCGTAGAATATTGGGAAAGAAAATATAATTTACTGATTATTTATTTCTGGTATGTGGTTCGCCAATTGTATTTGATTCAGGTGGTTAGTTTATATTAGTTTATTTACATTTACTATCCATGATTATTTTATTTAAGTTTTACTTAGATTATAATGAT
Source organism: Pelobates fuscus (assembly GCF_036172605.1). Lineage (NCBI taxonomy): Eukaryota > Metazoa > Chordata > Amphibia > Anura > Pelobatidae > Pelobates > Pelobates fuscus. The sequence continues at coordinate 126,109,235 of NC_086324.1, forward strand.
TTGTTTTTCATGATTTTATTATATATTAGTTATTTACATTATTATGTTTTTTTCCCATGATTATTTTTAGAATAATTTTGGTTAGTTAAGTTTAATTAACATGAGAATATGTTTAATTTAGTTATTTACACGATTATAATTTCACTCCCATTATGCTTTTTGTCTAAGTTATATACATTAATTTAATTTAATTTCCATGATTATGTTTCTATGGGCGATACCGCAGAGAATATTGGTAAAGAAAATATAATTTACCGATTATTTATTTCTGGTATGTGGTTCGCCAATTGTATTTGATTCAATTGGTTAGTTTATATTAGTTTATTTATATTTACTATCCATGAATATTTTATTTAATATATAACTTAGATTATAATGATTTGTTTTTCATGATTTTATTATATATTAGTTATTTACATTATTATGTTTTTTTTCCTCTTGATTATTTTTAGAATAATTTTGGTTAGTTAAGTTTAATAACCATGAGAATATTTTTTAATTTAGTTATTTACAGGATTATAATTGCATTCCCATGATGCTTTTTGTATACGTTATATACATTAATTTAATTTATTTCCATGATTATGTTTCTAGGGGCGATACCACAGAAAATAATGGTATAGAAAATATAATTTACTGATTATTTATTTCCGGTAGGTGGTTCACCATTTGTATTTTATTCTACTGATTATTTTATCTTAGTTTATTCACATTTATTATCCATGTTTATTTTATTTGTTACTTAGAGTATAATGATTTGTTTTCCATGATTTTATTATATATTAGTTATTTACATTATTATGATTTTTTTCCCATGATTATTTTTATAATAATTTTGGTTAGTTAAATTTAATTACCATGAGAATATTTTTAATTTAGTTATTTACACGATTATAATTCCACTCCCATGATGCTTTTTTTTCTAAGTTATATACATTAATTTAATTTAATTTCCATGATTATGTTTCTAGGGGCGATACCGCAGAAAATATTGGTAAAGAAAATATAATTTACTGATTATTTATTTCTGGTATGTGGTTCGCCAATTGTATTTGATTCAGGTGGTTAGTTTATATTAGTTTATTTACATTTACTATCCATGATTATTTTATTTAAGTTTTACTTAGATTATAATGATTTGTTTTTCATGATTTTATTATATATTAGTTATTTACATTATTATGTTTTTTTCCCATGATTATTTTTAGAATAATTTTGGTTAGTTAAGTTTAATTAACATGAGAATATGTTTAATTTAGTTATTTACACGATTATAATTTCACTCCCATTATGCTTTTTGTCTAAGTTATATACATTAATTTAATTTAATTTCCATGATTATCTTTCTATGGGCGATACCGCAGAGAATATTGGTAAAGAAAATATAATTTACCGATTATTTATTTCTGGTATGTGGTTCGCCAATTGTATTTGATTCAATTGGTTAGTTTATATTAGTTTATTTATATTTACTATCCATGAATATTTTATTTAATATATAACTTAGATTATAATGATTATTTTTTCATGATTTTATTATATATTAGTTATTTACATTATTATGTTTTTTTCCCTCTTGATTATTTTTAGAATAATTTTGGTTAGTTAAGTTTAATAACCATGAGAATATTTTTTAATTTAGTTATTTACAGGATTATAATTGCATTCCCATGATGCTTTTTGTATACGTTATATACATTAATTTAATTTATTTCCATGATTATGTTTCTAGGGGCGATACCACAGAAAATAATGGTATAGAAAATATAATTTACTGATTATTTATTTCCGGTAGGTGGTTCACCATTTGTATTTTATTCTACTGATTATTTTATCTTAGTTTATTCATATTTATTATCCATGTTTATTTTATTTGTTACTTAGAGTATAATGATTTGTTTTCCATGATTTTATTATATATTAGTTATTTACATTATTATGATTTTTTTCCCATGATTATTTTTATAATAATTTTGGTTAGTTAAATTTAATTACCATGAGAATATTTTTAATTTAGTTATTTACACGATTATAATTCCACTCCCATGATGCTTTTTTTTCTAAGTTATATACATTAATTTAATTTAATTTCCATGATTATGTTTCTAGGGGCGATACCGCAGAAAATATTGGTAAAGAAAATATAATTTACTGATTATTTATTTCTGGTATGTGGTTCGCCAATTGTATTTCATGCAATTGGTTAGTTTATATTAGTTTATTTACATTTACTATCCATGATTATTTTATTTAATATATAACTTAGATTATAATGATTTGTTTTTCATGATTTTATTATATATTAGTTATTTACATTATTATGTTTTTTTTCCTCTTGATTATTTTTAGAATAATTTTGGTTAGTTAAGTTTAATAACCATGAGAATATTTTTTTATTTAGTTATGTACAGGATTATAATTTCATTCCCATGATGCTTTTTGTATACGTTATATACATTAATTTAATTTATTTCCATGATTATGTTTCTAGGGGCGATACCACAGAAAATAATGGTATAGAAAATATCATTTACTGATTATTAATTTCAGGTAGGTGGTTCACCATTTGTATTTTATTCTACTGATTATTTTATCTTAGTTTATTCACATTTATTATCCATGATTATTTTATTTGTTACTTAGAGTATAATGATTTGTTTTCAATGATTTTATTATATATTAGTTATTTACATTATTATGTTTTTTCCCATGATTATTTTTAGAATAATTTTGGTTAGTTAAGTTTAATTAACATGAGAATATGTTTAATTTAGTTATTTACACGATTATAATTTCACTCCCATTATGCTTTTTGTCTAAGTTATATACATTAATTTAATTTAATTTCCATGATTATGTTTCTATGGGCGATACCGCAGAGAATATTGGTAAAGAAAATATAATTTACCGATTATTTATTTCTGGTATGTGGTTCGCCAATTGTATTTGATTCAATTGGTTAGTTTATATTAGTTTATTTATATTTACTATCCATGAATATTTTATTTAATATATAACTTAGATTATAATGATTTGTTTTTCATGATTTTATTATATATTAGTTATTTACATAATTATGTTTTTTTCCTCTTGATTATTTTTAGAATAATTTTGGTTAGTTAAGTTTAATAAGCATGAGAATATTTTTAATTTAGTTATTTACACGATTATAATTCCACTCCCATGATGCTTTTTTTTCTAAGTTATATACATTAATTTAATTTAATTTCCATGATTATGTTTCTAGGGGCGATACCGCAGAAAATATTGGTAAAGAAAATATAATTTACTGATTATTTATTTCTGGTATGTGGTTCGCCAATTGTATTTCATGCAATTGGTTAGTTTATATTAGTTTATTTACATTTACTATCCATGATTATTTTATTTAATATATAACTTAGATTATAATGATTTGTTTTTCATGATTTTATTATATATTAGTTATTTACATTATTATGTTTTTTTTCCTCTTGATTATTTTTAGAATAATTTTGGTTAGTTAAGTTTAATAACCATGAGAATATTTTTTTATTTAGTTATGTACAGGATTATAATTTCATTCCCATGATGCTTTTTGTATACGTTATATACATTAATTTAATTTATTTCCATGATTATGTTTCTAGGGGCGATACCACAGAAAATAATGGTATAGAAAATATCATTTACTGATTATTAATTTCAGGTAGGTGGTTCACCATTTGTATTTTATTCTACTGATTATTTTATCTTAGTTTATTCACATTTATTATCCATGATTATTTTATTTGTTACTTAGAGTATAATGATTTGTTTTCAATGATTTTATTATATATTAGTTATTTACATTATTATGTTTTTTCCCATGATTATTTTTAGAATAATTTTGGTTAGTTAAGTTTAATTAACATGAGAATATGTTTAATTTAGTTATTTACACGATTATAATTTCACTCCCATTATGCTTTTTGTCTAAGTTATATACATTAATTTAATTTAATTTCCATGATTATGTTTCTATGGGCGATACCGCAGAGAATATTGGTAAAGAAAATATAATTTACCGATTATTTATTTCTGGTATGTGGTTCGCCAATTGTATTTGATTCAATTGGTTAGTTTATATTAGTTTATTTATATTTACTATCCATGAATATTTTATTTAATATATAACTTAGATTATAATGATTTGTTTTTCATGATTTTATTATATATTAGTTATTTACATAATTATGTTTTTTTCCTCTTGATTATTTTTAGAATAATTTTGGTTAGTTAAGTTTAATAAGCATGAGAATATTTTTTAATTTATTTATTTACAGGATTATAATTTCATTCCCATGATGCTTTTTGTATACGTTATATACATTAATTTAATTTATTTCCATGATTATGTTTCTAGGGGCGATACCACAGAAAATAATGGTATAGAAAATATCATTTAGTGATTATTTATTTCCGGTAGGTATTTTATTCTACTGATTATTTTATCTTAGTTATTTATATTTATTATCCATGTTTATTTTATTTGTTACTTAGAGTATAATGATTTGTTTTCCATGATTTTATTATATATTAGTTATTTACATTATTATGATTTTTTTCCCTTGATTATTTTTATAATAATTTTGGTTAGTTACGCTTAATTACCAGGAGAATATTTTTAATTTAGTTATTTACACGATTATAATTTCACTCCCATGATGCTTTTTGTCTACGTTATATACATTAATGTAATTTAATTTCCATGATTATGTTTCTAGGGGCGATACCGCAGAAAATATTGGTAAAGAAAATATAATTTACCGATTATTTATTTCTGGTATGTGGTTCGCCAATTGTATTTGATTCAATTGGTTAGTTTATATTAGTTTATTTATATCTACTATCCATGAATATTTTATTTAATATATAACTTAGATTATAATGATTTGTTTTTCATGATTTTATTATATATTAGTTATTTACATAATAATGTTTTTTTCCTCTTGATTATTTTTAGAATAATTTTGGTTAGTTAAGTTTAATAACCATGAGAATATTTTTTTATTTAGTTATGTACAGGATTATAATTTCATTCCCATGATGCTTTTTGTATACGTTATATACATTAATTTAATTTATTAACATGATTATGTTTCTAGGGGCAATACCACAGAAAATAATGGTATAGAAAATATCATTTACTGTTTATTAATTTCAGGTAGGTGGTTCACCATTTGTATTTTATTCTACTGATTATTTTATCTTAGTTTATTCACATTTATTATCCATGATTATTTTATTTGTTACTTAGAGTATAATGATTTGTTTTCAATGATTTTATTATATATTAGTTATTTACATTATTATGATTTTTTTCCCTTGATTATTTTTGTAATAATTTTGGTTAGTTAAGTTTAATTACCATGAGAATATTTTTAATTTAGTTATTTACACGATTATAATTTCACTCCCATGATGCTTTTTGTCTAAGTTATATACATTAATTTAATTTAATTTCCATGATTATGTTTCTAGGGGCAATACCGTAGAATATTGGGAAAGAAAATATAATTTACTGATTATTTATTTCTGGTATGTGGTTCGCCAATTGTATTTGATTCAGGTGGTTAGTTTATATTAGTTTATTTACATTTACTATCCATGATTATTTTATTTAAGTTTTACTTAGATTATAATGATTTGTTTTTCATGATTTTATTATATATTAGTTATTTACATTATTATGTTTTTTTCCCATGATTATTTTTAGAATAATTTTGGTTAGTTAAGTTTAATTAACATGAGAATATGTTTAATTTAGTTATTTACACGATTATAATTTCACTCCCATTATGCTTTTTGTCTAAGTTATATACATTAATTTAATTTAATTTCCATGATTATGTTTCTATGGGCGATACCGCAGAGAATATTGGTAAAGAAAATATAATTTACCGATTATTTATTTCTGGTATGTGGTTCGCCAATTGTATTTGATTCAATTGGTTAGTTTATATTAGTTTATTTATATTTACTATCCATGAATATTTTATTTAATATATAACTTAGATTATAATGATTTGTTTTTCATGATTTTATTATATATTAGTTATTTACATAATTATGTTTTTTTCCTCTTGATTATTTTTAGAAAAATTTTGGTTAGTTAAGTTTAATAAGCATGAGAATATTTTTTAATTTATTTATTTACAGGATTATAATTTCATTCCCATGATGCTTTTTGTATACGTTATATACATTAATTTAATTTATTTCCATGATTATGTTTCTAGGGGCGATACCACAGAAAATAATGGTATAGAAAATATCATTTAGTGATTATTTATTTCCGGTAGGTATTTTATTCTACTGATTATTTTATCTTAGTTATTTATATTTATTATCCATGTTTATTTTATTTGTTACTTAGAGTATAATGATTTGTTTTCCATGATTTTATTATATATTAGTTATTTACATTATTATGATTTTTTTCCCTTGATTATTTTTATAATAATTTTGGTTAGTTACGCTTAATTACCAGGAGAATATTTTTAATTTAGTTATTTACACGATTATAATTTCACTCCCATGATGCTTTTTGTCTACGTTATATACATTAATGTAATTTAATTTCCATGATTATGTTTCTAGGGGCGATACCGCAGAAAATATTGGTAAAGAAAATATAATTTACCGATTATTTATTTCTGGTATGTGGTTCGCCAATTGTATTTGATTCAATTGGTTAGTTTATATTAGTTTATTTATATTTACTATCCATGAATATTTTATTTAATATATAACTTAGATTATAATGATTTGTTTTTCATGATTTTATTATATATTAGTTATTTACATAATTATGTTTTTTTCCTCTTGATTATTTTACATTATTATGATTTTTTTCCCTTGATTATTTTTATAATAATTTTGGTTAGTTACGCTTAATTACCAGGAGAATATTTTTAATTTAGTTATTTACACGATTATAATTTCACTCCCATGATGCTTTTTGTCTACGTTATATACATTAATGTAATTTAATTTCCATGATTATGTTTCTAGGGGCGATACCGCAGAAAATATTGGTAAAGAAAATATAATTTACCGATTATTTATTTCTGGTATGTGGTTCGCCAATTGTATTTGATTCAATTGGTTAGTTTATATTAGTTTATTTATATTTACTATCCATGATTATTTTATTTAATATATAACTTAGATTATAATGATTTGTTTTTCATGATTTTATTATATATTAGTTATTTACATAATAATGTTTTTTTCCTCTTGATTATTTTTAGAATAATTTTGGTTAGTTAAGTTTAATAACCATGAGAATATTTTTTTATTTAGTTATGTACAGGATTATAATTTCATTCCCATGATGCTTTTTGTATACGTTATATACATTAATTTAATTTATTTCCATGATTATGTTTCTAGGGGCAATACCACAGAAAATAATGGTATAGAAAATATCATTTACTGTTTATTAATTTCAGGTAGGTGGTTCACCATTTGTATTTTATTCTACTGATTATTTTATCTTAGTTTATTCACATTTATTATCCATGATTATTTTATTTGTTACTTAGAGTATAATGATTTGTTTTCAATGATTTTATTATATATTAGTTATTTACATTATTATGATTTTTTTCCCTTGATTATTTTTATAATAATTTTGGTTAGTTAAGTTTAATTACCATGAGAATATTTTTAATTTAGTTATTTACACGATTATAATTTCACTCCCATGATGCTTTTTTCTAAGTTATATACATTAATTTAATTTAATTTCCATGATTATGTTTCTAGGGGCAATACCGTAGAATATTGGGAAAGAAAATATAATTTACTGATTATTTATTTCTGGTATGTGGTTCGCCAATTGTATTTGATTCAGGTGGTTAGTTTATATTAGTTTATTTACATTTACTATCCATGATTATTTTATTTAAGTTTTACTTAGATTATAATGATTTGTTTTTCATGATTTTATTATATATTAGTTATTTACATTATTATGTTTTTTTCCCATGATTATTTTTAGAATAATTTTGGTTAGTTAAGTTTAATTAACATGAGAATATGTTTAATTTAGTTATTTACACGATTATAATTTCACTCCCATTATGCTTTTTGTCTAAGTTATATACATTAATTTAATTTAATTTCCATGATTATGTTTCTATGGGCGATACCGCAGAGAATATTGGTAAAGAAAATATAATTTACCGATTATTTATTTCTGGTATGTGGTTCGCCAATTGTATTTGATTCAATTGGTTAGTTTATATTAGTTTATTTATATTTACTATCCATGAATATTTTATTTAATATATAACTTAGATTATAATGATTATTTTTTCATGATTTTATTATATATTAGTTATTTACATTATTATGTTTTTTTCCCTCTTGATTATTTTTAGAATAATTTTGGTTAGTTAAGTTTAATAACCATGAGAATATTTTTTAATTTAGTTATTTACAGGATTATAATTGCATTCCCATGATGCTTTTTGTATACGTTATATACATTAATTTAATTTATTTCCATGATTATGTTTCTAGGGGCGATACCACAGAAAATAATGGTATAGAAAATATAATTTACTGATTATTTATTTCCGGTAGGTGGTTCACCATTTGTATTTTATTCTACTGATTATTTTATCTTAGTTTATTCATATTTATTATCCATGTTTATTTTATTTGTTACTTAGAGTATAATGATTTGTTTTCCATGATTTTATTATATATTAGTTATTTACATTATTATGATTTTTTTCCCATGATTATTTTTATAATAATTTTGGTTAGTTAAATTTAATTACCATGAGAATATTTTTAATTTAGTTATTTACACGATTATAATTCCACTCCCATGATGCTTTTTTTTCTAAGTTATATAAATTAATTTAATTTAATTTCCATGATTATGTTTCTAGGGGTGATACCGCAGAAAATATTGGTAAAGAAAATATAATTTACTGATTATTTATTTCTGGTATGTGGTTCGCCAATTGTATTTCATGCAATTGGTTAGTTTATATTAGTTTATTTACATTTACTATCCATGATTATTTTATTTAATATATAACTTAGATTATAATGATTTGTTTTTCATGATTTTATTATATATTAGTTATTTACATTATTATGTTTTTTTTCCTCTTGATTATTTTTAGAATAATTTTGGTTAGTTAAGTTTAATAACCATGAGAATATTTTTTTATTTAGTTATGTACAGGATTATAATTTCATTCCCATGATGCTTTTTGTATACGTTATATACATTAATTTAATTTATTTCCATGATTATGTTTCTAGGGGCGATACCACAGAAAATAATGGTATAGAAAATATCATTTACTGATTATTAATTTCAGGTAGGTGGTTCACCATTTGTATTTTATTCTACTGATTATTTTATCTTAGTTTATTCACATTTATTATCCATGATTATTTTATTTGTTACTTAGAGTATAATGATTTGTTTTCAATGATTTTATTATATATTAGTTATTTACATTATTATGTTTTTTTCCCCATGATTATTTTTAGAATAATTTTGGTTAGTTAAGTTTAATTAACATGAGAATATGTTTAATTTAGTTATTTACACGATTATAATTTCACTCCCATTATGCTTTTTGTCTAAGTTATATACATTAATTTAATTTAATTTCCATGATTATGTTTCTATGGGCGATACCGCAGAGAATATTGGTAAAGAAAATATAATTTACCGATTATTTATTTCTGGTATGTGGTTCGCCAATTGTATTTGATTCAATTGGTTAGTTTATATTAGTTTATTTATATTTACTATCCATGAATATTTTATTTAATATATAACTTAGATTATAATGATTTGTTTTTCATGATTTTATTATATATTAGTTATTTACATAATTATGTTTTTTTCCTCTTGATTATTTTTAGAATAATTTTGGTTAGTTAAGTTTAATAAGCATGAGAATATTTTTTATTTATTTATTTACAGGATTATAATTTCATTCCCATGATGCTTTTTGTATACGTTATATACATTAATTTAATTTATTTCCATGATTATGTTTCTAGGGGCGATACCACAGAAAATAATGGTATAGAAAATATCATTTAGTGATTATTTATTTCCGGTAGGTATTTTATTCTACTGATTATTTTATCTTAGTTTATTTATATTTATTATCCATGTTTATTTTATTTGTTACTTAGAGTATAATGATTTGTTTTCAATGATTTTATTATATATTAGTTATTTACATTATTATGTTTTTTCCCATGATTATTTTTAGAATAATTTTGGTTAGTTAAGTTTAATTACCAGGAGAATATTTTTAATTTAGTTATTTACACGATTATAATTTCACTCCCATGATGCTTTTTGTCTAAGTTATATACATTAATTTAATTTAATTTCCATGATTATGTTTCTAGGGGCAATACCGTAGAATATTGGGAAAGAAAATATAATTTACTGATTATTTATTTCTGGTATGTGGTTCGCCAATTGTATTTGATTCAGGTGGTTAGTTTATATTAGTTTATTTACATTTACTATCCATGATTATTTTATTTAAGTTTTACTTAGATTATAATGATTTGTTTTTCATGATTTTATTATATATTAGTTATTTACATTATTATGGTTTTTTTCCTCTTGATTATTTTTAGAATAATTTTGGTTAGTTAAGTTTAATAACCATGAGAATATTTTTTTATTTAGTTATGTACAGGATTATAATTTCATTCCCATGATGCTTTTTGTATACGTTATATACATTAATTTAATTTATTTCCATGATTATGTTTCTAGGGGCTATACCACAGAAAATAATGGTATAGAAAATATCATTTACTGATTATTAATTTCAGGTAGGTGGTTCACCATTTGTATTTTATTCTACTGATTATTTTATCTTAGTTTATTCACATTTATTATCCATGATTATTTTATTTGTTACTTAGAGTATAATGATTTGTTTTCAATGATTTTATTATATATTAGTTATTTACATTATTATGTTTTTTCCCATGATTATTTTTAGAATAATTTTGGTTAGTTAAGTTTAATTAACATGAGAATATGTTTAATTTAGTTACCGTATTTATCGGCGTATAACACGCACTTTTTCTCCCTGAAAATAGGGAGAAAATCATGGGTGCGTGTTATACGCCGATATCCTACATTTACTTACCTGTCTTGAAGCGTGGGCCGGCTTCACAGCGCGCACCGCGGAACTGGAACTTAAATTTCAGGTTCCGGTTTCCAGGGGGACTGAAAGGAAGTGTGCACACTATTGTGTGCACACTTCCTTTCAGTCCCGCCGGTACTGGAACTTAAATTTTAGGTTCCGGTTTCCGGCGGGACTGAAAGGAAGTGTGCACACTATTGTGTGCACACTTCCTTTCAGTCCCGCCGGAAACCGGAACCTGAAATTTAAGTTCCAGTTCCGCGGTGCGCGCTGTGAAGCCGGCCCACGCTTCAAGACAGGTAAGTAAATATGGGACAGAGGGAAAGTGCACTAGGGGACACTATGGGAGGGGGGGGGACACACTATGGGGGGTGGAGAATACTATGGGGGGGAGAATACTATGGGAGGGGGGAGAGAATATTATGGGGGGGGAATACTATGGGAGGGGGGAGAGAATACTATGGGAAGGGGGAGAGAATACTATGGGAGGGGGGGAGATTACTATGGAAAGGGGGGGGGAACACTATGGGATGAGGGGGGGGAATACTATGGGAGAGGTGGAAATTTCCTGGAATTTCCTTCTGGAAATGAGGTGCGTGTTATACGCCGGGGCGTGTTATACGCCGATAAATACGGTATTTACACGATTATAATTTCACTCCCATTATGCTTTTTGTCTAAGTTATATACATTAATTTAATTTAATTTCCATGATTATGTTTCTATGGGCGATACCGCAGAGAATATTGGTAAAGAAAATATAATTTACCGATTATTTATTTATGGTATGTGGTTCGCCAATTGTATTTGATTCAATTGGTTAGTTTATATTAGTTTATTTATATTTACTATCCATGAATATTTTATTTAATATATAACTTAGATTATAATGATTTGTTTTTCATGATTTTATTATATATTAGTTATTTACATAATTATGTTTTTTTCCTCTTGATTATTTTTAGAATAATTTTGGTTAGTTAAGTTTAATAAGCATGAGAATATTTTTTAATTTATTTATTTACAGGATTATAATTTCATTCCCATGATGCTTTTTGTATACGTTATATACATTAATTTAATTTATTTCCATGATTATGTTTCTAGGGGCGATACCACAGAAAATAATGGTATAGAAAATATCATTTAGTGATTATTTATTTCCGGTAGGTATTTTATTCTACTGATTATTTTATCTTAGTTATTTATATTTATTATCCATGTTTATTTTATTTGTTACTTAGAGTATAATGATTTGTTTTCCATGATTTTATTATATATTAGTTATTTACATTATTATGATTTTTTTCCCTTGATTATTTTTATAATAATTTTGGTTAGTTACGCTTAATTACCAGGAGAATATTTTTAATTTAGTTATTTACACGATTATAATTTCACTCCCATGATGCTTTTTGTCTACGTTATATACATTAATGTAATTTAATTTCCATGATTATGTTTCTAGGGGCGATACCGCAGAAAATATTGGTAAAGAAAATATAATTTACCGATTATTTATTTCTGGTATGTGGTTCGCCAATTGTATTTGATTCAATTGGTTAGTTTATATTAGTTTATTTATATTTACTATCCATGAATATTTTATTTAATATATAACTTAGATTATAATGATTTGTTTTTCATGATTTTATTATATATTAGTTATTTACATAATAATGTTTTTTTCCTCTTGATTATTTTTAGAATAATTTTGGTTAGTTAAGTTTAATAACCATGAGAATATTTTTTTATTTAGTTATGTACAGGATTATAATTTCATTCCCATGATGCTTTTTGTATACGTTATATACATTAATTTAATTTATTTCCATGATTATGTTTCTAGGGGCAATACCACAGAAAATAATGGTATAGAAAATATCATTTACTGATTATTAATTTCAGGTAGGTGGTTCACCATTTGTATTTTATTCTACTGATTATTTTATCTTAGTTTATTCACATTTATTATCCATGATTATTTTATTTGTTACTTAGAGTATAATGATTTGTTTTCAATGATTTTATTATATATTAGTTATTTACATTATTATGATTTTTTTCCCTTGATTATTTTTATAATAATTTTGGTTAGTTAAGTTTAATTACCATGAGAATATTTTTAATTTAGTTATTTACACGATTATAATTTCACTCCCATGATGCTTTTTGTCTAAGTTATATACATTAATTTAATTTAATTTCCATGATTATGTTTCTAGGGGCAATACCGTAGAATATTGGGAAAGAAAATATAATTTACTGATTATTTATTTCTGGTATGTGGTTCGCCAATTGTATTTGATTCAGGTGGTTAGTTTATATTAGTTTATTTACATTTACTATCCATGATTATTTTATTTAAGTTTTACTTAGATTATAATGATTTGTTTTTCATGATTTTATTATATATTAGTTATTTACATTATTATGTTTTTTTCCCATGATTATTTTTAGAATAATTTTGGTTAGTTAAGTTTAATTAACATGAGAATATGTTTAATTTAGTTATTTACACGATTATAATTTCACTCCCATTATGCTTTTTGTCTAAGTTATATACATTAATTTAATTTAATTTCCATGATTATGTTTCTATGGGCGATACCGCAGAGAATATTGGTAAAGAAAATATAATTTACCGATTATTTATTTCTGGTATGTGGTTCGCCAATTGTATTTGATTCAATTGGTTAGTTTATATTAGTTTATTTATATTTACTATCCATTAATATTTTATTTAATATATAACTTAGATTATAATGATTTGTTTTTCATGATTTTATTATATATTAGTTATTTACATAATTATGTTTTTTTCCTCTTGATTATTTTTAGAATAATTTTGGTTAGTTAAGTTTAATAAGCATGAGAATATTTTTTAATTTATTTATTTACAGGATTATAATTTCATTCCCATGATGCTTTTTGTATACGTTATATACATTAATTTAATTTATTTCCATGATTATGTTTCTAGGGGCGATACCACAGAAAATAATGGTATAGAAAATATCATTTAGTGATTATTTATTTCCGGTAGGTATTTTATTCTACTGATTATTTTATCTTAGTTATTTATATTTATTATCCATGTTTATTTTATTTGTTACTTAGAGTATAATGATTTGTTTTCCATGATTTTATTATATATTAGTTATTTACATTATTATGATTTTTTTCCCTTGATTATTTTTATAATAATTTTGGTTAGTTACGCTTAATTACCAGGAGAATATTTTTAATTTAGTTATTTACACGATTATAATTTCACTCCCATGATGCTTTTTGTCTACGTTATATACATTAATGTAATTTAATTTCCATGATTATGTTTCTAGGGGCGATACCGCAGAAAATATTGGTAAAGAAAATATAATTTACCGATTATTTATTTCTGGTATGTGGTTCGCCAATTGTATTTGATTCAATTGGTTAGTTTATATTAGTTTATTTATATTTACTATCCATGAATATTTTATTTAATATATAACTTAGATTATAATGATTTGTTTTTCATGATTTTATTATATATTAGTTATTTACATAATAATGTTTTTTTCCTCTTGATTATTTTTAGAATAATTTTGGTTAGTTAAGTTTAATAACCATGAGAATATTTTTTTATTTAGTTATGTACAGGATTATAATTTCATTCCCATGATGCTTTTTGTATACGTTATATACATTAATTTAATTTATTTCCATGATTATGTTTCTAGGGGCAATACCACAGAAAATAATGGTATAGAAAATATCATTTACTGATTATTAATTTCAGGTAGGTGGTTCACCATTTGTATTTTATTCTACTGATTATTTTATCTTAGTTTATTCACATTTATTATCCATGATTATTTTATTTGTTACTTAGAGTATAATGATTTGTTTTCAATGATTTTATTATATATTAGTTATTTACATTATTATGATTTTTTTCCCTTGATTATTTTTATAATAATTTTGGTTAGTTAAGTTTAATTACCATGAGAATATTTTTAATTTAGTTATTTACACGATTATAATTTCACTCCCATGATGCTTTTTGTCTAAGTTATATACATTAATTTAATTTAATTTCCATGATTATGTTTCTAGGGGCAATACCGTAGAATATTGGGAAAGAAAATATAATTTACTGATTATTTATTTCTGGTATGTGGTTCGCCAATTGTATTTGATTCAGGTGGTTAGTTTATATTAGTTTATTTACATTTACTATCCATGATTATTTTATTTAAGTTTTACTTAGATTATAATGATTTGTTTTTCATGATTTTATTATATATTAGTTATTTACATTATTATGTTTTTTTCCCATGATTATTTTTAGAATAATTTTGGTTAGTTAAGTTTAATTAACATGAGAATATGTTTAATTTAGTTATTTACACGATTATAATTTCACTCCCATTATGCTTTTTGTCTAAGTTATATACATTAATTTAATTTAATTTCCATGATTATGTTTCTATGGGCGATACCGCAGAGAATATTGGTAAAGAAAATATAATTTACCGATTATTTATTTCTGGTATGTGGTTCGCCAATTGTATTTGATTCAATTGGTTAGTTTATATTAGTTTATTTATATTTACTATCCATTAATATTTTATTTAATATATAACTTAGATTATAATGATTTGTTTTTCATGATTTTATTATATATTAGTTATTTACATAATTATGTTTTTTTCCTCTTGATTATTTTTAGAATAATTTTGGTTAGTTAAGTTTAATAAGCATGAGAATATTTTTTAATTTATTTATTTACAGGATTATAATTTCATTCCCATGATGCTTTTTGTATACGTTATATACATTAATTTAATTTATTTCCATGATTATGTTTCTAGGGGCGATACCACAGAAAATAATGGTATAGAAAATATCATTTAGTGATTATTTATTTCCGGTAGGTATTTTATTCTACTGATTATTTTATCTTAGTTATTTATATTTATTATCCATGTTTATTTTATTTGTTACTTAGAGTATAATGATTTGTTTTCCATGATTTTATTATATATTAGTTATTTACATTATTATGATTTTTTTCCCTTGATTATTTTTATAATAATTTTGGTTAGTTACGCTTAATTACCAGGAGAATATTTTTAATTTAGTTATTTACACGATTATAATTTCACTCCCATGATGCTTTTTGTCTACGTTATATACATTAATGTAATTTAATTTCCATGATTATGTTTCTAGGGGCGATACCGCAGAAAATATTGGTAAAGAAAATATAATTTACCGATTATTTATTTCTGGTATGTGGTTCGCCAATTGTATTTGATTCAATTGGTTAGTTTATATTAGTTTATTTATATTTACTATCCATGAATATTTTATTTAATATATAACTTAGATTATAATGATTTGTTTTTCATGATTTTATTATATATTAGTTATTTACATAATAATGTTTTTTTCCTCTTGATTATTTTTAGAATAATTTTGGTTAGTTAAGTTTAATAACCATGAGAATATTTTTTTATTTAGTTATGTACAGGATTATAATTTCATTCCCATGATGCTTTTTGTATACGTTATATACATTAATTTAATTTATTTCCATGATTATGTTTCTAGGGGCAATACCACAGAAAATAATGGTATAGAAAATATCATTTACTGATTATTAATTTCAGGTAGGTGGTTCACCATTTGTATTTTATTCTACTGATTATTTTATCTTAGTTTATTCACATTTATTATCCATGATTATTTTATTTGTTACTTAGAGTATAATGATTTGTTTTCAATGATTTTATTATATATTAGTTATTTACATTATTATGATTTTTTTCCCTTGATTATTTTTATAATAATTTTGGTTAGTTAAGTTTAATTACCATGAGAATATTTTAAATTTAGTTATTTACACGATTATAATTTCACTCCCATGATGCTTTTTGTCTAAGTTATATACATTAATTTAATTTAATTTCCATGATTATGTTTCTAGGGGCAATACCGTAGAATATTGGGAAAGAAAATATAATTTACTGATTATTTATTTCTGGTATGTGGTTCGCCAATTGTATTTGATTCAGGTGGTTAGTTTATATTAGTTTATTTACATTTACTATCCATGATTATTTTATTTAAGTTTTACTTAGATTATAATGATTTGTTTTTCATGATTTTATTATATATTAGTTATTTACATTATTATGTTTTTTTCCCATGATTATTTTTAGAATAATTTTGGTTAGTTAAGTTTAATTAACATGAGAATATGTTTAATTTAGTTATTTACACGATTATAATTTCACTCCCATTATGCTTTTTGTCTAAGTTATATACATTAATTTAATTTAATTTCCATGATTATGTTTCTATGGGCGATACCGCAGAGAATATTGGTAAAGAAAATATAATTTACCGATTATTTATTTCTGGTATGTGGTTCGCCAATTGTATTTGATTCAATTGGTTAGTTTATATTAGTTTATTTATATTTACTATCCATGAATATTTTATTTAATATATAACTTAGATTATAATGATTTGTTTTTCATGATTTTATTATATATTAGTTATTTACATAATTATGTTTTTTTCCTCTTGATTATTTTTAGAATAATTTTGGTTAGTTAAGTTTAATAAGCATGAGAATATTTTTTATTTATTTATTTACAGGATTATAATTTCATTCCCATGATGCTTTTTGTATACGTTATATACATTAATTTAATTTATTTCCATGATTATGTTTCTAGGGGCGATACCACAGAAAATAATGGTATAGAAAATATCATTTAGTGATTATTTATTTCCGGTAGGTATTTTATTCTACTGATTATTTTATCTTAGTTTATTTATATTTATTATCCATGTTTATTTTATTTGTTACTTAGAGTATAATGATTTGTTTTCAATGATTTTATTATATATTAGTTATTTACATTATTATGTTTTTTCCCATGATTATTTTTAGAATAATTTTGGTTAGTTAAGTTTAATTACCAGGAGAATATTTTTAATTTAGTTATTTACACGATTATAATTTCACTCCCATGATGCTTTTTGTCTAAGTTATATACATTAATTTAATTTAATTTCCATGATTATGTTTCTAGGGGCAATACCGTAGAATATTGGGAAAGAAAATATAATTTACTGATTATTTATTTCTGGTATGTGGTTCGCCAATTGTATTTGATTCAGGTGGTTAGTTTATATTAGTTTATTTACATTTACTATCCATGATTATTTTATTTAAGTTTTACTTAGATTATAATGATTTGTTTTTCATGATTTTATTATATATTAGTTATTTACATTATTATGGTTTTTTTCCTCTTGATTATTTTTAGAATAATTTTGGTTAGTTAAGTTTAATAACCATGAGAATATTTTTTTATTTAGTTATGTACAGGATTATAATTTCATTCCCATGATGCTTTTTGTATACGTTATATACATTAATTTAATTTATTTCCATGATTATGTTTCTAGGGGCGATACCACAGAAAATAATGGTATAGAAAATATCATTTACTGATTATTAATTTCAGGTAGGTGGTTCACCATTTGTATTTTATTCTACTGATTATTTTATCTTAGTTTATTCACATTTATTATCCATGATTATTTTATTTGTTACTTAGAGTATAATGATTTGTTTTCAATGATTTTATTATATATTAGTTATTTACATTATTATGTTTTTTTCCCCATGATTATTTTTAGAATAATTTTGGTTAGTTAAGTTTAATTAACATGAGAATATGTTTAATTTAGTTATTTACACGATTATAATTTCACTCCCATTATGCTTTTTGTCTAAGTTATATACATTAATTTAATTTAATTTCCATGATTATGTTTCTATGGGCGATACCGCAGAGAATATTGGTAAAGAAAATATAATTTACCGATTATTTATTTATGGTATGTGGTTCGCCAATTGTATTTGATTCAATTGGTTAGTTTATATTAGTTTATTTATATTTACTATCCATGAATATTTTATTTAATATATAACTTAGATTATAATGATTTGTTTTTCATGATTTTATTATATATTAGTTATTTACATAATTATGTTTTTTTCCTCTTGATTATTTTTAGAATAATTTTGGTTAGTTAAGTTTAATAAGCATGAGAATATTTTTTAATTTATTTATTTACAGGATTATAATTTCATTCCCATGATGCTTTTTGTATACGTTATATACATTAATTTAATTTATTTCCATGATTATGTTTCTAGGGGCGATACCACAGAAAATAATGGTATAGAAAATATCATTTAGTGATTATTTATTTCCGGTAGGTATTTTATTCTACTGATTATTTTATCTTAGTTATTTATATTTATTATCCATGTTTATTTTATTTGTTACTTAGAGTATAATGATTTGTTTTCCATGATTTTATTATATATTAGTTATTTACATTATTATGATTTTTTTCCCTTGATTATTTTTATAATAATTTTGGTTAGTTACGCTTAATTACCAGGAGAATATTTTTAATTTAGTTATTTACACGATTATAATTTCACTCCCATGATGCTTTTTGTCTACGTTATATACATTAATGTAATTTAATTTCCATGATTATGTTTCTAGGGGCGATACCGCAGAAAATATTGGTAAAGAAAATATAATTTACCGATTATTTATTTCTGGTATGTGGTTCGCCAATTGTATTTGATTCAATTGGTTAGTTTATATTAGTTTATTTATATTTACTATCCATGAATATTTTATTTAATATATAACTTAGATTATAATGATTTGTTTTTCATGATTTTATTATATATTAGTTATTTACATAATAATGTTTTTTTCCGTTTGATTATTTTTAGAATAATTTTGGTTAGTTAAGTTTAATAACCATGAGAATATTTTTTTATTTAGTTATGTACAGGATTATAATTTCATTCCCATGATGCTTTTTGTATACGTTATATACATTAATTTAATTTATTTCCATGATTATGTTTCTAGGGGCAATACCACAGAAAATAATGGTATAGAAAATATCATTTACTGATTATTAATTTCAGGTAGGTGGTTCACCATTTGTATTTTATTCTACTGATTATTTTATCTTAGTTTATTCACATTTATTATCCATGATTATTTTATTTGTTACTTAGAGTATAATGATTTGTTTTCAATGATTTTATTATATATTAGTTATTTACATTATTATGATTTTTTTCCCTTGATTATTTTTATAATAATTTTGGTTAGTTAAGTTTAATTACCATGAGAATATTTTTAATTTAGTTATTTACACGATTATAATTTCACTCCCATGATGCTTTTTGTCTAAGTTATATACATTAATTTAATTTAATTTCCATGATTATGTTTCTAGGGGCAATACCGTAGAATATTGGGAAAGAAAATATAATTTACTGATTATTTATTTCTGGTATGTGGTTCGCCAATTGTATTTGATTCAGGTGGTTAGTTTATATTAGTTTATTTACATTTACTATCCATGATTATTTTATTTAAGTTTTACTTAGATTATAATGATTTGTTTTTCATGATTTTATTATATATTAGTTATTTACATTATTATGTTTTTTTCCCATGATTATTTTTAGAATAATTTTGGTTAGTTAAGTTTAATTAACATGAGAATATGTTTAATTTAGTTATTTACACGATTATAATTTCACTCTGTAACGGAGCTCCGTGTACCCCGACCGAGTACCCTCCGTTGATGGATGCTCCTAGCGCTCTCAGAGGACTCCAAGCACTGCAGACGACACCACAACCACCGCAGGCTCCACAACCGCCGTAGCTTAACTGGAGCCGCGCCGTCTTCCTTCCACCCTGGATCGGCTTCTGTCCTCCAGGACCGTGTGGGGAAGACCTCTCCTCCAGGAGAGCGTAACAGGAACAAGCTCTTAAAAGAGCTAAGTGATTAAGAGCTCAGGGGAATATGCAGCGCATAGCAATCCCCAGTGTGATATAGCAGTTCCCTCCAATAACGAGACAAGGCTACGTATTGAGGGTCAGAAGAGGTCTGAGGACTGGAACACCCAGCCTGCTTTTTATTAGGATAAGGTACACACAGGACACTCCCAGGGGGAGGATGAAATTAACCAATAACAGCATAGTGCAGCCCACAGGTTCCCTCCCCTCAGATAAACAGTTAAACCAATTATTACATACAATAAAAATACAGTTTTTACACACACACTGTAACTTTAAAACCATACATTCAATTTCAATAAAAGTTGCATATTCAGACTCAGCATACATCAAACATAAACACTTCCAAAAATCATCCAAATCCCTCCAGTGGATCAAAAGTTAGCTGGAAGTCCTTTATGACCGACCGCAAGCACAATTTCCTGCCCAAAACAGTTCCATAGATTTGGGCTGTGCGGTCGGTCAATTTCATGCGAAAAAACGACTAAGTCCCATTTCGAACGGGACTTAGTCTCTGGAGCTGCAAGTTCCGTATGGGAGAAGGTAAGGGTCAGCGGTGTTCGGCAAAATGTGTAGCCGATTTCAGTTCCACAGAATCTTTAGCATACACCGCTGACCGCATTCGAGGAAACCAAGATGGCCGCCGCCACGTGCAATTAACCGGCAGTAACCTCACAGCCTGGGAGGTAAATTGCCTGCACACTTTAGCTTCTGGGTGGTCCGCCTGTGTGGTACTTGGTTCAGTAAGCCCTATTTACTGAACCAAGTGGGAGAGAGCCAGGGGCAAGTTATTTTACAGGTCTGGGGACATAGTCTTAAAGGGACATTGTTCAGCAAAGTCACAATATGTCCCCAGACGGTTCTTAAAGGGCCATACACACCCAATAAATGTTAATAAGTTTTCAGGGGCACAATCTTCCAGGGGCCATAGTCATGAGGCAGGAGGCTGGCAAACATGCTTCTCCACAATCCAGGGAAGCAGGGCAATTTCTCATTTAAAGGGCCAGTTACAAATAGCGATTTGTAACACATCTCCCCTTTGGGGGGAAGACTAACCAGGCACCTGACCTTCTGTCGGTCAGTGCCTCCGTTAGTCGATCCACCAACCCACAATAAACAGATGTCCGAGTAGCCCCCCCACAACATCAAAGTACAGGAACAGCCCACCCACAACACACAGTCACTGCTCCTGGGTATTTGGCTGTGGTAATGAGGCCACATGCCGAGGGTACTTGAAGGGCAGAGGCCAACTGCACTCTGCCCAGATGCCAGCTCTTCTGCTGGGGTAGCCTGCAGGACATCAGGCTCTGGACCAGGGACAAAGGTAGGGCAGAGGCCGACTGCACTCTGCCCAGCTGCCAGCTCTTCTGCTGGGGTAGCCTGCAGGACATCAGGCTCTGGACCAGGGAAAAAGGTAGGGCAGAGGCCGACTGCACTCTGCCCAGCTGCCAGCTCTTCTGCTGGGGTAGCCTGCAGGACATCAGGCTCTGGACCAGGGAAAAAGGTAGGGCAGAGGCCGACTGCACTCTGCCCAGCTGCCAGCTCTTCTGCTGGGGTAGCCTGCAGGACATCAGGCTCTGGACCAGGGACAAAGGTAGGGCAGAGGCCGACTGCACTCTGCCCAGCTGACAGCTCTTCGGCTGGGGTAGCCTGCAGGACATCAGGCTCTGGACCAGGGACAAAGGTAGGGCAGAGGCCGACTGCACTCTGCCCAGCTGCCAGCTCTTCTGCTGGGGTAGCCTGCAGGACATCAGGCTCTGGACCAGGGAAAAAGGTAGGGCAGAGGCCGACTGCACTCTGCCCAGCTGCCAGCTCTTCTGCTGGGGTAGCCTGCAGGACATCAGGCTCTGGACCAGGGAAAAAGGTAGGGCAGAGGCCGACTGCACTCTGCCCAGCTGCCAGCTCTTCTGCTGGGGTAGCCTGCAGGACATCAGGCTCTGGACCAGGGACAAAGGTAGGGCAGAGGCCGACTGCACTCTGCCCAGCTGACAGCTCTTCGGCTGGGGTAGCCTGCGGGACATCCGGCTCTGGACCAGGGACAAAGGTAGGGCAGAGGCCGACTGCACTCTGCCCAGCTGCCAGCTCGTCTGCTGGGATGCTTGGGACATAGTCCGGCTCAGTAGCCAAGGGGACATGGACGTCAGTAGGGGTTAACATTGCCTCTGTTAACTCTGGTGCCACGCTAGGAGTTACCTGGGGAGGGGAATTTGTACTTACCCCCTCCTCTGGGTGTCCCGGTGAGGGTAGTTGGGGATCTGGAAAGGCTGTCCAGCATCCCTGTAGGTCAGGCACAGAGACCACGGTCCCATCTGCGCCGTCTGGGGGATTGGTGTCTCCCCTTGTTAGGGTAAGCTGCCGCTGGGGAGAGGGGGTGCTGTGCTCCTTTCCCGGAAACACAGGCTGCCGCTGGAGAGGGAGACCGCCTGTCTCCACTCCCGTAACATTGTCCTGTTGCTGTAGAGAGGGACCAACTGTCTCTGCTCTCTGTAGGACACACTGCTGCTGGGGGGGAAGGTCGGCACCTTCGGCCCCCTGGGGTACACACTGCCGCTGGAGAGGGAGACCGCCTGTCTCCACTCCCTTACCATTGTCCTGTTGCTGTAGAGAGGGACCAACTGTCTCTGCTCTCTGTAGGACACACTGCTGCTGGGGGGGAAGGACGGCACCTTCGGCCCCCTGGGGTACACACTGCCGCTGGAGCGGGAGACCGCCTGTCTCCACTCCCTTACCATTGTCCTGTTGCTGTAGAGAGGGACCAACTGTCTCTGCTCTCTGTAGGACACACTGCTGCTGGGGGGGAAGGACGGCACCTTCGGCTCCCTGACACTCACTCTGGGGTTGGGGATCTTCCCAGTAAACCTCTACGATATCCTTCCAGCTGAAGGGCTCTAGACCTGGTTCTGCTCGTCGGGTAGGTTGGGGCTGCACGGAGCTGAGCAGGTGTAGGTAGTCTTGCTCCAGCTCCCACTCCCTTGTTACCAGGTGGGTCATGTCTTCTCTCACCTCGCGTTCGTCAGCCCAGACATACATGCCCATCCGGTAGTCGTAGATGTCCCAAAACCTAGACTCCTCCGTGCTGCCGAAATCAAGATCCTCCTCCATGGCATCCTGCAGTAGACCAGGACCATCATAATCATCCCCCTCCGGTAGGTCGTGCTCGGCCGTCCAGGGAGTAAGTCGAATGGTATGCCACCAGAGGGCCTGGTATGCGTTGTCTAGCCCGATCTCTCGCCATACCAGGGTCTCCAGTCTTGCCACCCACTCATCCAGGGGCTGCTCCCCCAATAGACATATTCGCATTGCCACACGCTTCTGTAGCCGCTGCTCATCACTGGGGAGGCCCTCACCTCGCCGCCACTGGGCGTCTTCCAGGGCATCATACCAGATTTCCTTTCTGGCTGCATCCCTGTGATCTGCGGCCTCCTCCTCCTCCTCATCATGGAACGCTGTCCGCAAACCAGCTGATTCCATCCTGCTGTAGCCAGGGGCGCTGCCCAATGGCTAGCGTTGCCCTCAATTGTAACTCCAAACGTTACCAGTATCTCTGAGCTGCTTCTCCTCGCACTAGGACGCCATCCCACCGCTGCCACCACTGTAACGGAGCTCCGTGTACCCCGACCGAGTACCCTCCGTTGATGGATGCTCCTAGCGCTCTCAGAGGACTCCAAGCACTGCAGACGACACCACAACCACCGCAGGCTCCACAACCGCCGTAGCTTAACTGGAGCCGCGCCGTCTTCCTTCCACCCTGGATCGGCTTCTGTCCTCCAGGACCGTGTGGGGAAGACCTCTCCTCCAGGAGAGCGTAACAGGAACAAGCTCTTAAAAGAGCTAAGTGATTAAGAGCTCAGGGGAATATGCAGCGCATAGCAATCCCCAGTGTGATATAGCAGTTCCCTCCAATAACGAGACAAGGCTACGTATTGAGGGTCAGAAGAGGTCTGAGGACTGGAACACCCAGCCTGCTTTTTATTAGGATAAGGTACACACAGGACACTCCCAGGGGGAGGATGAAATTAACCAATAACAGCATAGTGCAGCCCACAGGTTCCCTCCCCTCAGATAAACAGTTAAACCAATTATTACATACAATAAAAATACAGTTTTTACACACACACTGTAACTTTAAAACCATACATTCAATTTCAATAAAAGTTGCATATTCAGACTCAGCATACATCAAACATAAACACTTCCAAAAATCATCCAAATCCCTCCAGTGGATCAAAAGTTAGCTGGAAGTCCTTTATGACCGACCGCAAGCACAATTTCCTGCCCAAAACAGTTCCATAGATTTGGGCTGTGCGGTCGGTCAATTTCATGCGAAAAAACGACTAAGTCCCATTTCGAACGGGACTTAGTCTCTGGAGCTGCAAGTTCCGTATGGGAGAAGGTAAGGGTCAGCGGTGTTCGGCAAAATGTGTAGCCGATTTCAGTTCCACAGAATCTTTAGCATACACCGCTGACCGCATTCGAGGAAACCAAGATGGCCGCCGCCACGTGCAATTAACCGGCAGTAACCTCACAGCCTGGGAGGTAAATTGCCTGCACACTTTAGCTTCTGGGTGGTCCGCCTGTGTGGTACTTGGTTCAGTAAGCCCTATTTACTGAACCAAGTGGGAGAGAGCCAGGGGCAAGTTATTTTACAGGTCTGGGGACATAGTCTTAAAGGGACATTGTTCAGCAAAGTCACAATATGTCCCCAGACGGTTCTTAAAGGGCCATACACACCCAATAAATGTTAATAAGTTTTCAGGGGCACAATCTTCCAGGGGCCATAGTCATGAGGCAGGAGGCTGGCAAACATGCTTCTCCACAATCCAGGGAAGCAGGGCAATTTCTCATTTAAAGGGCCAGTTACAAATAGCGATTTGTAACACACTCCCATTATGCTTTTTGTCTAAGTTATATACATTAATTTAATTTAATTTCCATGATTATGTTTCTATGGGCGATACCGCAGAGAATATTGGTAAAGAAAATATAATTTACCGATTATTTATTTCTGGTATGTGGTTCGCCAATTGTATTTGATTCAATTGGTTAGTTTATATTAGTTTATTTATATTTACTATCCATGAATATTTTATTTAATATATAACTTAGATTATAATGATTTGTTTTTCATGATTTTATTATATATTAGTTATTTACATAATTATGTTTTTTTCCTCTTGATTATTTTTAGAATAATTTTGGTTAGTTAAGTTTAATTAGCATGAGAATATTTTTTAATTTATTTATTTACAGGATTATAATTTCATTCCCATGATGCTTTTTGTATACGTTATATACATTAATTTAATTTATTTCCATGATTATGTTTCTAGGGGCGATACCACAGAAAATAATGGTATAGAAAATATCATTTAGTGATTATTTATTTCCGGTAGGTATTTTATTCTACTGATTATTTTATCTTAGTTATTTATATTTATTATCCATGTTTATTTTATTTGTTACTTAGAGTATAATGATTTGTTTTCCATGATTTTATTATATATTAGTTATTTACATTATTATGATTTTTTTCCCTTGATTATTTTTATAATAATTTTGGTTAGTTACGCTTAATTACCAGGAGAATATTTTTAATTTAGTTATTTACACGATTATAATTTCACTCCCATGATGCTTTTTGTCTACGTTATATACATTAATGTAATTTAATTTCCATGATTATGTTTCTAGGGGCGATACCGCAGAAAATATTGGTAAAGAAAATATAATTTACCGATTATTTATTTCTGGTATGTGGTTCGCCAATTGTATTTGATTCAATTGGTTAGTTTATATTAGTTTATTTATATTTACTATCCATGAATATTTTATTTAATATATAACTTAGATTATAATGATTTGTTTTTCATGATTTTATTATATATTAGTTATTTACATAATAATGTTTTTTTCCTCTTGATTATTTTTAGAATAATTTTGGTTAGTTAAGTTTAATAACCATGAGAATATTTTTTTATTTAGTTATGTACAGGATTATAATTTCATTCCCATGATGCTTTTTGTATACGTTATATACATTAATTTAATTTATTTCCATGATTATGTTTCTAGGGGCAATACCACAGAAAATAATGGTATAGAAAATATCATTTACTGATTATTAATTTCAGGTAGGTGGTTCACCATTTGTATTTTATTCTACTGATTATTTTATCTTAGTTTATTCACATTTATTATCCATGATTATTTTATTTGTTACTTAGAGTATAATGATTTGTTTTCAATGATTTTATTATATATTAGTTATTTACATTATTATGATTTTTTTCCCTTGATTATTTTTATAATAATTTTGGTTAGTTAAGTTTAATTACCATGAGAATATTTTAAATTTAGTTATTTACACGATTATAATTTCACTCCCATGATGCTTTTTGTCTAAGTTATATACATTAATTTAATTTAATTTCCATGATTATGTTTCTAGGGGCAATACCGTAGAATATTGGGAAAGAAAATATAATTTACTGATTATTTATTTCTGGTATGTGGTTCGCCAATTGTATTTGATTCAGGTGGTTAGTTTATATTAGTTTATTTACATTTACTATCCATGATTATTTTATTTAAGTTTTACTTAGATTATAATGATTTGTTTTTCATGATTTTATTATATATTAGTTATTTACATTATTATGTTTTTTTCCCATGATTATTTTTAGAATAATTTTGGTTAGTTAAGTTTAATTAACATGAGAATATGTTTAATTTAGTTATTTACACGATTATAATTTCACTCCCATTATGCTTTTTGTCTAAGTTATATACATTAATTTAATTTAATTTCCATGATTATGTTTCTATGGGCGATACCGCAGAGAATATTGGTAAAGAAAATATAATTTACCGATTATTTATTTCTGGTATGTGGTTCGCCAATTGTATTTGATTCAATTGGTTAGTTTATATTAGTTTATTTATATTTACTATCCATGAATATTTTATTTAATATATAACTTAGATTATAATGATTTGTTTTTCATGATTTTATTATATATTAGTTATTTACATAATTATGTTTTTTTCCTCTTGATTATTTTTAGAATAATTTTGGTTAGTTAAGTTTAATAAGCATGAGAATATTTTTTATTTATTTATTTACAGGATTATAATTTCATTCCCATGATGCTTTTTGTATACGTTATATACATTAATTTAATTTATTTCCATGATTATGTTTCTAGGGGCGATACCACAGAAAATAATGGTATAGAAAATATCATTTAGTGATTATTTATTTCCGGTAGGTATTTTATTCTACTGATTATTTTATCTTAGTTTATTTATATTTATTATCCATGTTTATTTTATTTGTTACTTAGAGTATAATGATTTGTTTTCAATGATTTTATTATATATTAGTTATTTACATTATCATGTTTTTTCCCATGATTATTTTTAGAATAATTTTGGTTAGTTAAGTTTAATTACCAGGAGAATATTTTTAATTTAGTTATTTACACGATTATAATTTCACTCCCATGATGCTTTTTGTCTAAGTTATATACATTAATTTAATTTAATTTCCATGATTATGTTTCTAGGGGCAATACCGTAGAATATTGGGAAAGAAAATATAATTTACTGATTATTTATTTCTGGTATGTGGTTCGCCAATTGTATTTGATTCAGGTGGTTAGTTTATATTAGTTTATTTACATTTACTATCCATGATTATTTTATTTAAGTTTTACTTAGATTATAATGATTTGTTTTTCATGATTTTATTATATATTAGTTATTTACATTATTATGGTTTTTTTCCTCTTGATTATTTTTAGAATAATTTTGGTTAGTTAAGTTTAATAACCATGAGAATATTTTTTTATTTAGTTATGTACAGGATTATAATTTCATTCCCATGATGCTTTTTGTATACGTTATATACATTAATTTAATTTATTTCCATGATTATGTTTCTAGGGGCTATACCACAGAAAATAATGGTATAGAAAATATCATTTACTGATTATTAATTTCAGGTAGGTGGTTCACCATTTGTATTTTATTCTACTGATTATTTTATCTTAGTTTATTCACATTTATTATCCATGATTATTTTATTTGTTACTTAGAGTATAATGATTTGTTTTCAATGATTTTATTATATATTAGTTATTTACATTATTATGTTTTTTCCCATGATTATTTTTAGAATAATTTTGGTTAGTTAAGTTTAATTAACATGAGAATATGTTTAATTTAGTTATTTACACGATTATAATTTCACTCCCATTATGCTTTTTGTCTAAGTTATATACATTAATTTAATTTAATTTCCATGATTATGTTTCTATGGGCGATACCGCAGAGAATATTGGTAAAGAAAATATAATTTACCGATTATTTATTTATGGTATGTGGTTCGCCAATTGTATTTGATTCAATTGGTTAGTTTATATTAGTTTATTTATATTTACTATCCATGAATATTTTATTTAATATATAACTTAGATTATAATGATTTGTTTTTCATGATTTTATTATATATTAGTTATTTACATAATTATGTTTTTTTCCTCTTGATTATTTTTAGAATAATTTTGGTTAGTTAAGTTTAATAAGCATGAGAATATTTTTTAATTTATTTATTTACAGGATTATAATTTCATTCCCATGATGCTTTTTGTATACGTTATATACATTCATTTAATTTATTTCCATGATTATGTTTCTAGGGGCGATACCACAGAAAATAATGGTATAGAAAATATCATTTAGTGATTATTTATTTCCGGTAGGTATTTTATTCTACTGATTATTTTATCTTAGTTATTTATATTTATTATCCATGTTTATTTTATTTGTTACTTAGAGTATAATGATTTGTTTTCCATGATTTTATTATATATTAGTTATTTACATTATTATGATTTTTTTCCCTTGATTATTTTTATAATAATTTTGGTTAGTTACGCTTAATTACCAGGAGAATATTTTTAATTTAGTTATTTACACGATTATAATTTCACTCCCATGATGCTTTTTGTCTACGTTATATACATTAATGTAATTTAATTTCCATGATTATGTTTCTAGGGGCGATACCGCAG
The DNA here is from genome assembly GCF_036172605.1 of Pelobates fuscus. Lineage (NCBI taxonomy): Eukaryota > Metazoa > Chordata > Amphibia > Anura > Pelobatidae > Pelobates > Pelobates fuscus. The sequence goes on from NC_086324.1 coordinate 126,139,409, forward strand.
AAAATATTGGTAAAGAAAATATAATTTACCGATTATTTATTTCTGGTATGTGGTTCGCCAATTGTATTTGATTCAATTGGTTAGTTTATATTAGTTTATTTATATTTACTATCCATGAATATTTTATTTAATATATAACTTAGATTATAATGATTTGTTTTTCATGATTTTATTATATATTAGTTATTTACATAATAATGTTTTTTTCCTCTTGATTATTTCTAGAATAATTTTGGTTAGTTAAGTTTAATAACCATGAGAATATTTTTTTATTTAGTTATGTACAGGATTATAGTTTCATTCCCATGATGCTTTTTGTATACGTTATATACATTAATTTAATTTATTTCCATGATTATGTTTCTAGGGGCAATACCACAGAAAATAATGGTATAGAAAATATCATTTACTGATTATTAATTTCAGGTAGGTGGTTCACCATTTGTATTTTATTCTACTGATTATTTTATCTTAGTTTATTCACATTTATTATCCATGATTATTTTATTTGTTACTTAGAGTATAATGATTTGTTTTCAATGATTTTATTATATATTAGTTATTTACATTATTATGATTTTTTTCCCTTGATTATTTTTATAATAATTTTGGTTAGTTAAGTTTAATTACCATGAGAATATTTTTAATTTAGTTATTTACACGATTATAATTTCACTCCCATGATGATTTTTGTCTAAGTTATATACATTAATTTAATTTAATTTCCATGATTATGTTTCTAGGGGCAATACCGTAGAATATTGGGAAAGAAAATATAATTTACTGATTATTTATTTCTGGTATGTGGTTCGCCAATTGTATTTGATTCAGGTGGTTAGTTTATATTAGTTTATTTACATTTACTATCCATGATTATTTTATTTAATTTTTACTTAGATTATAATGATTTGTTTTTCATGATTTTATTATATATTAGTTATTTACATTATTATGTTTTTTTCACATGATTATTTTTAGAATAATTTTGGTTAGTTAAGTTTAATTAACATGAGAATATGTTTAATTTAGTTATTTACACGATTATAATTTCACTCCCATTATGCTTTTTGTCTAAGTTATATACATTAATTTAATTTAATTTCCATGATTATGTTTCTATGGGCGATACCGCAGAGAATATTGGTAAAGAAAATATAATTTACCGATTATTTATTTCTGGTATGTGGTTCGCCAATTGTATTTGATTAAATTGGTTAGTTTATATTAGTTTATTTATATTTACTATCCATGAATATTTTATTTAATATATAACTTAGATTATAATGATTTGTTTTTCATGATTTTATTATATATTAGTTATTTACATAATTATGTTTTTTTCCTCTTGATTATTTTTAGAATAATTTTGGTTAGTTAAGTTTAATAAGCATGAGAATATTTTTTATTTATTTATTTACAGGATTATAATTTCATTCCCATGATGCTTTTTGTATACGTTATATACATTAATTTAATTTATTTCCATGATTATGTTTCTAGGGGCGATACCACAGAAAATAATGGTATAGAAAATATCATTTAGTGATTATTTATTTCCGGTAGGTATTTTATTCTACTGATTATTTTATCTTAGTTTATTTATATTTATTATCCATGTTTATTTTATTTGTTACTTAGAGTATAATGATTTGTTTTCAATGATTTTATTATATATTAGTTATTTACATTATTATGTTTTTTCCCATGATTATTTTTAGAATAATTTTGGTTAGTTAAGTTTAATTACCAGGAGAATATTTTTAATTTAGTTATTTACACGATTATAATTTCACTCCCATGATGCTTTTTGTCTAAGTTATATACATTAATTTAATTTAATTTCCATGATTATGTTTCTAGGGGCAATACCGTAGAATATTGGGAAAGAAAATATAATTTACTGATTATTTATTTCTGGTATGTGGTTCGCCAATTGTATTTGATTCAGGTGGTTAGTTTATATTAGTTTATTTACATTTACTATCCATGATTATTTTATTTAAGTTTTACTTAGATTATAATGATTTGTTTTTCATGATTTTATTATATATTAGTTATTTACATTATTATGGTTTTTTTCCTCTTGATTATTTTTAGAATAATTTTGGTTAGTTAAGTTTAATAACCATGAGAATATTTTTTTATTTAGTTATGTACAGGATTATAATTGCATTCCCATGATGCTTTTTGTATACGTTATATACATTAATTTAATTTATTTCCATGATTATGTTTCTAGGGGCTATACCACAGAAAATAATGGTATAGAAAATATCATTTACTGATTATTAATTTCAGGTAGGTGGTTCACCATTTGTATTTTATTCTACTGATTATTTTATCTTAGTTTATTCACATTTATTATCCATGATTATTTTATTTGTTACTTAGAGTATAATGATTTGTTTTCAATGATTTTATTATATATTAGTTATTTACATTATTATGTTTTTTCCCATGATTATTTTTAGAATAATTTTGGTTAGTTAAGTTTAATTAACATGAGAATATGTTTAATTTAGTTATTTACACGATTATAATTTCACTCCCATTATGCTTTTTGTCTAAGTTATATACATTAATTTAATTTAATTTCCATGATTATGTTTCTATGGGCGATAACGCAGAGAATATTGGTAAAGAAAATATAATTTACCGATTATTTATTTATGGTATGTGGTTCGCCAATTGTATTTGATTCAATTGGTTAGTTTATATTAGTTTATTTATATTTACTATCCATGAATATTTTATTTAATATATAACTTAGATTATAATGATTTGTTTTTCATGATTTTATTATATATTAGTTATTTACATAATTATGTTTTTTTCCTCTTGATTATTTTTAGAATAATTTTGGTTAGTTAAGTTTAATAAGCATGAGAATATTTTTTAATTTATTTATTTACAGGATTATAATTTCATTCCCATGATGCTTTTTGTATACGTTATATACATTAATTTAATTTATTTCCATGATTATGTTTCTAGGGGCGATACCACAGAAAATAATGGTATAGAAAATATCATTTAGTGATTATTTATTTCCGGTAGGTATTTTATTCTACTGATTATTTTATCTTAGTTATTTATATTTATTATCCATGTTTATTTTATTTGTTACTTAGAGTATAATGATTTGTTTTCCATGATTTTATTATATATTAGTTATTTACATTATTATGATTTTTTTCCCTTGATTATTTTTATAATAATTTTGGTTAGTTACGCTTAATTACCAGGAGAATATTTTTAATTTAGTTATTTACACGATTATAATTTCACTCCCATGATGCTTTTTGTCTACGTTATATACATTAATTTAATTTAATTTCCATGATTATGTTTCTAGGGGCAATACCGTAGAATATTGGGAAAGAAAATATAATTTACTGATTATTTATTTCTGGTATGTGGTTCGCCAATTGTATTTGATTCAGGTGGTTAGTTTATATTAGTTTATTTACATTTACTATCCATGATTATTTTATTTAAGTTTTACTTAGATTATAATGATTTGTTTTTCATGATTTTATTATATATTAGTTATTTACATTATTATGGTTTTTTCCTCTTGATTATTTTTAGAATAATTTTGGTTAGTTAAGTTTAATAACCATGAGAATATTTTTTTATTTAGTTATGTACAGGATTATAATTTCATTCCCATGATGCTTTTTGTATACGTTATATACATTAATTTAATTTATTTCCATGATTATGTTTCTAGGGGCTATACCACAGAAAATAATGGTATAGAAAATATCATTTACTGATTATTAATTTCAGGTAGGTGGTTCACCATTTGTATTTTATTCTACTGATTATTTTATCTTAGTTTATTCACATTTATTATCCATGATTATTTTATTTGTTACTTAGAGTATAATGATTTGTTTTCAATGATTTTATTATATATTAGTTATTTACATTATTATGTTTTTTCCCATGATTATTTTTAGAATAATTTTGGTTAGTTAAGTTTAATTAACATGAGAATATGTTTAATTTAGTTATTTACACGATTATAATTTCACTCCCATTATGCTTTTTGTCTAAGTTATATACATTAATTTAATTTAATTTCCATGATTATGTTTCTATGGGCGATACCGCAGAGAATATTGGTAAAGAAAATATAATTTACCGATTATTTATTTATGGTATGTGGTTCGCCAATTGTATTTGATTCAATTGGTTAGTTTATATTAGTTTATTTATATTTACTATCCATGAATATTTTATTTAATATATAACTTAGATTATAATGATTTGTTTTTCATGATTTTATTATATATTAGTTATTTACATAATTATGTTTTTTTCCTCTTGATTATTTTTAGAATAATTTTGGTTAGTTAAGTTTAATAAGCATGAGAATATTTTTTAATTTATTTATTTACAGGATTATAATTTCATTCCCATGATGCTTTTTGTATACGTTATATACATTAATTTAATTTATTTCCATGATTATGTTTCTAGGGGCGATACCACAGATAATAATGGTATAGAAAATATCATTTAGTGATTATTTATTTCCGGTAGGTATTTTATTCTACTGATTATTTTATCTTAGTTATTTATATTTATTATCCATGTTTATTTTATTTGTTACTTAGAGTATAATGATTTGTTTTCCATGATTTTATTATATATTAGTTATTTACATTATTATGATTTTTTTCCCTTGATTATTTTTATAATAATTTTGGTTAGTTACGCTTAATTACCAGGAGAATATTTTTAATTTAGTTATTTACACGATTATAATTTCACTCCCATGATGCTTTTTGTCTACGTTATATACATTAATGTAATTTAATTTCCATGATTATGTTTCTAGGGGCGATACCGCAGAAAATATTGGTAAAGAAAATATAATTTACCGATTATTTATTTCTGGTATGTGGTTCGCCAATTGTATTTGATTCAATTGGTTAGTTTATATTAGTTTATTTATATTTACTATCCATGAATATTTTATTTAATATATAACTTAGATTATAATGATTTGTTTTTCATGATTTTATTATATATTAGTTATTTACATAATAATGTTTTTTTCCTCTTGATTATTTTTAGAATAATTTTGGTTAGTTAAGTTTAATAACCATGAGAATATTTTTTTATTTAGTTATGTACAGGATTATAATTTCATTCCCATGATGCTTTTTGTATACGTTATATACATTAATTTAATTTATTTCCATGATTATGTTTCTAGGGGCAATACCACAGAAAATAATGGTATAGAAAATATCATTTACTGATTATTAATTTCAGGTAGGTGGTTCACCATTTGTATTTTATTCTACTGATTATTTTATCTTAGTTTATTCACATTTATTATCCATGATTATTTTATTTGTTACTTAGAGTATAATGATTTGTTTTCAATGATTTTATTATATATTAGTTATTTACATTATTATGATTTTTTTCCCTTGATTATTTTTATAATAATTTTGGTTAGTTAAGTTTAATTACCATGAGAATATTTTTAATTTAGTTATTTACACGATTATAATTTCACTCCCATGATGCTTTTTGTCTAAGTTATATACATTAATTTAATTTAATTTCCATGATTATGTTTCTAGGGGCAATACTGTAGAATATTGGGAAAGAAAATATAATTTACTGATTATTTATTTCTGGTATGTGGTTCGCCAATTGTATTTGATTCAGGTGGTTAGTTTATATTAGTTTATTTACATTTACTATCCATGATTATTTTATTTAAGTTTTACTTAGATTATAATGATTTGTTTTTCATGATTTTATTATATATTAGTTATTTACATTATTATGTTTTTTTCCCATGATTATTTTTAGAATAATTTTGGTTAGTTAAGTTTAATTAACATGAGAATATGTTTAATTTAGTTATTTACACGATTATAATTTCACTCCCATTATGCTTTTTGTCTAAGTTATATACATTAATTTAATTTAATTTCCATGATTATGTTTCTATGGGCGATACCGCAGAGAATATTGGTAAAGAAAATATAATTTACCGATTATTTATTTCTGGTATGTGGTTCGCCAATTGTATTTGATTCAATTGGTTAGTTTATATTAGTTTATTTATATTTACTATCCATGAATATTTTATTTAATATATAACTTAGATTATAATGATTTGTTTTTCATGATTTTATTATATATTAGTTATTTACATTATTATGTTTTTTTTCCTCTTGATTATTTTTAGAATAATTTTGGTTAGTTAAGTTTAATAACCATGAGAATATTTTTTAATTTAGTTATTTACAGGATTATAATTGCATTCCCATGATGCTTTTTGTATACGTTATATACATTAATTTAATTTATTTCCATGATTATGTTTCTAGGGGCGATACCACAGAAAATAATGGTATAGAAAATATAATTTACTGATTATTTATTTCCGGTAGGTGGTTCACCATTTGTATTTTATTCTACTGATTATTTTATCTTAGTTTATTCACATTTATTATCCATGTTTATTTTATTTGTTACTTAGAGTATAATGATTTGTTTTCCATGATTTTATTATATATTAGTTATTTACATTATTATGATTTTTTTCCCATGATTATTTTTATAATAATTTTGGTTAGTTAAATTTAATTACCATGAGAATGTTTTTAATTTAGTTATTTACACGATTATAATTCCACTCCCATGATGCTTTTTTTTCTAAGTTATATACATTAATTTAATTTAATTTCCATGATTATGTTTCTAGGGGCGATACCGCAGAAAATATTGGTAAAGAAAATATAATTTACTAATTATTTATTTCTGGTATGTGGTTCGCCAATTGTATTTCATGCAATTGGTTAGTTTATATTAGTTTATTTACATTTACTATCCATGATTATTTTATTTAATATATAACTTAGATTATAATGATTTGTTTTTCATGATTTTATTATATATTAGTTATTTACATTATTATGTTTTTTTTCCTCTTGATTATTTTTAGAATAATTTTGGTTAGTTAAGTTTAATAACCATGAGAATATTTTTTTATTTAGTTATGTACAGGATTATAATTTCATTCCCATGATGCTTTTTGTATACGTTATATACATTAATTTAATTTATTTCCATGATTATGTTTCTAGGGGCGATACCACAGAAAATAATGGTATAGAAAATATCATTTACTGATTATTAATTTCAGGTAGGTGGTTCACCATTTGTATTTTATTCTACTGATTATTTTATCTTAGTTTATTCACATTTATTATCCATGATTATTTTATTTGTTACTTAGAGTATAATGATTTGTTTTCAATGATTTTATTATATATTAGTTATTTACATTATTATGTTTTTTTCCCCATGATTATTTTTAGAATAATTTTGGTTAGTTAAGTTTAATTAACATGAGAATATGTTTAATTTAGTTATTTACACGATTATAATTTCACTCCCATTATGCTTTTTGTCTAAGTTATATACATTAATTTAATTTAATTTCCATGATTATGTTTCTATGGGCGATACCGCAGAGAATATTGGTAAAGAAAATATAATTTACCGATTATTTATTTCTGGTATGTGGTTCGCCAATTGTATTTGATTCAATTGGTTAGTTTATATTAGTTTATTTATATTTACTATCCATGAATATTTTATTTAATATATAACTTAGATTATAATGATTTGTTTTTCATGATTTTATTATATATTAGTTATTTACATAATTATGTTTTTTCCTCTTGATTATTTTTAGAATAATTTTGGTTAGTTAAGTTTAATAAGCATGAGAATATTTTTTATTTATTTATTTACAGGATTATAATTTCATTCCCATGATGCTTTTTGTATACGTTATATACATTAATTTAATTTATTTCCATGATTATGTTTCTAGGGGCGATACCACAGAAAATAATGGTATAGAAAATATCATTTAGTGATTATTTATTTCCGGTAGGTATTTTATTCTACTGATTATTTTATCTTAGTTTATTTATATTTATTATCCATGTTTATTTTATTTGTTACTTAGAGTATAATGATTTGTTTTCAATGATTTTATTATATATTAGTTATTTACATTATTATGTTTTTTCCCATGATTATTTTTAGAATAATTTTGGTTAGTTAAGTTTAATTACCAGGAGAATATTTTTAATTTAGTTATTTACACGATTATAATTTCACTCCCATGATGCTTTTTGTCTAAGTTATATACATTAATTTAATTTAATTTCCATGATTATGTTTCTAGGGGCAATACCGTAGAATATTGGGAAAGAAAATATAATTTACTGATTATTTATTTCTGGTATGTGGTTCGCCAATTGTATTTGATTCAGGTGGTTAGTTTATATTAGTTTATTTACATTTACTATCCATGATTATTTTATTTAAGTTTTACTTAGATTATAATGATTTGTTTTTCATGATTTTATTATATATTAGTTATTTACATTATTATGGTTTTTTTCCTCTTGATTATTTTTAGAATAATTTTGGTTAGTTAAGTTTAATAACCATGAGAATATTTTTTTATTTAGTTATGTACAGGATTATAATTTCATTCCCATGATGCTTTTTGTATACGTTATATACATTAATTTAATTTATTTCCATGATTATGTTTCTAGGGGCTATACCACAGAAAATAATGGTATAGAAAATATCATTTACTGATTATTAATTTCAGGTAGGTGGTTCACCATTTGTGTTTTATTCTACTGATTATTTTATCTTAGTTTATTCACATTTATTATCCATGATTATTTTATTTGTTACTTAGAGTATAATGATTTGTTTTCAATGATTTTATTATATATTAGTTATTTACATTATTATGTTTTTTCCCATGATTATTTTTAGAATAATTTTGGTTAGTTAAGTTTAATTAACATGAGAATATGTTTAATTTAGTTATTTACACGATTATAATTTCACTCCCATTATGCTTTTTGTCTAAGTTATATACATTAATTTAATTTAATTTCCATGATTATGTTTCTATGGGCGATACCGCAGAGAATATTGGTAAAGAAAATATAATTTACCGATTATTTATTTATGGTATGTGGTTCGCCAATTGTATTTGATTCAATTGGTTAGTTTATATTAGTTTATTTATATTTACTATCCATGAATATTTTATTTAATATATAACTTAGATTATAATGATTTGTTTTTCATGATTTTATTATATATTAGTTATTTACATAATTATGTTTTTTTCCTCTTGATTATTTTTAGAATAATTTTGGTTAGTTAAGTTTAATAAGCATGAGAATATTTTTTATTTATTTATTTACAGGATTATAATTTCATTCCCATGATGCTTTTTGTATACGTTATATACATTAATTTAATTTATTTCCATGATTATGTTTCTAGGGGCGATACCACAGAAAATAATGGTATAGAAAATATCATTTAGTGATTATTTATTTCCGGTAGGTATTTTATTCTACTGATTATTTTATCTTAGTTTATTTATATTTATTATCCATGTTTATTTTATTTGTTACTTAGAGTATAATGATTTGTTTTCAATGATTTTATTATATATTAGTTATTTACATTATTATGTTTTTTCCCATGATTATTTTTAGAATAATTTTGGTTAGTTAAGTTTAATTACCAGGAGAATATTTTTAATTTAGTTATTTACACGATTATAATTTCACTCCCATGATGCTTTTTGTCTAAGTTATATACATTAATTTAATTTAATTTCCATGATTATGTTTCTAGGGGCAATACCGTAGAATATTGGGAAAGAAAATATAATTTACTGATTATTTATTTCTGGTATGTGGTTCGCCAATTGTATTTGATTCAGGTGGTTAGTTTATATTAGTTTATTTACATTTACTATCCATGATTATTTTATTTAAGTTTTACTTAGATTATAATGATTTGTTTTTCATGATTTTATTATATATTAGTTATTTACATTATTATGGTTTTTTTCCTCTTGATTATTTTTAGAATAATTTTGGTTAGTTAAGTTTAATAACCATGAGAATATTTTTTTATTTAGTTATGTACAGGATTATAATTGCATTCCCATGATGCTTTTTGTATACGTTATATACATTAATTTAATTTATTTCCATGATTATGTTTCTAGGGGCTATACCACAGAAAATAATGGTATAGAAAATATCATTTACTGATTATTAATTTCAGGTAGGTGGTTCACCATTTGTATTTTATTCTACTGATTATTTTATCTTAGTTTATTCACATTTATTATCCATGATTATTTTATTTGTTACTTAGAGTATAATGATTTGTTTTCAATGATTTTATTATATATTAGTTATTTACATTATTATGTTTTTTCCCATGATTATTTTTAGAATAATTTTGGTTAGTTAAGTTTAATTAACATGAGAATATGTTTAATTTAGTTATTTACACGATTATAATTTCACTCCCATTATGCTTTTTGTCTAAGTTATATACATTAATTTAATTTAATTTCCATGATTATGTTTCTATGGGCGATAACGCAGAGAATATTGGTAAAGAAAATATAATTTACCGATTATTTATTTATGGTATGTGGTTCGCCAATTGTATTTGATTCAATTGGTTAGTTTATATTAGTTTATTTATATTTACTATCCATGAATATTTTATTTAATATATAACTTAGATTATAATGATTTGTTTTTCATGATTTTATTATATATTAGTTATTTACATAATTATGTTTTTTTCCTCTTGATTATTTTTAGAATAATTTTGGTTAGTTAAGTTTAATAAGCATGAGAATATTTTTTAATTTATTTATTTACAGGATTATAATTTCATTCCCATGATGCTTTTTGTATACGTTATATACATTAATTTAATTTATTTCCATGATTATGTTTCTAGGGGCGATACCACAGAAAATAATGGTATAGAAAATATCATTTAGTGATTATTTATTTCCGGTAGGTATTTTATTCTACTGATTATTTTATCTTAGTTATTTATATTTATTATCCATGTTTATTTTATTTGTTACTTAGAGTATAATGATTTGTTTTCCATGATTTTATTATATATTAGTTATTTACATTATTATGATTTTTTTCCCTTGATTATTTTTATAATAATTTTGGTTAGTTACGCTTAATTACCAGGAGAATATTTTTAATTTAGTTATTTACACGATTATAATTTCACTCCCATGATGCTTTTTGTCTACGTTATATACATTAATTTAATTTAATTTCCATGATTATGTTTCTAGGGGCAATACCGTAGAATATTGGGAAAGAAAATATAATTTACTGATTATTTATTTCTGGTATGTGGTTCGCCAATTGTATTTGATTCAGGTGGTTAGTTTATATTAGTTTATTTACATTTACTATCCATGATTATTTTATTTAAGTTTTACTTAGATTATAATGATTTGTTTTTCATGATTTTATTATATATTAGTTATTTACATTATTATGGTTTTTTCCTCTTGATTATTTTTAGAATAATTTTGGTTAGTTAAGTTTAATAACCATGAGAATATTTTTTTATTTAGTTATGTACAGGATTATAATTTCATTCCCATGATGCTTTTTGTATACGTTATATACATTAATTTAATTTATTTCCATGATTATGTTTCTAGGGGCTATACCACAGAAAATAATGGTATAGAAAATATCATTTACTGATTATTAATTTCAGGTAGGTGGTTCACCATTTGTATTTTATTCTACTGATTATTTTATCTTAGTTTATTCACATTTATTATCCATGATTATTTTATTTGTTACTTAGAGTATAATGATTTGTTTTCAATGATTTTATTATATATTAGTTATTTACATTATTATGTTTTTTCCCATGATTATTTTTAGAATAATTTTGGTTAGTTAAGTTTAATTAACATGAGAATATGTTTAATTTAGTTATTTACACGATTATAATTTCACTCCCATTATGCTTTTTGTCTAAGTTATATACATTAATTTAATTTAATTTCCATGATTATGTTTCTATGGGCGATACCGCAGAGAATATTGGTAAAGAAAATATAATTTACCGATTATTTATTTATGGTATGTGGTTCGCCAATTGTATTTGATTCAATTGGTTAGTTTATATTAGTTTATTTATATTTACTATCCATGAATATTTTATTTAATATATAACTTAGATTATAATGATTTGTTTTTCATGATTTTATTATATATTAGTTATTTACATAATTATGTTTTTTTCCTCTTGATTATTTTTAGAATAATTTTGGTTAGTTAAGTTTAATAAGCATGAGAATATTTTTTAATTTATTTATTTACAGGATTATAATTTCATTCCCATGATGCTTTTTGTATACGTTATATACATTAATTTAATTTATTTCCATGATTATGTTTCTAGGGGCGATACCACAGATAATAATGGTATAGAAAATATCATTTAGTGATTATTTATTTCCGGTAGGTATTTTATTCTACTGATTATTTTATCTTAGTTATTTATATTTATTATCCATGTTTATTTTATTTGTTACTTAGAGTATAATGATTTGTTTTCCATGATTTTATTATATATTAGTTATTTACATTATTATGATTTTTTTCCCTTGATTATTTTTATAATAATTTTGGTTAGTTACGCTTAATTACCAGGAGAATATTTTTAATTTAGTTATTTACACGATTATAATTTCACTCCCATGATGCTTTTTGTCTACGTTATATACATTAATGTAATTTAATTTCCATGATTATGTTTCTAGGGGCGATACCGCAGAAAATATTGGTAAAGAAAATATAATTTACCGATTATTTATTTCTGGTATGTGGTTCGCCAATTGTATTTGATTCAATTGGTTAGTTTATATTAGTTTATTTATATTTACTATCCATGAATATTTTATTTAATATATAACTTAGATTATAATGATTTGTTTTTCATGATTTTATTATATATTAGTTATTTACATAATAATGTTTTTTTCCTCTTGATTATTTTTAGAATAATTTTGGTTAGTTAAGTTTAATAACCATGAGAATATTTTTTTATTTAGTTATGTACAGGATTATAATTTCATTCCCATGATGCTTTTTGTATACGTTATATACATTAATTTAATTTATTTCCATGATTATGTTTCTAGGGGCAATACCACAGAAAATAATGGTATAGAAAATATCATTTACTGATTATTAATTTCAGGTAGGTGGTTCACCATTTGTATTTTATTCTACTGATTATTTTATCTTAGTTTATTCACATTTATTATCCATGATTATTTTATTTGTTACTTAGAGTATAATGATTTGTTTTCAATGATTTTATTATATATTAGTTATTTACATTATTATGATTTTTTTCCCTTGATTATTTTTATAATAATTTTGGTTAGTTAAGTTTAATTACCATGAGAATATTTTTAATTTAGTTATTTACACGATTATAATTTCACTCCCATGATGCTTTTTGTCTAAGTTATATACATTAATTTAATTTAATTTCCATGATTATGTTTCTAGGGGCAATACTGTAGAATATTGGGAAAGAAAATATAATTTACTGATTATTTATTTCTGGTATGTGGTTCGCCAATTGTATTTGATTCAGGTGGTTAGTTTATATTAGTTTATTTACATTTACTATCCATGATTATTTTATTTAAGTTTTACTTAGATTATAATGATTTGTTTTTCATGATTTTATTATATATTAGTTATTTACATTATTATGTTTTTTTCCCATGATTATTTTTAGAATAATTTTGGTTAGTTAAGTTTAATTAACATGAGAATATGTTTAATTTAGTTATTTACACGATTATAATTTCACTCCCATTATGCTTTTTGTCTAAGTTATATACATTAATTTAATTTAATTTCCATGATTATGTTTCTATGGGCGATACCGCAGAGAATATTGGTAAAGAAAATATAATTTACCGATTATTTATTTCTGGTATGTGGTTCGCCAATTGTATTTGATTCAATTGGTTAGTTTATATTAGTTTATTTATATTTACTATCCATGAATATTTTATTTAATATATAACTTAGATTATAATGATTTGTTTTTCATGATTTTATTATATATTAGTTATTTACATTATTATGTTTTTTTTCCTCTTGATTATTTTTAGAATAATTTTGGTTAGTTAAGTTTAATAACCATGAGAATATTTTTTAATTTAGTTATTTACAGGATTATAATTGCATTCCCATGATGCTTTTTGTATACGTTATATACATTAATTTAATTTATTTCCATGATTATGTTTCTAGGGGCGATACCACAGAAAATAATGGTATAGAAAATATAATTTACTGATTATTTATTTCCGGTAGGTGGTTCACCATTTGTATTTTATTCTACTGATTATTTTATCTTAGTTTATTCACATTTATTATCCATGTTTATTTTATTTGTTACTTAGAGTATAATGATTTGTTTTCCATGATTTTATTATATATTAGTTATTTACATTATTATGATTTTTTTCCCATGATTATTTTTATAATAATTTTGGTTAGTTAAATTTAATTACCATGAGAATGTTTTTAATTTAGTTATTTACACGATTATAATTCCACTCCCATGATGCTTTTTTTTCTAAGTTATATACATTAATTTAATTTAATTTCCATGATTATGTTTCTAGGGGCGATACCGCAGAAAATATTGGTAAAGAAAATATAATTTACTAATTATTTATTTCTGGTATGTGGTTCGCCAATTGTATTTCATGCAATTGGTTAGTTTATATTAGTTTATTTACATTTACTATCCATGATTATTTTATTTAATATATAACTTAGATTATAATGATTTGTTTTTCATGATTTTATTATATATTAGTTATTTACATTATTATGTTTTTTTTCCTCTTGATTATTTTTAGAATAATTTTGGTTAGTTAAGTTTAATAACCATGAGAATATTTTTTTATTTAGTTATGTACAGGATTATAATTTCATTCCCATGATGCTTTTTGTATACGTTATATACATTAATTTAATTTATTTCCATGATTATGTTTCTAGGGGCGATACCACAGAAAATAATGGTATAGAAAATATCATTTACTGATTATTAATTTCAGGTAGGTGGTTCACCATTTGTATTTTATTCTACTGATTATTTTATCTTAGTTTATTCACATTTATTATCCATGATTATTTTATTTGTTACTTAGAGTATAATGATTTGTTTTCAATGATTTTATTATATATTAGTTATTTACATTATTATGTTTTTTTCCCCATGATTATTTTTAGAATAATTTTGGTTAGTTAAGTTTAATTAACATGAGAATATGTTTAATTTAGTTATTTACACGATTATAATTTCACTCCCATTATGCTTTTTGTCTAAGTTATATACATTAATTTAATTTAATTTCCATGATTATGTTTCTATGGGCGATACCGCAGAGAATATTGGTAAAGAAAATATAATTTACCGATTATTTATTTCTGGTATGTGGTTCGCCAATTGTATTTGATTCAATTGGTTAGTTTATATTAGTTTATTTATATTTACTATCCATGAATATTTTATTTAATATATAACTTAGATTATAATGATTTGTTTTTCATGATTTTATTATATATTAGTTATTTACATAATTATGTTTTTTCCTCTTGATTATTTTTAGAATAATTTTGGTTAGTTAAGTTTAATAAGCATGAGAATATTTTTTATTTATTTATTTACAGGATTATAATTTCATTCCCATGATGCTTTTTGTATACGTTATATACATTAATTTAATTTATTTCCATGATTATGTTTCTAGGGGCGATACCACAGAAAATAATGGTATAGAAAATATCATTTAGTGATTATTTATTTCCGGTAGGTATTTTATTCTACTGATTATTTTATCTTAGTTTATTTATATTTATTATCCATGTTTATTTTATTTGTTACTTAGAGTATAATGATTTGTTTTCAATGATTTTATTATATATTAGTTATTTACATTATTATGTTTTTTCCCATGATTATTTTTAGAATAATTTTGGTTAGTTAAGTTTAATTACCAGGAGAATATTTTTAATTTAGTTATTTACACGATTATAATTTCACTCCCATGATGCTTTTTGTCTAAGTTATATACATTAATTTAATTTAATTTCCATGATTATGTTTCTAGGGGCAATACCGTAGAATATTGGGAAAGAAAATATAATTTACTGATTATTTATTTCTGGTATGTGGTTCGCCAATTGTATTTGATTCAGGTGGTTAGTTTATATTAGTTTATTTACATTTACTATCCATGATTATTTTATTTAAGTTTTACTTAGATTATAATGATTTGTTTTTCATGATTTTATTATATATTAGTTATTTACATTATTATGGTTTTTTTCCTCTTGATTATTTTTAGAATAATTTTGGTTAGTTAAGTTTAATAACCATGAGAATATTTTTTTATTTAGTTATGTACAGGATTATAATTTCATTCCCATGATGCTTTTTGTATACGTTATATACATTAATTTAATTTATTTCCATGATTATGTTTCTAGGGGCTATACCACAGAAAATAATGGTATAGAAAATATCATTTACTGATTATTAATTTCAGGTAGGTGGTTCACCATTTGTGTTTTATTCTACTGATTATTTTATCTTAGTTTATTCACATTTATTATCCATGATTATTTTATTTGTTACTTAGAGTATAATGATTTGTTTTCAATGATTTTATTATATATTAGTTATTTACATTATTATGTTTTTTCCCATGATTATTTTTAGAATAATTTTGGTTAGTTAAGTTTAATTAACATGAGAATATGTTTAATTTAGTTATTTACACGATTATAATTTCACTCCCATTATGCTTTTTGTCTAAGTTATATACATTAATTTAATTTAATTTCCATGATTATGTTTCTATGGGCGATACCGCAGAGAATATTGGTAAAGAAAATATAATTTACCGATTATTTATTTATGGTATGTGGTTCGCCAATTGTATTTGATTCAATTGGTTAGTTTATATTAGTTTATTTATATTTACTATCCATGAATATTTTATTTAATATATAACTTAGATTATAATGATTTGTTTTTCATGATTTTATTATATATTAGTTATTTACATAATTATGTTTTTTTCCTCTTGATTATTTTTAGAATAATTTTGGTTAGTTAAGTTTAATAAGCATGAGAATATTTTTTAATTTATTTATTTACAGGATTATAATTTCATTCCCATGATGCTTTTTGTACACGTTATATACATTAATTTAATTTATTTCCATGATTATGTTTCTAGGGGCGATACCACAGAAAATAATGGTATAGAAAATATCATTTAGTGATTATTTATTTCCGGTAGGTATTTTATTCTACTGATTATTTTATCTTAGTTATTTATATTTATTATCCATGTTTATTTTATTTGTTACTTAGAGTATAATGATTTGTTTTCCATGATTTTATTATATATTAGTTATTTACATTATTGTGATTTTTTTCCCTTGATTAATTTTATAATAATTTTGGTTAGTTACGCTTAATTACCAGGAGAATATTTTTAATTTAGTTATTTACACGATTATAATTTCACTCCCATGATGCTTTTTGTCTACGTTATATACATTAATGTAATTTAATTTCCATGATTATGTTTCTAGGGGCGATACCGCAGAAAATATTGGTAAAGAAAATATAATTTACCGATTATTTATTTCTGGTATGTGGTTCGCCAATTGTATTTGATTCAATTGGTTAGTTTATATTAGTTTATTTATATTTACTATCCATGAATATTTTATTTAATATATAACTTAGATTATAATGATTTGTTTTTCATGATTTTATTATATATTAGTTATTTACATAATAATGTTTTTTTCCTCTTGATTATTTTTAGAATAATTTTGGTTAGTTAAGTTTAATAACCATGAGAATATTTTTTTATTTAGTTATGTACAGGATTATAATTTCATTCCCATGATGCTTTTTGTATACGTTTTATACATTAATTTAATTTATTTCCATGATTATGTTTCTAGGGGCAATACCACAGAAAATAATGGTATAGAAAATATCATTTACTGATTATTAATTTCAGGTAGGTGGTTCACCATTTGTATTTTATTCTACTGATTATTTTATCTTAGTTTATTCACATTTATTATCCATGATTATTTTATTTGTTACTTAGAGTATAATGATTTGTTTTCAATGATTTTATTATATATTAGTTATTTACATTATTATGATTTTTTTCCCTTGATTATTTTTATAATAATTTTGGTTAGTTAAGTTTAATTACCATGAGAATATTTTTAATTTAGTTATTTACACGATTATAATTTCACTCCCATGATGCTTTTTGTCTAAGTTATATACATTAATTTAATTTAATTTCCATGATTATGTTTCTAGGGGCAATACCGTAGAATATTGGGAAAGAAAATATAATTTACTGATTATTTATTTCTGGTATGTGGTTCGCCAATTGTATTTGATTCAGGTGGTTAGTTTATATTAGTTTATTTACATTTACTATCCATGATTATTTTATTTAAGTTTTACTTAGATTATAATGATTTGTTTTTCATGATTTTATTATATATTAGTTATTTACATTATTATGTTTTTTTCCCATGATTATTTTTAGAATAATTTTGGTTCGTTAAGTTTAATTAACATGAGAATATGTTTAATTTAGTTATTTACACGATTATAATTTCACTCCCATTATGCTTTTTGTCTAAGTTATATACATTAATTTAATTTAATTTCCATGATTATGTTTCTATGGGCGATACCGCAGAGAATATTGGTAAAGAAAATATAATTTACCGATTATTTATTTCTGGTATGTGGTTCGCCAATTGTATTTGATTCAATTGGTTAGTTTATATTAGTTTATTTATATTTACTATCCATGAATATTTTATTTAATATATAACTTAGATTATAATGATTTGTTTTTCATGATTTTATTATATATTAGTTATTTACATTATTATGTTTTTTTTCCTCTTGATTATTTTTAGAATAATTTTGGTTAGTTAAGTTTAATAACCATGAGAATATTTTTTAATTTAGTTATTTACAGGATTATAATTGCATTCCCATGATGCTTTTTGTATACGTTATATACATTAATTTAATTTATTTCCATGATTATGTTTCTAGGGGCGATACCACAGAAAATAATGGTATAGAAAATATAATTTACTGATTATTTATTTCCGGTAGGTATTTTATTTATTTATTTATTTATTATTGCCATTTATATAGCGCCAACAGATTCCGTAGCGCTTTACAATATTATGAGAGGGGGATTTAACTATAAATAGGACAATTACAAATAAACTTACAGGAACAATAGGTTGAAGAGGACCCTGCTCAAACGAGCTTACATTCTATAGGATTATTATTATTCTACTGATTATTTTATCAGGTAGGTGGTTCACCATTTGTATTTTATTCTACTGATTATTTTATCTTAGTTTATTCACATTTATTATCCATGATTATTTTATTTGTTACTTAGAGTATAATGATTTGTTTTCAATGATTTTATTATATATTAGTTATTTACATTATTATGATTTTTTTCCCTTGATTATTTTTATAATAATTTTGGTTAGTTAAGTTTAATTACCATGAGAATATTTTTAATTTAGTTATTTACACGATTATAATTTCACTCCCATGATGCTTTTTGTCTAAGTTATATACATTAATTTAATTTAATTTCCATGATTATGTTTCTAGGGGCAATACCGTAGAATATTGGGAAAGAAAATATAATTTACTGATTATTTATTTCTGGTATGTGGTTCGCCAATTGTATTTGATTCAGGTGGTTAGTTTATATTAGTTTATTTACATTTACTATCCATGATTATTTTATTTAAGTTTTACTTAGATTATAATGATTTGTTTTTCATGATTTTATTATATATTAGTTATTTACATTATTATGTTTTTTTCCCATGATTATTTTTAGAATAATTTTGGTTAGTTAAGTTTAATTAACATGAGAATATGTTTAATTTAGTTATTTACACGATTATAATTTCACTCCCATTATGCTTTTTGTCTAAGTTATATACATTAATTTAATTTAATTTCCATGATTATGTTTCTATGGGCGATACCGCAGAGAATATTGGTAAAGAAAATATAATTTACCGATTATTTATTTCTGGTATGTGGTTCGCCAATTGTATTTGATTCAATTGGTTAGTTTATATTAGTTTATTTATATTTACTATCCATGAATATTTTATTTAATATATAACTTAGATTATAATGATTTGTTTTTCATGATTTTATTATATATTAGTTATTTACATTATTATGTTTTTTTTCCTCTTGATTATTTTTAGAATAATTTTGGTTAGTTAAGTTTAATAACCATGAGAATATTTTTTAATTTAGTTATTTACAGGATTATAATTGCATTCCCATGATGCTTTTTGTATACGTTATATACATTAATTTAATTTATTTCCATGATTATGTTTCTAGGGGCGATACCACAGAAAATAATGGTATAGAAAATATAATTTACTGATTATTTATTTCCGGTAGGTGGTTCACCATTTGTATTTTATTCTACTGATTATTTTATCTTAGTTTATTCACATTTATTATCCATGTATATTTTATTTGTTACTTAGAGTATAATGATTTGTTTTCCATGATTTTATTATATATTAGTTATTTATATTATTATGATTTTTTTCCCATGACTATTTTTATAATAATTTTGGTTAGTTAAATTTAATTACCATGAGAATATTTTTAATTTAGTTATTTACACGATTATAATTTCACTCCCATGATGCTTTTTTTTCTAAGTTATATACATTAATTTAATTTAATTTCCATGATTATGTTTCTAGGGGCGATACCGCAGAAAATATTGGTAAAGAAAATATAATTTAATGATTATTTATTTCTGGTATGTGGTTCGCCAATTGTATTTCATGCAATTGGTTAGTTTATATTAGTTTATTTATATTTACTATCCATGAATATTTTATTTAATATATAACTTAGATTATAATGATTTGTTTTTCATGATTTTATTATATATTAGTTATTTACATAATAATGTTTTTTTCCTCTTAATTATTTTTAAAATAATTTTGGTTAGTTAAGTTTAATAACCATGAGAATATTTTTTTATTTAGTTATGTACAGGATTATAATTTCATTCCCATGATGCTTTTTGTATACGTTATATACATTAATTTAATTTATTTCCATGATTATGTTTCTAGGGGCAATACCACAGAAAATAATGGTATAGAAAATATCATTTACTGATTATTAATTTCAGGTAGGTGGTTCACCATTTGTATTTTATTCTACTGATTATTTTATCTTAGTTTATTCACATTTATTATCCATGATTATTTTATTTGTTACTTAGAGTATAATGATTTGTTTTCAATGATTTTATTATATATTAGTTATTTACATTATTATGTTTTTTCCCATGATTATTTTTAGAATAATTTTGGTTAGTTAAGTTTAATTAACATGAGAATATGTTTAATTTAGTTATTTACAGGATTATAATTGCATTCCCATGATGCTTTTTGTATACGTTATATACATTAATTTAATTTATTTCCATGATTATGTTTCTAGTGGCGATACCACAGAAAATAATGGTATAGAAAATATAATTTACTGATTATTTATTTCCGGTAGGTGGTTCACCATTTGTATTTTATTCTACTGATTATTTTATCTTAGTTTATTCACATTTATTATCCATGTTTATTTTATTTGTTACTTAGAGTATAATGATTTGTTTTCCATGATTTTATTATATATTAGTTATTTATATTATTATGATTTTTTCCCCATGATTATTTTTAGAATAATTTTGGTTAGTTAAGTTTAATTAACATGAGAATATGTTTAATTTAGTTATTTACACGATTATAATTTCACTCCCATTATGCTTTTTGTCTGAGTTATATACATTAATTTAATTTAATTTCCATGATTATGTTTCTATGGGCGATACCGCAGAGAATATTGGTAAAGAAAATATAATTTACCGATTATTTATTTCTGGTATGTGGTTCGCCAATTGTATTTGATTCAATTGGTTAGTTTATATTAGTTTATTTATATTTACTATCCATGAATATTTTATTTAATATATAACTTAGATTATAATGATTTGTTTTTCATGATTTTATTATATATTAGTTATTTACATAGTTATGTTTTTTTCCTCTTGATTATTTTTAGAATAATTTTGGTTAGTTAAGTTTAATAAGCATGAGAATATTTTTTATTTATTTATTTACAGGATTATAATTTCATTCCCATGATGCTTTTTGTATACGTTATATACATTAATTTAATTTATTTCCATGATTATGTTTCTAGGGGCGATACCACAGAAAATAATGGTATAGAAAATATCATTTAGTGATTATTTATTTCCGGTAGGTATTTTATTCTACTGATTATTTTATCTTAGTTTATTTATATTTATTATCCATGTTTATTTTATTTGTTACTTAGAGTATAATGATTTGTTTTCAATGATTTTATTATATATTAGTTATTTACATTATTATGTTTTTTCCCATGATTATTTTTAGAATAATTTTGGTTAGTTAAGTTTAATTACCAGGAGAATATTTTTAATTTAGTTATTTACACGATTATAATTTCACTCCCATGATGCTTTTTGTCTAAGTTATATACATTAATTTAATTTAATTTCCATGATTATGCTTCTAGGGGCAATACCGTAGAATATTGGGAAAGAAAATATAATTTACTGATTATTTATTTCTGGTATGTGGTTCGCCAATTGTATTTGATTCAGGTGGTTAGTTTATATTAGTTTATTTACATTTACTATCCATGATTATTTTATTTAAGTTTTACTTAGATTATAATGATTTGTTTTTCATGATTTTATTATATATTAGTTATTTACATTATTATGTTTTTTTCCCATGATTATTTTTAGAATAATTTTGGTTAGTTAAGTTTAATTAACATGAGAATATGTTTAATTTAGTTATTTACACGATTATAATTTCACTCCCATTATGCTTTTTGTCTAAGTTATATACATTAATTTAATTTAATTTCCATGATTATGTTTCTATGGGCGATACCGCAGAGAATATTGGTAAAGAAAATATAATTTACCGATTATTTATTTCTGGTATGTGGTTCGCCAATTGTATTTGATTCAATTGGTTAGTTTATATTAGTTTATTTATATTTACTATCCATGAATATTTTATTTAATATATAACTTAGATTATAATGATTTGTTTTTCATGATTTTATTATATATTAGTTATTTACATTATTATGTTTTTTTTCCTCTTGATTATTTTTAGAATAATTTTGGTTAGTTAAGTTTAATAACCATGAGAATATTTTTTAATTTAGTTATTTACAGGATTATAATTGCATTCCCATGATGCTTTTTGTATACGTTATATACATTAATTTAATTTATTTCCATGGTTATGTTTCTAGGGGCGATACCACAGAAAATAATGGTATAGAAAATATAATTTACTGATTATTTATTTCCGGTAGGTGGTTCACCATTTGTATTTTATTCTACTGATTATTTTATCTTAGTTTATTCACATTTATTATCCATGTTTATTTTATTTGTTACTTAGAGTATAATGATTTGTTTTCAATGATTTTATTATATATTAGTTATTTACATTATTATGTTTTTTCCCATGATTATTTTTAGAATAATTTTGGTTAGTTAAGTTTAATTACCAGGAGAATATTTTTAATTTAGTTATTTACACGATTATAATTTCACTCCCATGATGCTTTTTGTCTAAGTTATATACATTAATTTAATTTAATTTCCATGATTATGTTTCTAGGGGCGATACCGCAGAAAATATTGGTAAAGAAAATATAATTTACTGATTATTTATTTCTGGTATGTGGTTCGCCAATTGTATTTGATTCAGTTGGTTAGTTTATATTAGTTTATTTACATTTACTATCCATGATTATTTTATTTAATTTTTACTTAGATTATAATGATTTGTTTTTCATGATTTTATTATATATTAGTTATTTACATAATTGTGTTTTTTTCCTCTTGATTATTTTTAGAATAATTTTGGTTAGTTAAGTTTAATAACCATGAGAATATTGTTTAATTTAGTTATTTACAGGATTATAATTTCATTCCCATTATGCTTTTTGTATACGTTATATACATTAATTTAATTTATTTCCATGATTATGTTTCTAGGGGCGATACCACAGAAAATAATGGTATAGAAAATATAATTTACTGATTATTTATTTCCGGTAGGTGGTTCACCATTTGTATTTGATTTTATTGATTATTTTATCTTAGTTTATTCACATTTATTATCCATGATTATTTTATTTGTTACTTAGAGTATAATGATTTGTTTTCAATGATTTTATTATATATTAGTTATTTACATTATTATGATTTTTTTCCCTTGATTATTTTTAGAATAATTTTGGTTTGTTAAATTTAATTACCATGAGAATATTTTTAATTAAGTTATTTACACGATTATAATTTCACTCCCATGATGCTTTTTGTCTAAGTTATATACATTAATTTAATTTAATTTTCATGATTATGTTTCTAGGGGCGATACCGCAGAAAATATTGGTAAAGAAAATATAATTTACTGATTATTTATTTCTGGTATGTGGTTCGCCAATTGTATTTCATGCAATTGGTTAGTTTATATTAGTTTATTTACATTTACTATCCATGATTATTTTATTTAATATATAACTTAGATTATAATGATTTGTTTTTCATGATTTTATTATATATTAGTTATTTACATAATAATGTTTTTTTCCTCTTGATTATTTTTAGAATAATTTTGGTTAGTTAAGTTTAATAACCATGAGAATATTTCTTAATTGTGTTATTTACAGGATTATAATTTCATTCCCATGATGCTTTTTGTATACGTTATATACATTAATTTAATTTATTTCCATGATTATGTTTCTAGGGGCGTTACCACAGAAAATAATGGTATATAAAATATAATTTACTGATTATTTATTTCCGGTAGGTGGTTCACCATTTGTATTTTATTCTACTGATTATTTTATCTTAGTTTATTCACATTTATTATCCATGATTATTTTATTTGTTACTTAGAGTATAATGATTTGTTTTCAATGATTTTATTATATATTAGTTATTTACATTATTATGATTTTTTTCCCTTGATTATTTTTATAATAATTTTGGTTAGTTAAGTTTAATTACCATGAGAATATTTTTAATTTAGTTATTTACACGATTATAATTTCACTCCCATGATGCTTTTTGTCTAAGTTATATACATTAATTTAATTTAATTTCCATGATTATGTTTCTAGGGGCAATACCGTAGAATATTGGGAAAGAAAATATAATTTACTGATTATTTATTTCTGGTATGTGGTTCGCCAATTGTATTTGATTCAGGTGGTTAGTTTATATTAGTTTATTTACATTTACTATCCATGATTATTTTATTTAAGTTTTACTTAGATTATAATGATTTGTTTTTCATGATTTTATTATATATTAGTTATTTACATTATTATGTTTTTTTCCCATGATTATTTTTAGAATAATTTTGGTTAGTTAAGTTTAATTAACATGAGAATATGTTTAATTTAGTTATTTACACGATTATAATTTCACTCCCATTATGCTTTTTGTCTAAGTTATATACATTAATTTAATTTAATTTCCATGATTATGTTTCTATGGGCGATACCGCAGAGAATATTGGTAAAGAAAATATAATTTACCGATTATTTATTTCTGGTATGTGGTTCGCCAATTGTATTTGATTCAATTGGTTAGTTTATATTAGTTTATTTATATTTACTATCCATGAATATTTTATTTAATATATAACTTAGATTATAATGATTTGTTTTTCATGATTTTATTATATATTAGTTATTTACATTATTATGTTTTTTTTCCTCTTGATTATTTTTAGAATAATTTTGGTTAGTTAAGTTTAATAACCATGAGAATATTTTTTAATTTAGTTATTTACAGGATTATAATTGCATTCCCATGATGCTTTTTGTATACGTTATATACATTAATTTAATTTATTTCCATGATTATGTTTCTAGGGGCGATACCACAGAAAATAATGGTATAGAAAATATAATTTACTGATTATTTATTTCCGGTAGGTGGTTCACCATTTGTATTTTATTCTACTGATTATTTTATCTTAGTTTATTCACATTTATTATCCATGTTTATTTTATTTGTTACTTAGAGTATAATGATTTGTTTTCCATGATTTTATTATATATTAGTTATTTATATTATTATGATTTTTTTCCCATGACTATTTTTATAATAATTTTGGTTAGTTAAATTTAATTACCATGAGAATATTTTTAATTTAGTTATTTACACGATTATAATTTCACTCCCATGATGCTTTCTTTTCTAAGTTATATACATTAATTTAATTTAATTTCCATGATTATGTTTCTAGGGGCGATACCGCAGAAAATATTGGTAAAGAAAATATAATTTAATGATTATTTATTTCTGGTATGTGGTTCGCCAATTGTATTTCATGCAATTGGTTAGTTTATATTAGTTTATTTACATTTACTATCCATGATTATTTTATTTAATATATAACTTAGATTATAATGATTTGTTTTTCATGATTTTATTATATATTAGTTATTTACATTATTATGTTTTTTTTCCTCTTGATTATTTTTAGAATAATTTTGGTTAGTTAAGTTTAATAACCATGAGAATATTTTTTTATTTAGTTATGTACAGGATTATAATTTCATTCCCATGATGCTTTTTGTATACGTTATATACATTAATTTAATTTATTTCCATGATTATGTTTCTAGGGGCGATACCACAGAAAATAATGGTATAGAAAATATCATTTACTGATTATTAATTTCAGGTAGGTGGTTCACCATTTGTATTTTATTCTACTGATTATTTTATCTTAGTTTATTCACATTTATTATCCATGTTTATTTTATTTGTTACTTAGAGTATAATGATTTGTTTTCAATGATTTTATTATATATTAGTTATTTACATTATTATGTTTTTTCCCATGATTATTTTTAGAATAATTTTGGTTAGTTAAGTTTAATTACCAGGAGAATATTTTTAATTTAGTTATTTACACGATTATAATTTCACTCCCATGATGCTTTTTGTCTAAGTTATATACATTAATTTAATTTAATTTCCATGATTATGTTTCTAGGGGCGATACCGCAGAAAATATTGGTAAAGAAAATATAATTTACTGATTATTTATTTCTGGTATGTGGTTCGCCAATTGTATTTGATTCAGTTGGTTAGTTTATATTAGTTTATTTACATTTACTATCCATGATTATTTTATTTAATTTTTACTTAGATTATAATGATTTGTTTTTCATGATTTTATTATATATTAGTTATTTACATAATTGTGTTTTTTTCCTCTTGATTATTTTTAGAATAATTTTGGTTAGTTAAGTTTAATAACCATGAGAATATTGTTTAATTTAGTTATTTACAGGATTATAATTTCATTCCCATTATGCTTTTTGTATATTTTATATACATTAATTTAATTTATTTCCATGATTATGTTTCTAGGGGCGATACCAAAGAAAATAATGGTATATAAAATATAATTTACTGATTATTTATTTCCGGTAGGTGGTTCACCATTTGTATTTTATTCTACTGATTATTTTATCTTAGTTTATTCACATTTATTATCCATGATTATTTTATTTGTTACTTAGAGTATAATGATTTGTTTTCAATGATTTTATTATATATTAGTTATTTACATTATTATGATTTTGTTCCCTTGATTATTTTTAGAATAAGTTTGGTTTGTTAAATTTAATTACCATGAGAATATTTTTAATTAAGTTATTTACACGATTATAATTTCACTCCCATGATGCTTTTTGTCTAAGTTATATACATTAATTTAATTTAATTTCCATGATTATGTTTCTAGGGGCGATACCGCAGAAAATATTGGTAAAGAAAATATAATTTACTGATTATTTATTTCTGGTATGTGGTTCGCCAATTGTATTTCATGCAATTGGTTAGTTTATATTAGTTTATTTACATTTACTATCCATGATTATTTTATTTAATATATAACTTAGATTATAATGATTTGTTTTTCATGATTTTATTTTATATTAGTTATTTACATAATTATGTTTTTTTCCTCTTGATTATTTTTAGAATAATTTTGGTTAGTTAAGTTTAATAACCATGAGAATATGTTTAATTTAGTTATTTACATGATTATAATTTCACTCCCATTATGCTTTTTGTCTAAGTTATATACATTAATTTAATTTAATTTCCATGATTATGTTTCTATGGGCGATACCGCAGAGAATATTGGTAAAGAAAATATAATTTACCGATTATTTATTTCTGGTATGTGGTTCGCCAATTGTATTTGATTCAATTGGTTAGTTTATATTAGTTTATTTATATTTACTATCCATGAATATTTTATTTAATTTTTACTTAGATTATAATGATTTGTTTTTCATGATTTTATTATATATTAGTTATTTACATTATTATGGTTTTTTCCTCTTGATTATTTTTAGAATAATTTTGGTTAGTTAAGTTTAATAACCATGAGAATATTTCTTAATTGAGTTATTTACAGGATTATAATTTCATTCCCATGATGCTTTTTGTATACGTTATATACATTAATTTAATTTATTTCCATGATTATGTTTCTAGGGGCGTTACCACAGAAAATAATGGTATATAAAATATAATTTACTGATTATTTATTTCCGGTAGGTGGTTCACCATTTGTATTTTATTCTACTGATTATTTTATCTTAGTTTATTCACATTTATTATCCATGATTATTTTATTTGTTACTTAGAGTATAATGATTTGTTTTCAATGATTTTATTATATATTAGTTATTTACATTATTATGTTTTTTCCCATGATTATTTTTAGAATAATTTTGGTTAGTTAAGTTTAATTAACATGAGAATATGTTTAATTTAGTTATTTACACGATTATAATTTCACTCCCATTATGCTTTTTGTCTAAGTTATATACATTAATTTAATTTAATTTCCATGATTATGTTTCTATGGGCGATACCGCAGAGAATATTGGTAAAGAAAATATAATTTACCGATTATTTATTTATGGTATGTGGTTCGCCAATTGTATTTGATTCAATTGGTTAGTTTATATTAGTTTATTTATATTTACTATCCATGAATATTTTATTTAATATATAACTTAGATTATAATGATTTGTTTTTCATGATTTTATTATATATTAGTTATTTACATAATTATGTTTTTTTCCTCTTGATTATTTTTAGAATAATTTTGGTTAGTTAAGTTTAATAAGCATGAGAATATTTTTTAATTTATTTATTTACAGGATTATAATTTCATTCCCATGATGCTTTTTGTATACGTTATATACATTCATTTAATTTATTTCCATGATTATGTTTCTAGGGGCGATACCACAGAAAATAATGGTATAGAAAATATCATTTAGTGATTATTTATTTCCGGTAGGTATTTTATTCTACTGATTATTTTATCTTAGTTATTTATATTTATTATCCATGTTTATTTTATTTGTTACTTAGAGTATAATGATTTGTTTTCCATGATTTTATTATATATTAGTTATTTACATTATTATGATTTTTTTCCCTTGATTATTTTTATAATAATTTTGGTTAGTTACGTTTAATTACCACGAGAATATTTTTAATTTAGTTATTTACACGATTATAATTTCACTCCCATGATGCTTTTTGTCTACATTATATACATTAATTTAATTTAATTTCCATGATTATGTTTCTAGGGGCGATACCGCAGAAAATATTGGTAAAGAAAATATAATTTACTGATTATTTATTTCTGGTATGTGGTTCGCCAATTGTATTTGATTCAATTGGTTAGTTTATATTAGTTTATTTACATTTACTATCCATGATTATTTTATTTAATATATAACTTAGATTATAATGATTTGTTTTTCATGATTTTATTATAGATTAGTTATTTACATAATAATGTTTTTTTCCTCTTGATTATTTTTAGAATAATTTTGGTTAGTTAAGTTTAATAACCATGAGAATATTTCTTAATTGAGTTATTTACAGGATTATAATTTCATTCCCATGATGCTTTTTGTATACGTTATATACATTAATTTAATTTATTTCCATGATTATGTTTCTAGGGGCGTTACCACAGAAAATAATGGTATATAAAATATAATTTACTGATTATTTATTTCCGGTAGGTGGTTCACCATTTGTATTTTATTCTACTGATTATTTTATCTTAGTTTATTCACATTTATTATCCATGATTATTTTATTTGTTACTTAGAGTATAACGATTTGTTTTCAATGATTTTATTATATATTAGTTATTTACATTATTATGATTTTTTTCCCTTGATTATTTTTATAATAATTTTGGTTAGTTAATTTTAATAACCATGAGAATATGTTTAATTTAGTTATTTACATGATTATAATTTCACTCCCATTATGCTTTTTGTCTAAGTTATATACATTAATTTAATTTAATTTCCATGATTATGTTTCTATGGGCGATACCGCAGAGAATATTGGTAAAGAAAATATAATTTACCGATTATTTATTTCTGGTATGTGGTTCGCCAATTGTATTTGATTCAATTGGTTAGTTTATATTAGTTTATTTATATTTACTATCCATGAATATTTTATTTAATTTTTACTTAGATTATAAGGATTTGTTTTTCATGATTTTATTATATATTAGTTATTTACATTATTATGGTTTTTTCCTCTTGATTATTTTTAGAATAATTTTGGTTAGTTAAGTTTAATAACCATGAGAATATTTCTTAATTGAGTTATTTACAGGATTATAATTTCATTCCCATGATGCTTTTTGTATACGTTATATACATTAATTTAATTTATTTCCATGATTATGTTTCTAGGGGCGTTACCACAGAAAATAATGGTGTATAAAATATAATTTACTGATTATTTATTTCCGGTAAGTGGTTCACCATTTGTATTTGATTTGATTGATTATTTTATCTTAGTTCATTTATATTTATTATCCATGTTTATTTTATTTGTTACTTAGAGTATAATGATTTGTTTTCCATGATTTTATTATATATTAGTTATTTACATTATTATGATTTTTTTCCCTTGATTATTTTTATAATAATTTTGGTTAGTTAAGTTTAATTACCATGAGAATATTTTTAATTTAGTTATTTACACGATTATAATTTCACTCCCATGATGCTTTTTGTCTACGTTATATACATTAATTTAATTTAATTTCCATGATTATGTTTCTAGGGGCGATACCGCAGAAAATATTGGTAAAGAAAATATAATTTACTGATTATTTATTTCTGGTATGTGGTTCGTCAATTGTATTTGATTCAGTTGGTTAGTTTATATTAGTTTATTTACATTTACTATCCATGATTATTTTATTTCATTTTTACTTAGATTATAATGATTTGTTTTTCATGATTTTATTATATATTAGTTATTTACATTATTATGGTTTTTTCCTCTTGATTATTTTTAGAATAATTTTGGTTAGTTAAGTTTAATAACCATGAGAATATTTCTTAATTGAGTTATTTACAGGATTATAATTTCATTCCCATGATGCTTTTTGTATACGTTATATACATTAATTTAATTTATTTCCATGATTATGTTTCTAGGGGCGTTACCACAGAAAATAATGGTATATAAAATATAATTTACTGATTATTTATTTCCGGTAGGTGGTTCACCATTTGTATTTTATTCTACTGATTATTTTATCTTAGTTTATTCACATTTATTATCCATGATTATTTTATTTGTTACTTAGAGTATAATGATTTGTTTTCAATGATTTTATTATATATTAGTTATTTACATTATTATGATTTTTTTCCCTTGATTATTTTTATAATAATTTTGGTTAGTTAAATTTAATTACCATGAGAATATTTTTAATTTAGTTATTTACACGATTATAATTTCACTCCCATGATGCTTTTTGTCTAAGTTATATACATTAATTTAATTTAATTTCCATGATTATGTTTCTAGGGGCGATACCGCAGAAAATATTGGTAAAGAAAATATAATTTACTGATTATTTATTTCTGGTATGTGGTTCGCCAATTGTATTTCATGCAATTGGTTAGTTTATATTAGTTTATTTACATTTACTATCCATGATTATTTTATTTAATATATAACTTAGATTATAATGATTTGTTTTTCATGATTTTATTATATATTAGTTATTTACATTATTATGTTTTTTTTCCTCTTGATTATTTTTAGAATAATTTTGGTTAGTTAAGTTTAATAACCATGAGAATATTTTTTAATTTAGTTATTTACAGGATTATAATTGCATTCCCATGATGCTTTTTGTATACGTTATATACATTAATTTAATTTATTTCCATGATTATGTTTCTAGGGGCGATACCACAGAAAATAATGGTATAGAAAATATCATTTACTGATTATTAATTTCAGGTAGGTGGTTCACCATTTGTATTTTATTCTACTGATTATTTTATCTTAGTTTATTCACATTTATTATCCATGATTATTTTATTTGTTACTTAGAGTATAATGATTTGTTTTCAATGATTTTATTATATATTAGTTATTTACATTATTATGATTTTGTTCCCTTGATTATTTTTAGAATAAGTTTGGTTTGTTAAATTTAATTACCATGAGAATATTTTTAATTAAGTTATTTACACGATTATAATTTCACTCCCATGATGCTTTTTGTCTAAGTTATATACATTAATTTAATTTAATTTCCATGATTATGTTTCTAGGGGCGATACCGCAGAAAATATTGGTAAAGAAAATATAATTTACTGATTATTTATTTCTGGTATGTGGTTCGCCAATTGTATTTGATTCAGTTGGTTAGTTTATATTAGTTTATTTACATTTACTATCCATGATTATTTTATTTAATTTTTACTTAGATTATAATGATTTGTTTTTCATGATTTTATTATATATTAGTTATTTACATAATTGTGTTTTTTTCCTCTTGATTATTTTTAGAATAATTTTGGTTAGTTAAGTTTAATAACCATGAGAATATTGTTTAATTTAGTTATTTACAGGATTATAATTTCATTCCCATTATGCTTTTTGTATATTTTATATACATTAATTTAATTTATTTCCATGATTATGTTTCTAGGGGCGATACCAAAGAAAATAATGGTATATAAAATATAATTTACTGATTATTTATTTCCGGTAGGTGGTTCACCATTTGTATTTTATTCTACTGATTATTTTATCTTAGTTTATTCACATTTATTATCCATGATTATTTTATTTGTTACTTAGAGTATAATGATTTGTTTTCAATGATTTTATTATATATTAGTTATTTACATTATTATGATTTTGTTCCCTTGATTATTTTTAGAATAAGTTTGGTTTGTTAAATTTAATTACCATGAGAATATTTTTAATTAAGTTATTTACACGATTATAATTTCACTCCCATGATGCTTTTTGTCTAAGTTATATACATTAATTTAATTTAATTTCCATGATTATGTTTCTAGGGGCGATACCGCAGAAAATATTGGTAAAGAAAATATAATTTACTGATTATTTATTTCTGGTATGTGGTTCGCCAATTGTATTTCATGCAATTGGTTAGTTTATATTAGTTTATTTACATTTACTATCCATGATTATTTTATTTAATATATAACTTAGATTATAATGATTTGTTTTTCATGATTTTATTTTATATTAGTTATTTACATAATTATGTTTTTTTCCTCTTGATTATTTTTAGAATAATTTTGGTTAGTTAAGTTTAATAACCATGAGAATATGTTTAATTTAGTTATTTACATGATTATAATTTCACTCCCATTATGCTTTTTGTCTAAGTTATATACATTAATTTAATTTAATTTCCATGATTATGTTTCTATGGGCGATACCGCAGAGAATATTGGTAAAGAAAATATAATTTACCGATTATTTATTTCTGGTATGTGGTTCGCCAATTGTATTTGATTCAATTGGTTAGTTTATATTAGTTTATTTATATTTACTATCCATGAATATTTTATTTAATTTTTACTTAGATTATAATGATTTGTTTTTCATGATTTTATTATATATTAGTTATTTACATTATTATGGTTTTTTCCTCTTGATTATTTTTAGAATAATTTTGGTTAGTTAAGTTTAATAACCATGAGAATATTTCTTAATTGAGTTATTTACAGGATTATAATTTCATTCCCATGATGCTTTTTGTATACGTTATATACATTAATTTAATTTATTTCCATGATTATGTTTCTAGGGGCGTTACCACAGAAAATAATGGTATATAAAATATAATTTACTGATTATTTATTTCCGGTAGGTGGTTCACCATTTGTATTTTATTCTACTGATTATTTTATCTTAGTTTATTCACATTTATTATCCATGATTATTTTATTTGTTACTTAGAGTATAATGATTTGTTTTCAATGATTTTATTATATATTAGTTATTTACATTATTATGTTTTTTCCCATGATTATTTTTAGAATAATTTTGGTTAGTTAAGTTTAATTAACATGAGAATATGTTTAATTTAGTTATTTACACGATTATAATTTCACTCCCATTATGCTTTTTGTCTAAGTTATATACATTAATTTAATTTAATTTCCATGATTATGTTTCTATGGGCGATACCGCAGAGAATATTGGTAAAGAAAATATAATTTACCGATTATTTATTTATGGTATGTGGTTCGCCAATTGTATTTGATTCAATTGGTTAGTTTATATTAGTTTATTTATATTTACTATCCATGAATATTTTATTTAATATATAACTTAGATTATAATGATTTGTTTTTCATGATTTTATTATATATTAGTTATTTACATAATTATGTTTTTTTCCTCTTGATTATTTTTAGAATAATTTTGGTTAGTTAAGTTTAATAAGCATGAGAATATTTTTTAATTTATTTATTTACAGGATTATAATTTCATTCCCATGATGCTTTTTGTATACGTTATATACATTCATTTAATTTATTTCCATGATTATGTTTCTAGGGGCGATACCACAGAAAATAATGGTATAGAAAATATCATTTAGTGATTATTTATTTCCGGTAGGTATTTTATTCTACTGATTATTTTATCTTAGTTATTTATATTTATTATCCATGTTTATTTTATTTGTTACTTAGAGTATAATGATTTGTTTTCCATGATTTTATTATATATTAGTTATTTACATTATTATGATTTTTTTCCCTTGATTATTTTTATAATAATTTTGGTTAGTTACGTTTAATTACCACGAGAATATTTTTAATTTAGTTATTTACACGATTATAATTTCACTCCCATGATGCTTTTTGTCTACATTATATACATTAATTTAATTTAATTTCCATGATTATGTTTCTAGGGGCGATACCGCAGAAAATATTGGTAAAGAAAATATAATTTACTGATTATTTATTTCTGGTATGTGGTTCGCCAATTGTATTTGATTCAATTGGTTAGTTTATATTAGTTTATTTACATTTACTATCCATGATTATTTTATTTAATATATAACTTAGATTATAATGATTTGTTTTTCATGATTTTATTATAGATTAGTTATTTACATAATAATGTTTTTTTCCTCTTGATTATTTTTAGAATAATTTTGGTTAGTTAAGTTTAATAACCATGAGAATATTTCTTAATTGAGTTATTTACAGGATTATAATTTCATTCCCATGATGCTTTTTGTATACGTTATATACATTAATTTAATTTATTTCCATGATTATGTTTCTAGGGGCGTTACCACAGAAAATAATGGTATATAAAATATAATTTACTGATTATTTATTTCCGGTAGGTGGTTCACCATTTGTATTTTATTCTACTGATTATTTTATCTTAGTTTATTCACATTTATTATCCATGATTATTTTATTTGTTACTTAGAGTATAACGATTTGTTTTCAATGATTTTATTATATATTAGTTATTTACATTATTATGATTTTTTTCCCTTGATTATTTTTATAATAATTTTGGTTAGTTAATTTTAATAACCATGAGAATATGTTTAATTTAGTTATTTACATGATTATAATTTCACTCCCATTATGCTTTTTGTCTAAGTTATATACATTAATTTAATTTAATTTCCATGATTATGTTTCTATGGGCGATACCGCAGAGAATATTGGTAAAGAAAATATAATTTACCGATTATTTATTTCTGGTATGTGGTTCGCCAATTGTATTTGATTCAATTGGTTAGTTTATATTAGTTTATTTATATTTACTATCCATGAATATTTTATTTAATTTTTACTTAGATTATAAGGATTTGTTTTTCATGATTTTATTATATATTAGTTATTTACATTATTATGGTTTTTTCCTCTTGATTATTTTTAGAATAATTTTGGTTAGTTAAGTTTAATAACCATGAGAATATTTCTTAATTGAGTTATTTACAGGATTATAATTTCATTCCCATGATGCTTTTTGTATACGTTATATACATTAATTTAATTTATTTCCATGATTATGTTTCTAGGGGCGTTACCACAGAAAATAATGGTGTATAAAATATAATTTACTGATTATTTATTTCCGGTAAGTGGTTCACCATTTGTATTTGATTTGATTGATTATTTTATCTTAGTTCATTTATATTTATTATCCATGTTTATTTTATTTGTTACTTAGAGTATAATGATTTGTTTTCCATGATTTTATTATATATTAGTTATTTACATTATTATGATTTTTTTCCCTTGATTATTTTTATAATAATTTTGGTTAGTTAAGTTTAATTACCATGAGAATATTTTTAATTTAGTTATTTACACGATTATAATTTCACTCCCATGATGCTTTTTGTCTACGTTATATACATTAATTTAATTTAATTTCCATGATTATGTTTCTAGGGGCGATACCGCAGAAAATATTGGTAAAGAAAATATAATTTACTGATTATTTATTTCTGGTATGTGGTTCGTCAATTGTATTTGATTCAGTTGGTTAGTTTATATTAGTTTATTTACATTTACTATCCATGATTATTTTATTTCATTTTTACTTAGATTATAATGATTTGTTTTTCATGATTTTATTATATATTAGTTATTTACATTATTATGGTTTTTTCCTCTTGATTATTTTTAGAATAATTTTGGTTAGTTAAGTTTAATAACCATGAGAATATTTCTTAATTGAGTTATTTACAGGATTATAATTTCATTCCCATGATGCTTTTTGTATACGTTATATACATTAATTTAATTTATTTCCATGATTATGTTTCTAGGGGCGTTACCACAGAAAATAATGGTATATAAAATATAATTTACTGATTATTTATTTCCGGTAGGTGGTTCACCATTTGTATTTTATTCTACTGATTATTTTATCTTAGTTTATTCACATTTATTATCCATGATTATTTTATTTGTTACTTAGAGTATAATGATTTGTTTTCAATGATTTTATTATATATTAGTTATTTACATTATTATGATTTTTTTCCCTTGATTATTTTTATAATAATTTTGGTTAGTTAAATTTAATTACCATGAGAATATTTTTAATTTAGTTATTTACACGATTATAATTTCACTCCCATGATGCTTTTTGTCTAAGTTATATACATTAATTTAATTTAATTTCCATGATTATGTTTCTAGGGGCGATACCGCAGAAAATATTGGTAAAGAAAATATAATTTACTGATTATTTATTTCTGGTATGTGGTTCGCCAATTGTATTTCATGCAATTGGTTAGTTTATATTAGTTTATTTACATTTACTATCCATGATTATTTTATTTAATATATAACTTAGATTATAATGATTTGTTTTTCATGATTTTATTATATATTAGTTATTTACATTATTATGTTTTTTTTCCTCTTGATTATTTTTAGAATAATTTTGGTTAGTTAAGTTTAATAACCATGAGAATATTTTTTAATTTAGTTATTTACAGGATTATAATTGCATTCCCATGATGCTTTTTGTATACGTTATATACATTAATTTAATTTATTTCCATGATTATGTTTCTAGGGGCGATACCACAGAAAATAATGGTATAGAAAATATCATTTACTGATTATTAATTTCAGGTAGGTGGTTCACCATTTGTATTTTATTCTACTGATTATTTTATCTTAGTTTATTCACATTTATTATCCATGATTATTTTATTTGTTACTTAGAGTATAATGATTTGTTTTCAATGATTTTATTATATATTAGTTATTTACATTATTATGTTTTTTTCCCATGATTATTTTTAGAATAATTTTGGTTAGTTAAGTTTAATTAACATGAGAATATGTTTAATTTAGATATTTACACGATTATAATTTCACTCCCATTATGCTTTTTGTCTAAGTTATATACATTAATTTAATTTAATTTCCATGATTATGTTTCTATGGGCGATACCGCAGAGAATATTGGTAAAGAAAATATTATTTACGATTATTTATTTCTGGTATGTGGTTCGCCAATTGTATTTGATTCAATTGGTTAGTTTATATTAGTTTATTTATATTTACTATCCATGAATATTTTATTTAATATATAACTTAGATTATAATGATTTGTTTTTCATGATTTTATTATATATTAGTTATTTACATAATTATGTTTTTTTCCTCTTGATTATTTTTAGAATAATTTTGGTTAGTTAAGTTTAATAAGCATGAGAATATTTTTTATTTATTTATTTACAGGATTATAATTTCATTCCCATGATGCTTTTTGTATACGTTATATACATTAATTTAATTTATTTCCATGATTATGTTTCTAGGGGCGATACCACAGAAAATAATGGTATAGAAAATATCATTTAGTGATTATTTATTTCCGGTAGGTATTTTATTCTACTGATTATTTTATCTTAGTTCATTTATATTTATTATCCATGTTTATTTTATTTGTTACTTAGAGTATAATGATTTGTTTTCAATGATTTTATTATATATTAGTTATTTACATTATTATGTTTTTTCCCATGATTATTTTTAGAATAATTTTGGTTAGTTAAGTTTAATTACCAGGAGAATATTTTTAATTTAGTTATTTACACGATTATAATTTCACTCCCATGATGCTTTTTGTCTAAGCTATATACATTAATTTAATGATTATGTTTCTAGGGGCGATACCGCAGAAAATATTGGTAAAGAAAATATAATTTACTGATTATTTATTTCTGGTATGTGGTTCGCCAATTGTATTTGATTCAGTTGGTTAGTTTATATTAGTTTATTTATATTTACTATCCATGAATATTTTATTTAATATATAACTTAGATTATAATGATTTGTTTTTCATGATTTTATTATATATTAGTTATTTACATAATAATGTTTTTTTCCTCTTGATTATTTTTAGAATAATTTTGGTTAGTTAAGTTTAATAACCATGAGAATATTTCTTAATTGCGTTATTTACAGGATTACAATTTCATTCCCATGATGCTTTTTGTATACGTTATATACATTAATTTAATTTATTTCCATGATTATGTTTCTAGGGGCGTTACCACAGAAAATAATGGTGTATAAAATATAATTTACTGATTATTTATTTCCGGTAGGTGGTTCACCATTTGTATTTGATTTGATTGATTATTTTATCTTAGTTTATTTATATTTATTATCCATGTTTATTTTATTTGTTACTTAGAGTATAATGATTTGTTTTCCATGATTTTATTATATATTAGTTATTTACATTATTATGGTTTTTTTCCCTTGATTATTTTTACAATAATTTTGGTTAGTTAAGTTTAATTACCATGAGAATATTTTTAATTTAGTTATTTACACGATTATAATTTCACTCCCATGATGCTTTTTGTCTACGTTATATACATTAATTTAATTTAATTTCCATGATTATGTTTCTAGGGGCGATACCGCAGAAAATATTGGTAAAGAAAATATAATTTACTGATTATTTATTTCTGGTATGTGGTTCGTCAATTGTATTTGATTCAGTTGGTTAGTTTATATTAGTTTATTTACATTTACTATCCATGATTATTTTATTTCATTTTTACTTAGATTATAATGATTTGTTTTTCATGATTTTATTATATATTAGTTATTTACATTATTATGGTTTTTTCCTCTTGATTATTTTTAGAATAATTTTGGTTAGTTAAGTTTAATAACCATGAGAATATTTTTTAATTTAGTTATTTACAGGATTATAATTGCATTCCCATGATGCTTTTTGTATACGTTATATACATTAATTTAATTTATTTCCATGATTATGTTTCTAGGGGCGATACCACAGAAAATAATGGTATAGAAAATATCATTTACTGATTATTAATTTCAGGTAGGTGGTTCACCATTTGTATTTTATTCTACTGATTATTTTATCTTAGTTTATTCACATTTATTATCCATGATTATTTTATTTGTTACTTAGAGTATAATGATTTGTTTTCAATGATTTTCTTATATATTAGTTATTTACATTATTATGTTTTTTTCCCATGATTATTTTTAGAATAATTTTGGTTAGTTAAGTTTAATTAACATGAGAATATGTTTAATTTAGATATTTACACGATTATAATTTCACTCCCATTATGCTTTTTGTCTAAGTTATATACATTAATTTAATTTAATTTCCATGATTATGTTTCTATGGGCGATACCGCAGAGAATATTGGTAAAGAAAATATTATTTACCGATTATTTATTTCTGGTATGTGGTTCGCCAATTGTATTTGATTCAATTGGTTAGTTTATATTAGTTTATTTATATTTACTATCCATGAATATTTTATTTAATATATAACAGATTATAATGATTTGTTTTTCATGATTTTATTATATATTAGTTATTTACATAATTATGTTTTTTTCCTCTTGATTATTTTTAGAATAATTTTGGTTAGTTAAGTTTAATAAGCATGAGAATATTTTTTATTTATTTATTTACAGGATTATAATTTCATTCCCATGATGCTTTTTGTATACGTTATATACATTAATTTAATTTATTTCCATGATTATGTTTCTAGGGGCGATACCACAGAAAATAATGGTATAGAAAATATCATTTAGTGATTATTTATTTCCGGTAGGTATTTTATTCTACTGATTATTTTATCTTAGTTCATTTATATTTATTATCCATGTTTATTTTATTTGTTACTTAGAGTATAATGATTTGTTTTCAATGATTTTATTATATATTAGTTATTTACATTATTATGTTTTTTCCCATGATTATTTTTAGAATAATTTTGGTTAGTTAAGTTTAATTACCAGGAGAATATTTTTAATTTAGTTATTTACACGATTATAATTTCACTCCCATGATGCTTTTTGTCTAAGCTATATACATTAATTTAATGATTATGTTTCTAGGGGCGATACCGCAGAAAATATTGGTAAAGAAAATATAATTTACTGATTATTTATTTCTGGTATGTGGTTCGCCAATTGTATTTGATTCAGTTGGTTAGTTTATATTAGTTTATTTACATTTACTATCCATGATTATTTTATTTAATTTTTACTTAGATTATAATGATTTGTTTTTCATGATTTTATTATATATTAGTTATTTACATCATTGTGTTTTTTTCCTCTTGATTATTTTTAGAATAATTTTGGTTAGTTAAGTTTAATAACCATGAGAATATTGTTTAATTTAGTTATTTACAGGAATATAATTTCATTCCCATTATGCATTTAATTTATTTCCATGATTATGTTTCTAGGGGCGATACCACAGAAAATAATGGTATATAAAATATAATTTACTGATTATTTATTTCCGGTAGGTGGTTCACCATTTGTATTTTATTCTACTGATTATTTTATCTTAGTTTATTCACATTTATTATCCATGTTTATTTTATTTGTTACTTAGAGTATAATGATTTGTTTTCCATGATTTTATTATATATTAGTTATTTACATTATTATGATTTTTTTCCCATGCTTATTTTTATAATAATTTTGGTTAGTTAAGTTTAATTACCATGAGAATATTTTTAATTTAGTTAT
This sequence comes from Pelobates fuscus, assembly GCF_036172605.1. NCBI lineage: Eukaryota > Metazoa > Chordata > Amphibia > Anura > Pelobatidae > Pelobates > Pelobates fuscus. The sequence continues at coordinate 126,181,591 of NC_086324.1, forward strand.
TTACACGATTATAATTTCACTCCCATGATGCTTTTTGTCTACGTTATATACATTAATTTAATTTAATTTCCATGATTATGTTTCTAGGGGCGATACCGCAGAAAATAATGGTATATAAAATATAATTTACTGATTATTTATTTCCGGTAGGTGGTTCACCATTTGTATTTTATTCTACTGATTATTTTATCTTAGTTTATTCACATTTATTATCCATGATTATTTTATTTGATACTTAGAGTATAATGATTTGTTTTCAATGATTTTATTATATATTAGTTATTTACATTAATATGATTTTTTTCCCTTGATTATTTTTATAATAATTTTGGTTAGTTAAATTTAATTACCATGAGAATATTTTTAATTTAGTTATTTACACGATTATAATTTCACTCCCATTATGCTTTTTGTCTAAGTTATATACATTAATTTAATTTCATTTCCATGATTATGTTTCTATGGGCGATACCGCAGAGAATATTGGTAAAGAAAATATTATTTACCGATTACTTATTTCTGGTATGTGGTTCGCCAATTGTATTTGATTCAATTGGTTAGTTTATATTAGTTTATTTATATTTACTATCCATGAATATTTTATTTAATATATAACTTAGATTATAATGATTTGTTTTTCATGATTTTATTATATATTAGTTATTTACATAATTATGTTTTTTTCCTCTTGATTATTTTTAGAATAATTTTGGTTAGTTAAGTTTAATAACCATGAGAATATGTTTAATTTAGTTATTTACATGATTATAATTTCACTCCCATTATGCTTTTTGTCTAAGTTATATACATTAATTTAATTTAATTTCCATGATTATGTTTCTAGGGGCGATACCGCAGAAAATAATGGTATATAAAATATAATTTACTGATTATTTATTTCCGGTAGGTGGTTCACCATTTGTATTTTATTCTACTGATTATTTTATCTTAGTTTATTCACATTTATTATCCATGTTTATTTTATTTGTTACTTAGAGTATAATGATTTGTTTTCCATGATTTTATTATATATTAGTTATTTACATTATTATGATTTTTTTCCCATGCTTATTTTTATAATAATTTTGGTTAGTTAAGTTTAATTACCATGAGAATATTTTTAATTTAGTTATTTACACGATTATAATTTCACTCCCATGATGCTTTTTGTCTACGTTATATACATTAATTTAATTTAATTTCCATGATTATGTTTCTAGGGGCGATACCGCAGAAAATAATGGTATATAAAATATAATTTACTGATTATTTATTTCCGGTAGGTGGTTCACCATTTGTATTTTATTCTACTGATTATTTTATCTTAGTTTATTCACATTTATTATCCATGATTATTTTATTTGATACTTAGAGTATAATGATTTGTTTTCAATGATTTTATTATATATTAGTTATTTACATTAATATGATTTTTTTCCCTTGATTATTTTTATAATAATTTTGGTTAGTTAAATTTAATTACCATGAGAATATTTTTAATTTAGTTATTTACACGATTATAATTTCACTCCCATTATGCTTTTTGTCTAAGTTATATACATTAATTTAATTTCATTTCCATGATTATGTTTCTATGGGCGATACCGCAGAGAATATTGGTAAAGAAAATATTATTTACCGATTATTTATTTCTGGTATGTGGTTCGCCAATTGTATTTGATTCAATTGGTTAGTTTATATTAGTTTATTTATATTTACTATCCATGAATATTTTATTTAATATATAACTTAGATTATAATGATTTGTTTTTCATGATTTTATTATATATTAGTTATTTACATAATTATGTTTTTTTCCCTTGATTATTTTTATAATAATTTTGGTTAGTTAAATTTAATTACCATGAGAATATTTTTAATTAAGTTATTTACACGATTATAATTTCACTCCCATGATGCTTTTTGTCTTAGTTATATACATTAATTTAATTTAATTTCCATGATTATGTTTCTAGGGGCGATACCGCAGAAAATATTGGTAAAGAAAATATAATTTACTGATTATTTATTTCTGGTATGTGGTTCGCCAATTGTATTTCATGCAATTGGTTAGTTTATATTAGTTTATTTATATTTACTATCCATGATTATTTTATTTAATATATAACTTAGATTATAATGATTTGTTTTTCATGATTTTATTATATATTAGTTATTTACATAATTATGTTTTTTTCCTCTTGATTATTTTTAGAATAATTTTGGTTAGTTAAGTTTAATAACCATGAGAATATGTTTAATTTAGTTATTTACATGATTATAATTTCACTCCCATTATGCTTTTTGTCTAAGTTATATACATTAATTTAATTTAATTTCCATGATTATGTTTCTAGGGGCGATACCGCAGAAAATAATGGTATATAAAATATAATTTACTGATTATTTATTTCCGGTAGGTGGTTCACCATTTGTATTTTATTCTACTGATTATTTTATCTTAGTTTATTCACATTTATTATCCATGTTTATTTTATTTGTTACTTAGAGTATAATGATTTGTTTTCCATGATTTTATTATATATTAGTTATTTACATTATTATGATTTTTTTCCCATGCTTATTTTTATAATAATTTTGGTTAGTTAAGTTTAATTACCATGAGAATATTTTTAATTTAGTTATTTACACGATTATAATTTCACTCCCATGATGCTTTTTGTCTACGTTATATACATTAATTTAATTTAATTTCCATGATTATGTTTCTAGGGGCGATACCGCAGAAAATAATGGTATATAAAATATAATTTACTGATTATTTATTTCCGGTAGGTGGTTCACCATTTGTATTTTATTCTACTGATTATTTTATCTTAGTTTATTCACATTTATTATCCATGATTATTTTATTTGATACTTAGAGTATAATGATTTGTTTTCAATGATTTTATTATATATTAGTTATTTACATTAATATGATTTTTTTCCCTTGATTATTTTTATAATAATTTTGGTTAGTTAAATTTAATTACCATGAGAATATTTTTAATTTAGTTATTTACACGATTATAATTTCACTCCCATTATGCTTTTTGTCTAAGTTATATACATTAATTTAATTTCATTTCCATGATTATGTTTCTATGGGCGATACCGCAGAGAATATTGGTAAAGAAAATATTATTTACCGATTATTTATTTCTGGTATGTGGTTCGCCAATTGTATTTGATTCAATTGGTTAGTTTATATTAGTTTATTTATATTTACTATCCATGAATATTTTATTTAATATATAACTTAGATTATAATGATTTGTTTTTCATGATTTTATTATATATTAGTTATTTACATAATTATGTTTTTTTCCTCTTGATTATTTTTAGAATAATTTTGGTTAGTTAAGTTTAATAAGCATGAGAATATTTTTTATTAATTTATTTACAGGATTATAATTTCATTCCCATGATGCTTTTTGTATACGTTATATACATTAATTTAATTTATTTCCATGATTATGTTTCTAGGGGCGATACCACAGAAAATAATGGTATAGAAAATATCATTTAGTGATTATTTATTTCCGGTAGGTATTTTATTCTACTGATTATTTTATCTTAGTTTATTTATATTTATTATCCATGTTTATTTTATTTGTTACTTAGAGTATAATGATTTGTTTTCAATGATTTTATTATATATTAGTTATTTACATTATTATGTTTTTTCCCATGATTATTTTTAGAATAATTTTGGTTAGTTAAGTTTAATTACCAGGAGAATATTTTTAATTTAGTTATTTACACGATTATAATTTCACTCCCATGATGCTTTTTGTCTAAGTTATATACATTAATTTAATTTAATTTCCATGATTATGTTTCTAGGGGCGATACCGCAGAAAATATTGGTAAAGAAAATATAATTTACTGATTATTTATTTCTGGTATGTGGTTCGCCAATTGTATTTGATTCAGTTGGTTAGTTTATATTAGTTTATTTACATTTACTATCCATGATTATTTTATTTAATTTTTACTTAGATTATAATGATTTGTTTTCCATGATTTTATTATATATTAGTTATTTACATTATTATGATTTTTTTCCCATGCTTATTTTTATAATAATTTTGGTTAGTTAAGTTTAATTACCATGAGAATATTTTTAATTTAGTTATTTACACGATTATAATTTCACTCCCATGATGCTTTTTGTCTACGTTATATACATTAATTTAATTTAATTTCCATGATTATGTTTCTAGGGGCGATACCGCAGAAAATAATGGTATATAAAATATAATTTACTGATTATTTATTTCCGGTAGGTGGTTCACCATTTGTATTTTATTCTACTGATTATTTTATCTTAGTTTATTCACATTTATTATCCATGATTATTTTATTTGATACTTAGAGTATAATGATTTGTTTTCAATGATTTTATTATATATTAGTTATTTACATTAATATGATTTTTTTCCCTTGATTATTTTTATAATAATTTTGGTTAGTTAAATTTAATTACCATGAGAATATTTTTAATTTAGTTATTTACACGATTATAATTTCACTCCCATTATGCTTTTTGTCTAAGTTATATACATTAATTTAATTTCATTTCCATGATTATGTTTCTATGGGCGATACCGCAGAGAATATTGGTAAAGAAAATATTATTTACCGATTATTTATTTCTGGTATGTGGTTCGCCAATTGTATTTGATTCAATTGGTTAGTTTATATTAGTTTATTTATATTTACTATCCATGAATATTTTATTTAATATATAACTTAGATTATAATGATTTGTTTTTCATGATTTTATTATATATTAGTTATTTACATAATTATGTTTTTTTCCTCTTGATTATTTTTAGAATAATTTTGGTTAGTTAAGTTTAATAAGCATGAGAATATTTTTTATTTATTTATTTACAGGATTATAATTTCATTCCCATGATGCTTTTTGTATACGTTATATACATTAATTTAATTTATTTCCATGATTATGTTTCTAGGGGCGATACCACAGAAAATAATGGTATAGAAAATATCATTTAGTGATTATTTATTTCCGGTAGGTATTTTATTCTACTGATTATTTTATCTTAGTTTATTTATATTTATTATCCATGTTTATTTTATTTGTTACTTAGAGTATAATGATTTGTTTTCAATGATTTTATTATATATTAGTTATTTACATTATTATGTTTTTTCCCATGATTATTTTTAGAATAATTTTGGTTAGTTAAGTTTAATTACCAGGAGAATATTTTTAATTTAGTTATTTACACGATTATAATTTCACTCCCATGATGCTTTTTGTCTAAGTTATATACATTAATTTAATTTAATTTCCATGATTATGTTTCTAGGGGCGATACCGCAGAAAATATTGGTAAAGAAAATATAATTTACTGATTATTTATTTCTGGTATGTGGTTCGCCAATTGTATTTGATTCAGTTGGTTAGTTTATATTAGTTTATTTACATTTACTATCCATGATTATTTTATTTAATTTTTACTTAGATTATAATGATTTGTTTTTCATGATTTTATTATATATTAGTTATTTACATAATTGTGTTTTTTTCCTCTTGATTATTTTTAGAATAATTTTGGTTAGTTAAGTTTAATAACCATGAGAATATTGTTTAATTTAGTTATTTACAGGAATATAATTTCATTCCCATTATGCTTTTTGTATATTTTATATACATTAATTTAATTTATTTCCATGATTATGTTTCTAGGGGCGATACCACATAAAATAATGGTATATAAAATATAATTTACTGATTATTTATTTCCGGTAGGTGGTTCACCATTTGTATTTTATTCTACTGATTATTTTAACTTAGTTTATTCACATTTATTATCCATGATTATTTTATTTGTTACTTAGAGTATAATGATTTGTTTTCAATGATTTTATTATATATTAGTTATTTACATTATTATGATTTTTTTCCCTTGATTATTTTTATAATAATTTTGGTTAAATTTAATTACCATGAGAATATTTTTAATTTAGTTATTTACACGATTATAATTTCACTCCCATTATGCTTTTTGTCTAAGTTATATACATTAATTTAATTTCATTTCCATGATTATATTTCTATGGGCGATACCGCAGAGAATATTGGTAAAGAAAATATTATTTACCGATTATTTATTTCTGGTATGTGGTTCGCCAATTGTATTTGATTCAATTGGTTAGTTTATATTAGTTTATTTAAATTTACTATCCATGAATATTTTATTTAATATAAAACTTAGATTATAATGATTTGTTTTTCATGATTTTATTATATATTAGTTATTTACATTATTATGTTTTTTTTCCTCTTGATTATTTTTAGAATAATTTTGGTTAGTTAAGTTTAATAACCATGAGAATATTTTTTAATTTCGTTATTTACAGGATTATAATTGCATTCCCATGATGCTTTTTGTATACGTTATATACATTAATTTAATTTATTTCCATGATTATGTTTCTAGGGGCGATACCACAGAAAATAATGGTATAGAAAATATAATTTACTGATTATTTATTTCCGGTAGGTGGTTCACCATTTGTATTTTATTCTACTGATTATTTTATCTTAGTTTATTCACATTTTGTATCCATGTTTATTTTATTTGTTACTTAGAGTATAATGATTTGTTTTCCATGATTTTATTATATATTAGTTATTTACATTATTATGATTTTTTTCCCATGCTTATTTTTATAATAATTTTGGTTAGTTAAGTTTAATTACCATGAGAATATTTTTAATTTAGTTATTTACACGATTATAATTTCACTCCCATGATGCTTTTTGTCTACGTTATATACATTAATTTAATTTAATTTCCATGATTATGTTTCTAGGGGCGATACCGAAGAAAATATTGGTAAAGAAAATACAATTTACTGATTATGTATTTCTGGTATGTGGTTCGCCAATTGTATTTGATTCAGTTGGTTAGTTTATATTAGTTTATTTACATTTACTATCCATGATTATTATATTTAATTTTTACTTAGATTATAATGATTTGTTTTTCATGATTTTATTATATATTAGTTATTTACATTATTATGTTTTTTTCCTCTTGATTATTTTTATAATAATTTTGGTGAGTTAAGTTTAATAACCATGAGAATATTTTTTAATTGAGTTATTTACAGGATTATAATTTCATTCCCATGATGCTTTTTGTAAACGTTATATACATTAATTTAATTTATTTCCATGATTATGTTTCTAGGGGCGTTACCACAGAAAATAATGGTATATAAAATATAATTTACTGATTATTTATTTCCGGTAGGTGGTTCACCATTTGTATTTTATTCTACTGATTATTTTATCTTAGTTTATTCACATTTATTATCCATGTTTATTTTATTTGTTACTTAGAGTATAATGATTTGTTTTCCATGATTTTATTATATATTAGTTATTTACATTATTATGTTTTTTTCCCATGATTATTTTTAGAATAATTTTGGTTAGTTAAGTATAATAACCATGAGAATATTTTTTAATTTAGCTATTTACAGGATTATAATTTCATTCCCATGATGCTTTTTGTCCAAGTTATATACATTCATTTAATTTCCATAATTATGTTAATTATATATAACTTAGATTATAATGATTTGTTTTTCATGATTTTATTATATATTAGTTATTTACATTATTATGTTTTTTTTCCTCTTGATTATTTTTAGAATAATTTTGGTTAGTTAAGATTAATAACCATGAGAATATTTTTTAATTTAGTTATTTACAGGATTATAATTGCATTCCCATTATGCTTTTTGTATACGTTATATACATTAATTTAATTTATTTCCATGATTATGTTTCTAGGGGCAATACCACAGAAAATAATGGTATAGAAAATATAATTTACTGATTATTTATTTCCGGTAGGTGGTTCCCCATTTGTATTTTATTCTACTGATTATTTTATCTTAGTTTATTCACATTTATTATCCATGTTTATTTTATTTGTTACTTAGAGTATAATGATTTGTTTTCCATGATTTTATTATATATTAGTTATTTACATTATTATGATTTTTTTCCCATGCTTATTTTTATAATAATTTTGGTTAGTTAAGTTTAATTACCATGAGAATATTTTTAATTTAGTTATTTACACGATTATAATTTCACTCCCATGATGCTTTTTGTCTACGTTATATACATTAATTTAATTTATTTCCATGATTATGTTTCTAGGGGCGATACCACAGAAAATAATGGTATAGAAAATATCATTTACTGATTATTAATTTCAGGTAGGTGGTTCACCATTTGTATTTTATTCTACTGATTATTTTATCTTAGTTTATTCACATTTATTATCCATGATTATTTTATTTGTTACTTAGAGTATAATGATTTGTTTTCAATGATTTTATTATATATTAGTTATTTACATTATTATGATTTTTTTCCCTTGATTATTTTTATAATAATTTTGGTTAGTTAAGTTTAATTAACATGAGAATATGTTTAATTTAGATATTTACACGATTATAATTTCACTCCCATTATGCTTTTTGTCTAAGTTATATACATTAATTTAATTTAATTTCCATGATTATGTTTCTATGGGCGATACCGCAGAGAATATTGGTAAAGAAAATATTATTTACCGATTATTTATTTCTGGTATGTGGTTCGCCAATTGTATTTGATTCAATTGGTTAGTTTATATTAGTTTATTTATATTTACTATCCATGAATATTTTATTTAATATATAACTTAGATTATAATGATTTGTTTTTCATGATTTTATTATATATTAGTTATTTACATAATTATGTTTTTTTCCTCTTGATTATTTTTAGAATAATTTTGGTTAGTTAAGTTTAATAACCATGAGAATATGTTTAATTTAGTTATTTACATGATTATAATTTCACTCCCATTATGCTTTTTGTCTAAGTTATATACATTAATTTAATTTATTTCCATGATTATGTTTCTAGGGGCGATACCGCAGAAAATAATGGTATATAAAATATAATTTACTGATTATTTATTTCCGGTAGGTGGTTCACCATTTGTATTTTATTCTACTGATTATTTTATCTTAGTTTATTCACATTTATTATCCATGATTATTTTATTTGTTACTTAGAGTATAATGATTTGTTTTCCATGATTTTATTATATATTAGTTATTTACATTATTATGATTTTTTTCACATGATTATTTTTATAATAATTTTGGTTAGTTAAATTTAATTACCATGAGAATATTTTTAATTTAGTTATTTACACGATTATAATTTCACTCCCATGATGCTTTTTGTCTAAGTTATATACATTAATTTAATTTAATTTCCATGATTATGTTTCTAGGGGCGATACCGCAGAAAATATTGGTAAAGAAAATATAATTTACTGATTATTTATTTCTGGTATGTGGTTCGCCAATTGTATTTGATTCAGTTGGTTAGTTTATATTAGTTTATTTATATTTACTATCCATGATTATTTTATTTAATGTTTACTTAGATTATAATGATTTGTTTTTCATGATTTTATTATATATTAGTTATTTACATTATTATGTTTTTTTCCTCTTGATTATTTTTATAATAATTTTGGTTAGTTAAGTTTAATAACCATGAGAATATTTTTTAATTGAGTTATTTACAGGATTATAATTTCATTCCCATGATGCTTTTTGTATACGTTATATACATTAATTTAATTTATTTCCATGATTATGTTTCTAGGGGCGTTACCACAGAAAATAATGGTATATAAAATATAATTTACTGATTATTTATTTCCGGTAGGTGGTTCACCATTTGTATTTTATTCTACTGATTATTTTATCTTAGTTTATTCACATTTATTATCCATGTTTATTTTATTTGTTACTTAGAGTATAATGATTTGTTTTCCATGATTTTATTATATATTAGTTATTTACATTATTATGTTTTTTTCCCTTGATTATTTTTATAATAATTTTGGTTAGTTAAGTTTAATAACCATGAGAATATTTTTTAATTTAGCTATTTACAGGATTATAATTTCATTCCCATGATGCTTTTTGTCCAAGTTATATACATTCATTTAATTTATTTCCATGATTATGTTTCTAGGGGCGATACCACAGAAAATAATGGTATAGAAAATATAATTTACTGATTATTTATTTCCGGTAGGTGGTTCACCATTTGTATTTTATTCTACTGATTATTTTATCTTAGTTTATTCACATTTATTATCCATGATTATTTTATTTGTTACTTAGCGTATAATGATTTGTTTTCAATGATTTTATTATATATTAGTTATTTACATTATTATGATTTTTTTCCCTTGATTATTTTTATAATAATTTTGGTTAGTTAAATTTAATTACCACGAGAATATTTTTTATTAAGTTATTTACACGATTATAATTTCATTCCCATGATGCTTTTTGTCCAAGTTATATACATTCATTTAATTTCCATAATTATGTTTCTAGGGGCGATACCGCAGAAAATATTGGTAAAGAAAACATAATTTACTGATTATTTATTTCTGGTATTTCATGCAATTGGTTAGTTTATATTAGTTTATTTAAATTTACTATCCATGATTATTCTATTTAATTTTTACTTAGATTATAATGATTTGTTTTTCATGATTTTATTATATATTAGTTATTTACATTATTATGTTTTTTTTCCTATTGATTATTTTTAGAATAATTTTGGTTAGTTAAGTTTAATAACCATGAGAATATTTTTTAATTTAGTTATTTACAGGATTATAATTTCATTCCCATGATGCTTTTTGTATACGTTATATACATTAATTTAATTTATTTCCATGATTATGTTTCTAGGGGCGATACCACAGAAAATAATGGTATAGAAAATATAATTTACTGATTATTTATTTCCAGTAGGTGGTTCACCATTTGTATTTTATTCTACTGATTATTTTATCTTAGTTTATTCACATTTATTATCCATGTTTATTTTATTTGTTATTTAGAGTATAATGATTTGTTTTCAATGATTTTATTATATATTAGTTATTTACATTATTATGTTTTTTTTCCCTTGATTATTTTTATAATAATTTTGGTTAGTTAAGTTTAATTACCATGAGAATAATATTAATTTAGTTATTTACACGATTATAATTTCACTCCCATGATGCTTTTTGTCTAAGTTATATACATTAATTTAATTTACTTTCCATGATTAAGTTTCTAGGGGCGATACCGCAGAAAATAATGGTATAGAAAATATAATTTACTGATTATTTATTTCCGGTAGGTGGTTCACCATTTGTATTTTATTCTACTGATTATTTTATCTTAGTTTATTCACATTTATTATCCATGTTTAATTTATTTGTTACTTAGAGTATAATGATTTGTTTTCAATGATTTTATTATATATTAGCTATTTACATTATTATGTTTTTTTTCCCATGATTATTTTTAGAATAATTTTGGTTAGTTAAGTTTAATTAACATGAGGGGAATGGGCGGGCGGTACGTTACATTGGCGTGCATGTAAGCGGCAGGACCGCGCTTTTCCATGGACCACGAAGTGGGGCAATGATGCAAGTGAAGCAACCGAGGCAGCGAGGACGCCAGGTGGAACGGCGCTGAAACTTTTAATCAGCGAGGCACGAGTAGGATAAGCGGCTGAACAGCTGCTACAAAGCTGCTACAAAGATACAAGCTGATATATTGAGGTATTCATCTGCTATCTGCCTATGACTTCCACGAGTATGATAAGTGGCTGAGCAGCTGCTACAAAGCTGCTACAAAGTTACAAAGCTGATACATTGAGGCATTCATCTGCCATTGATTCCCACGAGTATGATAACTGGCTGAGCAGCTGCTGCAAAGCGGCTACAAAGTTACAAAGCAGATACATTGAGGCATTCATCTGCCATTGATTCCCATGAGTATGATAACCGGCTGAGCAGCTGCTGCAAAGCGGCTTCAAAGTTACAAAGCAGATACATTGAGGCATTCATCTGCCACTGACTCCCGCTCCATATCTGACAAACAAGAGTTATTGGGGGCTGCTGACACACTGAGGAAGAGAAGACGCTGAGCATGACTTGGGCTGCTAAGTGCACATAAATCTACAGTCTGAAGGTATTTACGTTTATAAATAGAAGATTGATTCTGGCAGTGATTGGGTGGGAAGGAAAGCGGTCCCAGTGGGTACAAAATAAATTTTTTTGAGTAAAAAATATACTCTTTCATTTATTTGCCACTGATCTCTATTTCATATCTGACAAACAAGAGTTAATTTAAAGAGACAGTTGTCTGGTGATGCAGTGAAGAGGAAAGGAGATATCTGGGTTAAATGTGACAAAGTAATTTAAACTCCACAGCCATATTCAGTGGAGTTTAAAGTTTAAACTAGTAGCTCTAGTACCACATATGGCTCCTAAAAAAGAGAAAGCCCAAAATATGTAGAAAAAGAAGGCAACAATTGGCACATTCTATTCACCCAAAGCTGTATGTATAGAACCAGAGAGGCAATGAAAGTCCCTGCCCCTAGAAAATGCTCAGCTTTCTGCACATCAATTATCAAATATATCAGAGGATGACTTAACACACCTGTCAAAAAACCCACAGGGATTGACGCAACAACTTTTAACCCAAATGCTGGACAATCTACATAAAAAGATCCAAACGGATATTGAAAATACCAAAAACAAGAAATAGAGAGCGCTAGTACTAGATAAGCGGCTAATGTAACAGCCAAAGGATATCTAAACAGTATATAAATAAATACTAATGTCTGTAGATAAGCTGCTAAAACAAAAGAAAATCCCAATTTCTAATAGACATGCATATTTGAAGTTTCAGCGCTAAGTAGATAATCCCCCTCTAAATCAAAGCGGGTCTTAAAATAAGAAACAGTGAGGAAAAAATGTATAACACTGTAGACCTAACAGAACTAAAGATAAACATATATATGCTAACAAAGAAATAAATAAATAAAAATAGGATGGACTAAAAATAGAAAAAATCCACAAAATATAAGTCCCAAATGGAAATGTGAAAAAATGTCGCTATGAAAAAACCAAAGTCTCATCTAAAGGGAAATCCAAAGTACAAAATAGGGAAAAAGGAAGTCCTGCACCAAAATCCTACTGTGTAGTGGAGAGTAGAGGTCCAGATATACGAAAATACCTTAGATAAAAGGGAAACAGAAACGGTGTATAGTATAAAACCGTAACACAATTTATTCAATGTAAAATCCCCCCCCTACAAAAAAACTCTTACACAGAAAAAAGAGATACTCATCATGTAACGGACTGCTGTCATGCCCAGTGGTAAGTTCGGAATGAAGCTGTGGTTCCTCCAAGAAGACAGGGAACTGCCCGGTGCACTCGGGTAGAAATGTCCTGGATGCTGGCAGGGAAAAAAACCCACAGCGAACTTGCGGCAGAAGCGGCTGAAGTTGGAAGCCGGTAAGGCAGAAAAATGCTGCAGATGAAGTCTCTATAGACACCTGATCAACGCGTTTCGCCCCTACTACGGGGGCTTTTTCAAGATAGGTGTCTCATGCCCGGCTTGGCAGTTATATACCTTTGCCGGGTGAAAATTCATTTAAAATCTTAAAGGTGCAGTTACAAGCAAATAAAAACTTTAAGCAAAATAAAAACTTTATCAAATAAAACGTAGACATCTCATTCCAATTAAAAGACTGTGACTTGAAATGTACAAATAGCTGAGATGGTGATGTCTAAGCATCTTTCCCCGTGAAAAATCAGGAGTATATCTTAACCATATTTGGAGCAAATATATATATAGTTTACATGCGCTGTATTTCCAGTGTAACAACATTTCAGTACATGTACTGAAATAGTACATGTACTAATAGTAAAAAAAGTATACATCAGTTGCCATTATGTAGTACATGTACTGAAATGTTGTTACACTGGAAATACAGCGCATGTAAACTATATATATATTTGCTCCAAATATGGTTAAGATATACTCCTGATTTTTCACGGGGAAAGATGCTTAGACATCACCATCTCAGCTATTTGTACATTTCAAGTCACAGTCTTTTAATTGGAATGAGATGTCTACGTTTTATTTGATAAAGTTTTTATTTTGCTTAAAGTTTTTATTTGCTTGTAACTGCACCTTTAAGATTTTAAATGAATTTTCACCCGGCAAAGGTATATAACTGCCAAGCCGGGCATGAGACACCTATCTTGAAAAAGCCCCCGTAGTAGGGGCGAAACGCGTTGATCAGGTGTCTATAGAGACTTCATCTGCAGCATTTTTCTGCCTTACCGGCTTCCAACTTCAGCCGCTTCTGCCGCAAGTTCGCTGTGGGTTTTTTTCCCTGCCAGCATCCAGGACATTTCTACCCGAGTGCACCGGGCAGTTCCCTGTCTTCTTGGAGGAACCACAGCTTCATTCCGAACTTACCACTGGGCATGACAGCAGTCCGTTACATGATGAGTATCTCTTTTTTCTGTGTAAGAGTTTTTTTGTAGGGGGGGGATTTTACATTGAATAAATTGTGTTACGGTTTTATACTATACACCGTTTCTGTTTCCCTTTTATCTAAGGTATTTTCGTATATCTGGACCTCTACTCTCCACTACACAGTAGGATTTTGGTGCAGGACTTCCTTTTTCCCTATTTTGTACTTTGGATTTCCCTTTAGATGAGACTTTGGTTTTTTCATAGCGACATTTTTTCACATTTCCATTTGGGACTTATATTTTGTGGATTTTTTCTATTTTTAGTCCATCCTATTTTTATTTATTTATTTCTTTGTTAGCATATATATGTTTATCTTTAGTTCTGTTAGGTCTACAGTGTTATACATTTTTTCCTCACTGTTTCTTATTTTAAGACCCGCTTTGATTTAGAGGGGGATTATCTACTTAGCGCTGAAACTTCAAATATGCATGGATATTGAAAATAACTCTAAAGATATTAGAACGGAAATTGCCACTCTAGAAACATAGAAACATAGAATGTGACGGCAGATAAGAACCATTCAGCCCATCTAGTCTGCCCAGTTTTCTAAATACTTTCATTAGTCCCTGGGCTTATCTTATAGTTAGGATAGCCTTATGCCTATCCCACGCATGCTTAAACTCCTTTACTGTGTTAACCTCTACCACTTCAGCAGGAAGGCTATTCCATGCATCCACTACCCTCTCAGTAAAGTAATACTTCCTGATATTATTTTTAAACCTTTGTCCCTCTAATTTAAGACTATGTCCTCTTGTTGTGGTAGTTTTTCTTTTTATAAATATAGTCTCCTCCTTTACTGTGTTGATTCCCTTTATGTATTTAAATGTTTCTATCATATCCCCCCTGTCTCGTCTTTCCTCCAAGCTATACATGTTAGGATCCTTTAACCTTTCCTGGTAAGTTTTATCCTGCAATCCATGAACCAGTTTAGTAGCCCTTCTTTGAACTCTCTCTAAGGTATCAATATCCTTTTGAAGATAGGGTCTCCAGTACTGTGTACAGTACTCCAAGTGAGGTCTCACCAGTGTTCTGTACAATGGCATGAGCACTTCCCTCTTTCTACTGCTAATACCTCTCCCTATACAACCAAGCATTCTGCTAGCATTTCCTGCTGCTCTATTACATTGTCTGCCTACCTTTAAGTCATCAGAAATAATCACCCCTAAAACCCTTTCCTCAGATGTTGAGGTTAGGACTCTATCAAATATTCTGTACTCTGCCCTTGGGTTTTTACGTCCAAGATGCATTATCTTGCACTTATCCACAATGAATGTCAGTTGCCACAACTCTGACCATTTTTCTAGTTTACCTAAATCATTTTCCATTTGGCTTATCCCTCCAGGAACATCAACCCTGTTACATATCTTAGTATCATCCGCAAAAAGACACACCTTACCATCAAGACCTTCTGCAATATCACTAATAAAAATATTAAAGAGAATGGGTCCAAGTACAGATCCCTGAGGTACCCCACTGGTGACAAGCCCAAGCTTCGAATATACTCCATTGACTACAACCCTCTGTTGCCTGTCACTCAGCCACTGCCTTACCCATTCAACAATATTGGAATCCAAACTCAAAGATTGCAGTTTATTGATAAGCCTTCTATGTGCAACAGTGTCAAAAGCCTTACTGAAAACTCTCTCTGAGAAATTCTCAAATCAGGCAATTATATTACAAAAAGTACAAGAGGAATACAAATAAATTAAAATATCTAATATACAGCTAGAGAAGAGACTGCAGGATACTGAGACCAAGCTGACTGACCTAGAGGATCGCTCCAGGAGAAACAACGTAAGAGTCAGAGGCATACCGGAATCAATTATACAAGAAGATTTATATTTGTATTTGAACAGCTTCTTTTCAAAAATACTATCCAGACAGACGCTGGGCCCTGAGACCTTTGAAAGATTCCCCAGTTTGGCAAACCAAATGGAACCGACAAGTCCTATCCAAGAGATGTTATGATTTGTTTCTCTAGTTTTTGGATGAAAAATCAAATAATGCAGAAGATAAGGAATGGGATCCTAGATACTGAAGAATGGAGACACTTAAAAGTTTATCAGGACTTATCTCAAAAGACAAGACAAGCAAGAAGAACTTTTGCCGAAGAAACGGTCATTCTTAGGAATATGGAGATCAGATACAAGTGGCTGTTCCCGACGGCAATTATGGTCTTTTTTAAAGAACAAACATACATCTTTAGAGATAACTTGGCTCTAAAGCAGAAGATGACAAGTCTGAAACTTATCCCTTAGTCTCAAATTGAACTCCTCCCTTTTTTTTTTATGTTTGGACACATGTAGAAATGGCAAAGTCTTAGAGGGGTAAATCACAGAGTTAAAGTTATAATTGATATAAAGACACATAATTTAACTTAGTAGTATGAATTGAACGAAAAAGAGGTTTATAACACATAGAAGTTTAGAAAACAATTTATAAGATTTCTGATATGGGTAGAAAAGTGGCAAAATTGTTTTAGGTATGCTATAGTGGTTACCTATACACGGATATAATGAAAAAATTATAGATTCACATTTAGAGTAATGAATAGGGAAGATGAGCTCAAAGTACAATTTACATCTATTGATACACTATTTAACTTATGCGAATGAAATGAATGAAGTGAGTCTCACAATAATCACAAGCTTAAACAAATGTTGCATGAAAAGCGCACAATGGGGGAAGTAAGGGAGGAGAAGGGAGACTATAATCAAGGGCTAGGGAAAGGGATCATTTGAAGACAAAAACATGAGGATAGACGAGTTGTCCTAGTCAAAATAAAAGTTAGTAGTAGGGGGACCCAGCAGACAGATCTTGGGGTTGGATAAAGGGAAAGAACATTGGAACGCCTCTAAAAATAGGAATTGAAAGGGAAAAGGAAAAGAAGGGCAGAATAACTTGAAGGATAGAGGGAGTATAATAAAGAATAAAATGCCTACTACCCTGGTCCAGGGTCCTGCGACGGCAGCAGGGTTAAATATGAAGACTGTACACAGAACTTCATATTATGGATTGAATGTGGTAAAAGAAAGCTGGAGCTTCACCAGGAGGTCCAAATATACAGGGCCGACTGGCGAAGGTATGAGTGGATTTGAGTGTTGGATGCTATCTGAGGGGAGGCTAGAGGGGAAGAGGGTGTGGGGAGAGCTGCGGTAGTATGTAATTAAACATACTATCTATTAACGCAAGGGGCTTAAATTCAGGTCAGAAAAGAGGCTATTTGTATAAATTACTGATTGACAGTAAAACAGATATTGGTTTCGTTCAAGAAACACACTGGACTAACTCTATGCCTAAATTATGGAATTACAAAAAATTCCCAGTGGTCCATAGATCTAATTTGGCAGGAAAGAATAAGAAAAGAGGGGTGGCAATTTTTTTTCAGGAAGCTTGAAATATGAGTTGATCTATGAGGAGGCTGACCCTGGCGGTAGGTTTCTTATAGTGATAGTTCGAATTAATGATATTTTGTACACTTTAGTAAATGTTTATGCTCCTAACCAATCTCCATACAGATTTTTGGGAAATCTGATGCAAAAGATTGACCGCGTATCGTCTGGCAGCTTAATCATCGGTGGGGATTTTAACTGCATTATAGATAATAAAATAGATAGGAATAGAACTAAGCCCGTTCACATAGACGGCAAGCAAAGAACAGGTCTATCAACGATGCAGACTCCTTTGGTAAAAAACTGTTTATACGATGCCTGGAGAACGTGTAATCCAGAAGCGAGAGATTACACGTTCTTTTCAAATGTTCATCAGAATAATTTTTTGGTTAAATCTGAAACTTTGGAGCGAGTTAAGAAGGTGACAATTGGACCTATAACATGGTCCAACCATGCACCTGTAAGTTTAGTTATAAAAAATAATGCTGAGTATAAATGTAGAGATAAATGGAGACTAAATGAAAATTTACTAAAATCAGAAACTAACGTAGAAGAACTGCGCACTCAGACTAGAGAATTCTTCGAAATCAATGATACAGGGGATGTCTCCAATGCCATGCTATGGTGTACCTTTAAATCATATATGAGAGGATGCCTCATAAAATTGGGTGCCATTACAAAAAAAAGAAAGGAAAAGAGCTTAACGAGCTTTATATTGATCTGGCAAAACAAGAACGCTTACATAAACTCACCATAGATTATAAAATTCTGGAGGATATTAAAGAGATCAGGGAAAAAATATTAGTAAGAACTCAAGAAAAGATTAACAAAGCAATGTTAATTTTAAAACAGAGATGGTATTATGGAAACAATAAAACAGGGAAAAATCTTTCAAATAAATTAAAAAATAAAAATAAACTTCAATCTATAAACTATATAACAGTTGGAAGTAAAAAAAATGCTCTCTCCAACTCAAATAGCTAAAGCATTTGAAGACTATTATAAAAGCCTATATAATATCAAATTTAATGAGGCATCTGTGGGCGAAACAAAACAGTTTCTGGATAAATTGAGCTTACCAAAAATATCTATGGAGAAATTAAGTCAATTAAATGCCCCATTTTCCATTCAGGAGATTAGTAATACCATTAAAGCATTAACAGCAGGCAAAGCACCAGGCCCAGATGGCTTCTTTTCAATTTTTTATAAAAAATTAAGTGATATAATTTCTCCATACATATTAAGAACATTCGAAGATTTTGCTAATCATAAAGCCATCCCAACGGAATTACTCCAGGCCTCTATAATACCAATTCCTAAGATAGATAAGGACCCAACATACACTTCGAACTATAGACCAATTTCTCTTATTAATTTGGATATCAAAGTTTACTCTAGAATTTTGGCCGATAGACTTAAACAAAACATACCCAATATTGTACATTTAGATCAGAGCGGGTTTGTAGAGGGTAGGGGCACATCTGATAACATTAGGAAACTATTGAATGTCTTATATCATGCGGACCAAAGTTTGTCTCCCTTTGCTATGGTTACCCTCGATGCCGAGAAGGCCTTCGACCGGGTTAACTGGAAGTATTTGGAGGAAGTACTGAGGGCCTTCGGCATCGAGGGTTTCTTTAAGGAGTGCACAATGGCATTATATAAAGATCCTCAAGCCAAAGTATCAGGATATATGTTTCAATCAAATTGGTTCCCAATTAGAAATGGGACGCGACAGGGATGCCCTTTGGCACCCATGTTATATATCCTTTCTATTGAACCGTTGGCAGCCGCGATTAGACAGAACGATAACATCAGCGGGCTAAAAGTGAATAAGATGGAGAACAAAATTGCACTATATGCAGATGATGTTCTATTGACCCTTGCAGATCCTATTAGATCTATCCAAGCCGTATTTCGGCTTATTAACGTGTTTGGTAAATACTCAGGCTATAAAATAAATATAAAGAAAACACAAATCCTGATAAAAGGTCTAAGTGGACCTGGGGTAGACAAACTCAAAAAAGATTTTAAATGTGACTGGGAAGTAAGGAATATAAAATACTTAGGGGTAAAACTATCTCTAGACTATAGAGAAATTGGAGAACTTAATTATACAGACATTGCTATCCAATTTAGGAACACCTTAAAAAATTGGAAGGGATTGGAACTTTCCTGGTTGGGAAGGATTGAAGCAGTAAACTTCTATCTCCTCCCCAAGCTGACATTTTTATTTAGTAATCTTCCGTTGAGGGTGTCATGCCAGACGATACGCGGTCTTCAAAGCCAATTATCAAACTATATTTGGCAAGATAGGAGACCGAGAGTGTCATTGGAAATACTACAGAGAGACTGGAAAGAAGGGGGGATCTGTTTCCCAGACATACAGAAACTATATATGAACAATATGGTAGCACACTTAATTAAGTGCGATAATTTTACAATGTCTAGACCAAATTGGTTAGACATTGAAAAATCAGATCTCTGTGATATTGAACCTCTATTTCTCTGGTGGTGCGATAGTGAATTTTTTAAAAATATAAGATCTAGCAATCCGATGAACAACACAATGATTCACATTGTTAAGCACTTGAAAAAAAATACGGAACAAAACACATATCATTAAGTGCCCCATTAATAAGCTTAAAACTTTACATAAAGGATATAAATATTCAAGAATGGGAAAATTGTGGAATAGTAAGAATAGCGGAACTTTTAAACAATAATAAAATACTGCCATTTCCAATATTACAGTCTAAATATAACCTCCCTTCGAAGGAAATATTTAACTATTTAAGAATAAAATCTTTTACTATGGGTAAAGTCCTTTCGGAAACTTCTCCAATTGACCAGTTCGTAGAATCCCATTATAAAAAAAAATTGCATCTAGATTTAATCAATTTTTAAGAAGTCAAAGGCAAATAGATAAAGCGCCAGCAATGAATAAATGGGAGCAAGAACTTCATTTTTCATCCTCGGTCGAGGACTGGTTGTTGGGTCTACAAGCAGTAAAACGATATATACATGGGGTGAATATACAGGAAGTGTACTTCAAACTAGTATACCGTTGGTACTTGGTGCCTACTCGCCTCCATAGATTTCAACCCACACTCCTACCAGATTGTTGGAGATGTGGCAGGGAGTTAGGTTCATTCTCCCACATCTGGTGGGACTGTGAGGAGTTGAAACCTATGAAATTAATCTTAGCGGAACTGGTAGATTTTATGTTTGAAATTCAGACTGTGATTACGCCCCAAATGTTTTTGTTTCATCTAGATCTGCCAAAAATCACTATAAAACTAAAAATTCTTATGATTCACATCTGTATGGCAATAAAAATAGTTATGGCTAGAAATTGGAGAAATATGGGTGCGCTAAACTGGCATGATATATGTACACAGATAGACTACCAACGCAGCATGGAAGCTGGGATAGCTCTAAACAAGATATCTAGAGAAAAATATAATGAAGTTTGGGTCCCTTGGGTTAGATATATTACCCATAAAACTCAAACCCCCCGCCCCTCTATAGATAGCTACCCTTAGGCAGTAGTGAAAATGTGAGATGTATGGATAAGATGAACTGTATGTATGGTATGTTTGTATGTATGTTGTATGTATGTTTGGTATGTATGACTGTAGATACAGCAGAAACTGGTTATATGTTTATTCGAAGCATGGTCCTACTGTTATCTACATTTACTATTTTATTGCAATGTAACTTTTTGTACTGTGTTCTAAATTTACAGTTGAAAGCTGTATCTGTACTTGAATGAATTCTTAAAAATGAAAATAAAGATTTATATATATAAAAAAAAGTTTAATTAACATGAGAATATGTTTAATTTAGTTATTTACACGATTATAATTTCACTCCCATGATGCTTTTTGTCTAAGTTATATACATTAATTTAATTTCCATGATTATGTTTCTAGGGGCGATAACGCAGAAAATATTGGTAAAGAAAATATAATTTACTGATTATTTATTTCTGGTATGTGGTTCGCCAATTGTATTTCATGCAATTGGTTAGTTTATATTAGTTTATTTACATTTACTATCCATGATTATTTTATTTAATTTTTACTTAGATGATACTGATTTGTTTTCAATGATTGTATTATATATTAGTTATTTACATTATTATGTTTTTTTTTCCCATGATTATTTTTAGAATAATTTTAGTTAGTTAAGTTTAATTAACATGAGAATATGTTTAATTTAGTTATTTACACAATTATAATTTCACTCCCATGATGCTTTTTGTCTAAGTTATATACATTAATTTAATTTAATTTCCATGATTATGTTTCTATGGGCGATACCGCAGAAAATATTGGTAAAGAAAATATAATTTACTGATTATTTATTTCTGGTATGTGGTTCGCCAATTGTATTTGATTCAATTGGTTAGTTTATATTAGTTTATTTACATTTACTATCCATGATTATTTTATTTAATTTTTACTTAGATTATAATGATTTGTTTTTCATGATTTTATTATATATTAGATATTTACATTATTATGTTTTTTTCCTCTTGATTATTTTTAGAATAATTTTGGTTAGTTAAGTTTAATAACCATGAGAATATTTTTTAATTTAGTTATTTACAGGATTATAATTTCATTCCCATGATGCTTTTTGTATACGTTATATACATTAATTTAATTTATTTCCATGATTATGTTTCTAGGGGCTATACCACAGAAAATAATGGTATATAAAATATCATTTACTGATTATTTATTTCCGGTAGGTGGTTCACCATTTGTATTTTATTCTACTGATTATTTTATCTTAGTTTATTCACATTTATTATCCATGATTATTTTATTTGTTACTTAGAGTATAATGATTTGTTTTCAATGATTTTATTATATATTAGTTATTTACATTATTATGTTTTTTTCCCATGATTATTTTTAGAATAATTTTGGTTAGTTAAGTTCAATTAACATGAGAATATGTTTAATTTAGTTATTTACACGATTATAATTTCACTCCCATGATGCTTTTTGTCTAAGTTATATACATTAATTTAATTTCCATGATTATGTTTCTAGGGGCGATACCGCAGAAAATATTGGTAAAGAAAATATAATTTACTGATTATTTATTTCCGGTAGGTGGTTCACCATTTGTATTTGATTTGATTGATTATTTTATCTTAGTTTATTTACATTTATTATCCATGTTTATTTTATTTGTTACTTAGAGTATAATGATTTGTTTTCCATGATTTTATTATATATTAGTTATTTACATTATTAGGATTTTTCCCCTTGATTATTTTTATAATAATTTTGGTTAGTTAAGTTTAATTTACATGAGAATATGTTTAATCTAGTTATTTACATGATTATAATTTCACTCCCATTATGCTTTTTGTCTAAGTTATATACATTAATTTAATTTAATTTCCATGATTATGTTTCTATGGGCGATACCGCAGAGAATATTGGTAAAGAAAATATAATTTACCGATTATTTATTTCTGGTATGTGGTTCGCCAATTGTATTTGATTCAATTGGTTAGTTTATATTAGTTTATTTATATTTACTATCCATGAATATTTTATTTAATATATAACTTAGATTATAATGATTTGTTTTTCATGATTTTATTATATATTAGTTATTTACATAATTATGTTTTTTTCCTCTTGAATATTTTTAGAATAATTTTGGTTAGTTAAGTTTAATAAGCATGAGAATATTTTTTAATTTATTTATTTACAGGATTATAATTTCATTCCCAAGATGCTTTTTGTATACGTTATATAGATTATTTTAATTCATTTCCATGATTATGTTTCTAGGTGGCGATACCACAGAAAATAATGGTATAGAAAATATAATGTAGTGATTATTTATTTCTGGAAGGTGGTTCACCATTTGTATTTTATTCTACTGATTATTTTATCTTAGTTTATTCACATTTATTATCCATGATTATTTTATTTGTTACTTAGAGAATAATGATTTGTTTTCAATGATTTTATTATATATTAGTTATTTACATTATTATGTTTTTTTTCCCATGATTATTTTTAGAATAATTTTAGTTAGTTAAGTTTAATTAACATGAGAATATTTTTAATTTAGTTATTTACACGATTATAATTTCACTCCCATGATGCTTTTTGTCTAAGTTATATACATTAATTTCATTTAATTTCCATGATTATGTTTCTAGGGGCGATACCGCAGAAAATATTGGTAAAGAAAATATAATTTACTGATTATTTATTTCTGGTATGTGGTTCGCCAATTGTATTTGATTAAATTGGTTAGTTTATATTAGTTTATTTATATTTACTATCCATAATTATTTTATTTAATTTTTACTTAGATTATAATGATTTGTTTTTCATGATTTTATTATATATTAGTTATTTACATTATTATGTTTTTTTCCTCTTGATTATTTTTAGAATAATTTTGGTTAGTTAAGTTTAATAACCATGAGAATATTTTTAACTTAGTTATTTACAGGATTATAATTTCATTCCCATTATGATTTTTGTATACGTTATATACATTAATTTAATTTATTTCCATGATTATGTTTCTAGGGGCGATACCACAGAAAATAATGGTATAGAAAATATAATTTACTGATTATTTATTTCCAGTAGGTGGTTCCCCATTTGTATTTTATTCTACTGATTATTTTATCTTAGTTTATTCACATTTATTATCCATGTTTATTTTATTTGTTACTTAGAGTATAATGATTTGTTTTCAATGATTTTATTATATATTAGTTATTTACATTATTATGATTTTTTTCCCTTGATTATTTTTATAATAATTTTGGTTAGTTAAGTTTAATTACCATGAGAATATTTTTAATTTAGTTATTTACACGATTATAATTTCACTCCCATGATGCTTTTTGTCTAAGTTATATACATTAATTTAATTTAATTTCCATGATTATGTTTCTAGGGGCGATACCGCAGAAAATATTGGTAAAGAAAATATAATTTACTGATTATTTATTTCTGGTATGTGGTTCGCCAATTGTATTTGATTCAATTGGTTAGTTTATATTAGTTTATTTACATTTACTATCCATGATTATTTTATTGAATTTTTACTTAGATTATAATGATTTGTTTTTCATGATTTTATTATATATTAGATATTTACATTATTATGTTTTTTCCTCTTGATTATTTTTAAAATAATTTTGGTTAGTTAAGTTTAATAACCATGAGAATATTTTTTAATTTAGTTATTTACAGGATTATAATTTCATTCCCAAGATGCTTTTTGTATACGTTATATAGATTATTTTAATTTATTTCCATGATTATGTTTCTAGGGGCGATACCACAGAAAATAATGGTATAGAAAATATAATGTAGTGATTATTTATTTCCGGTAGGTGGTTCACCATTTGTATTTTATTCTACTGATTATTTTATCTTAGTTTATTCACATTTATTATCCATGATTATTTTATTTGTTACTTAGAGTATAATGATTTGTTTTCAATGATTTAATTATATATTAGTTATTTACATTATTATGTTTTTTTTCCCATGATTATTTTTAGAATAATTTTGGTTAGTTAAGTTTAATTAACATGAGAATATTTTTAATTTAGTTATTTACACGATTATAATTTCACTCCCATGATGCTTTTTGTCTAAGTTATATACATTAATTTAATTTAATTTCCATGATTATGTTTCTAGGGGCGATACCGCAGAAAATATTGGTAAAGAAAATATAATTTACTGATTATTTATTTCTGGTATGTGGTTCGCCAATTGTATTTGATTCAATTGGTTAGTTTATATTAGTTTATTTACATTTACTATCCATGATTATTTTATTGAATTTTTACTTAGATTATAATGATTTGTTTTTCATGATTTTATTATATATTAGATATTTACATTATTATGTTTTTTCCTCTTGATTATTTTTAGAATAATTTTGGTTAGTTAAGTTTAATAACCATGAGAATATTTTTTAATTTAGTTATTTACAGGATTATAATTTCATTCCCAAGATGCTTTTTGTATACGTTATATAGATTATTTTAATTTATTTCCATGATTATGTTTCTAGGGGCGATACCACAGAAAATAATGGTATAGAAAATATAATGTAGTGATTATTTATTTCCGGTAGGTGGTTCACCATTTGTATTTTATTCTACTGATTATTTTATCTTAGTTTATTCACATTTATTATCCATGATTATTTTATTTGTTACTTAGAGAATAATGATTTGTTTTCAATGATTTTATTATATATTAGTTATTTACATTATTATGTTTTTTTTCCCATGATTATTTTTAGAATAATTTTAGTTAGTTAAGTTTAATTAACATGAGAATATGTTTAATTTAGTTATTTACACGATTATAATTTCACTCCCATGATGCTTTTTGTCTAAGTTATATACATTAATTTAATTTCCATGATTATGTTTCTAGGGGCGATACCGCAGAAAATATTGGTAAAGAAAATATAATTTACTGATTATTTATTTCTGGTATGTGGTTCGCCAATTGTATTTGATTAAATTGGTTAGTTTATATTAGTTTATTTATATTTACTATCCATAATTATTTTATTTAATTTTTACTTAGATTATAATGATTTGTTTTTCATGATTTTATTATATATTAGTTATTTACATTATTATGTTTTTTTCCTCTTGATTATTTTTAGAATAATTTTGGTTAGTTAAGTTTAATAACCATGAGAATATTTTTAACTTAGTTATTTACAGGATTATAATTTCATTCCCATTATGATTTTTGTATACGTTATATACATTAATTTAATTTATTTCCATGATTATGTTTCTAGGGGCGATACCACAGAAAATAATGGTATAGAAAATATAATTTACTGATTATTTATTTCCGGTAGGTGGTTCCCCATTTGTATTTTATTCTACTGATTATTTTATCTTAGTTTATTCACATTTATTATCATGTTTATTTTATTTGTTACTTAGAGTATAATGATTTGTTTTCAATGATTTTATTATATATTAGTTATTTACATTATTATGATTTTTTTCCCTTGATTATTTTTATAATAATTTTGGTTAGTTAAGTTTAATTACCATGAGAATATTTTTAATTTAGTTATTTACACGATTATAATTTCACTCCCATGATGCTTTTTGTCTAAGTTATATACATTAATTTAATTTAATTTCCATGATTATGTTTCTATGGGCGATACCGCAGAAAATATTGGTAAAGAAAATATAATTTACTGATTATTTATTTCTGGTATGTGGTTCGCCAATTGTATTTGATTCAATTGGTTAGTTTATATTAGTTTATTTACATTTACTATCCATGATTATTTTATTTAATTTTTACTTAGATTATAATGATTTGTTTTTCATGATTTTATTATATATTAGATATTTACATTATTATGTTTTTTTCCTCTTGATTATTTTTAGAATAATTTTGGTTAGTTAAGTTTAATAACCATGAGAATATTTTTTAATTTAGTTATTTACAGGATTATAATTTCATTCCCATGATGCTTTTTGTATACGTTATATACATTAATTTAATTTATTTCCATGATTATGTTTCTAGGGGCTATACCACAGAAAATAATGGTATATAAAATATCATTTACTGATTATTTATTTCCGGTAGGTGGTTCACCATTTGTATTTTATTCTACTGATTATTTTATCTTAGTTTATTCACATTTATTATCCATGATTATTTTATTTGTTACTTAGAGTATAATGATTTGTTTTCAATGATTTTATTATATATTAGTTATTTACATTATTATGTTTTTTTCCCATGATTATTTTTAGAATAATTTTGGTTAGTTAAGTTCAATTAACATGAGAATATGTTTAATTTAGTTATTTACACGATTATAATTTCACTCCCATGATGCTTTTTGTCTAAGTTATATACATTAATTTAATTTCCATGATTATGTTTCTAGGGGCGATACCGCAGAAAATATTGGTAAAGAAAATATAATTTACTGATTATTTATTTCC
The DNA here is from genome assembly GCF_036172605.1 of Pelobates fuscus. Classification (NCBI taxonomy): domain Eukaryota; kingdom Metazoa; phylum Chordata; class Amphibia; order Anura; family Pelobatidae; genus Pelobates; species Pelobates fuscus. The sequence continues at coordinate 126,209,485 of NC_086324.1, forward strand.
GGTAGGTGGTTCACCATTTGTATTTGATTTGATTGATTATTTTATCTTAGTTTATTTACATTTATTATCCATGTTTATTTTATTTGTTACTTAGAGTATAATGATTTGTTTTCCATGATTTTATTATATATTAGTTATTTACATTATTAGGATTTTTCCCCTTGATTATTTTTATAATAATTTTGGTTAGTTAAGTTTAATTTACATGAGAATATGTTTAATTTAGTTATTTACATGATTATAATTTCACTCCCATTATGCTTTTTGTCTAAGTTATATACATTAATTTAATTTAATTTCCATGATTATGTTTCTATGGGCGATACCGCAGAGAATATTGGTAAAGAAAATATAATTTACCGATTATTTATTTCTGGTATGTGGTTCGCCAATTGTATTTGATTCAATTGGTTAGTTTATATTAGTTTATTTATATTTACTATCCATTAATATTTTATTTAATATATAACTTAGATTATAATGATTTGTTTTTCATGATTTTATTATATATTAGTTATTTACATAATTATGTTTTTTTCCTCTTGAATATTTTTAGAATAATTTTGGTTAGTTAAGTTTAATAAGCATGAGAATATTTTTTAATTTATTTATTTACAGGATTATAATTTCATTCCCAAGATGCTTTTTGTATACGTTATATAGATTATTTTAATTCATTTCCATGATTATGTTTCTAGGTGGCGATACCACAGAAAATAATGGTATAGAAAATATAATGTAGTGATTATTTATTTCCGGAAGGTGGTTCACCATTTGTATTTTATTCTACTGATTATTTTATCTTAGTTTATTCACATTTATTATCCATGATTATTTTATTTGTTACTTAGAGAATAATGATTTGTTTTCAATGATTTTATTATATATTAGTTATTTACATTATTATGTTTTTTTTCCCATGATTATTTTTAGAATAATTTTAGTTAGTTAAGTTTAATTAACATGAGAATATTTTTAATTTAGTTATTTACACGATTATAATTTCACTCCCATGATGCTTTTTGTCTAAGTTATATACATTAATTTAATTTAATTTCCATGATTATGTTTCTAGGGGCGATACCGCAGAAAATATTGGTAAAGAAAATATAATTTACTGATTATTTATTTCTGGTATGTGGTTCGCCAATTGTATTTGATTAAATTGGTTAGTTTATATTAGTTTATTTATATTTACTATCCATAATTATTTTATTTAATTTTTACTTAGATTATAATGATTTGTTTTTCATGATTTTATTATATATTAGTTATTTACATTATTATGTTTTTTTCCTCTTGATTATTTTTAGAATAATTTTGGTTAGTTAAGTTTAATAACCATGAGAATATTTTTAACTTAGTTATTTACAGGATTATAATTTCATTCCCATTATGATTTTTGTATACGTTATATACATTAATTTAATTTATTTCCATGATTATGTTTCTAGGGGCGATACCACAGAAAATAATGGTATAGAAAATATAATTTACTGATTATTTATTTCCAGTAGGTGGTTCCCCATTTGTATTTTATTCTACTGATTATTTTATCTTAGTTTATTCACATTTATTATCCATGTTTATTTTATTTGTTACTTAGAGTATAATGATTTGTTTTCAATGATTTTATTATATATTAGTTATTTACATTATTATGATTTTTTTCCCTTGATTATTTTTATAATAATTTTGGTTAGTTAAGTTTAATTACCATGAGAATATTTTTAATTTAGTTATTTACACGATTATAATTTCACTCCCATGATGCTTTTTGTCTAAGTTATATACATTAATTTAATTTAATTTCCATGATTATGTTTCTAGGGGCGATACCGCAGAAAATATTGGTAAAGAAAATATAATTTACTGATTATTTATTTCTGGTATGTGGTTCGCCAATTGTATTTGATTCAATTGGTTAGTTTATATTAGTTTATTTACATTTACTATCCATGATTATTTTATTGAATTTTTACTTAGATTATAATGATTTGTTTTTCATGATTTTATTATATATTAGATATTTACATTATTATGTTTTTTCCTCTTGATTATTTTTAAAATAATTTTGGTTAGTTAAGTTTAATAACCATGAGAATATTTTTTAATTTAGTTATTTACAGGATTATAATTTCATTCCCAAGATGCTTTTTGTATACGTTATATAGATTATTTTAATTTATTTCCATGATTATGTTTCTAGGGGCGATACCACAGAAAATAATGGTATAGAAAATATAATGTAGTGATTATTTATTTCCGGTAGGTGGTTCACCATTTGTATTTTATTCTACTGATTATTTTATCTTAGTTTATTCACATTTATTATCCATGATTATTTTATTTGTTACTTAGAGTATAATGATTTGTTTTCAATGATTTAATTATATATTAGTTATTTACATTATTATGTTTTTTTTCCCATGATTATTTTTAGAATAATTTTGGTTAGTTAAGTTTAATTAACATGAGAATATTTTTAATTTAGTTATTTACACGATTATAATTTCACTCCCATGATGCTTTTTGTCTAAGTTATATACATTAATTTAATTTAATTTCCATGATTATGTTTCTAGGGGCGATACCGCAGAAAATATTGGTAAAGAAAATATAATTTACTGATTATTTATTTCTGGTATGTGGTTCGCCAATTGTATTTGATTCAATTGGTTAGTTTATATTAGTTTATTTACATTTACTATCCATGATTATTTTATTGAATTTTTACTTAGATTATAATGATTTGTTTTTCATGATTTTATTATATATTAGATATTTACATTATTATGTTTTTTCCTCTTGATTATTTTTAGAATAATTTTGGTTAGTTAAGTTTAATAACCATGAGAATATTTTTTAATTTAGTTATTTACAGGATTATAATTTCATTCCCAAGATGCTTTTTGTATACGTTATATAGATTATTTTAATTTATTTCCATGATTATGTTTCTAGGGGCGATACCACAGAAAATAATGGTATAGAAAATATAATGTAGTGATTATTTATTTCCGGTAGGTGGTTCACCATTTGTATTTTATTCTACTGATTATTTTATCTTAGTTTATTCACATTTATTATCCATGATTATTTTATTTGTTACTTAGAGAATAATGATTTGTTTTCAATGATTTTATTATATATTAGTTATTTACATTATTATGTTTTTTTTCCCATGATTATTTTTAGAATAATTTTAGTTAGTTAAGTTTAATTAACATGAGAATATGTTTAATTTAGTTATTTACACGATTATAATTTCACTCCCATGATGCTTTTTGTCTAAGTTATATACATTAATTTAATTTCCATGATTATGTTTCTAGGGGCGATACCGCAGAAAATATTGGTAAAGAAAATATAATTTACTGATTATTTATTTCTGGTATGTGGTTCGCCAATTGTATTTGATTAAATTGGTTAGTTTATATTAGTTTATTTATATTTACTATCCATAATTATTTTATTTAATTTTTACTTAGATTATAATGATTTGTTTTTCATGATTTTATTATATATTAGTTATTTACATTATTATGTTTTTTTCCTCTTGATTATTTTTAGAATAATTTTGGTTAGTTAAGTTTAATAACCATGAGAATATTTTTAACTTAGTTATTTACAGGATTATAATTTCATTCCCATTATGATTTTTGTATACGTTATATACATTAATTTAATTTATTTCCATGATTATGTTTCTAGGGGCGATACCACAGAAAATAATGGTATAGAAAATATAATTTACTGATTATTTATTTCCAGTAGGTGGTTCCCCATTTGTATTTTATTCTACTGATTATTTTATCTTAGTTTATTCACATTTATTATCATGTTTATTTTATTTGTTACTTAGAGTATAATGATTTGTTTTCAATGATTTTATTATATATTAGTTATTTACATTATTATGATTTTTTTCCCTTGATTATTTTTATAATAATTTTGGTTAGTTAAGTTTAATTACCATGAGAATATTTTTAATTTAGTTATTTACACGATTATAATTTCACTCCCATGATGCTTTTTGTCTAAGTTATATACATTAATTTAATTTAATTTCCATGATTATGTTTCTAGGGGCGATACCGCAGAAAATATTGGTAAAGAAAATATAATTTACTGATTATTTATTTCTGGTATGTGGTTCGCCAATTGTATTTGATTCAATTGGTTAGTTTATATTAGTTTATTTACATTTACTATCCATGATTATTTTATTGAATTTTTACTTAGATTATAATGATTTGTTTTTCATGATTTTATTATATATTAGATATTTACATTATTATGTTTTTTCCTCTTGATTATTTTTAGAATAATTTTGGTTAGTTAAGTTTAATAACCATGAGAATATTTTTTAATTTAGTTATTTACAGGATTATAATTTCATTCCCAAGATGCTTTTTGTATACGTTATATAGATTATTTTAATTTATTTCCATGATTATGTTTCTAGGGGCGATACCACAGAAAATAATGGTATAGAAAATATAATGTAGTGATTATTTATTTCCGGTAGGTGGTTCACCATTTGTATTTTATTCTACTGATTATTTTATCTTAGTTTATTCACATTTATTATCCATGATTATTTTATTTGTTACTTAGAGTATAATGATTTGTTTTCAATGATTTAATTATATATTAGTTATTTACATTATTATGTTTTTTTTCCCATGATTATTTTTAGAATAATTTTGGTTAGTTAAGTTTAATTAACATGAGAATATGTTTAATTTAGTTATTTACAGGATTATAATTTCACTCTCATGATGCTTTTTGTCTAAGTTATATACATTAATTTAATTTAATTTCCATGATTATGTTTCTAGGGGCGATACCGCAGAAAATATTGGTAAAGAAAATATAATTTACTGATTATTTATTTCTGGTATGTGGTTCGCCAATTGTATTTCATGCAATTGGTTAGTTTATATTAGTTTATTTACATTTACTATCCACGATTATTTTATTAAATTTTTACTTAGATTATAATGATTTGTTTTCAATGATTGTATTATATATTAGTTATTTACATTATTATGTTTTTTTTCCCATGATTATTTTTAGAATAATTTTGGTTAGTTAAGTTTAATTAACATGAGAATATGTTTAATTTAGTTATTTACATGATTATAATTTCACTCCTATGATGCTTTTTGTCTAAGTTATATACATAAATTTAATTTAATTTCCATGATTATGTTTCTATGGGCGATACCGCAGAAAATATTGGTAAAGAAAATATAATTTACTGATTATTTATTTCTGGTATGTGGTTCGCCAATTGTATTTGATTCAATTGGTTAGTTTATATTAGTTTATTTACATTTACTATCCTTGATTATTTTATTTAATTTTTAATTAGATTATAATGATTTGTTTTTCATGATTTTATTATATATTAGCTATTTACATTATTATGGTTTTTTCCTCTTGATTATTTTTAGAATAATTTTGGTTAGTTAAGTTTAATAACCATGAGAATATTTTTTAATTTAGTTATTTACAGGATTATAATTTCATTCCCATGATGCTTTTTGTATACGTTATATACATTATTTTAATTTATTTCCATGATTATGTTTCTAGGGGCGATACCACAGAAAATAATGGTATAGAAAATATAATGTAGTGATTATTTATTTCCGGTAGGTGGTTCACCATTTGTATTTGATTTGATTGATTATTTTATCTTAGTTTATTTACATTTATTATCCATGTTTATTTTATTTGTTACTTAGAGTATAATGATTTGTTTTACATGATTTTATTATATATTAGTTATTTACATTATTAGGATTTTTTCCCTTGATTATTTTTATAATAATTTTGGTTAGTTAAGTTTAATTACCATGAGAATATTTTTAATTTAGTTATTTACACGATTATAATTTCACTCCCATGATGCTTTTTGTCTAAGTTATATACATTCATTTAATTTCCATGATTATGTTTCTAGGGGCGATACCGCAGAAAATATTGGTAAAGAAAATATAATTTACTGATTATTTATTTCTGGTATGTGGTTCGCCAATTGTATTTGATTCAATTGGTTAGCTTATATTAGTTTATTTACATTTACTATCCATGATTATTTTATTTAATTTTTAATTAGATTATAATGATTTGTTTTTCATGATTTTATTATATATTAGTTATTTACATTATTATGGTTTTTTTCCTCTTGATTATTTTTAGAATAATTTTGGTTAGTTAAGTTTAATAACCATGAGAATATTTTTTAATTTAGTTATTTACAGGATTATAATTTCATTCCCAAGATGCTTTTTGTATACGTTATATAGATTATTTTAATTTATTTCCATGATTATGTTTCTAGGGGCGATACCACAGAAAATAATGGTATAGAAAATATAATGTAGTGATTATTTATTTCCGGTAGGTGGTTCACCATTTGTATTTTATTCTACTGATTATTTTATCTTAGTTTATTCACATTTATTATCCATGATTATTTTATTTGTTACTTAGAGTATAATGATTTGTTTTCAATGATTTTATTATATATTAGTTATTTACATTATTATGTTTTTTTCCCATGATTATTTTTAGAATAATTTTGGTTAGTTAAGTTTAATTAACATGAGAATATGTTTAATCTAGTTATTTACAGGATTATAATTTCACTCTCATGATGCTTTTTGTCTAAGTTATATACATTAATTTAATTTAATTTCCATGATTATGTTTCTAGGGGCGATACCGCAGAAAATATTGGTAAAGAAAATATAATTTACTGATTATTTATTTATGGTATGTGGTTCGCCAATTGTATTTCATGCAATTGGTTAGTTTATATTAGTTTATTTACATTTACTATCCACGATTATTTTATTAAATTTTTACTTAGATTATAATGATTTGTTTTCAATGATTTTATTATATATTAGTTATTTACATTATTATGTTTTTTTCCCAAGATTATTTTTAGAATAATTTTGGTTAGTTAAGTTTAATTAACATGAGAATATGTTTAATTTAGTTATTTACATGATTATAATTTCACTCCTATGATGCTTTTTGTCTAAGTTATATACATAAATTTAATTTAATTTCCATGATTATGTTTCTATGGGCGATACCGCAGAAAATATTGGTAAAGAAAATATAATTTACTGATTATTTATTTCTGGTATGTGGTTCGCCAATTGTATTTGATTCAATTGGTTAGTTTATATTAGTTTATTTACATTTACTATCCTTGATTATTTTATTTAATTTTTAATTAGATTATAATGATTTGTTTTTCATGATTTTATTATATATTAGTTATTTACATTATTATGTTTTTTTCCTCTTGATTATTTTTCGAATAATTTTGGTTAGTTAAGTTTAATAACCATGAGAATATTTTTTAATTTAGTTATTTACAGGATTATAATTTCATTCCCATGATGCTTTTTGTATACGTTATATACATTATTTTAATTTATTTCCAGATTATGTTTCTAGGGGCGATACCACAGAAAATAATGGTATAGAAAATATAATGTAGTGATTATTTATTTCCGGTAGGTGGTTCACCATTTGTATTTGATTTGATTGATTATTTTATCTTAGTTTATTTACATTTATTATCCATGTTTATTTTATTTGTTACTTAGAGTATAATGATTTGTTTTACATGATTTTATTATATATTAGTTATTTACATTATTATGTTTTTTTCCCTTGATTATTTTTATAATAATTTTGGTTAGTTAAGTTTAATAACCATGAGAATATTTTTAATTTAGTTATTTACACGATTATAATTTCATTCCCATGATGCTTTTTGTATACGTTATATACATTAATTTAATTTATTTCCATGATTATGTTTCTAGGGGCGATACCACAGAAAATAATGGTATAGAAAATATAATTTACTGATTATTTATTTCCGGTAGGTGGTTCACCATTTGTATTTGATTTTATTGATTATTTTATCTTAGTTTATTCACATTTATTATCCATGTTTAATTTATTTGTTACTTAGAGTATAATGATTTGTTTTCCATGATTTTATTATATATTAGTTATTTACATTATTATGTTATTTTCCCATGATTATTTTTAGAATAATTTTGGTTAGTTAAGTTTAATTACCATGAGTATATTTTTAATTTAGTTATTTACACGATTATAATTTCACTCCCATGATGCTTTTTGTCTAAGTTATATACATTAATTTAATTTAATTTCCATGATTATGTTTCTAGGGGCGATACCGCAGAAAATATTGGTAAAGAAAATATAATTTACTGATTATTTATTTCCGGTAGGTGGTTCACCATTTGTATTTTATTCTACTGATTATTTTATCTTAGTTTATTCACATTTATTATCCATGTTTAATTTATTTGTTACTTAGAGTATAATGATTTGTTTTCCATGATTTTATGATATATTAGTTATTTACATTATTATGTTTTTTTCCCATGATTATTTTTAGAATAATTTTGGTTAGTTAAGTTTAATTACCATGAGAATATTTTTAATTTAGTTATTTACACGATTATAATTTCACTCCCATGATGCTTTTTGTCTAAGTTATATACATTAATTTAATTTAATTTCCATGATTATGTTTCTAGGGGCGATACCGCAGAAAATATTGGTAAAGAAAATATAATTTACTGATTATTTATTTCCGGTAGGTGGTTCACCATTTGTATTTTATTCTACTGATTATTTTATCTTAGTTTATTCACATTTATTATCCATGTTTAATTTATTTGTTACTTAGAGTATAATGATTTGTTTTCCATGATTTTATTATATATTAGTTATTTACATTATTATGTTTTTTTCCCATGATTATCTTTAGAATAATTTTGGTTAGTTAAGTTTAATTACCATGAGAATATTTTTAATTTAGTTATTTACACGATTATAATTTCACTCCCATGATGCTTTTTGTCTAAGTTATATACATTAATTTAATTTAATTTCCATGATTATGTTTCTAGGGGCGATACCGCAGAAAATATTGGTAAAGAAAATATAATTTACTGATTATTTATTTCCGGTAGGTGGCTCACCATTTGTATTTTATTCTACTGATTATTTTATCTTAGTTTATTCACATTTATTATCCATGTTTAATTTATTTGTTACTTAGAGTATAATGATTTGTTTTCCATGATTTTATTATATATTAGTTATTTACATTATTATGTTTTTTTCCCATGATTATCTTTAGAATAATTTTGGTTAGTTAAGTTTAATTACCATGAGAATATTTTTAATTTAGTTATTTACACGATTATAATTTCACTCCCATGATGCTTTTTGTCTAAGTTATATACATTAATTTAATTTAATTTCCATGATTATGTTTCTAGGGGCGATACCGCAGAAAATATTGGTAAAGAAAATATAATTTACTGATTATTTATTTCCGGTAGGTGGCTCACCATTTGTATTTTATTCTACTGATTATTTTATCTTAGTTTATTCACATTTATTATCCATGATTATTTTATTTGTTACTTAGAGTATAATGATTTGTTTTCAATGATTTTATTATATATTAGTTATTTACATTATTATGTTTTTTTTCCCATGATTATTTTTAGAATAATTTTGGTTAGTTAAGTTTAATTAACATGAGAATATTTTTAATTTAGTTATTTACATGATTATAATTTCAATCCCATGATGCTTTTTGTCTAAGTTATATACATTCATTTAATTTCCATGATTATGTTTCTAGGGACGATACCGCAGAAAATATTGGTAAAAAAAATATAATTTACTGATTATTTCTGGTATGTGGTTCGCCAATTGTATTTGATTCAATTGCTTAGCTTATATTAGTTTATTTACATTTACTATCCATGATTATTTTATTTAATTTTTAATTAGATTATAATGATTTGTTTTTCATGATTTTATTATATATTAGTTATTTACATTATTATGGTTTTTTTCCTCTTGATTATTTTTAGAATAATTTTGGTTAGTTAAGTTTAATAACCATGAGAATATTTTTTAATTTAGTTATTTACAGGATTATAATTTCATTCCCAAGATGCTTTTTGTATACGTTATATAGATTATTTTAATTTATTTCCATGATTATGTTTCTAGGGGCGATACCACAGAAAATAATGGTATAGAAAATATAATGTAGTGATTATTTATTTCCGGTAGGTGGTTCACCATTTGTATTTGATTTGATTGATTATTTTATCTTAGTTTATTTACATTTATTATCCATGTTTATTTTATTTGTTACTTAGAGTATAATGATTTGTTTTCCATGATTTTATTATATATTAGTTATTTACATTATTATGTTTTTTTCCCATGATTATTTTTAGAATAATTTTGGTTAGTTAAGTTTAATTACCATGAGTATATTTTTAATTTAGTTATTTACACGATTATAATTTCACTCCCATGATGCTTTTTGTCTAAGTTATATACATTAATTTAATTTAATTTCCATGATTATGTTTCTAGGGTCGATACCGCAGAAAATATTGGTAAAGAAAATATAATTTACTGATTATTTATTTCTGGTATGTGGTTCGCCAATTGTATTTGATTCAATTGGTTAGCTTATATTAGTTTATTTACATTTACTATCCATGATTATTATTTTTTTTTTTTTAAATTCTTTATTTTGATGTGCAATAAAAGAAATAACATGCAGGCTTGCGAAGCCATGACAGCTTCAACAGGCTTAATATATTCAAACATGTGTATACACTGCCATGACATGAAAAACAATTGCACTTTTTATGAGTTAAAGAAACAAGCGTAAAACATATTTTAAAAGAGATTATGGCGAATACTTATGTTCATTGCCAATAGACTACATTTCTCAGCCTACAGTGGTCTGCTATGCTAACAAGTATGTGATACTGAGTATGTGCTCTGTTTTACAAGTAACATCATGCTTAGTGGCAAAGACTATATACTTTAAATGGTAGAAAAAAAGACTAGTCAGATATGTGGTTAAACAAAGTAAATTCTGTTATAAAGCTGACTGTGATATATTGTGCTATGACTGTATGGATAGTCCAGGTGGGTCTGTTTAGCCAATGCCTCTACGCAAGGCCGGTTCCGGTGGGGCCTTCGATGGCGCCGATGGGGTCTGTTTCCAGGCGTACTAGGGGGGCAGCCCGCGGGAGAGTCGTGCGGGTGAGTGCCCGTTAGTGGAGAGCGCTTGTGTGACTGTCCCTGTAGTGGATAATTGGTTTAGGTTAGGTCGAGGTTTGTCTTGGTGCATTTTGCCTTTTGGGTGCTTTTTTCTTCTCCCTCCCTGGGCATATTTGCGCCGCTTATACAGGGTTTTTCCATGGTGTGCTTTGTACGCCCTGAGGGAGTATGGCGGTCTCTGCAGCTGGCCAGGTTTGGCCGCTCTTGTCGGACCTTGTGGTCTTTGCGGCAGGGCGCACATGGTAGCGCTGCTGGGCCCAGCCTCGTGTTCAGCGCTTGTTGCTTGCTGCAACCCGGGGGGTTCCCCCTGTTGTTGTCTGCCCCCGGGAGGTGAGTATCCCTGCTGTACCTGCTTTGTTTGTTTTGCGTTGTGTCGGAGCTTTCGCCAGAATCTTTTGAACAGGTCGTCCAGACGCTGTTCCAGCGTTGTGTGCTGCTCGTCTGCCTCCGTCTCGTGGTCAGCTGCCGCCATCTTGGTCTCTGTGGCTCGACCGAGTGTGCAGCGCTGGCCGACCAGTAGAGAGGTGTGGATGCGTGCGGCTGCTGTACGGTGACCGGGGTAACCCCCACCGGTCGGGGGGGGGAAGTACTTCGCTGCGGTCCCTGTTACTGTTGATATGCCCGGAGAGCGGCCGTCTCTCCGTGGCTCAGTCCCATGAAGGCCGCAAGCCTCGTCGTGTCAGGTCGGCTGTGCAGGGGATTGCAAGAGGTACCATACGATTCGGTAGCCTTCCCTGAGTACGGGTACCGAGGTCTGCAGTCTGTGGGAGTCAGTGTTCAGGCGCTGTGCCCCGTTTTTTGTCCCCAGACGTGGGAGCTCTTGCTGGGCACGTCTGGGCTGCTTGCCTGCTTGGCTCCGCCCCCCATCCACGATTATTTAATTTAATTTTTAATTAGATTATAATGATTTGTTTTTCATGATTTTATTATATATTAGTTATTTACATTATTATGTTTTTTTCCTCTTGATTATTTTTAGAATAATTTTGGTTAGTTAAGTTTAATAAGCATGAGAATATTTTTTAATTTAGTTATTTACAGGATTATAATTTCATTCCCATGATGCTTTTTGTATACGTTATATACATTATTTTAATTTATTTCCATGATTATGTTTCTAGTGGCGATACCACAGAAAATAATGGTATAGAAAATATAATGTAGTGATTATTTATTTCCGGTAGGTGGTTCACCATTTGTATTTGATTTGATTGATTATTTTATCTTAGTTTATTTACATTTATTATCCATGTTTATTTTATTTGTTACTTAGAGTATAATGATTTGTTTTACATGATTTTATTATATATTAGTTATTTACATTATTAGGATTTTTTCCCTTGATTATTTTTATAATAATTTTGGTTAGTTAAGTTTAATTACCATGAGAATATTTTTAATTTAGTTATTTACACGATTATAATTTCATTCCCATGATGCTTTTTGTATACGTTATATACATTAATTTAATTTATTTCCATGATTATGTTTCTAGGGGCGATACCACAGAAAATAATGGTATAGAAAATATAATTTACTGATTATTTATTTCCGGTAGGTGGTTCACCATTTGTATTTTATTCTACTGATTATTTTATCTTAGTTTATTCACATTTATTATCCATGATTATTTTATTTGTAACTTAGAGTATGATGATTTGTTTTCAATGATTTTATTATATATTAGTTATTTACATTATTATGTTTTTTTCTCCATGATTATTTTTAGAATAATTTTGGTTAGTTAAGTTTAATTAACATGAGAATATTTTTAATTTAGTTATTTACACGATTATAATTTCACTCCCATGATGCTTTTTGTCTAAGTTATATACATTCATTTAATTTCCATGATTATGTTTCTAGGGGCGATACCGCAGAAAATATTGGTAAAGAAAATATAATTTACTGATTATTTATTTCTGGTATGTGGTTCGCCAATTGTATTTGATTCAATTGGTTAGCTTATATTAGTTTATTTACATTTACTATCCATGATTATTTTATTTAATTTTTAATTAGATTATAATGATTTGTTTTTCATGATTTTATTATATATTAGTTATTTACATTATTATGTTTTTTTCCTCTTGATTATTTTTAGAATAATTTTGGTTAGTTAAGTTTAATAACCATGAGAATATTTTTAATTTAGTTATTTACACGATTATAATTTCATTCCCATGATGCTTTTTGTATACGTTATATACATTAATTTAATTTATTTCCATGATTAAGTTTCTAGGGGCGATACCACAGAAAATAATGGTATAGAAAATATAATTTAGTGATTATTTATTTCCGGTAGGTGGTTCACCATTTGTATTTGATTTTATTGATTATTTTATCTTAGTTTATTCACATTTATTATCCATGTTTAATTTATTTGTTACTTAGAGTATAATGATTTGTTTTCCATGATTTTATTATATATTAGTTATTTACATTATTATGTTATTTTCCCATGATTATTTTTAGAATAATTTTGGTTAGTTAAGTTTAATTACCATGAGTATATTTTTAATTTAGTTATTTACACGATTATAATTTCACTCCCATGATGCTTTTTGTCTAAGTTATATACATTAATTTAATTTAATTTCCATGATTATGTTTCTAGGGGCGATACCGCAGAAAATATTGGTAAAGAAAATATAATTTACTGATTATTTATTTCCGGTAGGTGGTTCACCATTTGTATTTTATTCTACTGATTATTTTATCTTAGTTTATTCACATTTATTATCCATGTTTAATTTATTTGTTACTTAGAGTATAATGATTTGTTTTCCATGATTTTATTATATATTAGTTATTTACATTATTATGTTTTTTTCCCATGATTATTTTTAGAATAATTTTGGTTAGTTAAGTTTAATTACCATGAGAATATTTTTAATTTAGTTATTTACACGATTATAATTTCACTCCCATGATGCTTTTTGTCTAAGTTATATACATTAATTTAATTTAATTTCCATGATTATGTTTCTAGGGGCGATACCGCAGAAAATATTGGTAAAGAAAATATAATTTACTGATTATTTATTTCCGGTAGGTGGCTCACCATTTGTATTTTATTCTACTGATTATTTTATCTTAGTTTATTCACATTTATTATCCATGATTATTTTATTTGTTACTTAGAGTATAATGATTTGTTTTCAATGATTTTATTATATATTAGTTATTTACATTATTATGTTTTTTTTCCCATGATTATTTTTAGAATAATTTTGGTTAGTTAAGTTTAATTAACATGAGAATATTTTTAATTTAGTTATTTACATGATTATAATTTCAATCCCATGATGCTTTTTGTCTAAGTTATATACATTCATTTAATTTCCATGATTATGTTTCTAGGGACGATACCGCAGAAAATATTGGTAAAGAAAATATAATTTACTGATTATTTCTGGTATGTGGTTCGCCAATTGTATTTGATTCAATTGCTTAGCTTATATTAGTTTATTTACATTTACTATCCATGATTATTTTATTTAATTTTTAATTAGATTATAATGATTTGTTTTTCATGATTTTATTATATATTAGTTATTTACATTATTATGGTTTTTTTCCTCTTGATTATTTTTAGAATAATTTTGGTTAGTTAAGTTTAATAACCATGAGAATATTTTTTAATTTAGTTATTTACAGGATTATAATTTCATTCCCAAGATGCTTTTTGTATACGTTATATAGATTATTTTAATTTATTTCCATGATTATGTTTCTAGGGGCGATACCACAGAAAATAATGGTATAGAAAATATAATGTAGTGATTATTTATTTTCGGTAGGTGGTTCACCATTTGTATTTGATTTGATTGATTATTTTATCTTAGTTTATTTACATTTATTATCCATGTTTATTTTATTTGTTACTTAGAGTATAATGATTTGTTTTCCATGATTTTATTATATATTAGTTATTTACATTATTAGGATTTTTTCCCTTGATTATTTGTATAATAATTTTGGTTAGTTAAGTTTAATTACCATGAGAATATTTTTAATTTAGTTATTTACACGATTATAATTTCACTCCCATGATGCTTTTTGTATACGTTATATACATTAATTTAATTTATTTCCATGATTATGTTTCTAGGGGCGATACCACAGAAAATAATGGTATAGAAAATATAATTTACTGATTATTTATTTCCGGTAGGTGGTTCACCATTTGTATTTTATTCTACTGATTATTTTATCTTAGTTTATTCACATTTATTATCCATGTTTAATTTATTTGTTACTTAGAGTATAATGATTTGTTTTCCATGATTTTATTATATCTTAGTTATTTACATTATTATGTTTTTTTCCCTTGATTATTTTTATAATAATTTTGGTTAGTTAAGTTTAATAACCATGAGAATATTTTTAATTTAGTTATTTACACGATTATAATTTCATTCCCATGATGCTTTTTGTATACGTTATATACATTAATTTAATTTATTTCCATGATTATGTTTCTAGGGGCGATACCACAGAAAATAATGGTATAGAAAATATAATTTACTGATTATTTATTTCCGGTAGGTGGTTCACCATTTGTATTTTATTCTACTGATTATTTTATCTTAGTTTATTCACATTTATTATCCATGATTATTTTATTTGTAACTTAGAGTATGATGATTTGTTTTCAATGATTTTATTATATATTAGTTATTTACATTATTATGTTTTTTTCTCCATGATTATTTTTAGAATAATTTTGGTTAGTTAAGTTTAATTAACATGAGAATATTTTTAATTTAGTTATTTACACGATTATAATTTCACTCCCATGATGCTTTTTGTCTAAGTTATATACATTCATTTAATTTCCATGATTATGTTTCTAGGGGCGATACCGCAGAAAATATTGGTAAAGAAAATATAATTTACTGATTATTTATTTCTGGTATGTGGTTCGCCAATTGTATTTGATTCAATTGGTTAGCTTATATTAGTTTATTTACATTTACTATCCATGATTATTTTATTTAATTTTTAATTAGATTATAATGATTTGTTTTTCATGATTTTATTATATATTAGTTATTTACATTATTATGTTTTTTTCCTCTTGATTATTTTTAGAATAATTTTGGTTAGTTAAGTTTAATAACCATGAGAATATTTTTAATTTAGTTATTTACACGATTATAATTTCATTCCCATGATGCTTTTTGTATACGTTATATACATTAATTTAATTTATTTCCATGATTAAGTTTCTAGGGGCGATACCACAGAAAATAATGGTATAGAAAATATAATTTAGTGATTATTTATTTCCGGTAGGTGGTTCACCATTTGTATTTGATTTTATTGATTATTTTATCTTAGTTTATTCACATTTATTATCCATGTTTAATTTATTTGTTACTTAGAGTATAATGATTTGTTTTCCATGATTTTATTATATATTAGTTATTTACATTATTATGTTATTTTCCCATGATTATTTTTAGAATAATTTTGGTTAGTTAAGTTTAATTACCATGAGTATATTTTTAATTTAGTTATTTACACGATTATAATTTCACTCCCATGATGCTTTTTGTCTAAGTTATATACATTAATTTAATTTAATTTCCATGATTATGTTTCTAGGGGCGATACCGCAGAAAATATTGGTAAAGAAAATATAATTTACTGATTATTTATTTCCGGTAGGTGGTTCACCATTTGTATTTTATTCTACTGATTATTTTATCTTAGTTTATTCACATTTATTATCCATGTTTAATTTATTTGTTACTTAGAGTATAATGATTTGTTTTCCATGATTTTATTATATATTAGTTATTTACATTATTATGTTTTTTTCCCATGATTATTTTTAGAATAATTTTGGTTAGTTAAGTTTAATTACCATGAGAATATTTTTAATTTAGTTATTTACACGATTATAATTTCACTCCCATGATGCTTTTTGTCTAAGTTATATACATTAATTTAATTTAATTTCCATGATTATGTTTCTAGGGGCGATACCGCAGAAAATATTGGTAAAGAAAATATAATTTACTGATTATTTATTTCCGGTAGGTGGTTCACCATTTGTATTTTATTCTACTGATTATTTTATCTTAGTTTATTCACATTTATTATCCATGTTTAATTTATTTGTTACTTAGAGTATAATGATTTGTTTTCCATGATTTTATTATATATTTGTTATTTACATTATTATGTTTTTTTCCCATGATTATTTTTAGAATAATTTTGGTTAGTTAAGTTTAATTACCATGAGAATATTTTTAATTTAGTTATTTACACGATTATAATTTCACTCCCATGATGCTTTTTGTCTAAGTTATATACATTAATTTAATTTAATTTCCATGATTATGTTTCTAGGGGCGATACCGCAGAAAATATTGGTAAAGAAAATATAATTTACTGATTATTTATTTCCGGTAGGTGGCTCACCATTTGTATTTTATTCTACTGATTATTTTATCTTAGTTTATTCACATTTATTATCCATGATTATTTTATTTGTTACTTAGAGTATAATGATTTGTTTTCAATGATTTTATTATATATTAGTTATTTACATTATTATGTTTTTTTTCCCATGATTATTTTTAGAATAATTTTGGTTAGTTAAGTTTAATTAACATGAGAATATTTTTAATTTAGTTATTTACATGATTATAATTTCAATCCCATGATGCTTTTTGTCTAAGTTATATACATTCATTTAATTTCCATGATTATGTTTCTAGGGACGATACCGCAGAAAATATTGGTAAAGAAAATATAATTTACTGATTATTTCTGGTATGTGGTTCGCCAATTGTATTTGATTCAATTGCTTAGCTTATATTAGTTTATTTACATTTACTATCCATGATTATTTTATTTAATTTTTAATTAGATTATAATGATTTGTTTTTCATGATTTTATTATATATTAGTTATTTACATTATTATGGTTTTTTTCCTCTTGATTATTTTTAGAATAATTTTGGTTAGTTAAGTTTAATAACCATGAGAATATTTTTTAATTTAGTTATTTACAGGATTATAATTTCATTCCCAAGATGCTTTTTGTATACGTTATATAGATTATTTTAATTTATTTCCATGATTATGTTTCTAGGGGCGATACCACAGAAAATAATGGTATCGAAAATATAATGTAGTGATTATTTATTTTCGGTAGGTGGTTCACCATTTGTATTTGATTTGATTGATTATTTTATCTTAGTTTATTTACATTTATTATCCATGTTTATTTTATTTGTTACTTAGAGTATAATGATTTGTTTTCCATGATTTTATTATATATTAGTTATTTACATTATTAGGATTTTTTCCCTTGATTATTTTTATAATAATTTTGGTTAGTTAAGTTTAATTACCATGAGAATATTTTTAATTTAGTTATTTACACGATTATAATTTCACTCCCATGATGCTTTTTGTCTAAGTTATATACATTAATTTAATTTAATTTCCATGATTATGTTTCTAGGGGCGATACCGCAGAAAATATTGGTAAAGAAATATATAATTTACTGATTATTTATTTCCGGTAGGTGGTTCACCATTTGTATTTTATTCTACTGATTATTTTATCTTAGTTTATTCACATTTATTATCCATGTTTAATTTATTTGTTACTTAGAGTATAATGATTTGTTTTCCATGATTTTATTATATATTAGTTATTTACATTATTATGTTTTTTTCCCATGATTATTTTTAGAATAATTTTGGTTAGTTAAGTTTAATTACCATGAGAATATTTTTAATTTAGTTATTTACACGATTATAATTTCACTCCCATGATGCTTTTTGTCTAAGTTATATACATTAATTTAATTTAATTTCCATGATTATGTTTCTAGGGGCGATACCGCAGAAAATATTGGTAAAGAAAATATAATTTACTGATTATTTATTTCCGGTAGGTGGCTCACCATTTGTATTTTATTCTACTGATTATTTTATCTTAGTTTATTCACATTTATTATCCATGATTATTTTATTTGTTACTTAGAGTATAATGATTTGTTTTCAATGATTTTATTATATATTAGTTATTTACATTATTATGTTTTTTTTCCCATGATTATTTTTAGAATAATTTTGGTTAGTTAAGTTTAATTAACATGAGAATATTTTTAATTTAGTTATTTACATGATTATAATTTCAATCCCATGATGCTTTTTGTCTAAGTTATATACATTCATTTAATTTCCATGATTATGTTTCTAGGGACGATACCGCAGAAAATATTGGTAAAGAAAATATAATTTACTGATTATTTCTGGTATGTGGTTCGCCAATTGTATTTGATTCAATTGCTTAGCTTATATTAGTTTATTTACATTTACTATCCATGATTATTTTATTTAATTTTTAATTAGATTATAATGATTTGTTTTTCATGATTTTATTATATATTAGTTATTTACATTATTATGGTTTTTTTCCTCTTGATTATTTTTAGAATAATTTTGGTTAGTTAAGTTTAATAACCATGAGAATATTTTTTAATTTAGTTATTTACAGGATTATAATTTCATTCCCAAGATGCTTTTTGTATACGTTATATAGATTATTTTAATTTATTTCCATGATTATGTTTCTAGGGGCGATACCACAGAAAATAATGGTATAGAAAATATAATGTAGTGATTATTTATTTTCGGTAGGTGGTTCACCATTTGTATTTGATTTGATTGATTATTTTATCTTAGTTTATTTACATTTATTATCCATGTTTATTTTATTTGTTACTTAGAGTATAATGATTTGTTTTCCATGATTTTATTATATATTAGTTATTTACATTATTAGGATTTTTTCCCTTGATTATTTTTATAATAATTTTGGTTAGTTAAGTTTAATTACCATGAGAATATTTTTAATTTAGTTATTTACACGATTATAATTTCACTCCCATGATGCTTTTTGTCTAAGTTATATACATTAATTTAATTTAATTTCCATGATTATGTTTCTAGGGGCGATACCGCAGAAAATATTGGTAAAGAAATATATAATTTACTGATTATTTATTTCCGGTAGGTGGTTCACCATTTGTATTTTATTCTACTGATTATTTTATCTTAGTTTATTCACATTTATTATCCATGTTTAATTTATTTGTTACTTAGAGTATAATGATTTGTTTTCCATGATTTTATTATATATTAGTTATTTACATTATTATGTTTTTTTCCCATGATTATTTTTAGAATAATTTTGGTTAGTTAAGTTTAATTACCATGAGAATATTTTTAATTTAGTTATTTACACGATTATAATTTCACTCCCATGATGCTTTTTGTCTAAGTTATATACATTAATTTAATTTAATTTCCATGATTATGTTTCTAGGGGCGATACCGCAGAAAATATTGGTAAAGAAAATATAATTTACTGATTATTTATTTCCGGTAGGTGGTTCACCATTTGTATTTTATTCTACTGATTATTTTATCTTAGTTTATTCACATTTATTATCCATGATTATTTTATTTGTTACTTAGAGTATAATGATTTGTTTTCAATGATTTTATTATATATTAGTTATTTACATTATTATGTTTTTTTTCCCATGATTATTTTTAGAATAATTTTGGTTAGTTAAGTTTAATTAACATGAGAATATTTTTAATTTAGTTATTTACATGATTATAATTTCAATCCCATGATGCTTTTTGTCTAAGTTATATACATTCATTTAATTTCCATGATTATGTTTCTAGGGACGATACCGCAGAAAATATTGGTAAAGAAAATATAATTTACTGATTATTTCTGGTATGTGGTTCGCCAATTGTATTTGATTCAATTGCTTAGCTTATATTAGTTTATTTACATTTACTATCCATGATTATTTTATTTAATTTTTAATTAGATTATAATGATTTGTTTTTCATGATTTTATTATATATTAGTTATTTACATTATTATGGTTTTTTTCCTCTTGATTATTTTTAGAATAATTTTGGTTAGTTAAGTTTAATAACCATGAGAATATTTTTTAATTTAGTTATTTACAGGATTATAATTTCATTCCCAAGATGCTTTTTGTATACGTTATATAGATTATTTTAATTTATTTCCATGATTATGTTTCTAGGGGCGATACCACAGAAAATAATGGTATAGAAAATATAATGTAGTGATTATTTATTTCCGGTAGGTGGTTCACCATTTGTATTTGATTTGATTGATTATTTTATCTTAGTTTATTTACATTTATTATCCATGTTTATTTTATTTGTTACTTAGAGTATAATGATTTGTTTTCCATGATTTTATTATGTATTAAGGCCGTTTGGCCTGTATTTGTGGGAGGGGCTTAAATGAATTCACTCCCCTATATAAGGGACACCCCTTACCTGACTCATATCGCTTGAGGTCAGCATCAGAATGATGTCCACTTCCGGGTCATCCAGACGCCATTTTACCTGATTACTCCATGAGGTTTTCTAAGCAGAGCTGTGTCAGGAATCCAGCCACAGGCTTTTCCGGCCTACCACCTTCTTTCTTCAATCCATCGCCGTGGATGGTGCCCAAGTGACTCACAAACCGTAAGTCGACCTACCCGTTACGCCAGGCATCAGTCCCACGGCACCATTCACTGGTCAGGTCCTCACTTTACGGCTGCATTTTGTCTAAGTCTGTTCTAAAACTATTGCATGTTCATGCATATCATTTGTTTAAACCCCCTACCAGTCTTTGGGTGTACTACAGGCTTCTTAGACATAATCACATTTCATGTACAAACCAACGAACCACCGCATTTTCGTCTACACACTGACCCCTACCGGTCATTCAGTGTACTACAGGCTTCTTAGACATTATCGCATTTCATGTACAAACCAACGAACCACTGCATTTTCGCCTACACACTGACCCCTACCGGCCATTCGGTGTACTACAGGCTTCTCAGACATTATTGCATTTCATGTACAAACCATCAAACCACTGCATTTTCGTCTGCACACTGACCCCTACCGGTCATTCAGTGTACTACAGGCTTCTCAGACATTATTGCATTTCATGTAAAAAACAACCAACCACTGCATTTTTCACCTACACACTGACCCCTACCGGTTTTTGGTGTACTACAGGCTTCTTAGATATTATCGCATTTCATGTACAAATCAACGAACAACTCGTTTTTCGCCTACACACTGACCCCTACTGGTCTTTTGGTGTACTACAGGCTTCTCAGACATTATTGCATTTCATGTACAAACCAACAAAACACTGCATTTTTCACCTACACACTGACCCCTATCAGTCATTCGGTGTACTACAGGCTTCTTAGACGTTTTTGCTTTTCATGTACAAAACAATAAACCACTGCATTTTCACCTACACACTGACCCCTACGAGTCATTCAGTGTACTACAGGCTTCTCAGACATTATTGCATTTCATGTACAAACCAACCAACCACTGCATTTGCGCCTACACACTGACCCCTACCGGTCATTCAGTGTACTACAGGCTTCTCAGACATTATTGCACTTCATGTACAAACCAACTAACCACAGCATTTTCGCCTACATGCTGACCCCTACCGGTCAATCGGTATACTATAGGCTTCTTAGACTTTATTTCACTTCATAAGCAAACAAACTAACTACAGCATTTTCGCTTTTATACTGACTCCTATCTGTCAAACGGTAGGATTAACCCCTTAAGGACACATGATATGTGTGACATGTAATGATCCCCTTTTATTCCAGAAGTTTGGTCCTTAAGGGGTTAAAGGGTATTTTAACATACAATCAGCATTTCTGACCCCTACTGGTCAACAGCAAAACAGTCTTCACATGTCATATACAATTTACCAGCCAATATAAATTACACATAAGATTGTTTTAAACATAACCATAAATTAAACTCCAGCACGGGCTCAACTTCAGGTTTAATTCACAATAATTTACATTTCACATCAAGACCAACAGTGGTTCTATCAACACTGCCACCTACAGGTCTGTCAAGTACATTGACAATTTTCATGGGGTTTTACAAACACCAAAACACTGACACCTATAGGTCAACAGACAAACAACATTTAACATACCAATCAGTATCCAACTACACTGCCACCTATAGGGCACTCGGCAGATCTCCAGTGCACTTGCATTTTGTAACACCATGTTCACTGACCCCTACCATTCAATAAGACATCCAACAATTCACATAGCAAGCACTATATCAACATCTGGTATAAATACATATATTATTACACAATAGCCGACGCATCTGTATATACGTAACTGGTAATATAGTTCACATACATTTTTTCACAGCACGCTGCTCACGCAACAGACTTTCCCCTAGCAAGGGGACATACAACATACAAGGTGGAGACAGACCACATTTTCACTTGTACATACGGCACTTAATGGGTTAAGATTGATACATATTTAACCAGTATGGCTACGATGTTTAATATTTACACATCACGGCACTTTACTTTTCACATATACTGTACGTATTAAGATAAGCTTGGACTATGCCATATTTCCTTATGCCATACAGTTTTATCCATTCAGGTTACAGTTACTACTAAAAAACCTATAGGGATTGTCAGGTTCAATACCATACTACCAAGTACATACACCTGCTCACGTAGTTATTCATCTCTTACCTTCCCTGGAATAGTAATAGTATACTGGCAATTAGGGTTCTAGGGCCCAATAGGTATTACCCCCTTTTTTTTCTCTGCATTATGCTTTGGTTAGTGGTCCCGCGAGGCCAACACCCCGCCTCACACTCTGAGGCATACACCCCTCGGGCCACTCGTGAGCTAGCCGCCTCGCATTGTATCATAGAGAGGGCCTCACCTGTCACTCCCCTTTCTATTTTCTGGTTACTGTCACCGAGAGGCCAACATCCTGCCACAACGTTCGGTGGCCACTCAAAATCCCCTCGCGCCAAGCATAGATAGAGCCTCTCAAGCCACTTGGCAACTAGCAGGGCCTCACCAGTCACCAAAAAACACCAAGCCTAATCGTTTCGCCTTACGGCTTAGCTAGCAAGACAGTACAAGGACCCTGGTTAGAAATAATAATTGCAGTCTTTATTGTTATTTAAGTATTTATCAAAAAGATGGTGAAGAATCACCTCTTCTTAGCACCCCGGCTAGAATTGATACACCTTCAAGCAGAGGAGATGTTGCTAGTCCAGCAGCAATCAGATCCTGGACGATCCCACACATTACCACCGACCTAAGGAGGTGACAAATCCCCTACCCTGCTACAGCAAGGAAAGCAGAGTTATTCAAACTCCTCCATACATCAACGGACAACACGGAGGCAGGGGAAGGCCCAGCTACATCAACTCAGGTGACACCCAGGCTATACTAGCCTCACTCATAAACTCATGAGCCAAAAAATTTATGACAGACTGGCAATCTCGAGTTGGTCACCACAGCCCTCACAAGGCTGGGCCTCACGCTACTGTACAACCAGCACCAACCAAAACTCGGTTACCTGGTACAATCAATTATTATGACACACAAGACGTTAACCCTGCACGTATGATGTCAGCACATTGGGGAAGCAAGGCATATATATGTATGATGATGTATCTGTGGTGGTCAGATCCAGGGATTCCAGGTAAATCGGGAACTGACCATCCCTTGGTTGGGTTGGCAATTGGAATATGTAGAGATGTTTATTTTTGCAGGTACCCATACAGAAGGGATTTTGTCCCAAACAAATGGACGAGCGCTCTCAGGCTCCAGGTACCAGCACCTCTGAACTACCAGAGACCATTGATATGAGTAGTTGCATTGCATATAGACTGTTGCATATATGTTCAAATGGTTCAGGGCACATGACAAACCATGTGTCCCAATACAACTTACAAATAACGTACACACCAATGCATTTTCAACACTACTGACTCATCACCCTTCCAGACTTGTAGTAGATTTACTAAAGCTCTGGAGCTTCAAAGGGCTCCCATACAGGTATCATAAACACACCTTCAAGGAATATAGCATGCCCTCACTTACAGTCAGCACAACAAAACCATTGGCTGTAAACACACTCATAGCCAAGATTTGCAGAGGGGTCTTCCAATCTCCACCATTTACAGCAGGGCACCAAACACACACATTGGTATTGTGACAAGGAATCTTCCCTTAAACAAAGACTAACCATAGACTTATTGGCACCACACTATACAACACAATTGATCTACCTTTACAGCTATCACTCAAGCATGGGTTGAAGCTTGGTTAAGTAAGACCAATATCATCAACGCAGTAAACGGCTACCATCTACCCTACACACTGGCACTTACATGGCATAAATTGGGCAATCCTTTCCCCGCTCAACTTTCGAGCTACAGATTAGCCTACTATCGATATTCGCAGATACTCTGTGCTGGTTATGAGAACATATCCAGAGGTCTTACAGTCATACACTATCTAGAAGACTTCTTGTTGATCAAAGATAACATATTTTTCACTAGAAGCCTCACGGCAGCTTAGTCTGGTTGACCACTTGGGCGTCCCAGTACCCCATAAGAAACAGAAGGCCCAGACACTATCATCACATTACTGGGCATATGACTTGAGTCGGCATCCATACACGCAAGTTACCACAAGACAAATAGGGAACATTCTCATCTACATCAATCACTACCTCCTGCTTAGTACTTACAACTGCAAGGAACTACAATCCCTACCAGGTTCCTTAATTTTGCCATGCCAATCATACCACAAGACCACGCTTTCACATCCAGAGTACTTTCCCCTTTTTTCCACACTTCCAACATGATGATCAGAGGATGTCCCTAGACACCTCAGCAACAGCAGACCTGCACATGGGGGGGAATTTCTTAACCACTTGGCATGGTAAAAGCATGTTCCTTCCAGGATTGTCTGACACTTCTCCAACCAGATGGTCAGACGCGGCGTCTACCACGGGTTTGGCAGCGATCTACCGGGAACGATTGCTTTGGAGCTGTTGGCCATGGCATCCAGGTTTGGAAATTTTTCCACCACCTCAGCCCCTTTGGGAGATCTACCCCATTGTAGCAGCTGCTGTGGCATGGGGTAA
Organism: Pelobates fuscus; assembly: GCF_036172605.1. Lineage (NCBI taxonomy): Eukaryota > Metazoa > Chordata > Amphibia > Anura > Pelobatidae > Pelobates > Pelobates fuscus. The sequence continues at coordinate 126,235,737 of NC_086324.1, forward strand.
ATCATGGTCAGGGTCATCAATCCGTTATTACTCTGACAACTAGGCACATGTCATATCATCAACAATCGCCACTACTCATCCATAAGGTCATGATATTTCTGGGGAACTCACTTGGTTGGCCACTTATCACATTTCACTTTCATGTACCAGACGGGGGTATACATCCCTGCCGATAATTGTCTCATTTATATTCCAGGCATGTTCATCATACGCTTCCTACAGCCGCCCATACAGTCACGGCCACGCTTTCGTTCCAGAGACAAAATCATGGATTAGACATACTCATGCAGCATAGCATGCACTATCCCACCTAGCACTTTCGTCCCATACTTGTAGAACACATAACACAGCTTTTCACCTGGCTTAAAGAATCTCATTGGAACACGACATAGCTCAACCTGTGTCATAACATTTCTCCTAGGTTTTGCTTCTTTTTGCCACCTTAAACTTCAACTATCTCACACACACCATTAATTATATAGTTTACAGGCATTCAACAACACAGGATAACCTATGGCCAAAACTACCATAACTTCATGCTATCATACCAGACAAGAATATGCTCAGAGGTTTTCAGGAATCCATTCTCCCACGTTCCTCTCAGAGATTACCAATAGCCATCCAACTTTTCATCCTTATCGGACCTATTAGATCTACAACCATTCAATTATACTACCAAGTCGGCCATTACCAGCCATGCACATTGCCTTTTATGCCTTTCTCAGGCCAGAGAATTCACTACCATCACCACCACTCAGACAGATCATTGTCTTCAACGATCCCACGTACGTAAACACATATTTCATTACCTATTGGCTCTACCACATTCCGAAACGAGTCAACACGGACCAACAGTAGAGATAACATACTATCCTACCCACAACAAATGGTGTTCACTTTCGGTCCTAGATTCCTACCTTCAAAATTCATCCAGGAATTAAATACTGTAATGCATTTAAGGAAATGTCTGGTTAATTTGTATATATTTGTTGACTGTATTAAATCTTTGATTATTCATTTTTGCCCTCTTTATTTACAGGCCTACAGTATCGTCGGTCTCGGCACACCACAACCGACTTGCTCCCTTTATACTATCCTATGCTTATGCTGGATCCTTACTCCATATACGGCTATTTGCCCCTTACACAAGTATTAAGGCCGTTTGGCCTGTATTTGTGGGAGGGGCTTAAATGAATTCACTCCCCTATATAAGGGACACCCCTTACCTGACTCATATCGCTTGAGGTCAGCATCAGAATGACCCTCCCACCCACTCCTCATTTCAACACTTTCTCTTTTCTTTCCATTTACTTTACTTTCTTACTCCTTGGTGGGCCCTCTTTATTTACAGGCCTACAGTATCGTCGGTCTCGGCACACCACAACCGACTTGCTCCCTTTATACTATCCTATGCTTATGCTGGATCCTTACTCCATATACGGCTATTTGCCCCTTACACAAATATTAGTTATTTACATTATTAGGATTTTTTCCCTTGATTATTTTTATAATAATTTTGGTTAGTTAAGTTTAATTACCATGAGAATATTTTTAATTTAGTTATTTACACGATTATAATTTCACTCCCATGATGCTTTTTGTCTAAGTTATATACATTAATTTAATTTAATTTCCATGATTATGTTTCTAGGGGCGATACCGCAGAAAATATTGGTAAAGAAATATATAATTTACTGATTATTTATTTCTGGTAGGTGGTTCACCATTTGTATTTTATTCTACTGATTATTTTATCTTAGTTTATTCACATTTATTATCCATGTTTAATTTATTTGTTACTTAGAGTATAATGATTTGTTTTCCATGATTTTATTATATATTAGTTATTTACATTATTATATTTTTTTCCCATGATTATTTTTAGAATAATTTTGGTTAGTTAAGTTTAATTACCATGAGAATATTTTTAATTTAGTTATTTACACGATTATAATTTCACTCCCATGATGCTTTTTGTCTAAGTTATATACATTAATTTAATTTAATTTCCATGATTATGTTTCTAGGGGCGATACCGCAGAAAATATTGGTAAAGAAAATACAAATGGTGAACCACCTACCGGAAATAAATAATCAGTAAATTATATTTTCTTTACCAATATTTTCTGCGGTATCGCCCCTAGAAACATAATCATGGAAATTAAATTAAATTAATGTATATAACTTAGACAAAAAGCATCATGGGAGTGAAATTATAATCGTTATTATCCATGTTTAATTTATTTGTTACTTAGAGTATAATGATTTGTTTTCAATGATTTTATTATATATTAGTTATTTACATTATTATGTTTTTTTTCCCATTATTATTTTTAGAATAATTTTGGTTAGTTAAGTTTAATTAACATGAGAATATTTTTAATTTAGTTATTTACATGATTATAATTTCAATCCCATGATGCTTTTTGTCTAAGTTATATACATTCATTTAATTTCCATGATTATGTTTCTAGGGACGATACCGCAGAAAATATTGGTAAAGAAAATATAATTTACTGATTATTTCTGGTATGTGGTTCGCCAATTGTATTTGATTCAATTGCTTAGCTTATATTAGTTTATTTACATTTACTATCCATGATTATTTTATTTAATTTTTAATTAGATTATAATGATTTGTTTTTCATGATTTTATTATATATTAGTTATTTACATTATTATGGTTTTTTTCCTCTTGATTATTTTTAGAATAATTTTGGTTAGTTAAGTTTAATAACCATGAGAATATTTTTTAATTTAGTTATTTACAGGATTATAATTTCATTCCCAAGATGCTTTTTGTATACGTTATATAGATTATTTTAATTTATTTCCATGATTATGTTTCTAGGGGCGATACCACAGAAAATAATGGTATAGAAAATATAATGTAGTGATTATTTATTTCCGGTAGGTGGTTCACCATTTGTATTTGATTTGATTGATTATTTTATCTTAGTTTATTTACATTTATTATCCATGTTTATTTTATTTGTTACTTAGAGTATAATGATTTGTTTTCCATGATTTTATTATATATTAGTTATTTACATTATTATGTTTTTTTCCCATGATTATTTTTAGAATAATTTTGGTTAGTTAAGTTTAATTACCATGAGAATATTTTTAATTTAGTTATTTACACGATTATAATTTCACTCCCATGATGCTTTTTGTCTAAGTTATATACATTAATTTAATTTAATTTCCATGATTATGTTTCTAGGGGCGATACCGCAGAAAATATTGGTAAAGAAAATATAATTTACTGATTATTTATTTCCGGTAGGTGGTTCGCCAATTGTATTTGATTTAATTGGTTAGCTTATATTAGTTTATTTACATTTACTATCCATGATTATAATTTTTTTTCTTAATTCTTTATTTTGATGTGCAATAAAAGAAATAACATGCAGGCTTGCGAAGCCACGACAGCTTCAACAGGCTTAATATATTCAAACATGTGTATACACTGCCATGACATGAAAAACAATTGCACTTTTTATGAGTTAAAGAAACAAGCGTAAAACATATTTTAAAAGAGATTATGGCGAATACTTATGTTCATTGCCAATAGACTACATTTCTCAGCCTACAGTGGTCTGCTATGCTAACAAGTATGTGATACTGAGTATGTGCTCTGTTTTACATGTAACATCATGCTTAGTGGCAAAGACTATATACTTTAAATGGTAGAAAAAAAGACTAGTCAGATATGTGTTTAAACAAAGTAAATTCTGTTATAAAGCTGACTTTGATATATTGTGCTATGACTGTATGGATAGTCCAGGTGGGTCTGTTTAGCCAATGCCTCTACGCAAGGCCGGTTTCGATGGCGCCGATGGGGTCTGTTTCCAGGCGTACCAGGGGTGCAGCCCGCGGGAGAGTCGTGCGGGTGAGTGCCCGTTAGTGGAGAGCGCTTGTGTGACTGTCCCTGTAGTGGATAATTGGTTTAGGTTAGGTCGAGGTTGGTCTTTGTGCATTTTGCCTTTTGGGTGCTTTTTTCTTCTCCCTCCCTGGGCATATTTGCGCCGCTTATACAGGGTTTTTCCATGGTGTGCTTTGTACGCCCTGAGGGAGTATGGCGGTCTCTGCAGCTGGCCAGGTTTGGCCGCTCTCGTGGGACCTTGTGGTCTTTTCGGCAGGGCGCATATGGTAGCGCTGCTGGGCCCAGCCTCGTGTTCAGCGCTTGTTGATTGCTGCAACCCGGGGGGTTCCCCCTGTTGTTGTCTGCCCCAGGGAGGTGAGTATCCCTGCTGTACCTGCTTTGTTTGTTTTGCGTTGTGTCGGAGCTTTCGCCAGAATCTTTTGAACAGGTCGTCCAGACGCTGTTCCAGCGTTGTGTGCTGCTCGTCTGCCTCCGTCTCGTGGTCAGCTGCCGCCATCTTGGTCTCTGTGGCTCGACCGAGTGTGCAGCGCTGGCCGACCAGTAGAGAGGTGTGGATGCGTGCGGCTGCTGTACGGTGACCGGGGTAACCCCCACCGGTCGGGGGGGGGGGGAAAGTACTTCGCTGCGGTCCCTGTTACTGTTGATATGCCCGGAGAGCGACCGTCTCTCCGTGGCTCAGTCCCATGAAGGCCGCAAGCCTCGTCGTGTCAGGTCGGCTGTGCAGGGGATTGCAAGAGGTACCATACGATTCGGTAGCCTTCCCTGAGTACGGGTACCGAGGTCTGCAGTCTGTGGGAGTCAGTGTGCAGGCGCTGTGCCCCGTTTTTTGTCCCCAGACGTGGGAGCTCTTGCTGGGCACGTCTGGGCTGCTTGCCTGCTTGGCTCCGCCCCCCATCCACGATTATTTAATTTAATTTTTAATTAGATTATAATGATTTGTTTTTCATGATTTTATTATATATTAGTTATTTACATTATTATGTTTTTTTCCTCTTGATTATTTTTAGAATAATTTTGGTTAGTTAATTTTAATTACCATGAGATCATTTTTAATTTAGTTATTTACAGGATTATAATTTCATTCCCAAGATGCTTTTTGTATACGTTATATACATTAATTTAATTTATTTCCATGATTAAGTTTCTAGGGGCGATACCACAGAAAATAATGGTAAAGAAAATATAATTTACTGATTATTTATTTCCGGTAGGTGGTTCACCATTTGTATTTTATTCTACTGATTATTTTATCTTAGTTTATTCACATTTATTATCCATGTTTAATTTATTTGTTACTTAGAGTATAATGATTTGTTTTCCATGATTTCATTATATATTAGTTATTTACATTATTATGTTTTTTTCCCATGATTATTTTTAGAATAATTTTGGTTAGTTAAGTTTAATTACCATGAGTATATTTTTAATTTAGTTATTTACACGATTATAATTTCACTCCCATGATGCTTTTTGTCTAAGTTATATACATTAATTTAATTTAATTTCCATGATTATGTTTCTAGGGGCGATACCGCAGAAAATATTGGTAAAGAAAATATAATTTACTGATTATTTATTTCCGGTAGGTGGTTCACCATTTGTATTTTATTCTACTGATTATTTTATCTTAGTTTATTCACATTTATTATCCATGTTTAATTTATTTGTTACTTAGAGTATAATGATTTGTTTTCCATGATTTTATTATATATTAGTTATTTACATTATTATGTTTTTTTTCCCATGATTATTTTTAGAATAATTTTGGTTAGTTAAGTTTAATTAACATGAGAATATGTTTAATTTAGTTATTAACACGATTATAATTTCACTCCCATGATGCTTTTTGTCTAAGTTATATACATTCATTTAATTTCCATGATTATGTTTCTAGGGGCGATACCGCAGAAAATATTGGTAAAGAAAATATAATTTACTGATTATTTATTTCTGGTATGTGGTTCGCTAATTGTATTTCATGCAATTGGTTAGTTTATATTAGTTTATTTATATTTACTATCCATGATTATTTTATTTAATTTTTACTTAGATTATAATGATTTGTTTTTCATGATTTTATTATATATTAGTTATTTACATTATTATGTTTTTTTCCTCTTGATTATTTTTAGAATAATTTTGGTTAGTTAAGTTTAATAACCATGAGAATATTTTTTAATTTAGTTATTTACAGGATTATAATTTCATTCCCATGATGCTTTTTGTATACGTTATATACATTAATTTAATTTATTTCCATGATTATGTTTCTAGGGGCGATACCACAGAAAATAATGGTATAGAAAATATAATTTACTGATTATTTATTTCCGGTAGGTGGTTCACCATTTGTATTTTAATCTACTGATTATTTTATCTTAGTTTATTCACATTTATTATCCATGTTTAATTTATTTGTTACTTAGAGTATAATGATTTGTTTTCCATGATTTTATTATATATTAGTTATTTACATTATTAAGATTTTTTTTCCCTTGATTATTTTTATAATAATTTTGGCTCGTTAAGTTTAATCACCATGAGAATATTTTTAATTGAGTTATTTACACGATTATAATTTCACTCCCATGATGCTTTTTGTCTAAATTATATACATTAATTTAATTTAATTTCCATGATTATGTTTCTAGGGGCGATACTGCAGAAAATATTGGTATAGAAAATATAATTTACTGATTATTTATTTCTGGTAAGTTGTTTACCAATTGTATTTGATTCCATTGATTAGTTTATATTAGTTTATTTACATTTATTATCCATGATTATTTTATTTGTTACTTAAATTATAATGATTTGTTTTACATGATTTTAGTATGTATTAGTTATTTACATTATTATGAATTTTTTCCCCCTTGATTATTTTTAGAATAATTTTGGTTAATTAAGTTTAATTACCATGAGATTATTTTCAATTTAGTTCTTTACAGGATTATAATTTCACTCCCATGATGATTTTTGCCTAAGTTATATCTTAATATCATTTAATTTCCATGATTATGTTTCTAGGGGCGATACCACAGAAAATATTGGTAAAGAAAATATAATTACTGATTATTTATTTCTGGTATGTGGTTCGCCAATTATATTTGATTCAATTGGTTAGTTTATATTAGTTTATTTACATTTACTATTCATGATTATTTTATTTAATTTTTAATTAGATTATAATGATTTGTTTTTCATGATTTTATTATATATTAGTTATTTACATTATTATGTTTTTTTCCTCTTGATTATTTTTAGAATAATTTTGGTTAGTTAAGGTTAATAACCATGAGAATATTTTTTAATTTAGTTATTTACAGGATTATAATTTCATTCCCATGATGCTTTTTGTATACGTTATATACATTATTTTAATTTATTTCCATGATTATGTTTCTAGGGGCGATACCACAGAAAATAATGGTATAGAAAATATAATTTAGTGATTATTTATTTCCGGTAGGTGGTTCACCATTTGTATTTGATTCTACTGATTATTTTATCTTAGTTGATTCACATTTATTATCCATGATTATTTTATTTGTTACTTAGAGTATAATGATTTGTTTTCAATGATTTTATTATATATTAGTTATTTACAATATTATGTTTTTTTCCCATGATTATTTTTATAATAATTTTGGTTAGTTAAGTTTAATTAACATGAGAATATGTTTAATTTAATTATTTACACGATTATAATTTCACTCCCATGATGCTTTTTGTCTAAGTTATATACATTAATTTAATTTCCATGATTATGTTTCTAGGGGCGATACCGCAGAAAATATTGGTAAAGAAAATATAATTTACTGATTATTTATTTCTAGTATGTCGTTCGCCAATTGTATTTCATGCAATTTGTTAGTTTATATTAGTTTATTTACATTTACTATCCATGATTATTTTATTTAATTTTTACTTAGATGATAATGATTTGTTTTCAATGCTTTTATTATATATTAGTTATTTACATTATTATGTTTTTTTTTCCCATGATTATTTTTAGAATAATTTTGGTCAGTTAAGTTTAATTAACATGAGAATATGTTTAATTTAGTTATTTACATGATTATAATTTCACTCCCATGATGCTTTTTGTCTAAGTTATATACATTAATTTAATTTAATTTCCATGATTATGTTTCTAGGGGCGATACCACAGAAAATAATGGTATAGAATATATAATTTACTGATTATTTATTTCCGGTAGGTGGTTCACCATTTGTATTTTATTCTACTGATTATTTTATCTTAGTTTATTCACATTTATTATCCATGTTTATTTTATTTGTTACTTAGAGTATAATAATTTGATTTCCATGATTTTATTATATATTAGTTATTTACATTATTATGATTTTTTTCCCCTTGATTATTTTTATAATAATTTTGGTTAGTTAAGTTTAATTAACATGAGAATATGTTTAATTTAATTATTTACACGATTATAATTTCACTCCCATGATGCTTTTTGTCTAAGTTATATACATTCATTTAATTTCCATGATTATGTTTCTAGGGGCGATACCGCAGAAAATATTGGTAAAGAAAATATAATTTACTGATTATTTATTTCTGGTATGTGGTTCGCCAATTGTATTTGATTCAATTGGTTAGTTTATCTTAGTTTATTTACATTTACTATCCATGATTATTTTATTTAATTTTTAATTGGATTATAATGATTTGTTTTTCATGATTTTATTATATATTAGTTATTTACATTATTATGTTTTTTTCCTCTTGATTATTTTTAGAATAATTTTGGTTAGTTAAGTTTAATAACCATGAGAATATTTTTTAATTTAGTTATTTACAGGATTATAATTTCATTCCCATGATGCTTTTTGTATACGTTATATACATTATTTTAATTTATTTCCATGATTATGTTTCTAGGGGCGATACCACAGAAAATAATTGTATAGAAAATATAATTTAGTGATTATTTATTTCCGGTAGGTGGTTCACCATTTGTATTTTATTCTACTGATTATTTTATCTTAGTTTATTTACATTTATTATCCATGTTTATTTTATTTGTTACTTAGAGTATAATGATTTGTTTTCCATGATTTTATTATATATTAGTTAATTACATTATTATGATTTTTTCCCTTGATTATTTTTATAATAATTTTGGTTAGTTAAGTTTAACTACCATGAGAATATTTTTAATTTAGTTATTTACACGATTATAATTTCACTCCCATGATTCTTTTTGTCTAAGTTATATACATTAATTTAATTTAATTTCCATGATTATGTTTCTAGGGGCGATACCGCAGAAAATATTGGCAAAGAAAATATAATTTACTGATTATTTATTTCTGGTATGTGGTTCGCCAATTGTATTTGATTCAATTGGTTAGTTTATATTAGTTTATTTACATTTACTATCCATGATTATTTTATTTAATTTTTAATTAGATTATAATGATTTGTTTTTCATGATTTTATTATATATTAGTTATTTACATTATTATGTTTTTTTTCCTCTTGATTATTTTTAGAATAATTTTGGTTAGTTAAGTTTAATAACCATGAGAATATTTTTTAATTTAGTTATTTACACGATTATAATTTCATTCCCATGATGCTTTTTGTATACGTTATATACATTAATTTAATTTATTTCCATGATTATGTTTCTAGGGGCTATACCACAGAAAATAATGGTATAGCAAATATCATTTACTGATTATTTATTTCCGGTAGGTGGTTCACCATTTGTATTTTATTCTACTGATTATTTTATCTTAGTTTATTCACATTTATTATCCATGATTATTTTATTTGTTACTTAGAGTATAATGATTTGTTTTCAATGATTTTATTATATATTAGTTATTTACATTATTATGTTTTTTTCCCATGATTATTTTTAGAATAATTTTGGCTAGTTAAGTTTAATTAACATGAGAATATGTTTAATTTAGTTATTTACACGATTATAATTTCACTCCCATGATACTTTTTGTCTAAGTTATATACATTAATTTAATTTAATTTCCATGATTATGTTTCTAGGGGCGATACCGCAGAAAATAATGGTATAGAAAATATAATTTACTGATTATTTATTTCTGGTATGTGGTTCGTCAATTGTATTTGATTCAGTTGGTTAGTTTATATTAGTTTATTTACATTTACTATCCATGATTATTTTATTTAATTTTTACTTAGATTATAATGATTTGTTTTTCATGATTTTATTATATATTATTTATTTACATTATTATGTGTTTTTCCTCTTGATTATTTTTAGAATAATTTTGGTTAGTTAAGTTTAGTAACCATGAGAATATTTTTTAATTTAGTTATTTACAGGATTATAATTTAATTCCCATGATGCTTTTTGTATACGTTATATACATTAATTTAATTTATTTCCATGATTATGTTTCTAGGGGCGATACCACAGAAAATAATGGTATAGAAAATATAATTTACTGATTATTTATTTCCGGTAGGTGGTTCACCATTTGTATTTTATTCTACTGATTATTTTATCTTAGTTTATTCACATTTATTATCCATGATTATTTTATTTGTTACTTAGAGTATAATGATTTGTTTTCCATGATTTCATTATATATTAGTTATTTACATTATTATGATTTTTTTTCCCTTGATTATTTTTATAATAATTTTGGTTCGTTAAGTTTAATTACCATGAGAATATTTTTAATTGAGTTATTTACACGATTATAATTTCACTCCCATGATGCTTTTTGTCTAAGTTATATACATTAATTTAATTTAATTTCCATGATTATGTTTCTAGGGGCGATACCGCAGAAAATATCGGTAAAGAAAATATAATTTACTGATTATTTATTTCTGGTATGTGGTTCGCCAATTGTATTTGATTCAATTGGTTAGTTTATATTAGTTTATTTATATTTACTATCCATGATTATTTTATTTTATTTTTACTTAGATTATAATTATTTGTTTTTCATGATTTTATTATATATTAGTTATTTACATCATTATGTTTTTTTCCTCTTGATTATTTTTAGAATAATTTTGGTTAGTTAAGTTTAATAACCATGAGAATATTTTTAATTGAGTTATTTACACGATTACAATTTCACTCCCATGATGCTTTTTGTCTAAGTTATATACATTAATTTAATTTAATTTCCATCATTATGTTTCTAGGGGCGATACTGCAGAAAATATTGGTATAGAAAATATAATTTACTGATTATTTATTTCCGGTAAGTTGTTTACCAATTGTATTTGATTCCATTGATTAGTTTATATTAGTTTATTTACATTTATTATCCATGATTATTTTATTTGTTACTTAGATTATAATGATTTGTTTTACATGATTTTAGTATGTATTAGTTATTTACATTATTATGAATTTTTTCCCCCTTGATTATTTTTAGAATAATTTTGGTTAGTTAAGTTTAATTACCATGAGAATATTTTTAATTTAGTTATTTACACGATTATAATTTCATTCCCATGATGCTTTTTGTATATGTTATATACATTAATTTAATTTATTTCCATGATTATGTTTCTAGGGGCTATACCACAGAAAATAATGGTATAGCAAATATCATTTACTGATTATTTATTTCCGGTAGGTGGTTCACCATTTGTATTTTATTCTACTGATTATTTTATCTTAGTTTATTCACATTTATTATCCATGATTATTTTATTTGTTACTTAGAGTATAATGATTTGTTTTCAATGATTTTATTATATATTAGTTATTTACATTATTATGTTTTTTTCCCATGATTATTTTTAGAATAATTTTGGTTAGTTAAGTTTAATTAACATGAGAATATGTTTAATTTAGTTATTTACACGATTATAATTTCACTCCCATGATGCTTTTTGTCTAAGTTATATACATTAACTTAATTTAATTTCCATGATTATGTTTCTAGGGGCGATACCGCAGAAAATATTGGTAAAGAAAATATAATTTACTGATTATTTATTTCTGGTATGTGGTTCGTCAATTGTATTTGATTCAGTTGGTTAGTTTATATTAGTTTATTTACATTTACTATCCATGATTATTTTATTTAATTTTTACTTAGATTATAATGATTTGTTTTTCATGATTTTATTATATATTAGTTATTTACATTATTATGTGTTTTTCCTCTTGATTATTTTTAGAATAATTTTGGTTCGTTAAGTTTAATTACCATGAGAATATTTTTAATTTAGTTATTTACACGATTATAATTTCACTCCCATGATGCTTTTTGTCTAAGTTATATACATTAATTTAATTTAATTTCCATGATTATGTTTCTAGGGGCGATACCACAGAAAATATTGGTAAAGAAAATATGATTACTGATTATTTATTTCTGGTAAGTGGTTCGCCAATTGTATTTGATTCAATTGATTTGTTTATACTAGTTTATTTACATTTATTATCCATGATTATTTTATTTGTTACTTAGAGTATAATGATTTGTTTTTCATGATTTTATTATATATAACTTATTTACATTTTTATGAATTTTTATCTTGATAATTTTTATAATAATTTTGGTTAGTTAAGTTTAATTACCATGAGAATATTTTTAATTTAGTTATTTACAGGATTATAATTTCACTCCCATGATGCTTTTTGTCTAAGTTATATACATCAATTTAATTTATTTCCATGATAATGTTTCTAGGGGCGATACCACAGAAAATAATGGCATAGAAAATATAATTTAGTGATTATTTATTTTCGGTAGGTGGTTCACCAATTGTATTTGATTCGATTGATTATTTTATATTAGTTTATTTACATTTATTATCCATGATTATTTTATTTAATTTTTACTTAGATTATAATGTTTTGTTTTCAATGATTTGATTATATATTAGTTATTTACATTATTATAACTTTTTATCTTGAGTATTTTTATAATAAATTTGGTTAGTTAAGTTTAATTACCATGAGAATATTTTTAATTTAGTTATTTACAGGATTATAATTTCACTCCCATGATCCTTTTTGTCTAAATTATATACATTAATTTAATTTAATTGCCATGATTATGTTTCTAAGGGCGATACTGCAGAAAATATTGGTAAAGAAAATATAATTTACTGATTATTTATTTCTGGTACGTGGTTCGCCAATTGTATTTGATTCAATTTATTAGTTTATTTACATTTATTATCCATGATTAATTTATTTTTTTAGTTAGATTATAATGATTTGTTTTCCATGATTTTATTATGTATTAGTTATTTACATTATTATGATTTTCATTCCTTGCTTATTTTTATAATAATTTTGGTTAGTTAACTTTAATTACCATGAGTATATTTTTAATTTAGTTATTTACATGATTTTAATTTCATTCCCACAATGCTTTTTTGTATAAATTATATACATTAATTTAATTTATTTCCATGATTATGTTTCATGGGGCGAAACCACAGAAAATAATAGTATAGAAAATATAATTTACTGATTATTTATTTCCGGTAAGTTGTTTACCAATTGTATTTGATTCCATTGATTAGTTTATATTAGTTTATTTACATTTATTATCCATGATTATTTTATTTAATTTTTACATAGATTAGTATGATTTGTTTTCCATGATTCTATTATATATTAGTTATTTACATTATTATGATCTTTTTCCCCTTGATTATTTTTAGAATAATTTTGGTTAGTTAAGTTTAATTACCATGAGAATATTTTTAATTTAGTTATTTACACGATTATAATTTCATTCCCATGATGCTTTTTGTATACGTTATATACATTAATTTAATTTATTTCCATGATTATGTTTCTAGGGGCGATACCACAGAAAATAATGGTATAGAAAATATAATTTACTGATTATTTATTTCCGGTAGGTGGTTCACCATTTGTATTTTATTCTACTGATTATTTTATCTTAGTTTATTCACATTTATTATCCATGTTTAATTTATTTGTTACTTAGAGTATAATGATTTGTTTTCCATGATTTTATTATATCTTAGTTATTTACATTATTATGTTTTTTTCCCTTGATTATTTTTATAATAATTTTGGTTAGTTAAGTTTAATAACCATGAGAATATTTTTAATTTAGTTATTTACACGATTATAATTTCATTCCCATGATGCTTTTTGTATACGTTATATACATTAATTTAATTTATTTCCATGATTATGTTTCTAGGGGCGATACCACAGAAAATAATGGTATAGAAAATATAATTTACTGATTATTTATTTCCGGTAGGTGGTTCACCATTTGTATTTGATTTTATTGATTATTTTATCTTAGTTTATTCACATTTATTATCCATGTTTAATTTATTTGTTACTTAGAGTATAATGATTTGTTTTCCATGATTTTATTATATCTTAGTTATTTACATTATTATGTTTTTTTCCCTTGATTATTTTTATAATAATTTTGGTTAGTTAAGTTTAATAACCATGAGTATATTTTTAATTTAGTTATTTACACGATTATAATTTCACTCCCATGATGCTTTTTGTCTAAGTTATATACATTAATTTAATTTAATTTCCATGATTATGTTTCTAGGGGCGATACCACAGAAAATAATGGTATAGAAAATAACATTTAGTGATTATTTATTTTCGGTAGGTGGTTCACCAATTGTATTTGATTCAATTGATTATTTTATATTATTTTATTTACATTTATTATCCATGATTATTTTATTTAATTTTTACTTAGATTATAATGTTTTGTTTTCAATGACTTGAATATATATTAGTTATATACATTATTATAACTTTTTATCTTGAGTATTTTTATAATAATTTTGGTTAGTTAAGTTTAATAACCATGAGAATATTTTTAATTTAGTTATTTACACGATTATAATTTCATTCCCATGATGCTTTTTGTATACGTTATATACATTAATTTAATTTATTTCCATGATTATGTTTCTAGGGGCGATACCACAGAAAATAATGGTATAGAAAATATAATTTACTGATTATTTATTTCCGGTAGGTGGTTCACCATTTGTATTTGATTTTATTGATTATTTTATCTTAGTTTATTCACATTTATTATCCATGTTTAATTTATTTGTTACTTAGAGTATAATGATTTGTTTTCCATGATTTTATTATATATTAGTTATTTACATTATTATGTTATTTTCCCATGATTATTTTTAGAATAATTTTGGTTAGTTAAGTTTAATTACCATGAGTATATTTTTAATTTAGTTATTTACACGATTATAATTTCACTCCCATGATGCTTTTTGTCTAAGTTATATACATTAATTTAATTTAATTTCCATGATTATGTTTCTAGGGGCGATACCACAGAAAATAATGGTATAGAAAATAACATTTAGTGATTATTTATTTTCGGTAGGTGGTTCACCAATTGTATTTGATTCAATTGATTATTTTATATTATTTTATTTACATTTATTATCCATGATTATTTTATTTAATTTTTACTTAGATTATAATGTTTTGTTTTCAATGACTTGAATATATATTAGTTATATACATTATTATAACTTTTTATCTTGAGTATTTTTATAATAATTTTGGTTAGTTAAGTTTAATTACCATGAGAATATTTTTAATTTAGTTATTTACAGGATTATTATTTCACTCCCATGATCCTTTTTGTCTAAATTATATACATTAATTTAATTTAATTGCCATGATTATGTCACGATTCGGGGGGAACCTAACACGCTAACACACACACACACACACACACACACACACACACACACACACACACACACACACACACACACACACACACACACACACAGAAAAGGTGCAGTACCGGACCTTAGATTGGCCGGGCTAAGCACACACAGAATAGTCAGGAGACAAGCCGAGTAAGGGGAACCAGAAGACAGGATAACGAGAAACAAGCCGAGGTCAAAGGGTAGGAGAAAGTCACAAAGTCAGTTCAACAAGCCAGAGAGTACGTAACCAGAAGCACAAGTTCAGTATCAATACTAGCAAGCAAAGACCACAACAGGGCAGGGAGGAACAGGAAAGGTAAGTATATAAACCCTGAGGTTAATTCTGATTGGATAACTTCCAATCAGAATTAACAATCACACGTGGGAGATATCTATGTCGCCCACTGTGATTGTCGTACTGTGTCTTTAACGCCGGGTCAGGTGGCTGACCACGGCGTGTATAAGAGCGGGCGGTCCCCCAGCGTTCAGCGTCATGCATGCTGCTGCTGGGGGACGGAGAGGAGGACGCAGGCGGCATCCGAGGCTGGGAGGATGCCGCCCAGCGAGCGAATGCCGGGAAAGGACCCGCGGACGGCTGGAGGGTGAGTGCCGCAAGCCGACTGCAGCCTCCCCTCGCAGCCGCCCGCAAGATCCTGACATTACCCCCCCTCGAAGACCGCTCGGAGGGCGGGAAGCAGAAAGCTTCAGAGGAAACCGGGCATGAAAGAAGCGGACCAGAGAGGGAGCGTGCAAATCAGAGACCGAAACCCCAAAACCGCTCCTCTTCTGAGCAGCAGCCGAACGAGACAGTGCCATATGGACCTGATCCCACATCTTCCGCAAAGAAGCGAGGTGCTGGTCCAAGGCGGACATTCCCTTGTCGGAGAACGCACCGGGAAGGACAGTAGGTCGAAACCCATAAGCAACCTCAAAAGGACTTAAGCCAGTAGACGAATGAGACACCGTATTCCTGGCAAATTCAGCCCACGGAAGAAGGCGAGACCAGTCGTCCTGGTGCGCATTAGTGAAGCAGCGCAAATACAATTCCACAGACTGTTTAGCACGTTCGGCTGCACCATTAGATTGCGGGTGATAGGAGGAAAAAACGACAAGGAGACCCCCATCTCAGCACAAAAGCCCCTCCAAAACCGAGAGACAAATTGGGGACCCCTGTCAGACACGATATCCTGAGGTACCCCATGCAAGCGGAACACTTCTTTGGCAAACACCTGAGCCAATTGAACCGCAGAAGGAAGCTTCTTAAGTGGAATAAAGTGCGCCATTTTAGAGAACCTATCCGTCACAGTCAATATCACTGTCTGACCATCAGAAAGAGGAAGGTCTACAATGAAATCCATGGATAAGTGGGTGCATGGTTTCTTTGGTATAGATAGAGGCATGAGTAGACCCTGGGGTCTCTCATTAGGGGACTTACACTGCGTACAGACCCGACAAGCCTGTACAAAATCCACTACATCTTGCTTAAGTGAAGGCTACCAGAACTGTTGAAGGAGGCCCTTATAGGTTTTGGTAGCCCCCGGATGACCAGCAGTTTTGGCGGTGTGAAATAAAGTTAACAACTTTTTTCTGTCCTTCGTTTTAACGTATAGTTTACCAGCCGGCGTCTCAGGGGGTGCTTGGGTTTGTTAAGTCTTAATACTATTAAGGAAAGGAGATGAAACAACCAAACGGGTAGCAGCTATTATCTGAGACGCAGGAACAATAGGTACAGGAGTCGGGTTAACAAATTCAAACGGTTCATGCTGTCGAGAGATAGCGTCAGCTTTGGCATTACGGCAACCGGGTCTATAGGTAATAACGTATTGAAAACGTGAAAGAAATAGAGACCATCTAGCCTGCCGGGCAGATAACCTTCTAGCGTCAGCTATATCGGAGAGGTTCTTATGGTCTGTTATAACCATGATTTTGTGTTTAGAACCCTCTAATAAGTACCTCCATTCCTTAAAAGCTAACACAATAGCTAATAGTCCCCTGTTCCCAACATCGTAATTCTTTTCTGGATCAGACAACCTTTTAGAAAAATAACAACTGGGATGGAGGGGTTTGTCATACGACAACCTCTGTGACAGTACTGCTCCCACACCCGATTCAGAGGCGTCTACTTCCATAACAAAGGGAAGAGAAGGATTAGGGTGGTGCAGCACTGGAGCAGAGGCAAATGCCTTCTTGAGAGTTTCGAAGGCCTTAAGGGCTTCGGGAGTCCAAACCCTAGGGTGTAGACCTTTTTTAGTCAGCTTCGTTATAGGAGAGATAAGTGGTGAAAAGTTTTTTTATAAATTTCCTATAATAGTTGGCAAATCCTATAAAACGCTGGATAGCCTTAAGTCCTTGGGGAAGTGGCCAGGACAGTATGGCTTCCAATTTAGCAGGATCCATACTGAAACCCTGTTCAGTAATTATATATCCAAGGAATTGCACAGAGGTCTGATCGAACAAACATTTTTCTAGCTTACAGTAGAGTCCGTTCTGTAATAACTTCTTGAGCACCATCCTAACATGGTTATGGTGTGACTTCAAATCAGGAGAATACACAAGTATGTCGTCAAGGTACACCACGGCACAGACATGCAATAGATCCCTAAGGACATTGTTTATGAGGTCCTGAAACACAGCAGGAGCATAACACAGTCCAAAAGGCATTACCAAATATTCGTAATGCCCACTGCGCGTATTAAACGCTGTCTTCCACTCGTCATTCTCCTTTATACGGACAAGGTTATAAGCCCCCCTGAGGTCTAATTTAGTGAAGAACTTAGAACCTTTCACACGATCAAACAACTCAGTGATGAGGGGGATAGGGTAGGCGTTTTTAATCGTTATGTTGTTCAGACCCCTGTAGTCTATACATGGCCTCATGTCGCCCTCCTTCTTTGCCACAAAAAAGAAACAGCACCAGCAGGAGAGGAGGACCTTCTAATAAAACCTTTACTTAAGGACTCCCGTATGTACTCCTCCATGATCTGGTTTTCTTTCTCAGAAAGAGGGTAGACTTTACCCCTAGGAGGCATAGTACCCGGTAACAGGTTTATGGCGCAGTCATACTCCCGATGTGGAGGTAGCTTATCTGCCTCCCTTTTTTCAAAAACCAATGCAAGGTCTACATATACAGAAGGGACAGAAACAGAAAGTGGTTTAGCTGTGGGCACATTGAGTGAACAAACAGGACGTACATGAGCCATACAGTCTCGTTGACAAGATTCCCCCCAGGAGAGTATATCTAAACAACCCCAATCAAGTACAGGGTTGTGTTTAACTAACCAGGGAAAACCCAGAACGATAGAGGCAGTAGGGGAGTCAATTATTTGGAAGGTTAACCTTTCCTTGTGCAAAGCACCCACAGACATAACGATTTCTTGGGTTTCATGGGTTACCAGAGGTTTCTCAAGCGGTCTACCATCTATGGCCTCAACGGCCAAGAGTGTGGCCTTTTGGATCAAAGTCAAGGTTGAGGTTTTGGCAAAGTTCTCATCCATAAGGTTGTCTGCCGCACCTGAATCGATCAAGGCTTTAGTTGTTATGGTGGTTTTATTGACCAAAAGAGAAACCGTAATAAACGGTCTGGAGATGGACATATGAGGGGACAAAGTTATAACACCCGAGGCTGACCCCTCTCTAGGCCTTAGGTGCTGTAGTTTCCCTGTACCTTAGGGCAGGCATTACAGTGGTGCCCCCTCTTTCCACAATAAAGGCATAACCCCTCCCTTCTATGGCACACTCTTTCAGCCTCAGTTAACCCCGTAGCACCCAATTGCATGGGTTCAGGGGATTGTGGCCTAGGAGCGGGAAATGCTAGTAATGCAGTACTGGGTAGAGCAGGTAACACCCGTGTATCCAGCCGTCTTTGACTACGCCTCTCTCTAATACGGTTATCAATAAGAATCATATAGTCTATAACATCATCCAGAAGAACAGGCAATTCCCTGGATGCTATTTCATCCAGTATGTAAGCGTCCAAACCCTCCTGAAAGGCTGTTACGAGGGCGTCATTGTTCCAAACCACTTCAGCTGCTAGAGTGCGGAATTCGATAGTGTAATCCGCTACAGATCTGTTACCCTGTCGGACCCTAAGCAGAGCTTTGCCAGCAGAAGCAACCCTACCGGGTTGATCAAACGTGCATTTGAAAGCTGTCAGAAAATCTGCAAAGGACATAGGAGACGTATTCTCCCACATGGGGTTGGCCCATGCTAAAGCTCTCCCTGACAAGTGGTTTATCAAAATGGCTATTTTAGATCTGTCAGTGGGATAGGAACGTGGATTCATTAACAAATGGATGTCGATTTGGTTGAGGAAACCACGACACAATGCTGGGTCACCACTGTAGCGCTGTGGCGGCGTCATATGCACTACATGAGCAGGAACGGGTACTGGAGTGGGAATGGGTTCGGGCACAGCAGCAGCAGCCTCCTGAACGGCAGGCTGCAAGTGTGCAGTACGAGCCAGTATGGTTTGCAAAGCTTGAGCAAACTGATCCATACGGTGGTCCAAGCCATCCATTCTAGCCTCCTGATTAACTAGCTGTGGTATGTCAGCAGGTTCCATTATGGCCCTGTTGTAATGTCACGATTCGGGGAACCTAACATGCTAACACACACACACACACACACAGAAAAGGTGCAGTACCGGACTTTAGAGTGGTCGGGCTAAGCACACACAGAATAGTCAGGAGACAAGCCGAGTAAGGGGAACCAGAAGACAGGATAACGAGAACCAAGCTGAGGTCAAAGGGTAGGAGAAAGTCACAAAGTCAGTTCAACAAGCCAGAGAGTACGTAACCAGAAGCAAAAGTTCAGTATCAATACTAGCAAGCAAAGACCACAACACCCTGAGGTTAATTCTGATTGGATAACTTCCAATCAGAATTAACAATCACACGTGGGAGATATCTATGTCTCCCACTGTGATTGTTATACTGTGTCTTTAATGCCGGGTCAGGTGGCTGACCGCGGCGTGTATAAGAGCGGGCGATCCCCCAGGGTTCAGCGTCATGCATGCTGCCGCTGGGGGACGGAGAGGAGGAGGCGGGCGGCATCCGAGGCTGGGAGGATGCCGCCCAGCGAGCGAATGCCGTGAAAGAACCCGCGGACGGCTGGAGGGTGAGTGCCGCGAGCGGACTGCAGCCTCCCCTCGCAGCCGCCCGCGGGATCCTGACAGATTATGTTTCTAGGGGCGAGACCGCAGAAAATATTGGTAAAGAAAATATAATTTACTGATTATTTATTTCTGGTATGTGGTTCGCCAATTGTATTTGATTCAATTGATTGGTTTATATTAGTTTATTTACATTCATTATTCATGATTATTTTATTTAATTTTTACTTAGATTATAATGATTTGTTTTCAATGATTTGATTATATATTAGTTATTTACATTATTATGATTTTATTTTCTTGATTATTTTAATGATAATTTTGGTTAGTTAACTTTAATTACCATGAGTATATTTTTAATTTAGTTATTTACATGATTTTAATTTCATCCCCATAATGCTTTTTTTGTACAAGTTATATACATCAATTTAATTTAATTTCCATCATTATGTTTCTAGGGGCGATACCACAGAAAATATTGGTAAAGAAAATATAATTTAATGAATATTTATTTTCGGAAGTTGGTTCGCCGATTGTATTTAATTTATTGATTATTTTATGTTAGTTTATTTTGAATTGTGTTTCATAAATACTTTTATTAAATTTATATATTTTTTTAAGTATTTGTGTTACGATTAAATCTTGTCTGAAGGACCTACGTAAAATTCATTGTAAGCAAATTGGTGATGAGTAGGCCTAATAAAGACATTAGAGATGACACCTTGTAAAAGCCATGTGATTGGGGCCTTAGAGTTTTACAATTGGATACCCACACGCAAAAGAGGATCACTAGCTGTAGGGCAGGTATTTTTATATACATATTTACCTGCTAAAATATGGTATATGGCATTTATAAAAATATGTATAGGTGATGCGTGGAGGCTATAAGATGATCTACATGAGGGAAGGGGAAGGTCAGCAAGTGTCCACCTCTGTAACAGACACATCATTATAAGACGTAAACTGGACAAGGGGGTATATTATACAAGTATATCCCTCCATTTACCATTTGAGGGGTCTAGAAGAATACGTAAATAGGCATAGAGAATGAAATTACAGTGTCATTTTACTCACTAAACTTCTAACCACTATAAATGATAGGTAGAGGTTAAAACAAGACATTAACAGTGCCAGGGTCCCCTTCCTTTAACCCCTTAAGGACCACACTTCTGGAATAAAAGGGAATCATGACATGACACACATGTCATGTGTCCTTAAGGGGTTAAACCCACCAAATGAGGTGGGTGGGCTTGAATATATGTATGGGGTAAGGGGAAAAATATGCCAGTGTCCCTCTCTACTTCCAGTCCCCACCCAACATGAGCCAAGAGGGTGGGCTCTCCCATATACCCATGCCAGTGTGCCAGTTTCCCTTTGGTGGCAGATGGGGCTATAACATATACATGGGAAAATAGTTTGATTTCTGTGAGACTAACAACAAAGAATATTATATTAGCTTTGAATGAGATCATCAAAATCTGGGTATTCCAGTCCAGAGTGAAATATTCATCAGGAATAATATCTCATCCTGTTACCACCTTGGAATAGCAGAAAATGGTTGGTGACGCAGAACTGAATACTCCAATTCCTCCCCCACCACTATAAGGCCAGCAATCTCATTCTCCTACTACTAAGCTAGACATTTCCTTTGGCCTCTAGAAGCATGAGCTGTTTCTCCCCCCTCCCGCATCTCACCACCCTTGTACCCACATTGCAGCTTATAGCAGCAGACTCAGGGTACACTCTGGCCTGCTTTTCTCTCCTGTCTGCATACGAGAAACCTTACAGGCAGCTCAAGTAGAGTCAACCAGCACATTGTAACCCCAAGATCAGCCCTGCAAGCTGTAAACTGTAACTGGTGGTAGATCCAAGTGGAGAGCACTAGGACAAGTGTCACTCACAGCCAAGAAGTTTTGGAGCAAAAGAAGTGCTGGACTAAGTTTTAGGTATTACTATTAAGGCTATGACTCGAGCTGTCTTACATTTTCATATTATATAATACAATTATGTAATTGAACAGTTTAATATGAAACATATGTACAATAAAAGTAGAAAACGCTGATATTGGAAGATGCTGGACTTAAATGCAATATAACCATATAGTGGTGACTAAATCCCCTTATATTTACCTTGAGATAGGTGTTCTAAAATAGATCTTGAGATTGTCTTGAAAGATTGTTTGTAAAACTTCTTGAACATTTTTCGCTCTGTTTTTTTGCTGAACCATATTGGTGTGTTAAATTATAAGCAGTCTGCTGAGAATGTAATTTACTGCATGCTTCATTTCACCCTACTCTCCGGATGAGAGACATGCCTCTCTACTAGAAAATACAGTCTTAAGAAAGTAAATTAGAGCTTGGTTGCTTCATCTAAGTGTTGCTTCTAAGTGTGTGTGGTTGGAGATATTCTGGAGAGTTTTACAGAAGCTTCAACTGTCTAAGAGTTGTGCTAAGAGTTTTCTTTTTTACTGTTACAGGTAAGATTCATCTGTAGGAAAAGGTTACTGATTGCACAAGGTTTGATTTGTTGGTAATTATAAGGCATTTGATTTGGTTAGGTAGCTACTTGCTATTGATTGCTGTTTAAATTAGCTATTGTTTGCAAATAAGCAGAGGCCTACCCAGGTGTTAAACATTCCTAGTGGGAGGTGATTTTAGGAGTATATAAGGGCTGTTGTCATTAGCTTGGCTAATAGAGCTTGGTTGCTTCATCTAAGTGTTGCTTCTAAGTGTGTGTGGTTGTAGATATTCTGGAGAGTGTTGCTTCTAAGTGTGTGTGGTTGTAGATATTCTGGAGAGTGTTGCTTCTAAGTGTGTGTGGTTGGAGATATTCTGGAGAGTGTTGCTTCTAAGTGTGTGTGGTTGGAGATATTCTGGAGATAAACTGGAGGTAATCTGAGGTATTCAGGAGGATAAATAAAAAGTTAAGATTCATTTTATTTAAATTATTTACCTCACTGGAATGGCAGACTTAGTTCAGTGTAATAGTTGCTATGCATTTGTTTCGCGTTCCACTTTTTGGAGGTTTGGTTGTTGTCTAATCTGTAGACAGTTCTCTATCTTGCGGCAGGAGATTGTATTTTTGAAGTCTGAGATTTGTAAATTATCTGGTAAACAAACTCAGGCTGGAACTGCTGCAAAGCCACTGCCGCAGAGACATACTAGGAATGGCAGATGGATTACTGTAGGATCTGGTAGACTTAGAGTTGTGGATAAAAGGCATATTGCACAGTCTGTTGCTCTACATAATTCATTTTCTGCACTTTCAGAGTGTAATGGTGTCATGGAGACAGACACTGAGGCTAGTGGTGTTGTGGAGAGAGGACCTGAGGCTAGTGGTGTTGTGCAGAGAGGCACTGAGGCTAGTGGTGTTGTGCAGAGAGGCACTGAGGCTAGTGGTGTTGTGCAGAGAGGCACTGAGGCTAGTGGTGTTGTGCAGAGAGGCACTGAGGCTAGTGGTGTTGTGCAGAGAGGCACTGAGGCTAGTGGTGTTGTGCAGAGAGGCACTGAGGCTAGTGGTGTTGTGCAGAGAGGCACTGAGGCTAGGGGTGTTGTGCAGAGAGGCACTGAGGCTAGTGTTGTTGTGCAGAGAGGCACTGAGGCTAGTGTTGTTGTGCAGAGAGGCACTGAGGCTAGTGGTGTTGTGCAGAGAGGCACTGAGGCTAGTGGTGTTGTGCAGAGAGGCACTGATGCTAGTGGTGTTGTGCAGAGAGGCACTGAGGCTAGTGGTGTTGTGCAGAGAGGCACTGAGGCTAGTGGTGTTGTGCAGAGAGGCACTGAGGCTAATGGTGTTGTGCAGAGAGGCACTGAGGCTAGTGGTGTTGTGCAGAGAGGCACTGAGGCTAGTGGTGTTGTGCAGAGAGGCACCGAGGCTAGTGGTGTTGTGCAGAGAGGCACTGAGGCTAGTGGTGTTGTGCAGAGAGGCACTGAGGCTAGTGGTGTTGTGCAGAGAGGCACTGAGGCTAGTGGTGTTGTGCAGAGAGGCACTGAGGCTAGTGGTGTTGTGCAGAGAGGCACTGAGGCTAGTGGTGTTGTGCAGAGAGGCACTGAGGCTATTGGTGTTGTGCAGAGAGGCACTGAGGCTAGTGGTGTTGTGCAGAGAGGCACTGAGGCTAGGGGTGTTGTGCAGAGAGGCACTGAGGCTAGTGTTGTTGTGCAGAGAGGCACTGAGGCTAGTGTTGTTGTGCAGAAAGGCACTGAGGCTAGTGGTGTTGTGCAGAGAGGCACTGAGGCTAGTGGTGTTGTGCAGAGAGGCACTGAGGCTAGTGGTGTTGTGCAGAGAGGCACTGAGGCTAGTGGTGTTGTGCAGAGAGGCACTGAGGCTAGTGGTGTTGTGCAGAGAGGCACTGAGGCTAGTGGTGGCACCGAGGCTAGTGGTGTTGTGCAGAGAGGCACTGAGGCTAGTGGTGTTGTGCAGAGAGGCACTGAGGCTAGTGGTGTTGTGCAGAGAGGCACTGAGGCTAGTGGTGTTGTGGAGAGAGGCACTGAGGCTAGATGTGTTGTGGAGAGAGGCACTGAGGCTAGATGTGTTGTGGAGAGAGGCACTGAGGCTAGTGGTGTTGTGCAGAGAGGCTTGAAGACTATGGTGAGGCCTAATAGAAAGCAGTTGCTGTTGGGGGATTCCATCATAAGAGGTGTGGAGATGGACAATGGTGGTCTTGTGAGGTGTCTTCCCGGAGCTACTGCTCACAGAGACAGGAGACGTATCTGTAATATTGTTAAGCAAGCAAAGCAGGAAGGGGAATTGGATGTACTTGTCCATTTAGGGACAAATGACTTGGCTTGCAATGAGGTTTCAGAGGTTAAGGAAGTTTTTAGTGTTTTTGCCAATGATATATGGCAGGCTGCTTCCACACTGTCATTCTCTGAAGTTCTGCCTGTGCATAACACTCAGAATGACAGGCGGATGCGTATTAGGGACTTTAACTTGTGGCTTGGTGAATGGTGTCGGGAGCAAGGATTTGGCTTTATTGCTCATGGTAGCCCTCTTTGGAATGGAAATAAACTGTACAAAAAAGATGGTTTGCATCTTTCTCAAAAGGGAACAAATGTTCTCAGTGAGCAGTTCAGAGGTTTTGTTAGGATGTATTTAAACTAGGAGGGGGGGGGGGGGCAAAAGGGTGATAAAACATCAATCCAATCGTCCCCCAAAACAAGGACAGAAGGTGCCTGTAGCAAGTGTGTTAAAAAATGATAAGCTTAGAGTCATGTCTACAAATGCTCGCAGTTTAGGGAATAAGATCCATGAACTTGTGGCAATAATGGCAACTGATAGTTTAGATTTAGTCGCTGTTACTGAGACATGGTATAATGAGAAAAATGACTGGGACATAGCAATACCAGGGTACTCTTTATATAGAAAAGACAGGGAAGGCAAGAAAGGGGGAGGGGTGGCCCTGTATGTGAAGGATAGCATAAAATCTAGCCTAATAAAGGTTAGTGAGGCGAACATAGAGTCTGTTTGGGTTACGTTAGAATTTGGTAATCACACAGTAACTCGTGTAGGTGTGATTTATAGGCCCCCAGGACAAATTGAAGAGTTAGATAATCTACTAGTTGAAGAAATAGCTAAAATGACAATGAAGGGGGAAGTTATCATCATGGGTGACTTTAATCTTCCTGATGTGAATTGGAAAACAAAAATAGCTACTTGTGCAAGGAGCACACATATTCTAAACTCCCTACTGGGATTGTCTCTAAAACAAGTCGTTAATGAGCCAACTCGTAAAGAGGCCATACTAGATTTAGTGTTAACAAATGGAGATTTGGTATCAGATATTATTGTAGGTGAAAGTTTAGGATCCAGTGATCATCAGTCAGTGTGGTTTAATATAAGAACAGTGACTGAGTCACACCACACAAAAACAAAAGTTTTAGACTTTAGAAAAACAGACTTTTCTAAAATTAGAATATGTGTAAAGGAGTCATTATCAGACTGGAGCAATTTAAATGGAGTCCAAAAGAAATGGGATTATTTAAAAGTTGCACTACTGAAGGCAACAGAAAATTGCATTAGGCTTGTCAGCAAAAGCAAAAAATTCAAGAAACCACTGTGGTACTCCGCAGATGTGGCCAAAATAGTAAAAAACAAAAAGTTAGCATTTAGTAATTATAAACAACCCAGAGTGAGGAAGACAGAATGATCTATAAGATTAGGCAGAAAGAGGCTAAGCAAGTTGTAAGAGCTTCCAAATCACACACAGAAGAGAAAATAGCAAAGTCAGTAAAAAAGGGGGACAAAACTTTTTTTAGATACATAAATGAGAAAAGAAAAGTAAAACAAGGATTAGTTAGATTAAAAACAAAAGAAGGAAGGTATGTAGATGAGGATAAAGGTCTAGCTGACTGCCTCAATGAA
Organism: Pelobates fuscus; assembly: GCF_036172605.1. NCBI lineage: Eukaryota > Metazoa > Chordata > Amphibia > Anura > Pelobatidae > Pelobates > Pelobates fuscus. The sequence continues at coordinate 126,262,803 of NC_086324.1, forward strand.
TATTTTCATAAGAAAAAGGATAAATGAGTCATTTATTACACGTGAGTTTACTGTCAGGGTACCTGTGGTCTCTACCTCCAAAAGAGGTAGAGACTTAGCTGTTCCACCATTCAGACGGTCTGATGACTCCCTTCCCTGCGGTATATCCGGTCATGCAAGGCCGGCCGCGAGGGAGTGACTGCCTTTTACACCATCTAGGCAGGAAGTCATCATCAGGACACTCCCCCGGATCAACCTGTCAGTCAATTGCTGCAGGACCAATCAGGACGTCTCGGAGGTGTGGTTACTGCTCTGAACAGGGTATTTAACAGAGCTTCCTTCATTAGCTCATTGCCCTGTCGTGGTTCTAGCTTGTTCTAGTCACTCAGTGCTTGTGTTTTCTATTATCCCTTTTGGTTTTGACCCGGCTTGTTTACCTTACTCTGCTTATCTCTGTTACCCTTGATTCGGCTTGTCTTTCGCTTACCTGTCTTCTGTTACCCTCGACCTCGGCTTGTCTTTGACCATTCTATACTGTACTACTTACGTTAGTCCGGCCATTCTAAGGTCCGGTATACGTATCTGGCTACTGTTTGTACTCTGCGTGTTGGATCCCTGTCCCGATCCTGACATTACGACAGGGCCAATGGATCCTGCAAGTACAAACAGTAAGCTGGCTGCTCCTGATCCTAGGTTTGAAGCCATGGATCACAGAATGGATCAGATGGCGCTTGCGCTACAGGCTCTATTAGCTGGTGCCAATAACCCACCAGAGGAGATACGTAATACCCCTGTTTCTCCTGTCGGTTCAGGTCTAGAGGTAGCCACAGTGGGTGCTTCTTCTCACATTACCCCCCCAGTACGCTATGGTGGGGCTCCTGAGAAGTGTCGTGGTTTTTTAAACCAAATTAGTATCCACTTTGAATTGCAACCTCGCTCTTATCCTACAGATAGGGCAAAAGTAGGATTTATTATCACCCTACTCATTGAGAAAGCTCTGAGATGGGCCAACCCACTATGGGAGAACGATAATCCATTAGTTTATAACTATAACGCATTTGTAGCTGCTTTTAGAAGAACATTTGACCCTCCAGGTAGAAAGGTTAATGCAGCCAGATTACTGTTGCGCCTGAGACAGGAGAACCAAACACTGGTGGATTATGCACTAGAGTTCAGGTCTCTGGCGGCAGAAATCAAGTGGAATGAGCAGGCGTATATGGATGTATTTTTGAATGGCCTATCTGATGTAATCCTTGATGAGGTTGCTACCAGAGAACTCCCTGAGAATTTAGAGGATTTAATTTCATTCATCTCTCGTATAGATGAACGTCTAAGAGAGAGACAGAACACTCGAGAGAGGAACCAGAGACCTTCTTTTAGGTTAGCTCCCGCTGTTCCAAGTCCTGACTCCACGATATCTTTGCTTACTGAACCTATGCAGATAGGGTATACCCGCCTCTCTGAGGAGGAAAGACAGCACAGGAGAAGAGAGGGTTTGTGTATGTATTGTGGAGCCAAGGGTCATTTACTCTCGAACTGTTCTAACCGCCCGGGAAACGCTCGCACCTAAGTCTCTCTAGAGGACAGGCCTTGGGTGTTTCTATTTTGTCCTCTACTCCTGATTATAAAGATCACAGGCTTCTGCTACCAGTTTCCTTAACTTGGGGGAGGGAAGTAGTAAAGGCTATGGCATTGATAGATTCCGGTGCTGCTGAGAATTTTATCGACCAAGCCTTTGCTAGTAAGAACAATTTCCCATCCCAGCTAAGGGAGACACCTTTGGCCGTTGAGGCCATAGATGGTAGACCACTACTAGACCCTGTTATCTTTCGTGAGACCATACCCATTAATTTAAATGTTGGTATCCTACACGTGGAGAATTTATCTCTTCTGCTCATTTCGTCTCCTTCCGTTCCCATAGTTCTGGGGTACCCATGGTTGAAAAAACATAACCCTATTATCGATTGGGAGTTAGGAGAGATACTCTCGTGGGGCCAGGGCTGCCAGGATCGGTGTTTGTGCAAGGTTTCTCCATTAGCTAATATTAACATACCGGAGAATCCTACTCAGTCCACAGAAAGACAAATACCAGACCTTTACCTAGACTTAAGGGCAGTGTTTGACAAGAAGAATGCCGATTCTTTGCCTCCACACAGGTCATTTGACTGTAAGATTAAGCTTCTACCCGGCACTATGCCTCCGAGGGGCCATGTATATCCTTTGTCTGTTCAGGAAAACTCGGTTCTAGAGGAGTATATTCGGGAGAATTTAGAAAAGGGATTCATCAGGAGGTCTTCTTCTCCGGCCGGGGCTGGGTTCTTTTTCATTAAGAAGAAGGATGGCACGCTGAGACCTTGTATCGATTACCGAGGCTTGAATAAAATAACTGTCAGAAATGCCTATCCTATCCCACTGATTACCGAGTTATTTGATCGTCTTAAGGGCTCCAAAATCTTCACCAAGTTAGATCTCAGAGGGGCTTACAATTTGGTGAGAATCCAGCAAGGTCACGAGTGGATGACGGCATTCAATACCCGGTATGGCCATTACGAATACACTGTGATGCCATTTGGACTATGCAATGCTCCTGCAGTATTTCAAGATTTGATTAATGAGGTACTTAGGGAGTTTCAGCATGATTGTGTTATCGTTTACCTGGACGACATACTAATACACTCTAAGGAGATTGAGACTCACCATAGACAGGTCAGAAAGGTATTACACAAGCTGCTGCAACATGGTCTATATTGCAAATTGGAGAAGTGCAGTTTTGATCAGTCTCAGGTAGACTTTCTTGGATACGTGATTTCTGGGGAAGGTTTTAAAATGGATCCTGTAAAACTTCAATCTATTTTAGACTGGCCCTTGCCCAAAGGACTCAAGGCTATCCAAAGGTTTATTGGTTTTTCCAACTACTATAGGCGCTTCATTAAAGGATACTCCTCTATCATTGCGCCTATTACCAATATGACCAAACAAGGGGCTGATACTAAGTTCTGGTCTAAGGAGGCTCTGGGTGCTTTCAAGACTCTCAAGGAACTTTTTGCCTCGGCTCCCATTCTAGTCCATCCTGATACGACTCTGCCTTTCTTGCTCGAGGTAGATGCCTCTGAGACAGCAGTTGGGGCTGTTCTGTCTCAAAGGTTAGGGGTGGATAAACCGTTACACCCTTGTGGTTTCTTCTCTAAGAAATTTTCTGGGCCTGAGAGCAGATATGACATCGGGGAAAGGGAACTGTTAGCAGTCATTAAAGCCTTAAAGGAGTGGAGGCATTTGTTGGAGGGGACCCTACACCCTATTACGATTTTGACGGACCACAAAAACTTGTCCTATATTGGGGAGGCTAAGCGCTTATCCTCTAGACAAGCTCGTTGGTCCTTATTCCTGACTCACTTCAATTATGTACTGACTTACAGACCTGGTTCCAAAAACTCTAAAGCCGATGCATTATCTCGCCAATATGAACCTTCTACTGTACCTGAACCAGTTCTTTCTTCTATAGTTCCGAAATGCAATATCATTGCTAATACGAATCTCAGGATTCATTCTCCATTATTGGCCGAGATCATTAAGTTGCAACATCTAGCACCTAAACAGACTCCTGCGGGCCGTCATTTCGTTCCTCCTGCTCTTCAACTGGAACTTTTACAGTGTTTACATAATAGCAAGATGGCGGGACATCCTGGTATTCGCAAGACTTACGCGTTGATCTCTAAGGACTTCTGGTGGCCTGCTTTACGGAGGGATGTTGAGGAGTTCATCGCTGCATGTGAAGTTTGTACTAAAACCAAACAACCCCATACGCTTCCATGTGGACTCCTGCAACCCTTGGAGGTTCCAGAGAAACCATGGTCCTGTTTGGCCATGGACTTTATTGTCGATCTACCTATCTCTAAAAGACAGACTGTTATCCTCACCGTGGTTGACAGGTTTACTAGGATGGCACACTTCATTCCCCTGCCTAAACTTCCGTCTTCTCCCGAATTGGCAGAGATATTCGCCAAGGAGATTTTTCGCCTACATGGGATACCCTCTCAAATTGTATCGGACAGAGGCTCCCAATTTGTTTCCCGCTTTTGGAGGTCCTTCTGCTCTCAACTTGGTATTAAATTAAACTTTTCTTCTGCCTATCATCCTCAGTCTAACGGAGCTGCTGAACGTACCAACCAGAAAATTGAACAATATTTACGATGCTTTGTTTCTGAACACCAGGATGATTGGGTCGGTTTGATTCCTTGGGCGGAGTTTGCACACAACAATCTCGTTTGCGATTCTACTCATTCAAGCCCCTTCTTCATGAATTATGGTTTTCATCCGTCTATTCTTCCTTCGGATTCTCCTTCCCAGGGGGTGCCGTCGGTTGATGTTCATGTTGCCAATTTGAGGAAGTTGTGGGATCAAACTCGACAAATCCTTGTGCACAACTCTATGTTGGTCAAGAAACACGCTGATAAACGTAGAAGGGCGGCTCCGGTCTTTGTTCCAGGTGATAGGGTATGGCTGAGCACGAGGAACATCCGTTTAAAAGTGCCCTCCATGAAGTTCGCTCCTCGGTATATTGGACCCTACAGGGTGCTGACCCGTATCAATCCGGTTGCGTATCGTTTAGCTCTTCCTAATACCTTACGCATTCCGAACTCGTTTCACGTTTCATTGCTGAAACCACTCATATGTAACAGATTTTCCTCCACAATAGCCCCTCCTCGCTCCGTTCAGGTGGAGGGTCAGGAGGAGTATGAGGTCAACTCTATTATTGATTCTCGAATCTCCCGGGGGAGAGTACAATATCTGGTTGATTGGAAGGGATATGGTCCTGAGGAGAGGAGTTGGGTACCTCAGGAGGATGTTCATGCTCCCCGTCTCCGCAGGGCGTATCACTCTCGCTTCCCATCTCGTCCCGGTTCATTCCGCCCGGTGGGCGTATCTGAGAGGGGGGGTACTGTCAGGGTACCTGTGGTCTCTACCTCCAAAAGAGGTAGAGACTTAGCTGTTCCACCATTCAGACGGTCTGATGACTCCCTTCCCTGCGGTATATCCGGTCATGCAAGGCCGGCCGCGAGGGAGTGACTGCCTTTTACACCATCTAGGCAGGAAGTCATCATCAGGACACTCCCCCGGATCAACCTGTCAGTCAATTGCTGCAGGACCAATCAGGACGTCTCGGAGGTGTGGTTACTGCTCTGAACAGGGTATTTAACAGAGCTTCCTTCATTAGCTCATTGCCCTGTCGTGGTTCTAGCTTGTTCTAGTCACTCAGTGCTTGTGTTTTCTATTATCCCTTTTGGTTTTGACCCGGCTTGTTTACCTTACTCTGCTTATCTCTGTTACCCTTGATTCGGCTTGTCTTTCGCTTACCTGTCTTCTGTTACCCTCGACCTCGGCTTGTCTTTGACCATTCTATACTGTACTACTTACGTTAGTCCGGCCATTCTAAGGTCCGGTATACGTATCTGGCTACTGTTTGTACTCTGCGTGTTGGATCCCTGTCCCGATCCTGACATTTACAGAGGAAGAGGTTCTATTTCAACTGTCAAAAGTAAAGACAAATAAGTCAATGGGACCTGATGGAATACACCCAAAGCTATTAAAAGAGCTTAGTGGTGTACTAGCAAAACCATTAACAGATTTATTTAACCAATCATTGTTAACAGGAGTAGTCCCATAAGATTGGAAGTTAGCGAATGTTGTGCCCATTCACAAGAAAGGTAATAGGGAGGAGTCGGGCAACTATAGGCCAGTAAGCCTTACTTCAGTAGTGGGGAAAGTGATGGAAACCATGTTAAAGGATAGGATTGTTGAACATCTAAAACCACATGGATTTCAAGATCAGAGACAACATGGGTTTACTTCAGGGAGATCATGCCAAACTAATCTTATTGATTTTTTTGATTGGGTAACTAAAATTATAGATCAGGGTGGTGCAGTAGACATTGCTTACCTAGATTTCAGTAAGGCTTTTGACACTGTTGCACATAGAAGGCTTATCAATAAACTACAATCTTTGAGTTTGGATTCCAATATTGTTGAATGGGTAAGGCAGTGGCTGAGTGACAGGCAACAGAGAGTTGTAGTCAATGGAGTATATTCGAAGCTTGGGCTTGTCACCAGTGGGGTACCTCAGGGATCTGTACTTGGACCCATTCTCTTTAATATTTTTATTAGTGATATTGCAGAAGGTCTTGATGGTAAGGTGTGTCTTTTTGCGGATGCTACTAAGATATGTAACAGGGTTGATGTTCCAGGAGGGATAAGCCAAATGGCAAATGATTTAGGTAAACTAGAAAAATGGTCAGAGTTGTGGCAACTGACATTTAATGTGGATAAGTGCAAGATAATGCATCTTGGACGTAAAAACCCAAGGGCAGAGTACAGAATATTTGATAGACTCCTAACCTCAACATCTGAGGAAAGGGATTTAGGGGTGATTATTTCTGATGACTTAAAGGTAGGCAGACAATGTAATAGAGCAGCAGGAAATGCTAGCAGAATGCTTGGTTGTATAGGGAGAGGTATTAGCAGTAGAAAGAGGGAAGTGCTCATGCCATTGTACAGAACACTGGTGAGACCTCACTTGGAGTACTGTACACAGTACTGGAGACCATATCTTCAGAAGGATATTGATACCTTAGAGAGAGTTCAAAGAAGGGCTACTAAACTGGTTCATGGATTGCAGGATAAAACTTACCAGGAAAGGTTAAAGGATCTTAACATGTATAGCTTGGAGGAAAGACGAGACAGGGGGGATATGATAGAAACATTTAAATACATAAAGGGAATCAACACAGTAAAGGAGGAGACTATATTTAAAAGAAGAAAAACTACCACAACAAGAGGACATAGTCTTAAATTAGAGGGGCAAAGGTTTAAAAATAATATCAGGAAGTATTACTTTACTGAGAGGGTAGTGGATGCATGGAATAGCCTTCCAGCTGAAGTGGTAGAGGTTAACACAGTAAAGGAGTTTAAGCATGCGTGGGATAGGCATAAGGCTATCCTAACTATAAGATAAGGCCAGGGACTAATGAAAGTATTTAGAAAATTGGGCAGACTAGATGGGCCGAATTGTTCTTATCTGCCGTCATATTCTATGTTTCTATGTTTCTATGTTAATACAGAAACTCCATTTAGGAGCACATCGAGTATGACTGAGATATATAATCAGATGAGAAATGTTGCACAAACGGCCCACAATTTAGACACGCTCAGTTACACCCAATAGATTCCCCAGGCTGCCATCAATCAGGGGGAGGGTAACTGCTAAATGCTTTTATATTGTTAGATACAAAAGGTAAACACTTCCCTTCCCTTCTCTATAGGAAAAAAAAAGTAACGTGTAGGAATTATCACTGCCAATAGATTTTTTTTTCTTGAACTGCTTTGAGCCATTGCAATATTTACTATAAATCAAAAGTACTGGACTTGAAGGACATCGGGCTGTTCACTGGTTGAAGTAAAAACAGTACATAATCAATATGTTATTGTAATATAGATAACAAATAGAAATTCAAACTACGAAACACGCATACAATGTGAAGAAGCAGTGTTGATCAAAGCAGTGGTTTTCAGGGCCGGATTTCACATTTCACACCTGCCTACATGTACTTGTCTTTTAGGGGTGCCTGTCTAAAAACTACTTATAATGTGCTTTTTGGAGTTTAAGAGGGCTGATGGGCAGAGATAAGTCACATAAGCCTTTGCCAGTATCTACTATAGCAGTGGTTCCCAAACCAGTCCTTAAGGCTTCTCTACAAGTCCAGGATTTAGGGATTACAAAGTTGTGTCTAAGGTGTTTTTAGAAATTAAAAATAAAACACCTTAGACACAACTGGGTAATCCTAAATCCTGAACTGGTAGGGGAGCTTTGAGGACTGGTTTGGGAACCATTGCTCTATAGACCAGTCAGCCTTCTATGATTGATAGCCGAGCTGCATTACCAGTTATAAAGGGGGTAATATTAAGTGCTGTTCCACCTCCTCCAGGGTCTCTGTGTGAGGCTGGACAGGAAGTGGAACTTTTCTGCCCACTAACAGCTTCTCATGCAGAAAATGCCTTGTAGGAGGAGCAAGGACAGCCACTGAGTGATTAACACTGCACAACAGATACTGATGCTGATCAATAAATCACAGGAGGGTGGCTGGAGAGTGAGTAATTTGCAAACAACTCCTCAGACTCCACATACCTTAAAAATCACTTTTTCCTAACCCTAAATTTAACCCCTAATAAAACCTAGACAAATAGTGACTTCATCCCATATTTAAGCAACAAACCTAAAAAACTTTTACCTTAAAGAAAAACCTTAAAGAAATACAAAGCTTCCTAACACTATAGTGCCCCTTTGCCCTTATGGCATTCCGTCCCTGGTTCACCCGCCCAGCGATGCAAAGGGTAAAATATACTTTTTTCACTTACTTACTTATATAGGTCCTTGTAACAAAGCTAAGTGCCACAACTGGGAATTAAAACTGATGAAAGACACTTCATGGAGAAGAGAAGGAGGGATCAGGAGACCGGTCTGCCACAGGAATATTAGGGTCCCAGGTTAGTCCTGTAAATGAATTAAATGAAATTAGCAAATCAGTAACATGCAGTAAAGTAGTTAGACACAATAAAAGTACAAGGAATTTCTTTCTGCAAGCTGTTCACGTTAGTCTGACAGAAGTTAATAAAGGTACATTCCATCGAAAAAAAAGTGAGGTTAGAGTTGTTAATGTTACCAATAATGCTAAAACCAAGGTCATGAAAATGACATAGATACATATGAAAAATATTATTATGTACTTTAAATGTATTTAATGTGTTGATATAAATATTATAAGTTTTATTCGGATTGCTTCAAGAACACTGAAATTGAGAAGCCATACCTTGGCCTATAGAGTATTACAGACTTTCATTGTATAGGAATGGAGACCACATCTGGTTCACTTTAAGAGTGATGTTGAAGGGCTTGTTTATAGTAACCTTTGACCTAGCCTTGAAAGCCTGAATTCCTTTGAAGACTCACATTTCTACAGGCAATTATTCATTACATCATGTATATAGAAGTTCTTTGTCTTACATAGCTTGCCGCCAAATATAACGTATGACTTTAATCATAGATTTCAAATGATGCTAAGTAACTCCCCTTTTTCTAAGATAGCCACTTATTTTAAAGTAAGGCAATCTTATGTATACTCCCCTCTGTAACTGAATTTTAAACCCATAAAACTGATTGTAGTTTAGAATTCGTGGCCAATACCTTTAACATCAAAAATGGATAACATCTAGAAAATTGCTCTCTGTATTGGACAAAGAATGTTAAAGACATTTGTTATTACCAGATGGATTGTTATGTTTGAATAAACATAAGTTAACTGCAAGATATTTGATTCGATTGTTATGAAAACTGATATGTGACAAACAAAGATTTCACGGAATGCCAATTTCCTACATTTAATGGTGGAGAATGCGGGCAACAACAACAACAACAGCACCAACACCAACAACAGCAAACTTTTGAATTAAGCCTGAATTATGACTGCTACAAGCTACAAGAAGATTACTAGAAGAAGATAAGAAAATCACTGAAGAAAAGTTGAAATTGTTCCCTGAAGAAAAAAGCTTTAGTACCCGGCTTGCAACAGGAGAAACACAATTGACTGATACAGCAGGATGGCATCCCAAAAATCCTTTATTTAAACATTCAGTTTTACTATGCGAAAATAGAGTTGCGCAGGGGGAAAAATCGTTCGAACGTGGAAATGCTCAGTACTGACGGAAGAATATGACGATAATATATTGATAATATATTATAATTTTGACGATAATAATTGAGATGACAATCTGGATCCTTTTATCCATACTTTATTTATGAAGAAATAAATGTTATGACGAATTGCAGATCGAAGATGGCATTTCGGAGGATTCTCAAGAAATAACTACATATTCCAAAAAGTATTCTTCCATCAGATGATGCGCACACCTGTGGAAATCAAATACTTCAAGGGTATGTGTCTTTAACATGTCTGTAGAAGTTGCTCATATGTATATTGAAACAAATTGTATTAACTGTTTAGTTAATTATGGATTGGCAGCAAAAGACTGCTGTCAAATGTAACAGGATCTGTCTGTAAAAGAGTTAATCCTGAAAACGCTATTGTGTATTGAAATGGTTAGACAGATTAACTGGTAATGAGCAAAGCAATGTGGTTAAAAGGGAAAGAAAAAGTTGCATTACTGGCAAAAGGCTTTCTGGAAACTAAAGATTCTATAAAGGAATGGTGTCAACTTAAAAAGACCAGTAATTGTTATGTTTGTAATACATCGAAACAAAAAAAAAAAGAAATGTGTTGTTAAAAACAATTGAAAAATATATGTGTTGTTGCAAGGTCTAGTAATTTACCTAGCCTCTAGCTAAACTGTAAATCTCCTTAAAAGTGTTAAAAGAAGGAAATCGCCCCCCATGGCTCTCTTTTGAGAGTGCATTGGATGCAACATTAGTTGAAACAAAACCTCAGACTCTCGGCAGTTGTTGAAAGGTTTAAGTAATGTCAAGGAAATTAAGATTTTAATATAATGAAAGAAATGTTTAAGAATCAGACTGATCTGTTAAATAGAACCCATAAAACAATGTCTCACATGTCCAAGATTAGACTTTGTTACTAATCTTGACAATTTGCAAAAATTGCTAGTCTGGGGAATGTTACAGATATTTTGTGGAAAAATCTGAAAGATTTGGATTAAAGTAGAAGTTGTGTGAAAAGGGCAGGAGAGAAGAAAAGATATAGGAAAATGGGGAAATTGTGCAAGAAAAAGGGTCAGATGGATACTCTCAGATTAGCCAGATTGATTAAAAATGTGTCTAAATATGATGAGCAGAGAGGACCTTTTTACAATATGTGGGTTTTTGAAGGTGAAATGAATAAACAAAAATTTAGTGATGTGGTAGCCACCAGATGTCGTTTGATCTGGCTGCCAGCCTCATTAAGTAAAGGGGTTAAAAATTAACTCATTGATGTGTTGGAGGATAAAGAATGTGAAAAGCCCAGAGTTTAGTTGCAGGAATTGTTTCCAAATATATTGCTAATGGTTGTACAGTGTGCAACTGGTTTGAATAGTTTAGAATTTTCTATTTTTGATTAATTTAAATGGAGAAAATTATGATAGACATGTTTATGCTAATTTAAGGAATAAGGCATGGAATTGATTAATGATAAAAAAGAAAAAAATAGTTTACTATGTCTAAAGAGTAACATAGGCAGAGTGTTAGTGAATATGTCTCTAGAATATCAGGGTAACCAAATGAGCTAGATTAAGAGATTTTGCTGCTATGGAAATTATGAAATCCTTGCAATTGTTAAAAAGGAAAAACACAGGAATAACTACAATGTTGCACAGACACACTTTTGTCTAGGGATACTTCAGCAGGACTGGCCCCTATTAAAAATGTGTCTAGTGAAGAAGGTAGAAGGAGAAATGAGGTTATTAATTGAATATGGTAATTTTAGAGTGAGGTTTAAGGAAAGACCACAAAATTAACAAAATTACCAGGGTACTAAAAACTATTCGGCCACACCCCAAGATAGATATTATAGGGTTTTATTAGAGTAATTCTATGGTATGCTATAATTGCAACCAATAAGGTCATGTTAGGAGATATTGTCCTAAATATGAAAAAAAAAAACTTACCCAGTGAAAGGGAAAGAAATTGAATTTCCCAGACCATAAGGATCTACAGAGAGTGGCAGCTGTAAAAACAGAGCATACATCTTCAACCAACCCCCCCTCACATATCAAATTCATGTGAAGAGTGTATACTGATGTTAAGTGCCATTGAAAGAAAGGTGTCACAAATCGACAAGTAAAATCTGCCTAAACTCACCAATAAATAGGGATGTGAAACCCCTAGCTATTATCAGATCTATCATGCTGATTACGAAGTGAAGATGGGCGACCATATATTTATGGAAGACTAGAGGGAAAAATAACAGAGTTTTATTAGAAACAGGAGCAGGAATGACTCTAATAAAACACGCTTGCCTTTAAAAAAAGTTAAGTTATTAAATTTGGTTTTATGGCAAGCTTTAGGTGAGAGCAAAACAGGTTGAGTGGTTAAACCTAATAATTTAAGATAGTTTAGTCATGATATAACTGTAAAACAGAGTGAAGTGTCACCTTCTATACAACAAGATGATGAGGTTGTACCATATCTTAAAAACTAAATACCCCACAGTGTGCTCTAAGTCTAAACAAGAGTGTGGGATAGTGAATTTGCAAGTTGTAATTGTAGTTCTAGACCCCCCCTGCAGTTAAACAATATAAGATCCCAAAGAATAAGAAGAAGGTGTGAATCAGGTGATAAAAGCATTGGTATCTCAAGGAGTGTTGAGAGTGGGTAATTCCAAATGTAAGTCACCATTTGGCTAATAATCAAGCCAATGGCACTTATGGTTTAATTGTAGACACGTATGTGGTGAATAAGTAAATCTCATCAGATATCATGGCGCAAATAGATGCTAATGTTAAGTACTTTCTGTATTGGATATAGTCAATGTGTTCTTTTCTATACCATTCAATCCAGATAGCTAGTATTGCTATGCTTTTACCTTTAAAAATCATCAATATCTGTTCCAGGTGTTGCTACAGGGCTTCCACTCCTCGCCAGCTTACTTTCATAAAGCAATGGCTCAAGTATTGGAACCCCTGGGGTATGGGAATAAGATGTTGCAATATGTTAATGATCTGTTAAGTTCAAACAGTAACAAGGGAAGAGCATGAGCAGATACTGTGTGATAATTGTCAAACACTGGCACATAATGGGTTAAAACTGAACACATTCAAAGTGCAGATCTTGAAGGAAAGATTTACTTTCCTAGGAGTTAATATAGATCCAGAATGTAAAACGCCATGTACAGCAAGGGTTAAAGCATTGCAGCAATTGCCAAGGCCAATGACAGTGTATCATCTACAGAAATGTTTAAGCTTGATAAATGTTAGCAGAGAATTTATATATGATATGGCAGGGATAGCAAAACCCTTATGCAATATGCTAAAATATAAAAGATAAGATCATCTGGACAGGGGAATTTGAAAAGAGTTAAATCTGTTAAAAGATGCTCTCACACAAGCGCCTGTGCTAGCTGCTCCCATTGAAACAGTACCATATATTGTTCAATGTTATGCAGGTGTCTCTTCATTAATAGCAGTTTAATGCAAAGGTAGCATGAATCTTTACGAATGCAGGATTTGGACAGATAAATTTACAAACCCCCCAAATATCTAAAACTGTTACAAAATTGTTCTGAGTTAGGAGTATATAGCCAGTTACAAAATAAACCACCCAGGGTAGAAACCAGTAAAAGATATGCTATTCCTGATTTGATGTCAGAAGGAAATGGAAATATAATCCAGATCTCCTTTGAGAAGCAAACAATACAAGGGATTTCTAGTTTGTATGTGGAGGAATGAGATTTTATGTTGATGGATCACATCACACAGGTTATGTCATATATGACGATTAAACAAAAGAATTGCAAAGATAGACTGCCAGGCCATATGTCAGCTCAGAAAGCGGAGTTAGAGTCTGTAAAGAAAGTTCTAGAAATAACAATATATGACCCAGTGAATGTAATCAGTGACAGCAGTTATGTAGTTAAAGCTTTAACACTTCACCTCCCAATATGGAGAAAAGAGGAATGGTAGATTCTCAGGATAAAGCTTTAAAACATGCAGGTATTCTGGCAGAACTGTTTAATTAAGCAGAAAATAAAGGTTTAACTTGTTGTTGTGAAACAGACTTGTAGATCAGGAATCAAAGGAAACTTTGTCTGAGGAGTTGTAATACTTGGAAAATCTAATGAGTGCAACTGTTAGTAAAAAGACAAATAACAAATACCCTATAAGATCAGATAGAGAATGGAAGGATGTAGCTTTCAGTATAAAAAGAATGGATCTAGATACTGAAACTGGCATGTACAGGGTTAAACACAATGAAACACAAACATTTGTACCTAGTGGCTTATTACAAGGGCTGATTGTATTCAATCATAGTACACAGGGCATTTGGGTACAGGACAACTGTTTAAGGTCCTGCAAAATAAATTGTATCATCCTAATTTATACCAAAAAGTGTATCCATATATTGCAGAAGTGTCTCATATGTGTTCAATTAATCCAAGACCTAAATACTAGAAACCAAAATTGCAGAGAGTTCCTTTGGCAAAAAGACCATGGTACTCTATATAAATTAATTTCTAAATTAAAATGAATAAAATAAAATAGAAATAAAAATGCTTTAAGATAAGAGTAATTGGTTAACATATTTACCAGGAGTATTAATGTCTATTCCTGCAAATCCAAACTCAAGTGTCACCTCATGAGTTAGTGACATGTAGAACTATGTAATCACTTTCCCTAATGAACCTTTTGTTCCAAGTTACAGCAGAACATGCTGAATAGTTAAAAGTATTACAGGAACATCTATTGTTAGAATTGAAGTTTGCTACTTCAAATGTCGTCCCTTATGGTAAACTATGTGTTAAAGTTGTACAGCGCTACGGAATCTGATGGCGCTATATAAATAAATTAAATAAATATAAAGAAGTAACACAGGGGAATAATGCAGATATGTTTAAGCAAGGTTACAAGGCAAAGGTAAAAATCATTTAAAACACCAGGTCTATGAAAAACAAGTTGGGAAGGTCCTTATGGTCCTTATGTTAGTCTAAGAATAAAAATTAGAACAAACTGTGTTACAGGTTTAAAAAGCAAACATTGGTACAAAGTGTAATAAATCAATTCTTGTGTCTAGTGATCAATGTAAAAGAAATGTACTAAGGTATAAGAAATTTACTAATGCATAAGAAATTTACTAATGTATAAGAATAGTAAACTGCCATCTGTTTTTCATTACAGAACCAATACTGTTTTACATGGACAAAAACCTGTATGATTTTAAATAAAAGGACAAATTGTTTGGACTTTCAAAGGACATTATGGACTTTCAAAGAGACTGTGCTTGTGGATTCGATTGGAGAGGACAATATTTCATGGACTAAATCAAACCGATTGTGTTTTCTGGTTAATATAAACTGTATACAATTACACAGCATAATAACTATGATACCGTTATTATTAATGTTAGGTAAAATCAATGCCCAAGGTAAATTAATGAATTAGTGAAAAATGTAAAAGTAATTGTAACAAGAAGGTTGTTCTTAGGAGTTCAGAAATGAAAGGGTTAAAATGACTTGCTTCTCCCTCTTGGAGTGTAAAAAGCAATACAGACAACTGGAAATGGCTGTGTTAAAAGGCCTTTCCTTGTAAACTGATACTTAGAGACCAATATCAGAGAACAACATTAAAATCCCATAAGTAATTGGTATAAGTTATTATGATGCAATATTTTAAAATTCATTCAAATAAAGCATCAAAGAGGGGCTTGAAAAATATTATTATGTACTTTAAATGTATTTAATGTGTTGATATAAATATTATAAGTTTTATTCGGATTGCTTCAAGAACACTGAAATTGAGAAGCCATACCTTGGCCTATAGAGTATTACAGACTTTCATTGTATAGGAATGGAGACCACATCTGGTTCACTTTAAGAGTGATGTTGAAGGGCTTGTTTATAGTAACCTTTGACCTAGCCTTGAAAGCCTGAATTCCTTTGAAGACTCACATTTCTACAGGCAATTATTCATTACATCATGTATATAGAAGTTCTTTGTCTTACATAGCTTGCCGCCAAATATAACGTATGACTTTAATCATAGATTTCAAATGATGCTAAGTAACTCCCCTTTTTCTAAGATAGCCACTTATTTTAAAGTAAGGCAATCTTATGTATACTCCCCTCTGTAACTGAATTTTAAACCCATAAAACTGATTGTAGTTTAGAATTCGTGGCCAATACCTTTAACATCAAAAATGGATAACATCTAGAAAATTGCTCTCTGTATTGGACAAAGAATGTTAAAGACATTTGTTATTACCAGATGGATTGTTATGTTTGAATAAACATAAGTTAACTGCAAGATATTTGATTCGATTGTTATGAAAACTGATATGTGACAAACAAAGATTTCACGGAATGCCAATTTCCTACAACATAGTCTAAAACTAACATGCATACACTCACATGAGTTTGAATTGGTAAACTTCATCAGGTAGAGAGAGGGTGCTTCTATCTGGAATTGACAGAAGCTGGAGTTCTAGGTCTAATTTTTGCTCAGTTTCATTGTGAGCCCTGAATCTCGTGTAATACTGAGAGACAAATTACAACTATATAATTTGCGACATTGCTACTTGCACCTCGAATGCACCATATTTGGAGTTAATTATACAGTACAGTGTAGGCTTAGTGCAGTGAAGGCATTGGTTGGAGGTCATACAAGTCTAGAGTTTATAAACAAATATGGTTGATCTAATGCTCTAAATTTTGACACAATGTGATTTATAGAACACACTAGGGTCTAGGGTTGGAATTGAAACATTGTATAGTTCAGGTTTTAGAAAGGGCTCAGTCAATATGTGTGGGAGTAGACCATGGTCTCTTTGCCACCTCAGAACGTTCCCGACTAAACCCTTTATTTAGGTGCTGTGTGCCTGTAAGTTCAATATCAGAATTTATCTAACAAACTGAATTGTCTTAACAAAAGTAAGAGAAATTAAATGTTGGCATTTGGTGGCACTAAAATTCAGGCAAAATTATATGGGTCAAAATTTACAAATAAACTATTTAAACAAACTATTTTTTTTTCTGGTGTAGAATTCTATTGGATTAAATATATACACACGGGGCGTGGCCTGGCTGCAGATGGAGTAGGACGCACGCTTTCTGAGCTCCCAGGCCCTAACCCGCTAAAGCCCCTATAACGAAGCGTTAAACTCCCTCACAACCACGCTGATGGTGAGAACTAAGAAAGGGGCCACTCCCGGCCCGGCATTGCCCTCCTCGGGACACCCGACGGGACCTATGGACGATTTCCTCTCCACACCGCAACCGCTGGCCGGCGCGCGAGGCCCAAACAATATGGCGCCCGCGTCCCCAGGTATGAGCAGCCACACTGCCTCCCCACGGGGATCCCCCGCAAGAGACACTCAGACAGATACTCTCACCCAGTTGTCCGCGGACATGGCGGCTATTGCGGCAAACATGCTTACGAGGGGGGACAAGGCGGAACTCATTGCGGAGCTCCGAGCAGCTGTGCGTGAGGAAATCACGGCAGTGAGGCGAGACCTAGCGGTGCTGGAACAGAGAGTGGACGATTTGGAGGTACACAGCCTGCAGGCCACCCAGCACCACCGGGCATCAGAGCTGGCAGCCACAAGGCAAGGCAATATCCTACTAGATTTGAGACGCCAAGTGGAGGACCTTGATAATCGAGGCAGGCGTAATAACATACGCATTAGGGGCATGCCGGAATCTGAAGGTGAATCGCCGCGGGAGCTGCTTGAAGGCCTGTTTGCCCAAATCATGGGTGATGCAGCCCCGCCGGACTTTGGACTCGAGAGGGCACACAGGGCGCTCAGAGCTTCGTGCAGGGATGGCCAACCGAGAGATCTGATCTGCTGTCTCCGGTCATTTCAGCTAAAGGAGGCCATCATGAGGTCTGCCCGAACGCAACGCTCACTCCGGTACATGGAATCGCCTATTGCGCTATACCAAGATCTGTCCGCCATTACCTTGGATGCACGACGAGCCCTAAAGCCGATCACAAATGCGCTACAAGAGAAGAGGATTCACTATAAATGGGGATACCCGTTCAGCTTACAAGCAAGAATTGGAAATATGTGGCACGTCTTGAGATGGCCCACAGAAGTCCCACGCTTTTTACACGCGCTGGGCCTACCGGACATGCCTGTACCTAACTGGATTTTGGCCTATCCACCCGCAAGGCCTACGGGTCCGACAACACCGGCCGACATGCTCAGAGGGGGAACCATGCCTGGAACCCCCCCCCCCAACGCAGAGGTGGCCCGGTCGCGCCGGAGGAATAAGCTACGGTCGGGCCCCGGAGACGCAGAACCCTCACCGACGAACAACCTGCACACCGTTTTTTACCTGCCAGGCCTGAGCGGCGGACCGCTCGTGACCTCCCACCACATAGAGAGAAACGCAGTGGCCCAGAGACACCGGGACTGTACGCCAGGGGTATGTACTGCTTTCACCCCCCCCCTCCCTCCCTGGGACTGAGACCCCGAGACTCCCCGGGATCTTCCCACTCCTGGGGGACCGATGTTTTGGGGAGGGGTATGGGACGGGAGAGGCTAAGCATTCCGAGGCAGTTTAGCGGGTGACCAATACGGGGTCCTGCAAACCCACAGCAGGGGATACAACAGGTGGGGTGGCGGGTACGGGACGATCAATGGGGGGACGGCCATGTCGGCCAAGGGATCCCACCCCGGCGGGGGGATGGGATGTTTGCTGGACACCGCCCCCCACCGGCCACGAGATATGGGTGTGAGGGCCGAAGACCTCCCAAACTTTGCCTACAATATGACTGATATGATTAGGCCACGAGCCGCTGCTGGGGCCAGGGGAGGGGGGGGGTGCGGGCAGGGGGGAGGGGGGACCTGGCCATGCGCCCGTGACGCACTCGCGGCCGACTGGGCTCCGGCAACAGGTCCTGCTCTGGCGGGTGCGGAGTCGGACGTGGTGCAGAACGACTGCGTCTCCGGGGGAACTTGTGGATTTTGCGGGATGGTAAGATTTTTAGCCCGTGAAACTGAATGTTATGTGCATGTTTTACCAGGTTTTAGATAATGTTTTTGTTTATTAGTCCTAAAAATTGGCTACCCAGTATGACGAGGAGATCCCCCCTAACACTGTATGCTATGTACCCACTCCAGGACACGGGGGGGTGGGTCCGGAAGTGCTCTGGCCTTTATAGACGCGGAGTTAGGGGATGTAGGGACCCCGACCACTACTAAACAGGCTAGGCCCGGAACATCGGAGGTCTCTACCCGTTCTCAGCATATTACATAGCCGACTCGGGGGTCCCGGGGGGGGGGTGACTCAGACCGGCATGGGTACCCCACGATATCTAAGACAGGGAGACACACCGGGCTCTGACCCAACGGTGGATGCACTCAGCGGGTTGGGAGCTGAGGGAGTACGCTACTGACTTCACCTACCAGAGAAGGCGACCGATACCATAGGTAGCCTCCCACGCACCCCACGCAACTGACCTATACTGTACATACTGGTCTGGGTTTGGAGAGGGCTTCACTTTAGTTCCCTCGACAATCTATTCCCGACCAAGGTTCATTGTTGCCTTTCGTTTCCCGACTGACTTACCTACCTAGACAGTTGACTACACCTCTGCCACACACCTTCCCTCCCCAATTTTCCTTCTTCCCGAAAATACCTGACTCAACCGACGAGGCTTACCCTTACTATACCCCATTGAGCCCGGGCGGGGGACTCTCGCGAGGCGGTTATGGAGTCCTTTAAACCGGCGCTGCTTAAACTATGGTCCCACAATGTTAGGGGTCTTAACCTCCCTGAGAAACGAGCTCAATTGTTGCGCAGGCTATGGGCTGACAAGGTGTCCATAGCGTTCCTGCAGGAGACGCATTTCCGAGGTACTTCCGCGCCAAAACTGGAGAATAGACGCTTTCCATAGGGTTACTTTGCCAACCACCCAGACATGAAGAAGGCGGGTGTGGCGATCCTACTCGCCCACTCGGTACAATTCCAACACAAGGCTACACTCATTGATCCGGGGGGTCGATATATCTTCCTTAAAGGCTCCATTATCGACGTTCCCCACACTTTCGCGTGCATATATAGCCCCAATCGGAAACAGCACACATTTATAGCCAAGACACTGATCAAACTAGACAGGTTCAGGGAAGGCCTCTTGGTGCTGGCGGGGGATCTTAATGTCCCTCTTGACCCGTGAATGGACTCCTCTCGGGGCGCTAGTACGGTCCCGGCACATTGCCTTAGATCGATCCGACGTTCCCTGACCAAAGCAGGGTTAGTGGACTGTTGGAGGGTGGCGCACCCAGAGGACAAAGATTTCTCCTACTATTCCCCGATGCACAAACAATACAGCAGGATAGATTACATATTCATGCCCCAGGGAAGCCTGTCTCTTCTCCGAGAGGCCAACATAGGACTCATTCACCAGTCAGACCACGCACCAGTCGCGGTGGAAATAAAATCCCCATTGCTCAAACCCGTGGAACGCCAGTGGAGGCTCAATGAGTCCCTGCTGGACGATCTAGGGACCTGTACCATAGCCCGACAGACTATCAGGAACTACTTCGAGGAAAACGACACAGTAGACATGTCCCCCCTGACACTGTGGGAAGCCCATAAGTGCGTTGTCCGAGGGCACTTTATTTCCGTGTGCACACAGCGCAGAAAAGACAGGGCACGCGAGCTTACTGACCTCACGAAACAGATAGCCGACTTAGAAAACTCACATAAGCACACACTAGACGACAACGTACATTTGCGGCTCACAGAAGCCCGTAGAGCACTCATGAATCATCTTTCCCAGGGCCTGCTGCACACCATGCGAAAATCCGCCAGGTTCTTTTATGAGCATTCCAACAAAAGCGGCAAACTCCTGGCGAAGATGCTCCAGGAAAAGCGTAGATCCCAACACATACACAAGATCCGTACACCAAATGGGCGAACTACAGGGATGCCTGAAGGCATTCTGGATGCTTTCAGGTCCTATTATGTGGACCTGTACAACCAGTCCCAGACCCAACAGGGAGCTGCTGCACATACCCATTACCGACGAGTGACGGATTACCTGGCTCAACACGTCACACGTAAACTCACACCGGCACTCGCGGAGGAGCTTGACAACCCCCTCACCCTTGAAGAATTAGCGGCCGCAATGAAACGATCGAAACCGCACCGAGCGCCGGGCCCCGACGGCTTCCCCCTGACGTACCTACGGACGTTCCGGGAAGAGCTCTTGCCGAGACTTCTGACTAGCCTAAACGCCTTGCGGGATGGGGGTGCGTTCCCCTCTGACACCCTAGCGGCCATAGTCACGGTGATCCCCAAGGAAGGGAAGGACCCGAGTAACTGTGCCAGCTATAGGCCGATCTCACTGCTTAACGCAGATCTAAAATTGTTTACGAAGGCCCTCTCACTGAGGATATCCCAGTTGCTGCCGGGCCTGATCCACCCAGATCAGGTAGGCTTCATCCCAGGCAGGGAAGCCCGAGATGACACCATTCGGGCACTGAACATAATCCATAGCGCACAAGCCGGAAAGCGAGACGTCGTCCTCCTCTCGACGGACGCCGAAAAGGCGTTTGATCGGGTGGATTGGGTATACCTGAAAGAAACGCTGCGTCACCTGGGCTTTGGTCCGTATATGCGCACGTGGATCTCGGCCCTGTACACCACTCCGACTGCCCGGATACGGATAAATGGAGCCCTCACACGGTCTTTCCCGATATGTAATGGGACGCGACAAGGCTGTCCCCTGTCCCCCCTCCTGTTTGCCCTCACCCTGGAACCCTTCCTGGAGGCGGTCAGACAGGACGGGGGTATAACAGGGGTTCGCATGGGCACAGAGGAACATCGGGTAGCGGCATACGCCGACGACATGTTGTTCTTCTTGGAACAACCTCTGGTCTCTGTGCCCAACCTACTAAAGGCTTTTGATGACTACCGCCAAGTGTCAAACCTGAAACTGAACCTTGACAAGTCGGAAGCGATGCCGATAATGAAGAACGAAGGCGATGCCCACAGACTCGGCACCCAATTTGCCTTCTCGTGGTGCACGGGGAAGATACGGTACCTCGGTACCTGGCTTCCGAAGGACCTTTCACAAACATACCAACTGAATTTCCTGCCCCTCCTCCGGAAAATACAATCGGATCTCCAACGCTGGACGGCCTACTATATCACCTGGTTTGGGCGGATTAACGCGATCAAGATGAACGTGTTACCACGGTTGCTGTATCTCTTTGCCACCCTGCCACTCTTAATCCCACAATCATTCTTCAAATCACTAGATACGGCTATCCGCGGGTTTGTCTGGAATCATAGACCCTCGCGGGTCCGCAAGTCGACGATGGAGAAACCCAAACAATCCGGGGGCCTGGGACTGCCCTCGGCGTCTACGTACTATAAAGCCACACACTTGCACAGGATCACAGACTGGCATGTTGACAAGAGCCCAAAGCGTTGGGTGGCTATGGAGCTACAGCAAACGGGGGGTAAGATCCCCTCGAGACTGTGGCTGGGGGGTACCACGTTCGCAGAGCTGCGGACTGGCAACCCCATGATAGACGCAACGCTCAATGTCTGGTGCAAAGTCCGCTACACCCATCGGCTCACTACATCGCCGAACCCGTTGACCCCGATTGCATGCAACCCAAATCTGGCGGGGGGACTCCACCCGACGGCACTGCGGAACTTCCAACAGGCGGACTGGATATACCTGGATCAGTGGTGCTCGAGGGGACGACTCCGGCCCCTCCATGACCTGATGGGAGACGCACGACCCACACAATTAGACAATTTCCGATACCACCAGGTGCAATCGTATGTCACCAGCTTAGCTGGTAAGGACCACCTTCATAGGCAACTAACGGATTTTGAAAGGATATGCACGAAAAGGTGTCACATAGACCACGGGGTATCGCGCATGTGCGAATCCCTGAGAGGGGTCCAGGACACCTGCCCGCTGGGATACAAGAGCAAGTGGGAAAGAGATACAGGTACACAACTCTCGGACCAGGAATGGGACAAGATAGTCCGCTTAACCCACAAATGCTCGATCAGCTCGAAGATCCAAGAGACCGGATACAAACTATTATCGCTATGGTATCGGACTCCGGACACCCTTAGGCACTTCGGTGGAGCTGGTGCAGGCGATTGCTGGAGGTGTGGCACGGCCCCGGGAACGAATCTGCACATATGGTGGTCTTGCCCGCGCATAGTAACATACTGGCAGATGATAAACACGAAAATTAGAGAAGTCACAGGCGAACCCATCCCCTTACAACCCATGACAATGCTTCTACATCACACTCCCATACCCACGCAGAAATATAAACACTCCCTCACCATACATCTGTTGAATGCTGCAAAGGCATTGATTCCCCTACACTGGAAACGCACATCCGCACCTTCATTCAGACAATGGGTGGACAAGGTGGAGAGCGTCTATGATATGGAGATACTGACAGCCTCCCTGCAGGGACGCTCAGATAAGTGTGCACTGCATTGGTACCCCTGGCGACTTTATGTCTCCAGGGGAATCGCGTACATTTTCCGGGACAGGCAAGGAGCTCGGAGCGGCTACCTGAGCTGTGCAGACAGGTCGGACTATATCCAGTACAGATGAGACAAGGAAGCTGTTTAGACTGAGGAGACCTCACCCGGGCTCCAGACCCCCCCCCCCCTTCTTTCCCTCCTGTATCTGCCCCGCTCTCCCACCCCCACTTCCCTTCTACCAATCCTCAACCTGACGGACCTTTCACACTACAAGACACCAGAGGACTCTGACTCCCAACTGACTAGACATTACACTGACTGACAGGTAACCCTATTCACACTCAGATGATTAAAATCGAAACCTGACCACACGACATAGTACGGAACAATACCTTTTTGGGTGGACTTATGTGACAGGAAAAGTAATCCAGACGGACATAGACACGACAGTAGGCTATCGCTTAGACACGAACCCACGGACAGCCGTGGTCCATTAGACACGGCCGATACCCCCGAAAAGACACCCCACCGAGAAGGGAAACACCTGGGGCTGCTTAATCCCTACGTTATTCTCCCAGGGGACACACTGTTCCAATTACTACACACAGCAACGGAATCTGGTCCCTCATGAAATACCCACGCAGATACCGGGTACTCATATCCTGTTACGACGTAGGTACTGGGGTAGTAAGGGGATGTCCCCGATGTGGGGATACTGGAAATACGTTGCTAATAGGTGGGGAACTGGGAATGGGTACTGCCAACCTCAGAGGCGCCCAAATGATTCCAAGCAAACCCAGGGGGAAGCAATCAAGTGTATATGCCAAGGACAACTTTGCTACCTATGTTTCCTAGAAATCTGCTTCTTATTTATGCACCTCAACTAGTTTAACTGTTTCAATGTTGCCAAAGGTTAAATCTACATTTCCGTGTGACTTATGAGAAAATGCTGTTACTGTTACCTGTGAAACCTTACCAATAAAATATGATTGACATAAATATATACACACTGAGCTCTGATCTTTCAGAACATTCTATGCATGACTTAACTATTGAAACCTAAAAGCTTTTAATTCTTACCTAACCCTATGCTTAGATCAACAAGTAGCAGAGAGAGCCTCTTAGGTTACACAGGTCATGCCACCACATGCATATTTACATCCATCTTCAACAAGCTCCTGGATCCATCCATGGCCAGTTACGTGGCTGTATATCTTTTTTTTTTTCATTCATAAATTTATTGGGTACGATGTATCTGTGATTCAGATATATAAACAATTCATTAAGCTATATTCTGCCAAAAAGTTCCATGCATTGCATTAAAGTGACACTGTAAGCACTATATCAATTTTATCTAATTAAATCAGTTATAATAACTGGAATACTCTGGTGCTGTCCATCGATTCAGTGTTAAACCATTTTAAAGCAGTTAACTCTGAATGAGGGTCCATCTCCCACAGCTCGACCCCAACCGGAGGTGAGGCTAAGGCAGAGAGTATACACTTCATTCTAGCCATACTGACTCATATCAGTAATGGGTTCTGTGATAAGCTGAAAGCAATCAGCTGTCACTTTAAGCTAATCACAGCCACCCATTACTGTTCAGTCTGTTGCTTTCACATTAGCCCAAGCAGTACAGAAGGGCAGCTGATGACTCTAGTTTAGCATTAACACTGTGCCAGGGAACTCCAGAAACTCAGGGTAGCCCAACAGGTAGATCGACAGATGCTGAAGAACTACAGCTCCCATGGTGCTCTGCATACCTTTAGAACGGCAAAGCATCATGGAAACTGTAGTTTTAAAACATCTGGGGATCTACCTTTTGAGCACCCCTGCTTTAACTACTTAAATGAGATGAAGCAGTTACAGTGTCTACATTGTCCCTTTAACTAGCCTAGAACCCTACATGGTTGAAACTCTTACTCAATCAATATCTGTCAGAAACCATAAGTTACTCAGGTCACGGCTCCACATTTGTATCTGTATCCATCTTCAGCAGGATTCTTGATCCATCCGTGGCTAGTTACCAGGCAGTGCATCATTCCTATGGACATGGAGAAGCCTCCTTCACCTGCCGACAAAGGTTGCTTTCTACGGACTAAAAAAGGTAAATGTATTGATATTAGATTGTTAGAGGGGAAAAAAAAGTTGTGGCAAAGATTAAGACACAAAATTAGTCTTTTAGTCCCTTATTCATTGAAATATGCAAAAGACTATGAAAATGTTTTGGCTCACCTCCCTTGGGGATGACTAGGCAGCTGCCTATAGTGTCCAGGTGTACAAGTGGGATCATGCCTGGTACCAGGCATATAAATTATTATTGATCTATTATCCATATGTGGTTGTTTGTATGAACATCAGTTAAATACGGTACAATCCAAGCAACATATTGTGCTACCGAATTCAATACCAAATATCGGAACAAAACAAAGAAAGAAAATTTACCTGCACACCATCCTAACAGTGCTTTTTGGTACAATTGTACAACCTCACAGGTAAGACCTAGACTAACACTTACTTTGGCTGCTGTCAGCTCCACAGCACACAGGGTAGAGGGCTGACCTGTAAGTAGTCTGTGTAACAGTAACATTTGAAAATACATAAATGAGCCGCGCAGGGAGTTTGAGCCCATGGCTAATTCATGTTTGTTTGTTTTTAACAGTCATTGTATAAATTAAATTAATTCAGTCTTTGCCATGAGATGTCCATTGCTTGTTGGCACAATACAGGGAGTGCAGAATTATTAGGCAAGTTGATTTTTTGAGGATTAATTTTATTATTGAACAACAACCATGTTCTCAATGAACCCAAAAAACTCATTGATATCAAAGCTGAATATTTTTGGAAGTAGTTTTTAGTTTTAGCTATTTTAGGGGGATATCTGTGTGTGCAGGTGACTATTACTGTGCATAATTATTAGGCAACTTAACAAAAAACAAATATATACCCATTTCAATTATTTATTTTTACCAGTGAAACCAATATAACATCTCAACATTCACAAATATACATTTCTGACATTCAAAAACAAAACAAAAACAAATCAGTGACCAATATAGCCACCTTTCTTTGCAAGGACACTCAAAAGCCTGCCATCCATGGATTCTGTCAGTGTTTTGATCTGTTCACCAAACAACATTGCGTGCAGAAGCAACCACAGCCTCCCAGACACTGTTCAGAGAGGTGTACTGTTTTCCCTCCTTGTAAATCTCACATTTGATGATGGACCACAGGTTCTCAATGGGGTTCAGATCAGGTGAACAAGGAGGCCATGTCATTAGATTTTCTTCTTTTATACCCTTTCTTGCCAGCCACGCTGTGGAGTACTTGGACGCGTGTGATGGAGCATTGTCCTGCATGAAAATCATGTTTTTCTTGAAGGATGCAGACTTCTTCCTGTACCACTGCTTGAAGAAGGTGTCTTCCAGAAACTGGCAGTAGGACTGGGAGTTGAGCTTGACTCCATCCTCAACCCGAAAAGGCCCCACAAGCTCATCTTTGATGATACCAGCCCAAACCAGTACTCCACCTCCACCTTGCTGGCGTCTGAGTCGGACTGGAGCTCTCTGCCCTTTACCAATCCAGCCACGGGCCCATCCATCTGGCCCATCAAGACTCACTCTCATTTCATCAGTCCATAAAACCTTAGAAAAATCAGTCTTGAGATATTTCTTGACCCAGTCTTGACGTTTCAGCTTGTGTGTCTTGTTCAGTGGTGGTCGTCTTTCAGCCTTTCTTACCTTGGCCATGTCTCTGAGTATTGCACACCTTGTGCTTTTGGGCACTCCAGTGATGTTGCAGCTCTGAAATATGGCCAAACTGGTGGCAAGTGGCATCTTGGCAGCTGCACGCTTGACTTTTCTCAGTTCATGGGCAGTTATTTTGCGCCTTGGTTTTTCCACACGCTTCTTGCGACCCTGTTGACTATTTTGAATGAAACGCTTGATTGTTCGATGATCACGCTTCAGAAGCTTTGCATTTTTAAGAGTGCTGCATCCCTCTGCAAGATATCTCACTTTTGTTTGACTTTTCTGAGCCTCTCAAGTCCTTCTTTTGACCCATTTTGCCAAAGGAAAGGAAGTTGCCTAATAATTATGCACACCTGATATAGGGTGTTGATGTAATTAGACCACACCCCTTCTCATTACAGAGATGCACATCACCTAATATGCTTAATTGGTAGTAGGCTTTCGAGCCTATACAGCTTGGAGTAAGACAACATGCATAAAGAGGATGATGTGGTCAAAATACTAATTTGCCTAATAATTTTGCACTCCCTGTATGTGTTGCACACTGGGGATAAACACTCACCTACAACTTGGCATAGTTTTAATTTATTTCTGTATGCTAGATATACCAGTTGCAAGTTGCAAACGTCAACTAAGAACACAATTTCATTAGCATATAATATATGGATACTCTGTTATTATCTACAAATGGTATTATACTATATAAACTTACATGTACTTCCAGATTTGCAGTGATGTAGCAAAATGTAGTTCTGCATGGTAAACAAGAGGCCTTGGACCAGCTCTGCACAATGTATTTAGAAATTAGACACGTGCAATTCGTTTCGTTCCGAATGTCAATTTGGACGAATTTCGGGAAATTCGGACATTCGGATACTTCCGAATGTCCGAATAGCTGAATTGCAGAATTTTCAAAATTGCCAAATTTCCGAAGTGTCGAAGTTCCAAAGTGCCGAAGTTGTCGAAGTGCCTATGTTCCGAAGCCCTGTATTGCCGAAGTACTAATATACCTACCCAGTGGAAGAATGAAGAATGTTACACTGTATAAAAGTTTAAATAAAAAGTATACAAACATAGCCAAGATTCAGCTGTAAGCATTTGCAACACTTACAACAATCAAGTAACACACATTCATATAAAATGTAAGTTACTGAGCCTGTCAATGGAATAACAGGAATGAATAAGTAGATAACTCCCTAATTCCCACGGTATTAGGGAGCTATCTACTAAAAGCCTGTGGCTGCTCACTGTAAAAAACAAAACAAAAAAACGTTTCCCCACCCCTGAGTGGTGGGTGGGGGCCCTAAAGAAGAATAAGGGTGGGGGACCTATTGTCCTTCCCCCCACGTCCCACCCCAGAGAGGTGGGTGGGGGCCCTAAAGTATAATAATGGGGGGACCTATTGTCCTCACCCCTGGCCCCCACCCCTGAGCAGCGGGTGGGGGCCCTAAGTTAGAATAAGGGAGGGGGGACCTATTGTGTTCCCCCCCAGCCCCCACCCCTGAGTGGCGGGTGGGGGCCCTAAAGTAAAATAATGGGGAGGGACCTATTGTCCTCCCCCTCGGCCCCAACCCATGAGCAGTGAGTGGGGGCCATAAAGTAAAATAATGGGGGGGACCTATTGTCCTCACCCCTGGCCCCCACCCCTGAGTGACGGGTGGGGGCCCTAAGTTAGAATAAGGGAAGGGGAACCTATTGCCCCTCCCCCCGGCCCCCACCCCTGTGTGGCAGGTGGGGGCCCTAAATACCAATAAGGGGGGGACCTACTTTCAATCCACCAGAGTGTTCCAAAGAACTTTCCCACGCTGTGTAAAATGACACATAGCACTCTGATTGGCTGGATTTCAAGCTAACCAATCAGAGTGCTGTGACAGGTAAATGTAGAGACTTACCTGTCAGTCTCTTCATTTACCTGTCAGAGCACTCTGATTGGATTGCTTAAACCAACCAACCAGAGTGCTCTAAGCCTAATTGCAGGGTGGGGCAAGGCTTTATAAGCCTTCCCTGCCCTGCAGAGCTCAGTCTGCGCGGAGCCCTCCATGGGTGAAGATGGATTCTTTTTTTTTTTGCGCTCGTTTTTTTTTTTTCTTCAAAGTGCGTCGGTTATTATGGATTTTTATTTGCCCTTTTTTGGATAGCCCGCTAGATTAAATAAAAAGTCCAAGTTCTACCACCCATAACGTATTTGCCCCTGATGACGGCGTCTAGATACGCTGAAACGCGCGTCGGGCTTTTTTCTTAATTTTATTTTGATTTCTTTCACTATGCAGTGGGGTTATGGGTGGTAGAACTTGGACTTCGACATTTTATTTAATTTAGTAGGTTTGGTAAGCATTAGCATGAGGCTATTGCTGAGGTAACAGGATTCAGTCTGGGCAGCATTTAGTTGTCAGCATGGAGCCTTAGATAGAGTGATAACCAGGTCTTTTGAGACTGTTCTATGTATATAGATGGAGTTTTACTACTTACCTAATTATATGCACTAGGTTAATATTCACTTTTTTGGTTCCTATTTTGGGCTATCTGTGAAGATACTGCAGGCAACAGGGTTCCCTTTTGGGCAGCATTTGGCTGTCAGCGTGGAGCTTTAAACTGAGTAATAACCAGGTCTGTTTAAACTGTGTAGTGTATATAGATGGAGTTTACTGCTCGCTAAATACATGCACCAGGTCTATATCTACTCTTTAGTTCTCCGTTTGGGTTACCTGTGAAGTTACCTGCAGCTCTACCTCTGGCAGTCATACCTTACCTACTCTAGCATTAACTAGGTTGGAGTCTAAGTATTTTTTTAGCTTTGGAACTAATAAAGTATTGATTTTTAACTACTTAGCAAACCTTCAAAGGGTTGTACTGCTTTTTCCTGGCACTATACCCGTTTGGGCACGGATGTCGGTGAATTCGTTATTTTTTTCTTTTTTTTTTGTATTTACTATATTAACTAGGGTTACCCCCTGCGTATTAGTACAACCCGGTGACTTTCCTTTTTCAGACTTCAGGTTACCACTGGAACCGCAGTCTACCTATAGACAATATATATACATATATATTCACATACGTATATATATACACATATATTAATTCTACATATATATTTATGTAATATTTTTACATAATTGGGTATCTTAATTAATTACAATTAGCGGGACCTGCCTGACAACCCATGCCGAAAGTAAAGGGAATTTCATTTGCTAGCACAATATTTAACCCTATAACTTTCCAAGACACCATAAAACCTGTACATGGGGGGTACTGTTCTACTCGGGGGACTTCGCTGAACACAAATATTAGTGTTTCAAAACAGTAAAATGTATTACAACGATGATATCGCCAGTAAAAGTGACATTTTTTGAATTTTTCACGCACAAACAGCACTTACACGGACAATATTATTGCTGCGATACTTTTTACTGTTTTGAAACACAAATATTTGTGTTCAGCGAAGTCTCTCGAGTACAACAGTACCCCTCATGTACAGGTTTTATGGTGTTTTCAAAAGTTACAGCGTCAAATATAAGGCTTGTGTTTCATTTTTTTCACATTAAAATTTGCCAGATTGGGTACGTTGCCTTTGAGACCCTATGGTAGCCCAAGAATGAAAATTACCCCTATGATGGCATACCATTTGCAATAGTAAACAACCCAAGGTATTGCAAACGGGGTATGTCCAGTCTTTATAGTAGCCACTTAGTCACAAACACTAGCCAAAATTTTCGTTTTTTGCATTTTTCACACACAAACAAATACTAACGCTAACTTTGGCCAGTGTTTGTGACCAAATGGCTACTAAAAAAGACTGGACATACCCCATTTGCAATACCTTGGGTTGTCTGCTATTGCAAATGGTATGCCATTATGGGTGTAAATTTCATTCCTGGGCTACTATAAAGTCCCAAAGGCAACGTAACCAATCTGGCGAATTTCAATTTCAAATGTAACGTGCTATATTTGACCCCATAACTTCCCAAAACTCCATAAAACCTGTACATAGGGGGTACTGTTTTACACGTGAGACTTTGCTGAATACAAATGTGTATTTTATTGCAGTAAAAGCAAACAGTATTATGACGTTGACAGTTAAAATGTCATGTAGAACTAAAAAAATAACAACATTTCTTATTTTCTCCCATCTTTTTCAGATTAAATTATGTTTCATAGCTAAATATTTGATATTAAATGAAAGCCCTGTTTCCCCTGAATAAAATGATATATAATAAGGAGGGGGTGCATTTAATAGGAAAGAGGTGAATTACGGTTGGACAGACATATAGCGCAAATGCCAGGTTTTGTGTACATTTTGTTTCGTTCACGACGTGTACATTTGGCTCCGTCCTTAAGGGGTTAAAGGAACACTAGAGTGTCAGGAATACAAACATGCCTTCCTGACACTAGTTGTAAAAGCACATTTTAGGATACATGCCCACTTGCCACTGGTTAAAAAGTTAATTTACTCACCTTATTTACAGCCCTGTTTCAGTTTAATCACGGCTAGTTCCACCTACTCCGTCTCCTTGGCTGAGATCATCACATTTGATGATGTTAGCCAATCCAGTGTTTTGCCATAGGAAAGCATCTGGAGGCAATTGTGCATACATGGCAAAACACTGCACAGCACCAATCAGCATCAAGAAAAAAAAATATGGTCACTGTAGGGAAACTGATCTTGGCATTGCAAGGACAATAGTAAAAGGAATTGCTAATATTACTATATAATAAATTACTATATCAATAAGTGCTCTAACAGCAATCTATTTTCTATTTTGAAGCAGTTTGTGCAGCAACATTATATTGCAACATTTTATTTATAATCTTTGTATAGAAATGATCAACACTAACTGGAATTTTAAATGCTTGACCCTGCCATAGGGAATAAAATACTCTAAAATATTACTGGAACTGACATTATAGACAGCTCTCGGGGAGGGCTGGAAACTTGTTGTCTGGGGGGCAAAAACTATTTAGTGGCCTATAATGCAATTTTACCAACACACCCGTTAACATCAGCAATCACACAAACACACAAGCACACATTAATAGATGATACACAAGATAATGGAATAAAAATAATTAAAGTGCTATGCACTTGGGCATATATATTTGAAAAGTGGTTAGAAAGCAGCCCAGGGAGCAATTGCCCTGCACACTTTACATTTGGACATCACTAATCAATATGGAAGATCTCCCCGACCAGGCAGAAATTTAATAAAAGGAATTCTGGATTTCCCAGCAATGTGAATGCTATTAATGCATTAAATGCATAAACCTTGCATATAGTGCCAAATAACATTAAATGTTTAAACCTTGTATACCATGGCAATTACCTAATGCATAAAACTGGTAATCATGCCAATGAGCAATCAATGCCTAAACTTGGTATATCATTCCAATGAGCAATAAATACATAAACCTGATATATCATGCCAATGAATATTATAAACATAAACTTGGTGTATTATACAATAAGCAGTAAATGCATAAACTCTGCATATCATGCCAAAAAGCAGGACATTCATAAAATGTGTATATCATGCCAATTAGCCATCTGTGCCCTTAAATAACCTTCCAGTTCCATATCTCTGACACCAGTCTCTCTGTGCCATCGCTCTGCCCTCAGCCTCTCTGTGTCATCTCTCTGCCCACAGCCTCTCTGTGCCATCGCTCTGCTCTCAGCCTCTCTATGCCATCTTCCTGCCTTCAGCCTCTCTGTGCCATCTCTCTGCCCCTAGTCTCTCTGTGCTATCTCTCTGCCCTACAGCTTCTCTGTGCCATCTCTCTGCCACTAGTCTTTCTGTGCCATTGCTCTGCCCCTAGTCTCTCTGTGCCATCTCTCTGCCCACAGCCTCTCTGTGCCATCGCTCTGCTCTCAGCCTCTCTGTGCCATCTCCCTGCCTCCAGCCTCTCTGTGCTAACTCTTTGCCCCTAGTCTCTCTGTGCTATCTCTCTGCCCCCCAACACCTCTGTGCCATCGCTCTGCCCCACAGCACCTCTGTGTTGTCTCTCTGCCCTTGGCAACTCTGTGCCATCTCCAACTTGCTCAGAAACCTTGATTACATCCCCAGCACTTGCTCAGGTGTATTCACTAAAGAGCCAAATGAAAAATAAATAGCAAAATACAGGCTGAAATAGCCAAGTTGTGTCTACAGTTGAATTTGAGCATTTTTGCCGTTTTACTGTTTTGGCCTAAATTTTGCAATTTTTTTCTAATTTGCTAAAATTAATTCTAACTCCAAGCACCAGTACCAGTGCATATACCATGTTTAACTCCTTAAATGTCAGAGGTGTAACTCCACCTCTGGCAGCGACATGGGGTGTAATCAGGCACTCCAGAACAAGAGTCATTTCTTTTGTGCTGTGTGGTCATTCATTGGCTAAGAGTTGTCACCTGACACTATCAACCAATAAAATTCAGATAAAACAATATAGGGGAAATTTCCCAATAAACTATTTAAAAACACCACAACAAAAACTAAATATGTCACTTTTTCCAGGTCTGATTTGGATGATGAAACCTGGTAGATATTTCCCCTTCTGGAAATATTAAATTTTGTGTAACAATACCCCACTGACTTTACATGGCACACTAAATGGTGAGATAAGAATCTTTTGCTTTTACCTCAGAGGAAGAAGCTGAAAATCCAAGAACAAAATCACAAATCCAGAGG
The DNA here is from genome assembly GCF_036172605.1 of Pelobates fuscus. Classification (NCBI taxonomy): domain Eukaryota; kingdom Metazoa; phylum Chordata; class Amphibia; order Anura; family Pelobatidae; genus Pelobates; species Pelobates fuscus. Next base: position 126,296,373 of record NC_086324.1, read on the forward strand.
CCGTAAGTCGAGTGATCAGATCCTGGGGAATTCAAAGCGAGGAGAGGTATTTTACAGGGAAGAGGTGGAGGGATCTGTAGTCCGGTCTTCCACGGGAACATTGGGGGCTAGCAAGGTTAGTCCTGTAAAATATTTCAATGAAATAAGCAAAGCAGTAATGTGCAGCTTGGTGATTAGACACAATAAAGTTTCAAGGAAATGCTGTATGTGTGCGGTTAAATACCCTCAGATTACATTAGTCTGCCAGCAGTTATTAATACAGAATGTCTGGAGTTTATAAGTATAGACTTATGTAGAAGTGATTTGTAGAGTACATGTTTTAGGGCTGGACTTAGGGAATGGTAACGGCTCGTTTTAGATAGGGGCCATAAAAGGGGCTTAAGCCAGTAGGAGGGACTATAAAATTAACCCTTGGGCTGAAGTCCCCTGGTCTTTTTGCCACCTAGAAGCTACCTCGACTAAACACATTATTATGTGATCTGTGACTTTAATTAGAATGTCAGAAATTACCTAACAAACCAAACTGTCTTAACAAAATGATGACAAATAAAATAGTGACACTAAAATTCGGACAAGAAAATATGGGTGAACATTTTCTAAAAAAACTATTCAAACAAAGCACATTTTTCCATTGTTAATTGAATATGATCAAGTGTTTTTTGCTAGATTACAGACCTTTTGTATAACACCAGATAATAGGTTATAACACAGGATACAGTAATAAAAAAGTTAGTCTATGAATATGATATATAAAAGCTTTCTGTTTGTAAAATATACTTACTTCCAATATTGCTGCTCTCATAAGAGGATATCGATGAGGAAAAAAAGGATAAACTTCATGGTCATTTTTCGACTACCAAGCACTAGCTGGGGTAGGGTGGGGAAACGTTTGGGGCTGAACCCCAAATTTGGAGCTCTTTAGCCCTGGATTTGTACAGTTAGTTGAGGGAGCAGTAGAATATTAAAGCTTGCTTTCCCCCCCCCCCACCCCTCCTTTCTTTTAATTTTACATTAGGCAGCGGTTTCTCAAAGAAGCCTATTATAAAACCAAAGATCAGCAATACAGGGCTCCCCCAGGCTACTTAGTAGGAAGGGTTGATGCTAAACAGGTGACTGTCAGCTAGGATGCTGGAGAGTTTTCCTTTTGTTTCTGAAACCTACCAACACCGTTGCCATCATGAACATTCTGTGCCCACCACGAACATTCTATATCCGGTTTACTGCACAGGTTAGATGTGATACTTGTTAAAGCATTATGACATCAAATTAAAGCACAAAGAGAATCACTTTTTTTTTTTTTTTTTGCAAAATAGACGTGTAACAGGATAAGTAAAGTACAGGACAAATTAAAGGGACACTTCAGACCCCTAAAGCACTTTAGGTTGCTGAAATGCTTTATTTGGAAGAGTATGTCCTCTTTTTTAATTTTGTTTTCCAAAAAAATGGTTTGAAGCCCCTGAGCCACTGTGTACTTACCTACACAGTGCTGTGCACCAACCTCCTGCCAGTCACTCCAATCTAATGCCCCTTGGCCTGGTGCGCCCTAAAGCGGCCACTTGTGCCGCCTTATGGACGCGCCAGCCCTGCAACTCAGGCAGTCCCCTACTGCAACTCCTCCCCTCCTGGGTCATATGATCGCACTGACGCCATTACATAGCTGTAATAGCAGGCTAAGGAATTGCCAGCAGGGAGACTGCCCCGAGTTGTCAGGCAGTCCCCCAAATACTGAAATCAGTTAAAAAAATATTAAACATTGCCAAACATTTTATTTGTATATTCCATACAAATGTGTATTCCTGACCCTATAGTGTTAAAAATTTAATTTAGCCCCCTGACTCCCCCTTGCCCACCTTGGCTGACAACATCAGAATTGATTATCTCAGCCAATCCAATGCTTTTTAATTCTGATGATCTCAGCCAAGGAGGCGGAGCAGAGGGCAGAGCTTCATGCCCTGTTGGACTATCAGCATTGCCTCATAGAAATGCATTGAATCAATGCATCTCTACGGGGAGGTTCAGGGTCTCCATGCAGTGCGAGACGCTGAACATCAGTGCTGCACATTGTGTAGTACTGACCCAGGAAGCACCTCTAGTGGCCATTTGAGTGACTAATACTGGAGGTGTCCCTAAACAGCAATTTAAATAAAATATTTTCTTTGAAAAGGCAGTGTTTACATAAAAATGCCTGCAGGGATGTACTAAACTTTGGGGGAAATGCCTGACAACTCAGCAGGGCCGTTGCAAGGATTTTTGGGTACACATGCAAAGATGATTTTGGCGCGCCCCCCTCCCCTCCATCCCCCCCAAAAAGCATCTTCACCTGTGTGCCTCTTAACCCGTTTTTTGTTTCTTTAAATGTCTTACCTCCTTTAGTGTATCTTATGCCCTATTTTTCCCCATTGTGTGTGTTACACCTCCCTTGTGTATCTCTTACAACCCTCCTTTGTGTGTCTTACTCCCCCCAGCCCCTTTGTGTGTCTCCTTCTTTCCCAGCCCCTTTGTGTCTTTTATTCTTTCCAGCTCCTTTGTGTGTTTCTCTTTCACCACCAGTCCGTCTAACTCCCCCAGCCCCTCTGCGTCTCTTTTTCCTCTTCTCCAGCCCCTATGAGTCTCTTTCACCCCCCGCCCCTTTGTATTTCCACCCCCAGGTCCTTTGTATTTCCACTCCCAGTCCCATCTATGTGTCGCTTTCATTCCCAGCCCCTTTGTGAATCTTTCTCACCCCAGGCCCATCTGTGTGTCTTTTTCCCCACTGTGTGCCACTATCTCCTCCATATCCCTTAGTGTTCTGCTCTCCTCCCCTCCATGTCCATTAATGGTCCTATTCTCTCCCAGTCCCTTAATGGTCCTCTCCCCTCCCTTTCCTGTCCCTTAGTGTTCCTCTCCCCTCCCTTCCCTGTCCCTTAATGTTCCTCTCCCTCCCCTGTCCCTTAGTGTTCCTCTCCCCACCAACCTGTCTCTTAGTGCCTCTCCCCATTCCCCTTAATGTTCCTCCCCCACTCTTAGTGTTCCTCTCCCTTCTCTTTTAGTGGTCCCCCTCCTACACATGTTCTTTTTCCCTTCACTCCCCTGAACCTTAGTGCCCCCCCTTAATGTTCCTCTCTCTTCCACCCTAGTGTCCCCCCATTGTCTCATAGTATTCGTTCTCCCCTCTCCCCTGTCCCATAGCATTCTCTCTCCTCCCCTCCTCTGTACCATAGTATTCTCTCTCCTCCCCTCCTCTGTACCATAGTATTCTCTCTCCTCCCCTCCTCTGTACCATAGTATTCTCTCTCCTCCCCTCCTCTGTACCATAGTATTCTCTCTCCTCCCCTCCTCTGTACCATAGTATTCTTTCTCCCCCCTCCCCTATCCCATGGTTTCTTTCTCCCCACTCCCCTGTCCCATAGTATTCCTTCACCCCCCTCCCCTGTCCCATAGTGTTCTTTTTCCCCCTCCCCCGTTTCATAGTGTTTTTTCTCCCCCTCCCCTGTCCTATAGTGTTCTTTCTCCCCTGTCCTATAGTGTGCAGTACTGACCCAGGAAGCACCTATAGTGACCATCTGATTGACTAAGACTAGAGGTGTCCCTAAACAGCAATATAAATAAAATATTTTCTTTGAAAAGGTAATGTTTACATGAAAATGCCTACAGGGACATACTATACTCACCAGAACTATGATAATATAGAACAACTATAATAATTAATTTCTAACCGCATTTTGATTATATATATATATATATATATATAAATATATATATGTATTGGTATCAAAATACAGTTAGAATTGAAGAAGTATATATATATATATATATATATATATATATATATATATGTATGTATGTATGTATGTATGTATGTATGTGTGTGTGTGTGTGTGTGTGTGTGTAAATAAAAATAAAGTATATATATATATATAAAATTAGAGAAATAATTACATAAATATGCACGTATAATTTAAATATATATTTATGTAACCTTTTTACATAATTAAGTGATTTTATTCATTACAATTTGAGAAAGTCCAGATAATTCCATTTGCAAGCCCTATATTTAACCCTGTAACTTTCCAAAACACCAAAAAACCTATACATGTGAGGTACTGTTGTACAGTACCCCACAGCAAACAGTAAAACGTATCACAGCAATGACATCATTAGTGAAAGGGCAGTTTTTGTGTGAAAAATGCAAAAAACAAATATGAATGCAACTTTGGCCAGGGTTTGTGACTACTAAAAAAGACTGAGCATACCCCCATTTTGAATACCTTACTTGTCTACTTTTCCAAATGGTATGCCATGGGGTTAATTTTCATTTCTGAGCTGCTATACAGTCTCAAAGGCAACATATGGCCAGCAAACCAATCTGTCAAATTTTAATTTGCAAAAAATAAAAAGAGAAAGCCTTCTATTTAACCGTGGAACTTTCCAAAACCCCATAAAACCTGTACATGGGGGGTCTCGTGAGACATTGCTGAATACAAACGTGTATTTTATTGCAGTAAAACAGTATTATGTCATTCACAAATAAAATGCCATGCAGAACTTAAAAATAAATATTATTTCTTAATTTCTCAAGCCTTTTTAAAATGTTATTTATATTAAATTATGTTTCATATAAAATGAATATATTTGAAATTAAATGAAAGCCCTGTTTCTCCCGAAAAAAATTATATATAATAAGTGTGGGTGCACTTAATATGAAAGTGAGTTATGGTTGAGCAGACAAATAACTCAAATACTAAGTTTTGTTTTGATCAGAGTACAATTGCCTCCATCCTTAAAGGACCACTATAGTGCCAGGAAAACAATCTCTTTTTCCTGGCACTATGTAGTTCTCAGGTCCCCCCACCCTCATGGGAAAACCCCTTCAGCCACTTACCTTTATCCAGTGCCAGGCTCCCTCGGCGCTGGTGACCTCTTCTCCGCCTCTGACTTTGGCTCCTGATTGGAGCTGAATGCGCATGCGTGGCCAGATCCGCGTGCGCATTAAAAACGCCCATAGGAAAGCACTACTCAATGCTTTCCTATGGACGTCAGCGTCTTCTCACTGTGATTTTCACAGTGAGAATCGCGGAAGCTCCTCTAGCGGCTGTCAATGAGACAGCCACTAGAGACTGGATTAACCCTCAGTGAAACATAGCAGTTTCTCTGAAACTGTAATGTTTTCAGCTGCAGGGTTAACGCTAGAGGGACCTGGCACCCAGACCACTTCATTGAGCTGAAGTGGTCAGGGTGCCTATAGTAGTCCTTTAAGGGGTTAAGTGCACCAAACATATTATATATTGTTTGCTAATGAACAGAAATTACTTTCTTTTAACTTCCTAAATGTATGCTTAACATAAGAGTTAGTATGACAAAAATGTTAAAACTAAATGAAAATAGAAAAAAATAAACAAAACTTAAAAAAATAAAAGAATACATTTTTCCCATCAAATGCATCTAAAGGAAAAAACCTCAAAACAGATTCACGTAACATTACACCCAATCCCAGGTTAACACAGGGGAGGTGGAGCTGCTGCTCCAGGCCCATCCTGCTATTATAGACCCACAATACTGGCTAACCTGTCAATCTTGCAGTTTGCTCCTCCCTCTCTTCATTATTGAGAGCTAGGTGAACCTGTCAATTTTGCAGCTGGCTCCTCTCTGTCCTCATGTTGAGATCTGAGCAATCCTGTCAGTCTTGCAGCTGGATCCTCCCTCCACTCATTTATGAGATCAGTGTGAGTTTCATAATATGTCTAGGAGTTTCAGACTATGACTAGCCCTCCGATGTCATAAGAAGATGTCTGTGCAGTCTGCAGCCAATCAGAGCGCTTGTATCAATGATGTGATGTGGACATGCTGCTGGAGTCTGCAGGGAGGGGCAAGTATACAGCTACCCCATAATAAATTAGGAAACTAACTATCACACTCTTACACACTATTAACTACAGCATACCTCCCAACATTTCAAATGGACACAGAGGGGTGTGAGAACAAGTGTGGCCTGTGGCAGGGCTGGTCTGACATTTTTTTAGGTGGCTTCCTAATAATTTATCCAATTAAAATGTAATTTAGAACAAGAACAATGTATTTTATTCACACAGTCTGATTAATGAACACATGTTTTGTAATTTAAAGACACATTAATCTGAATATTATTGCTGTGGAGCTCTGTTATACACTCAGGCACACCAACAATATGGAGCTTCTAGAAAAGATGGACATTAGGATATAAAAGAGGGATAGAATAATTTTGGCTTGAAATAGGGACACTTGGAAGGTATGAGATGCCCCTTCCATTGTAATGCTCCCTGCTGTGATCTACAGCTGTCATCTTGCTGAGCCTGAATCTTACTAATAATTTATCCAATTAAAATGTAATTTAGAACAAGAACAATGTACTTTTATTCACACAGTTTTGTAATTTAAAGACACATTACTCTGAATATTATTGCTGTGGAGCTCTGTCATACAATCAGGCACACCAACAATATGCCCCCCAAATAAAATTGAAGTCAGGAGCACTTTATTTCCCTTCACAAGCTGCAGCAGTGCTGTAACTGTGGAACTGTGTTCCACCCTTTTCCCACATGCAGCCAGAGGGGGTGTTCTATCAAATTTCCATACTCTCACTTCCGGTGAGGGGAGTCAGCTGGATCCTGTGCTGCACATGTGTGCTAGCACTCCTGCTCATAGATATAGAATACCTAGATGCTGCATTCTCTGCTGAGCGGCGAGAAATGCGGCAGCCATCTTGGACCGGTCGCCGCTCTAATTAAGCTACTGAAGAACACTTGGAAAGCCCATCTCACTAAAGGTAAGTGAAGGACTTGGGGGCACTTATAGCCCTTAATGCCCCTACCCCTTAATACCCCTACCCCATGTCATTAATGCCCCTACCCCTAATCATTAATACCCCTACACACAGTGTTAATAACCCTATCCCAGCACACATAGTCCTTAATACCCCTACCCCAGCACAGGGGTATTAACACTGTAGGGGTAGGGGTATTAACACCATAGGGGTAGGGGTATTAAGGACTAGGGATAGGGGTATTAACACTGTGTGTGTAGGGGGATTAAGGATTAGGGGAAGGGGCATTAATGACATGGGGTAGGGGTAGGGGTACTAAGGGGTAGGGCATTAAGGGCTATAAGTGCCCCAAGTCCTTCACTTACCTTTAGTGAGATGGGCTTTCCAAGGGTTCTTCAATAGCTTCAGTAGAGCGGCGACCGGTCCAAGATGGCTGCCGCATTTCTTGCCGCTCAGCAGAGAATTCCATAGACGTGCGGCATCTAGGTATTCTATATCTATGCTCCTGCTACTCCTCCACAGCAAGGTTCTGGAAAGTAAGTAAAGCTAGTTTTATACTTTCATTATAGTTAGTGCATTCACTAAGCTTAGGACATGGGACATTTAGGGTTGTAAGGGTTCAAATTAGGGCTAGGTTTAGGGATTTGTTTTTATTTAGTGATATTTCACATTAGGGGAATATCTATAAATTGTGATTTCTCACACTCTATTTTAACCCTTACCCCAAGGGTTAGGGTTAGAATAGAATGTGAGAGAGATTAAAATAATTTACCTAACCCTAATTTGAACCCTCACTTAACCCTAAATGTCCCGTGTGCCTAAGCTTAGTGAATGCACTAACTATAATGAAAGCGTAAAACTAGCTTTACTTACCTTCCAGGACCTTGCTGTGGAGGAGTAGCGGGAGTCTTTGTGTGTATGGGTGTGGGGGGGGGGGTCAGTCCGTGTGTGTGGATCAGTCAGTGTGTGGAGATGGGGGTTCAGTCTGTGTGGGGTGGGTCAGGTCTGTGTTTGTGGGGGGTCAGTCTGTGTGTGTGGGGATCAGTCAGTGTGTGGAGATGGGGGTCTAGTCTGTGTGGGGTGGGTGTCACGGTTCTCACCACAACATCCAGACTGCCAGACGAGGTCGCCCCAGAAGTGCCCAATAGAGGATTGGACTCTATCCACAGGCAAGCTAGCTTTCCCCAGGATAAGATTGAGCGCACCTTATCAAGCATTCTACATTACTTACAACTAGGTTCTTGTAACCGCGAGGCACCTTAATCGCTACTGGGGTCACTCAATTTTGCCATGGGAATTATCCCGTAGGGTAGATCCTTCATTTCTCGTTACTATCTTTATTCCCACGATTCACCTCAGACACATCACGCATCACTTTAGACAATCACGCAACCTCTGGTTAACTCATGTGGCGGGTTTTCCTTACATCTTGGAATGAGTGTGCTATGTTTATTCCCCTCCTCTCTGACATTTCACCCACTCTTTTGGACAGATGCCGCAGCAAACTCTGATTTTGCTGCCATCTGGGAGATCAATGGCTGTGGGGGCCATAGCCTACAGGTATTAAGTCCCTGCTCAGCTTCTCCACTATTTCGGCCTTGTTTGAGTTATATCCGATTGTGGCAGCTGCCATTACCTGGGGACCAACATGGTCCGGTCACTCGGTCGGATGTTATTCAGATAACCTAGCCACTGGCCACATTGTGCAAAAGGCCGGTATTCATCCTTGGTCATCATGAGACTGAGTCACATGGGTAACGGCCACTTGCCAATTTTCCCACATACTTTCCAGGTTTCAAAAACATCTCAGCTGACCAATTGTCTAATTTTTAGGCTTTCTTCCAGACACCATCCCTACCCCGCCATTCCAAGACATACTCATGGATTAAATGTTTTGTTAAACCAGGCACGTCACGTTTCTCACCTTGCACTTTCTGTCAACACTAAAAATCATACGATAGGGTTTCACATTTTTCACTAAGTTTATAGCGGAGTTTCAAGTTCTTGACATATTTGATTTAGAATCTATTCTGCGGTTCACTTCTTTTATCACCTTAACTTGAATTATCATTTAACACATTAAACTGTACCTTATGGGCATCCAACACCACATGCTTCTACGACACCCCAACAGTACAGGATTCCTTTCATCATATCCGATAAAGACATTACTAAAAGGAATTAAAAAGATATATACACATACCATCCAAAAGGCTTCCCATCCACAACAACATTTTCATTCACTATCCAACTTATTAGATTCCGCTCCTTTCAAACACATGACCAATATGGTAATCAAAACTGCCAGATTATATGGTTTCTTACGTCCCAATGAATTTACCGCTAGAAATATGACTGCCACAGCAAAATTCATGCTTAACGTTCGCTTTCTGTTAACTAGGCTCTGCCTAAATGCAAACCTTTTCTCAGGACACTTTTTCCGCATAGAGGCAGCAGCCTTTTCAGCTTCCGCCAACCACATTCCCGCTCATATCATCAAGGCTATGGGACGTTGGAAACCCTCCGCCTATACTCTTTACACTCCAAACCCAGTTAAAGAGTTAAGGCAAGCGGTTCGTGACTTGTCCAAATAAACAAAGTTTTGTTACATGAATAAGGTTGTATGGTAATTTTCTTTTTGCCCACTTTTATTACAGGAATAAAACGAAAGAGGACGGTGGTTGCGCACACAATGAATGATATCCTTAGTCTTAAGTGAAATCCCTAGGTTCTGTGAACATAAAAAACCATCATAGGGCAATACATCTCAGACCAAATAAAGTATAAGAAAAACTTGGAAAACTCACAATATTTAGAGCCTTTCTGAGTTGGCTCTAAACTTTTAAAGCAGATTTGTCAATCTGGTGCAGGTAATGCAATATAGGTCCCTTGGAAAACGTCAAACGGCTTTATGCCTCCTCCTACCACAATTCTCGCCGGAAACACTCCTTATATGGATTCAAGGACGGACTTCACAGCTGCTAATGTTTATCAGTAATTATATTTATTATGTATGGTATAAGAAAGTTGTTGGTCTGTCTTATGTTATGCACCTGAGGAAGACCTATTGTACTAGGTCGAAACGCGTTGTGCTTACTATTTTTTTATGTTCTAATTAAAGTATTTACCTTTTATTCATCTGGTGACCCTGGTTCCTGATTTCTTTACAAAGAAGACCTTTGACGTTTTCCAACGGACCTATATTGCATTACCTGCACCAGATTGACAAATCTGCTTTAAAAGTTTAGAGCCAACTCAGAAAGGCTCTAAATATTGTGAGTTTTCCAAGTTTTTCTTATACTTTATTTGGTCTGAGATGTATTGCCCTATGATGTTTTTTTATGTTCACAGAACCTAGGGATTTCACTTAAGACTAAGGATATCATTCATTGTGTGCGCAACCACCGTCCTCTTTCGTTTTATTCTTGTATGTAAGTGTTATACAGTGACTATACACTTGGGTGGTTATCTGTGTGTGCTGCACTGGTTTTATATATGATATTTAAATACACCATAATTAACTTTTAGCGCCATCTTGTATCTCTGTTTTTCACTTTTATTATAGGCCTACTGCTTTGTCGGTTCCACAACCGACTGGTGTAAATTTAAACATGTTTAATGGTTATAATATGATAGGTTACTTTCATTACGGCTTGATTGCCCGACTACAAATGATAAGGCCTTGACCTGTAGTTGTGGGAGGGGCTTGAATTCCCTTTAAAAGGGCTGCCAATCCTCTTCCATCTTACCGTGGATGGTCTGGCGAGTCACCCCTCCCACCACTCCCTCTAATCATATCACTCTCTAAAGTGGGCCCACTTTTATTACAGGCCTACTGCTTTCTCGGTTCCGGCCCACCACAACTGACTGGTGTAAATTTAAATATGTTTAATGGTTATAATATGATAGGTTACTTTCATTACGGCTTGATTGCCCCGACTACAAATATACACACACACACACACACACACATATATATATATATATACACATTGTATAATTGCCCCCCTACCTTTGTCCCTTATGTGCCCCCTCTAAGTATCCTGGAGACGCCACTGACTGGGATATTACAGAGCCTCTAGTAATATGGAGTGTGTACTGAGATCAGAGGCCCCAGTAATTTGCAGTGTGTACTGGGGATACTACAGAGCCCCCGGTAATGTGCAGTGTGTACTGGGGATGTTACAGAGCGTTTACCCCTGTAATGTGCAGGGTGTACTTGTGTGTGTTTTTTGTGTTTAAAGATTAGGGGATATCCCTCATACAGGATACGTCATCATTTCATAGCCCGCTTATTTTTCGATGTTTAGAATTTGTCAGAATACCGGACATGCAGCCTTCAGCAGTTATCCTCCACTGTCTTCCCGCCCTGTTGAACAGGTTGAAGTAAGTATTTTTCCCACAGAACATCACTTTACTGGATACAACTGCCTCATGTTTCTCGGCCCACCAGGTATTTGCCCAGTGTGCTCTATGGCGAGTCCAGGCACCAATTGTGCTGTTTTATACAATGTAAGAATATATATAGTCGCTACCACCGGACAATTCTGTTGTCAGCTCCACTACGTGCTCCCGGCCACATGACTGATCAATGCCTGCTCACAGTTAGTGTTTGGGTCCTTCAAACATACACTAGATCCCCTACACACACACACACACACACTGCACCACCTACATGCACACTACATTTCTGACATACACATTCTGGATCCCCTATGCACACACTAGATCATTGTAAGCAAACAAATACTACATTCCTTATAAACACACTCTCTACTACCCCTACACACACACTACATCACCTATACACACACACACACACTACAGCCCCTATACACACTATGCTCCCTACACACACACACACACTCTCTACAGCACTTAGACACACATACATTACATTACAACACAACATGACTGAAACTAACCTATTAACACAAAACCACACCACAATAAGCTCACTCTACACACACGCAATCCAATAAGCAGGCTCCAAACACATTCACAGTACTCTTTCCAGGCATTTTTGTCTCCTGGTATCCCATTTATGGAGACACCAGAGACAAGTTTCAACTAAGCACAACGCAAGCATGTTATTAAGTTTGCTTGTGCTGTGCAGAACAAATACAGGTGATGTTTCTTATGCTAGAGCTCTTCAGCAGAGCTCTGCGCATTGTCTGCCCTGGAAGAGCATTGAACTAACATGCTCACTTTGAGATGTGGCGTGCTTGTCATTGGGGATGACAAAACACACCCTATCTGGTCCCGTCCCCTTTCCAGTGGGCCGCTGTGATTAAAATCTTTTAATTATCTTTTTCTCAGTCTGGCCCTGCTCATTATAGTGTTAATATCTGGATGGATATTGTACAGGGGAGTAGATAGTAGGATTACTGACAGTGTGGGAAGTGTTTATGGTAAACATACAGCATCGAGCATGAATTGACCTGCTGTGCAGAATGGGTTTAAATTCGGAGTAGGGATTGGGAGGTAAATGACTGTATGTGAAGGGTCAATGTGATGAATAAGGATGGTTGGAGTTACCTGGGTGCAAGCTGGATCTCAACAGGAGAAGGGATAATGAGATGCAGTATGGGATTGGCAAGAATGGGGAATGGGTTAGAGATAAGCGGACCCCTTGTTAAAGGTTAATATGTTAACTGTGGGGAGTGAGCAGCGTGGAGTATAAAGGGTGACTGAAGTGAAAGGGTATTAAGCATTGAATAGAGTTCTATTAGAGATAAGACTTCACAGGGGGCATATGTATGGAATTTGATTACTGTGAGTGGCAAGGGGAGAAAGAGGAGCTCATATTACATAGTTACATATAGTTACATAGTTACATAGCTGAAAAGAGACTTGTGTCCATTAAGTTCAGCCTTCCTCACATTTGTTTTTTGCTGTTGATCCAAAAGAAGGCAAAAAAAAAAACAGTTTGAAGTACTTCCACTTTTGCAACAAGCTAGGAAAAAAATTCCTTCTTGACCCCAGAATGGCAGTCAGATTTATCCTTGGATCAAGCAGTTATTACCCTACATTGAAAGATGATATCCTTGAATATTCTGTTTTTGGAAGTATGCATCTAGTAGCTGTTTGAACATCTGTATGGACTCTGATAAAACCACTACTTCAGGCAGAGAATTCCACATCCTTATTGTTCTTACAGTAAAAAAAACCTTTCCTTTGCCTTAGGCAAAATCTTCTTTCTTCCAGTCTAAACGCATGACCTCGTGTCCTATCTAAAGTCTGGTTTGTGAATAGATTGCCACACAATGGTTTGTATTGGCCCCGAATATATTTGTATAATGTTATCATATCCCCTCTCAGGCGACATTTTTCTAAACTAAATAGGTTTAAATTTCTTAACCTTTCTTCATAGCTGATATGTTCCATTCCTTTTATTAATTTTGTAGCCTGTCTCTGCACTTTTTCTAGTGCCATAATATCCTTCTTTAGCACAGGTTCCCAAAATTGCACAGCATATTCAATATGTGGTTTTACCAGTGATTTATAAAGAGGCAAAATGATATTCTCATTCCGAGAATGAATGTTACATATTATTATTAATTATTTGTCACAATAAATTTTATTTTTATAATCGATTGTGATTAATGTGTGAAATACAAATCCTCTAATAAACATACCCTGGGGTATATAAGAGAGTAGTTACCAACTACTGTGTTTTAAATCAATCAAGAAGAAAAATAGCCCAAATATAAATTTTTGATATTAATAATACTATTCTTGTTTTTCTTAAAAATATTGCCCACATTCACCCTTTTCTATCTCAAGATACAACTAAAGCACTTGTTCATGCACTTATTTCCTGACTTCACTATTGCAACTCATTACTCATCGGCCTTCCAAACACCCAAACTGCCACTCTTTAGTCTGGAATGAATGTTGCCTCCAGGGTCAACTTCTTGACTGTCTGCTACTCCCACACTTCACTCCTTTGCCAATCATTATATTGGCTTCCTGCACCCTTCAGGATTCAATTCAAACTGCTAACACTAACCTACAAAGCCCTCACTAACTCCACTCCTCACTACATTACCTCTTTACTCAACAAATCCACCTCTTCTCACTCCCTTTGTTTGAAAATGACTTTCTGCTAACATCTGTTTTTTCCCATGCCACCAACTCTCATCTGCTGTCAGACTCTCAGAAGTCACTGAAAACGCATCTCTTTAGGAAAGCTCACCATCTTCCTCTGTAGCGTTTTTCTTATTTCAATTGTCTTTAGTTTCCTCTCCACCATAGCCCATCTCACTCTCGATCACTCCACTGTTTACTTGTTCTACACACCACTTTTACTGGCTTATATCCATTCCCCCTACCCTCTGGCATGCTGCTTGGCCTGGAATAGAAGGGGAGTGCTTGCAAAGGCTGCAAACAAGAGATCTGCAGCTTTTGCAAACTGTTTATAGATATATCCCCAGTGAAATCCATAATTAAATGCAAGCATGTTTTTCACTAAGGGCATATCTACTAAACAACATTTCCCTTGTTTTTATTTTATTTGTTTTATTTGTGCAGTGGAGTGTTTCTTTAATCATAGCTATAAAGTTTGTCTTTTACACAGCACAGATAAAGCATGAAGAGAATAGGAAAAATGAAAAAAAAGTCTATTTCTCTTCTTCATTAGCAATGTTTATCCTGGCCTTGCCATGTCAAAACTGGATTGTAATATCACTTGCTAAATTAATATAAATTTAAAGGAAACCTAGCATCTGAAGAAAAAGAAAATTATTAAACACACATTGTAGGTGATATTTAATGTTTTATTTAATAGTATAAATTACAGACAGGTGAATATTACCCTTGGTGCCTGGAATCCATGGGCGCCGGGTCCCGCATCACTGCTAAATGGTTTACTCATCATTTAGCAGAGTGCCTGGCTCCCAGTGACAACATGGCTATGCTCTGGTTCATGACGCATCTGGGGTAGAGGGCAGGGATATATTGAGAGTTTTAACTGAGCGCTGTCAGCCTATTTCTGCCCCAATTACTGGTACAAATTGGTATGGTGTGGGGGCTGCACGCTGCAAGGGACCAAGCAGGGGGAAGATGTTTTGTGAAAGACAAAGTGTACATTAGCGTATGTTTTATATTAGGTACGCAGGGTGACACTGGGTTATTAGGGAAGGAAAGTAGAAAATTGTTTCCATACTTACCGTTATTTTCTTTTCCTGGCTTTTATACATGGCAGCATCACATATGGGTAAGCTCCTCCTCCCAGCTGTCAGGACAGGAATAATTAAACAATTAAATCCAATAAAAAGCCCCCTCCCCTCTAGACCCCTCAGTCTTGTTAAATAGCTCCAGTTGAAGAATCCAGAAGGAAAGGGGCGTGATGCTGCCATGTATAATAGCCAGGAAAAGAAAATAACGGTGTGACAGTTCTCTCTGTCTCTGGATTACTGTTGCTTCACCTTGGTTCGGCTATTGCCCTGTCCGTACGGTCCCTATGTTAATTCCCTTTTTCCCTAAAGAACTACCGAATGTCGGGCCACCCAGCAGGGAAGTGTGCTGCTTGTTAACCTCTTGGCCTCATTAGAACGTGTGGTTAACCGCATACACTTTCTATTGTCGAATGGTTGGCTGGGTGGTCGTCGTTCATATGAACGAACACGTGGCGGCGGCCATCTTGGACATGCGAACGCCCAACGGTGTTCGTCGACGAATCTATGAAACTAAAAATGGACACTTCCTTCAACGGACCGACCTTCCTTCATCTTGTTCATCCGCTCACACGAACGCCATGCCGTTCGGTACATTACTATGCGAACAGAGCCACCCCAGATAGTTATCCCATGAAGTACATTCGTATGACGAAAAGACTATGTGAAAGACTTTGGCTCTGTGGCGATTGAACTGTGTGTATAGGATCTGACCACTGTTCGTTGATATTGTGCGCTCAGATCTAAGCTATCTGGGGATACGTTGAATGTGGGTATACTGTTCGGTAGTTTTGAAATTATGTATTTTTATTATCCTTGTAAAATGGTGGTTATGCTCTATCCCCGGAGATAATTGAGTTACTTCTAGCACCTAACCCAATTATCTCCAGGATAGAGAGGAGGGTCCTATACTGTTCAGGTGGGAGTGTTTATACCTGTACTGTTGTTATTGGTTATTACAAGAATTTGTCACAGTCTTCCACCAGGTCCCTTATGGGAGTGTCCCTGGGTGGAAGACCTGCATAAAAGCCGGACATGTAGCCCACATTAAACAGATTCCTGCTTGACCCTTAATACAGAGTCTCGTCTCGTACATGGGGGGGGGGTTATTTGTGTGTTTTCCTGTTTGGCAATTAGGAGTGCTCGGTAGCTGATCCTGTGTTCGGGAAGGGAACATTTTTGGCGGCTTTAACCCCTTCTATACCTGGGGTGCAAAGGTAAGT
Organism: Pelobates fuscus; assembly: GCF_036172605.1. Lineage (NCBI taxonomy): Eukaryota > Metazoa > Chordata > Amphibia > Anura > Pelobatidae > Pelobates > Pelobates fuscus. Next base: position 126,312,551 of record NC_086324.1, read on the forward strand.
ATGGAAACAATTTTCTACTTTCCTGGCCATACATGGCAGCATCACATATGGGTATTACCCAAGCTCTGAAGAAGGGTGGGGTCTTAACAAATGGCAGTGAATACAGTAGTCGTTATTGATGCTGAAAGAATCAAAGTATTTAATCATCTTTTCCTGCCACCGAAGAAAGAACACCCTTCCCAAAGCGAGCCTCGTTTGAGGAAGACAAATCTAGTTTGTAGTGATTGACAAACGTAATCGGAGAGCACCATGTAGCTGCCTTACAGATGTCCTCAACCGGCACCTCCGCATGAACTAGCCATGGCCTTGGGAAGTGTAAGCCCTTTTAATCACTAGAGAAAGCAATTTTCTCAATGTTGTAGTGGATGCTGCTTCTCCTTTTTTACTGCCTGAGGGCAGAATAAAAAGCTTGTCTGACTTTCTGAAATCCTTTGATCTCAGTAAGTAGACCTTTAGACATCTCATTATCACATCCAGTTTACTCCATCCTACTTCTTCTTCGTTAGTCGGATTTGGAAAGAATAAAGGTAGAACAAATTCTTGTTGAATGTGGAATCTAGAAACTACTTTTGGAAGAAAGTCAGGTTTAGTAATCAGCACCACTCTATCCTGAAGGAACACAGTATAGGGTTCTTCAGAACACAAGACCTGGATCTCTCATACTTTTCTGGCCGATGTATTAGCTATGAGGAATAGGGTTTTCATGGTGAGCAAATAAATTCCTATTTCTTCTAGTGGCTCAAATGGTACTTTAATTAGAGCATTTATGTCAAGGTTAGGTTCCCCAACACGCTAACTGTAGGACTAACAGGCAACCCAAGCTAGACGTATTACCGGTCCTTAAAGTGGCCGGACTTAACGTTAAGAAAAGTAAGGAGAGTAACAGAATAATCAGACGAGCCGAGCTCAGGAGAAGGGAGAATAAACGAGAAACAAAGCCAAGGGTTAAGGAAGCCAGAAATTACGGATAACCAGAGACAAGCCGAAGTCAAATACCAGGAAACACACAAGTATACAGAACGCACTCTTGGGCTACAATAGACCACGACAGGGCAAGGAAGTGATGTAGAGGGAGGTATATATAGGGCTAAGAGAGCTCTGATAGGCTAGGGAAGAAAATAGGAGATATTATTAAAGGGTTACCAGGGTTCATGCAATAATGGTAGTATCGCTTTAAAGTTTCAGCGGCAAGCCGAGCGTGCATGCGCGCGTCCCCGGTTGGGTGCGCGCGTGTGCTGTCAGTTGGAAGCCGGCAGAGCCTGGAGGAGCAGAGCGGATGGCGGGACCGGAGCAGCGTGGGCCACGAGGAGGTATGACAATTTAGTACTAGAGGTACGTCCCAAGGAGGTGCCAACTGTTTGGTAGGTGGTCTAATCCTCAAAACTGCTCTAACTGCTTTTATTAGATTTAATTGTTTAATTATTCCTGTCCTGACAGCTGGGAGGAGGAGCTTACCCATATGTGATGCTGCCATGTATGGCCATGAAATATATATATTAAGGGGTATTTTATATATTAGGTGCACAGGTTTATACTGGGGACAGAGGCGTAACTAGAATCCACCGGGCCCCAGTGAGAAAATGGCTCTGGGGCTCCCCACTTATGTGTCTCATCCCGCCCCAACCCACGCTCATTCTCCTCCCCACCCTTTTTTCATTCCATTCCCTCCCCCCAGCTCCTACATGTGTCTCATTCCTGTGCCCAGAATCTCCCCATGTGTTTCATTCTCAGGACCACAAAGCCCCTCCATTTGTCTCATTCTCTCTGCCCCATAGCTCCTCCATGTGTGTTAATCCCTCTCTCTCCTCGGCGCCTTCATTTGTCAGATATCCTCCTACCCCCCCAGACCCTCCATGTGTCCCATTTTTCCCTCTGTCCCCTACCTCTGTCTCATTCCTCTCTCTTGCTCTCCCTCCCCTCCATGTGTCCCATACCCACCCTCTCTTCCCCCTCCCCTTCATTTGGCCCATACACTCCCTCTCTCCCCTCTCCCCTTCATTTGTCAATTATCTTCCCTCTCTCCCCATCCCCTCCATGTGTCTCATACCCTTTATTTCTCCCCCCTCCCATCCCTGTGTCCCATTCCTCCCTCTTTCCCCCCTCCCTTCCATGTGTCCCATACCCTCCATCTCTCCCCCTCCCTGTGTCTCATACTCTCCCTCTCTCCCCCCTCCCATCCCATGCCTTGCTCGCTGCGGTTCCCAGTCTGACACTGACAGGAAGTGCTATCACTGTGAGCATTTCAACAAACATGCAGGAGGGGAGCAGGACAGCTCTCCCCTCCTGCCAGAAACCCGGGAACCGCTGACCCGGGTCGGTGCAGCTGTGCACTGGCCCAAAAGGTATCCAGGCGACGCACGTTCGCATGGGTCGCTGCTGAGACCGGGCCCCTTGGAGTGAGAGGCCCAGTTTCCGCGTCGAACCCTGAGATTGTGGTAGGTACTTCACTGACTGGGGACATGGAGTAATCAATTTGTGGAGTACCAGTTGTGTATTAGACTTGTTATGTCTTGGTGTGACCTATATAATGAGCATAGTTCCATAGAGTGCTGCATAACAACTCAATTCTTCAATAGACATTTGCAATCCTTAATTCCCAAAGTGCCAAATTCCCAAATTGCAGAATTGTCGAAGTGCAGAATTTCGGAAGTGCCGAACCGAAGTGCAGAATTTCGGAAGTGCCGATCCAAACTGAATTTTTTGCCCATGCACGTCCCTATTCTTCAATATTACATTATATAACTAGTTTATACTGCTATACAGCCCACATAATAGTTTAAGACTAACATATAGTACTCTGTAATGGTTCTAGACTCCCATATAGCACCACATAACAGATCTACATGCCCTTATAGCATCATGTACTATAACATCATATCCAGAGAGCCTGCTATCAGAATAGCAGAGTTTTGTATTGATCACCCTTGTGGCCCTGAGAATGTATAATTCCTAAACTAGTGTGATGACTTTTACACACCGCATGTGTAAATCCCAGGATGCTTAAGCAGTGGTGCATTTTGGTTTTGTGCTTACCTAGATATGACAAAACTCGGGCACCCCTGACACACTCACACTGACAGAGACAAATACACATTCAAAACATAAAATATATACCAGTGTCAAACAAACACCCAAGTGTCATAAAAAAAGAGTAAAAAAATGTTTACAAACACATGTAAAATTTTTGATTTTACAATAAAGCAGAAAAATAACAGTGTATACTGCATATAAGCACACACAATAACACCAGGTTGGGGTTAGAATCTGACTCACATGGTCCAGAGCCTCTGTCTTAGAGGCTCAGGGGTGCTAAATATGGCTACTGGATCCAATTAAAGAGGTCTGGTACATGATGGTATGGAGTTCCACCAAAATAGATGATTTATTTGTACAAAAAGTAAATAGTTAAAAAACAACACATATTAAATATTTTAATTATAAATATTGTCAAAATGTGTACCTGATAATTGTATTATTTTGAAGGTATATAAACACCATGAGGTCAACAGTATTTCATCACTTGAAGAAGGCTTTATAGCCGAAACGCGTATGCGGCTTGTACTTTTACAATTGTGTTTATTTTTTTATTATTTAGGGTTACTAAATGGTGGCAAGCGCTTCTTTTGATGCATTTGTTTTATAGATATGCCGATTACCATCTATTCTATAGTACCCATTTGTTTTATTTGTTGGCGAGGCTAGATGGTGGTTTAAACACTATAGGGTCAGGAATACATGTTTGTGTTCCTGACCCTAAAGTGTTCCTTTAAGTACACACATTATGTCATTTGTATAAATGACTACATACCCTCGTACAGAACAATAATTGTGATTGTTTTGGGAGTCAAACTGCTGGGGTTTTTCACACAAGTGAATTGTTGGGAATGTAAACTTAAAGCTAAAATGACAAGATTCTACAAATGAGCTGTTTTCAGTTTTACTATTTTTGCCCTACATTTGAAACAGACTTTCAGAGTTAACCACTAAAGTAAAAATCGTCAGCAATTCAAAGTGAATTTCAAAATTTAGGACAAAATAGCCGATTTAGAAAAATTCCCCCAATATAATTCAGTGTTCAGTTTGGCTATTTTTGACTTACATTTGAAATCCACTTTGAATTTCCTTTAAATTTCCAGCAATTTGCACTTTAGTGAATAACCCTGTTTGAGTTTATTTGAATTCCCGACAATAAACACTATATTGAATATTTGTGATAGGTGTATAGCACAATTGGCATATCACAATCCCGTGGGTGACCAGCCAGAGTTAGCTATCACTTCTTTTAACCCCTTAAGGACAGAGCTTCAGAAGCTTGTCTTTCACTTAATGACAACTGCATTTTTTGCATTTTTTGCTATTTGCGTTCAACTGCAATTTGCATTTGACTAATTTATTGCACCGACACAAATTATATACCGTTTTTTAAAGGACAGAAAGGGCTTTAATTTGATGTAACACATATATATATATATAAATGCTTATTTATTATAAAAAAAAATACAGAAATATGCAAAAAAATGAATTTTTGTGTGTTTTTTTTACAGTTTTTGCAATAATAATGTGTACATAATTAGTGCAGGTTAAGGAAATTAATTAAAAATAAATTCATTTAGTTGTTCTGAATTACAGAATATATAATGTGTCTGGGATTTTAAGTTTTTTTTGGTAGTTACAGGTCACAAAGCACAAGGAGTAAAATAAACTTTTTATGTGGAGCGATTTTAGAATTTGGTATGTTTGTCTTGTAAGCCTAATAGCCATAAAAGAAAACAAAATTGCCACACAAAAGTATATATTTATATAAAGTAGACACCACAGGCTATTTACCTAAGGTTGTTTTGACACTTTCTACATAGCCATTTTACCGCCAACCTCTGCTAAATAATGGAGTAAAATTGTGTTTTTTGGGGGTTTTCGCACACAAACTTATAACAAAGAACTTCTCATGTGTATTTTGTAAAGTTGGTGTGTGCTATTCCTGTAAAAAGTTTTATTATGTGTTCAGTTACTTCTGCTGAGTACAACGGTACCCCGATTGTATGTCTTTGGCACTATTTCGTGAAGCTACAGTGCCATATAGGAGACCTGTCCTTTTCAGTATTCACAGTAGAATTTTGAGAGACGGATTTAATGAGCCTATGCTTCCATTTGGGGTATTATAGTAGTTTGACTGTTCAAAAAAACCCCACAAAGGCCTACCATTTGTAAAAGTAGACACTCCAGGGTATCTCATAAGGTGCATATTGTGCCTTAACATGCCCCCATTTTTTTACCATTACATGCCAAAGTATGTGGTAAAAAATAATTTTGTGCATTTTTTACATATGGATTGCATTTTTGCTGGGCATTTTGTATATTTCATGTGTGCCACTAAGTTCAAACCCCCCAAATTATGCTCAGCTAAGTCTTCTGAGTAAAAGGACACCCCCATTGTATGTCTATGGCACTATTTTGTGAAGCTACAGTGCCATATAGGAGACCAAGCCATATCAGTTTTGACCGAACTTTGAATTTTAACGCCGGGCCTATGTGCAATTTCCAAGCATCTTTGCAGGTTTTAAATTCAAACTACCCCACAAAGGCCTACCATTTCTTAAAGTAGACACCCCAGGGTATTTCAAAAGGCATATTTTGAACCTTAGCGTGGGATCATTTTTCCGCTAGCGTGTACCAGGTGTAGTGGTTATAAGCGTTTTTTTCTGCCTTTTTGACACACAAAGTGAGTTTGCACAGTATATTTTGCAAACCATATGTGTACTACCACTGTATAATACTTCATATTTTGCTCAGCTATGTCTGCTGAGTACAAAAATACCCCAGTATGTACCTTTGCCAGGTATATGTGGACATCGGAGGGGCACATTTGGGACACAGCCATTCCATTTTTTTTCACATTTTGAATTTTTACGCTGTGCCCATGTCCCATTTTAGAGTATTTTACCAGGCTATATAATCCAAATACCCCATAAAGCCATACCATTTCTTAAAGAAGACATCCCAGGGTATTTCAAAAGGCATATTTTGAACCTTAGGCGTTAAGGGGTTAAGTTTAATCTCAAAAATATTTTAATAAAACTATCGTAGAAAAAAATTGTCTAAAGACTGAAAAATATGTGCTTTCTTTACAAAAGTTAGATTTCCATAACTGTAAACAAGTTTGCATCTAAACAAAAAGGAAATCTAAACAGTGTGAGTTTATGTAATTATTGTTAAATGTTCTGGATACATTCAGTATACATTTAAATATTTACTGCAGATATGTTTATATTTTTTAAATATCTTTTTTGAAGAAAGGATGATATCAGGTATAACAATAGAATGTAATGTTGTGACGATTGGCAAAAAAAAAAAAAGAAAAGTTACATTAAATAGTGATTTAGAATATGACAATAATATAATGGGAACAATTTAACGGTTATTTTTCAGGTTAAAAAAAAACAATGTTTGCAATTTGTTTCATTTGTCCAAATACTGATTTAAACCTATCAGTGCCATTTGTCTAAATGGTAGAATTAGTATGACCAGGATGAATGAGGGAAACAATGGATTTAAAATTTGGTACAGGATTTGGGAATTTAAGTGTGTATTGTTAATAATAATATATTTAGTCACTTTGTATTTAGTAGAAGCTGTACGTTCAATGCTTTGCTTCTTGGCACAGTCTGGTCACTAGCTGGTTATGCTAAACAGAGAAATACAATAGCTTCTCTTTCTTTAATATTTAAAAGATCATCCACTGTCTCCCTGTATATAGGAAAAGCAAACATTTCAGAGATAAAATAATACATGTATATACTGTACATACAACATATCTACAAAACAACAAACTTTGACTCCATTCCCCAGAAACCCCACATTGTGTCGTTTCATACTCTGCCCACTTAACCTCATTTAATTCAGTTAGCATTAAATTATCATATGTTATTTTTAATGAAATGAAAGAAATGGCTAAACCAAATAATGAAATCAAAATAAAGTGAAGACAGAAATAAAACTGAAGTAGAAAAAAAAAATTAGATCTTAAAAACTTCTGCTACATAAAAATATAATAATAATAGTAATAATATCTGTCTACATACCTTTCAGTTACTCTCTTGGATGGACTTCTGCATCTGATTTTTCGGGAGTGGGTTTTCTGATTTCCCACAGGAGGTAAAGGGTGTGATGCCGACTCGATTTATCTCATGAGGTTTTTTTTGTTGTTTTTTTAATCTATTGGCAGTGGTAATTTTTTTTATTTTATTTTTTTCACAGAAAGTATAATTAAAAAACATATACCAATGGGGGCGCCAAAATCACAAAACGTGTGCATAGTTACCATACATCGTCCATATTGACCATATAACAAGATAAAAGATAAAACATATATGGTGAAGTATTTAATGACACAGGATAAAAGATAAAAACAAATATATATTATTATTATTATTATTATGATATTTATAGAGCGCTGTCAAATTCTGCAGCGCTTTACAACGGTTGGACGAACAGACATGTAGTTGTAACCAGACAAGTTGGACACACAGGAGCAGAGGGGTTGAGGGCCCTGCTCAATGAGCTTACATGCTAGAGGGAGTAGGGTAAAATGACACAAAAAGGTAAGGCACAAAAAGTATACTTGTCTGGTTGTGCTAAAATGCTTGTCTGCCCCTCCTGGGCTACGTCCCCTTTAAGTTCAGATCCAACTCCACTGCCTTCAGATGGTAGATATTCTCCTCCCAAGTCTGTGTAAGAAGATGAGCCAGGCAAAGATGAGTGGTAAAGTGCAAAATCTCTACGGGGATATTGGCAAGCTTCTCCTCCGCTCAACGCGTTTCGTCCAGTGGACTTTTTCAAGAGCTATGTGCCCTCAGCTGTTCCGGCTTTTTAAATGTCCAAATTCGCGCGGCTTTCGTTACAATGCACGTCACCGCGCATGTGCACATAACCAGCCTGGAACGCAAATAACTTTATTGATGTTCTATGCCAGAGGACACTATTCCGTACCAGACCACCTGATCTGATGGACCATAATGAGCGATCACACTCACATCTTTGCGGCATAAAACGGAGTGTAACAGAAGATCAATTTGAACCATCACAGTATCTTTAGTATAATTACAGTGCTTCATTAGAAGTATAATTACATTTAAAACACTTACATCAATAAACTTTATTTAAACAAATCACTGTTAAATTGTTCTTAAATATATCATAACGTTCTTTATTAAAAATACAAACATGTATTAAAGTGCATGTATTGTACCTGAATTAAATAATTCCAATCTTACAGGGAGTGCAGAATTATTAGGCAAGTTGTATTTTTGAGGATTAATTTTATTATTGAACAACAACCATGTTCTCAATGAACCCAAAAAACTCATTAATATCAAAGCTGAATATTTTTGGAAGTAGTTTTTAGTTTGTTTTTAGTTTTAGCTATTTTAGGGGGATATCTGTGTGTGCAGGTGACTATTACTGTGCATAATTATAAGGCAACTTAACAAAAAACAAATATATACCCATTTAAATTATTTATTTTTACCAGTGAAACCAATATACGGTAATGTTCACAAATATACATTTCTGACATTCAAAAACAAAACAAAAACAATCAGTGACCAATATAGCCACCTTTCTTTGCAAGGACACTCAAAAGCCTGCCATCCATGGATTCTGTCAGTGTTTTGATCTGTTCACCATCAACATTGCGTGCAGAAGCAACCACAGCCTCCCAGACACTGTTCAGAGAGGTGTACTGTTTTCCCTCCTTGTAACTCTCACATTTGATGATGGACCACAGGTTCTCAATGGGGTTCAGATCAGGTGAACAAGGAGGCCATGTCATTAGATTTTCTTCTTTTATACCCTTTCTTGCCAGCCACGCTGTGGAGTACTTGGGCGTGTGTGATGGAGCATTGTCCTGCATGAAAATCATGTTTTTCTTGAAGGATGCAGACTTCTTCCTGTACCACTGCTTGAAGAAGGTGTCTTCCAGAAACTGGCAGTAGGACTGGGAGTTGAGCTTGACTCCATCCTCAACCCGAAAAGGCTCCACAAGCTCATCTTTGATGATAACAGCCCAAACCAGTATTCCACCTCCACCTTGCTGGCGTCTGAGTCGGACTGGAGCTCTCTGCCCTTTACCAATCCAGCCACGGGCCCATCCATCTGGCCCATCAAGACTCACTCTCATTTCATCAGTCCATAAAACCTTAGAAAAATCAGTCTTGAGATATTTCTTGGCCCAGTCTTGATGTCTCAGCTTGTGTGTCTTGTTCAGTGGTGGTCGTCTTTCAGCCTTTCATACCTTGGCCATGTCTCTGAGTATTGCACACCTTGTGCTTTTGGGCACTCCAGTGATGTTGCAGCTCTGAAATATGGCCAAACTGGTGGCAAGTGGCATCTTGGCAGCTGCACGCTTGACTTTTCTCAGTTCATGGGCAGTTATTTTGCGCCTTGGTTTTTCCACACGCTTCTTGCGACCCTGTTGACTATTTTGAATGAAACGCTTGATTGTTCGATGATCACGCTTCAGAAGCTTTGCAATTTTAAGAGTGCTGCATCCCTCTGCAAGATATTTCACTATTTTTGACTTTTCTGAGCCTGTCAAGTCCTTCTTTTGACCCATTTTGCCAAAGGAAAGGAAGCTGCCTAATAAGTATGCACACCTGATATAGGGTGTTGATGTAATTAGACCACACCCCTTCTCATTACAGAGATGCACATCACCTAATATGCTTAATTGGTAGTAGGCTTTCGAGCCTATACAGCTTGGAGTAAGACAACATGCATAAAGAGGATGATGTGGTCAAAATACTAATTTGCCTAATAATTCTGCACTCCCTGTATAGAAACAAACATTAGAGACAAAATCATTAATCAGAATGATTATAGTGAATGAATCAGCAAACCGAAGAGCATGGTAAGGGCACCAAATGGGAAAAAACACACCAATATAGATAAAATATAGATACATATAAATACAAAGTGCATGTATATAAAAAGCATGTATATAAAAAAGCATGTATATAAAAAATGAGTATATAAAAAAAGTGAGGTATATCGTCAAAAAGGAGAAAAGGGGAGGTACAAATAAGGTCCAATTGTGACCTAAGTATGCCTCACTATGACAGGGCAGAATTGGTGAGGTGGGACTAGTGATGCCTAAGAACATGTGGGTCCCGAATCCTGTCGCCTCCCCTCACCCCTGGCCAACCATCCCGCTTCCACTGTGGGGATCCCGTACTGAGCTATGATGTATACCTTCCAAGAGCATGCTTTTCATCTTTTCTGCCCCCCAATTTCAACATTCCGGGTAAGGATAAATTGAGTGAGGGCCTCAGATTACCTGGTGGGGGCGTCCTTCCCTTCGCTAACTGTGTGTCAACCCCCCGACCTTGACCTCGCTACTGCGTGATCAAGGAGAAGAAGAAGAAAGGCAATAGAAAAAGCTAACATCAACACAGAACTCTCTCTTCCCCTAGGCATGTTATCCTAATTAGTGTTGTCGCGAACCCGAAATTTTCGGTTCGCGAACGGCAAACGCTAACTTCCTCAAATGTTCGCGAACCGCGCGAACCGCCATTGACTTCAATGGGCAGGCTGATTTTAAAACCAACAGGGACTCTTTCTGGCCACAAAAGTGATGGAAAAGTTGTTTCAAGGGGACTAACACCTGGACTGTGGCATGCCGGAGGGGGATCCATGGCAAAACTCCCATGGAAAATTACACAGTTGATGCAGAGTCTGCTTTTAATCCATAAAGGGCAGAAATCACCTAACATTGACACCTGTCCTCAAAGCCCCTGATACACACTGACACAGAGCAGAATAGAGACTGTTCCCCGTCCTCAGAGACCATGATACACAGTGACACAGAGCAGAATAGAGACTGTTACCCCTACATAGGGTCACTTGGCAGATATGGCGGGGTCGTGGGAGGGGGAGGATGACTTTCACCTCTTCCCCTGTTAGATTCCCGTTGTGCTGTGACATCACCCTTATACGCTGTGTAAAGCATACTATTTAATTTGATCAGCATGGCCACTTGAGTTTTTATAGTTTTCACGCTGCTTGTAGTTTATATATGACACAGAAGCTGGCAGGCAGGCAACTGCTCTTCTATTACAGTGAAAAAAAATGATTTCTTTAAAATCTAAAGCTTAAGCTATTGTTAAAACAGATATGAGTGGTGGCACTGACTGTGCAAATGGGCAAGGCATCCAACCTGACACAGAAGCTGGCAGGCAGGCAACTGCTCTTCTATTACAGTGAAAACAAATTATTTATTTTAAATCTAAAGCTTAACCAATTGTTAAAACAGATATGAGTGGTGGCACTGGGCAAGTAGGCACAGTATCCAATGTGAACCTCACACAGAAGCTGGCAGGCAGGCACCTGCAATTACATTACACAGGAAAAAAAAAAAAAAAGCAGCCTGATGTTATAGCCCTAAAAATGGCTTTTTGGGGTGCTGTCCTTACAGCAGAGATCAGATGAGTCCTTCAGGATTGTAGTGGACACTGAATACCCTAGCCTAGCTATCAATTTCCCTATCTAATCAGCAGCAGCTAAACTTTCCCTCCTCTCACTAAGCATGCAGCTTCAGAATGAATCGAAAATGGATGCTGGGAGGGAGGTTGGAGGGTGTGGAAGGGAGGGAGTGCTGCTGATTGGCTGGAATGTGTCTGCTGACCGAGAGGCACAGGGTCAAAGTTTGCCCAATGATGACGAATAGGGGGCGGATTGAACTGCGCATGTGTCCGCCCGCCGCGGCGAACGCGAACACGCTAAGTTCGCCGGGAACTGTTCGCCGGCGGACAGTTCGGTACATCACTAATCCTAATTAGTGACCCAACTGTTGTGTAAAAGTCTTGGATCCTAGCCAACCTTTCGTCAGTGACTAGCACATGAAACAATATACCAATTGCAAAAAGTGTAAGCTCGTAAACATTTACCTGAATAAACAAATTGGTTATATCTTAGTTACCGTATATCTTAGTTAATAATACAGGGTACAATAGGTCAGCGCCCCTGACCTTTGATCCACAGTTTGGGAGAACATTGGTTTCTACAATTATGAAATAGGTTTGACTAAGGCTTAATTAAGACTTACGCCTCTCTGTTCCCTCCCTACCCCCTTCTCCCTTCAACTAAACATGTTAACTGTTTTACATTCCCCCTGTCTCAACAGTATGTACAGTGTGCCTCCTTTGTGTTTATATTAGGTTTTTATTTTTTTGAAAACACACTTTCTTCTTTCAATAACCCCCCTTGTTTGAAAACACACTTTTACTCTTCGGCAAGAACCCCCCTTTTTGAAAAACACACATTCTCTCTTTTGCCAATGACCCCCCTCTTTGAGAACACACTTTTACTCTTTTGACAAGAACCCCCCATTCGAAAACACGCTTTTCCTCCTTTGTCAGCAACCCCCCCCCTTTTTTTTTCTTCCCTTTTTTATATTATGTATATATATATATATTTTTTTTTTCTTTTCCTTTTTTTGGGGGGGGGGAGGGGCTTTTCTTAGCAAAATACCCTTTTCTAACCACCCGTTTGCAATCTACATATTGACCATAGGAGGAGAAAATGAGACAGGGAGAGAGACTTCAGGGACATGAAAAGAAAAAAGAACAAAAAATACAAAATACATAGCAGAACCTCAGATCCCTCCGTGTTCCCGAGCACTGAGGAGACTTGTACTGTAACTGTCCCTGTACTTCTTACGCGGCGCTCTCCAGGCCTAAACATAGCATTAGTGCTAAGATGTGTGGGGAAGGTACAGCCACTCAGGCCAAGTCACATAGACCATCCACCTCCATACTCAGGTCCGAAAACCAACTGATTCCACCTATCCGGCCTGAGCCAGCAAAAGAGACCCACTTCCATATCGTCCCTAGGCCGCCAGGGTGTGCCTTCAGACGCCATTGCCCGCACCTCCCTCCAAAGCAAAAACTTCCCAACTGTGGCATCACAACCGTAGCGGGGCAATCAGCAGGCATCCGCAACCGTCGCGGAGAACCCCCTCCCTCTCGGTGAGCACAGAATAACAACCGAGGCAAACAAGAAAAAAAAACAAAAAAACAAACAAACCGGGGTACCCCACCCAAAACCCGCTAAGCAATAATCGATCTACAGGCATATACCCAGTCCCCACAGGCAACCTTGCTTCTTCACCTCCCATCCCCAGGATACAGCCTTTAGACCCCGGCAAAAGAAACCATACAATACCCTCCGTGTCTAGCGGTGGCCTCGCACGCCTGCCTCCTGCCATTCCGTCTGCAACTGGGGTAGCTCCTCTGGGCCCAATGCCAGGTAATGGTTTGGGGGTGGTTGGACTCCCAGGCTCCGGAATAGGCGTTGGGGATCGCCTCCAGGCAGCAGCACCTGCAAGTTTGGAGGGGAATCCCCAAGCGTACCTCACGCCCGCTTCCCTAAGGGCTTCCGTCACGGGCCGCCAGTCCCTGCGCCACTGAAGCGTTGAAGGGACCAGGTCCTGATAGAGGGATATCTGCGTGCCAGCATACCTGACCGGACCCTCTCGGCTTTTCTTCATCAGCTCCTCTTTGGTACGGTAGTGCAGGAACCAAACTATGACATCCCTTGGGGCATTCCCCTCCGCCCTCAGTGCACACATTGCCCTGTGCACCCTTTCCATATGCCATCACTCCTCCGGGAGATCCGTAAGGAGGGGTCTTAGGATGGAGAGTACAAGCTCCAGTAGGTTTTCACCCCTGTCCTCCGGGAGGCCCCTTATGCGGAGGTTGTTTCTCCAAGACCGGTTCTTCCATGGCAAGGTCGGTTTCTACCACTTGTGCAGTGAGGTGGTTGACCCGGTCGACCTTCCGCGTTATAAGCCTGAGCGGTAGCATCCATACGTGTCTCCAACCTCGCGGTCCGTTCCCCCAGGGCGCCTATGTCGGCCTGCAGGACCGCCGTTGACTTGGCAATTTCCCCGGTAAGGTAGGTCCGGACCTCTGCCAGCTTCACCAGTATCGTGTCCTGTTCGGCGGCGGAGGCCTCCCTGTGCCCACGAGGGGAGGCCTGTGAGGATCCTCCGTCGCCATCTTGACTCTCTGGCCGGCCATGCTTAAATGCCGTGAGGAGGTCTAATACAGAACCCCCAGATTCCGACACCTTCCTCGTCTGTTTTTTGGGGAGTCTCTTCTCCATGTTAGGGGGCAAGATGGGGAGAGGAAAAAATAGAATTTAAGGTCGCTTTTGTAAGCTTTTGTGCGCGATCAGAGCGGAGCTCTAAGGAGACACGTCCAGTCTACTCGACGGTCAGGCCACGCACCCCCATTAGTTATTTAGTTTACATTGATTTTGTTTCCATGATGTTTCTGTTATTTAGGGGTTTTCTTTCTCCAAAATTTAATTTACATTATTATATTTTTATATTGGTTAATTTATTTTGATTTATTTCCCATGACTATATTTATGTTAGATAAGTCTGGTGCTGGTAAGCTCTGCCACTTCCTAAACAGTTTAAGTCTGATGCTAGAAGCAGGAGGCCTCAGACTGGATGCCACTGTTCGGATGAGGACCACAGTAGCTCCCCATTCATACAATGGAGTAATTATTTCAGCCTATCTACAGCAACCAGTCTAAGGTTTCTTATTTCAAGCCTCACATTCATAGGGATGTAGAGGAGGTAGAGCTGCAAGCAACCAGACAGAAGATTTTGGGGCTATCCCGTTCGATAAAAGTTTAAACCCAGTTTAACATGGTCCCGGAGTATTCCTTTAATTTCTGTGATTGTATTTTGTTTTTTTATACTTGTTCTTTTGATTTCATTTTCATGAATATTTATTTTTATATAACTTATTTAGTTTCTTTGTATGTAATATTAATTATTTTAATATATTATTTTGATTTAATTTTCATAAATATTATTTTGAAGTTGGTTATTTAGTTTATATTACTTTCATTTTCATGATTATTTTCATGATAATTATAAGATTAGTGCACAAATCCCTTTCAGCTGTATTGAATGAAGAAAATAACTTAATAGATGGACAAATCAATCAAATTATTAGGCATTCTCTGACTCAAAGTGTTCATCCATCAGTTAACAGGTATTTGATATAACTCAATGTAACTGAAAGTGATTACTGCACTAATCTAGTGTATAGTTATATATAATGCACTAGTCTATATAGTTTATTTTGATTTCTTTTCTGCAATGTTTTTGTTAGTTATGTGGCATATTATAATTTATAATTATAATTTCTATGATTATATTTTTATATTAGTTATTTAGACTATTTTGATTTAGTGTTAGTGATTTATTTTTAGGACTTGCATAGCTTATTTTGATGGAATTTCCACGATTATTTTATTTATTTGTTACTGAGATTCTTATCATTTATTTTCCATGATTTTATTACATATTGGTTATTTAGATTATTATGATTTCTTTTTTCCATGATTATTTTTATAATAATTTATTTTTGTTGAATTTAAGCACCATGATTATATTTTAAACAGGATTACAATTTCATTCCCATGATTCTTTTTGTATTAGTTACATAGATTAGCTTAATTTAGATGGTGATACCGGAGAAACTGACGGAAGCCAAGCACAGAGAGATGGACACAGGTTTCTTCAGGAAGGAAGAGATTCTTTATTGGATCACCGATCGGGACTCAGAGGGACTAATGTCACCAAAATACAGCAAGTTCTGAGCCCCGGACAATAGTGCAGGCTCCTTATATAGGCACATAACTCCTCCCATATTAAGCTCCACCCGCACATTCTCTTGACCAATCAATACAAATAAGAATTAACTTCCTGCTTGACCGCATGGCTTGTCCAGCACAATGGAGGAGGGGAATACTACATCCTGTATTCTTGCACATGCTCCGTACACTACTGATCGTATCTTGCCTCGTGCAACCAACTGATCGATACGTCAGCATATGCACGTACACATGCCACGTGGTAATCTCGGCCTACTAAATTTATTTTTACCGAGATTCCGCCACATTCCCCCCTTTGATGCCTCTTGATATTTCACAATTACTTGAGGCATCACTTAACCTTAGTTTGCATACACCGCAAGTTACCTTGAACCAAACCAGACTTATCTTATGATGTGAATCTTCAACACTCATCTTCCTGCATTGGTTCTCCCTGATCTAGAGCCTTATATTTATAAATTGCCATTATCTGTGCAGCAGCCTTCCTCTCTGCTATATTTTCTATCAGGCTTTGCACAGACCTAACTACTAAGGGTATAAGACACGGCAGGAGTAGACACAACATTAAAATCAGTAGGACTCCACCTACCACTGCCTTAAGCCCTCCAAACCACTCATACCAGCTACCAAACCAACTGCTTGGATTATACCCTTTCCATACCTGAGTAGGCACATGCGCTAGTTTAACCATATGGCTAGTAAGCTCAGCTATTGCTTGCCCTTCGTCATCTATTTGAAGACAGCAATTGCTCAGGTTAAACTTCCCACATACACCTCCCTCTACTGCCAAAAGGTAATCCAAGGCTAATCTATTTTGGTATACTGCTGTCCTCATCCTGGTATTGTGCTTCGCTAGAAGATTGAGCGCTTGTGATGTCTCGTTAGTAATGATCTCAATCAACGCCTGTAATCTTATAATACGGTTGAGCATATAAATAGGGGTTCTATAACCAAAGGTACCATCTTCTGCCCACGTGGCTGGCCCATAATAATCTATAATACGCTGGGGAGGCCATTCATTATCTTCCCAGGCGCCTATCTCTATGGGTCCCCTTTTCTTCCTATGATTCACATCATACACTTTAACACCTAAAGTCTCACCTGTTTCAATAGGTAACAAGAAGAAGGATGGTTTGAGCATACCCAACACAAATGCCCCTTCCCAGTCCTGTGGCAACTCCGAATAGGCTTTCTTACCACAGATCCAGTACAAATTTGCTGGGGCTCTCCAGTTAGATGTGATGGATAGATCAAACCACACATCCTTTAAATTGGCGTATCTAGCAAACGGGTTAGATGGTTCTGAGACATTTGAAGCCGACCACCAAGTTGTATTCTTTGTATCATCATCATAAGCTTTTTGCCCTAGACAAGTTAATTCTCCTACAGAAGTATTATACATCATTCCTTTCCTTGCTATGCAAACATAACCTATGATGGAGGTCTTTAATCTCCACTCAGATTTACCTCTAAAACTCATATGATAATCGGCTTGTGTAGATATTAATTTGTCAACTGCCTCAGAACCGGACATTACCTCCTTTGCTTCCCAAGGCCATTGGTCTCCCATGTTAGTACCTCCACACACATAGCAGTTGGTAACATTAAGACTACCGGCAATACTTTCAGCTAAATCAATAAACAGGTTTTTAGCATTATGGGGGATCTTATTATCTATGCTCATCTCTTCATAAAAGGAATGGTATACTTGATGAGTTTGGGAGGATACCGTCTCAGTCTCTATCCCTATAAACAATACTGTCCCAGGATCTAAACCCGTCCCATATATTTGAAACCCAAATAAATTACCATATGTATCTAAGAACTTGTTGGGGTTATTTATAAGTATATGGACTGGATTGCATTCCATAGACTTACAATATGGGCTGGTAGGCAACTTAGTCACAATCATGTCCTTGTCTACTGTCTGTCCCCAAGTTGCCCACCCCACACAAGACCAATATGGGCAAAAGTTATAATCTCTATTTGGGCATCTAGGACTCACATATTTATTTTTACTACTGGGACAAATATATTTATCGTTAGACCCATACGTCCTCTCCCATCTAAGATCCCCACATACATTCCACGGCTTTCTACCACTTGATATCGCCTTACACGCATCAAATAGCAGAACACCCGAAGAATGTACGGATTCTAACACCGTCTTATTAATTAGGGTCCCCTGAGGATCTCCATTCCTGAGAGTCAACCAAATTGTACGAGGTTGATACTCCGGACTGAAGCACTTAGGTTCTCCTACTCCTAAATGGCACACACTATATTCTATATTTAGGTATCTACATCTTGATACATCTCCTTTACACTCGTATTGTGAATGCCAAATTAGGGTTTGGGAAATATGGTTACCTGTTCTTGTAGTCTTAATGCATACCTCACAGCTAGGAGTGTCGGTACCTCTACCTTCCTGAATATAAAAATACACATAAATAAACATTATTATAAGCACTTCTTTCGTCGTCATCCTCAGTCTTCGTCCGTGCGAAGGCACCTCAGCTTCCAGGATGTAAGGGCTGCAGGGAATGGAGTTCTGCTCGTCTTCACAGGGGTCCCTTCGAGACTTTCCTGGCTTTTAAATCACACGTTGGTGAGCGGACAGGCTTTATTATGGCCGTCTAAACACTCACTTTACCAAATCTCTGAAACAATAAAATTTGTAATCCACAAGGTTCCTCGTTACTCCGACTGAGTCGTGCGCTTTAACCGGATCTTGCAGGGATTCTCTGGATCTGCTGTAACTTGCCAAGAATCGACTGCTGCTGGTTTAACCCTGGAGTGATGTATCCACGGAGTCACTTCGGCTACTTTTATCGCTGTAGGGGTAGACAAAAGAACAACATAAGGACCTCTCCACTTGGGCCCTAACGGTACATTATTCCACTCTTTAATCCACACTTGGTCTCCTGGATGGTAACTATGAACTGGGGGATAAATATTCACAGGTAATCTATCTTGTACCCATTTCTGTACCTCCTCCATAGTCTTGCCCTGCTGCCGGGTAATTCCTTCTCCCAACTGACTCAAGTCCCCCCTTAAGTTACCAAGTACGGGAGGTGGTCGCCCATACATGATTTCAAAAGGAGAGAGGCCCATCCTTCTGGTAGGTGTACTGCGGATTCGCAATAGAGCTATGGGTAAGAGAACGTTCCACTTAAGTTGGGTTTCCTGACACATTTTAGCCAACTGATTCTTAATAGTTCTATTCATTCTCTCTACCTTACCAGAACTCTGGGGTCTATATGCCGTATGAAGCCTCCACTTTATACCAAGCATATGAGTCAGTTGTTGTAGGCACTGATGAACAAAAGCTGGACCATTGTCCGATCCTATAGAGCAGGGTAGTCCATATCGGGGTATTATTTCTCGTAACAGGAATCTCACAACTTCTCCTGCTTTCTCTGTACGAGTAGGACATGCTTCTACCCAGCCTGAATAGGTACACACAATTACCAGCAGGTAAACGATGTCCACCCGATTTAGGCATCACTGTATAGTCAATTTGTAAATCGGACATGGGGAGTCCCCCCATAAACTGGACTCCTGGTGGCTTTACTGGTCCTTGCCTTGCATTATTCTTAGCACACATTACACATCTTCGTACAATGGCCTGAGTCAAGTTGGACAATCTTGGTATGTAGAAATGTTTTCTGAGAGATTCTTCTGTGCTGTCTCTCCCAGAATGTGTCCCGTTGTGATAGTTTTGGACAATTTCTACCGCTAGTGATGCTGGAATGACTATTCTTCCATCTTCTAACTGAAACCATTTGTTCTCCAAATACTTTCCAGGTTCAGTCTTTAACCACTCCTCTTCTTGAGCTGTATAAACTGGAGTCCATTGAGACAGTGGAGTTGGTATAAGAGCAGCTATATGCCCCACATACTCCTGTCTTCCCGATTCAGCAGCACGCTTAGCTGCACTATCTGCCATCCGATTTCCCTTAGTTACATCACCATCTCCTCTCAGATGCGCTCGACAATGTATGATACCGACTTCTTTCGGCTCCCACACTGCTTCCAATAGTTGTAGGATTTCAGCTGCGTACTTGATTTCTTTGCCTTCTGAATTCAATAGTCCTCTTTCTTTATACAAAGCTCCGTGGGCATGAGTGGTTAAAAACGCATACTTGGAGTCCGTGTAGATGTTCACTCTTAAACCTTCAGCCAATTGTAACGCTCGTGTCAGTGCTATCAATTCTGCCTTTTGTGCTGATGTTCCTTTCGCCAGTGGCCGAGCTTCTATCACCTTGTCTATTGTTGTTACTGCATATCCTGCATAGCGGATCCCTTCTTTCACATAACTACTGCCGTCGGTATAATATTGAACATCGGGGTTCTGGATGGGAAAATCACGAAGATCTGGTCTACTTGAAAATACTTCATCCATTACTTCCAAACAATCATGTTGACTTTCAGTAGGTTGTGGCAAAAGGGTAGCTGGATTTAAGGTGTTTACAGTCTCTAAATGCACTCTTGGGTTTTCACACAACATTGCTTGATACTTGGTCATACGGCTGTTACTAAACCAATGATTTCCTTTGTAATCCAACAACGTCTGTACTGCATGTGGGACTCGTACATAAAGTTCTTGACCCAGAGTGAGTTTATCGGCTTCAGCTACTAGCAGGGCGGCTGCAGCTACGGCTCTTAGACAAGGTGGAAGTCCGCTGGCCACTGCATCCAGTTGCTTAGACATGTAGGCAACAGGTCTTTGCCATGATCCCAAGTACTGTGTCAATACTCCCACAGCCATTCTTCTTTGCTCATGTACATACAGGTAGAATGGTCGTGTGTGATCAGGTAGACCTAATGCTGGGGCACTCATCAAAGCCTTCTTCACATCTTCAAATGCCGTTTGCTGTTCTTGAGTCCATAAGAAGGGGTCGTGCTCTGTACCTTTTGATAGCTGCATACAGAGGTTTTGCCAGTATCGCGTAGCTGGGAATCCATATCCTACAGAAGCCTGCTGCCCCCAAGAATTCTCGCACTTGTCTTCTATTCTTGGGTATCGGTATTTGGCACACAGCTTCTTTTCTCTCTGGACCCATAATTCTTTGACCTTCAGAGATATGGAATCCCAGATATTTGACAGTTGGCAAACACAACTGAGCCTTCTTTCTAGACACCTTGTATCCTGCCTTCCAGAGAATGTGTAGTAGATCGTGCGTTGCTTGCTGACATATTTCCTTTGTAACTGCTGCTATCAACAAGTCATCTACATATTGTAACAATACACACTCTCCTGGGATGGACTCGAAATCCAATAAATCTTGACTTAGAGCTGAACCAAATAGGGTAGGTGAATTTTTAAACCCTTGGGGCAGTCTTGTCCAGGTCATTTGGCGTTTTGAGCCCGTTACAGCGTTTTCCCATTGGAAAGCGAAGATACATTGACTTTCTGCGGCAATTCGGAGGCAAAAGAAGGCATCTTTGAGGTCTAAGACTGTAAAATAAGTAGCCCCGCCCGGAATTAAAGCAAGCAGGTTATATGGATTGGGTACAACTGGATGTATACTAACAACCGCATCATTGACTGCTCTCAAGTCCTGCACAGGTCGATACTCATCTGTACCGGGCTTTTGAACAGGCAGCAATGGGGTGTTCCAGGGGGAAGTACAGAATTTTAGGATACCATACCGTATGAACTTATCCAGATAAGATTGGATGTTCTTCTTAGCCTTCTGCGGGATGTGATATTGTCTTAGGCTTACTGGATAAACCCCAAGTTTTAGTTCGATTTTAATAGGTGGAATATTGCGGGCCAGTCCTGGTGGGTTGTTCTCTGCCCAAACTCCTGGTATGTTGAATAAGGACTCATCACTCCTAGGGTTTTGGCTAGTCAACGCTGTATAAAGTCGCCACTCTTCTTCCTTTGGTACGGATAATGTCATAATACCTGAAGGTCCATTAAACTTTAAGGATGTTGTTCCATTTGGTAGGAACGTAATCTGTGCTTGTAATTTGGATAGCATATCACGTCCCAGCAATTGGACTGGACATTCAGGCATATAAAGGAATTGATGTTTTACTACGTGGCCTCCCAATGTACAGAGTCGACTTTTAAGAACCGGTTTTTCAGCACTTCTTCCAGTTGCTCCTATCACAGTAATAGTCCTTCCAGATGGAGGAGCAACTAGATTAGTCACCACTGAATGTTCAGCACCAGTGTCGATCATGAACGCACTCCTTTTCCCCCCTATTGATACATCGACCATAGGCTCCGCTCGACCAAGGGGGATGGAGCCCGGTCGGTATCAATAGTCCTCCATGACCGTGTCAGCCAATCCTACAAAGTCCCTACCTTCTCTATCGCGGGACCTTTGCGCTGCTGGAAAATACCTATCTTCCCTAACACTTCCTCTGTTCCCATTACTCCCTCTATTACCATTATTCCCTCCGGGGCCTCCTCTACCTCTCGCTCTGCCTCTAAAGTTTCCATAACCTGTCCTAGGTCTGTCTCTCTCACACTGTTCTCTTCGAGGACACTCATTTCTCCAATGCCCTTCTTCCCTACAGTATGCGCACTGATTTCTACTTAGAGGTTCCTCATTCCACTTACTATCGCCTCTATCTGGGCCCCGTCTATCTACGCCTGCGATCGCTATCGCTAGCATGTCTGCCTTTCTACGCATCTTGCGCTCTTCCTCTTTCTTACTTTCTGTTTCCCTGTTCATGTATACTTTATTCGCTACCTCCATTAGTTGGGTGATAGACATACCTGCAAACTCTTCTAACTTCTGTAGCTTGCGCTTAATATCTCCGTAAGCTTGGCTGACAAAGGCGGAGTTCACCATTCGGGAATTATCTGCGTCTTCCGGATTAAAGGGGGTATACAAGCGGTATGCCTCCAATAATCGGTCATAAAAGACACTGGGCGCTTCATCACTTTTCTGAATCACCTCAACTGTCTTCGACATATTAATGGCTTTCTTTCCTCCGGCTTTCATGCCAGCAATTATAGCGTCTCTATAGGCTCTGAGTTGAACCATATCAGCACCATTTACATTCCAGTCGGGATCGGTGTTAGGATAATGTGTTGCGGCCCATGCTGATGGATTGGCTTGATTCAAAGTACGGGCTTTATCCTCTAGCGCTTTAATGGCCGCTTGATTAATCCTTGTCCTTTCCTCATTATTAAACAAAGTCATTAATAACTGCTGGCAATCAGCCCATGTCAGGTTATGTGTCTGAACTATTGAGGTGAACAGATCGGTCATAGCTTGTGGTTTCTCAGTATACGAGGAGTTGTGGGTCTTCCAATTCAAGAGATCGGTAGTCGTGAACGGGACATATACGAAGACTGGGTCAGCATGTGCCATTTGACCTGCGGCATCGATATAGGCTGACCCGGGATTCAGACGAATAGGCATCTGATAATGTTTTAATTGTTGGGTACCGGTCAGTTGTCGGGTTAGTATGGGGCTACGTGGAGGGGCGTCAGTTAGAGGTTCCGGTCGGGGGGTAATAAAACATGAGGATGTGGGAGCTTGGTTTTGGGAAAAGGTAGTAAATAAAACACTTCGAGCCGAGCTAGAAGAAGCTTGACCGGAAGTCTGAAGTGGCGCCAAATCAGGATATTCGGATCTAATGGGGGTTGGCTCTGGTTCCGGAAGGGGAGATTTAGTACGAGAGGGGGTGGATTCTGTACTGGAGGAGGAAGCGGAAGTGGATGGGGGCAATGGGGGAAGGGGTGCAGGACTTCCTGCATTCGCGTCACTTCCTCTTAAAGGAAAGTAAGGGGGCGGCAAAGGGATCTCGGACTCAGGGGGCGTGTCCAAAATGGGCCTAACACCAGTCCTAGTGGACAAACAAGTCCTAGCCACCATGAGGCGACATTGCTCCTCGTGGCATGTCTGAATCCATTTTGGCGAGTCATTTACGGCCTGTCTCCAACAATCAATATAAGGAAACTGCCCGTAAAGTTCAGGCCTACCCGATACAGCCACGTGTAAGCGCTGTACCAGAGTTGGATCCAAACTGCCACGTGGCGGCCATGCCGCAACCAAAGTAGGCCACTCCCTAGTACACAAAGTGACCAAACGTACAGGAGACATTTTAACCCCAAAATCACATGTTTTGAATCCCTTTTTAAAATTCTTCACCATACAACCTAAGGGATCCGGAATCGTTGACTGCGACGCGCCCATACTTATCAATGGAACGTCGTTGACAATGAATACTATGCACGCGTACTATTCAACAGTCACACCCGTTTCCTCTGGCAACAGCACCACGTGGTACAGTTACCAAGTGAAGCGTACACAATAACACAATAAACACTCAGGGAATTCCCGTACACACACAGCTGTTACACCAGTCACTAGATAATCAATATTATGCCCTTTGGCGAAACTATACAGTCACCCACGCTATAATTCTCTATATACGAATTACCCGTCTATAACACACCCCAGTAACATCGTCTTTTACAAATAGCGGTTACAGTACGGTTAGCATAGGTCAAAGCACAATTTAAGGTCACAATACAATTATTAGTGGTTATGGTGTTAAACATGCAATAGACGACAATGATTAGTACTTATATACAGTGTCAGTAAATATACAGGGTTATGGTACCGTGCACTATAATACAGCAACACACTATTAACACTCTCGCTAGACGGCTGAGCTCGCGCTATCTAACAAGATATACACTTTACTAAACAATCTTTATCACATTTACAATTCCCAACTAAACTATTGGCCAGTACCTTGAATGGACTACCTAAAACTATGTACACCCGTTTTGGTTAGCCACACTGCCCAAGCACCACATATAGCGAGCTAGAGGACCGAATTTACACAGGCGCCTCTTAGTCGATTACTATCAAAAATCTAGTGGGTTCCAAATTTACACGCCTTCCCACTTAGCCAAGATAGGTTGAGAGCTAGCGAACCGAATTTACACAGGCGCCGCTTAGTCTCCCGGTCCCTCCGACCTAGCGAACGTAATATACACCCTAGAACGCTAGTCTAGACAAGACACCGGTGTCCGGCTAGGGCTATTTACACCAGAGCCCCGCCTGACTAACAAAATCAAACGGTCTGACTAAAGAGCGTTCGATCGAGCGGTGCGCCTTCGCTCCTTCCCTCCGACAGAGGGGGCAGATTCCATACACAAATAACCCCTTATGGGCCTACCGCACAATCGGTATACCCCTAGTGGGTCTGCCGTCTAAAACAGCAGTTGTCTTACCTCCTCGTTCCTGAACCTGAGTTCACACTCATCGACGGGGACACCCCAGCACTTCTTACGTAGAGGCCGATGATCTCCTGGACAACAGACCAGTGGCGCCGAGACGAAGGGAGGTCCACGCAGAAGTTCAGGGGTGCAGCCGTAGAGAACGTGGGCAAAGATAGACCATCTCACGCCTCTGCCTCTCAGCTACCGTTGAACGATGAGCTTCCCGGCCAATGCACCAAATGATACCGGAGAAACTGACGGAAGCCAAGCACAGAGAGATGGACACAGGTTTCTTCAGGAAGGAAGAGATTCTTTATTGGATCACCGATCGGGACTCAGAGGGACTAATGTCACCAAAATACAGCAAGTTCTGAGCCCCGGACAATAGTGCAGGCTCCTTATATAGGCACATAACTCCTCCCATATTAAGCTCCACCCGCACATTCTCTTGACCAATCAATACAAATAAGAATTAATTTCCTGCTTGACCGCATGGCTTGTCCAGCACAATGGAGGAGGGGAATACTACATCCTGTATTCTTGCACATGCTCCGTACACTACTGATCGTATCTTGCCTCGTGCAACCAACTGATCGATACGTCAGCATATGCACGTACACATGCCACGTGGTAATCTCGGCCTACTAAATTTATTTTTACCGAGATTCCACCACAATGGTTTGCAAATTGTATTTAATTCCATTGATTATTTTATCATTTGCATTGTTATTTATAAGTTTACAAATAAAAGGGACAAAAAAAACCCCCAAAACTTCAAGTATGAAAGGTGCGTTATAGCAATAATACCACTAAGCAGGACCAAAAAAACCTTGGGTTTTGGTAAAACGTCTGTTTAAGAAGTAAAATGATCTGTGCTTTTCACGCTTTCAGAGCTCCAGTAATTGGCCAATAGCAGCACCTGGGCAGAACAGAACCAAGTGATTTTAGTGTTCGCCGAGCTCAAACTATTCTCCTTAACGTTCACGGAGGATTAAGCTTCGTGGATTGTGCACACGTTGTCTTCTTCATCCAAGGTTCTCTTCAGGCCTCCTATAGCATCAGATTGTAGTGAAAGAGGTCTCATCATTTTAATGGTTAGTTTTGCTAGATAGATGGCTTCATATTCCTGAAGTTGATGGACAAATCCAGCATTGGGATTAATACAGAACCGTCTTTCTTGGACAAATGTGAATGCCTCTCTGTATTTGATTCCAAACGTTTCCATTATATAAGCAATAATCAAGGCGGCACTTCAAGAAATTCCTTGGATTGCAAATCTTGTGAGGGTGCTCTCTTGTTTTGGGATGTGGCTGAGGCCAGTTGTTTATAGCATTTGGTAAGATTCGTGGAGTGTTGTTTTTTCAGATATACGGACCTCCTCACGAATATCCCCCTTATAACTGCTTTGTGTGCGGACCAAAGTGTGGTCCCTGAAATGTCCTTATTGGAGTTTTGACAGGATTATGATTGATCCAGCACGCAGAATAGTATCAAACCTAGGACTAAGGATAACGTTTAACCGGACCTTCGAATGGCCGTGATGTAGAATTATTAAAAATCTTATTGTACTTATATTGAATTGCTGCTCTAACTCTGTATTAACCTGATACTGTGACAAAATCCTCCATTTTGTCCTCATAACCTGACTTCTCCATATGAAAACTACATTATATGACAGTATTTCTCAGCACATCTAATACAATAGACAAAGACTGTATTCTCCATAAGGATATGACTAACCCAGGAACTGTTGAATTTCCCCTAACTCGCAACATAGTATAATTTAAAGGCCATGAGAACACAGTAGTAATGAAATGTTCTATTCATAAGAGACCTTGCACCTAACCACGAGATTTGACATCACCGACCGAGTAAAATGACGCTCAAGACCCCTTGTCCCCCACCCGTGTCCAAAAAAGTACCACCTCTTGGTGGGTGGACACGGAACTAACCACTTAGTTTTTGATCCAATTAATTATATTGATAGGTGGACACTAATCCAGACACTTAACAATTAATCCAATTAATGATGTTTATTCACTGATATCTTGATAATCAATGATGACGAAAATGTCTCTTAAAAGGGCCTGCGCGCCCTCTGACTTCACTTGCCAATAAATTTCCTCGAAGTTATTTTAACCTGAACTCCGTGTGTCAGACTGAATTACTTCAGCGTATATACGCAATTCAATTCTCTTTAATTTGGACAGGAACAGATAGACACTTAAACATTTTGGTTTACTGAAAAAGTACCATAACATGTACATGAGTATAGTCAAAATACTTGCTGAGGTCAGGGACACAGAACATGGCACAATGATGAGGAAAGCCAGAATTCAAGAATACCAGAAATCAGGGAAGTCAAAACAAAGCCAAAGTCAAATACCAGAAAAAACACGATCAGGAACACATTCTCGGTTAACCAGCTAGTGGAAACCACGATAGTGCACTGACCAAAAGGTAATTTGGGGTTAAATAACCCTCTTGAGGCTGTAATTGGTTGTCTGTGGCCTCTGACCCCAAAATGTGCGTGTGCGTCTATGACATGACGTTGCACGCACGCTGGCGCCATCTTTGATGTGGGCGAAGGTGAGTTTCCTATTAAAACTGGAACCGCAGCGGCCAGTGTCTTTAGGAACGTCGTACTCGCTGGGGAACGGAACGGAAGGAGGTCAGGCAGTGGTTTGTATACAATATCTCTGTTGGCGTGGCCGCTTTGTTTATGTAGGGCCACGCCAGCAGGAGAACGGGGAGCCATGACAAGTTTAAAGTAAAGTATTCTGACAAGTCTCTTCTAATAGAGTTTACAAATTTGTCATCTCTTAGTAATGATTCGTTGAGGCGCCAATTACCCTTCCCCTTGAACTGAAATGAGTCTTTAAGTTCTAGAAACACTGGGCTGCGGTCGGACCAAGTTATGTTTCCTATTGAGCAAGTAGTCATCTGTGCTAATGAGGTGTTGTTTAAAAAGAAAGCGTAAATTCTCGTGTATGTGTTGTGGACCTTAGAATGAAAAGTGTAATCTCTCTCAAGGGGGTGGAGAATCCTCCATTCATCATAGAAACTGTGTAGTGTGAGCAGTTTGTCAATGTTCAGGTGGAAGACAGATGTCTCCTGCGGGACGCCGATAGGGTAGCAGAGGAGTCTAGTTCGAGGGACTGTATGAAATTAAAGTCGCCACATAATACCAGGTTGTCCTCCTTGACCTTATCTATCTTATGAAGAAAAGAGTTGAGGTAATTGCAGCAGTCTGAGTTAGGGAAGTAGGTGGATACAATGGAGTGTAAAGGCAACATTTCTACCAATGAATATGGAGACCCCTTTGGTCTTAGAGTCCGACACAGCGTGGAATTGTATAGGGTAAAATTTTGCAAACATTTGCGGTATATATAGTTTGACCATATGGGTCTCTTGAACACAGGCTACATCAATGTGTTGTTTTTTTATGGCATTAAGTAGAAGTCTCCGTTTACCCAGGGAATTTAGCCCATTCACCTTAAAGGTCATTCATTTCACAATTGGTTGATTGACTGGGAGATAGCTAAGCAAGAGGCAAGACAGGAGCTATGAGATTCAAAGAACCTAGTGTGTGGTTTCTGAAAAAAGCCTGGTTGCCAGCACAGTACTATCAATGGTAGCTATATAGAATGGGAGGGGATGTTCGGAGTCTGATTTTTCTCCCTTATTGTGAGGCCTGAGGTAACGCGGTGTACATCAGTATGGTTGTGGGGTGTGGGTATGTTTACATGTCGATGAGGTGGGTAACAGGTGGGTAAGAGAGGGAGGGGGAATGACACAGAAATATAGAGAAGCATTTCAAGAACAGCAAATAAAGCCCATATACAGAGGGCAAGATCGTGCACTGGAAAAACCAGCCACAAGGAGTGGGGGTTGTGGCACTTTGCAGGTCCACTAGTGGACCTGCAAAGTGGAAGGCCACCTGGGAAGCCAATTGTTATAGAGGGTTGGCTGTCGGTATGCTCGTAGGGTATCATAGAGAGGGTAAGCAATCCTAATATATATATATATATATTTTATTCTGATATAAACCTTAACCAAAGAACTTTTGGTCTGAGTAGCGTCTAAGGGTATGCCCAGTGTATGCATCGTCATTACTGGAACAACCATGCAGCTGCTGTAATTGGGCAGAGTCAAATCTAGACGTCCTACAACAGTACACCTGAGACCCTAAGTTCTCCATTCACAAACCTGTTATTTATAAACAGTGCATAAACCCATTAGACATTAACATGTCAATAGCATTTAGCATACGATACCCAACATGAGTCAGAGTGATGATTCTTGCAATTTATGGGTTCCATCTTCTACCAAAGTAATCTGATGGGTCACACCTTGTCGCTGGACTATGAGCTTGGCTGGATACCCCCATCTATACTGGACATCTTGAACCCGCAGTGATAGACTGGAACAGGTCCAGCAGGTAAGTTCGGAGCTCTGTGCTAGGAATAAACTCTGGTATGCCCCTTATTCTAAGGTTATTCCTTCGGGACCTATCCTCCAGATCAGCCAGCTTCATAGCCTGGGAGTTTAAGAGCTTGTCATGTTCCTGGAGTTTGTCTGCCACTGTATTGTGAGCCATCATGTAGGTGTCCATTTTCTGCTCCATGTGGTCAGTCCTGTGCCCTATTGCCTGTATCTCTCTGTGCAGCTCCATGGTCAGTGTTTGTATCTAGGTATTTATGGAGGATTTCAAGGACGCAGAGAATTCAGCCATCATAGCCCGCATTGTTGTGGCCGTGAGGGGTCCCTCCTATGAGACAGAGGCAGTGGAGGCAGAAGGGGAGGGAGAGTCCTTCCTGGAAAGCAGGTCAGCGCCATCTTTTGCAGGGCTGAGGCCCTCTCTGGCTTTCAGCGCGGTAGCTCGGGCAAGGAAGAACGAAGCCCGATCGGCTTTGCTGGCTTTAGCCTTCAGTCTCTGCGACATGGCCAGAGTGGAGGCACTTTTTGGTGTCGGTAATTCGATTATTTGTGGCTTCCTGGTGCTCGATCCTCGGGAGCCTCAGCAACGTGCGTGCATCCGGATCAAGCGCTTGGCCACGCCCCCTAGTTTTTATATTTTTACCTAAATTTTGACATTCACTTTAAATCACTTTATTGAATAACCCTGCATGTTGTTACACAACAATGTTAATTTCCTGGCATATAATAAAGGCAATGTTTTTAGGGCTCCTGTCCTCATATTGAAGAGTTTCTGTTCCTGCCACCAACTGTAGTTGCACTGGCATTTATCTATGTGTCATATTTTAGCAGATATGAATCAAAGTTATGTGTTCTTGTATTTCAAGGAGGTTTCTTAACACACTTTGTGAATAGGAATTATAACAATTAATTATCTCATTGTATGTTTACATTAAAAAACAGAATCTTTGTTTTGTTTGTTTATTTTTACATCATTACTTCATCATATTACTGTGCATCAATATGTCTGTAACTTTTTATAATGACAATCTAACTTAAAATATTACAATGGGAAAATGGGAAAATAAAATCCTTGACATAATCACTAGGCATCCAAAACAATTTATGTCCACTAGATGTCTCTGCTTTCCCATTTTATTCAGACTATGATCATTCCTCTATTCTGTTTTATTTTTCTTCCTAAGGTAATTTATTGGCGGAATGTCTTAAAGCAAAAGCTTCAATGCACTCTTTAGAAGGCACCAGAGCACGGCATATTTTACAAAATTATTGCTCGTGTTTGCACTCAATTACTAAACGGTGCAGGTATTTAGAGGTATTCCCCATAAGTAACCTCAACAATATATACAAAACAATAATTAAATACCGCACTCATATGTATAATTACATGTAAGAAAAGTAATGAGTAAGTCTCTATTCGATATGCAAAAAAGTGAAATGTAATGGATTATACACTAAATGTCTAAATTCATATATCTACAAAATATGTACACCATAGCATTCTGATGATCTCCTTCATAAAATTCATCTATGATACAAATATATATCCACACATCCTAGGCTATGTATAGTAATCTACATTGCCAATGTTCAGATGGATCCATACCTGAGTAATCTTTCTTAAAGAAAAAGGATGTGTACACAAAAAAAGAAAAAAATGAAGAAATGAAAAAAGTGAAAAAAGAAAATGAGAAAAAAGTAAAAAAAGAAAAAACATATGTTTTAAGTCCTTTGAGAGTTCACTATATATATATATATATAGTATCAGTATGGTTGGATATCACCACATTGAAAGTTTCAATCAAAAGTTCAGGTGATCGTTGTCCTCAGTACTCCAGTAGTCAGACTTGTTCCTAGACGCCAAAAATGTATGCTGGACGTGTATTTTCAATCCGTATCATAGCGGTGGAGTGTGGATAATCGTAAGTCATAAGTTATCCTCGGGCTGCGCGCTCGGGATGAGATGTCCCTTCACAGGGGCCATTGAAGGGACATCTCATCCCGAGCGCGCAGCCCGAGGATAACTTATGCCTTACGATTATCCATACTCCACCGCTATGATACGGATTGAAAATACATGTCCAGCATACATTTTTGGCATCTAGGAACAAGTCTGACTACTGGAGTACTGAGGACAACGATCACCTGAACTTTTGATTGAAACTTTCAATGTGGTGAGATCCAACCATACTGATACTATATATATATATATATAGTGAACTCTCAAAGGACTTAAAACATTTATTTTTTCCTTTTTTTCCTTTTTTCTCATTTTTTCTCATTTTCTTTTTTCACTTTTTTCATTTTTTCATTTTTTTCTTTTTTTGTGTACACATCATTTTTCTTTAAGAAAGTTTACTCATGAATGGATCCATCTGAACATTGGTCAATGTAGATTACTATACATAGCTTAGGATGTGTGGATATATATTTGTATCATAGATTAATTTTATGAAGGAGATCATCAGAATGCTATGGTGTACATATTTTGTAGATATATGAATTTAGACATTTAGTGTATAATCCATTAAATTTCACAGGGCATATTTTACCCCAACAACACCATTTTGCTGCCCCCTCCTAGTCCTGCAGAGACAAGGTATGACTGTCAATATCTGATCTTTACCTTTCCTGTCCTCAAAGAAATATTGGTTCATAATACATTTATACGTTATAGCAATCCACAAGCTAGTCTATGCCTTAATATTGTTACACATTTTGTCAAGCCAAAGTAATAATGATTTTTTTTTATACGTTTAATACCCATTTGAGGGAGAATGAAGATACTAATATTTTAACTGATTGTTGAAGTGGTACTGTTTCATTCTGTGTATGGCTTAGTTATACTAGTACTATCCTATTCTGCATACTTCTCAAGTCAAGTCAAAGAGGTAAACCTGTTCCCATACATGAATGTATCTTACATAGTTACATAGCTGAAAAGAGACTTTGTCCATCAAGTTCAGCCTTCCTCACAAATGTTGTTGCTGTTGATCCAAAAGAAGGCAAAAATCATAGTCTGAAGCGCTTCCAATTTTGACACAAACTAGGAAAAAATTCCTTCTTGTAATTTTTCTAGTACCATGATATCTTTCTTTAGAACAGGCGCCAAAAATTGCACAGCATATTCAAGGTGTGGTCTTACCAGCGATTTATAAAGAGGCAAAATTATATTTTCATCCCGAGAATTTATGCCCCTATTTATACATGACAAAATATTACTGCAGATTGACATTGCATATTGCTGCCTAATTTGTTGTCTATAACAATTCCCAAATCCTTCTCGTGTGTGGTTATTCCTAATTCACTACCATTTAGTGTGTAAGTTGCTTGTGCATTCTTAACCCCGAAGTGCATAACTTTGCATTTCTCTACGTTAAATTTCATCTGCCATTTTAGTGCCCAGTCCCCCAATCTATCCAAATCCCTCTGCAGCAAAGCAATTTCCTGCTCACATTTTATTAGTTTACAAAGCTTTTGGGTCATCTGCAAACACTAATACATGGCTTTCAATGCCTATTTCAAGATCATTTATAAATATGTTAAATAGAAGTGGTCCCAAAACAGAACCCTGAGGGATACCACATCACTTTTATCCAGCCTGAACATCTACTATCAATTACAACTCGTTGTACTCTATCCTTAAGCCAATGTTCTATCTAAGAACAAGAATATTCTTCAATATAGAAGTGAGCAAAGCAGACAGGTGTCACCAATGTCAAATGCATAACAAATACCGTGTCAGTTATTAGGTAAGGTTTGCTTTTTCTAGTCATGGTGCACCCTATATTTTCATATTTAACATTCCAGATCTCTACATAATACTTTGCGACACCAGTGTGTTTTTGATAATGCTTCCTGTCCTCCCTGCATATGATCCTATTAACCATATCCTATTATTATTATTATTTTATTTATTTCATATAGCGCCAGCAAATTCCGTAGCGCTGCCTCTTTACTTGTATTCTAAATTTCTAACCAATAACATTTAGACATCATTATATTTGGCAAGAAAGTTAATTTACCTGTTCATTAAAATTAATCATTTTAAAAAAGATTAGTAATGATTTCAATAGTTCTCAGCATACAGTGTACTAGATCTTGCTGGAGTCTTCTCCGTAAAGCTTGTTAGACCTTGAGGGTGGGACCGTCCTGAATTCAGAGTCCTATCTTGAGTTTGCTCCTTGTTGTACCACTTCTGGGGAAATGCTCCCAGTTAGCATAGTGCTTGCCCATCAATAGACCCACTTGTATTATGAAAACTGCTGTCAGGGCTTTCAGCTCATAGAGAGAACACTTCAAAAGTGCTATGCACAGTCTTGCGTGAGGCCAGTCAATGAGGCTGCAAGTAAGTTTTCTGCTTTTTTTGTGGAATGCCCCACCTCCCCTTTTTTTTTTTTTTTTTAGAACCATTCTCTTTTTTGCTTCACCTTTGATTTAAGTCATTTATTTATTATCATGAATTATATTTCTGAAATAGTTTCATTCACTCTGGCCTTAAGTTTGAATTTCACTTTGAGTTATCACATTAGTGAATAATCTTGATACTGAAGAAATGCAAATACACAGGTTATTGCACATTAGCCATCAGCTAGGGAAAAAGGATAGGGGCATCTTACCAATCCTTAGTATGGTTGGTCTTAAGGCAATGCGACACAGGAAGGTGGAACATACCTGCAAACAGGGAGAGAATAATTGAGAACAAGCCAAGTTCGAGGGATACAGATGTATAAAGGTCTAATATGAGCCAATTTAAATCTGAATATCACCAGAAATTATAAGATAAATCCACAGTCTGGTAAGTAAAATCAAGACAAGTCAAGGAACTTTCTAAGCAGTGGGTATATATCAACAGGAAAGAAAGCCAATTGTCCTGCTTTATAATTGTGACATTAGAATATGTGATTACAATGCGGTGTAACATGTCTATTGATAATGACTCTCAGGTAAATGGGAAGAAGAGGTTATATTATCATAGCAGGAGTAGTTATGGCTAGATTTTATAGAATACTTTTCTCTTCTATATATTCTGGCTTTTTAGTGGGGGCCTATGTTTCCAGTTAAGTAGTAACAAGAGCTGGAACTTGTAATGTGACACGCATACACATATTCTTACATGCACATACAGCAAGATGCTCATGTACACTATGAGATGTCACACACACGAAAAGCTGCTCATGCAGACAATCATACACATACGAAAGCAAGATGAATGTGTGCACAGATGCTCATATTCCTGCATTCATTTATTTGGACACAGATTTTTGTGTGCCCACACGGGCAATCATACTACTATGGTTATATATTTTTATTATTTAGGAAACTGAGAACTGTGACAAACTCTATGATACAATGAAATTGTGACTATGAAATTGTGGCTATAAAATTGTCTAGTGGTACATTAAGAATACACAAATGAAAGTATCAGAGGCTACTATTATCACTCAAACAAAAGGTTGGATGGAAATACATATTAATATCCAACTGTTTTTAAGAAGAAAAAAAAAACATTTATGTATAATATAATTCAGTAATTGTGGACTTATTTTTTACATTTATTTTTTCATAATTAATGTAGGAGGAAATGACAGACAATAATTTCAAAATCTGAATTAAATATTTTGATTTCAAGAATCCTATCCTAAAATAAACTCACGTTATCTGCAGAGTGTTTAATTTCATGATAAACAATATAAAGACTTTTATGGTAGATTCAAATTGTAGTGGTTGGACATTTTAAACATAATATTTTTTTTAATCCAAAGTAATTATTTCTTTCGTGGTGGACAGTCATACAAGGCAGTGATGGATTAGTTGAAAAATAAATTTTTTGTTGCTTTTAAAAAGTTATAAATGTTACTACTTACCACCCCTCCTTTCTCTTGGTTTCTGGGCAGAACGCCATCCATGGCTCCTCCTTCTCTTTTGAACGACCATGATAATGTGAGCACCCAACCAGATTTCTATTAAGATGGCTGTTCCTTGGTTTCCATTGATGTGTAGAGCAACTTAATGCCTGAGGTTTGAATTGCCTGATTTTCCTCCAGGCTTTTCAACTCCACAGGTCATTCCAGGTTCTCCAGGAGAGGTCACGATCCCAGACCCACACAGGATGGGAGTGCAACAGCTCGCCTGGCTACTTAAGAGAGCAGGCCTCCATCCAGGGATTTTTCCAGAGGTGAAGCAAAGTCCAGAACTCCATTGCATTCTTCTTCTCCAGGGTATGGTGCTTCTTTGAAGTACCAGACTCCTGAGGGCAAGGTGTGCTTGCAGGATGGGATGAATGGCCGGAGGAGCTCTAGTCTTTCATCCAGTGTCCAGCAAAAGGAGTGAGCTGTTCTTTCCTGGGGGATGGAGGGGGGGGGGGAGGTGGTTGGGTTCCCTCAAATCTGCTCCTGTGCTCTCTGCTCCTTCCCTCCACTAACTTATTTCCCTGGTCTGTGAGTTGTCACTCCTTAGAGTTAGCATCAAACCAGAGGTGCTTGCTGAAGGTGCTGCCTTAATTGTTTACTTATGCGGCTACTGCTCGGTTGTCCGTTTTGATCAGGACCCATGAATTAATAATGAAAGGAGGAAATGATTGTAGAGACTTGGAAATCACTCTCAATTCCCACAGGTTGGAATTTAGACATCTCTCTCTGCTTGTCAATATCCCCTGACTCCACATTGAGCTGTAGTGGGCTCCCCATCCATATAAACTTGCATCCATTGTTATGTCAGGTCTTCTAGATAAAATCCCTGCAACAGATTTTGCTTTCCACCAGTTCAATTCTTCTTTTATTTATATAAAATGGAAATTTGAACTGCTTCAGAAAGTTCATCTGGATATGACGAGTTCTCCACTGAGCACCCTTCAACCTATTGTTGAACCCAGAAGACTCATAAGTACTGAGATAATATAAATGAGATAAATAATTGATGTTCTATATCTTCAGAATTTTCTTCTGAATTCTGTAGATTCTCTGTGGAGACAGATTTAAATGTGCAGTCATGCTGACAACACCTAGGAAGATAATCTTCTGTGAAGGATTGAAAACACTCTTGTCTAGATTTATCAACCATCCATGTTCTTGAAGAATTCTAATTAACACTTGAGTATAAAGAAAAACTTTATGGCTTTGTCAATGAACTCCAGCTCTTTGCACCTCCTAGTTTGTTAACCTCAATCTTAACTAAGAGGCTTAGAAGATTGGAGCAGTGTTGGTTTTCACCAGAAGATGGTAGGGAATCCTGACCTGCTTTGACATTCAGGATTGCAGTCAAAAAGGCAGTGTTTACATTAAAAAGCTTGCATGGACAGGATATAATTTTTTTAACCCCTGAGGGTTAACTTTAATTTTTTCTAACCCTCTGGGGTCCAATTTATTTAATTTATTGCTTTAAATATTTGTAAATTATATATTTAGCTAGCTGGGGTAGGATGGAGTTAGTAGGAAATTGGGGAATTTATGGTTAGACTAGTTAGGGGTTAACAGTAAAAAAAGTTTATAAAATTTTTAAAAGCGTAAAAAAGTTTTAACAAATTTAAAAAAGTTAAAAAATAAGTAAAAATAGTTTACAAAAGTTTTTAAAAATACATTAATAATGCTGATTACCACTACACCTGGAACAAACTAGCGAAAAAATGATCCCACGCTAAGGTTCAAAATATGCCTTTTGAAATACCCCAGGGTGTACCAGGGTGTATTCTTTAAGAATTGGTATGCATTTGTGGGGTAGTTTGAATAACCAACCTGCTCAACTACCTCAAAATGGGATATGCACCCAGCGTAAAATTTCAAAGTTTGGAAAACCCCTGAATGACTGTGTCACAAATGTGCCCCTTCAACATCCACATATACCTGGCAAAGGTACATATGGGATATTTCTGTACTCAGATGACATAGCTGAGCAACCTATTAAGTGTTATACTGCCATAGCACACATAAGGTTTGTAAAATATACAGTAAAAGCTCACTGTGTGGGTCAAAAAGGCAGAAAAAAATGCTTATTACCACTACACTTGGTACAAGCTAGTGGAAAAATGAACCCACACTAAGGTTTAAAATATGCTTTTGTAGGAAATTAGCTTTTCTTGAGATGTTTGTTTTTCACACCAGTTTTCTAAACAAATCGAATAAGAGTGTCTTGCAGCTAAAAACTTATATTTATTCAAACATACACATCATCCGGTAATAACATACGTCAATAACAGTCTTTGACCAATACAGAGCAATGTTCAAGATGGTATCCATTTTTGATGTTAAAGGTATTGGTAAAAATCCTTAGCTACAATCAGTTTTATAGGTTTAAAATTCAGTTATATAGGGGCGTATACATAAGGTTGCCTTACTTTAAAATAAGTGGCTATCTTAGAAAAAGGGTAGTGAAATCATTTGAAATCTATGATTAAAGCCATACGTTATATTTTAGGCGGTAAAATAGAAGTTACACAAAAGAAGTTCTATATACACGGTTAACTGAATAAATGCCTTTAGAAATCTGAGCCTTGGTAATACAGAGGGAGACTGGCTTGCAAAGCTAGGTCAAAGGTTACTATCAACAGGCCTTCATCCATCATTCTTAACAAGAACCATATGTGGTGACCATTCATATACAATGAAAGTCTGTTACTAGTATAATCCTAGGTAAGGCTTCTCAGTTTCAGTGTTCTCAAAGTAATTTGAATAAAAACTTATAATATTCATATCACAATGACAATCCTACAACACATCAAATAATCAAAGTTCATCTTTTATGGTGTAGTTGAAATATGTAGCCTGCTAAAGCACTCCAAAATGGAACACGGGCCCATCAAAACCATCTATGACAATTCACACTTAAAAACCTGAACTTGTCACATCTCTTTTACAGCACTGTAACTTCACACAATAGTGTCTAGGTCATATATTGGGCATATTGTTTTACTCAGAAGATGTAACTGAGCATAATTTTGTGTAACATATCACATGTAAAAAATACCCAGCAAAAATGCATGTATGTAAAACCATGCCAGTTTTCCCCTCACCACAAACAAATTGGTGAAAAAATGGTGACAACTTAAGGCACAATGTACGCCATATAAGATATCCTGAGTGTCTGCTTTCTCAAATGGAAGCCCTTTGTGAGGTTATTTGAACAGTCGAACATAGGCCCATCAAATCCATCTATGAAAATTCTAACTATGGAAACTTAAATAGCCTTATCTCTTATATGGCATTGTAGCTTCAATGGGGGTATTGTTGTACTCAGCAGATGTAGCTGAACACAATATGGGGTTCTGTACAGGAATAGCGCCCACCAGCTTTACAAAATACACATAAAAAAACCTTGTTATATGTGTATATGCCAAAATAGAGAAAAAAACATTTTCTCAATTTTTTCTCCAAATTTTACTCCAATATTTAGCAGAGTTTGGTGATGAAATAGCTACGTAAAAAGTGTTAAAATAACTTTAGGTAAATAACCTGTCATGTCTTCTTTATATAAATGTATACTTTTTTTGTGTCAATTTAGTTTTTTTGTGATGGCTACTAAACTTACAAGACAAACATACCAACTTCTAAAATTGTTTCACATTGAAATGTTATTTAGTCCTTGTATTTTGTGACCTGTAACTTTCAAAATAAGCTGAAATCCTATACATATTTTGTACTCTATAAATCAATACACATACATGAATTTGTTTTGAATCACTTTTCCTAAGCTGGATATATTATGCACACGTTATTATTGCCAAAACTGCAAAATGCATTATTTCCCCCCCCATTATTTTGGCACTCTTTTTTTTTTTTTTTTATAATTCATGAGAATTTATACATGTATATGTGGCATCAAATTAAAGCCCTTTTTGCCCTCTAAATATTATTTTTTTATATAATATGTGTTTATGTGCAATAAATGAGAGAGATGCAAATTAAGGTTGAACACAAAAAGCAAAAAATGCTTGTGTTGTTAAGGGTTGTGGCGAAAATAACCTCGCCACTGGGTTCTGGAGGGGCCCGTTTGCTCGCCTTTTGCCTCAGGATTATGGCCCGGGGGTGTATGGCCCTTTAAAAACATTATTTGGGCTTATTGCATTTTAAAACATTTTTCTGCCCTTTTAATTCCATGGAAAAATGTGCCTCTTCCCCTCCCCCTTTTTCCTGTCCCATTGTTCTCCAGCAGGGTGTTGTACCAGGGACACTGCCAGACCAGTTGAAACGGGCTGCTTTGTCCCTCCTTAATCTCTCATCAGCCCTTGCTATTGTTTAATCACATGGCGTTCCAACTGTATTCGTGAGATCTGAGTGCTTTTTCGGACATATTGAGTGCTCAGATCCAAGCTATCTGGGGATATGTTGGACATATAGGTTATACATTGTATTATAGGAGTATTAGAAGATGAAAATAATAGAGTCTCAAAAAGAGAATGAGACTCATAACTGGTTTTAAACAAAGTAAAGGGAAATATAATAATGCACATTGTGACTCAGGAAATCAGCACTGAATTCTGGTAGTAGAACTTGCCAATATAATAAGTCACATAAGGGTTCCAAAAATGCTGAAAAAATAATAAATACTTTATTGTAGTGAATAAATGGGCACTATATATGGAACAATCCAAATTGTGACTCAAATTGTATGGATAAACGTACCAAAGTCAATAGGGGAGATAGAAAGACTCAATAAAGAGCTGACACCAACACTGGGACAGGGTTAGTGGCTATAGTACAGATAGATCTGGAATGCCAGAGGATGCTACCAGTAGTGATATAGATAGAGCTAATCCGCCCTATTTCTCCTAGGTGAAACACCTACGGCCATAACAGTCTGAAAGTGCCTGATTGCGTCAGATCTCAGAAGCCATCCAGACTGGGGCCTGGTTGGTTCCTGTCTTTTACACATGGTGGCACTAGGTGTTTAATTAACTTTTTATTTTTGTTTTTTTATCTTCAGCACTGAGTTATGTGGTCTAGGGGATAATTGGGAGAGAGTTTTTCTCGTTTCCATTTCTCATTAGGGACAGCATAGAACACCCTTGAAGGTGTTTGGCTTAGGAGCAATAGGGATTTAGCTCTGGATCTGCACTGTCCTTTTTACTGCTGTTTTCTAAGCATTTTCTGATGACTGTTGAGTCTTCTCCATAGTCTATTAGGGACAGCATAGAACACCCTCGAAGGTGTTTCACCTAGGAGCCATAGGGCAGATTAGCTCTATATATATCCCTACTGGTAGCGTCCTCTGGCATTCCAGATCTATCTGTACTATAGCCACTAACCCTGTCCCAGTCTTCTAATATTACATTTTGGGTACAAGCCCTTTATTTGGTGGATCTGGAACCACCATACTGACCTTTGTGTGTTCGGTTCTCACTTCCAGGGAGATTTGGACACATCTATCTTTCTGTATTTTGTATTATAGGAGTTATGTATTTTTATGTAGTTTTTGTAACAGTTTTTGGACTTAGAGATATTCCCTGTACCTGGAGATAAGTGGCTTACCACACCCACGCCAGGAGAAGATAGACCGGCTGCACAGCCTAAATCTGTGGAACTATTTTGGGCATGAAAGCCATGCTTGCAGTCGGTCAAATAGGACTTCTTTTCAGCCACTGTGCCAATTTGTATGATTTTGACAGATTTGACTAGTTTTATTAAAAACACCTAATCTAGGCAAAAAATAATGGGGGTTTAGTTACACTATATGATCATACATTGCATAAGCCTGCCACAAACATCAATGTACCCCATCTTTGGCAAGTCCTACTCTCACTATCAACTGTCTACTAAATGAGCTACTCACTTGGGGAAATCCTTCCATCTCGAGTTCTCTGCAGTACAAGGCTTAAATAGGGTCCTGAGATGAGACACCTGTGACAGGGGGCGGTGCAAAACCAAGGAGCTGGCTAGACTCCTAAATATATATATATATATGGGAAAACAAGGGGCTGGCTGCACTCACCTAAACATGCTTAAATGGGGTGCTGCTGGGGGCCAATAAATACAGTAATAATAGAAATCCAGCACACTCACTTATCAACTAAACAGCTACTTTGATGCCGACAGATTTGACTAGTTTTATTAAAAACACCTAATCTAGGCAAAAAATAATGGGGGTTTAGTTACACTATATGATCATACATTGCATAAGCCTGCCGCAAACGTCAATGTACCCCATCTTTGGCAGGTTCTTCTCTCACTACCAACTGTCTACTAAATTAGCTACTCACTTGGGGAAATCCTTCCATCTCGAGTTCTCTGCAGTACAAGGCTTAAATAGGGTCCTGAGATGAGACACCTGTCCTGTCCTTATTGTTTTTTACAACATTATGTCCTGTATTCAACAAGGTCCACGTGGGTGGTAACCTTGTGGGAAAATTTGTATATAAGTGCCAATAAACCCTCAGACTGCTGAGTTCCTGTTTTACCCTCAACATAGAGCCTCGTCTCATGTGTGGGGGAAAAGGCTGCACTGGGGATTGCTATACGCTGTATACTCACCTGGCTATAATCACTAAGCTCTTTTAAGAGCTTGTTCCTGCTTCGCTCTCTGAAGGAAGAGAGGTTCGGTCTGC
This sequence comes from Pelobates fuscus, assembly GCF_036172605.1. Lineage (NCBI taxonomy): Eukaryota > Metazoa > Chordata > Amphibia > Anura > Pelobatidae > Pelobates > Pelobates fuscus. The sequence continues at coordinate 126,354,415 of NC_086324.1, forward strand.
AGTGCTTATGGTGTCAAGTGGCGTGCTTGAAGCCCTCAGGAAGCACTAGGACCATCCATCAACGGAGGTACCCTGTCGGGATGCCAGGTGATCCGTTACAAGGGTAATTCCAGCTTCTGAAGCTGTCCTTAAGGGGTTAAGCTGTTGTGTTTCTGGTGACTATAGTGTCCCTTTAAGAATTTATTTTTGTCAATAAAAATTAAGCTTTGTTTAAATAAATAAATAAATAAATAAACTGGCTCCTAACTTTTTAGCCGAGTCCTAGAGTCCAAGCAAATTTGTCAAGCCCTGATTTGAAATATACTCTATAGATCTCTTTTTGCGTGTCGATGTCTGCGTTGAGATTGAACATGGACAATCTGCTCCACCCTAACCCTTGTGCTATTTGAAATGTATAATTAGTATAGCTCAGAAGGATCAGAGGATATGTAACTCTCCTGGCCCCAATAAAATACCCCTAACAATAAAGGATACTCCAGCTTGCAAGTGATTCCTTTGTAATGTATTATACAGATATTGCATTATTAAAATGAAAAGGAAAGTAATAAAAATAAAGTACTGAAGAAAATAAAATGGTACGTATCATTTAAAACATCTAAAGCTGCTACTGTGGCACAGGAAAGCTGCAGCATCAAACATTCCCCTTCCAAACCAAAAACCGGTTCTATCAATCAAAATTCTCCAACCCCCAATTTTTTTTGAGCATTTTTAACAATACAATCTTTTACGAAATGCTCATTGACAAAGAAAGAAAGAAAGATTGACAAAACATGGCCAAAGGCCACGCTAGCAGTGACTTTGGGAATAAGGTATTGTCTCATTCATTGCAAGGCAAAATATATGGAAGCTCCCTTGGTCTTGCATGATCCTCCTTAGACATCAGTGTTGTACTCTTGCACATGCGTGAGAGTACAACACTGAGGTGGGCTTCCAGGAGCTGAAGAATGAAGATGTCATTGTCCGCAAGGGACAGCATCAGGTGAGTATAACTCACCTCTGCATCATCCCCATGCTACCGGATCTTGAGCGGCAACATCATCATCGCGGGTCTTCGCAATATTTGAAAAGGCATCAGAAGGTGAAAGAGCTCTCTTTTTTATGTTAAAGGGATACTCTAAGATCAAAACAACGTAAGTTTAATGTAGCAGCTTTGGTGTATAGATCATGCCCCTGCAGTCTCACTGCTCAATTATCTGCCATTTAGGAAATAAATCACATTTGTTTCTGTTTATACAGGGAGTGCAGAATTATTAGGCAAGTTGTATTTTTGAGGCTTAATTTTATTATTGAACAACAACCATGTTCTCAATGAACCCACAAAACTCATTAATATCAAAGCTGAATATTTTTGGAAGTAGTTTTTAGTTTGTTTTTAGTTTTAGCTATTATAGGGGGATATCTGTGTGTGCAGGTGACTATTACTGTGCATAATTATTAGGCAACTTAACAAAAAACAAATATATACCCATTTCAATTATTTATTTTTACCAGTGGAACCAATATAACATCTCAACATTCACAAATATACATTTCTGACATTCAAAAACAAAACAAAAACAAATCAGTGACCAATATAGCCACCTTTCTTTGCAAGAACACTCAAAAGCCTGCCATCCATGGATTCTGTCAGTGTTTTGATCTGTTCACCATCAACATTGCGTGCAGAAGCAACCACAGCCTCCCAGACACTGTTCAGAGAGGTGTACTGTTTTCCCTCCTTGTAAATCTCACATTTGATGATGGACCACAGGTTCTCAATGGGGTACAGATCAGGTGAACAAGGAGGCCATGTCATTAGATTTTCTTCTTTTATACCCTTTCTTGCCAGCCACGCTGTGGAGTACTTGGACGCGTGTGATGGAGCATTGTCCTGCATGAAAATCATGTTTTTCTTGAAGGATGCAGACTTCTTCCTGTACCACTGCTTGAAGAAGGTGTCTTCCAGAAACTGGCAGTAGGACTGGGAGTTGAACTTGACTCCATCCTCAACCTGAAAAGGCCCCACAAGCTCATCTTTGATGATACCAGCCCAAACCAGTACTCCACCTCCACCTTGCTGGCGTCTGAGTCGGACTGGAGCTCTCTGCCCTTTACCAATCCAGCCACGGGCCCATCCATCTGGCCCATCAAGACTCACTCTCATTTCATCAGTCCATAAAACCTTAGAAAAATCAGTCTTGAGATATTTCTTGGCCCAGTCTTGACGTTTCAGCTTGTGTGTCTTGTTCAGTGGTGGTCGTCTTTCAGCCTTTCTTACCTTGGCCATGTCTCTGAGTATTGCACACCTTGTGCTTTTGGGCACTCCAGTGATGTTGCAGCTCTGAAATATGGCCAAACTGGTGGCAAGTGGCATCTTGGCAGCTGCACGCTTGACTTTTCTCAGTTCATGGGCAGTTATTTTGCGCCTTGGTTTTTCCACACGCTTCTTGCGACCCTGTTGACTATTTTGAATGAAACGCTTGATTGTTCGATGATCACGCTTCAGAAGCTTTGCAATTTTAAGAGTGCTGCATCCCTCTGCAAGATATCTCACTATTTTTGACTATACAGCTTGGAGTAAGACAACATGCATAAAGAGGATGATGTGGTCAAAATACTAATTTGCCTAATAATTCTGCACTCCCTGTACAGTCCTATCCACACCTTCCCTCGCTGTGACTCACACAGTCAATGTGAAATAATTGTTTAATTTTCTATGCAACATGACTGCACAGAAGATTTTTTTTATCTTCTGCTATGTTAATCACACACAGGAGTTTTCTGCAGACTCTATTAACAGAACAGAAGATAAAAAAAATAAACACACTGTGCTGTCACATCTGATTCAAAAGGAAACCGTTATTTCACATTGGCTTTGTGAGTCACAGCCAGGGGAGGTGTGGCTAGTGTTACATAAACAGAAACAAAGGTGTTTTAACTCCTATATGGGAGATATTTGAGCAGAGAGACTTCCTGGACATGATCTATACACTCCATGTCCCACACAACCTGCGCTAAAGTTAACCCCAGGTCGTGCTTAGAGTGTCCCTTACATTTTGATCTGCAAAAATGGATCCTATCCGTATACTTTTGTTCAAAAGGGTTTGCTATAGTTCCACTCACCAGATCCTATGAATAGAACCTGATACTCTAATAGGGTGAAAAGCAAATATATAATTTTGTCTAATGTTTTTGCATATTTACACTTGTTGCTCGTGTGCTTGGGTGTAGGAACGGGACTGATATAGCTTTTAAAAGCATATGTTTCATTGTTTAAGAAATATATTTAAAAGCATATGTTTCATTGTTTAAGAAATATATGAAAAACAGAGTTGGCTATGCTGTTCTCCCCAGAGATCATTTTTTTTTTTTTTGTAGAAAACAATATCCTAAGTGGGGCTGGGTTATGAAAGGCTGTCTCCCCTCATTTTTTTTTTTTAGGTTCTTAAGCCAATGCTGTTACTGTATTTGTTTTATAAAAAGCAATTTGAAAAAACATTCAAACTGAAGAACTGTTTAGTGAATAAACCCCGATTACATTTCTCATATTAACCGCTTAATGACAATTGACGGACCCAGTCCATCATGCCAGGAAGGCACTTAACGCTGGATGACGGACTGGGTCCGTCATGCGCTAAAGTTAACCCCAGGTCTGCCTCCCTGTGCTTCCGTGTTCTGTTTGAACTGCAAGGAGACGGATCAGCAGTGATGATCTTCTCACTGTAAAAAAAAAAAAAAAAATTAGTTTAAAATCCCACCCCCCTTTTCCCCTGCTTTAATAAAATTAACCCCTTCCCTGCCAATTGATCACTGGCTACAGTGATCAATTGGCAGGGACTACATTTTACTGTCATCTGATTTTTATTTTTTTAAACCCTGAGGGTCAACTTTTATTTTTTATAACCATCAGGGGTTACATTTATTTTATTTATTAATTTAAATGTATTAAAACTAAATATTTTATAAAATACAAAATGATCAGGGATCCAGCTTGTACCAATAAAATGGAAACATGAAATACAACATAGTGTAATAAAGTTACAACTTTGAACACTCGCTTCACATTTCAAGGTTACACTCACAAATTGCTGAATTAAGTCAGGCCCTCAAGGTGCCTCCCCTTAGGTAGGTTTTTTTTTCTTTGCTGGTTACCACGCCAAATCCGGTTATAAGGAAGTCCACACACTCCCAATGGTCGGGTACAAAAAAGATTTATTGGCTTTTTAAAAAATATATTATATATATATATACACTTAGATAAAAAATAAATAATAGATAACGGACCGTTATCTATTATTTACTTTTTATTTAAGTGTATATAAATAATATTTTTTTTTAAAAAGCCAATAAATCTCTTTATCTATTATTTATTTTTTAGGGACTGTTCACTTGGCAGATATGGATTGACACCTATCCTAAGGATCCCTGATACACACTGACACAGAGCAGAATAGGGACTGTTCTCCCTACATAGGGTCACTTGGCAGATATGGATTGACACCTGTCCTCAGTGTCAATAAGGTGATATTAAGTTAAATGTATCACAGACACACAGCCACCCTTTCTCTTAGCTAGTTTCCAGAAATGCTGGATAGGTAGAAGGGCTATAAAGACTCAGAGAGGTGTAAGAAGAATCCTCTAAACTATCCCTAATCTCCTTAAACACCTTCAAGGGTGTTCTAAGCTAAAGCTCAATCTAAACGTTTAGATGACTGATTTCCCATCACAGATGCTGGCTAGGAATAACACTGTGCAAGACAAAGAGAGGGTCTAAGTGCCCATAGTGCAGTAAAGTGTCCCTAGTGAAGTGAAAAAAAGAATAACGAGCTGGCGCCCAAGAGAATAACGAGCTGGCGCCCTATCAGGGGACGTGTATATGGCATCGATTTTAGGAACCGGGAGATGGAAAAAGATGCTTGGTCGGTCCTCCTACTTCAAATTTGGGGCACTGCGCGTGCAATCTAATGTGCCACCAGATAGGAGTGGTGTGTTAAGTAGTACTATTCCTATCAGTTTAATTCCTGTTATATGCCTTTTTTTGGTTTGGTTTTTGAAGCCACAGTGCAGCACCAGAGGCCCGAAAATTAGGCATGTACACATGCCTGAAAAATTAGGTATTGTTGCAGCCGCTGCTTTAGCAGGGGCCAGAAAAAATTACGTTTGTTTCCCAGGCAGAAAGTGCCCTAAAACATGGCGGCTTGAACCCTAGTTGGTGGCGGATAAGTCACGCAAGTCAACCGGCATTCAGAGCTAAAACGACAGCAGCGTGTGGAACATTTTTAGCCCAAGGCATCTCATCTCATCAGGCCTTTTTTCGTCGAACGTATCGCCCACTGTCAGTCCCTTCGGGATCCATCCCTCATTCATCTTAATAAAGGTGAGGTAATCTAGACTTTTTTGACCTAGGCGACTTCTCTTCTCAGAGACAATACCTCCTGCTGCACTGAAGGTCCTTTCTGACAGGACACTTGAAGCGGGGCAGGCCAGAAGTTCTATCGCAAATTGGGATAGCTCAGGCCACAGGTCAAGCCTGAACACCCAGTAGTCAAGGGGTTCATCGCTCCTCAGAGTGTCGATATCTGCAGTTAAGGCGAGGTAGTCTGCTACCTGTCGGTTGAGTCGTTCTCTGAGGGTGGATCCCGAAGGGTTGTGGCGATGCGTAGGACTTAAAAAGCTCTGCATGTCCTCCATCAACAACACGTCTTTAAAGCGTCCTGTCCTTGCCGGCGTGGTCGTGGGAGGAGGAGGATTATTTTCACCTCTTCCCCTGTTAGATTCCTGTTGTGCTGTGACATCACCCTTATACGCTGTGTAAAGCATAGTTTTAAATTTATTTTGCAAATGCTGCATCCTTTCCGACTTGTTGTAATTTGGTAACATTTCAGCCACTTTCTGCTTATACCGGGGGTCTAGTAGCGTGGACACCCAGTACAGGTCGTTCTCCTTCAGCCTTTTTATACGAGGGTCCCTCAACAGGCACGACAGCATGAAAGACCCCATTTGCACATGGTTGGATGCCGAGCTACTCATTTCCCGTTCCTCCTCCTCAGTGATCTCAATGAAGGTATGTTCTTCCCCCCAGCCACGTACAACACCACGGGTACCAGATAGGTGACAACGAGCACCCTGGGATGCCTGTTGTGGTTGGTCTTCCTCCTCCTCAAAGCCACATTCCTCCTCTGACTCCTCTTCCTCACAATCCGCAGGTCCTGCAAGCTATGCTGATAAGGCTGTTTTTGGTGGTGATGGTGACCACAACTCTTCCTCTTCCGCTTCACGCTCATCTACAGCCTGAGCCTACAGGCATTGCGCATGAGCGTCCAGTAGAGGCTGTCCTAGCACCCCGGTCATACAAATATTCATTAACGGCTTTTTCTTGTTGGAGCAGGCGGTCGAACATTAGGAATGTTGAATTCCAACGTGTCAGGATGTCGCAAATCAAGCGCCTCACTGGCATGTTGTTTCGCCGCTGGATATCTGCAAAGTGCGCCATGGCCGTGTAGGAACGCCTGAAATGGCCACACACCTTCCTGGCCTGCTTCAGGACGTCCTGTAAGCCTTGGACTTATGCACAAAGCGTTGTACGATCAGATTAGACACATGTGCCATGCACGGCACATGTGTCAACTTGCCCAACTTCAATGCCGCCAACAAATTTGTTCCGTTATCACAAACCACTTTGCCGATATCCAGTTGCTGCGGAGTCAGACACTTTTCCACCTTTGCGTTCAGGGCGGACAGGAGTGCTTGTCCGGTGTGACTCTCTGCTTTCAAGCAAGTCAAACCCAAGACGGTGTGACACTGCCGTATCCGGGATGTGGAATAGTACCTGGGGAGCTGGGGGGGTGCCATAGATGTGGAGCAAGACGCAGCAGCAGAAGAGGACTCAGCCGAGGAGGTTATGGAAGAGGATGGAGTAGGAGGAGTAGAGGAGGTGGCAGCAGGCCTGCCTGCAAGTCGTGGCGGTGTCACCAACTCCTCTGCAGAGCCACGCATTCCATGCTTTGAAGCCGTCAGCAGGTTTACCCAATGCGCAGTGTAGGTGTTATACCTGCCCTGACCATGCTTTGCAGACCAGGTATCAGTGGTCAGATGGACCCTTGCCCCAACACTGTGTGCCAGACATGCCATTACTTCCTTTTGCACAATCGAGTACAGGTTGGGGATTGCCTTTTGTGAAAATAAATTTTGTCCGGGTACCTTCCACTGTGGTGTCCCAATAGCTACAAGCCTCAGACTCCACCAGCTTGTATGGTAAAAGCTGGTGGGCTAATAGTTCAGACAAGCCAGCTGTCAGACGCTGGGCAAGGGGGTGACTTTCTTACATTGGCTTCTTACGCTCAAACATGTCCTTGACAGACACCTGACTGTGGGCAGATGAGCGGAAACTGCTCAAGGCGAGAGACGGAGTGGAGGATGTTTGAGAGGGGGCAAGGAGGACAGCAGTGGTTGATGTGGATGAAGATGCTGGACCAGGAGGAGGATGGCGGCTTTGAGTTTGTTTGCTGCTTGTACTCATGTGTTGATCCCATAGGCGTTTGTGATGTGCGATCATGTGCCTACGCAAAGCAGTTGTACCTAGGTGGGTGTTGGACTTCCCACGACTCAGTTTCTTTTGGCACAGGTTGCAAATGGCATAGTTGTTGTCAGAGGCAGACACACAAAAAAAATGCCACACTGCTGAGCTCTGCAATGACGGCATTCTGGTGGTGGACACAGCATGCGTTGATTGGAGTGCTGTCGGGCTGACCCCGGGTGCCGATGCATGCTGTCTGACTGTGCCACTAGCTCCTTGCGACGACCTCCCCCTGCTTCCAACTCATCTCCTCCTCCTCCTCTCTGTCTCCCCATCTGAACTTTCGCCCTGTTCTTCTTCTTGCCGAGCGGGCACCCACGTGACATCCATGGACGCATCGTCATCATCAACCGCTTCACTTGTATCTGACAACTCAGCAAAGGAAGCAGCAGCAGGTACAACATCATCATCATCACACCGTACGTCCATGTGTGTAATGCTGCTTGACTGAGACATACCCCTGTTATCTACATCCTCTGGCAATAATGGTTGCGCATCACTCATTTCTTCAAACGGATGTGTAAATAACTCCTCTGACAGATAAAGTGAAGCGGCTGGGGTGCTAGTGTTGGTGGTGGCGGCAGGCGGGTAAGTGGTATCTTGAGAGGTGCCCGAAGCTAAGCTGGAGGAGGATGGTGCATCAAGGTTCCGAGCGGAAGCTGTAGAAGATTGGGTGTCCTGTGTTAGCCAGTCAACTATGTCCTCAGAACTTTTCCAAGTTCAGGGTACGTGGCCTTATTCTAGGGCAAAAGGGAATCACAGCACCGTGACCACGACGGCCCCTGCGGGGTGGCCTGCCTCTGCCTGTCATTTTTTTTTTGGATTAGTGGTACTATGCGTGCAAGCTACTGTGAGACCAGATATGAGTGGCACTGTGCACTGGCAGAGGTTGGCAGAGTACACGCTGTAGGCCTGACACCCGCTTGCAGACAACTAACTGCTATTCAATCTATTACAGTGAAAAAATAATTTTGTTTTTAAATGCACGCTATTGTGACACCAGATATGAGTGGCACTGTGCACTGGCAGAGGTTGGCAGAGTACACGATGTAGGCCTTACACACCCGCTTGAAGACAACTAACTGCTATTCAATCTATAACAGTGAAAAAAGTTTTTGGTTTTAAATGCACGCTATTGTGACACCAGATATGAGTTGCAATGTGCACTGGCAGATTTTGGCAGAGTACACGCTGTAGGCCTGACAGCCGCTTGAAGACAACTAACTGCTATTCAATCTATTACAGTGAAAAAAAAGTTTTTGGATTTTTAAATACACGCTATTGTGACACCAGATATGAGTGGCACTGTGCACTGGCAGAGGTTGGCAGAGTACACGCTGTTGGCCTGACACACAGACGCTTGCAGACAACTAACTGCTATTCAATCTATAACAGTGTAAAAATGTTTTTTTGGTTTTAAATGCACGCTATTGTGACACCAGATATGAGTGGCACTGTGCACTGGCAGAGGTTGGCAGAGTAAACGCTGTAGGCCTGACACCCGCTTGCAGACAACTAACTTCTATTCAATCTATAACAGTGAAAAAAAATTTTATGTTTTGAAATGCACGCTATTGTGACACCAGATATGAGTGGCAATGTGCACTGGCAGAGGTTGGCAGAGTACACGCTGTACGCCTGACACACAGACGCTTGCAGACAACTAACTGCTATTCAATCTATTACAGTGAAAAAAATGTTTTTGTTTTTAAATGCAAGCTATTGTGACACCAGATATGAGTGGTGGCACTGGGCAAGTGGGCACAGTATCCACTGTGAGCCTGACACAGAAGCTGGCAGGCAGGCAACTGCAATTAGATTACACAGGAAAAAAAAGCAGACTGATGTTCTAGCCCTAAAAAGGGCTTTTTGGGGTGCTGTCCTTACAGCAGAGATCAGATGAGTCCTTCAGGACTGTAGTGGACACTGAATACACCAGACTAGCTATCCATTTCCCTATCAAATGAGCAGCAGCTACACTTTCCCTCCTCTTTCTAAGAATGCAGCTTCAGAATGAATCTAAAATGGATGCTGTACAGGAGGTGGGAGGGTCTGGAAGGGAGGGTGTGCTGCTGATTGGCTGTAATGTGTCTGCTGACTGTGAGGCACAGGGTCAAAGTTTACTCAATGATGACGAATAGGGGGCGGATCGAACCGCGCATGTGTTCGCCCGCCGTGGCGAACGTGAACATGCTATGTTCGCCAAGAACTATTCGCCAGCGAACAGTTCGGTACATCACTAGTGGTTAGGTGGAAGTTGAAAACTATATATTTAGCTAGCTAGGGGTTAACTTAAAAAAAATGTTTTAATAACGTTTAAAATACTTTTAAAAAATCCAACCCCCCTTTACCCAGTCCTAATAAAAATTAACCCCTTCCCTGCCAGGTGATCACTACCTACAGTGATCAAAATACAGATCACAGTATTATACTGTGATCCAATTTTTTTTATCCAGTTAGGGTTAACTTTTATTTATTTTTTTTCAATTCAATTTATTTCATTACTTAATTTAAATATTTTAAAATTATATATTTTGCTAGCTGGGGTGAGTGTGAGTTATGGGAAATTGTGGAATTTGCGGTTACTGCTGCTTACTGCAAGTTAGGGGTAGACGGTAAAAAAAGTTTATAAAAATGTTAAATGTTTAAAAAAAGTTTTAAGAAAGTTAAAAAAAATTAAAGGAACACTATAGTCACCTAAATTACTTTAGCTAAATAAAGCAGTTTTAGTGTATAGATCATCCCCCTGCAATTTCACGGCTCAATTCACTGTCATTTAGGAGTTAAATCACTTTGTTTCTGTTTATGCAGCCCTAGCCACACCTCCCCTGGCTATGATTGACAGAACCTGCATGAAAAAAAAACTGGTTTCACTTTCAAACAGATGTAATTTACCTTAAATAATTGTATCTCAATCTCTAAATTGAACTTTAATCACATACAGGAGGCTCTTGCAGGGTCTAGCAAGCTATTAACATAGCAGGGGATAAGAAAATCTTAATTAAACAGAACTTGCAATAAAGAAAGCCTAAATAGGGCTCTCTTTACAGGAAGTGTTTATGGAAGGCTGTGCAAGTCACATGCAGGGAGGTGTGACTAGGGTTCATAAACAAAGGGATTTAACTCCTAAATGGCAGAGGGGCATGATCTATACACCAAAACTGCTTCTTTAAGCTAAAGTTGTTCAGGTGACTATAGTGTCCCTTTAATAAGCAAAAAAAAGTTTAAAAACGAGTTTTAAAAAGTAAAAAAAGTTTAAAAAAGAAAACAAATACATTTAAAATGCTCATTACAACTACACCTGGAACAAACTAGAGAAAAAATTATCCCACGCTAAGGTTCAAAATATGCCTTTTGAATTAGCACATTGTGTATTCTTTAATAAATAGTATGTGTTTGTGGGGAAGTTTGAATAGCCAACCAGCTAAACTACTCCAAAATGGAACATGGACACAGCGTAAAACTTCAAAGTTAGAAAAAAACTGAATGGCTGTGTCTCAAATGTGCCCCTTCAACATCCACATATACGGGGGTATTTCTGTACTCAGATGACATAGCTGAGTAACATATGTAGTATTATACAGTTGTAACACACATAAGGTTTGAAAAATATACTGTGCAAACTAACTTTGTGTGTCAAAAAGGCAGAAAAAAAATGCTTATTACCACTACACTTAGTACAAGTTAGCGGAAAAATAATCCCACGCCAAGGTTCAAAATATGCCTTTTGAAATACCCTGGGATGTCTTCTTTAAGAAATACCTTTATGGTTTAGCTGGAATATGTAGCTTGCTCAAGTGCGCCAAAGTGGGAAACAAACGCATCAAAACCCTCCATGAAAATTCACACTTAAAAACCTAAACTTGTCACGTCTCTTTTACAGCACTGTAACTTAACAAAATAGTATCTAGGTCATACATTGGGCATATTGTTTTACTCAGAAGTTGCAACTTAGCATAATTAGTTGTTTTTTAATGACAGTAGTACATATCAAGTGTAAGAAATACTCTGCAAAAATGCAACATATATGTAAAAATGCAATTTCCCCCCCCCCTTACCATAAACATTGAATTAAATAGGTGAAAAAATGGTGACAAGTTAAGGCACAATATACACCATATAAGATACCCTGGGGTGTCTGCTTTATCAAATTAAAGCCCTTTGTGGGGTTATTTGAACAGTCACACTTCTATAATACCCTAAAATGAGACATGGCCCGTCAAATCCATATACGAAAATTCTAACTATAGAAGCTGAAATAGCCTTGTCTTTTATATGGCATTGTAGCTTTACAAAATAGTGCCAAAGGCATGCAATGGGGGTATCGTTATACTCAGCAGATGTAGCTGAACATAATATGGGGTTCTGTGCAGGAATAGCACACACCAGCTTTACGAAATACACATTACAAAACCTTGTTATATGTGACTGATGTAGAATTATTAAAAAACCTTTATTAAACCTTTATTACATTTTTGCACTAACTCCATTTAACTACATTATATGACAGATTTTCCTAACAGCATTTAGAATATTAGAAAGAGAATGTATTGTATGTATTTTCTAGAAAGATATGACTAACACCGGAATTATCAAGTTCCTGTAATATGTAACAAAGTATACCATAGCTAGCCCATGCTAATGAAATGTCCATTCTCTAAAAAGCCTGAGAAACTAACCTTGAAGCTAAACGGGTGCCAAGTACTCAAAATGGCTGGCTGCCAGATTCCCCCTCCCATCGAGTGAGCCTCGTCTAAAGAGCAATGGCGACTGAATCTCATGTCTTACCCTTGTCAGAAATGACGACATCCCATGATGGGAGGATGCCCCACTAGCCACTCAAACCCCTAAGCCAATTACTAATATAGATGGGAGGGCATTTAACTTACCACTTAATACATAGACCAATTAATGATGTTTATTGGTTGTTATCTTGATATTCAATGATGATGTAATTTTGCTCTTATAAGGGTCTGCGAGCCCGCTTTTTCTCTAGATGCCATTAAATTTTTTGAAGTTATTTTAACCTGAACTGCATGTGTCAGTGTGAATTTACGTCTGCGTATACGCAATTTAATCATCTCAGATTTGGACAGGAACAGATAGTCATTCAAACATATTTGTTTGCTTAAAATAATCTATATCAATTATATGCCAAAATAAAGAAAAAAAACAATTTTACTACAATATTTAGCAGAGATTGGCGATGAAATGACTACGTAAAGAGTGTCAATCTAACCTTAGGTAAATAGCCTGTGATGTCTACTTCATATAAATATATACTTTTGTGTGGCAATTTTTTTTTGTTATGGCTACTAAACCTACAAGACAAACATACCAACTTCAAAAATTTTTGCAAATTTAAATTTTATTTTAGTCCTTGTATTTTGTGACCTGTAACTTTCAAAATAAGCTGAGATCCTATACATTATGTACTCTGTAAATCAAGACAAATAAATACATTTATTTTGAATTACTTTTTCTAAGCTGGACATATTATGCACACGCTATTATTGCCAAACGTGTTTGGCATTTTTTTTTTATAATTAATGAGAATGTATCTATGTATATGTGATATCAAATTAAAGCCATGTTTTCCCTCTAAAAAAGGGTATATAATATATGTGGTGCAATAAATGACAGAGATGCAAATTGCATTTGAACACAAACAGCAAAAGGTGCAAAAATGGATTGTGTCCTTAAGGGTAAGACAAGCTTCTGAAGCGGTGTCCTTAAGGGGTTAAGTATGCATAATCCACTTATGTCTCCTCTGATTGTTGCTATCTGCAACATCATGATGTACCAGATAGTACTAGAAATTGTATGCCTTAGATCAGTTAGCAGGTGTCATACCTATAACATATTGTCTAGGAGTTTCAATGAGACACCTTTTCTTTGCAAGAGTATAATTATGTTCTTTATCATTTCAAGCTCTCTTGTATTCATTGGCACACATTGATTTAATGGTAATGCGATTATACCTTTTAATGGCATTGCAAACTGAACACACATTCTCACTGGTAGCTCAACCATGTCAGAAATTATATTAGCAGTTCCCTCGAACTTTGTAATTTATTTTAACAGAGTTTATTGAAGGTTTGAAATTCTTTATTTCTGATTGCAAAGAAAGTACATGAAATAGTATGATAACTATAATATATATATTAATATTAGAATTTAGAGCAGCATTATTTATTAGAACTGCAATGTTCTACTTATTATTGTGATGACAGCAGTAGAACATGGGGTTGAATATCCCTTTTTATAAACCATGAACTGCTATTCCAAAGAGAAGTAGCACAATGGCAAATTATTATCCTTTGATGGAATATACTTTAAAGTGAATTGGTTATGCAAAATTAGATAGGATGATAATGAAAAGTTTATAATGGACTTGTCTTCCATAAATGAAAGTAAAGATTGTTAAATCGATCTACTCAATACACAAAATACATTGCTTGTTTAAAAATAAATAAAAAGAAAATATACAGTCAAGGAAAAAAAAGTACAGCCTCTTTGAATTCTATGGTTTAACATATCAGGACGTATTAACAATTATTTGTTCCTTAGCAGGTCTTAAAATTAGGTAAATACAACCTCAGATAAACAACAACACATGAAATATTACACTGTGTCATGATTTATTTAGCAAAAATAAATCCAAAATGGACTAGCCATTTGTGAAAAACTAAGTACACCCTTACTGCTTCCACGTGAATTAAGAGGCTAAGTAGCAGACAGGTGCTGATAATCAAATGTCCTTGATACATTGATAATCCGCAAGTGTGACCAATTCTATAAAAGCCAAAGGTCTAGCAATTTGTTGGGCTGGAGCATTCCGATGTGTATTAACACAATGGAGGAAAGACATCAGCAATGATCTTAGAATAGCAATTGTCACTGCACATCAAACTGGAAAGGGTTATAAGGCAATTTACAAACAATCATTCTACAGTGAGAAAGATTATTCAAAAGTGGAAACCATACAAGACAGTTGCCAATCTTCCCAGGATGGACGTCCCAGCAAATTCATCCCAAGGTCAAACGGTGCAATGCTCAGAGATATTGCAAAAAATACAAGTTACAGCTCAGCCTCTACTGGCCTCAGTTAGCAAGATAAATATTAAAGTTCATGGCAGTACAAAAAGCATGGTTTGTATGGAAGGGCTGCCAGGAGAAGGCCTCTCTTCTCTAAAAAGAACATGGCAGCACAGCTTAGGTTTGCAAAATTGCATCTGAACACACCACAAGACTTGTGAAACAATATCCTATGGATAGACAAGGTCAAAGTGGAAATGTTTGACCATAATGTATAGTGCCACATTTGGTCAAAACTAAAAACAGCATATCAGCACAAACACTTCATACAAACTGTCAAGAACGATGGTGGAGGGGTGATGATTTGGGTATATTTTGCTGCCACAGGCCCTGGGAATCTTGCCGTCATTGAGTCGACTATGAACTATCTAAGTATTCTAGAGTCAAATGTGAGGCCATCTGTCTGGCAGGTCAAGCTTGGCTGAAATTGGGTCATGCAAAATTAGAATTATCCTAAGCACACCAGAAATTCTACAACAGAATGGCTGAAAAAGAAAAGCATCAAGGTGTTGCAATGGTCCAGACAAAGTCCAGACCTCAACTCAATTGAAATAATGTGGCAGGACCATAAAGAGCTGTGCATAAACAAATGCCAGCAAAGCTCAATTAACTGAAGCAACGTTGTAAAGAAGAGTGGGCCAAAATTCCTCCACAACGATGTGAGAGACTGATAAAATCATGCAAAAAACAATTAGTTATTGCTGCTAAAGGTGGTTGTACAAACTATTGAATCATAAGGTGTACTTCGTTTTTCACACATGGTTTCTCCATTTTAGCTTTATTGCTGTTAAAGGGACAATATAGTCACCAGAACAATTAAGGCTTAGTGTAGATGTTCTGGTGAGTATAGTCTGTCCCTGCGGGCTTTTTGCAGTAAACACTGACATTAAGTGTCTCCACCATCTGCATGGAGACACTGAACTTTCCTCATAGAGATGCATTGATTCAAGGCATCCCTATGAGGAGATGCTCATTGGCCAAATCTATTGGCTTGGGCTTGCTCTGCCCCTAATCTGCCTCCTTGACAATCTCAGCCAATTCAATGCTTTCCTATGGGAAAGCATTGTGATTGGCTGAGATCACCACTTTTGGTTTTACTATATTTAAGGGGACAAGATAGTGATTCTAACACTATAGCATCAGGAATACATTTTTATGTTCTTCACCCTATATGTTCCTTTAAATAAATCATGACAAGGTGTAATATGTCATGTGTTGCCCATTTGAGGTTGCATTGAACTAATTTAAAGACCTGCCTAGGAACAGATGATTGCTATTATGTACTGATATGTAAAAGCATACAATTCAAAGAAGGTGTACTTTCATTTTCCTATGACTGTACATATTATTATATACAAAATACACAATCCAGCGCACTTGCTTATTCACTAAACAATGATTTCAAATCTCACAGATTGTAATAGCTTACCTCAACTAGGCAAAAAATAATGGGGGTTTAATTACATTATATGGTCATATATTGCATAAGCCTGCCACAACATCAGTGAACCCCAACAAAAAAGACAACCCCTTCACTACTCCCAGAGTTGGAAGGGTTAAACATCAAATTCATTTTTATTCACTATAGTAAGAATGTGAGAAGGGAGTTTCATGACAGTTGTAGCCTCAACTACCGGGCTGTATCTACCATAAATCAAACCACATGGTACAGACATAATGGGTAGAAAAGGCCACAGCCATTTTATTAACTTCTTAAAATTAATTAGCAAAATTTGGTTGTTGCCCCCATAACATTACATATACAGTGAACCTTTAATAACCTAGGCAATGACCAACACAGGGTTAACATAACCATGAATAACTTGCATACCATAATTAACATAATTAACATAACAATTTAACTTTTTCCAGCATCCAGCTTGCTGCCAGGGATCCCACGTGTTGGAACCGCTCCAACTGCTGATACAGAACCGCCTGCCCCCAATTAGGCTGCGAGCCCCTCTTCTGGCTCACAAGCTCGCACCAAGCCTCCATTAGGCTATCACCAAATCCTCATTGTGAGGCCCTCTACCATCCCCAGGAGCAATCTACAGCCTAGGCTTGCAACAATTATTTCTTCCGGAACTGCTATCTTTGCGACCAGCTGCCTCTGAAAAAGAAATAAAAAACCGGTAGAACTTGGGAGTAGTGTCCCAACAACATTAAATCACAAACTAGGGAGGGAGGGAGGGTGGTCAAAAGAAAGAGATTGACAGATTTACCCCTAAAATGGCTGATGTGGCTGGGACAACCGAATGTCTTTCAGTAAATCAAAAAATCACTTCTGATGTCTGTTGGTGAGTAAAGTGTAAAAAGTGACAAAGATATTTGGTATTTGTTGGGGGTCTAGTATGTGCTATCTTAGATGTCCGTGCTTTCTTTTTAAACTGAGCCACAAGAATTTCACACACTTTGTTTCCCTGGGTGTAGTATTTATGTATACGTTTTTGATATGGGTGAGAAATATGGGCAAATTAGATGCTATTGAGAGATTTTACATTACCTAAGCATTTCAAATCAGCAGTTAGATCTGTAGTTAGCTGGACTGCTTTTCTTCTCATAACTAGCATACTTGATAAAAGATCCTCTGACATAGATCTTATGATCAACAGGTGTGTCACTGAATTAAATAAGCACTTGGCAATCAAGTAATAACCCTCCGTGTCGCCCAATTCTTTTAATATAATCAGAAGACTATGTCTCTGCGGGCCAAGCTGGAGACTCTCCTCTTTTTAGTCTTGAAAAGGCGTGATGAGTGATGGGTAACCATTGGAAGATAAAATTAGGCCTGTTGGTTAGGTAAAGTTGGTGAAATGTTGTGTCAGCTTTAAGTTGTTTTGTTTTTTTTACCTTCGGTTAGAGCATGTCTTTTCAAAATATAGTTAAACATGAAACATTTAATGAGAAGAAAAAAAAAGGTGAGAACCATCTTATATGAAGCGAGAGTGCCTTCCTTTATGTATGGAATTTCGAATAGCATAGCATGAGAATACACACACCCTTTTTTTTTTTACAATGTTTTGGGGGACAGCCCGACAACCCAGGCAGTTCTCCTACAAGCTGAGCTTCAGCTGACTATTCTGTTTTTCGGTTTTGTCGGAGCGGGAGTGCCTGGGTTGTCAGGCAGTCCCCCCTGAAGCGTAATGCATCAGGTAGGTATGCACGAGGTGGCTCTGGGGCTCAAAACGGTTTTAAAATGCGGACAGCATATACAGCCGTAATGTCGTTAAAGGGTTAGGTAATAAAGAAAATTAATAATTCAATGGATACAACAGTTAATGATAATAAAAAGTAATACAATTTATAGACTTGTACAAGCTACAGAAATGTAACAGAAAAATGGGGATGCAAGTTGAATGAATGTAAAATTTGCTTAAATATATGAAACATGAAACATGTTCAAAATCCTACATATGCAGCATTTTAAGTGGTTTAATGCTTGTTTTTTGTGTTCTATTAAACAATAATGGTGCTTTTGTGGTAGTTAAAGACAAAATAAGACAGGGAAGCGGAACAGATGGAAGTGGTTACCATAGCAATGATAACTCAGTGAAGTCTCTCTTGAAATCCCATCGCTGACTTTTTCATCTAATTTTCCAATTTAGCAACTGGATGTTTTAAGCAGTAAATGTATCCTCTAAATACAAACTGGATTTATTGAAGTGGGTGTCAGGAGAGTCGCTGCTGAACATAACTCTGTCAATTGTTGCTTAGTCGATATAGTTTTTAAATAATCATTTCCATGCTCTATAGTTTTATTCTTCCTAAACATGAAAGATTTTAAAATATAAATAAAGAAAAGAATAAAACGTCTTCTACTCTGACTGTAGTCAATATCATAAAATAAACTAATTCATGATCTGTCCAATATTTTAATATTCCTTTCCTGTCTGATGTGCAGTGTGTGCCCCCTAATCTCAAGGCAATGACAGGACATACATATCTTGATTTGCACATGATAACTGGCCGTGGACAACAGATGCAATTTGCAGCTGCTATCTTTTTAATTCAGCCCCTTCCAAATAATTGTATGTGGAACTGGATCTGAGGGGACAGAATCAGTGCAATTTCATTTCCCTAGCTCATCTACCAGCATATCATCATCAATTGCCACTTTGTTTGGAAAAAATTCTGGCCATGCTAATTTGCATAATTAATTACCGTATATACTCGAGTATAAGCCGACCCGAATATAAGCCGAGGCCCCTAATTTTACCCCAAAAACTGGGAAAACTTATTGACTCGAGTATAAGACTAGGGTGGAAAATGCAGCAGCTACTGGTAAATTTCTAAATAAAATTAGATCCTAAAAAAGTTATATTAACTGAATATTTATTTACAGTGTGTGTATATAATGAATGCAGTGTGTATATGAATGCTGTGTGGGTATGCAGTGTGTGTATGAATGCAGTGTGTATATAATGAATGGAGTGCAGTGTGTGTATATGAGTGCAGTGTGTGTATATGAGTGCAGTGTGTGTATAATGAATGCAGTGCAGTGTGTGTATGAGTGCAGTGTGTATGCAGTGTGTATATAGTGAGTGCAGTGTGGATATAATGAATGCAGTGCAGTGTGAATGCAGTGTGTATGTATGAGTGCAGTGTGTATGTATGAATGCAGTGTGTGTGTATGAATGCAGTGTGTGTATGAATGCAGTGTGTGTATGAATGCAGTGTGTGTATATGAGTGCAGTGTGTATATAATGAATGCAGTGCAGTGTGTGTATATGAGTGCAGTGTGTGAGTGCAGTGTGTGTGTGTGTGAGTGCAGTGTGTGTGTGTGTGTGAGTGCAGAGCATTGGTGGGGGTGGGCATTTTATAAATTATTATTATTTAATTATTATTGTAATATATATTTTTATGTTATTATTTTTTCTATTATTATTTTTTTATTTTATTATTATTTTTTTTATTTATTTTTTCGTCCCCCCTCCCTGCTTGTTAGCTGGCCAGGGAGGGGGGCTCTCACTCCCTGGTGGTCCAGTGGATGGGCTGTAGGAGGGGGGCTGTCAGGAAGCTGTAACCTACCTTCACAGCAGCTCCTGTCAGCTCCCTTCTCTCTCCTCCGTCCGTGCAGCTCCCAGGTCAGCTCCCTCTGCAAGTCTCGTGGCCGCGCGGAGCGTTGCCACGGTAACCCGTGGCAACGCTCTGACCCCGCGGCTCTCGCGAGAGTTGCAGAGGGAGCTGACCTGGGAGCTGCACGGACGGAGGAGAGAGAAGGGAGCTGACAGGAGCTGCGGTGAAGGTAAGTTACAGCTTCCTGACAGCCCCCGGTCCTTGTCTGTATTATGGCAATGAAAATTGCCATAATACAGACAACTGACTCGAGTATAAGACAAGTGAGTGTTTTTCAGCACAAAAAATGTGCTGAAAAACTCGTCTTATACTCGAGTATATACGGTATATATGCGTGACATCACAGGACGTGATATGAGATTTAAAAGATACATTTGGAAAGGGGGAAGGACTATAAAAAAAATTACTTACAGTTTAATTCTGTTCTCAGGGCCGCCATCAGGGGCTGACAACCATAACGGTTGTCACGGGCCCGGCGGCCCTGGGGGGCACGGCCGCCCAGGCCCACGTGTAGCGCACGCTGATGGGGCCCATCGGGTGGCACACTCACTTAGGGCCACCAGATGGGCCCTGTATCTTCAGGGGCCTGGTCAGCGCTGTGGCCATGCAATAGCGCGACCGGGCCCCTTTAAAAAAATCTCAGCCGCAAAGTACTGCTGGGAGGAAGTGGCCGTCACTTCCTCCCAGCTCCCTCCCCTCCCTTCCGTGCCGCGCGGGAGGGAAGAAAGCCAGGACGCTGGAGCCACGCTGACTCCCATCAGCCACAGCCTTCCACATGCAAAAAAAGGTAAGAAAAATTAGCTGTATTTGTGTATGTTAGTATGTATCTATATCAGAATGTCTGTGTGTATGTCAGTATGTCTGTGTGTATGTCAGAATGTCTGTGTGTATGTCAGAATGTCGGTGTGTATGTCAGTATGTCTGTATGTATGTCAGAATGTCGGTGTGTATGTCAGTATGTCTGTATGTATGTCAGAATGTTGGTGTGTATGCAGGGCCGGCCTTAGGGGTGTGCGAGCTGTGCGGCCGCACAGGGCGCCATGTAGCATGTAGCAAATTTGCAGCGGGGGCGGAGCTAAAAGCGCCGGAAAACTGCTGCAGGGGAAGCAGGAAGGAGTCCCTGCTTCCCCACCAAACAGTCACCAGGTAACTGTGGGATTGTCAGGTGAGTGTGACTCTCTGCCTGTGTGTATTACTTTCTGTGTGTGTATGACTGTCTGCCTCTGTGTGTCTGTGTGTATGACTGTCTGCCTGTGTGTGTGTGTGTGTATGACTGTCTGCCTGTGTGTGTATGACTGTCTGCCTGTGTGTGTCTGTGTGTGTGTGTATGACTGTCTGCCTGTGTGTGTCTGTGTGTGTGTGTGTATGACTGTCTGCCTGTGTGTGTCTGTGTGTGTGTGTATGACTGTCTGCCTGTGTGTGTCTGTGTGTGTGTGTGTATGACTGTCTGCCTCTGTGTGTGTCTGTGTGTATGACTGTGTGTGTCTGTGTGTATTACTGTCTGTGTCTGTGTGTATGACTGACTGTCTGCCTGTGTGTGTGTGTGTGAGACTGTCTGCCTTTGTGTGTCTGTGTGTGTGTGTATGACTGTCTTCCTGTGTGTGTGTATGGCCGTCTGACTCTGTGTGTGTGTGTGTGTGTCACATACAACCAATACACGCATATCACACACTGTTAATACACCCATTACAAATATCACACATAGCATACATATCACACACCGTCATCACACCTACTATCACATACACAGACAACACAAACATTACAGCATACATGGATGACGGGGGGGGGGGGGCTGTGAAGATTTTTCGCACAGGGCGTCTAAATGCCTAAGGCCGGCCCTGTGTGTATGTCACTATGTCTGTATGTATGTCAGAATGTCTGTGTGTATGTCAGTATGTCTGTATGTATATCAGCATGTCTGTATGTATGTCAGTATGTCTGTATGTATGTCAGAATGTCGGTGTGTATGTGTCAGGATCGGGACAGGGATCCAACACGCAGAGTACAAAGAGTGGAAAGATACGTATACCGGGCCTTAGAATGGCCGGACTAACGTACCGAGAGTAAAGAATAGTCAGAGGCAAGCCGAGGTCGAGGGAACGAGAAGACAGATAAGCGAGAGACAAGCCGGGTCAAGGGATAACAGAGAAACAGGGTAGTACAACGAGCCGAGTCAAAACCAATAGAGCAAACTAGAATACCAGAGCACTGAGTGACTAGACAAGCTAGAACCACGACAGGGCAATGAGCTGAAGTAAGGAGTAAGCTTAAATACCCTGGTTCTGGATGGAAATCACGCCTCTGACAAGTACCGATTGGATATCGGACACTTGAGTGACAGATTGCTCGTGCTAGCGTCATGACGTCACGTATTGAGCGTCCTGCTAGAAAAGGACGTGGATTCCTCGCGGCCGGTGTTTAAGTGACTGGATGAACCGCGAGGAACGGAGGAGACAGCTCGCCTGGACGGATACACCACCAAGTCTCTACCTCCCTTAGAGGTAGAGGCCTCAGGTACCCTGACAGTACCCCCCCTCTCAGATACGCCCACCGGGCGGAATGAACCGGGGCGAGATGGGAAGCGAAGGTGAAATGCTCTGCGAAGGCGAGAAGCATGGACGTCCTCCTGAGGTACCCAACTCCTCTCCTCAGGACCATATCCCCTCCAGTTGACCAGATATTGCAATTTACCCCTTGAAATTCTGGAGTCAATGATGGAGCTGACCTCGTACTCCTCCCGACCCTCCACCTGAACAGGACGAGGCGAGGAGACCTTAGAGGAGAATTTGTTGCAAATGAGGGGTTTCAACAAGGAGACATGAAAAGAGTTAGGAATGCGTAAGGCAGGTGGCAGAGCAAGGCGATACGCAACCGGATTGATACGAGTGAGAACCCTGTAAGGACCTATGTAACGAGGAGCAAATTTCATGGACGGAACTTTTAGGCGAATATTCTTGGTACTCAACCATACCCTATCCCCAGGAACAAAAACAGGAGCCGCTCTTCTATGTTTATCAGCGTGTTTCTTGAACAGCGAGGAACTATGTAATAGAATTTGTCGAGTCTGATCCCATAATCTCTTCAGGTTGGCGACATGATCATCAACCGACGGTATCCCCTGAGAAGAGGAAACCGAAGGAAAAATCGAAGGATGAAAGCCATAGTTCATGAAGAAAGGGCTAGAGCGAGTTGAATCGCAAACAAGGTTATTGTGTGCGAACTCCGCCCAAGGAATTAGACCGACCCAATCGTCCTGGTGTTCGGAAACAAAGCAACGCAGATACTGTTCGATCTTTTGATTAGTACGTTCAGCAGCTCCGTTAGACTGAGGGTGATAGGCAGAGGAAAAGTTCAATTTGATGCCCATTTGAGAACAAAAGGATCTCCAGAAACGTGAGACAAATTGAGAACCTCTATCAGAAACAATCTCTGAAGGGATCCCATGTAGGCGAAAAACTTCTCTCGCAAAAATCTCCGCCAATTCAGGGGAAGTCGGAAGTTTAGGTAATGGCACGAAATGGGCCATCTTGGTAAATCTATCCACCACCGTGAGAATAACAGTCTGTCTTTTGGAAGCAGGCAAATCAACGATAAAGTCAATGGACAAACAGGACCAAGGTTTCTCAGGAATGTCCAAGGGGTGTAACAGACCACATGGGGATGCATGAGATAGTTTAGTCTTGGCACAAGTCTCACAAGCTGCGACGAACTCCTCAATATCCTTACGAAGTGAAGGCCACCAGAAATCCTTGGATATCAGAGAGTACGTCTTGCGAATACCAGGATGACCAGCTATTTTACTTTCATGAAAACATTGTAAGAGCTCCAGTTGAAGTTCAGGAGGAACAAAGTTTCTTCCCTCAGGAGTGTTTCCGGGAGCTAGATGTTGTGACTTCAAGATCTGGTCAAGTAGCGGGGAATGAATTTTGAGACTGGTATTAGCAATAATATTGCATTTGGGTACAATGGAAGACAAAAGTGGTTCAACTGAAGCAGAGGGTTCATATTGGCGAGATAGCGCATCGGCTTTAGAATTCTTTGACCCAGGTCTGTAGGTCAGAACGTAATTGAAATGGGTAAGAAACAACGACCAACGAGCCTGCCTGGAGGACAGACGCTTGGCCTCTCCGATATAAGACAAGTTTTTGTGGTCTGTCAGGATGGTAACAGGATGTAATGTACCTTCCAATAAATGTCTCCATTCTTTCAAAGCCTTGATAACCGCTAGTAATTCTCTGTCACCAATGTCATACCTGCTTTCAGTACCGGTCAATTTTTTAGAGAAAAATCCACATGGATGTAATGGTTTATCAACACCCAACCTTTGAGATAGAACAGCACCTAAACCAGTCTCTGATGCGTCTACCTCGAGCAAAAATGGCAGAGAAGTGTCAGGGTGAACTAAAATTGGAGCGGAAGCGAAAAGCTCCTTGAGAGTCTTGAACGCAAGGAGAGCTTCAGTAGTCCAATTCTTAGTGTCAGCCCCCTGTTTGGTCATGTTAGTGATAGGTGCAATAATGGAAGAATAGCCCTTAATAAAGCGCCTATAATAATTGGAAAAACCAATAAATCTCTGTATGGCTTTAAGACCTGTGGGTAAAGGCCACTCTAGAATGGATTGGAGCTTATCCGGATCCATCTTAAATCCCTCCCCAGAGATCACATAGCCGAGAAAGGTTACCTGGGTTTGATCAAAGCTACATTTCTCCAACTTGCAGTACAAGCCATGCTGGAGAAGCTTGTGCAAAACCCTCCTGACTTGTTTGTGATGAATCTCAATGTCACTAGAATGAATGAGTATATCATCTAGGTATACAATGACGCACTCTTGCTGAAATTCCCTAAGAACCTCATTAATCAGATCTTGGAATACTGCTGGTGCATTGCATAACCCAAAAGGCATGACAGTATATTCATAGTGGCCATATCGAGTATTGAATGCCGTCATCCACTCATGTCCCTGCTGGATTCTCACCAAGTTATATGCCCCTCTGAGGTCTAACTTGGTGAAAATTGTAGAGCCCTTCAAACGATCGAAGAGTTCGGTGATCAAGGGAATCGGGTAGGCATTTTTAATGGTTATCTTATTCAAGCCTCGATAATCAATACAAGGTCTCAAAGAACCATCTTTCTTTTTAACAAAAAAAAATCCAGCCCCGGCAGGGGAGGAGGACCTCCTGATGAATCCCTTGTCTAAATTCTCGTGAATATATTCCTCTAGGACTGAGTTCTCCTTTATAGATAATGGGTATACATGACCTCTGGGAGGCATGGTACCAGGGAGTAGGTTAATTTTGCAATCAAAGGACCTGTGTGGGGGTAAGGTATCGGCTTTCTTTTTGTCAAATACTGCCTTTAAATCTAGATACTGAGGCGGAATTTGTGTCTCTGTAGGATTGTCAGAGGTATTCGATGTATTAGTTAATCCAAGAGGTAAGACCTTCCGCAAGCATTTTTCTTGACAATTCTCTCCCCACGAAACTATCTCCCCTGATTCCCAATTAATAATAGGGTTGTGTCTCCTCAGCCAGGAGTACCCCAGAACTATGGGAATAGACGGAGAAGAAATGAGCATCAAGGATATATCCTCTTTATGCAGGATGCCAACAGTCAAGTTAATCGGTATGGTCTCATGAAAAATAACAGGCTCAAGTAACGGTCTACCATCGATGGCCTCAACAGCCAGAGGTGTCTCTTTTAACTGGGATGGAATAGCATGCTTGGCAGCAAAACCCTGATCTATAAAGCTCTCAGCAGCTCCAGAATCGATTAGTGCCATAGTCTTAACTACTCCCTTCTCCCACTTTAAAGAAACGGGTAACACAAGCCTGAGCTCCTTGTAGTTGTGAATAGAGGACAAAGTAGAAACACCCAAGGCCTGTCCTCTAGAGGAACTTAGGTGCGAGCGTTTCCCGAACGATTGGGACAATTTAGGCGTAAATGACCCCTGACTCCACAATACATACATAAACCCTCCCTTCTCCTGTACTGTCTCTCCCTTTCAGTGAGATGAGTACTGCCTATCTGCATAGGTTCAGGAATACGTAAGTCTTCGAACTCAGAGATTTGAAAGGTAGGCGCTAGTTTAAAGGAGGGTCTACGGGTCCTATCTCGAGTGTTCTGCCTCTCTCTTAAGCGTTCATCAATACGAGATATAAAAGAAATTAAATCCTCCAAATTTTCAGGAAGTTCTCTAGTAGCGACCTCGTCAAGGATTACATCTGATAACCCATTCAGAAACACATCTATATAAGCCTGTTCGTTCCACTTAACTTCTGCCGCCAAGGATCTGAACTCTAGTGCATAATCCACAAGTGTTCGATTGTCCTGTTTAAGGCGCAACATTAATCTAGCTGCATTGACCTTTCTGCCAGGAGGGTCAAAAGTTCTTCTAAACGCAGCTACAAAGGCATTATAATTATAGACGAGTGGATTATCATTCTCCCATAAAGGATTGGCCCATCTCAAAGCTTTTTCAATGAGCAGAGTAATAATAAATCCAACCTTTGCTCTATCTGTAGGATAAGAGCGGGGTTGTAGTTCGAAATGGATGCTAATCTGGTTTAGAAAGCCACGACACTTCTCCGGTGACCCGCCATAACGTACTGGTGGGGTAATACGGGAAGAAGCACCTACAGTGGCTACCTCTAGACCTGAGACTGCAGGAGAGATAGAAGGAGTACGTGTCTCCTCAGGTGGATTACTAGCACGAGACAAAAGTGCCTGTAGTGCCAAAGCCATCTGATCCATCCTATGTTCCATGGCGTCAAACCTGGGATCCGAAGAACCAAGCTGACTGTTTGTACCTGCAGGATCCATTGGCCCTGTCGTAATGTCAGGATCGGGACAGGGATCCAACACGCAGAGTACAAAGAGTGGAAAGATACGTATACCGGGCCTTAGAATGGCCGGACTAACGTACCGAGAGTAAAGAATAGTCAGAGGCAAGCCGAGGTCGAGGGAACGAGAAGACAGATAAGCGAGAGACAAGCCGGGTCAAGGGATAACAGAGAAACAGGGTAGTACAACGAGCCGAGTCAAAACCAATAGAGCAAACTAGAATACCAGAGCACTGAGTGACTAGACAAGCTAGAACCACGACAGGGCAATGAGCTGAAGTAAGGAGTAAGCTTAAATACCCTGGTTCTGGATGGAAATCACGCCTCTGACAAGTACCGATTGGATATCGGACACTTGAGTGACAGATTGCTCGTGCTAGCGTCATGACGTCACGTATTGAGCGTCCTGCTAGAAAAGGACGTGGATTCCTCGCGGCCGGTGTTTAAGTGACTGGATGAACCGCGAGGAACGGAGGAGACAGCTCGCCTGGACGGATACACCACCAAGTCTCTACCTCCCTTAGAGGTAGAGGCCTCAGGTACCCTGACAGTATGTCAGTATGTCTGTATGTATGTCAGAATGTCGGTGTGTATGTCAGTATGTCTGTATGTATGTCAGAATGTAGGTGTGTATGTCAGTATGTCTGTATGTATGTCAGAATGTCTGTGTGTATGTCAGTATGTCTGTATGTATGTCAGCATGTCTGTATGTATGTCAGTATGTCTGTGTGTATGTCAGTATGTCTGTATGTATGTCAGAATGTCTGTGTGTATGTCAGTATGTCTGTGTGCATGTCAGAATGTCTGTGTGTATGTCAGTATGTCTGTATGTATGTCAGAATGTCTGTATGTATGTCAGAATGTCTGTGTGTATGTCAGTATGTCTGTATGTATGTCAGAATGTCTGTGTGTATGTCAGTATGTCTGTGTGTATGTCAGTATGTCTGTGTATGTCAGTATGTATGTCTGTGTGTATGTCAGTATGTCTGTGTGTATGTATGTATGTATGTATGTATGTATGTCTGTGTGTATGTCAGTATGTCTGTGTGTATGTCAGTATGTCTGTGTGTATGTCAGTATGTCTGTATGTATGTCAGTACGTCTGTATGCATGTCTGTATGTATTTCAGAATGTCTGTGTGTATGTCAGTATGTCTGTGTATGTCCGTATGTATGTCTGTGTGTATGTCAGTATGTCTGTGTGAATGTATGTATGTATGTCTGTGTGTATGTCAGTATGTCTGTGTGTATGTCAGTATGTCTGTATGTATGTCAGTATGTCTGTATGTATGTCTGTATGTATTTCAGAATGTCTGTGTGTATGTCAGTATGTCTGTATGTATGTCAGTATGTCTGTGTGTATGTCAGTATGTCTGTCAGAATGTCTGTATGTATGTCAGAATGTTTGTATGTATGTCAGTATGTCTCTGTGTATGTCAGTATGTCTGTATGTATGTCAGTATGTCTGTATGTATGTCAGTATGTCTGTATGTATTTCAGTATGTCTGCTTGTATGTTAGAATGTCTGTATGTATGTCAGTATGTCTGTATGTATGTCTGTATGGATGTCAGAATGTCTGTGTGTATGTCAGTATGTCTGTATGTATGTCAGTATGTCAGTATGTATGTGTGTCAGTATGTATGTGTGTATGTATGTATGTATGTCTGTGTGTCTGTGTGTATGGATGTCAGTATATATGAATGTATGTATGTATGTATGTATGTATGTCAGTATGTCTGTATATATGCGTGTATGCCAGTATGAATGTATGCCATTATGAATGTATGTCTGTGTATGTATGTGTGTATGGATGTCAGTGTCTGTATGAATGTATGTTTCATATATATAAATGGGCTGAATCCTATATGGGGAAGAAATAACGTAACATAGTGCAGAACTATTTGTTTGCAGTGTTGAAATATATGACAAATGGCCACTCACAGAAGTAAGATGTATAATTGCCTTTAAAATAGGTGTAGATGCAATTCAGCCCAGGAATTGGAGGGTTTTCTTTCTCCAAGTGGTGCAATGAAATGGTAAAAAGGTCCAATTAGTAAGCAATTCGCATGCGCAGTATAAAAATTTATTTATTTACTCACATAAAAGTATAAAAACGTCCTGCGCATTTCATCCCGTCTAGGGACTTCCTCAGGGACAATACAGCAGTTACAAAATCAGAATACATATAAATACCCCCCCCCTTTAGTTCTTATATATCTTCCTTCTTGATTGAAGATCATTTTCAGTTGGTCTTTCGTCCTCCGTTTGGTCGCATAGATATTTCCGGATTCGTGACCTTTTCTTACGTTCTACACTTGCGTTCCACGCTTGCGTTCCATTTGGTTGGTATGGGACTTCCGGTTTGTAAATAGAAGTATTTGCATTCCAGCTTCATGTTACCATAGCGATTCGATACTCAAACATTCATGCATCATATGATGTAAACAAAGATGCAGGGAAGATATAGGGGGAAAGAATATATTAAATATCAAAGGATGATAAAAAAAATATGTATTAATACAAAAAATATGTAACATAAAATTGCTATTGGACAAATGCATTATTTTTTCTTCACGTGTACATATACCCATAAAATATGTGAAATAAAATCAAATACAATTGCAATTAGGCAGATACATTGTTTTTCATTTTTTTTTGTTCTTATATTATATATATCTCCATATTTGCATTCATATCTGTATCCTTATATTTCTATCTGGATTTTATGTGTTTTTCAATTTATTATGTGATAATTCACATGTGTAGCTGTATAATAATTTTAATAAATTTATGTCCAGATAGAAGTTGATAGGGAGAAGACACATCCTACAATACATTAATAATTACAATAGTGCAAACAGAGGATAATAAATGATCAGAGATGGGTCTGGCTTGTATGGTGTTGAACTTTGAAAATAAAAATATATAATGAATAATAAAAATAAAAATGAAAATATACATATAAATATAAATATATATAAATAAAAATAAATATAAAAATAAAATAGAAAATGAAAACGAAAATAAAAATAAAAAATAGAAAAATATATATAAAAAATGTATTCGATTGATAAAGGGAAAATCCTCTATTGAAATTGTATAATATTTTGAGATGTATGAATTACCTAAATGAATAAAACTTGATGTATATAGAACCAAAGTTGTCCTATAGTGATGAATATCAATCCGATGAAGCCTGAACCTTCTTTACAATATTAGTCTAGGAAACACCATAAATCAATTTCTACATTCAGAACTCCTGGCTGTAGTGTTTTTAAAGTTTCTATCCAAAGTGGCCATTGTGAGTGGCCATTTGTCATATATTTCAACACTGCAAACAAATAGTTCTGCACTATGTTATGTTATTTCTTTCCTATATAGGATCCAGCCCATTTATATATATGTTGCATTGTGAAGATTAATAAGAGGAAAATCTTCGGGCCTATATCCTAAGGGAAGTGTATATTATATTTTATTTCAAAACCAAAACACTGGGTGTGAAAGTCACTGTAATATTATTCTATGAATGTATGTTTGTCAGTATGTCTGTGTGGCGAAACCGACCTCGCCACGTGTCCTTGGAGGGGGCTGATTGCCCGCCTCTTGCCTTTGGACTATGGACCAGACTTTATGGGAATGTGATATCCCAGATAGCCATACCATGGAGCCTATTCATATAATGAAAGACTATGGGAAAGACTTTAGCTCCATGGCAATTGTACTGTGTGAGTAGGATCTGCGCGCTATTCGGTAGTTTTGTGCGTGCAGATCCCAGCTATCTGGGGATAGGTGAAATGTCTGCGTGTTATGTGTAAATGTGACTTTATGTATTTTAAAGTGTTTTATGTTGTTTTGCAACCATGTGGTTAATGGAGTCTGCCTTTAGTCCTGGGTAATTGGATTACTTCTCCAATTAACTCCAGGGCAGAAGGGAGGAAACCAGGGTGCATTGTGGGGATGTTTTTCTGCCAGCCAGAAAGGAACAAAAGATACTTTTAGTAACTTTTGAACCCCTGGTCGGATTCATGCCATTTTTTAATATGTTGTTCCCCTGAATGGATTGATTGTGGATATGTATTTTTATGTGAATGTGATGTATGGTTTTAAAGTTATGAAAGTTGTGTAAAAGTATATTTTACACTGTATGCATAATGGGATTATGTGTCACACTAAGGGGAGGGGATGTGTGGGAGGTAACATCTATGTCATTGGTTCTTTTATGCCTCCCCCTGGGTGTGGCCTGTATGTGTGAGTTGGAAATAAAAGCCAGGCTGGATGAGCCAGTCCAGAGTTCCTGTTTTACCCTCAAAGTGATGTGTCGTCTCATTATTGGGGGGAAGGATTTATTGCATGCTGTTCCAGTTGACTGCTAGGAGTACAAGCCTATTCGTATGGTTCCTATTCAATGGTCTACAGCATTCATATGCTTGGGAGAATTTAAAAGGTTTCTCGGATTCGGTGATTGTGGTGTCTGCCAGAGTGCTTGGAGTCCTCAGGAAGCGCTAGGAGCATCCATTAACGGAGGTACCAAGTCGGGGTGCCAGGCGATCCGTTACATTGGTGGCAAGTGGTGGGATGGCGTCCTAGTGCGAGGTAAAGCAGCTCGGAGACACAGTACGTTTGGATTTACAAATTGAGGGCGACGCTAGTGTGCCTACAGCGTCCCTGTCTACACAAAGATTTGGGAAAATGGGGTTCGTAGACCCCTGGGCAACACACACACCTGAGGAAGAGAGTGAATTAGAATGGAGAGATAATGCCCGGAAAGAATTATGGTACGATGCCCTGGAGGAAGTCCAGTATCAACGGCAGCAGCGCCTTCCTGGTGTCGCATACCAGTTGGAGGAACAAATGGCCTGGCGGATGCCACTTCTGGGAGATCAACCTGGAGGGCAGCGGGTAAGACAACTCGAGTACCTCGTGGAAAGGGAACTGAGCCTGGACGCCTCATACCGGGCACTGTGGTGGTGCACTGTCCAGCCAGAGACGTGGAGGGCAGAGGGCATCCAGCCAGAGGGGGAGAACTACACAAGCCCTGGCCTGTTGTGGAAAGCCTTAGTGGAGGATGTCGACTTCGGCAGTCCAGCAGAGTCACGGTACTGGGCTATCTTTCATTACCGAGGTGAGATGATACAGGGCCCGAGATCTATTGGACTGGGAGAAGACCTCCGCCGTTTCGCTGCCATGGAACGAGAGCTGGAGATGGACTATGTAGAACTATTAAATTCCTGCCAGCCGCAGAGCAGGGACGCAGACCGGGAAAACTGGGTGGCAGACCCAGACCTGCTAGCCTATAGCTGGGAAAACGCGGCAGAGGTACCCCCTGCTTCACTACCAGTTGCAGAAGTAGGGGACCTCATAGACTGGTCCTGGAGAGACCCACAGATGGCAGGTGGAGATGGGATCGAGGTCTCTCTACCGGCCCTACAGGGATGCTGGGCAGTCTGCCCAGATCCCCAGCGGCAGGTTACAGTTCAGAGAGAGGAGCTTGTTACACCCTCTCTCCAGCGGCAGCCTAACCCACCAAGGGGAAACCGTAAGCCCCACACCAGCGCAGATGGGACCGTGGTCTCTGCGCCCAAGTTACAGGGAGCTGAAGGAGCCGTCCTCCCTCCCCAGCGGCAGTGTGATTTGTTGGGAATTGGGAGCCCGGTCTCCATTCCCCAGCGGCAGAGTATCCAGCAGGGAATAGAGAGCCCAGCCCCCTTTCCCCCACAGCAGGACTCCCCCACAGTCGGTCTCCCTCCGCAGAGACGGGAAGTATGCATGGGAGAGGAGATTGTTACCACCTCTCCCCAGCGGCGGATCATTAATGTACAGGGAATAGAGAGCCCAGTCTCCATTCCCCAGCGGCAGAGTGTTCTAATGGGAGAGGAGCTGGTTACCACCTCTCCCCAGCGGCAGCTTAATGTACCAGGGGGAGACTGTAAGCCCCACACCTGTGCAGATGGGACCGTGGTGTTAAGACACTCACCGCCTGGAGAGTGAAGCCGCCGTTTAGTCGATAATCCCCTTTCTCCAGAAATGCAATTCCAGTATAACCGATCATAAAACTCCCGAACGGAGCATACGAATGCGGTAACTCCCGATCAGCAATCCATCCGAAATCCTTCCACAGCTAGAAATAAACGAAAACGCTGTCCCAATAGTCAATCCCTCCACAAACGAGACAAAGCTCCGTTTTGAAGGTCAAGCAGAATGTGTTTAATGGGGGCTACCTGCCCAGTATTTATGCAGGTCTCCACCAAGTAGACACTCCCCTAGGGGACCTGGTGGAAGACTGAAAAATATATTAAACAGTAGCCAATCACAGTGGCTATAACACAAGCTCTTCCCATTTTACCCATAATACATCTCTTCCTATCCTGGAGATAATTAGGGAGAAACCTAATTAACTCCAAGGATAGGAACCATCGCCATTTTAAACCCAAACACAAAAAATGCAATAAAATACATAAAATCAGAAGTACCGAATATATAGTGTTCGTGCAACGTATCCCCAGATAGCCTGGATCTGAGGGCATATTCCTACCGAATAGCGCTCAGGTCCGATGTACACAGTCCAATCGCCATGGAGTCAAAGTCTCTCATAAGTCCTTCGGTATACGAATTACTCCATGGGACGGCTATCTGGGTAAGTTCATACGGATGAAAGAAATTCCCGAACGGAACAGTGTTCGTATGCCTCCAAGGGAATAGAAGGGGAGACGGCCGTCTCCAGCGGTGTTCGGTAGATAAAGAGTCAGTTTTTAGATCCATGGGTTTTGCACCGAACACCGCTGATTCGCCTCGTGTCCAAAATGGCCGCCGCCTCGTGTTCGGCATACGAACGACGACCACCCGTACGAAATGGAATGGAGAGGTGTTTGCGGTTAACCACAACGTTCTAATTTGTGGTCAAGGTGTTAATGAGCCGCACACTCCTCTCCTGGGTGGCCGATGTTCGGTAGTTTCAATCGGTACTTTAGAAAACGTACGAACAACAGCGTACGGACAGGAAATCCACGAATCCAATGAAAACAGACGAACCAGCAATACAGGTCTTATGCAGCAGGGTTCGTCACACGGCTCCCCCCTTGTGGAACACTCCGGCAGACCCGGCTTGGCCCTTTAGCGGGTCAACTTGGGGATGACCGGACTAGGAAGTAGCAAGGACGTCGGTTTGCCGTGATAACCCATCTGCATTCCCATTCTGCTTACCGGGTCGGTAGCTGATGGTGAAGTTATATGGTTGTAATGCTAAACTCCACCGCAGCAGTCTACCATTGTCTCCTGAGACCCGGTTAAGCCAAACAAGGGGATTGTGGTCCGTGATAAGGGAAAATTCCTGTCCATACAAATAGGGACTCAATTTTTTCAATGCCCAGACCAGGGCCAAACATTCTTTCTCCACTGCCGCATAACTCACTTCCCGGGGTAACAGCTTTCGACTGAGATATGCGACAGGGTGTTCTCCTCCATCCTCCCTGACCTGGCTTAGCACAGCCCCCAGTCCATACATGGAAGCATCTGTATGAACGAGAAAACGTTTGTTAGGAAGTGGGGCAGCCAGGACAGGGGCATTCACGAGAGCCTGCTTAAGTGCTTGAAACGCAGCTTCACAAGCTGGAGACCACAGGACCTGCTTAGGGAGGTTCTTCTTAGTCAGGTCTGTCAGGGGTTTAGCTATAGAGCTGTAGTCGGGGACAAAGCGTCTGTAATACCCTGCTGTCCCTAGGAAGGCCAATACCTGGGTCTTAGTGATAGGTGTGGGCCAGTTCGCTACTGCCTCTATCTTGGCCGGCTCTGGTCTCTGGCTCCCACACCCCACCCTGTGACCCAAGTATTGTACCTCAGCCATGCCTAGATGACACTTTTCTGGCTTCAACGTCAGGCCAGCGGCCCGAATTTTATCCAGTACTACCCCTACGTGCACCAGGTGTTCCTCCCAGGACTCACTGTAGATCGCAATATCATCCAGGTATGCACAAGCAAATTCCTGGAAGCCATCAAGGAGCCTGTCCACCATCCGTTGGAAGGTAGCTGGGGCATTCTTCATCCCAAATGGCATAACCTTAAATTGGTATAAGCCAAAGGGGGTGACGAAGGCCGACTTGGGGATAGCGTCCTTGGCCAGGGGAATCTGCCAGTAGCCCTTACACAGGTCTATGGTGGTCAGATAGCGTCCCCTGGCAATGCGGTCTAATAATTCGTCTACCCGTGGCATCGGGTAGGCGTCAGTGGTGGTCCGCTCGTTGAGCCTCCTGTAGTCCACACAGAACCGGGTGGTCCCATCTTTCTTAGGCACCAGGACTACAGGGGAGGCCCAAGGGCTATCGGAGTGCTCGATGACCCCAAGCTGGGTCATCTCCTCTATCTCCTTCCGCATTCCTTCTCGGACTGCTTCAGGGATACGGTAAGGGGGCTGTCTTAAGGGGTTCTGTCCAGGGGTCTCTACCTTATGTACAGCTAGGGTAGTGTAGCCGGGTTCTTGGGAGAACGTCGCCTGCTTCTCCCACAGAAGCTGTTTCGCCTGTTCCTTCTCTGCGGGGCTTAACCTGTCCCCTAGCTGTACGAGATCAGTCAGATCCGTCTGGGCACCTCTTGCTAATAGGTCGGGTAAGGGTAAGCTTTCGGTATCGTCTGCAGCGGGGGCACATACTGCAGCTACATCCTCAGGTCGTTCCTGATACTCCTTTAGCATGTTCACATGAAAGGATCGCTGGATCCTGTCATCTGAACAGCTGGCTATAAGGTAAGTAGTATCACACACCTGAGTTAATACTTTATACGGGCCCTGCCAAGATGCTTGCATCTTGTTCGCCTTCACAGGTTTGAGCACTAGTACCTTCTGCCCAACCTGGAATACTCGCTGTCGGGCACCCCGATCGTACCATTCCTTCTGTCTCCCCTGGGCCACCTGGAGGTTCTCTCTTACCATCAGAGACAGTTTCTCCATGCGGTCCCGAAGTTCCAGAACATATGGCACTATGGGGGTCCCTTCCTGCTCTGTCTCCCCCTCCCAGTGGCCTCTAATGAGATCCAGAGGTCCGCGGACCCTTCTCCCATAAAGCAGCTCAAAGGGGGAGAACCCAGTAGATTCCTGGGGCACCTCTCTGTAGGCAAACAACAGATGAGGCAGGAATCGCTCCCAGTCCCGGCAAGTGTCAGAAAAGGTCCTCAGCATCTGTTTGAGGGTGCCATTAAATCGCTTGCAGAGACCGTTAGTCTGTGGATGGTATGGGGAACTAAGTATAGGTTTAATGCCGCATACCCTCCACAGCTGCTGGGTGAGCACAGCGGTAAATTGGGTTCCCTGGTCAGAGAGAATCTCTTGAGGGAACCCGACCCTGGTAAAAATCCTAACCAGGGCATCAGCAACTGTCTCTGCCTCTATATTAGACAGCGCTACTGCCTCTGGATAGCGAGTGGCATAGTCCACCACGGTGAGAATGTATTTCTTACCAGATGGACTAGCCCTGGCCAGTGGACCCACAATATCAACGGCTATGCGGGCAAAGGGCTCCCCAATAATAGGCATCGACATAAGCCTACCTTTTGGGTGGTCCCCCCGCTTCCCTACCCGTTGACAAGTGTCACACGTGCTACAATATATCCGCACAGCCTGGTTAATTCCTGGCCAAAAAAATTCTGCATAGTCCTATGGCCTGTGCGGCGGGACCCTAGATGTCCGGCTAGCGGGACATCATGCCCTATCCGCAGAATCTCCCGCCGGTATTTCGCGGGCACTACCAGCTGTCGATTCAGCGGAGGGGCAACACTTTTCTGGGACGGCTTAGGGATCCGATATAACCTGTCCCCCACCCACTCATACCGCTCCCCCTCTGCTCCTTCTTCTCCAGTGTCTGCTCTGCCCCTATACCTCTGGAGAGATGGGTCTGTCTGGGTTTCCCTCCCGAACTCCTCTGGGGAATCCCAACTAGCTAACGTCTGCCCTGGGGTGTCAGTCGGGGAATCGGTTCTTACCTGGGTCTCAGCAGCAGGTGGGCCGGTTCCAGCAGCACGGGTCTGAGCACGGGTAGTCACTGGATTGGCTTCGCCAGGTCCCATAGTAGCATAGGCAGAAATCAGAGGGGCCAAATCATTTCCCAGCAAAACATCGGCAGGCAAGTCCTTCATAACCCCCACATTCACATATCTAGCTCCCACTCCCCAGTCCAAATGAACCCGGGCAACAGGCAGGCGGAACACGGCGCCTCCTGCCACCCTTACTGCCACAGTATTCCCGGTGTGTTGGTG
Organism: Pelobates fuscus; assembly: GCF_036172605.1. NCBI lineage: Eukaryota > Metazoa > Chordata > Amphibia > Anura > Pelobatidae > Pelobates > Pelobates fuscus. The sequence continues at coordinate 126,391,225 of NC_086324.1, forward strand.
TTCCGAAACCAGGTTCTTTTGGAGCAAGGTCATAGTAGCTCCGGTGTCTCTTAGACCAGTGACCTCTTTCCCATTCAACTTAACGGTCTGCCTGTGGTGTTGGCGGTTGTCCTGCTGAGCTGCTTGGACTGGGTCTGCTTCGTGAAGGAAACCCCAAAACTCCTCCTGCTCAAGGCAGTGAGCAGACGGCTGAGGTGGCTGCTGGGCTCCGCCGGCTGGGTTTCTCCAGGACGGTGCTTGGTTGGCATGGTTTAAAGGGCATTCTGGTCTTTTATGTCCCATCTGCTTGCATCCATAGCACTGGACCTGGTTGGAGTAACCCCGTTTGTTGAATCGGGCTGACTGCCCATGGTTGGTTGCTGGCGGTATAGCGGGGGTACGTTGTGCTGGGGTGTGATATAGGTTGGTGGTTGGAGGTGCTGGCGGTTTGTATTCCACTCGGGCAGGGACCTTGGCTGCTGTCTGATCGAGCTTACGGGCATCAGTGTATTCGTCAGCCAGACGAACAGCTTCATGGAAGGTAGCGGGTTTACGGTCCCTGACCCACTCACGAACTCCTGCAGGTAACTTGTCAAAGCAGTGTTCTAGCAGGAACACTTGCAGCACCTCTTCCCCAGTTACCGCTTGACACCCTGTCATCCAGTGGGCTGCCGTGCGGTGTACCCGGCATGCCCATTCCACATAGGAATCACCAGCCTGTTTATTATTGTCTCGGAATCGCCTCCGGTACGCCTCAGGGGTAACAGCGTACCGGGTCAAAAGGGCATCTTTTACTGCCCGGTAGCTAGTGAGTTCCTCCTCTGGGATGGCCCGAAAAGCTTCACTGGCCCGGCCGGATAATTTCCCAGAGAGGATAGGAACCCATTCTTCTGCGGGCACCTGGTGTAAAGCACACTGTCGTTCAAAGTCCGCCAGGAACCCGTCTATCTCTCCTTCAGTCTCAATAACATTTTTAAAAGCAGCAAATGGTACCTTTTTCTTCCCATTGTTATTATGGGGTACCTCTGCTGCTGCAGCTCCGCTTCTCTGGAGCGCCTGTTGTGCTGCCACTGCGACTTGTACTTGCACCACAATATCCGCTGCAGGGTTGGGGCCAAAGTGTGCCAGCCTTATCTGAACTGCCCGGTTAAACGCTATCTCCTCGGGTGTTAAATCCAGCAGGCCAGGCACATTAGCTATCTCCCTTCCCTGTGCTGTATCCATCTCTACCAATATAGCAATAATCTCTCTTTTCTTGAGATTGCTCGCTGATCGTCCTCTGCGCTCCAAAATGTCTTTAAGGGTAGCACGCCTTAATTCCTCATATTGCATTTCCAATCCGGGGTGTGTAGCTGGCCTTCAGGGCGGTGGGATTCATCCCGTCGCTTGCCACCAATTGTTAAGACACTCACCGCCTGGAGAGTGAAGCCGCCGTTTAGTCGATAATCCCCTTTCTCCATAAATGCAATTCCAGTATAACCGATCATTAAACTCCCGAACGGAGCATACGAATGCGGTAACTCCCGATCAGCAATCCATCCGAAATCCTTCCACAGCTAGAAATAAACGAAAACGCTGTCCCAATAGTCAATCCCTCCACAAACGAGACAAAGCTCCATTTTGAAGGTCAAGCAGAATGTGTTTAATGGGGGCTACCTGCCCAGTATTTATGCAGGTCTCCACCAAGTAGACACTCCCCTAGGGGACCTGGTGGAAGACTGAAAAATATATTAAACAGTAGCCAATCACAGTGGCTATAACACAAGCTCTTCCCATTTTACCCATAATACATCTCTTCCTATCCTGGAGATAATTAGGGAGAAACCTAATTAACTCCGAGGATAGGAACCATCGCCATTTTAAACCCAAACACAAAAAATGCAATAAAATACATAAAATCAGAAGTACCGAATATATAGTGTTCGTGCAATGTATCCCCAGATAGCCTGGATCTGAGGGCATATTCCTACCGAATAGCGCTCAGGTCCGATGTACACAGTCCAATCGCCATGGAGTCAAAGTCTCTCATAAGTCCTTCGGTATACGAATTACTCCATGGGACGGCTATCTGGGTAAGTTCATACGGATGAAAGAAACTCCCGAACGGAACAGTGTTCGTATGCCTCCAAGGGAATAGAAGGGGAGACGGCCGTCTCCAGCGGTGTTCGGTAGATAAAGAGTCCGTTTTTAGATCCATGGGTTTTGCACCGAACACCGCTGATTCGCCTCGTGTCCAAAATGGCCGCCGCCTCGTGTTCGGCATACGAACGACGACCACCCGTACGAAATGGAATGGAGAGGTGTTTGCGGTTAACCACAACGTTCTAATTTGTGGTCAAGGTGTTAATGAGCCGCACACTCCTCTCCTGGGTGGCCGATGTTCGGTAGTTTCAATCGGTACTTTAGAAAACGTACGAACAACAGCGTACGGACAGGAAATCCACAAATCCAATGAAAACAGACGAACCAGCAATACAGGTCTTATGCAGCAGGGTTCGTCACACGTGGTCTCTGCACTTCCAGCGCAGGGGGTAGGGACGGTCAGTCCTGCCCCCCCACAACAGGGCTGTTTAGCCAAAGGGGAGACAGTCTGTCTCCAGCAGCAGAGCTGTGTAACTAAAGGGGAGACAGTCGGTCTCCAGCAGCAGAGCTGTGTAACTAAAGGGGAGACAGTCGGTCTCCAGCAGCAGAGCTGTGTAACTCAAGGGGAGACAGTCGGTCTCCAGCAGCAGAGCGGTGTAACTCAAGGGGAGACAGTCGGTCTCCAGCAGCAGAGCGGTGTATTTAAAGGGGAGACAGTCGGTCTCCAGCAACCAGGCTCCAACCAGACTACTCCCGTGGTAGTGCTGGCAACAGGACAGAGTACCGCTGGTCTCTGCCCCCTCAGCAACCTACCAAGGCAGCCTACCAGTCCCCCACACAGCCGTGGTGAGGCACCTGAACCTGGACAAGATTCTCCCTCACCCAGGTGTAGTAACTGTTTATTGTGGGTGGGCTGCTCTGCTGTTTCTGTCTTGTGGGTGGGCTGCTGGACTAACAAGGGCACTGACCGGCAGGAGGTCAAGTACCCTGTTAGTCTGGGGGGTAAAGGGGAGAAGTGTGGCGAAACCGACCTCGCCACGTGTCCTTGAAGGGGGCTGATTGCCCGCCTCTTGCCTTTGGACTATGGACCAGACTTTATGGGAATGTGATACCCCAGATAGCCATACCATGGAGCCTATTCATATAATGAAAGACTATGGGAAAGACTTTAGCTCCATGGCAATTGTACTGTGTGAGTAGGATCTGCGCGCTATTCGGTAGTTTTGTGCGTGCAGATCCCAGCTATCTGGGGATAGGTGAAATGTCTGCGTGTTATGTGTAAATGTGACTTTATGTATTTTAAAGTGTTTTATGTTGTTTTGCAACCATGTGGTTAATGGAGTCTGCCTTTAGTCCTGGGTAATTGGATTACTTCTCCAATTAACTCCAGGGCAGAAGGGAGGAAACCAGGGTGCATTGTGGGGATGTTTTTCTGCCAGCCAGAAAGGAACAAAATATACTTTTAGTAACTTTTGAACCCCTGGTCGGATTCATGCCATTTTTTAATATGTTGTTCCCCTGAATGGATTGATTGTGGATATGTATTTTTATGTGAATGTGATGTATGGTTTTAAAGTTATGAAAGTTGTGTAAAAGTATATTTTACACTGTATGCATAATGGGATTATGTGTCACACTAAGGGGAGGGGATGTGTGGGAGGTAACATCTATGTCATTGGTTCTTTTATGCCTCCCCCTGGGTGTGGCCTGTATGTGTGAGTTGGAAATAAAAGCCAGGCTGGATGAGCCAGTCCAGAGTTCCTGTTTTACCCTCAAAGTGATGTGTCGTCTCATTATTGGGGGGAAGGATTTATTGCATGCTGTTCCAGTTGACTGCTAGGAGTACAAGCCTATTCGTATGGTTCCTATTCAATGGTCTACAGCATTCATATGCTTGGGAGAATTTAAAAGGTTTCTCGGATTCGGTGATTGTGGTGTCTGCCAGAGTGCTTGGAGTCCTCAGGAAGCTCTAGGAGCATCCATTAACGGAGGTACCAAGTCGGGGTGCCAGGCGATCCGTTACAGTCTGTATGTATGTATGTATGTATATATGTATGTATGCCAGTATGAATGAATGTATGTCTGTGTGTATGTATGTAATGTCGATGTATGCCTGTGTGTCTGTATATGTGTGTATGTCTCAGTATGTGTGTGTCAGTACGTATGCCTGTATGTCTGTTTCAGAATGTGTGTCTGTTAGTATGTATATTTGTGTGTGTCTGTGTCCTTTTGTATCAGTGTGTGTTTTTGTGTCTGTGTGTGTATTCCTGTGGGTGGGATTTGGAGGCGGACCCTGTGGGCGGGATTGGAGGCGGGCCCCAGGGAGCCCAGACCCTGAGCTGAGTTAGGGGCCCCAAAATGTCTGGTGGCGGCCCTCTCTGTTCTATAATGGGATTTCTCTGCAGTTTGGGGAGATTGGACTGCTCTGATAAGTGCTCACTAAATGGACCCCTAGCAGCAGGCTGTCTGCGTCACATCCCTGTTTGAATCATAGACAATATATATATATATATATATATATATATAAATACACAGGGTTTATTCACTAAACACCAAATTGTAATGAATTACAATTTAAATCGCAAAATATAGGTTCAAATAGGTAAGTTGTGCCTAGGCTGAGTTAGAGAATTTTATCAGATCAATTATTTTTGTCTATAATTTACAATTAATATTCCAACTCACTACATTTCACAGTTTTATTAATAAACCTCTGTAGTTTATTCCCTAAACTAAAGAATTTAGTGTAGAGAATTAAAAACCAAACTAGAAAGTTAAGGTTAAAATAGTGGATTTGGAAATATTCTCCAGTTGTGCTATAGTGAATATAGAAGCATCTGAAAGTCTGTGGCTGGAAAAAAGGAGAGCCACTATCTTGATCTCTCTCCTCCTCTGGTGATCCACCATCTGGATCTCTCCTTCCTTGGTGAACCCCCATCTGGGCCTCTCTCATCCTGTTAACCCCTCATCTGGGTCTCTCTCATCCTTTTAACCCCTCCCTCCCCAACTGGGTCTCTCTCAACCTCTTAACCCCTCATCTGAGTCTCTCTCATCCTGTTAACTCCTCCCTCCCCAACTGGGTCTTTCTCGTCCTCTTAACCCCTCATCTGGGTCTCTCTCATCCTGTTAACCCCTCCCTCCCCAACTGGGCCTCTCTCATCTTGTTAACCCCTTCCTTAACATCTGAGTCTCTTTCATCCTGTTAACCCCTCCCTCCCCAACTGGGTCTCTTTCAATCCCTCATCTGGGTCTCTCTCATCCTGTTAACCCCTCCCTCCCCAACTGGGTCTCTCTCAACCTCTTAACCCCTCATCTGGGTCTCTCTCATCCTGTTAACTCCTCCCTCCCCAACTGGGTCTCTCTCATCCTCTTAACCCCTCATCTGAGTCTCTTTCATCCTGTTAACCCCTCCCTCCCCAACTGGATCTCTCTCAACCCCTCATCTGGGTCTCTCTCATCCTGTTAACCCCTCCCTCCCCAACTCAGTGTCTCTCATCTTCTTAACCCCTCATCTGGGTCTCTCTCATCCTGTTAACCCCTCCCTCCCCATCCTGTTAAACCCACATTGGGGTCTCTCCCAGTATGCGAACCCCTCATTTGGGTCTGTCCTAGCTTATCTCTCATAATGATATGGAGAACTGAATAGGCCGATTTCCATTCCGTTAAGATGAACATATTGCCGCCTATTCTATTCTTCCGGTCCCGATCATGAAAACAGACTTAGCGCCCTTAAAAAAAGCTATAGGGTCATTTATATGGCAAAACAAGAGTGGAGGTCTGGACCTACCACACCTCTACTATTACTATTTGACCGCTCAGGTCACTCAGATTGTGATGTGGCATGTCCCACTAGATGAAAAGAAATGGGAAGATCTGGAGTCTCTAATGATGTAGGCAAATCTTCCCCAATACTACATATGGGTCCCTAGAGATAGCAGAAAATCTGCTTCACTTGCTCTGCCATACTCAACTCTCTTAGAATATGGGATGCAACGGCACATAGGTTTGGACTGGCCTCCTCCCCATGCCCATTAACTCCACTACTGAAAAAACAGGTGTTTCCTCCAGGAATGTCAGCCAGAGACTTTACAAATATAGAAAAGGTGGGCTTACAGAGATTCTGCCATATCTAGAAGAGGGGACAGATAATACCCTTCGATGAGCTCAAATCTCAAATGATCCTTGCCCCCTCCGTTTTTTTCAGATACATACAGATCAGAGACTTTACAAAGCAAACATATGTCAAGGAGGCCGCCCATAAATCCTTGTCCATCTATGAGAGGCTATGTCTGAATGAAACCCCTCAGAGGGGACTTATCACTCTCCTATATGCATACTTGTGCACGGAAACAACAGAATGAAGACAGATGAATTACATTAAGACGGACTTGGGAGAGGAGTTAGAAGGTATAGATAGACTGGCAGGAGATATGGGAAACGGCTGCTTCTTCCTCTATATGTGTTACACTACAAGAGCAATGCTTTAAGACTATGTTCAGTTGGTATTCTACCCCAGTGAATCTATATCGTATGAAACAGATACCAACCAACTTGTGCTGGAGGGGGTGCGGACTCAAGGGGATGTACCTCCATATGTGGTGGGACAGCCCCCAGATGCAAACCCTTTGGACCAAGGTCGGCAATATTCTTGAAAAGATCTTTCATAGGAGACCTGACCTGACACCTTGGGTGGGCCTCCTGAGTAGACCTATGGATAGGTGGACTAGGTCGGAACAAAAACTGATCCATAGGATCACCTTGGCGACCAGACGGGCTGTGGCCCAAGCGTGGCTGCACCCTACTGTTCCTTCTATATATCTCGTCCTTGAGAAAATGAAAGATAACTATCTGATGGATAAAATTAAAAACACCCAAACAAAGTTCAAGAAGACCTGGGAACCCTGGACTACAAGTGATCTTAGTGACTCACCCAGAGCAGCATCCATGATGCTGTGGAGAGATGGATGGCGGATGCCTAACTCTGTCTCATGCCTCCCCTTCATCTGCCCCTAATTGGGTGCGACACATACCAGTGATATATTTGGCCGGGTGTGGGCCGCGCCAGCAGCGACCAACTAATTACTTACCTATGACAACTTTCTCTATCTTTTCTTACCAACTTTCTTTCTCATACCCTACTCTTTGATATAGCTACGCAGGGTACGTGTGCAGTGCACATGGACAACCAGGGATAAAGTAATTATCTACTGTTGGGAGTTTGTTGCATTAAGGGCATTTCTTCAGAGTGCTATATTATATATGGCAAGAATTAAGGTCTCTATCTTTCCTTATTCTCTACAAAAATACAAATATTTTTTTTTTCGTTATACACATAATTAACAGAGTGGATTACATAGGAGCATACCTAGAAAAAATACTATGATTATCGTGCTAGACAATGTCACAATTTCTTGGAATTCTGCATTTTGCACCACTGTGTTGTGCCGTTTCTCAACCAAAAATAGCTAATTGAAATAATAAAAAAAAAAGACTCCTAAAAGATTCATTCAGACTCCTAAAAGAAAACACAAATAATTATTTTCAAGAACTAATCCATGGCAAAAGTTTTTATTTTTTTAAATTATTATTCTCAGACATATCATTTTGCTTAGTTATTTCCATGGTGGAAGCTTTACATTTTAACATTTTTATTTTTGTATAAGTCATTTGGTAATTTTACACTTTTCAAATCAAAAGGAGAACTATCACTTCACAGGTTTTAATATTATATTTACTTATCCCTATATTTAACCCCTTAAGGACCGGACTGTTTTTGCGATGTTGTACATTTGCGACCAGGCATCTTTTTACACTTTTGTGGTGTTTGTGTTTAGCTGTAATTTTCCGCTCTCTCATTTACTGTTCCCATACAAATTATATATTGTTTTTTTCAGGACAAAAGGGGCTTTCTTTACATACCATTATTTATATAATCTCATGTAATTTAATTTTTAAAAAATGAAAAAATATGATGAAAAATTTAAAAAAATACATGTTTTTTTACTTTTATGTGAAAAATCTTTTACTCATCTACAAAAGCGAATGAAAAAAACTGCTAAATAGATTCAAAATTTTGTCCTGAGTTTAAAAATACCCAGTGTTTACATGCTTTTTGCTATTTTTTTTGCATGTTATAGGGCTATAAGTACAAGTAGGATATTGCGGTTTCAAAACATACATTTTTAAAATGTAGCAATAGTGACATTGTAACACTATTATCTGTCATAAATCGCTGAATAACACCCCACATGTACATATTTTTTTTAAAGTAGACAACCCAGGGTATTCAATATGGGGTATGTCCAGACTTTTTTAGTAGCCACTTAGTCGCAAACACTGGCCAAAGTTAGCGTTCATATTTGTTTGTGTGTGAAAAAAGTAAAAAACTAAATTGAACGCTAATTTTGGCCAGTGTTTGTGACTAAGTGGTTACTAAAAAAGACTGGACATACCCCATTTGCAATACCTTGGGTTGTCTTCTTTTGCAAATGGTATGCCATCATGGGGGTAATTCTCATTCCTGGGCTACCATACGCTCTCAAAGGCAACGTAACCAACCTGGCCATTTTCAATGTAAAAATATTTGACCCATATATTTGACCCTGTAACTTTCAAAAACGCTATAAAACCTGTACATGGGGGGTACTTTTATACTCAGGAGACTTTGCTGAACACAAATATTAGTGTTTCAAAACTGGAAAATATATCACAACAATTATATCATCAGTAAAAGTGCTGTTTGTGTGTGAAAAATGCAAAAAAAGTCACTTTCACTGACAATATCATCGCTGTGATATGTTTTACTGTTTTGAATCACTAATATTTGTGTTCAGCAAAGTCTCCCGAGTAAAACAGTACCCCCCATGTACAGGGTGTCGTAGAACGTTACAGGGTAAAATACAGTGACAGCAAATTAAATTCTCTGGACTTTCGGCCTGGGTTGGCAGGCAGGTCCCTTAAATTGCAATCAATAAAATAACTTAATTATGTAAAACTATTACATAAATACGCACGTAGAATTTAAATATATATGAATATTTATATATTTGAAGTCTACGTGTATATTTATATAATTATTTATGTAATTTTGTATATGGACATATGAATAGTTCGTATTCTTTTTATTTATTTATATATACATAGATATATATATATACAATTTCATTCTAAGTGTATTTTGATATAAATATATATATATATATTAATATCAAAATACAGTTAGAATAAAATTTCGTATAGATATATAATTTTTTTTTACATTTTTATTATTATTTTTACATGTTTAATTTAATTTAAATTACTTTTTATTTGTATTTTATAATATATATATATATACAATATATATAGTTATTATATATATATATATATATACACGTGTGTAATTTAATTATAAGTGTATTTTTATATGTACATATTAATATAAAAATACACTTAGTATGACATTATATATATGATATATAGACGTATATTATATAGGTATAATATATGTCTATATATCATATATATATATACACATATATAATAATAAATTTTTTTTAATAACTTTAACTTTATTTTTTTTATGATTTTACACTTGCAGGGATACTGCCTGTCAGCACAGACAGTCCCCCTGCAGGCAGACACATGGACACCTATTGTGACCATGTGGTCGACCTGTTGGGCGATCACATGGCCACAGGGGTCCTAATCCGCCATGGGGAGACTGTCTGGGCTGCAGGCAGTCTCCCCACAATGGGAGCACCGCCGATCGCCGCCGGGGGAACGACGGCGATCGGGTAAGTACCTCTTAAATTTAGGACGGTTCAGGACCGTCGTCGGTCGGCAACGCAAAAATGCCGATGACGGTCCTGAACCGTCCTGCGTCGTTAAGGGGTTAAAGAATTAGTATTTATGAGGTGTGAAAAATAAAATTAAATATACAAATCCACGCCTCTTTATCCTGCAACTGTGTACCTCCACCTTGGCTCCCTATAGTCCCTGATTTATGCAATGTCATTTAGAGAAGAGGAAATTTGAACACTGTTTGTACTTATTCCTCTTCATTTGCAAAATTTGCCCTGGTTTTGCCTTGTCCAAACTGAATTATGATGCAATGTGCAACGTCTCACATAGTTTGTGGTGAGACTAAACATAATAAGACACTGCACATGTTGACGCAGGCAGAAAAGTCTACTGTTGTGCATTAAACCTTATTTGGCACCTAGCTATATGCTATATTAGAACCTGCGCAATGCTGACGAGATCCAAAAGTTTGAAACTGTACAATCAATGGCTGTTTTCTGGTCACTGGTCCTTATGTTTTTTTTTGTGTATTTGCATGTTATATATTCACAAATGGCTCTCAGACATAGTAGTAAAATAGGACTTCTCTTTACTTCAGCACACACACATAATGACATAACACAAGAGAGACTAACACAACAGAACAAGTGCATAACTTCACTATGCTGCTATCTACTGAAAGGTAAACTGCATAACACCCCAATACATAACTGTTTAAAAAAAGCAATAGTTATAACAGCATACCATTACCAAAGGTTACTGCAAAAATGCAGGTGTGAAGTCTGAAACACTATGCTTGTCTGTACCTATTTACATGTTGAGCTGGGAGCATGGGATAGTTGTGGAAGCATGATTTCTAGGATGCTCTGTGCCAAAAGCAGACTTAGCAAAAGTTCAACTGAAGTAGGCCGATGATGCATAATAGTATTTTTTTGTTTTTTTGAATTGTGGAGCATTTTTATCATGTTTAGTCTTGTTGCAAATTATTTGGCACATAGCAATGCCATCTATCTACTGTGGAGTTGACCATCTTTTGCTTTAACATCACAAGTAAACATAACTAAAACAAAACTATTCAAGAGCATTGCTCTTTATTTTCTAAACCTCTTTACTACTGATCACTTTTTGATTGAAAACATATTTGCATAACATTTATTTGAAGCCGAGGGATGCATAGTTAGCATAAAACCAGATCATAAAACAGCAGTTTTGTGATTAGATTGCTTTGCAGACAAACTTACAATTTTAAAATATGTAAATGTACACAATTTTTTTAATTTTTCTCTTATTCATTCATCCTTTATAAAAAAAAATAACGGGGAAATGAAAAGCTTTAAACAATATACAGTGTCTTTTATCTTGCAACATTTCTCACTAGGTCTAACGTATTAGTAATAAAGCAAAAATAATTTTTTTTGTACCAGTTGGCGTGACTGAAATATATAAATAAACATTCAAACATCAACACTACATACAAACACACTTCTGCATTAACCGCTTAAGACCGGAGGGCGTACAATTCCGTCCTTTTAAAAGCGTCTAACGCCTCAGGGCGTAATTGTACGCCCTCCGTTTTTTTGTTACTTACCCGGTCGCCGGCGATCCCACGGCGATCCCAGGGAGCCCCCCGCGGCACCTCCGTCCTCTTCAGCCCCCCCGGGCAATGTGAGAGTGAGGTCCTTGCGAGGACCTCACAATCACATGGCCGGGATAGCTGGCTGCAGCAATGCCAGCAGGGGGACTAACTGTAATGTAACTGTAATTTAAATAAGTTAAATCAGTGTAAAAAAAAATATATATATACTTAGATTGTGGTGGAATCTCGGTAAAAATAAATTTAGTAGGCCGAGATTACCACGTGGCATGTGTACGTGCATGCTGACGTATCGATCAGTTAGTTGCACGTGGCAAGATACGATCAGTAGTGTACGGAGCATGTGCGAGAATACAGGATGTAGTATTCCCCTCCTCCATTGTGCTGGACAGGCCATGCGGTCAAGCAGGAAGTTAATTCTTATTTGTATTGATTGGTCAAGAGAATGTGCGGGTGGAGCTTAATATGGGAGGAGTTATATGCCTATATAAGGAGCCTGCACTATTGTCCGGGGCTCAGAACTTGCTGTATTTTGGTGACATTAGTCCCTCTGAGTCCCGATCGGTGAACCGAATAAAGAATCTCTTCCTTCCTGAAGAAACCTTTGTCCATCTCTCTGTGCTTGGCTTCCGTTAGTTTCTCCGGTATCATTTGGTGCATTGGCCGGGAAGCTCATCGTTCAACGGTAGCTGAGAAGCAGAGGCGTGAGACGGTCTATCTTTGCCCACGTTCTCTACGGCTCCACCCCTGAACTTCTGCGTGGACCTCCCTTCGTTTTGGCGCCACTGGTCTGTTGTCCAGGAGATCATCGGCCTCTACGTAGTAAGTGCTGGGGTGTCCCCGTCGATGAGTGTGAACTCAGGTTCAGGAACGAGGAGGTAAGACGACCGCTGTTTTAGACGGCGGACCCACTAGGGGTATACCGATTGTGCGGTAGGCCCATAAGGGGTTAAATCTGTGTATGGAATCTGCCCCCTCTGTCGGAGGGAAGGAGCGAAGGCGCACCGCTCAATCGAACGCTCTTTAGTAAGACCGTTTTTATTTGGTTTGGAGTCAGGCGGGGCTCTGTGTAAATAGCCCTAGCCGGACACCGGTGTCTTGTCTAGACTAGCGTTCTAGGGTGTACAATTTGTTCGCTAGGTCAGAGGGACCGGGAGACTAAGCAGACTCTGATGTACATTATCGTTTGCTAGCTCTCAACCTATCTTGGCTAAGTGGGAAGGCGTGTAAATTTGGAACCCACTAGACTATTGATAGAGTAGAAAGACTAAAAGGGTTCTGTTGTAAATTCCGCCCTCTAGTTCACTATATGTGGTGCTTGGGCAGTGTGGCTAACCAAAACGGATGTAGATAGTTTTAGGTAGTCCATCAAGGTACTGGCCAATAGTTTAGTTGGGATTGTATATGTGTTAAAGATTGTTAGCAAAGTGTATATCTTGTTAGATAGCGCGAGCTCAGCCGTCTAGCGAGAGTGTTAATAGTGTGTTGCTGTACTATAGTGCACGGTACCATAACCCTGTATATTTACTGACATTGTATATAAGTACTAATCATTGTCGTCTAATACATGTCTAACACCATAACCACTAATAATTGTATTGTGACCTTAAATTGTACTTTGACCTATGCTAACCGTACTGTAACTACGATTTGTAAAAGACGATGTTACTGGGGTGTGTTATAGACGGGTAATTCATATATAGAGAATTATAGCGTGGGTGACTGTATAGTTTCGCCAAAGGGCATAATATCGATTACTTAGTGACTGGTGTAACAGCTGTGTGTGTATGGGAATTCCCTGAGTGTTTTTATCGTGTTATTGTGTACGTTTCACTTGGTAACTGTACCACGTGGTGCTGTTGCCGGAAGAAACGGGTGTGACTGTTGAATAGAGTGTGTGTATAGCATTCGTTGTCAACGACGCTCCATTGATAGGTATGGGCGCGTCGGAGTCGACGATTTTGGATCCCTTAGGTTGTATGGTGAAGAATTTTAAAAAGGGATTTACAAAATGTGATTTTGGGGTTAAAATGTCTTCTGTACGTTTGGTCACTTTGTGCACTAGGGAGTGGCCTACTTTGGTTGCAGCATGGCCGCCACGTGGCAGTTTAGATCCAAATCTGGTACAGCGTGTACACGTGGCTGTATCAGGTAGGCCTGAACTTTACGGACAGTTTCCATACATTGATTGTTGGAGGCAGGCCGTAAACGACTCGCCAAGATGGATCTGGATATACCACGAGGAGCAATGTCGCCTCATGGTGGCCAGGACTTGTTTGTCCACTAGGGCCATGGTTAAGCCCATTTTGGACACGCCCCCTGAGTCCGAGATCCCTATGCCGCCCCCTTACTTCCCTGTAGAGGGAAGTGATACAAGTACAGGAAGTTCCACACCCACTCGCCCGTTGTCCCCATCCACATCCGCTTCCTCCTCCAGTTCAGAATCCATCCCACCCGTTACTAAACCTCCCCTTCCGGTACCAACCCCCGCTAAACCCATGTATCCTGATTTGGCGCCAACTCAAGCTTCCGGTCAGGCTTCTTCTAGCCCGGCTCGGAATATTCTATTTACCGACCTTCCCCAAAATCAAGCTTCTACATCCTCATGTCTTACTACCCCCCGACCGGAACCTCTAACCGACGCCCTTCCACGTAGCTCTATACTCACCCGACAACTGACCGGTACCCAACGACCCAAACATTATCAGATGCCTCTTCGTTTGAATCCTGGGTCAGCCTATCTTGATGCCACAGGTCAAATTGTGTATGCTGACCCAGTCTTCGTATATGTCCCGTTCACGACTACCGATCTCTTGAATTGGAAGACCCACAATTCCTCGTATACTGAGAAACCACAAGCCATGACCGACCTGTTCTCCTCGATAGTTCAGACGCATAATCCGACCTGGGCTGATTGCCAGCAATTATTAATGACATTATTTAACAATGAGGAGAGGACTAGGATTAACCAAGCGGCCATTAAAGCACTAGAGGAAGAAGCCCGTACTTTAAATCAAGCCAATCCAGCAGCATGGGCCGCAACTCATTATCCAAATACCGATCCCGAATGGAACGTTAATGGCGCAGATATGCGTCACCTAAAAGCCTATAGAGATGCTATATATTGCTGGCATGAAAGCCGGAGGGAAGAAAGCCATAAATATGTCGAAGACAGTTGAGGTGATTCAGAAAAGTGATGAAGCGCCCAGTGTCTTTTATGACCGATTATTGGAGGCATACCGCCTGTATACCCCCTTTAATCCGGAAGACGCTGATAACTCCCGAATGGTAAACTCTGCCTTTGTCAGCCAAGCCTACGGAGATATTAAGCGCAAGCTACAGAAGTTAGAAAGGTTTGCAGGAATGTCCATCACCCAACTAATGGAGGTAGCAAATAAAGTATACATGAATAGGGAATCAGAAAGTAAGAAAGAGGAAGAGCGCAAGATGCGTAAAAAGGCGGATATGTTAGTGGTAGCGATCGCAGGCGTAGATAGACGGGGCCCAGATAGAGGCGATAGTAGGTGGAATAGGGAGCCCCTGAGTAGGAATCAGTGCGCGTATTGCAGAGAAGAAGGGCATTGGAGAAGCGAGTGTCCGAAAAGAGAGCAGTACGAGAGAGATCCACCCAGGGCAGGTTATGGAAACTTTAGAGGCAGAGCGAGAGGTAGAGGAGGTCCCGGAGGGAGTAATGGTAATAGAGGAAGTGTAAGAGAGGATAGATACTATCCCGCAGCGCAAAGGTCCCGCGATAGAGAAGGTAGGGACTTTGTAGGATTGGCTGACACGGTCATGGAGGACTATTGATACCGACCGGGCTCCATCCCCCTTGGTCGAGCGGAGCCTATGGTCGATGTATCAATAGGGGGAAAAAGGAGTGCATTCATGATCGACACTGGTGCTGAACATTCGGTGGTGACTAACCTAGTTTCTCCTCCATCTGGAAGGACTATCACCGTAATAGGAGCAACTGGAAGAAGTGCTGCAAAACCGGTTCTTAAAAGTCGACTCTGTACATTGGGAGGCCACGTAGTAAAACATCAATTCCTTTACATGCCTGAATGTCCAGTTCAATTGCTGGGACGTGATATGCTATCCAAATTACAAGCGCAGATTACGTTCCTACCAAACGGAACAACATCCTTAAAGTTTAATGGACCTTCAGGTATTATGACATTATCCATACCAAAGGAAGAAGAGTGGCGACTTTATACAGCATTGACTAGCCAAAACCCTAGGAGTGATGAATCTTTATTCAACATACCAGGAGTTTGGGCAGAGAACAACCCACCAGGACTGGCCTGCAATATTCCACCTATTAAAATCGAACTAAAACTTGGGGTTTATCCAGTGAGCCTACGACAATATCACATTCCGCAGAAGGCTAAGAAGAACATTCAATCTTATCTGGATAAGTTCATACGGTATGGTATCCTAAAATTCTGTACTTCCCCCTGGAACACCCCATTGCTGCCTGTTCAAAAGCCCGGTACAGATGAGTATCGCCCTGTGCAGGACTTGAGAGCAGTCAATGATGCGGTTGTTAGTATACATCCAGTTGTGCCCAATCCGTATAACCTGCTTGCTTTAATTCCAGGCGGGGCTACCTATTTTACAGTCTTAGACCTCAAAGATGCCTTCTTTTGCCTCCGAATTGCCGCAGAAAGCCAATGTATCTTCGCTTTCCAATGGGAAAACGCTGTAACAGGCTCAAAACGCCAAATGACTTGGACAAGACTGCCCCAAGGGTTTAAAAATTCACCTACCCTGTTCGGTCCAGCTCTAAGTCAAGATCTACTGGATTTCGAGTCCATCCCAGGAGAGTGTGTATTATTACAATATGTAGATGACTTGTTGATAGCCGCAGTCACAAGGGAAATATGTCAGCAAGCAACGCACAATCTACTACACATTCTCTGGAAGGCAGGATACAAGGTGTCTAGGAAGAAGGCTCAGTTGTGTCTGCCAACTGTCAAATATCTGGGATTCCATATCTCTGAAGGTCAAAGGATAATGGGGCCAGAGAGAAAAGAAGCTGTGTGCCAAATACCAACACCCAAGAATAGAAGACAAGTGTGAGAGTTCTTGGGGGCAGCAGGCTTCTGTAGGATATGGATTCCCAGTTACGCGATATTGGCAAAACCTCTGTATGCAGCTATCAAGGGTACAGAACACGGCCCCTTCCTATGGACCCCAGAACAGCAAAAGGCATTTGAAGATGTGAAGAAGGCTTTGATGAGTGCCCCAGCATTAGGTCTACCTGATCACACACGACCATTCTACCTGTATGTACATGAGCAAAGAAGAATGGCTGTGGGAGTATTGACACAGTACTTGGGATCATGGCAAAGACCTGTTGCCTATATGTCTAAGCAATTGGATGCAGTGGCCAGCGGACTTCCACCTTGTCTAAGAGCCGTAGCTGCAGCCGCCCTGCTGGTAGCTGAAGCCGATAAACTCACTCTGGGTCAAGAACTTTATGTACGAGTCCCACATGCAGTACAGACGTTGTTGGATTACAACGGAAATCATTGGTTTAGTAACAGCCGTATGACCAAGTATCAAGCAATGTTGTGTGAAAACCCAAGAGTGCATTTAGAGACTGTTAATACCTTAAATCCAGCTACCCTTTTGCCACAACCTACTGAAAGTCAACATGATTGTTTGGAAGTGATGGATGAAGTATTCTCAAGTAGACCAGATCTTCGTGATTTTCCCATCCAGAACCCCGATGTTCAATATAACACAGATGGCAGTAGTTATGTAAAAGAAGGGATCCGCTATGCAGGATATGCAGTAACAACGATAGATAAGGTGATAGAAGCTCGGCCACTGGCAAAAGGAACATCAGCACAAAAGGCAGAATTGATAGCACTGACACGAGCGTTACAATTGGCTGAAGGTTTAAGAGTGAACATCTACACGGACTCCAAGTATGCGTTTTTAACCACTCATGCCCACGGAGCTTTGTATAAAGAAAGAGGACTATTGAATTCAGAGGGCAAAGAAATCAAGTACGCAGCTGAAATCCTACAACTATTGGAAGCAGTATGGGAACCGAAAGAAGTCGGAATCATACATTGTCGAGCGCATCTGAGAGGAGATGGTGATGTAACCAAAGGAAACCGGATGGCAGATAATGCAGCTAAGCGTGCCGCTGAATCAGGAAGACAGGAATATGTGGAACATATAGCTGCTCTTATACCAACCCCACTGTCTCAATGGACTCCAGTTTATACAGCTCAAGAAGAAGAGTGGTTAAAGAGTGAACCTGGAAAGTATTTGGAGAACAAATGGTATCAGTTAGAAGATGGGAGAATAGTTATTCCAGCATCACTAGCGGTAGAAATTGTCCAAAACTATCACAACGGGACACATTCTGGGAGAGATAGTACAGAAGAATCTCTCAGAAAACATTTCTACATACCAAGATTGTCCAACTTAACTCAAGCCATTGCACAAAGATGTGTAACGTGTGCTAAAAATAATGCAAGGCAAGGACCAGTAAAGCCACCAGGAGTCCAGTTTATGGGGGGACTCCCCATGTCCGATTTACAAATTGACTATACAGTAATGCCTAAATCTGGTGGACATCGCTACCTACTAGTAGTTGTGTGCACCTATTCAGGCTGGGTAGAAGCATGTCCTACTCGTACAGAGAAAGCAGGAGAAGTTGTGAGATTCCTGCTACGAGAAATAATACCCCGATATGGACTACCCTGCTCTATAGGATCGGACAATGGTCCAGCTTTTGTTCATCAATGCCTACAACAATTGACTCATATGCTTGGTATAAAGTGGAGGCTTCATACGGCATATAGACCTCAGAGTTCTGGTAAGGTAGAGAGAATGAATAGAACTATTAAGAACCAGTTGGCAAAAATGTGTCAGGAAACCCAACTTAAGTGGAACGTTCTTTTGCCCATAGCTCTGTTACGAATCCGCAGTACACCTACCAGAAGGATGGGCCTCTCTCCTTTTGAAATCATGTATGGGCGTCCACCTCCCGTACTTGGTAACTTAAGGGGGGATTTGAGTCAGTTGGGAGAAGGAATTACTCGGCAGCAGGTTGTAGAGTTGGGTAAGACTATGGAGGAGGTACAGAAATGGGTACAAGATAGATTACCTGTGAATATGTATCCCCCTGTTCATAGTTACCACCCAGGAGACCAAGTGTGGATTAAAGAGTGGAATAATGTACCGTTAGGGCCCAAGTGGAGAGGTCCTTATGTTGTTCTTTTGTCTACCCCTACAGCTCCGTGGATACATCACTCCAGGGTTAAACCAGCAGCAGTCGATTCTTGGCAAGTTACAGCAGATCCAGAGAATCCCTGCAAGATCCGGTTAAAGCGCACGACTCAGTCGGAGTGACGAGGAACCTTGTGGATTACAAATTTTATTGTTTCAGAGATTGGTAAGTGAGTGAGAAGGCCATAATAAAGCCTGTCCGCTCACCAACGAGTGATTTAAAAGTCAGGAAAAGTCTCGAAGGGACCCCTGTGAAGACGAGCAGAACTCCATTCCCTGCAGCCCTTACACCTGGAAGCTGAGGTGCCATCGCACGGACGAAGACTGAGGATGCCGACGAAAGATGTGCTTATGATAATGTTTATTTATATGTATTTTTATATTCAGGAAGGTAGAGGTACCGACACTCCTAGCTGTGAGGTATGCATTAAGACTACAAGAACAGGTAATCATGTGTCCCAGACCCTAATTTGGCATTCGCAATATGAGTGTAAAGGAGATGTATCTAGGTGTAGATATCTAAATGTAGAGTATAGTGTATGCCATCTAGGGGTAGGAGAACCTAAGTGCTTCAATCCAGAGTATCAACCCCGTACAATTTGGTTGACTCTCAGGAATGGAGATCCTCAGGGGACCCTAATAAATAAAACGGTATTAGAATCCGTACATTCTATAACCTTGTTTATATCAAGGAGAACGATGAGTGGAAAACGGCATTCAATACACGTAGTGGGCATTACGAGTATCTGGTCATGCCTTTTGGATTGTGTAATGCTCCTGCCGTATTTCAGGATCTCATAAATGATGTCCTTAGAGATCTACTGCATGTCTGTGCCGTAGTCTACCTTGATGACATACTTGTATATTCTCCGGATTTGAAAACACATCATACTCATGTTAGAATGGTGCTCAAGAGGTTGTTGCAGAACGGTCTTTATTGTAAATTAGAAAAATGCTTATTCCACCAAACTTCTGTACAATTCCTGGGTTATGTTATTTCTGAACAAGGATTCAGCATGGATCCTTCTAAATTGGAAGCTATTCTGTCCTGGCCCCTTCCCCAAGGACTTAAGGCAATACAGCGATTTATAGGGTTTGCCAGTTATTATAGGAAGTTTGTTAAAAACTTCTCATCCATTATTTCCCCTATCACTAAACTGACTAAAAAAGGTTTACACCCCAGGGTTTGGAATCCTAATGCTATTGTGGCCTTCGAGACACTTAAAAAGGCATTTGCCACTGCCCCTGTGTTACACCATCCTGATCCTTCCCTTCCCTTTGTACTGGAAGTAGACGCCTCTGAATCAGGTATAGGAGCAGTGTTGTCACAACGACAATCGTATGACGAACCCCTCCTTCTCTGTGGTTACTTTTCTAAACGCTTGTCAGAGTCTGAAAAGAACTACGACGTCGGGAACAGGGAATTATTAGCTATAGTGATGGCATTTAAAGAATGGAGGTACTTGTTAGAAGGAGCTAGACATAAGATTCTGGTTATAACCGATCATAAAAATCTATCCTATATCGCAGACGCTAAAAGGTTATCCTCTCGTCAAGCTAGATGGTCTTTATTTCTCTCACATTTTCAGTACATAATCACATACAGGCCTGGATATCGAAATGTCAAGGCTGATGCTATCTCCTGCCAGTACGAACCTGTGGATACTATTACTTCCACTCCTGAGCCCATTGTACCCACATCTAATATAATAGCTACTACTCGTTTGGTTATTTTGTCTCTTTTTCTTGATGGTATCAAGTCATACCAATCCCAAGCACCCCCTGAGACTCCTATTGGTAAGCTATGCGTGAAAGTAAAAGACAGAAAGAAGTTGTTAACTTTATTTCACACAGCCAAGACGGCTGGTCATCCAGGGGTTACCAAGACTTACAAGGGTCTCCTCCAACAGTTTTGGTGGCCATCACTCAAAAAAGACGTGGTAGATTATGTGCAGGCTTGCCGTGTCTGCACACAGTGTAAGTCCCCTAATGTTAAACCCCTGGGACTCCTTATGCCCCTATCTGTACCCAAGAAACCATGGACACACTTGTCCATGGATTTTATTGTGGATCTTCCTTCATCTGATGGACAGACAGTAATTTTGACTGTAACGGATAGGTTCTCCAAAATTGCGCACTTCATTCCGCTAAAGAAGCTACCTTCTGCGGTTCAGTTGGCTCAGGTGTTTGCCAAAGAAGTGTTCCGCTTGCATGGTATAACACAAGATATTGTATCTGACAGGGGCCCTTAGTTTGTCTCTCTGTTTTGGAGGGGCTTTTGTGCTGAGATGGGGGTCTCCTTATCGTTTACTTCCTCCTATCATCCGCAATCTAATGGAGCTGCCGAACGAGCAAATCAGTCTGTGGAGTATTTACGCTGTTTCACGAATGCACACCAGGACAAGTGGTCCCATCTCCTTCCCTGGGCTGAATTTGCCAGGAACACTGTGTCTCATTCTTCTACTGGCGTAAGTCCTTTTATGGTGGCTTATGGGTTCCAACCCGCTGTCCTTCCCGGTGTGTTCTCCGACAAGGGAATGCCCGCTTTGGACGAGCACCTCGCCTCCTTACGGAAGATGTGGGATCAGGTCCATGCTGCTCTTTGTCGTGCTGCTGCTACTCAAAAGAGATTTGCTGATCGTCGTAGGTGTGTGACTCCTTCTTATGATAGGGTTTGGTTGTCCTCTAGGAATCTCCGCATTAGGGTTCCCTCGATGAAGTTCGCACCCAAGTTCCTTGGTCCCTATAAGGTGTTACGTAGGGTGAATCCTGTGTCCTACTCCCTGGCCTTGCCTCCTTCCATGCATATACCTAACACCTCTCTATTGAAGCCCTTGCTCTGTAATCGGTTCTCTGGGCCTCTTAGGCGTTCCGATGCCCTCCGTGCGGTCTCTAGTGACGTGTACGAGGTAGCTGCTCTCCTTGATTCTCGTTTCTCTCGAAGGTCGGTTGCAGTATTTAGTTGATTGGAAGGGTTACGGCCCTGAGGAGCGGTCGTGGGTTTCTGTCTCTGATTTGGACGCACCCTCTTTGATCCGCTCCTTTCATACGCGGTTTCCTTTGAAGCCTTCGGCTTCCCGCCCTCCGGGCGGTCCTCGAGAGGGGGGGGGTAATGTCAGGGCTCCGCGGGCAGCGGTGAGGGGAGGCTGCAATCCTCTCGCAGAACTCACCCTCGGTCCGTCGCTACCCGCGGTCCCCTCTCTCCTTACCGGTCAGCGAGCGGCGTCCTCTCCTCTTGACACGCCGCTCGTGTCCTCCTCTCCTCCTCCCAGCGGCAGCATGTCTAACGCTGCACGCTGGGAGCCGGCACTGTTATCAGAACGCCGGGGTCACTCACGTGACCCGGCGTTAAAGCGACAGTGCAACAATCTCAGTGGGGGGTATAGATATATAAATACTTACCTTTCCTGTCTCTCAGTGCCCTGTTGTGGTCTTTGCTTTATAGTATAGATTCTGAACGTGTGCTTTCTGGTTACGTACTCTCTGGCTTGTTATTCTGACTTTGTGACTTTCTCCTACCCTTTGACCTCGGCTTGTTTCTCGTTATTCTGTTTTCTGGTTCCCCTTACTCGGCTTGTCTCCTTACTATTCTGTGTGTGCTTAGCCCGGCCACTCTAAGGACCGGTACTGCGCACTTTCTGTGTGTGTGTCTGTGTGTGTGTTAGCGTGTTGGGTTCCCCGGAATCGTGACAAACATCATAGAGAAAATAGCATTAGTTTCCTTGATTAATGAGTGAGGGTTGGAGCAAAAAACAAGGGCAAAGCACAAAATAAAAGGACTAAGTCTGACACATTTTGTGACTGAGTGGTCCTTTTTCAAAGACTTTTGTCCCCTTATGATTTCCCTTTGATTCTGCACATTGAAGAATTATTAGCAGAGCTTTTTGTTGTGAATTCTGGTGACATTAACTTTAATTTGAACTTCCATGCCACCAATATTGCCATGCTATGAGGGGACCCACAGAGTCTGAGACCTTGATTTGGTCTCCCTGCAAGCACTCCAATTACTTAGTGCCGAGAGTGATTGTCGCTGGGCTGTGCATACTGATGTCAGCAGAGATATCAGCTGGTGTAAACTTCATGGTTTAGGGTAGAATTAGTGCTAGGATGACCTTTGGGGTAAAAGTTAGGAGTGAATTAGAGTTCTGATTAGGGATGGCATAGAATCAGGATTATGTGATTTCAAGTTCAAGGGACACTATAATCTCCAAAACAACTCCAAAAGCAGTTTTCGTATATAGACTATGCCTAAAGTCTCACTGCTCAATTCTCTGTCATTTAGGAGTTATATTACATTTGTTTCTGTTTATGCAGCTCTAGCCACACTTTCCCAGGCTGTGACTGGAACAGCCTGCACAAACAAAATGGTTTTATTTTCAATCAGATGTTAGCTTGCTTTAGAAGTGTTTATCTCCTACTTTGTAAATTTAACTTTAATTACATACAGGAGGCTCCTGTGAGGCTTAGCAAGATATTAACTGTGCAGGAGATATGAAATTGTACATTAAACAGACTGTGCAATAAATAAAGTTAAAACATTGGATTAGATAAGGATGAGAGGGGGTAAGAGAAGAGGGAGGGGTAGGGAGTAGACATATGATGGGAGGGATGGGGTATGCATAGGGAGTGGAGATAATGGAATAAAATAATTCAGATATTTACAATAATGGGTACAAATAATGAAATAAAACTCACATGGGATTTTTTATAGTTTAATTTAAATTGCACAAATATGGAAAGTTTGACTAAATTTGTAAGAATGGATAGATAATGCAATATCTATTAATTAAACATCATAGTTTAAATATAATACTCACACAATTTAAACGTTGGGATATATTTACGAGTATGTTTAACTAATTTTGATATTTACTTATGTTTAATAATGGATGAATGTATATTAATATTGCAGAATAAATAACGTAACTATTCACTAGGGGGATAGAATAAAATAAGGGAAACAAGAAGGTTGCAATTAGATAGTTTGAGAGAGAAAGACAAGAGTATTATTCTACAGCGTTGGGGCTCTCACGATTAACTATATCAATGAAAGATAAAAGTAACTAAGTGTACATGTTCAAATTGGTTGAGACTAAGGACAAAGAAAGGAAAAAAAAAGAGAAAAAAATGTCACGGGGTACATTCAATTTAATTGCAAATCATACTATATATGTGACCACGCTCATTTTAAAGAAAGGGAAAGGAAAGAGGAAGAAAAGGAGAAAGGAAAGAGAAAAAAAAAAGGGGAGGGCCAAATATCTGCTAATATGAATAGGTAATAAGGAAATATCTGAATTGCACATAAATTAATGCGGAGAATATAGACACGTTAAATTATCTTAAATAAAGAAGTAAATGCACATGAAATAAAATTAAGTAAGTCTAGAAAAAGTTTATTAAAGTAAGAAAGAAGAATCAAGGTGTACAAGAAAATGGTTTGTTTTTTTTATACATTTTTTACAAAATATCTGCTTTCTGTTGCCCTACTGTACAGCTCTTGATAGAAGAGCTGACGGAAAAAAGTGTCTAGTAAGGGGAAGGGGGTAAGACACACTATTTGGGACAATGGCGCTCGTAAGGGTTTTTCGAGAGTCATTTTTTTTCTTTCTAAAACCCTTTGAGGTTTTTTTATGTTATATGGTTGTATTTGTCTTATATGTTGAGCGGATTGTGCGTGGCCAACTTAAAGAACTATGTAGCACAGGGAGGATTAATGTTAGAGGGGAATAAGATTAGGATTATAACTTTGAACGTTAAGGGTTTGAATACTCCACAGAAACGTAGGCTTTTAGTAGATCATTTATGGAAAAAGAAAATTACTGTTGGATTTATACAAGAAACACACTGGAAAGCCGGAAACTCAAAAATCAAAAGTTTCTATTATCCAACTCTTGTTTCCTCAGATTATAGCTCTAAAAACAGAGGAGTTGCAATTTTTATTTCAAAGAATGTAACTTATAAAGAAATATATAGAGAAGTAGATAAGAATAGCAGATATGTGTTTTTGATCTGTGAATTGCAGGGGAAAATCTACTCACTACTTAATATCCAAATAAACAACCTGAAAAATGTATTAATAACATATTAACCAAGTTCGAAAACAAGGTACAGGGGTCCTTTATAGTTGGAGGAGACCTTAACTGTGTGGTAGATGTATCAATGGATAAAAAGGTTCCACAAGAAAGGAAACAACAAAATATCATAAAAAAAATTGGTACTGCAGAATTTCATATCTAAATTTAATTTATATGACATGTGGAGAGTAAAACATCCTGATGAAAAGAAGTTCACTTTCTACTCTAAACCTCACTTGTCATACTCTAGAATAGATTACTTTTTGGTTACAATACAGTTAATTCAACAATGTTACCTAATAAAAATTGAGGATATCACCTGGTCGGACCATTCGGCTGTGATTATGGAAAAAGGACTAGATGTTAATGAACCACGATCACAATGGAGGCTGAATGAGAGATTATGTACTGATTCTAAAACTATTGACTATGTCGGAGAGGATTAAATTATACTATAAAGAAAATACGACACAAGAAATCTCAAAGCAAATCTTATGGTGTGCCTTTAAGAGTGTAATAAGGGGTTGTATAATTAAACTGGGGTCTGAAAAAAAAGGGAACAAGGCCTATCTTTAAATCAACTATATCTTGAATTCTATGATTTAAATAAAAAATAAAAAAATCTCCCCTACAAAGGAGTTGGATCAACAAATATCAGAAATATCCAAGAAGATCAATACTATTTTATTGGCAAAAATGAACTTCGCTTTACAAAAGCTAAATCAGAATTGGTACCATAAAAGTAACAAAGCTGATAAAATGCTTTCCAATAGACTAAAAAATAGAAAAGCTAGATCGAGAGTTGAAAAGATCATAGTAGATGATCATAATTATAATGACCCAAAATCAATAGGTAATGCCTTTAATACATTTTATGCACAACTTTATAATCTCTCCTCCAGCCCCCAGGAATTAGATATATCTTAGTATCTGGATAGGATTAAATTGCCAACTCTTACAGATTGCCAACAGAAAGAGTTAAACTTACCTTTCTCTGAATCTGAAGTTAATCTGGTAATTGACAGGCTTAAGATAAACAAAGCCCCAGGTCCTGACTGGTATACTAATTGTTTTTTTAAGAAATTTAAAAATGAGCTATTGCAACATCTTGTAGATACATTTAACGAGATTAGAGAATTGGGTCTCCCTTTGAAAGAATTATTACAGGCTAATATCTCACCGATATTAAAACCTGATAAGGACCCAACTAATCTGGCTAATTACCGGCCTATATCTCTTATAAACTCAGATATTAAAATTGACTCTGCTGTCATTGCAAATAGACTAAAATCAATTATTCCCTCTTTAATTCATCACGACCAAATAGGTTTTGTTCAGAATAGAGACCCAAGTAATAACACTCGAAGATTGACTGCCCTGATATATTATGTAACAAGGAGCAAGATCCCTATGCTGGCCCTGTCACTGGATGCCGAGGACGCGTTTGACAGGGTCAGCTGGAGTTTTATGAGCCAGACTCTGGACAAATTTGAATTTGCTGTCTCTATTAAAACTGCAATAATGGCTCTTTATTCTAGTCCAACGGCTAAAACAGTGGGCCCTGGCATCTCCACAGATTGGTTTACAATTTCTAACGGGATTAGGCAGGGATGTCCCCTGGCCCCGCTTTTATATATTTTGACTCTTGAACCGCTCGCAGTGAGCATAAGAAACAACTATCAAATTAAAGGAGTTATTCTGAACCACTCTGAATTTAAGATCAGCCTATATGCTGATGACATAATATTAACACTGTCTGATCCGGATTTATCACTAGGGGCCTTGTTTCGGGAGTTGGAAGACTATGGTAAAGTTTCATCTATAAATTAAATATTGGTAAATCCCAAGTTATGCCCATCAATTTAGATTTTACGACAATTAATAGATTATCAGTTAAATATCCCTTCACTTGGTCATCTCAAGGTTTTAAATATCTTGGGATTCATTTCTCTTATAACTTAAAAGAAATGATTGATAAAAACGTGGATAATCTTATAAAAGATACCAGTGATAAATTACTCAAAGAGTGGAGAAACATAGGAATTTCCTGGTTGGGGAGAATAAATATCATCAAATCATATATTCTACCTCATTGGTCATACCTGTTTAGAATGATCCCTTTATCTATAACAATAACTAAACTTAGGCAGATTCATAAATTATTTCTCAATTACATATGGGATTATAAGAGGTCAAGGATCTCGATCTTACACGTAATGAAAAAGCCCAGTAAGGGTGGCCTGGCTGTCCCAAATCTTATCAAATATTACGAAGCCTCTAGGCTGTACCATCTGTGGAGATGGCCGGGCCCAACCTCATTGGAAGAGCCTTGGTATACAATTGAATCCTTTTTGTGTACTTCAAAAGATCTTTCTAATATGTTATGGATTGACGTTGGGGCAAGTGCAAAATTCATCTCCAACATAGAAACTTCATACATAAAAGATATCTATGAAATTTGGGTAAAATACAGGAAAAGAAATCACATTTTAAATAAAAATTCTAAGTATAGTCCAATTAAGACAATGGAATATAATATTAATTACCTAAATTTAGGTAATTGGATTAAATTTGGTTCAACTAAAATAGATGATTTATTAGAATTGAATAAAATAAGGTCTTTTTTACATCTTCAGTTAAGTCTTGACCTTAATTCAAGAGAGTTATTCACATATCTAAGAATCAAAACTTATTTGGACAACCATTTGCTTTATGACAACACTAGGATAAATAAAAAATTAAATGAGCTATTTAAAAATAATACTAATCGTAAATCGATATCTAGTTGGTATGAATTATTGAGAGAGGAAGAAAAAGAGTCTAAACCAAAAGCATGGAAAAATTGGGAACAAGAAAGTGGGTCTTCAATCGAGTTAGAGCAGTGGTATAGATCAATTCAAGAAGTTAAAAAATCGTTGCATTGTTTAAATATCATAGAGCTTCATTATAAAATTCTTCATCAATGGCATAGGGTACCAAAAATTCTAAATAGAATCAACCCTGATAATTCCAAACTTTGTTGTAGATGTACTTGTGCTGAAGGTAGCTCTAAACATATCTGGTGGGGATGTAAGCTTTTAAGACCTATATGGAATAAAGCATTTAGAGTTATATTAGACTTAGTGGGAGAAGATTTGAACGATAACTTATTGGTTGCTCTTTTCCATTTTAACTTAAGAAGATTCTCAACTCAAAATAGATAGCTAATAATCCAACTAGAGATGTCCCGAACAGTTCGCCAGGAACTGTTCGCCGGCAAACATAGCTTGTTCGCGGTCGCCGCGGCGGGCGAACATATGCGATGTTCGGTCCGCCCCCTATTCGTCATGGAGGTGGGAGGGTCTGGGAGGGAGGGTCTGCTGCTGATTGGCTGGAATGTGTCTGCTGACTGTGAGGTACAGGGTCAAAGTTTACTCAATGATGATGAATAGGGGGCAGACCGAACATCGCATGTGTTCGCCCGCCGCGGCGTCCGCGAACAAGCTATGTCCACTGGCGAATAGTTCCCCGCGAACATCTCTAAATCCAACTTATGATGTCCATAAAAATAGAAATATCAAGACATTGGCTACAGAAAAAGACTCCAAATGCTAACTCAGCTTAAATACCAACACGATATGGAAAACGATATTGGGAATATCTTTTCAATATGATAGCCACTTAAAATTTGATGAGAAATGGTCACCTTGGCTAGATAATCTGATGTAACTGTATACCTTGGCGTTCTCTGTTATGAATATCCTTATATATAAAGATCACTCTAGTTCTTCCCTATGGTACTGTATTCAGGAAAAGTTATGAAGTAACTTAATTATTATAGTTTAGGCCCGCCTAATCCGCTCAGTCCTTTTTTTTTTTTTTTAATTCTTTATTTTTTCTGTGCAAAGCATAACAGGACGCTTGTTATAGCCACAACAGCTGTGACAAGCCAAATAGTAACAGTGTTAAACATCATTGTGGCGTACATTTGACAGCACATTTTTATAGTGAAATAATAATAGCATGCTTTAACATTTTAGTGATATAGACAAGCTTACGTGTAACAGGAATTGCATCTCCCTATTGCTCAGTGTCAGCCGCGCTGCAGTCCATGCCTCTAAGGACATGTGCACGCAAGGGTGCTAGGCTAGTCATGTCTACAGACATTAGAATTAAGGGGTGAGACAAAGAGCCAACGTGCGGAATTTAATGCTTTGTAAACTGAGAAGTAAACGTTGGTGCCTTACATGTAAGGTCAAGGAAACCTGCAGAATGCAGGTAGCTTAGGCTAGTGGCCGGGAAGTTAATCGACCAAGCTGATTATAAGAGGCCATTAAAGAGTCATAGGCTTAGGTTGCAGGATTTGGTGCCACAGGATTCCCTCCCTATGAATAGGGAGCAGGCTTTATCTGTGGGATATGGCTGGGTGGGGTGCCTGATTCCGGGTCCCCGGAGTAACGGCCAGATGCAGTAAGCGGCCACTATATGTGAGGGCTCCATAACCCCGGAGTCCGAGGGGAGGGGGGGGAGGGGATTGGGGGTCGTATCAGATCAGAGGACCTGTATGGTCGGAGCAAGTTGCGGTTTGCGTGCTCGCATTTTAGGTGAGAGCCGACCGTCTACTAGGGCCAAGCTAAAGAAAAAGAAATGCACGGTTAGAGAACACAATATATACACAATTGAGTAAAAAGTCCACAAAATCGGTGGAGGGCGTTGCACTGGACAGTGTAAAATAAACGGCAAGAGTGTCAATCAGGGGTATAACCAGCTGGTACAGCCTTTGGATCTTTGTGTCGGAGGACTTTTCCCCTGTTAAGTGCTGGGTGGGTGCGTGGTGCTGTTGCCTGCAGGGACCGCCGGTTCCGACGGGGTGAAGGGCGTTATGTTGGCTACATCCCATCGGTGTGTCGTAGCCCTCTTGGCGCTTGCCGCCGGGCGGATGCCCAGGGCATGAAGAAATTGGGGTGCATCCTCTGGTGTTGTTAATTTGTGGTCTCGCCTGTCCCGTGAGGCAATCAGCGTGCGGGGGTATCCCCATTTATATGGAATGTCCGCCTCCCTTAACTGCGCAGTGGTGACTTTCAGCGTTGCCCGCCACTGTAGTGTCTGGCGGCTCAGGTCCTGGAAGAATTGTAAGGAGAGGTCTTCGAAGATATATGGGGTCTGGCCCCGAACAGCACGTAGGAATCCTTCTTTCTCTGCGCGGGTTTTGAAGCCCATGATAACATCCCGTGCGGGGGCTGGGGCAGTGGTATGCGGAATAGGCAGTCCAGGGTTAGTCCTTTGGCCTGTTTGGCCGGTAGGGCAGCTTGTAGCAGTCTCTTCATAAGGGATGGGAGTTCGTCTGCTGTCACGTTGTCAGGGATTCCCCTCACCTTAATATTTCTTTGTTGCGCCATATCTTCCAATTGTCCTACTCGGGCGCCCAGCTGCGAGCATGTGGCTGTGAGCCCAAGCATTTGCTGTGTTGTGGAGGCTTGTCGAGCGTTCAGGTCCTGGACCGCTTCCTCCGTGGTTCTCATGCGGCCTGTGAGCGTGCTCAGCTCCGTCCTGAGGCCCGCCAGTTCAGCCGCGAAGAAGGCCTTTAAATCAGTCACCATGCCTGTTAGATCGGCCTTAGTTGCCAAAGGTGGGTCTGATTGCTTTTGTGGAGCTGTTTGATGCTTCTTTTGGGGCATCGGGGTTGGCACATCGCTCAGGTAGTCGTCTTCAGAGGCAGAGAGTGACTCCAGCCCCATGCTGTGAAGGGCGTCCGCCATTTTGGGCCTGTAGGCCTGGGTCAGAAGTTGCCCGATGTCCCGGGTGTTTCCTGCGGGTGAGCCTCGGGGCTTTCGGGAGTGTTCACCCATTGTGTGCAGGGTCCTTTGAGGCTTTTTCCCGGCTTGTGGAGGTGAATTTTCTGCAATTCAGTGGCTGTTTGGTCTAAATTTCGTCGGAGCTCGATTACATGCGTCCTGCCGGCTCGGCTGCTAGCTCCGCCCCCCGCTCAGTCCTTTTAAATAGTGATATTTGTGTTTCTTTGTGTGAAGTTTACTCAACAGTTCATATATCCTTCAATTGTAAATCAAAGTCTATATGTCTAATTCTGAACTGTTCTTGTCTGTGATGTTACATATGTAAAATTTGCAAAAAGAATAATAAAAACAAAAACAAAAAAAACATACATTTATAAAAACATTAGCAGGTGGACAAAAGGCCCTGTCTATGACATCACTTGCTGCTCCAGCCTGGCACAGGTCAGAGTATTTTGGCAGTTGACATCTTCAAACGGTCGTATTTTAAAAACTATACATCCTACAGTGAAGAGCTTTATATTGTGAGAATCACAAAATCCAGATCTACATTTTGATGCATAGTATGTCTCTGAAATATTAGAAATGAAGGTACAGTCGCAGTTTAGAAATTGCCCTTCAAGTTTGAGCTGGCTATAGTGAAGTTTCAATGAATGTCAATGGACGGCGTGAGTTGCAAACAAATGGTCATATTGTGAAAACTATCAGGACTATGGCTTAGCCGTGGACATGTTTAGTGGCAGCAGGGATAGCTGAACATTTTGATATAAGATTTGTGTAGGTGGGCTTGAAAATGAGGGAGTGGTGGCAGTTTAGAAATCATGTCCTGATTTTTCAGCTTTTGCCAGCTCCCACTCTAGTTTTGAACATTTTGCTATTCATTCCTTGCTATGCAAGAACACTTAAATATATTCAGGGGCAGTACAAACCATTATCTGGAAATCTATTCCTAAACAGGGCTACACATAGGGCACAAGGTCACACATTTAGGCTGGAAGAAAGGAGATTATCACCTAAGGCAAAGAAAAGGTTTTTTTACAGTAAGAGCAATAAGGATATTACATTTTCTGTCCATACAGATGTTTAAACTGCAATTGGTTAAATACGTGCAAAAACATAACTTTAACGGATCACCTGGCACCCTGACTGGGTACCTCAATTAACGGATGCTTCCTAGCTGATGCCAAGGACTATAAGCACCACACCGCACTGGACACCACAACTACTGCAGACTCCACAACCGCCGTAGCTTAACTGGAATCTCGCCATCTTCCTTCCACCCTGGATCAACCTCTGACATCCAGGACCGTGTGGGAGAGACCTCTCCTCCAGGAGAGCATAACAGGAAAAGTGATTAGAACCCAGGAGAGTATACAAAGTATAGCAAGCCCTAGTATGATTATAGCAGTTCCCCTCCAATCAGGAGACATGTTGAGGGTCAAACAGGAACAGAGGGTTTAATGACACAGATTGGAATTTTATACAGTTCCCACTGGACCTGATGGAGGACAGGGACATAAGGGACGTAAACCAATCAAAACAGTAATTAACAGTACGACACTCCCACATATCTGCCTGTGATATAATTAAGGTAGTTAATGCATTAACTTAATTATCCACAGGCAGAAAAAACACACATTTATATAAAGTACCATAAGTACCCCAAAACACAACATATCCCCATAATTACATCCCCTGATAGCTCTGATCTGGGTGAACAACATATCCAAAAATCACCTAGAACAGTGCTGGGGTTCAAACATTTTATGGAAGTCATATTTTTGCCCAGCTGAACACATGATTTCATGCCCAAAAACAGTTCCATAGAATCGCGGCTAAGTGCCACTGGAGGACCGACCGGGAACCACAAGGTTTTCATGCCGAAAATAGTTCCAGGGCATTCGTGGCTAAGTCCCCCTAATGTCTATGCGCGGTTTTGGTTCCATGCGGACAAGATGGCTGCCACCACGTGTTCAAATGTCGAATGGCAGCCTCTTCAACTACTTTGACACTTCGGGTGTATCCGAAGTCCCACTTCAACTACTTCGAAAATTTGAAGAACATTATGCCAAGTCCCAATAGGCACAATTAGGGTCTCTCAGCCAAAATAAATTAAAGGGGCCATAGTCACAGGGTAAAATGCTGGCAAGTAGTCCTCTCCAAAAACCAGTGGCAAAGTTTCTTTCGTCACAATAACATACAGGGATATAATTTCTAATTAGTGGGGTAATAGCTGCTTGATCCATGGAGACATCTGGCTGCTATTTTGGGGTCAAATTTTTTTTTTTCCTAGTTTGTTGCAAAAATTGTAAGTGCTGCAGACTGTTTTTTTTTTGCCTTCTTTTGGATCAACAGCAAAAACATATGTGATGAAGGCTGAACTTGATGGCCGCAAGTCTCTTTTCCGCTATGTAACTATGTAACTATGTAACTATTAGATATACCTCACATAAAAACTTGCATACATTTAATTATGTATTTTTTCATTGGGGATATCTAATCGAATTTCAGCATGCAAAACCTTCAGTTCTCTTGTGTACTGCCTTTGCAAGCTCTCCCCTTCAAACTCCACCCAGACTTTCTGTGGCTGTCCCATCACAGACTGCCCAATACAGTTCCATGAGAATTCTTTGTAAGTCAGGTGCTCTGACAATTGCTGCCTCTTGAGGTCAGCTGCGTTGAACTAATAAAACCAGGCAGTAACATCACTTGTTGTCTACTTGAAAGTTAAGGTGTAACCAGATTAATTTATAAAAGTGTCAATTTCTATTGATATCTGCACTTTTTTCAAAATGAAAAAAAGAGGGCACACTCTTCACACATAAAGCTATTCAGCAAGCTAGCTGGAGTGACCCTTTTAACAACCAGGAGGGAATAGGGCTAATTAATTAACAGTCAGGGTTGTGTAACAAGGTTATATCATAAATGCGCATTTTCTATTGAAATCTTCAGAATGCTAAAGTGATTTACGGTTCTAGAGCGTCCCTTCAATGCCTAAACTGATAATTTATCCATCTGTTGTTTTTCCCACTTCAGCAAAATTCAAACCAGCCTCAGATTTCTATGAAAAGGTGACCCAGTAATCAAAAATGTATAATTTTCAATGGAAAGTATTTTGTCATCTTTAATTCTTGGTTTTGGCCAAGCAATTCCAGGCAATATTTAGTAAATAACTGATATTGTGTTCTAATAAGGAGATGCTTGGAAGAGATAACAAATTATTACTAAAACCGTCGTAAACATGTACAATGAAAATAAAGTCCCAGTTAACGTTATAATCATATGTAAATGTCTTTAACTGTGAAGTTATTTTCATCGTACATATTTATGTAGGTCTTAGTAATAAATTGTTAGCTTTCCTAAATATCTCCTTATTAGAACACAATAGCAGGTATCAATCAATAATCTTCAAACAGGTTAAATTATAATTCACCATTTCTACTCATGAATTTATTGTCACATTTTTGTTAAATTTCTATGTAAAATGTACACGTACATTTCATTATGTGATTCACATGACAGCTATTATTCACGATGACTTAAGCAGAGGATCTTATATATAATTGTAGATCAATCTAGATTTAGAAAATAAAGAAACCAAGGTAGTGCAACTAGATGCCAAATACGCACAGGGAGTGCTACATACAGTTTTTTGAAGGACCAAAAAATATTTGCTGTAATAGTCTACTACTATCAGGTAGTGGCTCTCCTCGAAATGGAAAATGTCTGTGGCCAGTCTCTGCCATGCCCGTCAAGGAGAGTTCCATGGTGTAAGAGGTTTTTTTGCATTGATTATTGGAAACGTCTGACAGATTTCACATTCCTTCACTAGTGTCTCAATGTCAATGTCCAAATAATGTGTAAACCACATTCCATACTCTGCGTTTACACAGAGCAATGCCCAAATGTCCTTGGTGAATTTGTTCCAGTACTTCTGCCTCCCGCAACTTAGGAATAAGAATACCATCCCCTATAGATATGATGTATTCTGCCTGAAGGGATAGCTCATTCTTCACAGGCCAAAATCCCTGCAGCTCAGAAGATAGCTTATTCAGTTTTTCTGTCCAGCCATTGCACATGAAAGAAATTAGTGTTTCTAGTACTTTATCCCATTTAGTACCTTGCCTTATCTTTTCAAGACGTTCATCAGCTATTGGAATATTCACTAGTACTGTGTATACCTTCCATTTCAGGTTCCTCACGTGCTTCTTGTCATTTAGAAACACCCTAGACCGTGTTTCTGCCATCGTAATTTTGTTTCCAAGCGAGTATTTTACCATGAGATCATACTGCTGCAGTTTAATAAGCATCCTCTGCAGGCGTAGTGGTATAGGCGATAGCAATTTTAGCATAATGTATCCTAATGGCTTGTGGTAAGTTACCACAACTACTGGGTGACCATAGATGTACTGGTAAAATTTCTCACAATGGCCAACATCTCCTTTTCAATTTGAGCATAATTGACTTGTCATGGCTAGAGCTTTTTAAGCATATGACGCAGGATGTCCTTTTCCCCCCACATATTTCAGAAAGTGTGTTGCCTTTTATTGCTTCTCAGCATCTACGTTTGCAAACACAAGTTCTATCAGCTCTCTCCATTTTGCCCAGTTTTCAGAGATGTTCCCCGACTCAAAATCCACGGGAAGAATGATCTTTGCACTGATGTTTCTGCCATATCGCTTTCTATCCCACTTCTAGTGCGATGTGATATTTTATGACTTACATTGTGAAACCAAATAAAAATTGTCAAACTGGAAAAAAAAACTGTGCACGCCAACCATTCAGTCTACTGAAGAAAAGTTAGAACAGAGGTGTTCAAATGCATTTGATTCCTAGAGAGATCTTGGAAGCAGGGGACTGAATAACCCTAATCTTTAATTTTTTGGGTAAGATGCTAAACAGGTGTGCAGTACTAGCATTAGTTTCAAGGCATTGCAAGCCATGAAGAGTCCCTTTCAATGTTTG
Source organism: Pelobates fuscus (assembly GCF_036172605.1). Lineage (NCBI taxonomy): Eukaryota > Metazoa > Chordata > Amphibia > Anura > Pelobatidae > Pelobates > Pelobates fuscus. The sequence goes on from NC_086324.1 coordinate 126,426,720, forward strand.
TATGCCAAACCTGTAACTAGAACACCCAATGGTAACCTCAGGGCACTACAATATCACTCTACACAGATGTGGGTGAATGGAAGAGAGAGCAGAAAAGATACAGTGGTGGGTGAGAGAGAGAGGAGTCATATGTGCGTAGGGGAAAAGGTGAAGGTGAAGAGTTTAGTAGTAATTAGAAGTGGGGGGATCTAGACAGTGTATCTGCCATCGGAATTTCGTTTCCAAGCGTGTTTTTTACCATGAGATCATACTGCTGCAGTTTCATAAGCATCCTCTGCAGGCGTAGTGGTATAGGCGATAGCAATTTTAGCATAATGTATCCTAATGGCTTGTGGTAAGTTACCACAACTACTGGGTGACCATAGATGTACTGGTGAAATTTCTCACAATGACTAACATCTCCTTTTCAATTTGAGCATAATTGACTTGTCATGGCTAGAGCTTTTTAAGCATATGACGCAGGATGTCCTTTTCCCCCCACATATTTCAGAAAGTGTGTTGCCTTTTATTGCTTCTCTACATCTGCGTTTGCAAACACAAGTTCTATCAGCTCTCTCCATTTTGTCCAGTTTTCAGAGATGTTCTCTGACTCCAAATCCACGGGAAGAATGTTCTTTGCACTGATGTAACTGCCATATCGCTTTCTATCCCACTTCTAGTACGATGTGATGTTTTATTACTTACATTGTGAAACCAAATAAAAATTGTCAAACTGGAAAAAAAAACTGTGCACGCCAACCATTCAGTCTACTGAAGAAAAGTTAGAACAGAGGTGTTCAAATGTATTTGATTCCTATAGAGATCTTGGAAGCAGGGGACTGAATAACCCTAATCTTTAATTTTTGGGGTAAGATGCTAAACAGGTGTGCAGTACTAGCATTAGTTTCAAGGCATTGCAAGCCATGAAGAGTCCCTTTCAATGTTTGTATGCCAAACCTGTAACTAGAACACCCAATGGTAACCTCAGGGCACTACAATATCACTCTACACAGATGAGGGTGAATGGAAGAGAGAGCAGAAAAGATACAGTGGTGAGTGAGAGAGATAGGAGTCATATGTGCGTAGGGGAAAAGGTGAAGGTGAAGAGTTTAGTAGTAATTAGAAGTGGGATGAAACAAGGAGTAAGGGCTTGATACTAGATACAATAGGTAGTGGGCATAGAAAGGGAAACAGGGGTCATAGAAGGATTGTCCTGGACTGTCCTGCAAGGCACTGCTGGATGCTTCCTTTCCAAAGGGTTTTGCCGCTAGTGGTGTGGCATCATGGCGACCACGCTTGCGACTTTTGCCATACGTGATATGATGCATGTCTGATTGCCATCTTGGTGCTCCCACCGAATTGAACTTGAGTGCCTGGACCATCATTACCTTTTTGCAAATCACTATCTCCCATAGTAACTTCTTCGAGAGAACTGCCTGATTAAACAAACTACCCAAATATTGGTGTACTTTATTGTTTATAGCACGTTTTAAAAAAGCCATCTGGGCCAGGAGCTTTACATGAAGGCAACATTCCTGCTCTGACTGGTGCAACTAACGCATGTCTCTGCTCTGCAGTCAATGTTGGCAGAGTCACTGAATCAACATATCTCTTGAATTGAATAACCTCTCTGGTAGGTTCATTGGGCCAATTCATCCTGGTTTAAATTGTATAATTGGACATTAAATCTGGCAAACTCATCCCCAATAGCTTTCAGGGTGAATACTTTCGCTCCCGTTGGTGAGACTACAAATGGGATCATTTGTTGCACTTGTCTATCCTTCAATTTATGTAATAGTAAGTTTCCCACTTGGTTGAGTGTAAGTGGTATCTTTTAGATTGTAGCCTATTTTTTTTTAACAATACAAATTTACAATTTACAAAGCACTATAAAGTGCTAATAAAAGTGCAAAAAATATATAACTGTACAAAATGTTTTGTGCAAACAGTCACAGTGCACTAAGTAATAACAAATATAGTGAACATGTACTCTACAGTAATTAAGCATTATACATAAAAACAAAGATATAAGGAAAACATACAGTAAAGGAAAATAGTATTTGATCCCCTGCTGATTTAGAATGTTTGCCCACTGACAAAGAAATTATCAATCTATCATTTTAATGGTAGGTGTATTTTAGCAGTGAGAGACAGAATAACGGAAAAAAAAATCCAGAAAAAGCCTGCTCTAACTTTGATATCACAAATCCTGGTAAAGGTGTTAGTTTCATGAAGACCCTGGTGTTCCAGTATCATATCCAAGAGCAACATTAATACTTACCCACAGCTTAATGATTAAGCCACATTTATATTTGGAATGGGACAAGCCCAATCATTTAATTAAGCCTAAACATGAGTTGCACAACTTAACCCCTCAAGGACACATGACATGTGTGACATGTCATGATTCTCTTTTATTCCAGAAGTTTGGTACTTAAGGGGTTAAACCATGTGGCAGGAATTGTGATGTCCGTCCTATTGGATCGCAGGTGGGGCGTGTGATGTGTCTATGGGATGGGAAAATAATAACAAACTCATAGATACAATTATTATTTCTGTGGCAGGTACATAAGAGAAGATAGAGCCAAATGTTTCCATTTGGATTAATGTTGGTCTGGAACAAAGAAGGTGGTCACTTATTATTTCTAAAGGTATGCCTTAATTATCACCCCTATTAATTACCCCTGGGCAAGACTTGATAATCCACAGGGCATGTATCCGATGATTTGGAGGGGTGTGGGTGTACGCCTTAACTTCACCCCTGGGCAAGACTTGATAATCCACAGGGCATGTATCCAATGATTTGGAGGGGTGTGGGTGTACTTGCTTGGGGCCAAGATCTAATTTTGAGTGAGTCACCATCATCCTTCCTTGCCAGAGACTCCCTGGGCAAAAGTTTTACTTTGAAAACCTAAGTGAGTAATTAGGACTTCTGTTATTTTATCCTTTTTGGTTTTATCTGTTGTTAGTGTAAATAATTTGTTTATCATATATTTTTGTATACACTGAGACTATTTTTTGCTCATAATAAACATTAATTTATTAAGTTCTGCCTTTGTCTGGTTAAGAATCACGTTACCTAGGGGCATGGCCTACAGCGCTTGCAAGCAGACATGTCTCCCTTGAGCTCCGTTTGAGCCGTCGAAAGAAGCGGAAAAAAAAGCCACTAAAACGGCAATCCCGACGACCACACCGACACCCCCCACACAAAGAGGCTATGGGGCGCAAACACAAGAAGCCACATCACCTGGCAGCTCCCCGGCAGCAAGATATTCGGCTCTCCTTTGAGAGGCTGGCGGCACAGCACCAGACCAAAATGGCGCCGGAGGAGCAGGGTTTGCCGGAGCCATCAGAGGCCTCCCAGGAGGAGGAAGAACCGCTGAGCTCTCCCCTCTCAGGAGCGGAATCTGAGCGGTTGGGCACTGATGAGGATGAAACACCCTCCACAAAAGGGGATATAAGGAGGCTACTGACCGACCTCCGGAAGGTATGGAAGGAAGACCTCCAAGCAGCCCAAGCTGAAATAGGGGAGATCCGTCACAGGGTGCAAGAGATGGAAGGTAGGGAGGCCTCCAGAGACAAACACATACAAACCACCGACACCAAACTGGACAGCCTCTCCTCCCAGGTCCAACGACTGACCCAAGCAGTGACAACCCTGGAAACATGCCACAGACAAAAAAATCTGCGTCTCAGGGGAATCTCAGAACAAGTACCTGATGAAACGATACTCACCTTTGTGAGAGACCTAATAGAAAACACGATCACCTCCACATTCAGAGTGAGGAAATCAGCTGCGGCTCCAAGCGACGCGCCCAGGGACGTAATAGCCATAACCTGGGACATCACAGTGAAGGCGGCAGTTATGAAGTGCCCCAGAGAATGGGGAACGATACAATACAAGGGCCAGGCGGTCTCCATCTATGCGGACATACCATTCTCTGCCCTAGCGGAAAGGAGGAAGCTAGCTCCCACTGCCAGAAAGCTCAGAGATCACTCCCTACGGTACCGCTGGGGACTAGGGGGATCCCTGGTGGTGACCAGTGGAGACATGGCAGCAATGCTGACATCAACAGAGGATCCAGAGCCACTGCTGCAGAAACTCGGGCTCACAACCCACACAAGAGCAGCCACCACAGAGACACCCTTAGAGACACCCAAGAATGACCGAGAGCCCGCAACCAGCGACACCGTTGGATCCCAACAGAAGGTCAAATCTCCAAAAAAAAGGTACAGCCCCCACAGAGAGACAAGGACACCAGTACAAACAAACCCTGGCACTCGGTCGGGCACCTCAAAATTCAGAGACTCACATAACGGGACTCGAACCAAGCTGGCACTACACCGCAAACTATGAAAGCCCGTTAAACCTCCTTAAGCCACAGTTGCCCCAACATGTAATGCTCAGTAATGGTGATAGCAGGAAACCCAGATGCAAATCTGTCCTTGGCCATATACTAAAGAGTTCTACTGCTTTTATGATATCCCTTTTTCTGTATCGCCCATACATATTGTTTCCTTATGTAATACAATTCCTTATGACATACTCTGACTAACAATGATGGTATAGACAAATGTTATTTATATCATATACAGTCAACAGTGTTAATACGTCAGTGTATAACCTTACTACGCAGATTATAGTACAGATGTTTCACGATAAAACTTTCAATTAAATTCAAATTAAAAAAAATAATAATCACGTTACCTGAAGAGACTAGTTAGTATTTTGCAATTACATAGATATTGTGCTATGTAATATTTGGTGGGTTTTTATTATTGATTTACCTCGGGGACCAAGGCACCTTATTTATAAATTGTCTTGGTGGTGGCAGCATTAAAATAGTAATAGTTATATTATAATGTTTAAGTGTGGATGGGGCTTAGGGGGATTTTGTCATTATTCCCAGTCTAGTGCAGACAAATAGTGAGCTTTAGCCCTTTTACTACCACAACTACGTCATGCACACTCTTGAAGTAGGGTGCGTTCATGACAAAGTGCATTTATGGTAGGTTGCTCTATGGATCAGCAACCCTCTATTGGCGGTTTTGTGGGCTAACTATAGGTTAGTGGGGTTTATGTCAGGTGTAGAGTTAATTTCACAATACTATCTAATGTGTAGGTCTAGATCCTTACACATTAGATCCTGTAAAATGGTTTATTAAGCCTCCATGGACTTTTGTGTTTAAAAGACAATATGACTGTTGCATGATTTGGCCAAGAAATTAAACTGAGGGTGCCGTCCAATACTTAATCTATATCAGAACCACACATGAACAGGAGAATGAGTTGTAGACCTGAGAAAAAGATGTGTAGCCAATCACAAGAAGGTATTCTGTGACTTTTCGGGTGAGTCCTGCCCATAGAATGGACATAAATACCATTGGTAGCAGTGAGAGGGCAGATGTTCTACCATTGATTGGATCGACGAAACATGTTGTTCTGAGTGACGTTATCACGCTACTTATGACATTATTACCATGCCTACCAGAACCAGAGTTGTGAATGAGAGGTTCCGAGCTGACAATTGAACTGAACAGTACTCTGAGCACTCCACCTGTGAGGAACTTTATTTCTAGGGAGGGTTATGTTAAACCTCTACCTATTTAATTAATAAAGATTAGTGGAAGAAAGCTGCTGCCTGGTAGATTCCAAGTGATTTGTTTGGAGCATATAAAGCCTGAGCAGTCTTTACCTGCTGCCTGTTTATGAGTGTGCATATATTTATGTATAGGTTATTATTGTTGTTTACAATATTACACATATAAAACATATTGGTTTTTTTCCCCATTACATATATGAATGGAACAAATGTTGTAAGTAAATTCTAAGGACTTTGACGTTATCTTTGCATTATATGTTTGAAGCACTTTTGTCTATAGCGTGTTGACACTTAGCACTTTATTATATATTTGTATGCATTTTCAAGGAAGTGTGTATACACTAATGTTTTGCACTTTTGTTTGATGCACTTTATTATAACAATAGTGCACAGTGTTTTTCGCACTACCCTTGTTTCACCTTGAAGGCACTGTGCACTTTTATATGAGAGTGGGAATACTCATGAAAGACATTTAAAGTTACAGCGCATCCTATTTTTGTTTTATGTTATTATAGTGTGTTTCATAAGCTATTGCACATGTGCTGCTATATTACTTTTTTTTTTTTTTTTTTTAAGAAATGAGGGTCATTATCACCTGGAATTTTTGTTATTAGAATTAAGAGTGTACCACACAACACACATGTTCTGAGATTGAGGTAATGCTAACAATTCCTTACATTGAGGTTTAGGGCTTTTAACCCTCAAGGAGAAAGGGTCTAGTGTGGAGTCTTGTTTCACATGGTTAATGTCCTCTCATAAAAGCCAAAGTTCCGGAAAACCTGTTAGGTAACTGACTTCATCAGTCCCAGGACACCAGAGCGATTGATTGCCACAGATGGCTGCGAAACCCGAATTGGTCGTGTTGGAATTTGGGAATGAACATTGCTACCCCCCACCATGATGTAAGAAGAGTGAGCCACATCAGCAAGTCCGCCGCCGCTTGTGGGTCTATCATGAGGTGGGTATTGTCCGAAGGAAGGTCAGGGAACAAACAGAATAGACCGGAAAAGGATCTACCATGTCTGATGATCCTCATGGCAAAACAGAGTGAACCAAGCAGTGACCAATGCCATCTAACCGCAAGTACGGATCGATACTTGCCAGTATGCGTCCAGTCCAGTATGACTCAACATGTAGACAAAGACATTACATGTAGTCATGTCGGGCACGGTATGGGGAACATATTAGTTGGGCACATGGCGATTGCATGGGCCCCATAGTGATGATTGCATACTCCCAGCAGCTTGTATGAGCTAAGCCCATGAGAGTGAGTCAGCGTTGGAATGCACACGTTATTACGTCATTCAGCTTTCCCAGCTGCAGCCAGGTACCAGGTGTTCTGATGCTGAGTCCGGCAGTGAGTTGTGGAGTAGTCCATGATCTAAGGGGTACTGGACTAAACGTGTATACTCTGCGAAATAGAGTACTCGGCCTAGCAGGGGTATTGGGAACCCGAGGCATACGACTATACAACGTAACTATTAGTAGGATCCATGTAAAGTACCGGCAGGCTAGATAATGCCAAGTGGCATAAAATTCAACTAATGAGAGTGACAGGTGAGGCACTGCTAGTTGTCAAGCAGCATAAGAGGCTCTATCTATGCATTGGCCCGAGGGGATTTCGTGGCCACCGAAATTTGTGGCGGGGTGTTTGTCTCTCGTGACTATTAAAGCATGAGATAGTATGGGAGGGACAGGTGAGACCCTCTCTATGCAACTAGGAGAGGCATATAACTATGCATTGGACCGATGGGTGTGGTACCTCTGAGAATGAAGATGGGTGTTGGCCTCGCGGGACCATTAGGCTATGGCATGGAGGCCAGAAACCTACCATAATGGGAACCTAGATCCCTAACAACCAGTAATATCTTCTAATAGGGATGGGGACCTCATTGTGGACCCAGCCAGATCGTGGACCCATATAGAATGGTGTCCGAAAATGAATGCCTCTCTGTGGGCCGGGTCGTGGACCCAATCAGACTGGAGTCTGAGGACGTATGCCTCTATGTGGGCCAGATTGTGGATCCATTTAGAATAGTGACTGAGAATGTATGCCTCTGCGTGGGCCAGATCATGGACCCATGTAGAACAGTGACCAGGCCAGATCGCAGATTGAAATAAGGGAATGTGACCTACCCCACTGGTGGACACGAGGCAAGAAAGGCAAACACTGCCAGGAAGGATGAGCTCCTCGGCAGGACAACGGTTGGACAAGGCGTGTCACCTAGATAAGCAAAACCCTGGGATATAAACCATAGAGGAGGGAAACAGAGCATGGTATAGGAACATGGCATACATAAGTACAAAATGTGACCAACCCAGAAAAGAAAAAAGGTTCAGAACCATCCAGGTCAAGGGACGGAGACCCAGTAACAAGAGTATACCAGCGAGTACATTAGAGGCATAATAGAGCGAACAGGGCGATATATGTCCAATCTTTGTTAGTAGCCACTTAGTCACTCTATGGCTACACTGGCCAAAGTTAGCGTTAATATTTGTTTGTGTGTGAAAAATGCAAAAAAATTAACAGTGTTTGTGACTAAGTAGCTACTAAAAAAGACTCTACATACCCCATTTACAATACCTTGGGTTGTCTACTATTGCAAATGGTATGCCATCATGGGGGTAATTTTCATTCCTGGGCTACCATACGGTCTCAAAGGCAACGTAACCAATCTACCAAATTTCAATGTGAAAAAACTGAAATGCAAGCATTATATTTGACTCTGTAACTTTTGAAAACACCATAAAACCTGTACATGAGGGGTACTGTTATACTCGTGAGACTTCACTGAACACAAATATTTGTGTTTCAAAACAGTAAAAAGTATCACAGCCATAATATTGTCAGTGTAAGTGCCGTTTGTGTGTGAAAAATGCAAAAAACTTCACTTTTACTGATGATATGATCATTGTAATACATTTTACTTTTTTGAAACACTAATATTTGTGTCCAGCGAAGTCTCCCGAGTAAAATAGTACTCCCCATGTACAGGCTTTATGGTGTCTTGGAGAGTTATAGGGTTAAATATAGTGCTAGCAAATTAAATTCCCTATACATTCGGCCAGGCAGGTCCCGCAAATTGTAATTAATAAAATTACGTAATTATGTAAAATTATTACATAAATATATACGTAGAATTATTATTATATATATATATATATATATATATAATTTTTTAACATTATTTTTATTTATGTATAGATATATATATATATATAGTGATATATACGTATATACTTATGTATATAGATATATATATTATTTCGTTCTACGTGTATTTTGATATCAATAGATATATTAACATTAAAATACACTTAGACTATGTATGTGTATATATGTGAATTTATGTATATAAATATATATATGCTCTAAGTATATATAAGTTAATTTTAAACTGTTTTAACCTTTTTTTTTTTTACAGGCAGCAGGGGAAGTACCTGTCATTACAGGCACTCCCCCTGCTTGCACTGCCTTAGACGGCTATGCCTTCCACAAAGACCTCATGATCACATGGCCCAGGAGGGCCGGAGAGGAAGGATCGGGACTCCCTGGGCTGCCAGGTGAGTTCCCACACTGCGATGCCGGCGTGGGATCACCGGCGACCGGGTAAGTAGAAAGGACGGCGAGGACGTGCTATGCTGGGTCCCCAAGGACGGCATAGCACGCCCGCCATCCTTAAGGGGTTAATATATTTTTGCACCACTATGATTTTATTTGTGATAGCTATTAAAGGACATTCTTTATTTCTGTTGTTTTTTCAAAATTATTTAGATTGATATATAGATGTAATAATTGATTATCTTTATTTTTCGTTTTATTAGGATTTACTAAGTTTCTATCTTCATTGGGCTCTGGCACACAAGTATAATCCCTCATTACTAAAAGTACTCTCTGTTTTATAGAATCGATTTTCCTGAAGAGTCTGTATATGACATTTTGTGGTGATTTATTAGGCTCATATAAATTTGCCAATGTATACGTTTTATTATTAATATTATGCAACGGCCATCTTCGTCCAAAATTTGACTTACAATTTTAACCCTTGGAGAACAAAAAAGCTACACCTCTTTTTTTTTTTTTTGATAGGGAGGCTCATATTACTAGATGAAAATTTTTAGATTTTAGATATAAACAGGATCTGATGCTCTCCAGTGTGTTTCCTGAACTGCGTAAATACTATTTTTTTCTTTTTTCAAAAACTCCAGAAAAATTGATCTCTTTTGGGGTGAATTCAACCCTTGAGGATTTTTTTTGAAACTATCCGAATTCTAAAATGTTTTGATTAATAAACTTTTCTTATGTGCTCTCTCTCAGGAATTAACAATAAAAACAAGAAAAAGTATGTGAACCCTTTGGAATGATATGGATTTCTGCACAAATTGGCCATAAAATGTGATCTGTTCATCATCTAAGTCACAACAATAGACAATCACAGTCTGCTTAAACTAATAACGCACAAAGAATGAAATGTTGCCATGTTTTTATTGAACACACCATGTAAACATTCACAGTGAAGGCGGAAAAAGTATGTGAACCCTTGGATTTAATAACTGGTTGAACCTCCTTTGGCAGCAATAACTTCAACCAAACGTTTCCTGTAGTTGCAGATCAGACGTGCACAACGGTCAGGAGTAATTCTTGACCATTCCTCTTTACGGAACTGTTTCAGTTCAGCAATATTCTTGGGATGTCTGGTGTGAATTTGTGCAGAAATCCATATCATTCCAAAGGGTTCACATACTTTTTCTTGCAACTGTATTTACATTCTTTCAAATACATAACAAAAGCATAAAATAAACAATGTTCTTTTGTACTTTCATGTCCAGATCTGTCCCCCCCCACCCCATAAGCTCTGTCATGCCGAAATTACTCGCATTTTGTCCGGTAGTCTGCTGGACAAATAGGCTGGAGTAGATTTGATTGGGTACACACACACACACATCTATACTAGTGTAGATTGGATTAGCCGTATGTAACGGATCGCCGGGCACCCCGACTGGGTACCTCCGTTAAAGGATGCTCCTAGCGTTTCCTGAGGACTCCAAGCACTCTGGCAGACACCACAATCACCGAATCTGAGAAGCATATAAATCTTCTCAAGCCTCTGAATGCTGTAGACAGTTGAATAGGAACCATATGAATAGGTTTGCACTCCTAGCAGTCAAACTGAAACAGCATGCAATAAATCCTCCCCCAAGAATGAGACGACACTTCACTTTGAGGGTTAAAACAGGAACTCCAGATTTATTCACATCACCTCCTTTTAAGACATTCTCCCATGCAAGGGAGGGATTTACAGTATACCAATAGCATAACGGTTACAACCCACAGATTCCCTCCCTTCAGATAACAGTTAACATAATTAACATGTACATAGTTTTACCCGAGTTTTAGATGTACCCTAAATACTTGGGTACCAAATAGCCCTAGTCTGGAGGAACAACATATGTGAAAATCAGCCTATTCGGATAAAGGGTTCGGGAGTTATGGGACTTTAAAGTTTTGACCGACCGCACAGGCAAAGTAACCGAAAATAGTTTCATGAGGTTTGGCCTTGCGGTCGGTCCCAGAACGTGCGTTAAAAGTCCCGAACGGATTGCCATCCAGAGTTATACCGAAGTCCGGATGAATCCCCATATGTACATTAGTCTTTATACCGAACGGCGGCTTGTTCGGTAGTTGTGGCACGAATCAATGGAAGTCTGGAGGTCTCAGCGGTGTTTGCCTAGTCGAGTGTCCAATTTTAGTTCCAGACACTCTACGGCAAAACACTGCTGTTCGGGAGTCAAAGATGGCCGCCGCCACGTGTTCATTTTACAAACAAAGGCCACCCAGCGCTCGTCAATTAAGCTGCGGTTAACCGCAGCTGCTGGGTGGTCAATTGATGGCACACTCCAGTTCCCAAGTGGTCCTTAGATCGGTACTTTGTTCGGTAGATTGGATCTACCGAACACTCTGGCAGAAAGGCACGAATAAGCCTTTCTGCAGGGAAAATAAAGGTTTGAACTGCAGTGCCATAATCCAAAGGGAGCAGGCGGGCAATCAGGCTTCTCCAGTTCACAGTGGCGAGGGTAGTTCCGCCACACCGTATAAGTCTAGTAGGTGCCAAAATACCAGAGTATAGCAATATGCAATGATACCTTTTTTTTTAAACTAGCTTATTGACTCTCCTCTGTTTATTTACCTTTTCTGGCTATTCTCAGCCAACCTGCACCTTTCAGGCACATCCTCTGCTATTTATCACACGTGATGTTTTTTTGCATACAACACAGCATTGTATACCGATCATATTTTATTTATATTAGTATCTTAGCAACAAACCATACGTCACCACGCCTCACTACGGCTAGTCACGTGATTGCGATATTAACTTCCGGGTACACATGAAGGGAATCAGGGGTTTCTTCACTTCTGGTGAGTACACTTTTGTATTTCTTATATATATATAACTTTTTAATGTTGTTACATTGACCTTGAGAAAGACCCAAACGGGTTGAAACGTCGGTTATTTTTTCAATGTAATACCTTCTTTAATAAATACTCATTTTTTCCTTTGCAAAGTCCTGAGAGTGCATCTCTTCATTTTTTGTTTATATATATATACATATCTATATATATCTATCTATCTATCTATCTATCTATATATATATATATATATATATATATATATAAATACATATATATCTATATATATATATATATATATATATATATATATATATATATATACAGAAAAAAACAATAATCAAACAAGCAAAACAGACACCCTCTTTGTTTCAATCAAGCTTTCCTTGTCTTATTTTCTTTCCTCTTATATAAACTAGTTTCTCTCTTGTGCTTCCCTTTTTCTTTATAAAAGTTATTTATTTTGTCATTTCTAAACAGTACTATATTTTATCACTCATCCCTTATGAGTGAAAAACAAACAAAAGATAAATAAACACCATAACAAAAACCTCATTGTGTCTTATCAATCTAAACCTCCTTGTACCCAGTTGTGTACTTGTGAGACTAATTTCTTATCTTTCTCAAGCAATGTGTTTTATTTCTCCTTTCCTTTTTTATATTGTACTTACATAAAATCTTAATCTCTTCTGTGTATTTAATATTATTTTTTGTGTTAGATACATTCTGTTCTTTTTCATTAATTATATCCATCAGCCTTAGATTTTGTCTTATTACATTTTCTTATATCCATGTATCATGTATCATATGTGACGTATCAAATAATTATCCCTATAAAAAAGTTTTTTTCCAACTTCTATTATTTTATTACCTTCTCTCCACCTTCTCTTGTTGTACTGCAAAATGTTAATTATATGGCATAGTATAGCCAGTGGGATTTTATAACAAAAACATTTTTTTCTATGTGGAACACTGCGTCATAAAGTAACTAACAAACAGAATTGCAGTTTCAACAGTTTCTTGTGAGTGGTTTAGTCCTCATAGGAAGTCTTTTTTTCTTCATCTGACTTGAGCTTATTTCTGTAACTTTGCCGAAATGTTAGTTAAAAAAATGTTTGTATCTAGTAAATCTAACTCCATAGCTTACTGAGGGTAACCTCATTAAAATAAGAACCTTAATACTGTAAATGGTACTTTTATCTGCATGTAAATATATCTGTTAAAGAAAAATAAAGAAAACACCAACCCAGGGGTAATGGATTTGACCCATGGATCAGTGTTTGAAAAAAGCCCTAATAACTCTTCCCAAGAAAGTAGGAGTCCCTACCTTTAATAATCCTAAGGGTATAAGCAGTAAAAATTAGACAGGAGAAAATAGGGAGACAAGGGTGAGAGGGGGTGGATGTGACTAAGCACATACAGACCCAGATTACTACTTAGCAGAGAGGTATGCCAAAGCCTAATTATTAAAGCCTAGGTCAAATAACATCAAAAATGTAAAATTATCAAAAATAGGTAGATGGAGGAATAGATGGGGGCGAAGGAAAACCTCCTAAACAGGGGGATAGAAAACTCCCCCAAAAAACCCAATCCCAATCCCAAGATAAGTCCACTCACTAGGAGAGGATCCTAAAACTAAGTACCTAAATAAATCACGAGTGCCTACCTATTACCCTGCTCCCTTCCTGACTAAGTAGCTAAAAAAGTAATTTAAATAAAATAATCCATAAAGTGCTACCAAAGTGAACAAAATTAAAGAAAAAATAATTTAAATGAAAACTTGATACCCAAGTGGGGAGCCGGCCGTATGGTAGGGGAGTGGCGTAATCGCGTCACCTGGTGACGAAACCGTCATTCCTTTCAGACCTCCCACATTCCGTCCGGTACTCGATCAATCTCACATCATCCTCTAATGGGATGGTACCCCGGTGGGGACATTTGCCGCAAGGGAGGGGGGTGGCATAGCTACGTCACCTAGTGACGAGACTGCCATTCCTTTGAAATTTATCTGTTAACCTTTAAATGCCTGTTTCTCTGTAGCATCCTAAATCTAGTTCCATTTTTAAAACAAATGTATGCATGTTACCAATTATTTTTGTCATTATAGCTTAATTTCTATCACTACCTAAATCATTTATCTCATTTATGCCTTTATAGATTCTAGAGACCAAAACAGTAAACCAAATGACATCATAAAGACCAATTATTTGTGGTTATGTGTTCAATTGTATATCTAACCTGTAGGTCAATATACTCATGAGTTTTCTCATTTTGATGTGTGGAAGTAACTTGCTCTTTCTAATTTATCTTTGTAAGTATTATGTAATGCCTCTGGCGACTAGACTGCTGTTGCAAGAAGTGCTTTGATTAATTTTGCTTTGCTGTTGATGTGAAATAAAATGCATTTTCTTAAAATAACTGCATAGACACTATTCTGGAGGGGTTTATTCACCAAACAGTAGCTGCAGTGAACAGTCAATGGAATTGCAAAAACTACTTTAAGCTAAGTAAGAAAGAAGGGAAAAAAATGTTTCGATTTGGCTATTTAATCTCGGAATTTGCATATCAGTTGTCTATTATTCACAACTCACTGACACACTGACACACATGCAGATACACAGACACACAGATACACATACACTGGCACGTGCAGATACACAGATACAAACATTGACACGCATACAGATACAGACACTGACACACATGCAGATGCACAGACAAACATATCCAAACACAGACACAGATGTAAAGACATACAGATTCAAACAATGGCACACCCACACAGATACAGAGAAAAATATGCACACAAGCAGATACATAGACACACAGATACAAATACTCACACACACAAATACTACACACTGGAACACATAGATAAACACACTGACACACATACAAACATTGAGTCATACAGATACACACAGATACAAACACTGCCACACATGCAGATACACAGGCACACAGATACACAGACTGACACACAGATACAAAAAATGACACTCACAGATACACACACAAATAGAGCAACACATAACTATTGGGTGGCCCTAAGTGCATGGGCTATCCAAAGGACCCTCAGCCTGCAGTTTTGAGCAAGTGCGGTGTGGCTGCACCGCCCCCATTATTTTTTTTTTGTTTGCGTTCCCCCCGGACATGCGTACCATGGGTTGTGAACCCCTGATCTTCATGAACATTCTTGTTCTTGGGTAGAACGATGGCTTAAAGATAGAGTACAGAGAGTTGTCAATAATGGTACATTTTCAAGCTGGACAAAAGTCGCAAGTGGTGTCCCTTGGGATTCTGTTCTAGGATCGCTTCAGTTTAACATTTATAACTGATCTTAAAATAGGTATTGAAAGTCATGTGTCAGTGTTTGCAGATGACACAAAACTCTGGAAAGTAATACAATGTGAGCAGGTAAAGAATGCACATGCATCAGCTTACACCCTCA
Organism: Pelobates fuscus; assembly: GCF_036172605.1. Lineage (NCBI taxonomy): Eukaryota > Metazoa > Chordata > Amphibia > Anura > Pelobatidae > Pelobates > Pelobates fuscus. The sequence continues at coordinate 126,442,162 of NC_086324.1, forward strand.
ACGGTAGTGAATTAGGCAAAAGTACTCATGGAAAGGACTTGGGAATTGTTATAGACAACAAACTAGGCAACACTGTGCAATATCAATTAGCAGTTGCTAAGTCCAGTAAGGTATTGTCATGTATAACCTGTCGATTCCACCTTAAAAATATCGCCTGCATCCGCCCCTTTCTCATGCAAGATGCTGCCAAGGAGTTTGTTTATGCTCTGGTAATCTCTTGCATGGACTACTGTAATTCTCTCCTAATTGGTCTCCCCAAAAGCCGAACTGCCCTGCTACAATTGGTAATGAATGCTGCCGTCAGGCTGATCTTTCTCCTCCCATACCTCGCCCTTCTGTCGATTCTTGCACTGGCTTCCTGTATGTCAATTCAAAATAATAACCCTTACCTATAAAACTCTAACCAACTCTAACCCCTTTTACATTTCTTCCCTTATTCATAGATATGCCCATTCTCGGCTTCTTCGCTCTGCCAGTGACCTTCACCTGTCCGCTGCTCACACCCTTACTGCTAACTTGCTCTTGCAGGACTTCTCGTGGGCGGCTCCCTTCTTTTGGAACAGCCTGTCTACCACCATCAGACTCTCCCCTAGTCTTCAATTGTTTAAGAAGTCCCTCAAAACACATCTGTTCAGAAATGCTTATGGATTCCCAGAGTAACTTACCAATACTTATCCAAATCTGTCTCTCGCTCTCCTAAAAGACCCATACTCCACTCTCACCTCCATCTCTGGTACTTTTCCACCTTGTTTGATGGCTGTCACCCTTGCTGCCCTGTTGTGTATTTGTACCCCACCTCCTCTAGACTGTAAGCTCGTTTGAGCAGGGCCCTCTGTGGCAGAAATGCCTATGCCACATGTTCTCGGAGGGGCTTGCTTGCCAGCATCCTGCCAAAAAACTATGGGCCCTTTAAAAACTTATATGATTTATGTACTTTTGTACTCCAGAAAGAGAGATCGACCGTTGGCCCTAATTCCCTGGAACTGTTTTGGGCATAGGACCATGGTAAGGAGTAGGGTTAGGGTTGGGTTTGGAGTTGGGTTAGAGTTAGGGTTGGGTTAGGAGTAGGGTTAGGGGTAGGGTTGTGTTAGGATTAGGGTTAGAAGTAGGGTTAGGGTTAGGTTTGGGTTAGGAGTAGGAGTAGGGTTAAGAGTAGGGTTAGGGTTGGGTTAGGAGTAGGGTTAGAGTTGGGTTAGGAGTAGGGTTAAGGTTAGGGTTAGGAGTAGGGTTAAGTTTGGGTTAGGGGTAGGATTAGGATTAGAGTTAGGGTTAGGTTAGGGTTAGGGGTTGAGGTACCCTAAACCTACTTCTAACCTAACCCTAACCCTACCCCTAACACTACTCCTAACCCTACCCCAACCCCAATTCTACCCCTTCCCCTTTTGCCACTTTTCAGAAGTCCGAATCACTTCGGCACTTCGGCACTACGGCCATTCGGACACTCGGAAGCATCCAAAATTCATCCAAAATGTTTTTTTTTCTAAGCTGTTGGAAAATTGGAAAATATTGCAAACTGTTTTTTTTGGCTTCTTTTTGGATCAACAGCAAATGCAGATGTGAGAAATGCTGAACTTGATGCCTCATGTCTCTTTTCAGTCTATGTAACAATTTAACTATGAAAAACTAAAAAAAAAAAATTCTACTTAATGATAAGTATGCATGTAGGAAAACAGTTTTGTGAATACTGGTCTCTTGTTTGCTGCTGAATGGGAAATGAAAGTTGCAAACACTGAGTCTGGACTTGCTAGGCACATTCTGATTGTTCTGCTTGCCTTTTTTGCAGATCAAATCAAATATTGTCACCCATTAGACAATGAGCTAATTAATATAAACAGTTAAAATAAAAAGAGGTCTATTTGGAGAACAGCTATATGGCCCACTCTATTCATGAAAGCCACAGTTTGGAGAGGGGGCATTGATCATGGTTGATTTGTGATCCCTGCACATTTAATTATTCCCCTCTCGAAAATATTATATATAATTGAATAAAAAGGGCAATTTCCTGCTGTTCATCTTGGAATTTAATCTTTACTGCACTGTCCATTATTTAAAGGAAAAAGGATTTCATATTGTGCGGTCACTCCTCCTTAATAAGGGGTTGGAGAAATTCCTGTATTCATTTTGCACTATTTTATTGATTTATTAACTCTTTGCTTGGTTGAAGATTAGTCAATTAATTTCTTTAATTTCAGTCTATTTTGGAAGGTGATAGTCACATCCATCAAAACATTTTTCTTGATCTAATCTTGAAGAAGCCCTTTGCAATTGACACAAAGGGATCCAAGTGTTCCAGACACATCAATATTTCCTCTGTAATCTTTAAAGTCTATCTATCTATTGTGTTATAAATAATTGATTAATCAAATAAAATATATAATAAAAACAAAGTTAATAAATAATAATTGTCTTGCATGTCTTCATCAACAATTAAATAGAAAAAAATGTTTTAGAAAAATGTTTTAGAATTCTGTGTGGCTGACATTAGAGACAAATCTACCTTTTCATTCATAAATCAGATTGGTGCCAGATGCATCAATGATGTTGTCATTTTAATTTATGCATTGTAATACATATGTTAATATACATGCTGTAATTCTCCAGATATTTTGGAACTGTACTATTTTTCTTATAATAGAATTCTAGTTGACAGATTTTGTAATCTATACCTTTATTAATTTGAGTTATTTTATACCTATTGTAGATGTTCATACCCTGCAGTAATTTAGCCTCATTTTCTTAGACTGCTTGACTTTGTTAAGAAAAAAGACGATTGATAGCAACGTTTATATAATGTGATAAATCTGTGAACAGCTAGGTAATTTGTTATTTATTTGTTTTATTTAATACATATTTCTCATATGACTATTTATCCTGGCCCATTGAGATATATATTACCATCACAAATAAACTGAGATTAATGTCAAAAGGTATGCCATGAGTGTTGCTAGCTTCCAGAACCTCCTGGGGCAAGGGGCAACCTAGAAGCAATACCTTTTTACGCAAATTCAGCCACCTATGCAAGCCGGCATGTCAAATAAAAATATGCACTGTCCCTGTCCCCTTAACACTGCATTGTAAAACATTTCAGCCCTTGGAGACGCAACCTAAAGTTTCACAGAGTTTAGCTCCATAAAACAATACTGGACGTCCTCACATTTTGCATAAGGACACCCAGCATCTTGAAAAATCTCATAGGAAAGCAATGATTCAATAATTTGTTGTGTTTTTGGATCACGTGGTTGCTTTAGTAGTCAGCAAAAACACACAAAATACTCACATCCTTCTGTACCAATTGTAGAAATGCAGGGTTAAATAATCCCACATTTGGGGCTTCAGCTACCTTAGGAACTCCTCTGGTGTAAACAAAACTGAATAATTATACAAACTGCCAATGTTTTATAAAACTTTGAATTAGATGGAATTGGTTAGATATTACAAATGGTAGGATTGAGGTATGCTTGTGTAGTAGAACATATACATGATATACATTAGTCATCTATTGCACATTGTGTGAGAAAATGCCCGTCTCCGGTCTCTATATACTTGGAGCGTGGGGCCTAGCGCTTCCTCCCTCCCAAACTCAACAGGGGTATCCCAAGAAAGGGTTTCTATGGGTGGGAAAGTAACCCTTACCTGAGCCTCAGTGTGTGAGCGTTGGTCAGTGGTGTGAGCCTGCTTGCGTGTGGTCACTGGGTATAACTCCTCCAGTGTGTTTTGGGGCACGAAAGCGGAAGTTAACTGGCCCAATTCGTTCCCCAGTAAAACCTCCGCAGGTAACTCGTGCATCAACCCAACCACGACAATCGCTGCTCCAGCACCCAAATTCAAATGGTCGGTAAGTGGTGAACTGCCCCTCATGCTCCGCGAACAGATACCGAACCTTCGAGCTGGTCGAGAGAACAGTCCTGGTATTAGTCTGCCCGCCATGCTGCTTTTATGAGGGTAAGTGGATTACGGTCCAGTACCCATTCTTGAACCTCTGGAGCCAGTCCATTATAAAACTGCTCCAGTAGGATGAGCTGGAGTTGTTATTCCATAGTGTTAGCATGGTGGGTTTGTACCCATCCAACTGTGGCTGGGTGTAGCCAGCATGCCAACTCGGCATGAGAATCTTTGTCCACCTTTTTTAAGATCTGAAATCTCCATCGTTATGCCTCTGGTGTAATGGCATACCCGGCCAGGATGACCTGCTTTATAGTTCCTGATGTCCTTGTCGAGGGCTGCCCCAATACACCTTTGCTGCATGACCCGACAGTTTCCCAGCCAAAAGTGGTACCCAATCCTCAGGGTTGATGTTGTGCAAATTGCACTGCCGTTCAAAGTCCTGGAGGAAGCCATCAATATCTTCCACCATTTCTGAAAAGTATTTAAAAGCATTATACAATATCTCGCTAAAGGATGTTGCTGGGGATCTGTCCCTGGATCGTTGGTCAGCTACTTGTAGTTGGTTGCCCATTCCTCCATCATGTAATTCTGTACCTCTGACATTGTTCTGGTCACGGTCTCTTCTGATGGATTCCCACTGTAGAAGGCCAGCCGCATACATTCTTCCCTCTGGAATTTAATTTCTTCCATAGTTGGTAGAGGGGTAGTTCTGCTGGATCGTTCCCCCTCCATTAGTTCAGTGATAAGGGTAGGTTTCGACTTGTTGCTGGCTACCATGCACCTTGCTTCCAGAATTTCCTTCAATGTCGTTAGTTTGAGAATGGAGTAATTCATCTCCATTCACAGTCCATTCGGGAAGTTGCGATCCACTGAGACGTAGCTTTCTTCCGCTGCCTACAGGTCTGTATCCCATTGCTGCCAACCAGTTGTAGCGAAGTTGCAATCCTGAGACCGAACATCTCAGCTGAAGTCCTCTCAAGCTGGAATAAAGCCCTGCTTAGTGAATATAGCCCATTTCCCCAGTAAATGGACGACACACAGTTCTGGGAGTCAACTGAGGTTTATTGAGCAACAACCGGCTTTTTATGCACAGACCCCTAGCATGGGGTCTCCATTGAACATAGCACAAACCCCTCCCAGGCGTCTTTGTGTCTGGGAGATAATTGAGTCAAAAGTAAAATAACACAATTATCTCTCAGTTACAGGTAACCATACAAAAATATACATAATACCCCAAAAACATATCTCAAATATACATGAACCCCACAAGTCTTATATCCCTGATTAGCCCAGATCTGAGAGCCCAAGTTGTCCAAATAGCACTCAGATCTATTTGGTAGAATGGAATCACTATTCGGGTAAAGTTCTGACCAACCAGCCACGAGGTGATAGCCCAGAATAGTACCAGAGGAATAAAAAAGAAGCAGCTGGTCTGTTTTTGGGGGTTCCTGTGCGAACACTGACGAACACTCCCCGTGGCTTTTAGGGGGCAAATGCTATATATATTTATTTATTTTTCTCTCAGGTTATACCCACAGTGAGTCTCTATATGCTGATTTCACTCTTTGAACTTTCTAAATATCATTTCTGCTGTGTATATATTTTTTTCTATTTACTTCCAAAAGCTCATAATGATATAGAACAAGGGTAGGAAACCCATAGCACTCCAGATGTTGTGGGTTACATTTTCCTTGATGCTTGTCTAGCATTACAATTATGGGCTTGTCTAGTAAGGCAAACGTGGGTGATGTAGTCCACAACATTTGAAGTGTCAAAGATTGCTAACCCCTGGTCTATAATCAAGAGATACTTTGCCAGTGATAACATATTGGTAGATCAACATACCTGATCATGTTGCCATCTTTATCTGACATGGATTAGTTTCCTGATTGCTGATACAGATATGACATATTTTCACATCTGGCACCCTAGCACCTTTACTATACGGAGAACCGGCTGTTATTGTTATGCCAAGAACTCCAGAGGCTCCTACCCTGTGCATGTTCAATAATATAATTGATAATTATTAAAAATGAGAACACTTCTGAACATTTTGTCCAAAAAATGTATCATTTAAAATCTCAAATCTCAGCATTATTTGAGACTGATCAGGCTCTACATATGATGGAGTAAAGGCGGGGATTAGTGCCTTGCAGACCTGAGGTAAGAAGTCAAACCATTCTAAAACAATTTTACTGATTACAATGTTGAAATAGATTCCAGACTTGAAATACTTAATTGTCCTTTTTCCCTCCAAAACTAAAGGTGATAGTCCTTGAACTTAGGTACTAATAATTGTGTCCAAGGATTTGACATTGTTTTTCAGACTTCAAACTTAATGTTTATGTTAATAGTAAAAATTCAGAAAAGAGAATTTCTCAGACAATATTGTTCAAGTGATTAGCTGTACTCTGCATAAAATATATCAGCATCTCAACCCTATACTAATTAGTATCAAAGGAAACAGTGTGGCAGTCTTATGTTGTCGTTGTTGCTTGTGCAAATTTCCTTTCTTCTTCATGTTTCTTAGCGCACTGACCCCTGGGACAATGCACTCTCTTATAGTGCACACTGCTCCCAGAAGATTTGCCCATGCCTAATCTCATCTGCACTAGTGTTAATTTTGGCAGCTAATTTCAGTTTAGTTTCAGTCATAGTCTTTTGACTAAACACACATTTTGGTTTTGGTCGTATTTTAGTCATCTGAATTGTTTTAGTTTTAGTCAAGTTTAGTCAAATAAATCTCCAGTAGATTTTATTTGACACAACTAGAGTCTAATGGGTCCAGTTAAAGCCACTATCTGTCTCTTTTTCCCTTCATCAGCCCCTCTGTGTCTCTTTGGGTCCTCCCAGTCACTCTAGATCAGTGGTCCCCAATCCAGTTCTCATGGACTACCAACAGTCCAGGATTTATGTATTTCCCTTTTTTATTCAAATGGAGATACTGACAAAACCTGGACTGATGGTGGTCCATGAGGACTGGGTTGGGAACCACTGCTCTAGATATCTCTCTCCTCTTATCCCCCTTCCACAACACCTCGGTGCAGTGTTTATTTTAGTATTTTGACTAAAAAGACATTTTAGTCGTATTTTAGTCATATACATTGTTTTAGTTTAGTCTAGTTTTAGTCAACTAAACTTCAAAAATTTTAGTCGACTAAAATTGTTAGTAAACAAAATTAACAGTGATCTGCACAACTGTATTTGTGTGTTCTATAATTTTGTAACCACTCAGTTGGCTATTTAAACCAGATGCATCAGTGCCCTTTTGTGATTATTTGACCCTTGAACACATTCACTATTTTGCTTATATTCTGTGTTATTATTCTGTGGCTTGTCTTACATTTATCTTAAATTATGTTTCCCTCAATCCCGCTTGGCATTTATCCTGATGTATTTTTATCCATGACTTATGCTAGTTATTTGACCACTTTGCCAACCTGCAGGTCCCCTATTTGTTGGCTTGCTATTTGCTCAGCATTAAATATGACTTAAGGACAGGTAATATGCCTCAAGCTTGTTCTTTTCCTTAGTGAAAATGGTAGGCTGTAGACTAAGTGACAATATTTGTGGTCAAAAGTGTTTCAGTTTGAAAGCATAGATAATGATGTAGCCATAAAAGTGAACATGTTGTGAAAAAAATACCACCCTAAATAGCTACCATATGCATTGAATACAACAAATATAACAAAGATACAGGATGTATTCAATGTCATTATTTATTTGTTATAAAGGTTTACTTACTTTTCCTCTGTCCCAGCATTGCCATCTTCATGCTTTGTAGGTGCTACTCTTCATGTAACATCAACCTCTGGACCGCCATCCACTCCTCCTCTGCTACGCCTCTGTTCTTCTTTGACCTGCCCTGTTTGGAATGCATCCCCGAATAGGGCAAATCTCATCAGTGACCTCAGCATTCCAGCTACATTGCCAGGGTGCCGGCTTTGGAATGGAGTGCCGTAACATTACTTTGTTACTATACTCCCTAGCCAACACTAGAAGCGCCAGCTAGAGAGTTTCCATAGTAACTGCAGCGCCTGCTGGGAGACAGCTGGGAGAAAAAGCTGGGACAGCTGAGAGACAAAGCAGGGACAGCTTGGAGAAAAATACATTTTTAAATAGGTTTTTCTCCTAATCTATAAATTTGCTAGCAAAACTGTTAACACAATATATAGATAATATCTCGTGCTTAATCTAATGATCATAAGTTGTTTGGGGCAACACGGGTGCCCTTTATTATAATGAAGATTTTAAATGTAATTAGAAAAAAGTCTCAATTGTTTTTATACTTGCTTTATAGTTGTGTGCTTGTTCTAATAACAGTAGCAGTACTTGATTAAACCCTAAGTATCAATAGGTTTGTGTTTAGATATTTATATATGTATACAGAAGTAGTCAAAGAAAGCTACACTGAGATTCTGTACACTAGGATATTATGATATGTGATATATTCATAAAATAAGGCTAATACATTTGTGTTAGGATTCACATTATATGGTTTAGGAGGTGATTATTGACAGCTACCCTTTTTAAGTTTTGTTAAAATGATGGATTAGTGAATTTACTCAGTGCAACATATCTTCTAAAATATTTTCAAGGTGGTTACATTGAGATATCTTCTAAAGTGTCACATGCAAAGAACAAATGCACATATAAAGCTTTAATTAATTAATTCTGGTTAATCGATGACGATATTAACTTCAACAAGATGAAAGCCCTTTAATAGTTTTTCAATTGCTCTTTTACCTAATTCTTGATGTACTTAATTCTGTTAGATATATATATATATATATATCATATGAATATCTTTTTGAATGTAGGATAGAAAAAAGTCACTAAACATTTGTAAAATAGGAAACATAGATGTAACATGCAGGTATATCACCACTAGATGGGGCTCAGCCACTGCAGTAACAGTTAATTTGCCAGACTGATAACATATTACCTGTATTGTGTATAGTGCATTATTCTAACATGGCGAGAAGAATGTGTCTTTTCAAGTGGAAATAAATGGAAGTAGAATTTTACTTATATAAGCTTTTTCATTAAGTCACAATTTTAGAATTGCCCTTTGTTACATAAAATTGATTTCTTTCCTTTCATTAGTTGTTTGATATCCATGTAATTGAATTTTTCTCTGCCAGATGTGATTCAGTAAGCTTGTTACCCTAAATTCTAAGCAAGATAGATCTCAGCATGCACAGGATACAACAATTTGCAAGGTATAACTATCCACATATTGATGTATTTCAAAGAATGACTTCCACTTCTGTACAGCTTTCTATGTCTGTCTCTTATTTGATTTATTATCATTCATTCTTGCACCTGACATTGTTTATAAATAAGAAGTTATTTAATAAACGCTTAAAGGAACACTACAGCGTTAGGAATACAAACATGTGTTCTTAACACTATAATGTTCTAATGGGTAGATGACTGCCTCCCCAATGAAATAAAAAAAGAGATTACCTTTCCTCATTTCCTTTGCTGGTCTCCACATGGTCATGGTGCCCTCCACTGCTGAGATCATCAATCCTGATTATCTCAGCCAATCCAATGATTCCCAATAGGGAAGCATTGGGAGCTAGACCACATGCACAGTAAATTACAATGCTGCGCCAATCAGCATCTCCTCATATAGACGTATAAATGTATTGAGTTAATGCAGAGCGTGGAGACACTAAATGTAATTCCTGAATCTTTCCGGTACATAACTAAGGAAGTGCTCCTAACCAATCACTACAACAAACACCGGCATACATTTTTAAAGCTCAAAGAGAGAGCATAGCTCCACCTCTGATACATCATAATTGGAGACCAGGCTGCAGGCTGCTGGGGACAAAGCATATGCTAAATTTAAGTGGTTACGAATCCTACAGTGTTCCTTTAAATGCAAAAGGCACACGTGCTTTAAAATAAATAAAGTTATTTTTTTTCCCCGCACAACTGGTGGAGTGCTGGAGCACTTTTTCCTCTTATGCAGTAGTTGTCTTTTTCTTTTGCATTTAGTATGAAAGGTTACAATGTGACACTATGATATGATTTGATTATGAAATATGTTGTCTTTCTGCACTTGAACTTAATTATGTTTACGTTTAACATAAAAGTGGTTAGTGGTATTTTTTATAGATTACTGTGAGGAAGATAGGGATTTATAGGGTTATTCACTAAGGTATACCTGCTTGTTACAGCAGTGGTAAGTCACTACTTTGGGGTTCAATCGTGTAGTTCCCGATTCTAGTCATACCACCTCACAAGTAACTACCTCACAGAGTGTGAACCCATAGCCAGGCAGAGCCTTCTTCATCTCTATAATAATATCCCCTTTCTATAATTGTAAACTGGTGTGAAATTTGTTGGTTCTATTTAAATGATAATAATAAAGTCCAAATGGCCTTGTAATGAATGGGCAAAACCATCTAGCGGCACATGGAGTCATTCTGACTGCAACATCTGGATATTGTTCACGCTATTCAACAAAGTCCACATTTTGCAATTCAGTCCCCAAATGCATGGTATTTGGTCCAGATTTCAGCCAGACAGATGAAATCCGGGCCAAGATGCATTATATCCAGAACCATGTTTTAAAAAAAAAAAAATATTTGCCACTAGCAGACAGCATGCATGAAGCGCTACAGAATTTATTGGTGCTATATAAATGTCAATAATAATAATAATAACATAATAAAAAATAGATGAAAGTACAAGGAGTGGTGCAGCACCTATATCAGCAGGAGCTTATTTATAGAATTCCTTTTAACCACCAATATCTGCCAGCTTTTGAACTACACTCAAATTTGTGTAGCCTGGATTGCTGCACATGGACGCCATCTTGGTGGAGCCCGATCTTACTTCGCCCGATCTTACTTGCTTCTAGCACTTTTACCTTTAGTAGCACTATCTCCCTGCATACCCATTAAGGGATTAGTTTATCTTAGTCCCAACACTAGGATTAATATCGGCCGGGCTGGTAATGTGACGCGGCCAACGCCATTTTGTTTTGTTTTTACACGTCACATATACATTTCTTTTAGTAATAAAGTTAATTTTAGCGTTAAAAATGCTCGTTTTTTTACTCATTCCAATTCCATCCACTCCCCACTACCCTTCTCTTTTACCTTACTAAGTTTTTAATGATTTTAATATTTTTGTATCATTGATTATGTTAATTATCTCCAGTCATGGAACCGGTATTTTTTGAACCCCCCTATTTAAGCAGCTTAGGTTCCCAATGTCTGTAAAACACTTTTGAGAAGGCCTCTTGCGAGGTGAAACGCGTTTTTTATCTACACTTTGAGTGTATTATTTCTTGTTTTAAATTTTTATATTAATTACCTTTAAATAAAAGTACTTTTTTATTGGACCAACCTTTGCAGCTATTCTGCTTGAACTACCGTATCCGTAGTGGGGATTGTACCACCTGAGCCAGAGGGATAGACCAGCCCACATCTGCTCCATCAAATGTGAGTCAATTTCTTACCACTTTAATTGTATTCTGTGCCTTATGGTGCACACAGTGTTTTTTTACTTTTTACTATATTTTTGAAGGGAAAAGACCACCATCTATACTTACAAGTGAGCACTACACTATACTAGAAAAAACGGAAAAGGGTGATAAGCGAACACAAAGAAATCAAAGAGAAACAAATACCTCATATACAGGTTCTTCTTACAGTATATAACAAGGGTGTTCCTTACAAAGTACTTCTCTTTACAAATCAAAGAGACAAAGTTTCTTTAACCCTATATTAGATGAAACAAACAAAGATACATAGCCTAACCTGTATGAGGTATATATAATACTGAAAAAATAGTGGATAAACTCACACTTTTCAGAGCCAATTAGAAGTAGGCTCAGGACTTATAATGCATATCATCTCTAATAGAGATATCAAATGGAGCTGTGGATGATAACGACTCCCAGGAATTCAGGAAACTGATAATACCACCAGAAATCAGGAACTCCACGATTCAAAATGATGAATATTTATTAAATAGTAAAACACAATGCGATTCAACCCTACAAGGGGTCTTCCTCAGGTGCTGATACGTCTATTACTGTGAGTAAAACATATATATGTATGCATATTAATTAACAATCAAAAACACATGTTAAAAACTTTACCAAATATTGTCCTAACCGGATGCGTTCACTGCCACCACCAATATGGCGACTCTTACAATGATACAAATAACCACCATCTTATTGATCCAAAAGGTTTGTTTAGCGAGCATCATGATAAATAGAATATATAAAAAACGAATTCTTATTAAAAAGTAAATCTTTTTCTTCCCATAATCTTCTATGTTGGGATAGCAATTTTCGTGTCTGTATTATATCGGGCCGTTTGTAGATCGTTCGGCATGTCATTTCCTGTATCTCATCGGATCTGGATGGTAGGTAGTCGACAAAGGTTTGCACCATGTGAAATGCAGGCACCTCTCTAACTTTTAGGTTGTTCCAACGTTGATTGTCCTCCTGTGCTGCAGAGCAGCATCCATATAGTTAATCCTGCTGTGTTGTGACCCCAACAATTGGAAGTTTCCTCCAGTGCACAGATGCAGCCTGTCAGCCCTTGCATATCACCATGGATCTTGGCCATATTTGTGAGTGTATTGTTTTGCAGGCCTGCCTAGAGCTCCTTCAGAACAGAGGTGGTCACTGGGTAAGAGTCCAGTCTGGCTTTGTTGGTGCAGGTGGGAGGTCATCCTGCGCGTCGTACAAATTATTATCCCAGAAATCCAAGCATCCTCCAGACAGGTCTTCCATCTTGGGTTCGCTCGTGCCATTCGCCTGCCCCCAGAGATCGCCTGTAGTCATTCCCAGGGTGGCTCTGTCTGGCTTGGATTTTTGTAGTTTTGGGCCTCATTGTGTCCAGGCTATGCAGAGGGTTCCACAAATACGAGCCAAGTAGGTTGAGAACTCTGTTAACAGCTATTTCAACAGCCTGGTGCAGAGTGCTTCATAAACATGCGACTGTCTGCTTCTGCTGTTAGGCTCCACCACCCAATTGTGTATTTTAGTCATTTAGGTGAGGAGCCCCCATCGCCTCATTACAATGGTTGTTTGGGATTATCATGATTATAAAAGCATTTATCTACTGGTTTCAGCAAAATGCACCATATAAGGTGATTTACCTGTATTTTGTTTTATTTATATGTGTATCATCTTCTAAAATGTGTGTCTGTATGCACACTAGTGATGTCCCGAATGGTTCGCTGGTGAATAGTTCCTGGCGAACATAGCATGTTCGCGTTCGCCACCACGGGTGAACACATGCGATGTTCGGTCCGCCCCCTATTCTTACCCTGAGGACAGGTGTCAATCCATATCTGCCAAGTGACCCTATGTAGGGGGAACAGTCCCTATTCTGCTCTGTGTCAGTGTGTATCAGGGTCTCTGAGGACAGGTGTCAATCCATATCTGCCAAGTGACCCTATGTAGGGGGAACCGTCCCTATTCTGCTCTGTGTCAGTGTGTATCAGGGATCCTTAGGATAGGTGTCAATCCATATTTGCCAAGTGACCCTATGTAGGGGGAACAGTCCCTATTCTGCTCTGTGTCAGTTTGTATCAGGGATCCTTAGGATAGGTGTCAATCCATATCTGCCAATTGACCCTATGTAGGGGGAACAGTCCTTATTCTGCTCTGTGTCAGTGTGTATCAGGGATCCTTAGGATAGGTGTCAATCCATATCTGCCAAGTGACCATATGTAGGGGGAACAGTCCCTATTCTGCTCTGTGTCAGTGTGTATCAGGGATCCTTAGGATAGGTGTCAATCCATATCTGCCAAGTGACCCTATGTAGGGGGAACAGTCCCTATTCTGCTCTGGGTCAGTGTGTATCAGGGTCTCTGAGGACAGCTGTCAATCCATATCTGCCAAGTGACCCTATGTAGGGGGAACAGTCCCTATTCTGCTCTGTGTCAGTGTGTATCAGGGTCTCTGAGGACAGGTGTCAATCCATATCTGCCAAGTGACCCTATGTAGGGGGAACCGTCCCTATTCTGCTCTATGTCAGTGTGTATCAGGGATCCTTAGGATAGGTGTCAATCCATATCTGCCAAGTGACCCTATGTAGGGGGAACAGTCCCTATTCTGCTCTGTGTCAGTTTGTATCAGGGATCCTTAGGATAGGTGTCAATCCATATCTGCCAATTGACCCTATGTAGGGGGAACAGTCCTTATTCTGCTCTGTGTCAGTGTGTATCAGGGATCCTTAGGATAGGTGTCAATCCATATCTGCCAAGTGACCCTATGTAGGGGGAACAGTCCCTATTCTGCTCTGTGTCAGTGTGTATCAGGGATCCTTAGGATAGGTGTCAATCCATATCTGCCAAGTGACCCTATGTAGGGGGAACAGTCCCTATTCTGCTCTGGGTCAGTGTGTATCAGGGTCTCTGAGGACAGCTGTCAATCCATATCTGCCAAGTGACCCTATGTAGGGGGAACAGTCCCTATTCTGCTCCGTGTCAGTGTGTATCAGGGATCCTTAGGATAGGTGTCAATCCATATCTGCCAATTGACCCTATGTAGGGGGAACAGTCCCTATTCTGCTCTGTGTCAGTGTGTATCAGGGATAGGTGTCAATCCATATCTGCCAAGTGACCCTATGTAGGGGGAACAGTCCCTATTCTGCTCTGTGTCAGTGTGTATCAGGGATCCTTAGGATAGGTGTCAATCCATATCTGCCAAGTGACCCTATGTAGGGGGAACAGTCCCTATTCTACTCTGGGTCAGTGTGTATCAGGGATCCTTAGGATAGGTGTCAATCCATATCTGCCAAGTGACCCTATGTAGGGGGAACAGTCCCTATTCTGCTCTGGGTCAGTGTGTATCAGGGTCTCTGAGGACAGCTGTCAATCCATATCTGCCAAGTGACCCTATGTAGGGGGAACAGTCCCTATTCTGCTCTGTGTCAGTGTGTATCAGGGATCCTTAGGATAGGTGTCAATCCATATCTGCCAATTGACCCTATGTAGGGGGAACAGTCCCTATTCTGCTCTGTGTCAGTGTGTATCAGGGATAGGTGTCAATCCATATCTGCCAAGTGACCCTATGTAGGGGGAACAGTCCCTATTCTGCTCTGTGTCAGTTTGTATCAGGGATCCTTAAGATAGGTGTCAATCCATATCTGCCAAGTGACCCTATGTAGGGGGAACAGTCCCTATTCTGCTCTGTGTCAGTGTGTATCAGGGATCCTTAGGATAGGTGTCAATCCATATCTACCAAGTGACCCTATGTAGGGGGAACAGTCCCTATTCTGCTCTGTGTCAGTGTGTATCAGGGGCTCTGAGGACAGGTGTCAATCCATTTGTCAAGGTGTCAATATGTCATATGTCAGGTGTCAATCCATATCCATTGTGATTTAGGAATGTTAGGTGATTTCTGCCCTTTATGATTAAAACCAGAACCTGCATCAACTGTGTAACTTTCCATGGGAGTTTTGCCATGGATCCCCCTCCGGCATGCCACAGTCCAGGTGTTAGTCCCCTTGAAACAACTGTTCCATCACTATTGTGGGCAAAAAGAGTCCCTGTGGGTTTTAAAATTCGCCTGCCCATTGAAGTCTATGGCGGTTCGCCCCGTTCGCCGGTTCACGAACATTTGCGGAAGTTTGCGTTCGCCGTTCGCGAACTGAAAATTTTATGTTTGTGACGTCACTAATGCACACCATCTACATGGCAACAATGACAATCACAGCAGACATCGTTTAGTCTCTAGTGAGTCATTTTTGACATTGCATTCAGTCCACTAAAATGCACACAAAGCAGAACAATAGAAAGTCCAGCTATGCTAGCCCAACTTGATCATTTCCCACTATTTTTTGCACTCTGTCAATGTTCAATTCAAGAACATGTATTTTCATCTAAACTAATTGCTATCAATTTATACAATATCTCTGTGTGAGAGGGTGTCAAAATCTAATAAATTATCTAATTAAATTACCTTGATCTATATTACCAATTTTGTTCAGAATGTAATTAAGTTAGCTTTACAGTAAAATGTCTTTCATAAAATAATATTGATTGTTTTTAATAACAATGTTGTTTACAATGAATTCTTAAAGATCTTATGATACCACACTCTTTTAAATTTTACAATCTAATTTCTGTACAGTGATTCTGATCCTATTTTACCTCTTAAAGGGACACTCTATATTGCCTAAAGCACTTCAGCTTGCTGAAGTACTTTATGTGTGAAGAGTGTGTTCTTTTTATTTTATAATAGATAAAGTGCAGATTTCAATAGAAATTAGCAATGTTATAAATGTACTTTTTTACACCCCTGGCTGTCCATCAAACAACCGGTCATGTTACTACCTGGTTGTTTAGTTCAGTGGTGCTGAATTCAAGAGGCAGTCAATTACCCAGAGCATCTGCCTTACAAAAACTTGTCATTGAGCTGCATTGGGAAGTCTGTAATTAGACAGCCACACAAAAGACTGGATTGGGTTAGATGGGAAAAGCTTTCAAGAGAACTGCAGCTTTTAAATGCTGTTTTAAGATATAGCCCAAATGAAAAAGTGCATAGATAATGACATCTGTGTTTTAATTGGTGGTATATCTACTAAACTGTGTATTTCATTTTTTTTTTCATTTTGCCAGTGGAGTGTACCTTTAACGTACATTCCATTTTATTCTAGAAATAGTGGACTTAAAAGTCCCTTATGATAGCATAGAACATCCTGCATTTTAGGTTTGAATCCCTTGTTACAGTGTGAGAGATCCAGATATCAATTCCTATGTGCAGTGCTCAAATTGTCCTTTAAATCCCAGTGGCTAAACAGCTACTTTAATCCATGGTGAATCTCTTGGAAGCTTAGAGGAATCCTGCATTCCTTTGCAGAAAGAGAAATGCACAGGATCTGAAAAGACCCTATCCTGGTCTACCTTCATGCCCCCTCTGTTAAAATGGATCAGTACTGGTCTGTGCATGCTTACCAGTGGTAATCAATCAGAGCTAGGCTAGCATCACTCTGCTGGGTGAAAAGGAAATCTCCTTTTTGTGATCACACAGATCAGAGATTCTATTTATTAATGAGGGTTAGAGTATTGTAACTGTTTGGTGCAACGTTAGGGCGCATGCAGTGGTATGATTGGCGTTAGTGTTAGAGTTGGTGTTAGGGGTAGTAGTATTATAGGGTTTTTGTACAGTTAGCATTAAGACTAGAACTGACATTAGGGTTGGTGGTAGGTTATGGTTGTAGTAGTGTAAGGGTTGGCGTTAGGATGTGAGTTAGCTTGGGTTAGGGTTGCCTAGGATGTTTGAATGCTTTTTAGGAGTCAAAATATCTCTAACCCACACCACCAGTCTTGTTTCATTAATTGGACACCAGGGTTGCCAACTTCCAACTCTAATTTGCTTATGTTGAAGTCAAGAGCCTAGGGTTCCACATACTTTTTACAACCTATAAGGAAAGTGTTTGAATGATATATTTAATATGTACAATAACAATACAAAAATGTCTGTGTTATTAGGTAAAATAGATTGTGTTTGTTAATTACTGTAACTTAGATGAACATCAAACCAAACTGTTAGACAAATCTATACATAAATGTAGTCATGTATAAAAGGTTCATCTACTTTTTATTGCCATTATACATTGCTTCTATTTTCTGATAGGGAACACTGTTATATTTACCAATGGTGTATTGCCATGGTGAGATTTTTTTGACACTACATATGAAGCTCCTGGTCTGACAGGAGCATGCTGTGGCCTATGGTAGCATATTAGTTACCTTTCACAGAGATCTTACTGGGTCAGAGTTTCTGGTAGAACATGCACTGCTACTGGACTTACAATATTTATGGAGTTCTGTTATATTATTGGTCACTTCCTTACTTCAGGTTTGGATTGCAATAAGGCAACAGCCGTTGGGACTGCAAGACTCCCCGTCTGAGACAAATTGAGTGGGTGGTCCTTGTCGTGTGATATTTGGTTCACTTAACCTTCATTGTCTCTCTTCTTGGGGACAATTTCCACTGGTGGCTGCTTCTTAGCCTTGCTTAGTGGAAATGTTCTGGAAAAAATTTCAATTATGTATATAGTTTTCTTTTTTATTGCATAAGAGTTTGGTACTTTTAAATTATCTCTTCCTTTTTATCCCTCCGAGTGTGGGCTTTCCCTTTCTGTAGGGTCAGTGGCGGGTGTTATGTACAGGCCCACAACTACCATTTTTGCTGACACGAAATGACACTCAATTTTTTTCCCTTTAATTGTAACAAATAATCATACAAAATAATTGGTATTGGAAAAGGCATGCAAGGCCGGTGCACATTGGCTCTGTACCAAGAGAGGCACCTTGCATGGGGTAAACAGCCTCCATTCTTTTCTAAAATGCTTTTCAAAGAGTGCCACTCTTGTTTTTTTGTCCAAAAACAGGTTATCTTAGTTTGGAGTTTAGTAGACTTTTTCTTACACCAAAAGATAGTGGATGAGCAAGGATGCTACTTGATACTCCCATGCTTAATTAATAATATCCTATATATGTTAGTCAGTATTTATAGCACGCTTAAGGCCAATTTCTTTACTACCATTCTAGAACTACAGTTTGATCTACTGCCTAACACTATACTGCCTCCCAGTTTCACAAAACTGCTGCAATTAACAAATTGTTATTGACATAGAATCTTTATGATTTGTTGTGGGTTTCCCGCCATAATAAAAATGTTTACATGTTTCACTCTACTGCACATAATTCTTACTCAAGAATTGATGGTTTTTTTTATCTATTCTAACCTGCAACAGGCTATTCACTTTACATCTATAGATAACATAACATCGATTGACCATACACCTATCACTCTTTAGTTGAGTGAGATTTTCCCTTATAGGGAAATTGGAACTGTCACTTGAATAAAGGTATTCTCCTTAATACACAAACTAGACAAGAAGTGGAAAAGGAGCATATTTCTTACTTTAGCAAGGACACTCCTGACATTCCCCAGTCTTCCCTCTGACTTGCCCATAAGGCCTATAGTCAGGGTATTTTTATCTGAATTGCCAGAGTCCAGAAAAAGATAAGGATAAATATAACAATAAGGCTAATGTTCCTTACAGAGTAACTCAACCAAGCTTCTCCTAATAATAAATGTTCCCTATCACCACAGCTTTTAAAATAAATGAAGTCTATTTGAGAGCAATTAAATGCTTACTATGCTGAACACACCGGCTATATATTACGGAGATTGAAATGCATCTATACCTTGGGCGGTAGAGTGGGCATGTTCTTTGATCACAAGCTTCATCACAACATGGTGAGCTCCAGTACTTCTTTTTAACTAATGCAGAAAGTCCAGGCACACAGATTCCATCATACTGCAGACTTTTTATTTTAAAAGAAACCGTTTGGGATGGGAAGACTTGAAAAACGCTGTCCATATTGGCTGAAACCGTGTTATATTGTGCTTATTCCAATAAAAAGACTGCAGTATGATAGGATCTGTGTGCATTTGGTATTCTAGGACGTTTGCTATCGGCTGAGCCTGGAGTACTAGCCTATTATTACCTCATAGAATGTGTGTAGTCCCTACAAAAAATTGTTTTAGAATTAATGCTCACAGTCAGAAAATCCTTAATCCTAAAGGAATTGCTACTGAGTATGTTAAATTTTACAGTAAGCTATAAATCAGCAGAATGAGTTGGAGATTTCAGCTTTCCTTGTCTCTGTAAATATGACCTGATTGATTTCTACTCAGTCGGCAGCTTTACTTTTCCCATTCTTGATCCAATAGCTCAAGTATGGATTTTTCTTGCTCACTGCATAAGGCGCCAGGCCCAGATGGCCGTTCTAGGTCTATTACTGCACGTTTGTTAATTGCCTTTATCTTCTTCAGCTGTTCTACAAAACAAAGTACCTTGGATGGGTTCTTGCTGAGTGAGATGCTGGCAGTACATACTAAGTATGAAATAGACCCATCAAATAGGGCAAATCAAATTTTAGACCTATATTTAGTGTTGTCGCGAACCCGAAATTTTCGGTTCGCGAACGGCGAACGCGAACTTCCTCAAATGTTCGCGAACCGGCGGACCGCGCGAACCGCCATTGACTTCAATGGGCAGGCGAATTTTAAAACCAACAGGGACTCTTTATGGCCACAAAAGTGATGGAAAAGTTGTTTCAAGGGGACTAACACCTGGACTGTGGCATGCCGGAGGGGGATCCATGGCAAAACTCCCATGGAAAATTACACAGTTGATGCAGAGTCTGCTTTTAATCCATAAAGGGCAGAAATCACCTAACATTGACACCTGTCCTCAAAGCCCCTGATACACACTGACACAGAGCAGAATAGAGACTGTTCCCCGTCCTCAGAGACCATGATACACACTGACACAGAGCAGAATAGAGACTGTTACCCCTACATAGGGTCACTTGGCAGATATGGCGGGGTCGTGGGAGGGGGAGGATGACTTTCACCTCTTCCCCTGTTAGATTCCCGTTGTGCTGTGACATCACCCTTATACGCTGTGTAAAGCATACTATTTAATTTGATCAGCATGGCCACTTGAGTTTTTATAGTTTTCACGCTGCTTGTAGTTTATATATGGTTCACAAAAATCAAACAAACGATAAAGTAAACATGTAAGGATTCAGAATATTCTTTCAAACCCTTACACATTGTGTGTACATACTTTTTGTCTTAAGTTTGTGGCTTTAAAGAGGTTCACGTTGTTTCTATGATGTGCATAACATGTTCTTGTAAATGTTTGTAAAATTTTTCCTGGAATTGTAATTTTTGAATCTGAATAAAGATAGTCAAATCCCTGATACACACTGACACAGAGCGGAATAGAGACTGTTCCCCCTACATAGGGTCACTTGGCAGATATGGATTGACACCTGTCCTCAGAGACCATGATACACACTGACACAGAGCAGAATAGAGACTGTTCCCCGTCCACAGAGACCATGATACACACTGACACAGAGCAGAATAGAGACTGTCCCCCCTACATAGGGTCACTTGGCAGGTATGGATTGACACCTGTCCTCAAAGCCCCTGATACACACTGACACAGAGCAGAATAGAGACTGTTCCCTGTCCACAGAGACCATGATACACACTGACACAGAGCAGAATAGAGACTGTTCCCCGTCCACAGAGACCATGATACACACTGACACAGAGCAGAATAGGGACTGTTCTCCCTACATAGGGTCACTTGGCAGGTATGGATTGACACCTGTCCTCAAAGCCCCTGATACACACTGACACAGAGCAGAATAGAGACTGTTCCCTGTCCACAGAGTCCATGATACACACTGACACAGAGCAGAATAGAGACTGTTCCCCGTCCACAGAGACCATGAAACACACTGACACAGAGCAGAATAGAGACTGTTCCCCGTCCACAGAGACCATGATACACACTGACACAGAGCAGAATAGGGACTGTTACCCCTACATAGGGTCACTTGGCAGGTATGGATTGACACCTGTCCTCAAAGCCCCTGATACACACTGACACAGAGCAGAATAGAGACTGTTCCCTGTCCACAGAGACCATGATACACACTGACACAGAGCAGAATAGAGACTGTTCACCGTCCACAGAGACCATGATACACACTGACACAGAGCAGAATAGAGACTGTTCCCCGTCCACAGAGACCATGATACACACTGACACAGAGCAGAATAGGGACTGTTCCCCCTACATAGGGTCACTTGGCAGGTATGGATTGACACCTGTCCTCAAAGCCCATGATACACACTGGGGGGAGCTACTGTCCTCCCCAACCACTGCGCGGTGGGTGGGGGCCATAAATCACAATGGGGGGACCTACTGTCCTCCCCCCCTCGGCCCCCACCCCTGCGCGGTGGGTGGGGGCCATAAATCACAATGGGAGGGGCCTACTTTCCTCCCCCCGGCCCCCATCCCTGCGCGGTGGGTGGGGGGCATAAATCACAATGGGACGGACCTACAGATAGGAGTGGAGTATTGTTCATATCAGTTTAATACCTTCCGCGTCTCCTATCAGTGGACGTGTATATGGCAGCCATTTTAGGAACCGCACACCTGGGACCCGAGCAAGGTCACCTCGTTCAAGCTGCTCTGGTTCCTTGATGAGCCAGCTGCCCGTGAGTTAACATGTCCCGTGGAGAAGCACTCTGTCCTGTAAAGCCTCACCACAAAAAAATTAAATAAATAACAGCACTCGGAGTGGTGAGTTTAGTAAATGTTCATATCAGTTTAATACCTTCCGCGTCTCCTATCAGTGGACGTGTATATGGCAGCCATTTTAGGAACTGCACACCTGGGACCCGAGCAAGGTCACCTCTTTCAACAGGCGACATGATTTGGCCCTGTAAAACTATCCTGGATATTCTCTACAAGTTCTATGGATATGGCATTGATTTATGTAACAGGGAGATGGAAGAAGATGCTTGGTCGGTCCTCTTACTTGAAATTTTTGGCACTGCGCGGGCAAGCTAATGTGCCACCAGATAGGAGTGGTGAGTTTAGTATTGTTCATATCAGTTTAATACCTTCCGCGTCTCCTATCAGTGCACGTGTAAATGGCAGGGATTTTTAATTGTTGAATCACCTCCCCTTTTTAGGCCAAGGTGGGAAGATGCTTAGACCACTGGTATATTGGTGCCATCTTGGAGGATTTTTTTTTGGTTTGGTTTTTGAAGCCACAGTGCTGCACCAGTGGGCCTAAAAATTAGGCATGTACACATGCCTGAAAAATTTGATATTGTTGCAGCCGCTGCTGTAGCAGCGGCCAGAAAAATTGATGTTTGTTTCACAGGCAGAAAGTGCCCTAAAACATGGCGGCTTGAACCCTAGTTGGTGGCGGATAAGTCACGCAAGTCAAACGTCATTCAGAGCTAAAATACAGCAGCGTGTGGACCATTTTTAGCCCAAGGCAGCTCATCTCATCAGGCCTTTTTTAATCGAATGTATCGCCCAGTGTCAGTCCCTTCGGGATCCATCCCTCATTCATCTTAATAAAGGTGAGGTAATCTAGACTTTTTTGACCTAGGCGACTTCTCTTCTCAGTGACAATACCTCCTGCTGCACTGAAGGTCCTTTCTGACAGGACACTTGAAGCGGGGCAGGCCAGAAGTTCTATCGCAAATTGGGATAGCTCAGGCCACAGGTCAAGCCTGCACACCCAGTAGTCAAGGGGTTCATCGCTCCTCAGAGTGTCGATATCTGCAGTTAAGGCGAGGTAGTCTGCTACCTGTCGGTCGAGTCGCTCTCTGAGGGTGGATCCCGAAGGGCTGTGGCGATGCATAGGACTTAAAAAGGTCTGCATGTCCTCCATCAACAACACGTCTTTAAAGCGTCCTGTCCTTGCCGGCGTGCTCATGGGAGGAGGAGGAGGATGACTTCCACCTCTCCCCCTGTTAGATTCCCGTTGTGCTATGACATCACCCTTATACGCTGTGTAAAGCATACTTTTTAATTTATTTTGCAAATGCTGCATCCTTTCCGACTTGTTGTAATTCGGTAACATTTCCGCCATTTTCTGCTTATACCGGGGGTCTAGTAGCGTGGACACCCAGTACAGGTCGTTCTCCTTCAGCCTTTTTATACGAGGGTCCCTCAACAGGCAGGACACTATGAAAGACCCCATTTGCACAAGGTTGGATGCCGAGCTACTCATTTCCCGTTCCTCCTCCTCACTGATGTCATTGAAGGTATGTTCTTCCCCCCAGCCACGTACAACACCACGGGTACCAGATAGGTGACAACGAGCACCCTGGGATGCCTGTTGTGTTTGGTCTTGCTCCTCCTCCTCCTCAAAGCTACATTCCTCCTCTGACTCCTCTTCCTCACAATCCTCTTCCAGCGTTGCCGCAGGTCCAGCAAGCGATGCTGATAAGGCTGTTTCTGGTGGTGATGGTGACCACAACTCTTCCTCTTCCTCTTCACGCTCATCTACAGCCTGATCCAGCACTCTTCGCAGGGCACGCTCCAGGAAGAAAACAAATGGTATGATGTCGCTGATGGTGCCTTCGTTGCGACTGACTAGGTTTGTCACCTCCTCAAAAGGACGCATGAGCCTACAGGCATTGCGCATGAGCGTCCAGTAACGTGGCAAAAAAATTCCCAGCTCCCCAGAGGCTGTCCTAGCACCCCGGTCATACAAATATTCATTAACAGCTTTTTCTTGTTGGAGCAGGCGGTCGAACATTAGGAGTGTGGAATTCCAACGTGTAGGGCTGTCGCAAATCAAGCGCCTCACTGGCATATTGTTTCGCCGCTGGATATCGGCAAAGTGAGCCATGGCCGTGTAGGAACGCCTGAAATGGCCACACACCTTCCTGGCCTGCTTCAGGACGTCCTGTAAGCCTGTGTACTTATGCACAAAGCGTTGTACGATCAGATTACACACATGTGCCATGCACGGCACATGTGTCAACTTGCCCAACTTCAATGCCGCTATCAAATTCTTTCCATTGTCACACACCACTTTGCCGATATCCAGTTGCTGCGGAGTCAGCCACTTTTCCACCTGTGCGTTCAGGGCGGACAGGAGTGCTTGTCCGGTGTGACTCTCTGCTTTCAAGCAAGTCAAACCCAAGACGGCGTGACACTGCCGTATCCGGGATGTGGAATAGTACCTGGAGAGCTGGGAGGGTGCCGTTGATGTGGAGCAAGACGCAGCAGCACAAGAGGACTCAGCCGAGGAGGTTATGGAAGAGGATGGAGTAGGAGGAGTAGAGGAGGTGGCAGCAGGACTGCCTGCAATTCGTGGCGGTGTCACCAACTCCTCTGCAATGCCACGCATTCCTTGCTTGTCAGCCGTCAGCAGGTTTACCCAATGCGCAGTGTAGGTGATATACCTGCCCTGACCATGCTTTGCAGACCAGGTATCAGTGGTCAGATGGACCCTTGCCCCAACACTGTGTGCCAGACATGCCATGACTTCCTTTTGCACAATCGAGTACAAGTTGGGGATTGCCTTTTGTGAAAAGAAATTCCGTCCGGGTACCTTCCACTGCGGTGTCCCAATAGCTACAAATTTTTTGAACGCCTCAGACTCAACCAGATTGTATTGTAAAAGCTGGCGGGCTAATCGTTCGGACAAGCCAGTTGTCAGACGCTGGGCAAGGGGGTGACTTGGTGACATTGGCTTCTTACGCTCAAACATGTCCTTGACAGACACATGACTGTGGGAAGATGAGCGGGAACTGCTCAAGGCGGGAGACGGAGTGGCGGATGGTTGAGAGGGGGCAAGAAGGACAGCAGTGGTTGACGTGGCTGAAGATGCTAGACCAGGAGGAGGATGGCGGCTTAGAGTAGGCGTGCTGCTTGTACTCATGTGTTGATCCCATAGGCGTTTGTGATGTGAGATCATGTGCCTACGCAAAGCAGTTGTACCTAGGTGGGTGTTGGACCTCCCACGACTCAGTTTCCTTTGGCACAGGTTGCAAATGGCATCGCTGTTGTCCGAGGCAGACACACAAAAAAAATGCCACACTGCTGAGCTCTGCAATGACGGCATTCTGGTGGTGGACACAGCATACGTTGATTGGCGTGCTGTCGGGCTGACCCCGGGTGCCAATGCATGCTGTCTGACTGTGCCACTAGCTCCTTGCGATGACCCCCCCTGCTTCCAACTCGTCTCCTCCTCCTCTCTGTCTCCCCATCTGAACTTTCGCCCTGTTCTTCTTCTTGCCGAGCGGGCACCCACGTGACATCCATGGACGCATTGTCATCATCAACCGCTTCGCTTGTATCTGACAACTCAGAAAAGGAAGCAGCAGCGGGTACAACATCATCATCATCACACCGTACCTCCATGTGTTTAATGCTGCCTGCCTGATACATATCCCTGTTATCTACATCCTCTAGCAATAATGGTTGCGCATCACTCATTTCTTCAAACGGGTGTGTGAATAACTCCTCTGACATACCAAGTAAAGCGGCTGTGGTGCTAGTTTTGGTGGTGGCGGCAGGCAGGTGAGTGGTATCTTGAGAGGTGCCTGAAGCTAAGCTGGAGGAGGATGGTGCATCAAGGTTCCGAGCGGAGGCTGTACAAGATTGGGTGTCCTGTGTTAGCCAGTCAACTATGTCCTCAGAACTTTTCAAGTTCAGGGTACGTGGCTTCTGAAAACTGGGCATTATTCTAGGGCAAAAGGGAATCACAGCACCACGACCACGACGGCCCCTGCGGGGTGGCCTACCTCTGCCTGTCATTTTTTGGGGGATTAGTGGTACTATGCGTGCAAGCTACTGTGAGACCAGATATGATTGGCAATGTGCACTGGAACAGTTCTGCAGAGCACACACTGTAGGCCTGAGACACCCGCTTGAAGACAAGTAACTGCTATTCAATCTATAACAGTGAAAAACAAATTTTGGTTTTAAAAGCACGCTATAGAGACACCAGATATGATTGGCAATGTGCACTGGAACAGTTCTGCAGAGCACACACTGTAGGCCTGAGACACCCGCTTGAAGACAAGTAACTGCTATTCAATCTATAACAGTGAAAAACAAATTTTGGTTTTAAAAGCACGCTATAGAGACACCAGATATGATTGGCAATGTGCACTGGAACAGTTCTGGAGAGCACACGCTGAAGGAAGGACTGACAGAGCCGCTTGAAGGACACTGACTGGCTGCTATTAGCTTACACTAGAAATCTTTTTTCTTTGTAAAAGCACGCTAAAGAGACACCAAATATGATTGGCAACTGTCAAAGCACGCTGGAACAGGTCTACAGAGCACACGCTGAAGTAGGCCTGACACCCAGACGCTTGCAGACAACTAACTGCTCTTCTATTACAGTGAAAAAAAAATATTTATTTTAAATCTAAAGCTTAAGCTATTGTAAAAACAGATTTGAGTGGTGGCACTGGGCAAGAGGGCACAGTATCCACTGTGAACCTCACACAGAAGCTGGCAGGCAGGCAACTGCTCTTCTATTACAGTGGAAACAAAATTTTGGTTGTAAAAGCACGCTATAGAGACACCAGATATGAGTGGCAACTGTCAAAGTACGCTGGCAGGGTTGTGCAGGGCACACGCTGAAGGAAGGCCTGACAGAGCCGCTTGAAGGACACTGACTGGCTGCTATTAGCTTACACTGGAAACCTTTTTTCTTTGAAAAAGCACGCTATAGAGACACCAGATATGAGTGGCAATTGTCAAAGTACGCTGGCAGGGTTGTGCAGGGCACACGCTGAAGGAAGGCCTGACAGAGCCGCTTGAAGGACACTGACTGGCTGCTATTAGTTTACACTGGAAACCTTTTTTCTTTGTAAAAGCACGCTATAGAGACACCAGATATGAGTGGCAATTGTCAAAGTATGCTGGCAGGGTTGTGCAGGGCACACGCTGAAGGAAGGCCTGACAGAGCCGCTTGAAGGACACTGACTGGCTGCTATTAGCTTACACTGGAAACCTTTTTTCTTTGTAAAAGCACGCTAAAGAGACACCAGATATGATTGGCAACTGTCAAAGCACGCTGGCACAGGTCTGTAGAGCACACGCTGAAGTAGGCCTGACACCCAGACGCTTGCAGACAACTAACTGATCTTCTATTACAGTGAAAAAAATTATTTCTTTTAAATCTAAAGCTTAAGCTATTGTTAAAACAGATATGAGTGGTGGCACTGGGCAAGAGGGCACAGTATCCACTGTGAACCTCACACAGAAGCTGGCAGGCAGGCAACTGCTCTTCTATTACAGTGGAAACAAAATTTTGGTTGTAAAAGCACGCTATAGAGACACCAGATATGAGTGGCAACTGTCAAAGTACGCTGGCAGGGTTGTGCAGGGCACACGCTGAAGGAAGGCCTGACAGAGCCGCTTGAAGGACACTGACTGGCTGCTATTAGCTTACACTGGAAACCTTTTTTCTTTGAAAAAGCACGCTATAGAGACACCAGATATGAGTGGCAATTGTCAAAGTACGCTGGCAGGGTTGTGCAGGGCACACGCTGAAGGAAGGCCTGACAGAGCCGCTTGAAAGACACTGACTGGCTGCTATTAGCTTACACTGGAAACCTTTTTTCTTTGTAAAAGCACGCTATAGAGACACCAGATATGAGTGGCAATTGTCAAAGTACGCTGGCAGGGTTGTGCAGGGCACACGCTGAAGGAAGGCCTGACTGAGCCGCTTGAAGGACACTGACTGGCTGCTATTAGCTTACACTGGAAACCTTTTTTCTTTGTAAAAGCACGCTAAAGAGACACCAGATATGATTGGCAACTGTCAAAGCACGCTGGCACAGGTCTGCAGAGCACACGCTGAAGTAGGTCTGACACCCAGATGCTTGCAGACAACTAACTGCTCTTCTATTACAGTGAAAAAAAATGATTTCTTTAAAATCGAAAGCTTAAGCTATTGTTAAAACAGATATGAGTGGTGGCACTGACTGTGCAAATGGGCAAGGCATCCAACCTGACACAGAAGCTGGCAGGCAGGCAACTGCTCTTCTATTATAGTGAAAAAAAATGATTTCTTTAAAATCTAAAGCTTAAGCTATTGTTAAAACAGATATGAGTGGTGGCACTGACTGTGCAAATGGGCAAGGCATCCAACCTGACACAGAAGCTGGCAGGCAGGCAACTGCCTGCCAGCTGACAAACTCTCAATGACAGATACAGTCACACTCACTCACTGACTTGACAAACACTCTGACACATATTCTCAATGACAGACACAAAATTTCACTGATTTTAAACACACTCACTGACAGACACACACATACAGACTGACAAACATTTACAGACAGGCACACACATACACACTGACAGACACACACTCTCACCGATTTGAATCACACACACAGGCAGATACATACACTGACAGGCACACTGGCACACACTCTCAATAACAGACA
Organism: Pelobates fuscus; assembly: GCF_036172605.1. Lineage (NCBI taxonomy): Eukaryota > Metazoa > Chordata > Amphibia > Anura > Pelobatidae > Pelobates > Pelobates fuscus. Next base: position 126,470,867 of record NC_086324.1, read on the forward strand.
CACACTCTCACTGATTTTAAACACTTACTGACAGACTCACTCACTGGCAGACACACACTGAGACACACACATACACACTCATGGACAGACACACTTGCACACACTCTCAATGACTGACACACACTCTCACTGATTTGAAACACACTCTCACTAATTTGAAATACACTCACAGGCCAAGCAGGGTAAATTTATGGGAGGAGGAATATATGGTCTGTATTGTTGAAGGATAGGGGCTATAGTATGAGTGATAAGGGCTGTATAATGTAGGGCACATTATAAAGTGCTTTAGTGTGGGGGATATAAGCAGTATTGTGTGGGATTTGGACTTTAGTGGAGGGATAGGGGTAGTATTGTGGAGGATATGGGTTTTATTGTGATACGAAAAGTGGCTGTATTGTGGGGGTTTGATTCTTTAGTGTGAGGGGATAGGGACAATATTGTGGGGAATTGGGGCTTTAGTGGAGGGTATAGGAACACTATAGTTACGGTTGCCCCAGGCTAGCTGAGGGTTGGACCGTAGAAAGGATGCACCTAGCTCTCACCAAGGACCATCAGCACTGCACCAGACACCATAAGCACAGGAGAATCCATAAACCGCCGCAGCTTGGTTGGGGTCTTGCAGTCTCCTACCCACCTTGGACCTACGACAAGGCTCCAGATTCCAGTGGGTAAACCTCTCTTCCTTCTGAGAGTGAAGCAGGAACAGGAACAAGCTCTTACAAGAGCTCAATGAAGCTAAGGGAGTATGAAGAGCATAGCAATCTCTGTAGTGATTATAGCTGTCCCCTCCAAACACGAGTCAAGACTGCGAGTTGAGGGTCAAGTAGAACTGGTTTAATGGGCACAAAGGACTTTCTTATATACACATTTTCCCACAAGGTTACTACCCACTTGGACCTTGTGGTACACAGGACACAAAGTTACAACAGCCAATCAATACAGTACAGGACAGTCAGACACTCCCAGCTAAGGCACACAAACCCTCCCCTCTGCCTGTGATATAATCACTAAACACAATGGGCTAACTTAATTACAACTGGCAGAAAATATACAGTTTTTACCCAAAACACAGAAACACCCCAAAACAACAACATATCCCCACAAATCATATGATGGACCTGATCTGGGTGAACAACATATCCAAAAATTACCCAGATCAGAGCAGGGGTTCCCGAATTCCATGGAAGTCATATTTGCCAAGCATGACTTTCATGCCCAAAAGAGTTCCATAGATTTCGGCTGTGCGGTCGGTCTATTTCACATAGTTCAATTGCTGTTCGAATGCACGAACGGGGGCCGTTCGTGCAAATAGCCAGAGTTAAAGTGATGTTCGAAGTGTCGAACACACTTGGACTCCCGCCGAAGTGTAGAAGTTTCAGAGAATGTAAGGTTCAGCAGTGTTTGTGCCGTCGCGTGCCCGATTTGAGTTCCATGAACTCGACAGCAAAACACAGCTGACTGCGTTCAACTAAACAAGATGGCCGTCGCCACGTGTTTGACTAAACGAACGGGCTGCACACTCCGGCTGTTCGGTAAATGGGCTGCACACTCCGGCTGTTCGGCGGTTATTTCGGTAAACTCAATTTACTGAACCACATAGGGAAAAAGGCATTAACAAGCCTTTTTACAGTCTGGGAACACAGTGTTAGCCAGGGGCCATAGTCACAGGGTAGGAGGCTGGCCATCAGGCTCCTCCAAAAGCCAGTGGCAAAGGGCAGTTTGTCACAACTATTGTGGATATTGGGGCTTTAGCGTGGTGGTACAGTAAAAACATACCAATTAAAATTAGCACCAGTGGTTACAGGTCTAAATCACCTAATTATATGCAGAATTACAGGGAGTGCAGAATTATTAGGCAAATGAGTATTTTGACCACATCATCCTCTTTATGCATGTTGTCTTACTCCAAGCTGTATAGGCTCGAAAGCCTACTACAAATTAAGCAGATTAGGTGATGTGCATCTCTGTAATGAGAAGGGGCGTGGTCTAATGCCATCAACACCCTATATCAGGTGTGCATAATTATTAGGCAACTTCCTTTCCTTTGGCAAAATGGGTCAAAAGAAGAACTTGACAGGCTCAGAAAAGTCAAAAATAGTGAGATATCTTGCAGAGGGATGCAGCACTCTTAAAATTGCAAAGCTTCTGAAGCGTGATCATCGAACAATCAAGCGTTTCATTGAAAATAGTCAACAGGGTCGCAAGAAGCGTGTGGAAAAACCAAGGCGCAAAATAACTGCCCATGAACTGAGAAAAGTCAAGCGTGCAGCTGCCAAGATGCAACTTGCCACCAGTTTGGCCATATTTCAGAGCTGCAACATCACTGGAGTGCCCAAAAGCACAAGGTGTGCAATACTCAGAGACATGGCCAAGGTAAGAAAGGCTGAAAGACGACCACCACTGAACAAGACACACAAGCTGAAACGTCAAGACTGGGCCAAGAAATATCTCAAGACTGATTTTTCTAAGGTTTTATGGACTGATGAAATGAGAGTGAGTCTTGATGGGCCAGATGGATGGGCCCGTGGCGGGATTGGTAAAGGGCAGAGAGCTCCAGTCCGACTCAGACGCCAGCAAGATGGAGGTGGAGTACTGGTTTGGGCTGGTATCATCAAAGATGAGCTTGTGGGGCCTTTTCGGGTTGAGGATGGAGTCAAGCTCAACTCCCAGTCCTACTGCCAGTTTCTGGAAGACACCTTCTTCAAGCAGTGGTACAGGAAGAAGTCTGCATCCTTCAAGAAAAACATGTTTTTCATGCAGGACAATGCTCCATCACACGCGTCCAAGTACTCCACAGCGTGGCTGGCAAGAAAGGGTATAAAAGAAGAAAATCTAATGACATGGCCTCCTTGTTCACCTGATCTGAACCCCATTGAGAACCTGTGGTCCATCATCAAATGTGAGATTTACAAGGAGGGAAAACAGTACACCTCTCTGAACAGTGTCTGGGAGGCTGTGGTTGCTTCTGCACGCAATGTTGATGGTGAACAGATCAAAACACTGACAGAATCCATGGATGGCAGGCTTTCGAGTGTCCTTGCAAAGAAAGGTGGCTATATTGGTCACTGATTTGTTTTTGTTTTGTTTTTGAATGTCAGAAATGTATATTTGTGAATGTTGAGATGTCATATTGGTTTCACTGGTAAAAATAAATAATTGAAATGGGTATATATTTGTTTTTGTTAAGTTGCCTAATAATTATGCACAGTAATAGTCACCTGCACACACAGATATCCCCCTAAAATAGCTAAAACTAAAAACAAACTAAAAACTACTTCCAAAAATATTCAGCTTTGATATTAATGAGTTTTTTGGGTTCATTGAGAACATGGTTGTTGTTCAGTAATAAAATTAATCCTCAAAAATACAACTTGCCTAATGATTCTGCACTCCCTGTATAAAGAAGATTCCTCGAAGACTTCTTAAACAATATATCATAAATAGAAAATCTTAGATAGGTGAAGCGCCATATATAAAAAGATAGTGTAGGGATAATGGAGATAAGCTATACCTTAAGTGTCCTTATAGTCAATACACACGTAATTGGATATGGGTCCTATAAAACATAAGGAACAAACATACCAAACACAGTGCAGACTGAAAAGTATATTTAGTATAAAGGAATAAGAAAGGGGAAAATTCCCACTCACAGTTTATGGAGCTAATATATATAGCTCAATAACAGCGTTCTTGGGGTCCGTAAAGGCGACCCTCACCCTTCTTGTAGATAGATGTTCCTGTTTTCCTATAAGGATGAAGAGAACATATCTGGTGCAATACCTTAGACCTTCAGTGTAAGTGTTATTTAAAATGAGGTACTCACAAAATTAGAGCCGTCCAGGTAGGCTCTATTATAAATGCCTGTGCAGTTAAGGACCACACACCTTCTTTAAAAATAGCAGGGATGATGCCAATGATGCATAATAAAAAATTATATTTTATTGTAACAAATTTATAAAAAGTATATATATATATAAATAAAAATAACAATGTAAAATTGGCATAAAGTCCAATAGTCCAAATAACTCTCACGGTCTCTCCAGTACGCGTTTCGCCGGGCTGGCTTCCTCAGCTGGATGCAGTGATGAAGATTGTTCTAATGGAGGTTCCCTGCTATATATAACCCACTAAGTGGTATATCATTGATAGCAGGGAACCTCCATTAGAACAATCTTCATCACTGCATCCAGCTGAGGAAGCCAGCCCAGCGAAACGCGTACTGGAGAGACTGTGAGATTTATTTGGACTTTATGACAATTTTACATTGTTATTTATATATATATATATATATATATACTTTTTATAAATTTGTTACAATAAAATATATTTTTTTATTATACATCATTGGCATCATCCCTGCTATTTTTAAAGAAGGTGTGTGGTCCTTAACTGCACAGGCATTTATAATAGAGCCTACCTGGACGGCTCTAATTTTGTGAGTATCTCATTTTAAATAACACTTACACTGAAGGTCTAAGGTATTGCACCAGATATGTTCTCTTCATCCTTATAGGAAACCAGGAACATCTATCTACAAGAAGGGTGAGGGTCGCCTTTACGGGCCCCAAGAACGCCGTTATTGAGCTATATATATATATATTAGCTCCATAAATTGTGAGTGGGAATTTTCCCCTTTTTTATTCCTTTATACTAAATATACTTTTCAGTCTGCACTATGTTTGGTATGTTTGTTCCTTATGTTTTATAGGACCCATATCCAATTACGTGTGTATTGACTATAAGGACACTTAAGGTATAGCTTATCTCCATTATCCCTACACTATCTTTTTAAATATAGCGCTTCACCTATCTAAGATTTTCTATTTACCACTTCTTAAAAGATAAAACTCAGGTGTTTTAGCAGCTTTCTGTTGCTTTCTGTTATCATTTTGTAATATACAACCACTGTTGGAAACTTTAGCGCTGGTACACCTACCCCTTTCTTCTAAATTTATCATAAATAATCTACAATAAAATGCAAAAAGAACTACAATGGTATCATATATATAAACACCAGATAAAAAGGAACCATAAGTTGCACTCACAAACGTGGATGATAAGTAGGCAAAACGTCGAGATGGGATTTTCAGTCTTCTTTAGTTCCAGGTATACATATAGAAATTAGGGATTAGGGCTTTAGTGGGGGGATAGTATTAGGGCTGGTATAGTGGCAGTATTGTGTGGGATAGGGGCAGTATTGTGGGAAATTAGTGCAGTATTGTCTTAGAACAAGGACAGTATTGTGAGGGTAGACGTATTAGAGTGGGGGGATAGAAACAGTATTGTGTGGAGTTGGGGCTTTAGTAGGGGATAGGGTAATATTGGGAGGGGCAGTATTGTGGAGATTGGGTCTTTAGTATGAGGTTTAGTGCAGTATTGTGTGAGGGGGCTTTAGGTTGGGAGGATATGAACAGTATTGTTGGAGATTAGAGCTTTAGTGGGGGGACTGGGGACAGTATTTTGGGCACATCCACACATATGGAGACACACTCAAAAACACTGAGCCACACAAACAACCACAAGCACAATCTCACACACTAACAGGCATTCTCACTGACACACTCAGCCAAAAAAACAATTGTTTTGTTTTGCCACCCAGTCACCTTACCTCTGGATAACTGGAGTAGACTTACAGTCCCCTGGTGTCGAGTGTGGACTGCTTTATCACCCCCTGTACAGCTCCCTTGTGCGCCCTGGGCCAGCATGATGTCACATTCCGGCTCCCGGAATAGCACCATAGAATAAACGAATAATTATTTTAAAAAAGAACACTAGGGTCAAATCTTTTAGTGAAAGACTTACATACAAGTCTATTAATGTTTTTATTCTTTCATTGTGCAGTATGATATATAAGATCACTTGATATAATGATATACTATTATACATTTAGTATATAATGGGAAATTCACACTTTACCCAAGAGAACAACTACTAGATTGTAGTGATTACAGAGAAAAGATAATTAGCATAAAGAATGTAGATTTTTGATTGACAGAGAGTAAACCTGATTACTTAGAGGTCAAAAACCAAACTGTTGAACTAAAAAGTTGTTAGAGGAGGTGCAATTCTGGAAATGATAGCATGTGCACTATAAACATTTTTGTGATCTAGATTAAAGGAAGACTCCAAACATCATAACTGCTACAGAGTGATGTAATGGTTATGGTACTAGTGGTGCCCTGGCACCCCCCAATTGTATGTAGTCAAACCATTTTAAAATGGTTTGACTTCTAACCTGAGGTCAATTGATTAGTACTCTCTGCCTACACTGCAGCTATAGGAGAGCTGGAAGCTCTCTGTCTGAGCTAACCCAGGTGGTCAGGGCTTAGTTTATTGGATGACAGAAAGTTGACTTTCTCAGCAAATCAGCTATCTCAGCACTGTAGCGCTTAGCTCAGGAGAGCTGATGGAAGTTCAAAAGCAGGAGCTTCTATTTCTCCTATAACTTAAGTGTAGGTGGCACTGGCACCACACTAACCCCATAATTCTAAAAAGGTTTGACTGTGTACAATGTTGTGGTGCCAGTGCACCATAAGCACAACAATGCCCTGTAGGGGTTATGGTGCTTGTGGTGTTCCTTTAAAGCATTTATGAAATCCGACAGAGAATTCTATTGCCCTACAAGACAGCCCACTACTATTTCATTATAGATTTCTAGCCATGGAGCTGCAAGCGGCTAGGGTAAAACTTTTTTAAAAGGCTTGATTTGCCATTGGCAGGTGAGCTTACGTTTCATTGAACCTCCAGTGCAGTAATACTAAAAACTACCATTTGAGGGAGTCCCCTGGGTTTGCGGACATATTTTTTCTTTGTTCAGCTATTTAGCACTTATCCACTGTCTTGTCTTTTCCATTATTTAAAATGTGTATACAGTGGTTTAGGATGTTGTGTATTAAACTTTTGGAATCAAATAAATACTATACCCCATGCAGCCACTTCAAGTAATGGTAATTTGAGTGCACAAATGATAAATCAGTTGTTTATAATAGTTGTTGAAAGTCATGCTATTACTAATTTTGTTAAGCTGAAACAAACAAAAGTTTACCTACATACATCATGTAAAATTGCTCAGTTGAATTACATTCAGCTTCGATGAAATTGAAGAGTTTACTTTGTAAACGTACCGTATTGTCATATATCTCAGCTGTTTGATTGCATTACCCTTCTTTCAGTTGTTCTTACATTTGGTTAGTGGTGCACTAAAGGTGCTGGGATCACTGTTATGCATCACAAAGTGTTCAGACACACTTTAGAAAACATACATTTAACCAGTGTTGTTTTAGATCTTTAACATTTCTATTAGTTCATCAGATGTGGTGGAATCTACCCAGGCACTCTAAATTAAACTCCTGTGGATACACTCCAAGTCATAAAGTAGTTTTGCAGAACGCTGCACCATAAGTCTTTCTTAGTCATACCCTCTAATGCCAGATAGACTTCCTTATCAAATATATGAACTCATTACAATCCCAGAGAGTCCTGAGCAAACTGCTTTTAGTTCACAAAATAGCTGGAAGACAGAGAAACTCATACCTCCTGATATTTCAAATGGACTAAGAGCGACACTTTAATTTTAGGGTTGTACGTACGTGCATGGCCAGAGGTAGCTGCTTTGAGAATGTTAGGTGACTTACTAATAACAATTTATGCAACTAAAATGTAAATTAGAACAAGTATCATGTATCTTATTTACACAGGCTAATTTCTACATAACATTTATTGTGGTTTAAAGACATATTACTGTGAATATTATTGCTGTGAAGCCCTGGTATATACTCAGAAGCACCAACAATACGGAACTCAAAGAAAAGAGGGACATTATGTAGTAAAAGTCGGGCAGAGTGATTTTCGCACAAAATATGGAAACTTGGAGGTATGTAAACTACAGACAAACAGGTAGTGATATCCTATCCATAGTTACCCTCTCCTTCTAATGCAGGTTATTCTGTAGTTCAGATCTAGTGTTGTCGCGAACACAAAATTTTCGGTTCCACAAACGTTTGCGAACCGGGCGAACCGCCATAGACTTCAATGGGCAGGCGAATTTTAAAACCCACAGGGACTCTTTCTGGCCACAATAGTGATGGAAAAGTTGTTTCAAGGGGACTAACACCTGGACTGTGGCATGCCGGAGGGGATCCATGGCAAAACTCCCATGGAAAATTACACAGTTGATGCAGAGTCTGGTTTTAATCCATAAAGGGCATAAATCACCTAACATTCCTAAAACACAATGGATATGGATTGACACCTGACATATGACATATTGACACCTTGACATATGGATTGACACCTGTCCTCAGAGACCCTGATACACACTGACACAGAGCAGAATAGGGACTGTTCCCCCTACATAGGGTCACTTGGCAGACATGGATTGACACCTATCCTAAGGATACCTGATACACACTGACACAGAGCAGAATAGGGACTGTTCCCCCTACATAGGGTCACTTGGCAGATATGGATTGACACCTGTCCTCAGGGACCCTGATACACACTGACACAGAGCAGAATAGGGAATGTCCCCCCTACATAGGGTCACTTGGCAGATATGGATTGACACCTATCCTAAGGATCCCTGATACACACTGACACAGAGCAGAATAGGGACTGTTCCCCCTACATAGGGTCACTTGGCAGATATGGATTGACACCTGTCCTCAGGGACCCTGATACACACTGGCACAGCGCAGAATAGGGACTGTTCCTCCTACATAGGGTCACTTGGCAGATATGGATTGACACCTATCCTAAGGATCCCTGATACACACTGACACAGAGCAGAATAGGGGCTGCCCCCCCTACATAGGGTCACTTGGCAGATATGGATTGACACCTATCCTAAGGATCCCTGATACACACTGACACAGAGCAGAATAGGGACTGTTCCCCATACATAGGGTCACTTGGCAGTTATGGATTGACACCTATCCTAAGGATCCCTGATACACACTGACACTGAGCAGAATAGGGACTGTTCCCCCTACATAGGGTCACTTGGCAGATATGGATTGACACTTATCCTAAGGATCCCTGATGCACACTAATACAGAGCAGAATAGGGACTGTTCCCCCTACATAGGGTCACTTGGCTGATATGGATTAACACCTGTCCTCAGGGACCCTGATACACACTGACACAGAGCAGCATAGGGACTGTTCCCCCTACTTTGGGTCACTTGGCAGATATGGATTGACACCTATCCTAAGGATCCCGGATACACACTGACACAGAGCAGAATACGGACTGTTCCCCCTACATAGGGTCACTTGGCAGATATGGATTGAAACCTATCCTAAGGATCCCCGATACACACTGAAACAGAGCAGAATAGGGACTTTTCCCCCTACATAGGGTCACTTGGCAGATATGGATTGACACCTATCCTAAGGATCCCTGATACACACTGACACAGAGCAGAATAGGGACTGTTCCCCCTACATAGGGTCACTCGGCAGATATGGATTGACACCTGTCCTCAGAGACCCTGATACACACTGACACAGAGCAGCATAGGGACTGTTCCCCCTACATAGGGTCACTTGGCAGATATGGATTGACACCTGTCCTCAGGGACCCTGATACACAGTGACACAGAGCAGAATAGGGACTGTTCCTCCTACATAGGGTCACCATTTTTAGCCCAAGGCAGCTCATCTCATCAGGCCTTTTTTAGTCGAATGTATCGCCCACTGTCAGTCCCTTCGGGATCCATCCCTCATTCATCTTAATAAAGGTGAGGTAATCTAGACTTTTTTGACCTAGGCGACTTCTCTTCTCAGTGACAATACCTCCTGCTGCACTGAAGGTCCTTTCTGACAGTAAAATTGAAGCGGGGCAGGCCAGAAGTTCTATTGCAAATTGGGATAGCTCAGGCCACAGGTCAAGCCTGCACACCCAGTAGTCAAGGGGTTCATCGCTCCTCAGAGTGTCGATATTTGCAGTTAAGGCGAGGTAGTCTGCTACCTGTCGGTCGAGTCGTTCTCTGAGGGTGGATCCCAAATGGCTGTGGCGATGCGTAGGACTTAAAAAGCTCTGCATGTCCTCCATCAACAACACGTCTTTAAAGTGTCCTGTCCTTGCCAGCGTGGTCGTGGGAGGAGGAGAATGACTTTCACCTCTTCCCCTGTTAGATTCCCGTTGTGCTGTGACATCACCCTTATACGCTGTGTAAAGCATACTTTTTAATGTATTTTGCAAATGCTGCATCCTATTCGACTTGTTGTAATTTGGTAACATTTCAGCCACTTTCTGCTTATACCGGGGGTCTAGTAGCGTGGACACCCAGTACAGGTCGTTCTCCTTCAACCTTTTTATACGAGGGTCCCTCAACAGGCACGGCAGCATGAAAGACCCCATTTGCACAAGGTTGGATGCCGAGCTACTCATTTCCCGTTCCTCCTCCTCAGTGATCTCAATGAAGGTATGTTCTTCCCCCCCAGCCACGTACAACACCACGGGTACCAGATGGGTGACAACGAGCACCCTGGGATGCCTGTTGTGGTTGGTCTTCCTCCTCCTCCTCAAAGCCACATTCCTCCTCTGACTCTTCTTCCTCACAATCCTCTTCCAGCATTGCCGCAGGTCCAGCAAGCGATGCTGATAAGGCTGTTTATGGTGGTGATGGTGACCACAACTCTTCCTCTTCCTCTTCACGCTCATCTACGGCCTGATCCAGCACTTTTCGCAGGGCACGCTCCAGGAAGAAAACAAATTGTATGATGTCGCTGGTGGTGCCTTCGGTGCGACTGACTAGGTTTGTCACCTCCTCAAAAGGACGCATGAGCCTACAGGCATTGCGCATGAGCGTCCAGTAACATGGCAAAAAAATTCACAGCTCCCCAGAGGCTGTCCTAGCACCCCGGTCATACAAATATTCATTAACGTTTTTTTCTTGTTGGAGCAGGCGGTCGAACATTAGGAGTGTTGAATTCCAACGTGTCGAGCTGTCGCAAATCAAGCGCCTCACTAGCATGTTGTTTCGCCGCTGGATATCTGCAAAGTGCGCCATGGCCGTGTAGGAACGCCTGAAATGGCCACACACGTTCCTGGCCTGCTTCAGGATGTCCTGTAAGCCTGTGTACTAATGCACAAAGCGTTGTACGATCAGATTACATACATGTGCCATGCACGGCACATGTGTCAACTTGCCCAACTTCAATGCCGCCAACAAATTTGTTCCGTTGTCACAAACCACTTTGGCGATATCCAGTTGCTGTGGAGTCAGCCACTTTCCACCTGTGCGTTCAGGGCGGACAGGAGTGCTTGTCCGGTGTGACTCTCTGCTTTCAAGCAAGTCAAACCCAAGACGGTTTGACTCTTTTTTTTCTTTTTAAAGGCACGCTATTGTGACACCAGATATGAGTGGCAAAGTGGACTGGCAGAGGTTTGCAGAGTACACGCTGAAGGCCTGACACCCGCTTGAAGGACACTAAATGCTATTAGCTTACAGTGAAATTTTTTTTTGTTTTTAAAGGCACGCTATTGTGACACCAGATATGAGTGGCAAGGGGGACTGCCGTATCCAGGATGTGGAATAGTACCTGGGGAGCTGGGGGGGTGCCGTTGATGTGGAGCAAGACGCAGCAGCAGAAGAGGACTCAGCCGAGGAGGTTATGGAAGAAGATGAAGTAGGAGGAGTAGAGGAGGTGGCAGAGGTGGCAGCAGGCCTGCCTGCAAGTCGTGGCGGTGTCACCAACTCCTCTGCAGAGCCACGCATTGCATGCTTGGCAGCCGTCAGCAGGTTTACTCAATGCGCAGTGTAGGTGATATACCTGCCCTGACCATGCTTTGCAGACCAGGTATCAGTGGTCAGATGGACCCTTGCCCCAACACTGTGTGCCAGACATTACTTCCTTTTGCACAATCGAGTACAGGTTGGGGATTGCCTTTTGTGAAAAGAAATTTCGTCCGGATACCTTCCACTGCGGTGTCCCAATAGCTACAAATTTTTGGAACGCCTCAAACTCCACCAGCGTGTATGGTAAAAGCTGGCGGGCTAATAGTTCAGACAAGCCAGCTGTCAGATGCTGGGCAAGGGGGTGACTTTCTGACATTGGCTTGTTTCACTCAAACATGTCCTTGACAGACACCTGACTGTGGGCAGATGAGCAGGAACTGCTCAAGGCAAGAGACGGAGTGGCGGATGGTTGAGAGGGGGCAAGGAGGACAGCAGTGGTTGACGTGGCTGAAGATGCTGGACCAGGAGGAGGATGGCGGCTTTGAGTTTGTGTGCTGCTTAATCCCATAGACGTTTGTGATGTGCAATCATGTGCCTACGCAAAGCAGTTGTACCTCAGTTTCTTTTGGCACTGGTTGCAAATGGCATCGATGTTGTCAGAGGCAGACACACACAAAAAATGCCACACCGCTGAGCTCTGCAATTACGCCATTCAGGTGGTGGACACAGCATGCGTTGATTGGCGTGCTGTCGGGCTGACCCCGGGTGCCGATGCATGCTGTCTGAATGTGCCACTAGCTCCTTGCGATGACCTCCCCCTGCTTCCAACTCGTCTCCTCCTCCTCTCTGTCTCCCCATCTGAACTTTTGCCCTGTTCTTCATTGTGACACCAGATATGAGTGGCAAAGTACACTGGCAGAGGTTGGCAGAGTACACGCTGAAGGCCTGACACCCGCTTGAAGGACACTGACTGCTATTAGCTTACAGTGAAAAACTTTTTTTCTTTTTAAAGGCACACTATTGTGACACCAGATACGAGTGGCAAAATGGACTGGCAGAGGTTGGCAGAGTACACGCTGAAGGCCTGACACCCGCTTGAAGGACACTGACTGCTATTAGCGTACAGTGAAAAACTTTTTTTTCTTTTTAAAGGCACGCTATTGTGACACCAGATATGAGGGGCAAAGTGGACTGGCAGAGGTTGGCAGAGTACACGCTGAAGGCCTGACACCCGCTTGAAGGACACTGACTGCTATTAGCTTACAGTGAAAAACTTTTTTTCTTTTTAAAGGCACGCTATTGTGAAACGAGATATGAGTGGCAAAGTGGACTGGCAGAGGTTGGCAGAGTACACGCTGAAGGCCTGACACCCGCTTGAAGGACACTGACTGCTATTAGCTTACAGTGAAAAACATTTTTTCTTTTTAAAGGCACGCTATTGTGACACCAGATATGAGTGGCAAAGTGGACTGGCAGAAGATGGCAGAGTACACGCTGAAGGCCTGACACCCGCTTGAAGGACACTGACTGCTATTAGCTTACAGTGAAAAATGTTTTTTTCTTTTTAAAGGCACGCTATTGTGACACCAGATACATAGGGTCACCATTTTTAGCCAAGGCAGCTCATCTCATCAGACCTTTTTTAGTCGAATGTATCACCCACTGTCAGTCCCTTCGGGATCCATCCCTCATTCATCTTAATAAAGGTGAGGTAATCTAGACTTTTTTGACCTAGGCGACTTCTCTTCTCAGTGACAATACCTCCTGCTGCACTGAAGGTCCTTTCTGACAGTAAAATTGAAGCGGGGCAGGCCAGAAGTTCTATTGCAAATTGGGATAGCTCAGGCCACAGGTCAAGCCTGCACACCCAGTAGTCAAGGGGTTCATCGCTCCTCAGAGTGTCGATATTTGCAGTTAAGGCGAGGTAGTCTGCTACCTGTCGGTCGAGTCGTTCTCTGAGGGTGGATCCCAAATGGCTGTGGCGATGCGTAGGACTTAAAAAGCTCTGCATGTCCTCCATCAACAACACGTCTTTAAAGTGTAATGTCCTTGCCAGCGTGGTCGTGGGAGGAGGAGAATGACTTTCACCTCTTCCCCTGTTAGATTCCCGTTGTGCTGTGACATCACCCTTATACGCTGTGTAAAGCATACTTTTTAATGTATTTTGCAAATGCTGCATCCTATTCGACTTGTTGTAATTTGGTAACATTTCAGCCACTTTCTGCTTATACCGGGGGTCTAGTAGCGTGGACACCCAGTACAGGTCGTTCTCCTTCAACCTTTTTATACGAGGGTCCCTCAACAGGCACGACAGCATGAAAGACCCCATTTGCACAAGGTTGGATGCCGAGCTACTCATTTCCCGTTCCTCCTCCTCAGTGATATCAATGAAGGTATGTTCTTCCCCCCAGCCACGTACAACACCACGGGTACCAGATGGGTGACAACGAGCACCCTGGGATGCCTGTTGTGGTTGGTCTTCCTCCTCCTCCTCAAAGCCACATTCCTCCTCTGACTCTTCTTCCTCACAATCCTCTTCCAGCATTGCCGCAGGTCCAGCAAGCGATGCTGATAAGGCTGTTTCTGGTGGTGATGGTAACCACAACTCTTCCTCTTCCTCTTCACGCTCATCTACGGCCTGATCCAGCACTCTTCGCAGGGCACGCTCCAGGAAGAAAACAAATTTTATGATGTCGCTGGTGGTGCCTTCGGTGCGACTGACTAGGTTTGTCACCTCCTCAAAAGGACGCATGAGCCTACAGGCATTGCGCATGAGCGTCCAGTAACATGGCAAAAAAAATTCCCAGCTCCCCAGAGGCTGTCCTAGCACCCCGGTCATACAAATATTCATTAACGTTTTTTTCTTGTTGGAGCAGGCGGTCGAACATTAGGAGTGTTGAATTCCAACGTGTCGGGCTGTCGCAAATCAAGCGCCTCACTAGCATGTTGTTTCGCCGCTGGATATCTGCAAAGTGCGCCATGGCCGTGTAGGAACGCCTGAAATGGCCACACACCTTCCTGGCCTGCTTCAGGACGTCCTGTAAGCCTGTGTACTAATGCACAAAGCGTTGTACGATCAGATTACACACATGTGCCATGCACGGCACATGTGTCAACTTGCCCAACTTCAATGCCGCCAACAAATTTGTTCCGTTGTCACAAACCACTTTGGGGATATCCAGTTGCTGTGGAGTCAGCCACTTTTCCACCTGTGCGTTCAGGGTGGACAGGAGTGCTTGTCCGGTGTGACTCTGCTTTCAAGCAAGTCAAACCCAAGACGGTTTGACTCTTTTTTTTCTTTTTAAAGGCACGCTATTGTGACACCAGATATGAGTGGCAAAGTGGACTGGCAGAGGTTTGCAGAGTACACGCTGAAGGCCTGACACCCGCTTGAAGGACACTAAATGCTATTAGCTTACAGTGAAATTTTTTTTTGTTTTTAAAGGCACGCTATTGTGACACCAGATATGAGTGGCAAGGGGGACTGCCGTATCCGGGATGTGGAATAGTACCTGGGGAGCTGGGGGAGTGCCGTTGATGTGGAGCAAGACGCAGCAGCAGAAGAGGACTACGCCGAGGAGGTTATGGAAGAAGATGGAGTAGGAGGAGTAGAGGAGGTGGCAGTGGTGGCAGCAGGCCTGCCTGCAAATCGTGGCGGTGTCAGTTGTACCTAGGTGGGTGTTGGACTTCCATCCCTCATTCATCTTAATAAAGGTGAGGTAATCTAGACTTTTTTGACCTAGGCGACTTCTCTTCTCAGTGACAATACCTCCTGCTGCACTGAAGGTCCTTTCTGACAGGACACTTGAAGCGGGGCAGGCCAGAAGTTCTATCGCAAATTGGGATAGCTCAGGCCACAGGTCAAGCCTGCACACCCAGTAGTCAAGGGGTTCATCGCTCCTCAGAGTGTCGATATCTGCAGTTAAGGCGAGGTAGTCTGCTACCTGTCGGTCGAGTCGCACTCTGAGGGTGGATCCCGAAGGGCTGTGGCGATGCATAGGACTTAAAAAGGTCCGCATGTCCTCCATCAACAACACATCTTTAAAGCGTCCTGTCCTTGCCGGCGTGGTCGTGGGAGGAGGAGGAGGAGGATGACTTCCACCTCTCCCCCTGTTAGATTCCCGTTGTGCTGTGACATCACCCTTATACGCTGTGTAAAGCATACTTTTTAATTTATTTTGCAAATGCTGCATCCTTTCCGACTTGTTGAAATTGGGTAACATTTCCGCCACTTTCTGCTTATACCGGGGGTCTAGTAGCGTGGACACCCAGTACAGGTCGTTCTCCTTCAGCCTTTTTATACGAGGGTCCCTCAACAGGCAGGACAGCATGAAAGACCCCATTTGCACAAGGTTGGATGCCGAGCTACTCATTTCCCGTTCCTCCTCCTCACTGATGTCATTGAAGGTATGTTCTTCCCCCCAGCCACGTACAACACCACGGGTACCAGATAGGTGACAACGAGCACCCTGGGATGCCTGTTGTGTTTGGTCTTGCTCCTCCTCCTCCTCCTCAAAGCTACAATCCTCCTCTGACTCCTCTTCCTCACAATCCTCTTCCAGCGTTGCCGCAGGTCCAGCAAGCGATGCTGATAAGGCTGTTTCTGGTGGTGATGGTGACCACAACTCTTCCTCTTCCACGCTCATCTACAGCCTGATCCAGCACTCTTCGCAGGGCACGCTCCATGAAGAAAACAAATGGTATGATGTCGCTGATGGTGCCTTCGGTGCGACTGACTAGGTTTGTCACCTCCTCAAAAGGACGCATGAGCCTACAGGCATTGCGCATGAGCGTCCAGTAACGTGGCAAAAAAATTCCCAGCTCCCCAGAGGCTGTCCTAGCACCCCGGTCATACAAATATTCATTAACAGCTTTTTCTTGTTGGAGCAGGCGGTCGAACATTAGGAGTGTTGAATTCCAACGTGTAGGGCTGTCGCAAATCAAGCGCCTCACTGGCATGTTGTTTCGCCGATGGATATCGGCAAAGTGAGCCATGGCCATGTAGGAACGCCTGAAATGGCCACACACCTTCCTGGCCTGCTTCAGGACGTCCTGTAAGCCTGTGTACTTATGCACAATGCGTTGTACGATCAGATTACACACATGTGCCATGCACGGCACATGTGTCAACTTGCCCAACTTCAATGCCGCTATCAAATTTTTTCCGTTGTCACACACCACTTTGCCGATATCCAGTTGCTGCGGAGTCAGCCACTTTTCCACCTGTGTGTTCAGGGCGGACAGGAGTGCTTGTCCGGTGTGACTCTCTGCTTTCAAGCAAGTCAAACCCAAGACGGCGTGACACTGCCGTATCCGGGATGTGGAATGGTACCTGGGGAGCTGGGGGGGGTGCCGTTGATGTGGAGCAAGAAGCAGCGGCACAAGAGGACTCAGCCGAGGAGGTTATGGAAGGGGATGGAGTAGGAGGAGTAGAGGAGGTGGCAGCAGGACTGCCTGCAATTCGTGGCGGTGTCACCAACTCCTCTGCAATGCCACGCATTCCTTGCTTGTCAGCCGTCAGCAGGTTTACCCAATGCGCAGTGTAGGTGATATACCTGCCCTGACCATGCTTTGCAGACCAGGTATCAGTGGTCAGATGGACCCTTGCCCCAACACTGTGTGCCAGACATGCCATGACTTCCTTTTGCACAATCGAGTACAAGTTGCGGATTGCCTTTTGTGAAAAGAAATTCCGTCCGGGTACCTTCCACTGCGGTGTCCATTAGCAAGGGGGTGACTTGCTGACATTGGCTTCTTACGCTCAAACATGTCCTTGACAGACACATGACTGTGGGCAGATGAGCGGGAACTGCTCAAGGTGGGAGACGGAGTGGCGGATGGTTGAGAGGGGGCAAGAAGGACAGCAGTGGTTGACATGGCTGAAGATGCTGGACCAGGAGGAGGATGGCGGCTTAGAGTAGGCGTGCTGCTTGTACTCATGTGTTGATCCCATAGGCGTTTGTGATGTGAGATCATGTGCCTACGCAAAGCAGTTGTACCTAGGTGGGTGTTGGACCTCCCACGACTCAGTTTCCTTTGGCACAGGTTGCAAATGGCATCGCTGTTGTCAGAGGCAGACACACAAAAAAAATGCCACACTGCTGTGCTCTGCAATTACGGCATTCTGGTGGTGGACACTGCATGCGTTGATTGGCGTGCTGTCGGGCTGACCCCGGGTGCCGATGCATGCTGTCTGACTGTGCCACTAGCTCCTTGTGACGACCCCCCCCTGCTTCCAACTGGTCTCCTCCTCCTCCTCTCTGTCTCCCCATTTGAACTTTCGCCCTGTTCTTCTTCTCTTCTAGCGGGCACCCACGTGACATCCATGGACGCATCGTCATCATCAACCGCTTCGCATGTATCTGACAACTCAGAAAAGAAAGCAGCAGCGGGTACAACATCATCATCATCACACCGTACCTCCATGTGTTTAATGCTGCCTGCCTGAGACATATCCCTGTTATCTACATCCTCTAGCAATAATGGTTGCGCATCACTCATTTCTTCAAACGGGTGTGTGAATAACTCCTCTGACATACCAAGTAAAGCGGCTGTGGTGCTAGTTTTGGTGGTGGCGGCAGGCGGGTGAGTGCTATCTTGAGAGGTGCCTGAAGCTAAGCTGGAGGAGGATGGTGCGTCAAGGTTCCGACTGTGTTAGCCAGTCAACTAAGTCCTCAGAACTTTTCAAGTTCAGGGTACGTGGCTTCTGAAAACTGGGCATTATTCTAGGGCAAAAGGGAATCACAGCACCACGACCACGACGGCCCCTGCGGGGTGGCCTGCCTCTGCCTGTCATTTTTGGGGGGATTAGTGGTACTATGCGTGCAAGCTACTGTGAGACCAGATATGATTGGCAATGTGCACTGGAACAGTTCTGCAGAGCACACGCTGAAGGAAGGACTGACAGAGCCGCTTGAAGACAAGTAACTGCTATTCAATCTATAACAGTGAAAAACAAATTTTGGTTTTAAAAGCACGCTATAGAGACACCAGATATGATTGGCAATGTGCACTGGAACAGTTCTGCAGAGCACACACTGTAGGCCTGAGACACCCGCTTGAAGACAAGTAACTGCTATTCAATCTATAACAGTGAAAAACAAATTTTGGTTTTAAAAGCACGCTATAGAGACACCAAATATGATTGGCAACTGTCAAACCACGCTGGAACAGGTCTACAGAGCACACGCTGAAGTAGACCTGACACCCAGACGCTTGCAGACAACTAACTGATCTTCTATTACAATGAAAAAAAAATATTTATTTTAAATGTAAAGCTTAACCTATTGTTAAAACAGATATGAGTGGTGGCACTGGGCAAATAGGCACAGTATCCAATGTGAACCTCACACAGAAGCTGGCAGGCAGGCAACTGCTCTTCTATTACAGTGGAAACAAAATTTTGGTTGTAAAAGCACGCTATGAAGACACAATATATGAGTGGCAACTGTCAAAGCACGCTGGCACAGGTCTGCAGAGCACACGCTGAAGTAGGCCTGAAACACAAACGCTTGCAGACAACTAACTGCTCTTCTATTACAGTGAAAAAAATATATTTATTTTAAATGTAAAGCTTAACCTATTGTTAAAACAGATATGAGTGGTGGCACTGGGCAAATAGGCACAGTATCCAATGTGAACCTCACACAGAAGCTGGCAGGCAGGCAACTGCTCTTCTATTACAGTGGAAACAAAATTTTGGTTGTAAAAGCACGCTATAGAGACACAAGATATGAGTGGCAACTGTCAAAGCACGCTGGCAAAAGGTCTGCAGAGCACACGCTGAAGTAGGCCTGAAACACAGACGCTTGCAGACAACTAACTGCTCTTCTATTACAGTGAAAAAAAATATTCATTTTAAATGTAAAGCTTAACCTATTGTTAAAACAGATATGAGTGGTGGCACTGGGCAAATAGGCACAGTATCCAATGTGAACCTCACACAGAAGCTGGCAGGCAGGCAACTGCTCTTCTATTACAGTGAAAAAAAAAAATATTTTAAATGTAAAGCTTAACCTATTGTTAAAACAGATATGAGTGGTGGCACTGGGCAAATAGGCACAGTATCCAATGTGAACCTCACACAGAAACTGGCAGGCAGGCAACTGCTCTTCTATTACAGTGGAAACAAAATTTTGGTTGTAAAAGCACGCTATAGAGACACAAGATATGAGTGGCAACTGTCAAAGCACGCTGGCACAGGTCTGCAGAGCACACGCTGAAGTAGGCCTGAAACACAGATGCTTGCAGACAACTAACCTCTCTTCTATAACAGTGAAAAAAATAATTTTATTTTAAATGTAAAGCTTAACCTATTGTTAAAACAGATATGAGTGGTGGCACTGGGCAAATAGGCACAGTATCCAATGTGAACCTCACACAGAAGCTGGCAGGCAGGCAACTGCTCTTCTATTACAGTGAAAAAAAAATATTTATTTTAAATGTAAAGCTTAACCTATTGTTAAAACAGATATGAGTGGTGGCACTGGGCAAATAGGCACAGTATCCAATGTGAACCTCACACAGAAGCTGGCAGGCAGGCAACTGCTCTTCTATTACAGTGAAAAAAAATATTTATTTTAAATGTAAAGCTTAACCTATTGTTAAAACAGATATGAGTGGTGGCACTGGGCAAATAGGCACAGTATCCAATGTGAACCTCACACAGAAGCTGGCAGGCAGGCAGGCAACTGCTCTTCTATTACAGTGGAAACAAAATTTTGGTTGTAAAAGCACGCTATAGAGACACAAGATATGAGTGGCAACTGTCAAAGCACGCTGGCACAGGTCTGCAGAGCACACGCTGAAGTAGGCCTGAAACACAGACGCTTGCAGACAACTAACTGCTCTTCTATTACAGTGAAAAAAAAAATATTTATTTTAAATGTAAAGCTTAACCTATTGTTAAAACAGATATGAGTGGTGGCACTGGGCAAATAGGCACAGTATCCAATGTGAACCTCACACAGAAGCTGGCAGGCAGGCAACTGCTCTTCTATTACAGTGGAAACAAAATTTTGGTTGTAAAAGCACGCTATAGAGACACAAGATATGAGTGGCAACTGTCAAAGCACGCTGGCACAGGTCTGCAGAGCACACGCTGAAGTAGGCCTCAAACACAGACGCTTGCAGACAACTAACTGCTCTTCTATTACAGTGAAAAAAAAATATTTATTTTAAATGTAAAGCTTAACCTATTGTTAAAACAGATATGAGTGGTGGCACTGGGCAAATAGGCACAGTATCCAATGTGAACCTCCCACAGAAGCTGGCAGGCAGGCAACTGCTCTTCTATTACAGTGAAAAAAAATATTTATTTTAAATGTAAAGCTTAACCTATTGTTAAAACAGATATGAGTGGTGGCACTGGGCAAATAGGCACAGTATCCAATGTGAACCTCACACAGAAGCTGGCAGGCAGGCAACTGCTCTTCTATTACAGTGGAAACAAAATTTTGGTTGTAAAAGCACGCTATAGAGACACAAGATATGAGTGGCAACTGTCAAAGCACGCTGGCACAGGTCTGCAGAGCACACGCTGAAGTAGGCCTGAAACACAGACGCTTGCAGACAACTAACTGCTCTTCTATTACAGTGAAAAAAAAATATTTATTTTAAATGTAAAGCTTAACCTATTGTTAAAACAGATATGAGTGGTGGCACTGGGCAAATAGGCACAGTATCCAATGTGAACCTCACACAGAAGCTGGCAGGCAGGCAACTGCTCTTCTATTACAGTGAAAAAAAATATTCATTTTAAATGTAAAGCTTAACCTATTGTTAAAACAGATATGAGTGGTGGCACTGGGCAAATAGGCACAGTATCCAATGTGAACCTCACACAGAAGCTGGCAGGCAGGCAACTGCTCTTCTATTACAGTGGAAACAAAATTTTGGTTGTAAAAGCACGCTATAGAGACACAAGATATGAGTGGCAACTGTCAAAGCACGCTGGCAAAAGGTCTGCAGAGCACACGCTGAAGTAGGCCTGAAACACAGACGCTTGCAGACAACTAACTGCTCTTCTATTACAGTGAAAAAAAATATTCATTTTAAATGTAAAGCTTAACCTATTGTTAAAACAGATATGAGTGGTGGCACTGGGCAAATAGGCACAGTATCCAATGTGAACCTCACACAGAAGCTGGCAGGCAGGCAACTGCTCTTCTATTACAGTGAAAAAAAAAAAAATTATTTTAAATGTAAAGCTTAACCTATTGTTAAAACAGATATGAGTGGTGGCACTGGGCAAATAGGCACAGTATCCAATGTGAACCTCACACAGAAGCTGGCAGGCAGGCAACTGCTCTTCTATTACAGTGGAAACAAAATTTTGGTTGTAAAAGCACGCTATAGAGACACAAGATATGAGTGGCAACTGTCAAAGCACGCTGGCACAGGTCTGCAGAGCACACGCTGAAGTAGGCCTGAAACACAGATGCTTGCAGACAACTAACTGCTCTTCTATTACAGTGAAATGTTTTTTTTATTTTAAATGTAAAGCTTAACCTATTGTTAAAACAGATATGAGTGGTGGCACTGGGCAAATAGGCACAGTATCCAATGTGAACCTCACACAGAAGCTGGCAGGCAGGCAACTGCTCTTCTATTACAGTGAAAAAAAAATATTTATTTTAAATGTAAAGCTTAACCTATTGTTAAAACAGATATGAGTGGTGGCACTGGGCAAATAGGCACAGTATCCAATGTGAACCTCACACAGAAGCTGGCAGGCAGGCAGGCAACTGCTCTTCTATTACAGTGGAAACAAAATTTTGGTTGTAAAAGCACGCTATAGAGACACAAGATATGAGTGGCAACTGTCAAAGCACGCTGGCACAGGTCTGCAGAGCACACGCTGAAGTAGGCCTGAAACACAGATGCTTGCAGACAACTAACTGCTCTTCTATTACAGTGAAATTTTTTTTTTTATTTTAAATGTAAAGCTTAACCTATTGTTAAAACAGATATGAGTGGTGGCACTGGGCAAATAGGCACAGTATCCAATGTGAACCTCACACAGAAGCTGGCAGGCAGGCAACTGCTCTTCTATTACAGTGAAAAAATTTTTTTTATTTTAAATGTAAAGCTTAACCTATTGTTAAAACAGATATGAGTGGTGGCACTGGGCAAATAGGCACAGTATCCAATGTGAACCTCACACAGAAGCTGGCAGGCAGGCAACTGCTCTTCTATTATAGTGAAAAAAAATATTTATTTTAAATGTAAAGCTTAACCTATTGTTAAAACAGATATGAGTGGTGGCACTGGGCAAATAGGCACAGTATCCAATGTGAACCTCACACAGAAGCTGGCAGGCAGGCAACTGCTCTTCTATTACAGTGGAAACAAAATTTTGGTTGTAAAAGCACGCTATAGAGACACAAGATATGAGTGGCAACTGTCAAAGCACGCTGGCACAGGTCTGCAGAGCACACGCTGAAGTAGGCCTGAAACAACTAACTGCTCTTCTATTACAGTGAAAAAAAAATATTTATTTTAAATGTAAAGCTTAACCTATTGTTAAAACAGATATGAGTGGTGTCACTGGGCAAATAGGCACATTATCCAATGTGAACCTCACACAGAAGCTGGCAGGCAGGCAACTGCTCTTCTATTACAGTGAAAAAAAATATTTATTTTAAATGTAAAGCTTAACCTATTGTTAAAACAGATATGAGTGGTGGCACTGGGCAAATAGGCACAGTATCCAATGTGAACCTCACACAGAAGCTGGCAGGCAGGCAACTGCTCTTCTATTACAGTGGAAACAAAATGTTGGTTGTAAAAGCACGCTATAGAGACACAAGATATGAGTGGCAACTGTCAAAGCACGCTGGCACAGGTCTGCAGAGCACACGCTGAAGTAGGCCTGAAACACAGACGCTTGCAGACAACTAACTGCTCTTCTATTACAGTGAAAAAAAATATTTATTTTAAATGTAAAGCTTAACCTATTGTTAAAACAGATATGAGTGGTGGAACTGGGCAAATAGGCACAGTATCCAATGTGAACCTCACACAGAAGCTGGCAGGCAGGCAACTGCTCTTCTATTACAGTGGAAACAAAATTTTGGTTGTAAAAGCACGCTATAGAGACACAAGATATGAGTGGCAACTGTCAAAGCACGCTGGCACAGGTCTGCAGAGCACACGCTGAAGTAGGCCTGAAAAACAGACGCTTGCAGACAACTAACTGCTCTTCTATTACAGTGAAAAAAAATATTTATTTTAAATGTAAAGCTTAACCTATTGTTAAAACAGATATGAGTGGTGGCACTGGGCAAATAGGCACAGTATCCAATGTGAACCTCACACAGAAGCTGGCAGGCAGGCAACTGCTCTTCTATTACAGTGAAAAAAAATATTTATTTTAAATGTAAAGCTTAACCTATTGTTAAAACAGATATGAGTGGTGGCACTGGGCAAATAGGCACAGTATCCAATATGAACCTCACACAGAAGCTGGCAGGCAGGCAGGCAACTGCTCTTCTATTACAGTGGAAACAAAATTTTGGTTGTAAAAGCACGCTATAGAGACACAAGATATAAGTGGCAACTGTCAAAGCACGCTGGCACAGGTCTGCAGAGCACACGCTGAAGTAGGCCTGAAACACAGATGCTTGCAGACAACTAACTGCTCTTCTATTACAGTGAAAAAAAAATATTTTAAATGTAAAGCTTAACCTATTGTTAAAACAGATATGAGTGGTGGCACTGGGCAAATAGGCACAGTATCCAATGTGAACCTCACACAGAAGCTGGCAGGCATTCAACTGCTCTTCTATTATAGTGAAAAAAAAATATTTATTTTAAATGTAAAGCTTAACCTATTGTTAAAACAGATATGAGTGGTGGCACTGGGGAAATAGGCACAGTATCCAATGTGAACCTCACACAGAAGCTGGCAGGCAGGCAACTGCTCTTCTATTACAGTGGAAACAAAATGTTGGTTGTAAAAGCACGCTATAGAGATACAAGATATGAGTGGCAACTGTCAAAGCACGCTGGCACAGGTCTGCAGAGCACACGCTAAAGTAGGCCTGAAAAACAGACGCTTGCAGACAACTAACTGCTCTTCTATTTCAGTGAAAAAAAAATATTTATTTTAAATGTAAAGCTTAACCTATTGTTAAAACAGATATGAGTGGTGGCACTGGGCAAATAGGCACAGTATCCAATGTGAACCTCACACAGAAGCTGGCAGGCAGGCAACTGCTCTTCTATTACAGTGAAAAAAAATATTTATTTTAAATGTAAAGCTTAACCTATTGTTAAAACAGATATGAGTGGTGGCACTGGGCAAATAGGCACAGTATCCAATGTGAACCTCACACAGAAGCTGGCAGGCAGGCAACTGCTCTTCTATTACAGTGGAAACAAAATTTTGGTTGTAAAAGCACGCTATAGAGACACAAGATATGAGTGGCAACTGTCAAAGCACGCTGGCACAGGTCTGCAGAGCACACGCTGAAGTAGGCCTGAAACACAGACGCTTGCAGACAACTAACTGCTCTTCTTTTACAGTGAAAAAAAATATTTATTTTAAATGTAAAGCTTAACCTATTGTTAAAACAGATATGAGTGGTGGCACTGGGCAAATAGGCACAGTATCCAATGTGAACCTCACACAGAAGCTGGCAGGCAGGCAACTGCTCTTCTATTACAGTGAAAAAAAAATATTTATTTTAAATGTAAAGCTTAACCTATTGTTAAAACAGATATGAGTGGTGGCACTGGGCAAATAGGCACAGTATCCAATGTGAACCTCACACAGAAGCTGGCAGGCAGGCAACTGCTCTTCTATTAAAGTGGAAACAAAATGTTGGTTGTAAAAGCACGCTATAGAGACACAAGATATGAGTGGCAACTGTCAAAGCACGCTGGCACAGGTCTGCAGAGCACACGCTGAAGTAGGCCTGAAAAACAGACGCTTGCAGACAACTAACTGCTCTTCTATTACAGTGAAAAAAAATATTTATTTTAAATGTAAAGCTTAACCTATTGTTAAAACAGATATGAGTGGTGGCACTGGGCAAATAGGCACAGTATCCAATGTGAACCTCACACAGAAGCTGGCAGGCAGGCAGGCAACTGCTCTTCTATTACAGTGGAAACAAAATTTTGGTTGTAAAAGCACGCTATAGAGACACAAGATATAAGTGGCAACTGTCAAAGCACGCTGGCACAGGTCTGCAGAGCACACGCTGAAGTAGGCCTGAAACACAGATGCTTGCAGACAACTAACTGCTCTTCTATTACAGTGAAAAAAAATATTTATTTTAAATGTAAAGCTTAACCTATTGTTAAAACAGATATGAGTGTTGGCACTGGGCAAATAGGCACAGTATCCAATGTGAACCTCACACAGAAGCTGGCAGGCAGGCAACTGCTCTTCTATTACAGTGAAAAAAAAATATTTATTTTAAATGTAAAGCTTAACCTATTGTTAAAACAGATATGAGTGGTGGCACTGGGCAAATAGGCACAGTATCCAATGTGAACCTCACACAGAAGCTGGCAGGCAGGCAACTGCTCTTCTATTACAGTGGAAACAAAATGTTGGTTGTAAAAGCACGCTATAGAGACACAAGATATGAGTGGCAACTGTCAAAGCACGCTGGCACAGGTCTGCAGAGCACACGCTGAAGTAGGCCTGAAAAACAGACGCTTGCAGACAACTAACTGCTCTTCTATTTCAGTGAAAAAAAAATATTTATTTTAAATGTAAAGCTTAACCTATTGTTAAAACAGATATGAGTGGTGGCACTGGGCAAATAGGCACAGTATCCAATGTGAACCTCACACAGAAGCTGGCAGGCAGGCAACTGCTCTTCTATTACAGTGAAAAAAAATATTTATTTTAAATGTAAAGCTTAACCTATTGTTAAAACAGATATGAGTGGTGGCACTGGGCAAATAGGCACAGTATCCAATGTGAACCTCACACAGAAGCTGGCAGGCAGGCAACTGCTCTTCTATTACAGTGGAAACAAAATTTTGGTTGTAAATGCACGCTATAGAGACACAAGATATGAGTGGCAACTGTCAAAGCACGCTGGCACAGGTCTGCAGAGCACACGCTGAAGTAGGCCTGAAACACAGACGCTTGCAGACAACTAACTGCTCTTCTTTTACAGTGAAAAAAAATATTTATTTTAAATGTAAAGCTTAACCTATTGTTAAAACAGATATGAGTGGTGGCACTGGGCAAATAGGCACAGTATCCAATGTGAACCTCACACAGAAGCTGGCAGGCAGGCAACTGCTCTTCTATTACAGTGAAAAAAAAATATTTATTTTAAATGTAAAGCTTAACCTATTGTTAAAACAGATATGAGTGGTGGCACTGGGCAAATAGGCACAGTATCCAATGTGAACCTCACACAGAAGCTGGCAGGCAGGCAACTGCTCTTCTATTACAGTGGAAACAAAATGTTGGTTGTAAAAGCACGCTATAGAGACACAAGATATGAGTGGCAACTGTCAAAGCACGCTGGCACAGGTCTGCAGAGCACACGCTGAAGTAGGCCTGAAAAACAGACGCTTGCAGACAACTAACTGCTCTTCTATTACAGTGAAAAAAAATATTTATTTTAAATGTAAAGCTTAACCTATTGTTAAAACAGATATGAGTGGTGGCACTGGGCAAATAGGCACAGTATCCAATGTGAACCTCACACAGAAGCTGGCAGGCAGGCAACTGCTCTTCTATTACAGTGAAAAAAAATATTTATTTTAAATGTAAAGCTTAACCTATTGTTAAAACAGATATGAGTGGTGGCACTGGGCAAATAGGCACAGTATCCAATGTGAACCTCACACAGAAGCTGGCAGGCAGGCAACTGCTCTTCTATTACAGTGGAAACAAAATTTTGGTTGTAAAAGCACGCTATAGAGACACAAGATATGAGTGGCAACTGTCAAAGCACGCTGGCACAGGTCTGCAGAGCACACGCTGAAGTAGGCCTGAAACACAGACGCTTGCAGACAACTAACTGCTCTTCTTTTACAGTGAAAAAAAATATTTATTTTAAATGTAAAGCTTAACCTATTGTCAAAACAGATATGAGTGGTGGCACTGGGCAAATAGGCACAGTATCCAATGTGAACCTCACACAGAAGCTGGCAGGCAGGCAACTGCTCTTCTATTACAGTGAAAAAAAAATATTTATTTTAAATGTAAAGCTTAACCTATTGTTAAAACAGATATGAGTGGTGGCACTGGGCAAATAGGCACAGTATCCAATGTGAACCTCACACAGAAGCTGGCAGGCAGGCAACTGCTCTTCTATTACAGTGAAAAAAAATATTTATTTTAAATGTAAAGCTTAACCTATTGTTAAAAAAGATATGAGTGGTGGCACTGGGCAAATAGGCACAGTATCCAATGTGAACCTCACACAGAAGCTGGCAGGCAGGCAACTGCTCTTCTATTACAGTGAAAAAAAAATATTTATTTTAAATGTAAAGCTTAACCTATTGTTAAAACAGATATGAGTGGTGGCACTGGGCAAATAGGCACAGTATCCAATGTGAACCTCACACAGAAGCTGGCAGGCAGGCACCTGCAATTACATTACACAGGAAAAAAAAAAAAAAAAAAAGCAGCCTGATGTTATAGCCTGATGTTATGTTAAGGGCTTTTTGGGGTGCTGTCCTTACAGCAGAGATCAGATGAGTCCTTCAGGATTGTAGTGGACACTGAATACCCTAGCCTAGCTATCAATTTCCCTATCTAATCAGCAGCAGCTAAACTTTCCCTCCTCTCACTAAGCATGCATCTTCCGAATGAATCGAAAATGGATGCTGGGAGGGAGGTTGGAGGGTGTGGAAGGGAGGGAGTGCTGCTGATTGGCTGGAATGTGTCTGCTGACCGAGAGGCACAGGGTCAAAGTTTGCCCAATGATGACGAATAGGGGGCGGATCGAACTGCGCATGTGTCCGCCCGCCGCGGCGAACGCGAACATGCTAATTTTGCCGGGAACTGTTCGCCGGCGGACAGTTCGGTACATCACTAGTGAAAAACTTTTTTTCTTTTTAAAGGCACACTATTGTGACACCAGATATGAGTTGCAAAGTGGACTGGCAGAAGTTGGCAGAGTACACGCTGAAGGTCTGACACCCACTTAAAGGACACTGACTGCTATTAGCTTACAGTGAAAAACTTTTTTTTTCTTTTTAAAGGCACGCTATTGTGACACCAGATATGAGTGGCAAAGTGGACTGGCAGAGGTTGGCAGAGTACACGCTGAAGGCCTGACACCCGCTTGAAGGACACTGACTGCTATTAGCTTACAGTGAAAAACATTTTTTCTTTTTAAAGGCACGCTATTGTGACACCAGATATGAGTGTCAAAGTGGACTGGCAGAAGTTGGCAGAGTACACGCTGAAGGCCTGACACCCGCTTGAAGGAAACTGACTGCTATTAGCTTACAGTGAAAAACTTTTTTTCTTTTTAAAGGCACGCTTTTGTGACACCAGATATGAGTGGCAAAGTGGACTGGCAGAAGTTGTCAGAGTACACGCTGAAGGCCTGACACCCGCTTAAAGGACACTGACTGCTATTAGCTTACAGTGAAAAACTTTTTTGTCAGAGGTTGGCAGAGTACACGCTGAAGGCCTGACACCCGCTTGAAGTACACTGACTGCTATTAGCTTACAGTGAAAAACTTTTTTTTCTTTTTAAATGCACGCTATTGTGACACCAGATATGAGTGGCAAAGTGGACTGGCAGAGGTTGGCAGAGTACACGCTGAAGGCCTGACACCCGCTTGAAGGACACTGACTGCTATTAGCTTACAGTGAAAAACTTTTTTTTCTTTTTAAAGGCACGCTATTGTGACACCAGATATGAGTGGCAAAGTGGACTGGCAGAGGTTGGCAGAGTACATGCTGAAGGCCTGACACCCGCTTGAAGGACACTGACTGCTATTAGCTTACAGTGAAAAACTTTTTTGGCAGAGGTTGGCAGAGTACACGCTGAAGGCCTGACACCCGCTTGAAGGACACTGACTGCTACTAGTTTACAGTGAAAACCATTTTTTCTTTTTAAAGGCACGCTATTGTGACACCAGATATGAGTGGCAAAGTGGACTGGCAGAAGTTGGCAGAGTACACGCTGAAGGCCTGACACCCGCTTGAAGGACACTGACTGCTATTAGCTTACAGTGAAAAACGTTTTTTCTTTTTAAAGGCACGCTATTGTGACACCAGATATGAGTGGCAAAGTGGACTGGCAGAGGTTAGCAGAGTACACGCTGAAGGCCTGACACCCGCTTGAAGGACACTGACTGCTATTAGCTTACAGTGAAAAAGTTTTTTCTTTTTAAAGGCACGCTATTGTGACACCAGATATGAGTGGCAAAGTGGACTGGCAGAGGTTAGCAGAGTACACGCTGAAGTCCTGACACCCGCTTGAAGGACACTGACTGCTATTAGCTTACAGTGAAAAACGTTTTTTCTTTTTAAAGGCACGCTATTGTGACACCAGATATGAGTGGCAAAGTGGACTGGCAGAGGTTGGCAGAGTACATGCTGAAGGCCTGACACCCGCTTGAAGGAAACTGACTGCTATTAGCTTACAGTGAAAAACGTTTTTTCTTTTTAAAGGCACGCTATTGTGACACCAGATATGAGTGGCAAAGTGGACTGGCAGAAGTTGTCAGAGTACACGCTGAAGGCCTGACACCCGCTTAAAGGACACTGACTGCTATTAGCTTACAGTGAAAAACTTTTTGGCAGAGGTTGGCAGAGTACACGCTGAAGGCCTGACACCCGCTTGAAGGACACTGACTGCTATTAGCTTACAGTGAAAAACTTTTTTCTTTTTAAATGCACGCTGTTGTGACACCAGATATGAGTGGCAAAGTGGACTGGCAGAGGTTGGCAGAGTACACGCTGAAGGCCTGACTGCTATTAGCTTACAGTGAAAAACTTTTTTTTCTTTTTAAAGGCACGCTGTTGTGACACCAGATAGGAGTGGCAAAGTGGACTGGCAGAAGTTGGCAGAGTACACGCTGAAGGCCTGACACCCGCTTGAAGGACACTGACTGCTTTTAGCTTACAGTGAAAAACTTTTTTCTTTTTAAAGGCACGCTATTGTGACACCAGATATGAGTGGCAAAGTGGACTGGCAGAGGTTAGCAGAGTACACGCTGAAGGCCTGACACCCGCTTGAAGGACACTGACTGCTATTAGCTTACAGTGAAAAACTTTTTTTCTTTTTAAAGGCACGCTATTGTGACACCAGATATGAGTGGCATAGTGGACTGGCAGAAGTTGGCAGAGTACACGCTGAAGGCCTGACACCCGCTTGAAGGACACTGACTGCTTTTAGCTTACAGTGAAAAACTTTTTTTCTTTTTAAAGGCACGCTATTGTGACACCAGATATGAGTGGCAAAGTGGACTGGCAGAAGTTGGCAGAGTACACGCTGAAGGCCTGACACCCGCTTGAAGGACACTGACTGCTATTAGCTTACAGTGAAAAACGTTTTTTCTTTTTAAAGGCACGCTATTGTGACACCAGATATGAGTGGCAAAGTGGACTGGCAGAGGTTAGCAGAGTACACGCTGAAGGCCTGACACCCGCTTGAAGGACACTGACTGCTATTAGCTTACAGTGAAAAAGTTTTTTCTTTTTAAAGGCACGCTGTTGTGACACCAGATATGAGTGGCAAAGTGGACTGGCAGAGGTTGGCAGAGTACATGCTGAAGGCCTGACACCCGCTTGAAGGACACTGACTGCTATTAGCTTACAGTGAAAAACTTTTTTGGCAGAGGTTGGCAGAGTACACGCTGAAGGCCTGACACCCGCTTGAAGGACACTGACTGCTATTAGCTTACAGTGAAAAACGTTTTTTCTTTTTAAAGGCACGCTATTGTGACACCAGATATGAGTGGCAAAGTGGACTGGCAGAGGTTGGCAGAGTACATGCTGAAGGCCTGACACCCGCTTGAAGGAAACTGACTGCTATTAGCTTACAGTGAAAAACGTTTTTTCTTTTTAAAGGCACGCTATTGTGACACCAGATATGAGTGGCAAAGTGGACTGGCAGAAGTTGTCAGAGTACACGCTGAAGGCCTGACACCCGCTTAAAGGACACTGACTGCTATTAGCTTACAGTGAAAAACTTTTTGGCAGAGGTTGGCAGAGTACACGCTGAAGGCCTGACACCCGCTTGAAGGACACTGACTGCTATTAGCTTACAGTGAAAAACTTTTTTCTTTTTAAATGCACGCTGTTGTGACACCAGATATGAGTGGCAAAGTGGACTGGCAGAGGTTGGCAAAGTACACGCTGAAGGCCTGACTGCTATTAGCTTACAGTGAAAAACTTTTTTTTCTTTTTAAAGGCACGCTGTTGTGACACCAGATATGAGTGGCAAAGTGGACTGGCAGAAGTTGGCAGAGTACACGCTGAAGGCCTGACACCCGCTTGAAGGACACTGACTGCTTTTAGCTTACAGTGAAAAACTTTTTTTCTTTTTAAAGGCACGCTATTGTGACACCAGATATGAGTGGCAAAGTGGACTGGCAGAGGTTAGCAGAGTACACGCTGAAGGCCTGACACCCGCTTGAAGGACACTGACTGCTATTAGCTTACAGTGAAAAACTTTTTTTCTTTTTAAAGGCACGCTATTGTGACACCAGATATGAGTGGCATAGTGGACTGGCAGAAGTTGGCAGAGTACACGCTGAAGGCCTGACACCCGCTTGAAGGACACTGACTGCTTTTTAGCTTACAGTGAAAAACTTTTTTTCTTTTTAAAGGCACGCTATTGTGACACCAGATATGAGTGGCAAAGTGGACTGCAGAGGTTAGCAGAGTACACGCTGAAGGCCTGACACCCGCTTAAAGGACACTGACTGCTATTAGCTTACAGTGAAAAACTTTTTGGCAGAGGTTGGCAGAGTACACGCTGAAGGCCTGACACCCTCTTGAAGGACACTGACTGCTACTAGTTTACAGTGAAAACCATTTTTTCTTTTTAAAGGCACGCTATTGTGACACCAGATATGAGTGGCATAGTGGACTGGCAGAAGTTGGCAGAGTACACGCTGAAGGCCTGACACCCGTTCGAAGGACACTGACTGCTATTAGCTTACAGCGAAAAACTTTTTTTTTCTTTTTAAAGGCACGCTATTGTGACACCAGATATGAGTGGCAAAGTGGACTGGCAGAGGTTGGCAGAGTACATGCTGAAGGCCTGACACCCGCTTGAAGGACACTGACTGCTATTAGCTTACAGTGAAAAACTTTTTTGGCAGAGGTTGGCAGAGTACACGCTGAAGGCCTGACACCCGCTTGAAGGACACTGACTGCTACTAGTTTACAGTGAAAACCATTTTTTCTTTTTAAAGGCACGCTATTGTGACACCAGATATGAGTGGCATAGTGGACTGGCAGAAGTTGGCAGAGTACACGCTGAAGGCCTGACACCCGTTCGAAGGACACTGACTGCTATTAGCTTACAGCGAAAAACTTTTTTTTTCTTTTTAAAGGCACGCTATTGTGACACCAGATATGAGTGGCAAAGTGGACTGGCAGAGGTTGGCAGAGTACACGCTGAAGGCCTGACACCCGCTTGAAGGACACTGACTGCTATTAGCTTACAGTGAAAAACGTTTTTTCTTTTTAAAGGCACGCTATTGTGACACCAGATATGAGTGGCAAAGTGGACTGGCAGAGGTTAGCAGAGTACACGCTGAAGGCCTGACACCCGCTTGAAGGACACTGACTGCTATTAGCTTACAGTGAAAAAGTTTTTTCTTTTTAAAGGCACGCTATTGTGACACCAGATATGAGTGGCAAAGTGGACTGGCAGAGGTTAGCAGAGTACACGCTGAAGTCCTGACACCCGCTTGAAGGACACTGACTGCTATTAGCTTACAGTGAAAAACTTTTTTTCTTTTTAAAGGCACGCTATTGTGACACCAGATATGAGTGGCAAAGTGGACTGGCAGAGGTTGGCAGAGTACATGCTGAAGGCCTGACACCCGCTTGAAGGAAACTGACTGCTATTAGCTTACAGTGAAAAAAGTTTTTTCTTTTTAAAGGCACGCTATTGTGACACCAGATATGAGTGGCAAAGTGGACTGGCAGAGGTTGGCAGAGTACACGCTGAAGGCCTGACACCCGCTTGAAGGACACTGACTGCTACTAGTTTACAGTGAAAACCATTTTTTCTTTTTAAAGGCACGCTATTGTGACACCAGATATGAGTGGCATAGTGGACTGGCAGAAGTTGGCAGAGTACACGCTGAAGGCCTGACACCCGCTTGAAGGACACTGACTGCTTTTAGCTTACAGTGAAAAACTTTTTTTCTTTTTAAAGGCACGCTATTGTGACACCAGATATGAGTGGCAAAGTGGACTGGCAGAGGTTAGCAGAGTACACGCTGAAGGCCTGACACCCGCTTGAAGGACACTGACTGCTATTAGCTTACAGTGAAAAACTTTTTTTCTTTTTAAAGGCACGCTATTGTGACACCAGATATGAGTGGCAAAGTGGACTGGTAGAGGTTGGCAGAGTACACGCTGAAGGCCTGACACCCGCTTGAAGGACACTGACTGCTATTAGCTTACAGCGAAAAACTTTTTTTCTTTTTAAAGGCACACTATTGTGACACCAGATATGAGTGTCAAAGTGGACTGGCAGAGGTTGGCATAGTACACGCTGAAGGCCTGACACCCGCTTGAAGGACACTGACTGCTATTAGCTTACAGCGAAAAACTTTTTTTTTCTTTTTAAAGGCACGCTATTGTGACACCAGATATGAGTGGCAAAGTGGACTGGCAGAGGTTGGCAGAGTACACGCTGAAGGCCTGACACCCGCTTGAAGGACACTGACTGCTATTAGCTTACAGCGAAAAACTTTTTTTTTCTTTTTAAAGGCACGCTATTGTGATACCAGATATGAGTGGCAAAGTGGACTGGCAGAGGTTGGCAGAGTACATGCTGAAGGCCTGACACCCGCTTGAAGGACACTGACTGCTATTAGCTTACAGTGAAAAACTTTTTTTCTTTTTAAAGGCACGCTATTGTGACACCAGATATGAGTGGCAAAGTGGACTGGCAGAGGTTGGCAGAGAACACGCTGAAGGCCTGACACCTGCTTGAAGGACACTGACTGCTATTAGCTTACAGCGAAAAACTTTTTTTCTTTTTAAAGGCACGCTATTGTGACACCAGATATGAGTGGCAAAGTGGACTGGTAGAGGTTGGCAGAGTACATGCTGAAGGCCTGACACCCGCTTGAAGGACACTGACTGCTAATAGCTTACAGTGAAAAACTTTTTTTCTTTTTAAAGGCACACTATTGTGACACCAGATATGAGTGGCAAAGTGGACTGGAAGAAGTTGGCAGAGTACACGCTGAAGGCCTGACACCCGCTTGAAGGACACTGACTGCTATTAGCTTACAGTGAAAAACTTTTTTTCTTTTTAAAGGCACGCTATTGTGACACCAGATATGAGTGGCAAAGTGGACTGGTAGAGGTTGGCAGAGTACACGCTGAAGGCCTGACACCCGCTTGAAGGACACTGACTGCTATTAGCTTACAGCGAAAAACTTTTTTTCTTTTTAAAGGCACACTATTGTGACACCAGATATGAGTGTCAAAGTGGACTGGCAGAGGTTGGCATAGTACACGCTGAAGGCCTGACACCCGCTTGAAGGACACTGACTGCTATTAGCTTACAGCGAAAAACTTTTTTTTTCTTTTTAAAGGCACGCTATTGTGACACCAGATATGAGTGGCAAAGTGGACTGGCAGAGGTTGGCAGAGTACACGCTGAAGGCCTGACACCCGCTTGAAGGACACTGACTGCTATTAGCTTACAGCGAAAAACTTTTTTTTTCTTTTTAAAGGCACGCTATTGTGATACCAGATATGAGTGGCAAAGTGGACTGGCAGAGGTTGGCAGAGTACATGCTGAAGGCCTGACACCCGCTTGAAGGACACTGACTGCTATTAGCTTACAGTGAAAAACTTTTTTTCTTTTTAAAGGCACGCTATTGTGACACCAGATATGAGTGGCAAAGTGGACTGGCAGAGGTTGGCAGAGAACACGCTGAAGGCCTGACACCTGCTTGAAGGACACTGACTGCTATTAGCTTACAGCGAAAAACTTTTTTTCTTTTTAAAGGCACGCTATTGTGACACCAGATATGAGTGGCAAAGTGGACTGGCAGAGGTTGGCAGAGTACATGCTGAAGGCCTGACACCCGCTTGAAGGACACTGACTGCTAATAGCTTACAGTGAAAAACTTTTTTTCTTTTTAAAGGCACACTATTGTGACACCAGATATGAGTGGCAAAGTGGACTGGAAGAAGTTGGCAGAGTACACGCTGAAGGCCTGACACCCGCTTGAAGGACACTGACTGCTATTAGCTTACAGTGAAAAACGTTTTTTTCTTTTTAAACCCACGCTATTGTGACACCAGATATGATTGGCAAAGTGGACTGGCAGAGGTTGGCAGAGTACACGCTGAAGGCCTGACACCCGCTTGAAGGACACTGACTGCTATTAGCTTACAGTGAAAAACTTTTTTTCTTTTTAAAGGCACGCTATTGTGACACCAGATATGAGTGGCAAAGTGGACTGGCAGAGGTTGGCAGAGTACATGCTGAAGGCCTGACACCCGCTTGAAGGAAACTGACTGCTATTAGCTTACAGTGAAAAACGTTTTTTCTTTTTAAAGGCACGCTATTGTGACACCAGATATGAGTGGCAAAGTGGACTGGCAGAGGTTGGCAGAGTACACGCTGAAGGCCTGACACCCGCTTGAAGGACACTGACTGCTACTAGTTTACAGTGAAAACCATTTTTTCTTTTTAAAGGCATGCTATTGTGACACCAGATATGAGTGGCATAGTGGACTGGCAGAAGTTGGCAGAGTACACGCTGAAGGCCTGACACCCGCTTGAAGGACACTGACTGCTTTTAGCTTACAGTGAAAAACTTTTTTTCTTTTTAAAGGCACGCTATTGTGACACCAGATATGAGTGGCAAAGTGGACTGGCAGAGGTTAGCAGAGTACACGCTGAAGGCCTGACACCCGCTTGAAGGACACTGACTGCTATTAGCTTACAGTGAAAAACTTTTTTGTCAGAGGTTGGCAGAGTACACGCTGAAGGCCTGACACCCGCTTGAAGTACACTGACTGCTATTAGCTTACAGTGAAAAACTTTTTTTTCTTTTTAAATGCACGCTATTGTGACACCAGATATGAGTGGCAAAGTGGACTGGCAGAGGTTGGCAGAGTACACGCTGAAGGCCTGACACCCGCTTGAAGGACACTGACTGCTATTAGCTTACAGTGAAAAACTTTTTTTTCTTTTTAAAGGCACGCTATTGTGACACCAGATATGAGTGGCAAAGTGGACTGGCAGAGGTTGGCAGAGTACATGCTGAAGGCCTGACACCCGCTTGAAGGACACTGACTGCTATTAGCTTACAGTGAAAAACTTTTTTGGCAGAGGTTGGCAGAGTACACGCTGAAGGCCTGACACCCGCTTGAAGGACACTGACTGCTACTAGTTTACAGTGAAAACCATTTTTTCTTTTTAAAGGCACGCTATTGTGACACCAGATATGAGTGGCAAAGTGGACTGGCAGAAGTTGGCAGAGTACACGCTGAAGGCCTGACACCCGCTTGAAGGACACTGACTGCTATTAGCTTACAGTGAAAAACGTTTTTTCTTTTTAAAGGCACGCTATTGTGACACCAGATATGAGTGGCAAAGTGGACTGGCAGAGGTTAGCAGAGTACACGCTGAAGGCCTGACACCCGCTTGAAGGACACTGACTGCTATTAGCTTACAGTGAAAAAGTTTTTTCTTTTTAAAGGCACGCTATTGTGACACCAGATATGAGTGGCAAAGTGGACTGGCAGAGGTTAGCAGAGTACACGCTGAAGTCCTGACACCCGCTTGAAGGACACTGACTGCTATTAGCTTACAGTGAAAAACGTTTTTTCTTTTTAAAGGCACGCTATTGTGACACCAGATATGAGTGGCAAAGTGGACTGGCAGAGGTTGGCAGAGTACATGCTGAAGGCCTGACACCCGCTTGAAGGAAACTGACTGCTATTAGCTTACAGTGAAAAACGTTTTTTCTTTTTAAAGGCACGCTATTGTGACACCAGATATGAGTGGCAAAGTGGACTGGCAGAAGTTGTCAGAGTACACGCTGAAGGCCTGACACCCGCTTAAAGGACACTGACTGCTATTAGCTTACAGTGAAAAACTTTTTGGCAGAGGTTGGCAGAGTACACGCTGAAGGCCTGACACCCGCTTGAAGGACACTGACTGCTATTAGCTTACAGTGAAAAACTTTTTTCTTTTTAAATGCACGCTGTTGTGACACCAGATATGAGTGGCAAAGTGGACTGGCAGAGGTTGGCAGAGTACACGCTGAAGGCCTGACTGCTATTAGCTTACAGTGAAAAACTTTTTTTTCTTTTTAAAGGCACGCTGTTGTGACACCAGATAGGAGTGGCAAAGTGGACTGGCAGAAGTTGGCAGAGTACACGCTGAAGGCCTGACACCCGCTTGAAGGACACTGACTGCTTTTAGCTTACAGTGAAAAACTTTTTTTCTTTTTAAAGGCACGCTATTGTGACACCAGATATGAGTGGCAAAGTGGACTGGCAGAGGTTAGCAGAGTACACGCTGAAGGCCTGACACCCGCTTGAAGGACACTGACTGCTATTAGCTTACAGTGAAAAACTTTTTTTCTTTTTAAAGGCACGCTATTGTGACACCAGATATGAGTGGCATAGTGGACTGGCAGAAGTTGGCAGAGTACACGCTGAAGGCCTGACACCCGCTTGAAGGACACTGACTGCTTTTAGCTTACAGTGAAAAACTTTTTTTCTTTTTAAAGGCACGCTATTGTGACACCAGATATGAGTGGCAAAGTGGACTGGCAGAAGTTGGCAGAGTACACGCTGAAGGCCTGACACCCGCTTGAAGGACACTGACTGCTATTAGCTTACAGTGAAAAACGTTTTTTCTTTTTAAAGGCACGCTATTGTGACACCAGATATGAGTGGCAAAGTGGACTGGCAGAGGTTAGCAGAGTACACGCTGAAGGCCTGACACCCGCTTGAAGGACACTGACTGCTATTAGCTTACAGTGAAAAAGTTTTTTCTTTTTAAAGGCACGCTGTTGTGACACCAGATATGAGTGGCAAAGTGGACTGGCAGAGGTTGGCAGAGTACATGCTGAAGGCCTGACACCCGCTTGAAGGACACTGACTGCTATTAGCTTACAGTGAAAAACTTTTTTGGCAGAGGTTGGCAGAGTACACGCTGAAGGCCTGACACCCGCTTGAAGGACACTGACTGCTATTAGCTTACAGTGAAAAACGTTTTTTCTTTTTAAAGGCACGCTATTGTGACACCAGATATGAGTGGCAAAGTGGACTGGCAGAGGTTGGCAGAGTACATGCTGAAGGCCTGACACCCGCTTGAAGGAAACTGACTGCTATTAGCTTACAGTGAAAAACGTTTTTTCTTTTTAAAGGCACGCTATTGTGACACCAGATATGAGTGGCAAAGTGGACTGGCAGAAGTTGTCAGAGTACACGCTGAAGGCCTGACACCCGCTTAAAGGACACTGACTGCTATTAGCTTACAGTGAAAAACTTTTTGGCAGAGGTTGGCAGAGTACACGCTGAAGGCCTGACACCCGCTTGAAGGACACTGACTGCTATTAGCTTACAGTGAAAAACTTTTTTCTTTTTAAATGCACGCTGTTGTGACACCAGATATGAGTGGCAAAGTGGACTGGCAGAGGTTGGCAGAGTACACGCTGAAGGCCTGACTGCTATTAGCTTACAGTGAAAAACTTTTTTTTCTTTTTAAAGGCACGCTGTTGTGACACCAGATATGAGTGGCAAAGTGGACTGGCAGAAGTTGGCAGAGTACACGCTGAAGGCCTGACACCCGCTTGAAGGACACTGACTGCTTTTAGCTTACAGTGAAAAACTTTTTTTCTTTTTAAAGGCACGCTATTGTGACACCAGATATGAGTGGCAAAGTGGACTGGCAGAGGTTAGCAGAGTACACGCTGAAGGCCTGACACCCGCTTGAAGGACACTGACTGCTATTAGCTTACAGTGAAAAACTTTTTTTCTTTTTAAAGGCACGCTATTGTGACACCAGATATGAGTGGCATAGTGGACTGGCAGAAGTTGGCAGAGTACACGCTGAAGGCCTGACACCCGCTTGAAGGACACTGACTGCTTTTAGCTTACAGTGAAAAACTTTTTTTCTTTTTAAAGGCACGCTATTGTGACACCAGATATGAGTGGCAAAGTGGACTGCAGAGGTTAGCAGAGTACACGCTGAAGGCCTGACACCCGCTTAAAGGACACTGACTGCTATTAGCTTACAGTGAAAAACTTTTTGGCAGAGGTTGGCAGAGTACACGCTGAAGGCCTGACACCCTCTTGAAGGACACTGACTGCTACTAGTTTACAGTGAAAACCATTTTTTCTTTTTAAAGGCACGCTATTGTGACACCAGATATGAGTGGCATAGTGGACTGGCAGAAGTTGGCAGAGTACACGCTGAAGGCCTGACACCCGTTCGAAGGACACTGACTGCTATTAGCTTACAGCGAAAAACTTTTTTTTTCTTTTTAAAGGCACGCTATTGTGACACCAGATATGAGTGGCAAAGTGGACTGGCAGAGGTTGGCAGAGTACATGCTGAAGGCCTGACACCCGCTTGAAGGACACTGACTGCTATTAGCTTACAGTGAAAAACTTTTTTGGCAGAGGTTGGCAGAGTACACGCTGAAGGCCTGACACCCGCTTGAAGGACACTGACTGCTACTAGTTTACAGTGAAAACCATTTTTTCTTTTTAAAGGCACGCTATTGTGACACCAGATATGAGTGGCATAGTGGACTGGCAGAAGTTGGCAGAGTACACGCTGAAGGCCTGACACCCGTTCGAAGGACACTGACTGCTATTAGCTTACAGCGAAAAACTTTTTTTTTCTTTTTAAAGGCACGCTATTGTGACACCAGATATGAGTGGCAAAGTGGACTGGCAGAGGTTGGCAGAGTACACGCTGAAGGCCTGACACCCGCTTGAAGGACACTGACTGCTATTAGCTTACAGTGAAAAACGTTTTTTCTTTTTAAAGGCACGCTATTGTGACACCAGATATGAGTGGCAAAGTGGACTGGCAGAGGTTAGCAGAGTACACGCTGAAGGCCTGACACCCGCTTGAAGGACACTGACTGCTATTAGCTTACAGTGAAAAAGTTTTTTCTTTTTAAAGGCACGCTATTGTGACACCAGATATGAGTGGCAAAGTGGACTGGCAGAGGTTAGCAGAGTACACGCTGAAGTCCTGACACCCGCTTGAAGGACACTGACTGCTATTAGCTTACAGTGAAAAACTTTTTTTCTTTTTAAAGGCACGCTATTGTGACACCAGATATGAGTGGCAAAGTGGACTGGCAGAGGTTGGCAGAGTACATGCTGAAGGCCTGACACCCGCTTGAAGGAAACTGA
Source organism: Pelobates fuscus (assembly GCF_036172605.1). Taxonomy (NCBI): domain Eukaryota; kingdom Metazoa; phylum Chordata; class Amphibia; order Anura; family Pelobatidae; genus Pelobates; species Pelobates fuscus. Next base: position 126,512,096 of record NC_086324.1, read on the forward strand.
CTGCTATTAGCTTACAGTGAAAAAAGTTTTTTCTTTTTAAAGGCACGCTATTGTGACACCAGATATGAGTGGCAAAGTGGACTGGCAGAGGTTGGCAGAGTACACGCTGAAGGCCTGACACCCGCTTGAAGGACACTGACTGCTACTAGTTTACAGTGAAAACCATTTTTTCTTTTTAAAGGCACGCTATTGTGACACCAGATATGAGTGGCATAGTGGACTGGCAGAAGTTGGCAGAGTACACGCTGAAGGCCTGACACCCGCTTGAAGGACACTGACTGCTTTTAGCTTACAGTGAAAAACTTTTTTTCTTTTTAAAGGCACGCTATTGTGACACCAGATATGAGTGGCAAAGTGGACTGGCAGAGGTTAGCAGAGTACACGCTGAAGGCCTGACACCCGCTTGAAGGACACTGACTGCTATTAGCTTACAGTGAAAAACTTTTTTTCTTTTTAAAGGCACGCTATTGTGACACCAGATATGAGTGGCAAAGTGGACTGGTAGAGGTTGGCAGAGTACACGCTGAAGGCCTGACACCCGCTTGAAGGACACTGACTGCTATTAGCTTACAGCGAAAAACTTTTTTTCTTTTTAAAGGCACACTATTGTGACACCAGATATGAGTGTCAAAGTGGACTGGCAGAGGTTGGCATAGTACACGCTGAAGGCCTGACACCCGCTTGAAGGACACTGACTGCTATTAGCTTACAGTGAAAAACTTTTTGGCAGAGGTTGGCAGAGTACACGCTGAAGGCCTGACACCCGCTTGAAGGACACTGACTGCTATTAGCTTACAGTGAAAAACTTTTTTCTTTTTAAATGCACGCTGTTGTGACACCAGATATGAGTGGCAAAGTGGACTGGCAGAGGTTGGCAGAGTACACGCTGAAGGCCTGACTGCTATTAGCTTACAGTGAAAAACTTTTTTTTCTTTTTAAAGGCACGCTGTTGTGACACCAGATATGAGTGGCAAAGTGGACTGGCAGAAGTTGGCAGAGTACACGCTGAAGGCCTGACACCCGCTTGAAGGACACTGACTGCTTTTAGCTTACAGTGAAAAACTTTTTTTCTTTTTAAAGGCACGCTATTGTGACACCAGATATGAGTGGCAAAGTGGACTGGCAGAGGTTAGCAGAGTACACGCTGAAGGCCTGACACCCGCTTGAAGGACACTGACTGCTATTAGCTTACAGTGAAAAACTTTTTTTCTTTTTAAAGGCACGCTATTGTGACACCAGATATGAGTGGCATAGTGGACTGGCAGAAGTTGGCAGAGTACACGCTGAAGGCCTGACACCCGCTTGAAGGACACTGACTGCTTTTAGCTTACAGTGAAAAACTTTTTTTCTTTTTAAAGGCACACAATTGTGACACCAGATATGAGTGGCAAAGTGGACTGCAGAGGTTAGCAGAGTACACGCTGAAGGCCTGACACCCGCTTAAAGGACACTGACTGCTATTAGCTTACAGTGAAAAACTTTTTGGCAGAGGTTGGCAGAGTACACGCTGAAGGCCTGACACCCTCTTGAAGGACACTGACTGCTACTAGTTTACAGTGAAAACCATTTTTTCTTTTTAAAGGCACGCTATTGTGACACCAGATATGAGTGGCATAGTGGACTGGCAGAAGTTGGCAGAGTACACGCTGAAGGCCTGACACCCGTTCGAAGGACACTGACTGCTATTAGCTTACAGCGAAAAACTTTTTTTTTCTTTTTAAAGGCACGCTATTGTGACACCAGATATGAGTGGCAAAGTGGACTGGCAGAGGTTGGCAGAGTACATGCTGAAGGCCTGACACCCGCTTGAAGGACACTGACTGCTATTAGCTTACAGTGAAAAACTTTTTTGGCAGAGGTTGGCAGAGTACACGCTGAAGGCCTGACACCCGCTTGAAGGACACTGACTGCTACTAGTTTACAGTGAAAACCATTTTTTCTTTTTAAAGGCACGCTATTGTGACACCAGATATGAGTGGCATAGTGGACTGGCAGAAGTTGGCAGAGTACACGCTGAAGGCCTGACACCCGTTCGAAGGACACTGACTGCTATTAGCTTACAGCGAAAAACTTTTTTTTTCTTTTTAAAGGCACGCTATTGTGACACCAGATATGAGTGGCAAAGTGGACTGGCAGAGGTTGGCAGAGTACACGCTGAAGGCCTGACACCCGCTTGAAGGACACTGACTGCTATTAGCTTACAGTGAAAAACGTTTTTTCTTTTTAAAGGCACGCTATTGTGACACCAGATATGAGTGGCAAAGTGGACTGGCAGAGGTTAGCAGAGTACACGCTGAAGGCCTGACACCCGCTTGAAGGACACTGACTGCTATTAGCTTACAGTGAAAAAGTTTTTTCTTTTTAAAGGCACGCTATTGTGACACCAGATATGAGTGGCAAAGTGGACTGGCAGAGGTTAGCAGAGTACACGCTGAAGTCCTGACACCCGCTTGAAGGACACTGACTGCTATTAGCTTACAGTGAAAAACTTTTTTTCTTTTTAAAGGCACGCTATTGTGACACCAGATATGAGTGGCAAAGTGGACTGGCAGAGGTTGGCAGAGTACATGCTGAAGGCCTGACACCCGCTTGAAGGAAACTGACTGCTATTAGCTTACAGTGAAAAAAGTTTTTTCTTTTTAAAGGCACGCTATTGTGACACCAGATATGAGTGGCAAAGTGGACTGGCAGAGGTTGGCAGAGTACACGCTGAAGGCCTGACACCCGCTTGAAGGACACTGACTGCTACTAGTTTACAGTGAAAACCATTTTTTCTTTTTAAAGGCACGCTATTGTGACACCAGATATGAGTGGCATAGTGGACTGGCAGAAGTTGGCAGAGTACACGCTGAAGGCCTGACACCCGCTTGAAGGACACTGACTGCTTTTAGCTTACAGTGAAAAACTTTTTTTCTTTTTAAAGGCACGCTATTGTGACACCAGATATGAGTGGCAAAGTGGACTGGCAGAGGTTAGCAGAGTACACGCTGAAGGCCTGACACCCGCTTGAAGGACACTGACTGCTATTAGCTTACAGTGAAAAACTTTTTTTCTTTTTAAAGGCACGCTATTGTGACACCAGATATGAGTGGCAAAGTGGACTGGTAGAGGTTGGCAGAGTACACGCTGAAGGCCTGACACCCGCTTGAAGGACACTGACTGCTATTAGCTTACAGCGAAAAACTTTTTTTCTTTTTAAAGGCACACTATTGTGACACCAGATATGAGTGTCAAAGTGGACTGGCAGAGGTTGGCATAGTACACGCTGAAGGCCTGACACCCGCTTGAAGGACACTGACTGCTATTAGCTTACAGTGAAAAACTTTTTGGCAGAGGTTGGCAGAGTACACGCTGAAGGCCTGACACCCGCTTGAAGGACACTGACTGCTATTAGCTTACAGTGAAAAACTTTTTTCTTTTTAAATGCACGCTGTTGTGACACCAGATATGAGTGGCAAAGTGGACTGGCAGAGGTTGGCAGAGTACACGCTGAAGGCCTGACTGCTATTAGCTTACAGTGAAAAACTTTTTTTTCTTTTTAAAGGCACGCTGTTGTGACACCAGATATGAGTGGCAAAGTGGACTGGCAGAAGTTGGCAGAGTACACGCTGAAGGCCTGACACCCGCTTGAAGGACACTGACTGCTTTTAGCTTACAGTGAAAAACTTTTTTTCTTTTTAAAGGCACGCTATTGTGACACCAGATATGAGTGGCAAAGTGGACTGGCAGAGGTTAGCAGAGTACACGCTGAAGGCCTGACACCCGCTTGAAGGACACTGACTGCTATTAGCTTACAGTGAAAAACTTTTTTTCTTTTTAAAGGCACGCTATTGTGACACCAGATATGAGTGGCATAGTGGACTGGCAGAAGTTGGCAGAGTACACGCTGAAGGCCTGACACCCGCTTGAAGGACACTGACTGCTTTTAGCTTACAGTGAAAAACTTTTTTTCTTTTTAAAGGCACACAATTGTGACACCAGATATGAGTGGCAAAGTGGACTGCAGAGGTTAGCAGAGTACACGCTGAAGGCCTGACACCCGCTTAAAGGACACTGACTGCTATTAGCTTACAGTGAAAAACTTTTTGGCAGAGGTTGGCAGAGTACACGCTGAAGGCCTGACACCCTCTTGAAGGACACTGACTGCTACTAGTTTACAGTGAAAACCATTTTTTCTTTTTAAAGGCACGCTATTGTGACACCAGATATGAGTGGCATAGTGGACTGGCAGAAGTTGGCAGAGTACACGCTGAAGGCCTGACACCCGTTCGAAGGACACTGACTGCTATTAGCTTACAGCGAAAAACTTTTTTTTTCTTTTTAAAGGCACGCTATTGTGACACCAGATATGAGTGGCAAAGTGGACTGGCAGAGGTTGGCAGAGTACATGCTGAAGGCCTGACACCCGCTTGAAGGACACTGACTGCTATTAGCTTACAGTGAAAAACTTTTTTGGCAGAGGTTGGCAGAGTACACGCTGAAGGCCTGACACCCGCTTGAAGGACACTGACTGCTACTAGTTTACAGTGAAAACCATTTTTTCTTTTTAAAGGCACGCTATTGTGACACCAGATATGAGTGGCATAGTGGACTGGCAGAAGTTGGCAGAGTACACGCTGAAGGCCTGACACCCGTTCGAAGGACACTGACTGCTATTAGCTTACAGCGAAAAACTTTTTTTTTCTTTTTAAAGGCACGCTATTGTGACACCAGATATGAGTGGCAAAGTGGACTGGCAGAGGTTGGCAGAGTACACGCTGAAGGCCTGACACCCGCTTGAAGGACACTGACTGCTATTAGCTTACAGTGAAAAACGTTTTTTCTTTTTAAAGGCACGCTATTGTGACACCAGATATGAGTGGCAAAGTGGACTGGCAGAGGTTAGCAGAGTACACGCTGAAGGCCTGACACCCGCTTGAAGGACACTGACTGCTATTAGCTTACAGTGAAAAAGTTTTTTCTTTTTAAAGGCACGCTATTGTGACACCAGATATGAGTGGCAAAGTGGACTGGCAGAGGTTAGCAGAGTACACGCTGAAGTCCTGACACCCGCTTGAAGGACACTGACTGCTATTAGCTTACAGTGAAAAACTTTTTTTCTTTTTAAAGGCACGCTATTGTGACACCAGATATGAGTGGCAAAGTGGACTGGCAGAGGTTGGCAGAGTACATGCTGAAGGCCTGACACCCGCTTGAAGGAAACTGACTGCTATTAGCTTACAGTGAAAAAAGTTTTTTCTTTTTAAAGGCACGCTATTGTGACACCAGATATGAGTGGCAAAGTGGACTGGCAGAGGTTGGCAGAGTACACGCTGAAGGCCTGACACCCGCTTGAAGGACACTGACTGCTACTAGTTTACAGTGAAAACCATTTTTTCTTTTTAAAGGCACGCTATTGTGACACCAGATATGAGTGGCATAGTGGACTGGCAGAAGTTGGCAGAGTACACGCTGAAGGCCTGACACCCGCTTGAAGGACACTGACTGCTTTTAGCTTACAGTGAAAAACTTTTTTTCTTTTTAAAGGCACGCTATTGTGACACCAGATATGAGTGGCAAAGTGGACTGGCAGAGGTTAGCAGAGTACACGCTGAAGGCCTGACACCCGCTTGAAGGACACTGACTGCTATTAGCTTACAGTGAAAAACTTTTTTTCTTTTTAAAGGCACGCTATTGTGACACCAGATATGAGTGGCAAAGTGGACTGGTAGAGGTTGGCAGAGTACACGCTGAAGGCCTGACACCCGCTTGAAGGACACTGACTGCTATTAGCTTACAGCGAAAAACTTTTTTTCTTTTTAAAGGCACACTATTGTGACACCAGATATGAGTGTCAAAGTGGACTGGCAGAGGTTGGCATAGTACACGCTGAAGGCCTGACACCCGCTTGAAGGACACTGACTGCTATTAGCTTACAGCGAAAAACTTTTTTTTTCTTTTTAAAGGCACGCTATTGTGACACCAGATATGAGTGGCAAAGTGGACTGGCAGAGGTTGGCAGAGTACACGCTGAAGGCCTGACACCCGCTTGAAGGACACTGACTGCTATTAGCTTACAGCGAAAAACTTTTTTTTTCTTTTTAAAGGCACGCTATTGTGATACCAGATATGAGTGGCAAAGTGGACTGGCAGAGGTTGGCAGAGTACATGCTGAAGGCCTGACACCCGCTTGAAGGACACTGACTGCTATTAGCTTACAGTGAAAAACTTTTTTTCTTTTTAAAGGCACGCTATTGTGACACCAGATATGAGTGGCAAAGTGGACTGGCAGAGGTTGGCAGAGAACACGCTGAAGGCCTGACACCTGCTTGAAGGACACTGACTGCTATTAGCTTACAGCGAAAAACTTTTTTTCTTTTTAAAGGCACGCTATTGTGACACCAGATATGAGTGGCAAAGTGGACTGGTAGAGGTTGGCAGAGTACATGCTGAAGGCCTGACACCCGCTTGAAGGACACTGACTGCTAATAGCTTACAGTGAAAAACTTTTTTTCTTTTTAAAGGCACACTATTGTGACACCAGATATGAGTGGCAAAGTGGACTGGAAGAAGTTGGCAGAGTACACGCTGAAGGCCTGACACCCGCTTGAAGGACACTGACTGCTATTAGCTTACAGTGAAAAACTTTTTTTCTTTTTAAAGGCACGCTATTGTGACACCAGATATGAGTGGCAAAGTGGACTGGTAGAGGTTGGCAGAGTACACGCTGAAGGCCTGACACCCGCTTGAAGGACACTGACTGCTATTAGCTTACAGCGAAAAACTTTTTTTCTTTTTAAAGGCACACTATTGTGACACCAGATATGAGTGTCAAAGTGGACTGGCAGAGGTTGGCATAGTACACGCTGAAGGCCTGACACCCGCTTGAAGGACACTGACTGCTATTAGCTTACAGCGAAAAACTTTTTTTTTCTTTTTAAAGGCACGCTATTGTGACACCAGATATGAGTGGCAAAGTGGACTGGCAGAGGTTGGCAGAGTACACGCTGAAGGCCTGACACCCGCTTGAAGGACACTGACTGCTATTAGCTTACAGCGAAAAACTTTTTTTTTCTTTTTAAAGGCACGCTATTGTGATACCAGATATGAGTGGCAAAGTGGACTGGCAGAGGTTGGCAGAGTACATGCTGAAGGCCTGACACCCGCTTGAAGGACACTGACTGCTATTAGCTTACAGTGAAAAACTTTTTTTCTTTTTAAAGGCACGCTATTGTGACACCAGATATGAGTGGCAAAGTGGACTGGCAGAGGTTGGCAGAGAACACGCTGAAGGCCTGACACCTGCTTGAAGGACACTGACTGCTATTAGCTTACAGCGAAAAACTTTTTTTCTTTTTAAAGGCACGCTATTGTGACACCAGATATGAGTGGCAAAGTGGACTGGCAGAGGTTGGCAGAGTACATGCTGAAGGCCTGACACCCGCTTGAAGGACACTGACTGCTAATAGCTTACAGTGAAAAACTTTTTTTCTTTTTAAAGGCACACTATTGTGACACCAGATATGAGTGGCAAAGTGGACTGGAAGAAGTTGGCAGAGTACACGCTGAAGGCCTGACACCCGCTTGAAGGACACTGACTGCTATTAGCTTACAGTGAAAAACTTTTTTTCTTTTTAAACCAACGCTATTGTGACACCAGATATGATTGGCAAAGTGGACTGGCAGAGGTTGGCAGAGTACACGCTGAAGGCCTGACACCCGCTTGAAGGACACTGACTGCTATTAGCTTACAGTGAAAAACTTTTTTTCTTTTTAAAGGCACGCTATTGTGACACCAGATATGAGTGGCAAAGTGGACTGGCAGAGGTTGGCAGAGTACATGCTGAAGGCCTGACACCCGCTTGAAGGAAACTGACTGCTATTAGCTTACAGTGAAAAACGTTTTTTCTTTTTAAAGGCACGCTATTGTGACACCAGATATGAGTGGCAAAGTGGACTGGCAGAGGTTGGCAGAGTACACGCTGAAGGCCTGACACCCGCTTGAAGGACACTGACTGCTACTAGTTTACAGTGAAAACCATTTTTTCTTTTTAAAGGCATGCTATTGTGACACCAGATATGAGTGGCATAGTGGACTGGCAGAAGTTGGCAGAGTACACGCTGAAGGCCTGACACCCGCTTGAAGGACACTGACTGCTTTTAGCTTACAGTGAAAAACTTTTTTTCTTTTTAAAGGCACGCTATTGTGACACCAGATATGAGTGGCAAAGTGGACTGGCAGAGGTTAGCAGAGTACACGCTGAAGGCCTGACACCCGCTTGAAGGACACTGACTGCTATTAGCTTACAGTGAAAAACTTTTTTTCTTTTTAAAGGCACGCTATTGTGACACCAGATATGAGTGGCAAAGTGGACTGGTAGAGGTTGGCAGAGTACACGCTGAAGGCCTGACACCCGCTTGAAGGACACTGACTGCTATTAGCTTACAGCGAAAAACTTTTTTTCTTTTTAAAGGCACACTATTGTGACACCAGATATGAGTGTCAAAGTGGACTGGCAGAGGTTGGCATAGTACACGCTGAAGGCCTGACACCCGCTTGAAGGACACTGACTGCTATTAGCTTACAGCGAAAAACTTTTTTTTTCTTTTTAAAGGCACGCTATTGTGACACCAGATATGAGTGGCAAAGTGGACTGGCAGAGGTTGGCAGAGTACACGCTGAAGGCCTGACACCCGCTTGAAGGACACTGACTGCTATTAGCTTACAGTGAAAAACTTTTTTTCTTTTTAAAGGCACGCTATTGTGACACCAGATATGAGTGGCAAAGTGGACTGGCAGAGGTTGGCAGAGAACACGCTGAAGGCCTGACACCTGCTTGAAGGACACTGACTGCTATTAGCTTACAGCGAAAAACTTTTTTTCTTTTTAAAGGCACGCTATTGTGACACCAGATATGAGTGGCAAAGTGGACTGGCAGAGGTTGGCAGAGTACATGCTGAAGGCCTGACACCCGCTTGAAGGACACTGACTGCTAATAGCTTACAGTGAAAAACTTTTTTTCTTTTTAAAGGCACACTATTGTGACACCAGATATGAGTGGCAAAGTGGACTGGAAGAAGTTGGCAGAGTACACGCTGAAGGCCTGACACCCGCTTGAAGGACACTGACTGCTATTAGCTTACAGTGAAAAACTTTTTTTTCTTTTTAAACCCACGCTATTGTGACACCAGATATGAGTGGCAAAGTGGACTGGCAGAGGTTGGCAGAGTACACGCTGAAGGCCTGACACCCGCTTGAAGGACACTGACTGCTATTAGCTTACAGTGAAAAACTTTTTTTTCTTTTTAAACCCACGCTATTGTGACACCAGATATGAGTGGCAAAGTGGACTAGCAGAGTACACGCTGAAGGCCTGACACCTGCTTGAAGGACACTGACTGCTATTAGCTTACAGCGAAAATCTTTTTTTCTTTTTAAAGGCACGCTATTGTGACACCAGATATGAGTGGCAAAGTGGACTGGCAGAGGTTGGCAGAGTACATGCTGAAGGCCTGACACCCGCTTGAAGGACACTGACTGCTAATAGCTTACAGTGAAAAACTTTTTTTCTTTTTAAAGGCACACTATTGTGACACCAGATATGAGTGGCAAAGTGGACTGGAAAAAGTTGGCAGAGTACACGCTGAAGGCCTGACACCCGCTTGAAGGACACTGACTGCTATTAGCTTACAGTGAAAAACTTTTTTTTCTTTTTAAACCCACGCTATTGTGACACCAGATATGAGTGGCAAAGTGGACTAGCAGAGTACACGCTGAAGGCCTGACACCCGCTTGAAGGACACTGACTGCTATTAGCTTACAGTGAAAAACTTTTTTTCTTTTTAAAGGCACGCTATTGTGACACCAGATATGAGTGGCAAAGTGGACTGGCAGAAGTTGGCAGAGTACACGCTGAAGGCCTGACACCCAGACGTTTGCAGACAACTAACTGCTATTCAATCTATTACAGTGAAAAAAAAAATGTTTTTAAATGCAAGCTATGGTGGCACTGGGCAAGTGGGCACAGTATCCACTGTGAGCCTGACACAGAAGCTGGCAGGCAGGCAGGCAACTGCAATTACATTACACAGAAAAAATCAGACTGATGTTATAGCCCAAAAAGAGATCAGATGAGTCCTTCAGGACTGTAGTGGACACTGAATACCCTAGCCTAGCTATCCATTTCCCTATCAAATGAGCAGCAGCTACACTTTCCCTCCTCTATCTAAGAATGCAGCTTCAGAATGAATCTAAAATGGATGCTGTACAGGAGGTGGGAGGGTCTGGAAGGGAGGGTCTGCTGCTAATATGCTGGAATGTGTCTGCTGACCGTGAGGCACAGGGTCAAAGTTTACTCAATGATGACGAATAGGGGGCGGATCGAACCGCGCATGTGTTCGCCCGCCGTGGCGAACGCAAACACGCTATGTTCGCCAGGAACTATTCGCCAGCGAACAGTTCGGTATATCACTATTCAGATCACATAGCACAGTCAGTGGCTGAGCTGTGTAAAGACATTTGATATGAAAATGTATTTTTTTTACGGAGGGAGGGGGTTTGGCTAAGGAGGCAGGCTTATGGTGCAGTGTCCTGAAAAAAAGCATAATTTTCTTTGTGAAAAAATTATATAGATTCAAGCATACAAAAATTACAGTTTATTAATATAGCCAAAGCCTATCAAATGCCTTACAGTGGTATTGTTGCCTGGCTTGTCCTTTTAAAAGTGGTATCATTATTTTTTTTTTGTCTGTTCCAGCAAGCTTTACAATTTAGACTTGAGCTTTTGGTTTAAGTTGAATTTAGATTCAGATGAATTTGGGCTTTAATGCCGATATCATTCAGACCTAAAACTGAGCAAATGACTAGTGCAATACCGTAACATCCTTGGATGCTTCAGGATTCAAGGGTTCCATTCCTGGCATCAAAGAAATGATAGAATGGAGAGAAAGTAATTTTTTTTAAGAGAGGAATGATAAGCAGATAAATGTGCCATGTTATATGCATTTCCTGTCAAATCTAGAGGTAGAAAATAAGATGATTGTTGGTTAGGGGATAGCCACTAAATGCTTATTTTATTTAAGATCAAGTGACAAGTGACCGATAGAGGAAACAAGAAGGAGCAGTAAAGCAATCTATACTTCCAATCAGTATTCTTTTAGAAGACAATTTGACTTCAGCTATTGAGAGAGACAAACTTGATTACCCTTGCTGTGCCATTGTGTGATAAGGACATGTGTCTGTGTCTTTGATTTTAGTGTGTGTTTAGTGTGAGGCCAGTTAGGTTTCGGTTACTGCTGTACTTACCTAACTACTGCCAGTTTCACTTACAACAACTTTGAGTGGGAGATAGTCTGAGTCATTGATCAGAGGGTGAGTCTGGTTAGATTACTCCTGTTCCCAGCCCCTGCAAGTGGCACATAGCGATTTACACAAACTTTGATTTGGAGATAGATGGATGGATGGGTAGATAGATCTTATTTAATAATAGCTTAACTGATCCTAGTGTGAGAATGCATGTTTAGGTTTTTGCTGTGCCAGCCACTGGCACTTACACCAAGTCTAATTTACTTATTCTAAGTTTGACAGGTCTTTTTTGCTTTAAATCCATTTTTTTTAATAGTGTGCTGTTCTGTAAAAATAAATAAATAAAGTTAGTTCCTCTCCTAACTACTGCCAGTGTCGCTTTTACCAATTCTAAGTGGGAGATAGATAGCCTAGGTCACATTCTAATGAAAGACTGGTTAGGTCACTATTGTACCATATACACAAACTTTGAATTGGATAGATATAGCTTGTTTAATAATTGTTAAACTGATCGTATTGTGAAACTGGTGGATAGGTTGCTGCTCTGCCTTAAATCAACTTTGATTTACTGACTTAGAGATTTATTTTTTAACCTGTTCTTAGAAAATAAATAATTCGAGTGTGTTGAGTACAGTGTGCAGTGTGCGAGCACTGTGCAGTTTACTGTGTCCTATTTAGCCTCTTAAAGTCAAGAACAATCATGTTATAGTAGTGAATCCACCAATCAGCAACCCATTTTTACATAGAAACACATGAATATCCTAAAGTTATTTTAATTATAAAAACAAACCCACTTAAATTAATCACTTACAATCATCCCTTAGTATGTAAGCTTATTTAACATATGCCCTCACAAAATACAGAACCAATCATTTTGCAGTACAATTATTAAATACACCCACAACAACAGTGAAACCCCTCCTAGGCTTAAACCTAATTATCTCCAGGTAGAGAAAAACATTTTCTTTTTACATTTTGACAAAACTGTATTAAAATCAATAACTCATATTTCGCCGAACGGAGTCCCCATGTTCAACATACCCCCAGATAGCTGAGCACAAGATAGACGAATAGCGCTTAGATCCCACGAACACAGTTCAAATGCCATTGAGTTAAAGTTTCAGTTCACCGGCTGTTCGTGCAAATGAAAAGAGTTCCATAACTTCAGCTACCTGGGGTTGGTCTAGTTCATATGTTATGAAAGTCCCGAAAGGTAGATTGTTCGTGCGTTAAGAAACAAATTAACTGGATGCTGGTAAGCTTTAGCGGTGTTCGGCTAAATAAGTGGCCGAAAATAGTTCCAGAGCATCAACTACAATCTACCGCTGAGCGTTCGACAATTTTGAAATGGCCAACGCCAAGTGTTCGGCAATCGACCGCTGACCAGCCAGCCTTTTGACAATTACTTGTGGTTAACCGAAATGGCTGGGTGGTTAATGAGCTGCACATGACCATTGTAGGTGGTCGGGCGGTTCGGGTGTTTGTTCGGCTATTTTACTAAAAACACGAAAGAGCCAAACATACAAATAAAATACGAAATACTGTTTCCCTTGATCCGGCAAAACAGGGGTTTTGTCACAAGGTTGTCAATTGCCCACTGACTTTTTTCCTTTATTTTTATTTTTGACAAATTCTCTTTTTTCAACTTAAAATAACTCCTGCTACAGCTGCTCCATCATATTTGTTAATACAAGATTGCAAAAGTAAGAATAATCAGCCATCATTATTAAATTAAGATCACTCACATTTTTTAATAAAGATATAATAATGTAAGATGACATCTCAGAATTGGTATAGGGATAATGGCTAATATTGCCCAGCCATTAAGCTAGGCAATATTGTAGAAACTAATAGGCCCTTTTAACTTAACCCCTTAAGGACACATGACATGTGTGACATGTCATGATTCCCTTTTATTCCAAAAGTTTGGTCCTTAAGGGGTTAAAGGGACACTATAGTCACCTGAACAACTTTAGCTTAATGAAGCAGTTTTGGTGTATAGATCATGCCCCTGCAGCCTCACTGCTCAATCCTCTGCCATTTAGGAGTTAAATCCCTTTGTTTATGTACCCTAGTCACACCTCCCTGCATGTGACTTGCACAGCCTTCCATAAACACTTCCTGTAAAGAGAGCCCTTTTTAGGCTTTCTTTATTGCAAGTTCTGTTTAATTAAGATTTTCTTATCCCTTGCTATGTTAATAGCTTGCTAGACCCTGCAAGAGCCTCCTGTATGTGATTAAAGTTCAACTTAGAGATTGAGATACAATTATTTAAGGTAAATTACATCTGTTTGAAAGTGAAACCAGTTTTTTTTTTCAATGCAGGCTCTGTCAATCATAGCCAGGGGAGGTGTGGCTAGGGCTGCATAAACAGAAACAAAGTGATTTAACTCCTAAATGACAGTGAATTGAGCAGTGAAATTGCAGGGGAAAGATCTATACACTAAAACTGCTTTATTTAGCTAAAGTAATTTAGGTGACTATAGTGTTCCTTTAATTTTTGGGGCTTGCCCAAATGTGTCTGCGAATTGTTTTTCATGGACGATGTTTTGATGTCCTGAATTGTCACACGGTCTGAAAACAATTATTTGTCCATAGCAAACTACTGTGCACACACTTTTAAATTAAAGGGACACTATAGACATCAGAAACAATGACAGCTTATTGTATTTGTTCTGCTGAGTATAAGCATTCCCTTCAGGCTCTTTGCAGTAAACACTATCTTTTGTAGAGAATATGCAATGTTTACATTGCAGCCTAGGGATATCTCTAGTGGCCACTCTTTAGATAGCTGCTAGAGGTGCTTTCTGGGTAAGTGCTGCACAGTGTGACTGACATTCAGTGTCTCCACCCTCTGCATGGAGACACTGAACTTTCCTCATAGAGATGCATTGATTTAATGCATTTCTATGAGGAGATGCTGATTGGCCAGGGCTGTGTTTGGCTTGTGCTGGCTCTGCCCCTGATTTGCCTCTTCGACAAGCTCAGCCAATCCAATGATAAAGCATTGTGATTAACTCAGTTCACCACTTCTGATGATGTTAGCCAAGCAGGGAGACAATAAAGGTAAGCTTTTGCTATATTTAGAGGGGCAGTAGGGGAAGGGGGCAAGAGGGCTAGATGGCGGTTTTAACACTCTAGGGCAGTGATGGCAAACCTTTTTTCCTTAAAGTGCCAACACGGCAATCAAACCTCAATACTGAGGTTTAAGTTTAGAAAAAACAACTCGTACTGTTGTCCGAACTAATTAACAACGTTTGTTTTAAAACAACACAACAACAGAGAGTTCAATGATACAAATTTTAAATAATGATATAAATAGATAAAATTAAGCTTATACTTATTAGTATCTCCAACAAATGCAATACATACACACACAGACTGCTGAATACATACACACAGACTGCTAAATACAGAGACTGATGAATACACACACACACACACACACAGTCTGCTGAATACACATACAGACAGACTGCTGAGTACACACACACAGACTGCTGAGTACACACACAGACTGCTGAATACACACACACACAGACTGTTGAATACACATACACACAGACTGCTGAATACACACACACATACTGCTGAATACACACACACACACACACACACACACACAGACTGCTGAATACACACACACACACAGACTGCTGAATACACACACACACAGACTGCTGAATACTGTGTGTGAGAGTATGAGGGGTGGTGTGTGTGTATGAGGGGTGCTGTATGTATGTGTGTGTGTGTGTGTGTGTGTGTGTGTGTGTGTGAGAGAGGGGTGCTGTGTGTGAGAGAGGGGTGCTGTGTGTGTGAGAGAGGGGTGCTGTGTGTGTGAGAGAGGGGTGCTGTGTGTGAGAGAGGGGTGCTATGTGTGTGAGAGAGGGGTGCTGTGTGTGTGAGAGAGGGGTGCTGTGTGTGTAAGAGAGGGGTGCTGTGTGTGTGTAAGAGAGGGGTGCTGTGTGTGTAAGAGAGGGGTGCTGTGTGCGTAAGAGAGGGGTGCTGTGTGTGTGTAAGAGAGGGGTGCTGTGTGTGTGTAAGAGAGGGGTGCTGTGGGCGGGGGGTAGGGGGTAGGGGTGGGGAGGGAAGCTGGGGAGGGGTGCTGTGTGGGGGGGTTATGGGTACTGTGTGTGGGGGGGTAGGGGTGCAGGTGTTTTAAAAATAATAATAAAATATGCTAAATCAGTATCCCCCTCCCTCCTTTTTACCTTTAATGAAGGAGGGGGGGGGGACACAGCCATCCCTGGTGGTGCGGTGGTGGCAACTACTGTTTCCGGGTTGGGAGGCAGGGGGAGGGATCTGTGAAGCAGCTCCCCTGTCCTCCCACGCAATGCTGTGTGGAGCGTTGCCATGGTAACGAGCGGCAACGCTCCACACAGCTTACTCACGGGAGGACAGGGGAGCTGCTTCACAGATTCCTCCCCCTGCCTCCCGACACGGAAGCAGAGTAGGTGCCTGCTGTTTTGGGCAGGCAGGCACCTACTCTGCAGTGATGGCGAACCTATAGCCACAGAGAGGGCCCGGCGTGCCACAGGTTCGCCATCACTGCTCTTGGGTCAGGAATACATGTTTGTGTTCTTGACCCTATAGTGTTCCTTTAATAGTGTTGATATTCTAAACAATGGCAACTAAATTGAAACATTTTGATAAACAGCAACTAACAGTTAATAATAGCCAAGTTGAATGTTTTTTCCAAATCTGTAATTATGTTTTACATTTTTGAATTACCGTATATACTCGAGTATAAGCCGACCCGAATATAAGCCGAGGCCCCTAATTTTACCCCAAAAAACTGGGAAAACTTATTGACTCGAGTATAAGACTAGGGTGGGAAATGCAGCAGCTACTGGTAAATTTCTAAATAAAATTAGATCCTAAAAAAATTATATTAATTGAATTTTTATTTACAGTGTGTGTATATAATGAATGCAGTGTGTGTGTATATGAATGCAGTGTGTGTGTATGAGTGCAGTGTGTGTATGAGTGCAGTGTGTATGAGTGCAGTGTGTATGTATGAGTGTAGTGTGTGTGTATGAGAGCAGTGTGTGTGTATGAGTGCAGTGTGTGTGTGTGAATGCAGTGTGTATGTGTGTGAGTGCAGTGTGTGTATGAGTGCAGTGTGTGTATATGAGTGCAGTGTGTGTGAATGCAGTGTGTGTATGAATTCAGTGTGTGTGTGTGTGTGTGTGTATGAGTGCAGTGTGTATATGAGTGCAGTGTTTATATGAGTGCAGTGTGTGTGTATGAGTGCAGTGTGCTTATATGAATGCAGTGTGTGTGTGTGTGTATAAGTGCAGTGTGTGTGTGATGCAGAGTGTGATGCAGAGCCTTGGTGGGGGGTGGGCATTTTTATTATTATTTTTTAATTATAATAATTGTAATTTTTTGTTATATTATTATTATTTTTTTTTAATATTATTATTTTTAATATTTTATTTTATTATTATTTTTTCATCCCCCATGGCAGGGAGGGGGGCTCTCACTCCCTGGTGGTCCAGTGGCATTGGCAGTTCAGTGGGGGGGAGAGGGGCTGTCAGAGAGCACTTACCTCTCCTGCAGCTCCTGTCAGCTCCCTTCTCCTCCGCGCCAGTCCGTGCAGCTCCTCTGTCAGCTCACACTGTAAGTCTCGCGAGAGCCGCAATATGACCCCGCGGCTCTCGCAAGATTTACACTGGGAGCTGACAGAGGTGCTGAACGGACCAGCGCAGAGGAGAAGGGAGCTGACAGGAGCTGCAGGAGAGGTAAGCGCTCGCTGCCAGCCCCCAGTCTGTATTATGGCAATGTAAATTGCTATAATACAGACATTGACTCGAGTATAAGCCGAGTTAGGGTTTTTCAGCACAAAAAATGTGCCGAAAAACTCGACTTATACTCGAGTATATACGGTAATTTGTAAACTCACATTTCACCATTAATTAATACTGCCAGATTGTTTTTTAAACCAGTGTGCAATAACCTTTTTTTGCAGTACATCAACATTTTGAAAGGGCTTCTTCGAATTGTGAACTCTTTTAAAATAAATTGCAAATGTATACAGTAAAACAAAAATTTTTACTTACCGTAAATGTATTTTTCCAGAAGATTAGAGGCAGTGCTTTACGACTGGGATATCACCTGGAGAGAAAAAACAGGCAGGCAATCTCCAAAACTTTTCAAGAACCTCCCCCAATTAACCTTTGGCCTTATAAATTGCTTCCTACCCAAGACATGCCCAGAAATTACAAAAGCCGAATAACCGTACCACGCTGTAACAGAACATTATCATCTCCTGAGCTCTGTGGAATAATACAGTGAATTGCATTATAAATCATTTGTTTTATCAGTATATTTCTACCGAACACCGGACCACCTTGATGTGTGATTAAAGCATACTTTTAACTGGCACTTCGAATGCAGTCGAAGTGCCGAAGCCATCGAAGTGCCGAAGCCGTCGAAGTGGCTGCCATTACAGCCGAGTCAGCGGTGACGGGTACCTTACCCTGTCCTTCGACACCACGGCTGGAGACTAAGTCCCGTTCGAACGTTCGAACACCCATTCGAATGGGACTTTGTCATCTTTTCATGGGAAGTGGATCGCCGCTCGACTGGCAACCACCGCGGAAGTTTTAACCGCGTTGTACTTCGACACTTCGTCAAAAGTCGAAGTGCGTTCGACTATTCGAACACCGCCTTCGGATGGGACTTTACCGTTTTTCAGGACAGAAATAGACCGACCACACAGCCTGAATCTGTGGAACTGTTTTTGGGTATACAAACAGGCGTGCGGTCGGTCCAAAGAGACTTTTTAATATTTCTGGAACCACTGGACGGATTCTCACAAATTTTTAATATGTTGTTCCACAATTCATGTTGTCCATAACAATATAAGTTTTATTCCTGTACTATGTAAAATGGGAAAGTTAGAAAAATGCATAAAAATTTATAAGTTTTAGCTTGGAGATAATTGAGTAGATATAGTAGGAAACTCAATTATCTCCCAAGCAGAGGGGAGGGAACTTGTGGGTTGTACTATTGTGTTATTGGTTATTTTATACCTCCCCCTGGGAGTGTCCTGTGTCTACCTTTTGGTAATAAAAAGCAGGCTGGGTGTCCCAGTCCTCAGTTCTTCTTGACCCTTCAAAACTTAGCCTCGTCTCGTTCTTGGAAGGGGATTATTTGGGAATATTACTCTGCTCTGTTTCAGCTGAACCTGACTCTCACTCTGGATATCGTGGATGGGATTACGCCAGCTTTACTTCTCCACAGCAGCTTGCAGGGAAAAGGACGTCTCCAACGGCAGATACCCTCTCTCTACCTGGGTAGCTGTTACATTGGTGGCAGCGGTGGGATGGTCCTTTTATCCAAAGAACAAGTGCTGAATGGAGTCGCAGTATGCCAAGCTGAAAAGACCCACACTAAAGGATTTATTGGGGAGTCGTGGTAGGAGTGCCAGCAACAGACCATGGAGAGAGCTGATAGCTGACCTGCTGGAGCTGGACGAGATGGATAGGTCCATGGAGGTAACTGAACCCATGGCACCCATCAGCGAGGACGATGTGATTACTGCAATTGTACAGCGGAGATTATCTTTGTATCCAGTAATGTCCGCGGAACTAATAACTCAACTGTTCCGGGAAGCAAGGGAAGAGATACAAACCAAGAGGGAACAAGAAATGGAACTGGTAAGAGCGAAACAGCCCATTACACATACAGTTCCTACACCTCTACCCAATGCTACGGTAAAGAAAATTCCCTTTACTGCGTTTAAAACCTTTGTGGAAAGTGAAGAGGAAATTGATGGATATTTGGCTGACTTTAAAAGGCAGTGCTCACTACATCAAGTACCGCCAGAGCACCCCAGGATAGTGGGTCACTATCCTGGCGGGGAAACTATCAGGAAAAGCCAATGAGGCTTTCCGAGCACTCACTACAGAAGAGATTGCGCAGTATCAAAAGGTAAAAGAGGCACTGCTCACCAGGTACGCTGTAACCCCAGAAGCATACCGTCACCGTTTCCGGTAGTCCAAAAAGAAAGCTGTGGACTCCCACATGGAATGGGCCAACCGGCTACAAAGAGTGGCATCACATTGGGTCCAACGGTGCAAGGCCAACACCGGGGAGGAAGTATTACAGTTGTTCTTAATGGAACATTTCTTCCAAGATTTGGCTGCGGACATACAAGACTCGGTACGAGACCGTCGCCCCGCTAACCTAAATGAGGCAGCTCGGCTAGCCGATGAATATGCCGAGACAAGGAAAGTAAGCAAGGGTACTACACGACAAGCTCATAAGGCAGAGCCGCGCACCCCAGCCGTCGTCTCACGCCCCGAATTTCGGGCCCCGGTCCCACCAGGACCACCACGTCCTCAGGGACCTACCAACTACCCCCGAGATTTGTCAAGGGTGACGTGCCATCACTGCAGCAACACTGGACATATTGCCCGATATTGTCCCCTAAGGTCTAACAACAACAACTGGAGACGCACAACTCCCAACACAGAGG
Source organism: Pelobates fuscus (assembly GCF_036172605.1). Taxonomy (NCBI): domain Eukaryota; kingdom Metazoa; phylum Chordata; class Amphibia; order Anura; family Pelobatidae; genus Pelobates; species Pelobates fuscus. The sequence continues at coordinate 126,531,865 of NC_086324.1, forward strand.
CCCCTGCATCACGTCCCTCTGCGGCTCACTGCCTACAAACCGAGATGGGCCCTGAGGAATGTCTGGGGATTTTGTATGAAGCAGATCCAATACAAGCTGCTTCTCCAGATAACCGGCAACATCACCGTCAGGAGGTTCGGGTGAATGGACAAATAGCACAAGGCCTAAGAGATACCGGGGCTACCATCACTTTGATCCAGAAGCATCTAGTAAAGCCGGAGAATGTGTCTACTCGTTACCCGGAAGCCGTCGCTCTGCCGAATATCCAGGCTGACACTGTCGCCAGTGCTTTAGTCGGGATATTCACCAGAGTGGGATTTCTTCAGGAAATCTTGTCTGACAGAGGGACCCAGTTTACCGCAGACCTAACCCAGCAGTTATGGAAGGTCTGTGGTATTAAGCCCCTGCTTAGTTCACCGTACCACCCTCAGACTAACGGTCTCTGTGAACGCTTTAATGGTACTCTAAAGCAATTGCTGCTGACCTTTATGGCGGAATACAGAGACTGGGAGCGATTCTTGCCACACCTCCTGTTTGCTTATCGGGAGGTACCGCAGGAATCCACAGGGTTCTCTCCCTTTGAGCTGCTCTATGGACGGAGAGTACGAGGCCCTCTCGACCTCATCCGAGAGCACTGGGAGGGAGAGACAGAACACGAAGGTGTCCCCATCGTGCCATATGTGCTGGAAATGCGGGACCGTATGGAACAGTTAGCCCGGATGGCACGGGACCATCTCCATGCGGCCCAGGGTCGTCAGAAACATTGGTACGATCAGGGCGCCCGCCAGAGAACGTCCAAGTAGGCCAGAAGGTGCTGGTGCTTAGACCTGTCAAAGGGAATAAGTTCCAAACCTCCTGGCAGGGCCCTTACAAAGTAGTAGCACAGGTCTGCGATACTACTTATGTAATTGCCAGCAGCAAAGATGAAAGGATCCAGAAGTCCTTTCATGTAAACTTATTAAAAGAGTATCAGGAAAGACCAGAGGATATAGCCGCCAAATGTATCCCAGCCACTGAAAACCCTGACAGCTTACCCATACCCGACCTATTAGCCAACTCGGAACCTAAAACCCTGCTCAATACCATACAGCTAGGGGAGCGGTTAACTCCCGCAGAAAAGGGGCAGATCCGACAGTTACTGACTGAGAAAGGGTTGACGTTTTCCCAGGAGCCCGGGTACACCCCCTTAGCAACTCACTATGTAGAAACCCCAGGACAAACCCCTCTCCGACAGACTCCCTATAGGATCCCTGAGGCAGTAAAAGAGGAGATGAGGAAGGAAATCCAAGAGATGTTAAGACTGGGGGTGATAGAGCCATCTGACAGTCCGTGGGCCTCACCTGTGGTCCTAGTTCCCAAAAACGACGGAACCACCCGGTTCTGTGTCGATTATCAACGTCTCAATGATAGAACCGGGACAGATGCATATCCCATGCCCCGAGTAGACGAGCTATTAGATCGTATTGCCAGGGGACGTTATCTGACCACCATCGATTTGTGTAAAGGGTATTGGCAGATTCCCCTGGCCAAGGAGGCTATCCCTAAATCGGCCTTTGTCACCCCATTTGGCTTATACCAGTTCAAGGTCATGCCATTTGGGATGAAATAGCCCCAGCTACATTTCAGCGCTTAGTGGACCGCCTCCTTGATGGCTTCCAGGATTTCGCTTGCGCGTACCTGGATGACATTGCGATCTATAGCGAAACTTGGGGAAAACACTTGAGGCATGTAGAGGCTGTACTGGATCAGATTCGGGCCGCAGGCCTGACTCTGAAACCAGAGAAGTGTAACTTCGGCATGGCCGAAGTCCAGTACTTGGGACACCGGGTGGGGTGTGGGAAGCAGCGCCCAGAACCCGCTAAAGTTGAGGCTGTAGCCAACTGGCCCACACCCCACACCAAGACTCAGGTATTAGCATTTTTAGGGACGGCAGGATATTATAGGAAGTTTGTCCCTGACTATAGCGCCATCGCCAAACCCCTGACAGACTTAACCAAAAAGAACTTGCCTAGGATAGTCCTGTGGTCTCCCGCCTGTGAAACCGCCTTTCAAGCCCTGAAAAATGCTCTGATTCATGCACCTGTTTTGTCTGCCCCCGTCCCTAACAAAAGATTTGTCGTTCATACAGATGCATCCATGTATGGACTGGGGGCAATTCTAAGCCAGGTCGGAGAGGATGGGGGCGAACACCCTGTCAGCAGAAAACTGTTACCTAGAGAAGTGAGTTACGCGGCAGTGGAAAAAGAATGTTTGGCCCTGGTCTGGGCACTAAAGAAACTTACCCCATATTTGTACGGACAAGAATTTACCCTCATTACCATAATCCCCTGGTATGGCTGAACAGAGTAGCTGGAGATAATGGACGCTTACTGAGATGGAGCCTAGCGCTGCAGCCATATAACTTCTCCATTCAATACCGCCATGGCAAGTTTAATGGGAATGCCGATGGACTGTCCAGACAAACTGAACTTTTGCCATAACAATTGATCGGACAGCCCCAAGTTGACCCGAAAAGGATCAATCCGGGTCAGCCGGAGTGTTCCACAAAAGGGGAGCAGTGTAACAGAACATTATCATCTCCTGAGCTCTGTGGAATAATACAGTGAATTGCATTATAAATCATTTATTTTATCAGTATATTTCTACCGAACACCGGACCACCTTGATGTGTGATTAAAGCATACTTTTAACTGGCACTTCGAATGCAGTCGAAGTGCCGAAGCCGTCGAAGTGCCGAAGCCGTCAAAGTGGGCGCCATTACAGCCGAACACGTGGCGGCGGCCATTTTAGTGCAGTCGAACGCGGTCAGCGGTGACCGGTACCTTCCCCTGTCCTTCGGCACCACGGCTGGAGACTAAGTCCGGTTCGAACGTTCGAACACCCATTCGAATTCGAATGGGACTTTGTCATCTTTTCATGGGAAGTGGACCACCGCGGAAGTTTTAACCGCGTTGTACTTCGACACTTCGACAAAAGTCGAAGTGCGTTCGACTATTCGAACACCGCCTTCGGATGGGACGTTTTTCAGGACAGAAATAGACCGACCACACAGCCTGAATCTGTGGAACTGTTTTTGGTCGTAAAATCGTAAAATTCTGAACGATCGATTTGAGAACTAGAACAAAAAGTAAGAACCGTCTGGCATCCTTTATTTCTGCCTGGTTCAGAAAGGAATGACTTGGCAGGCTGCTGTTTACTGCTTGTGCTCATCCGATCCCTTCTGGGTGCCAGGTGCAGACCCTGGGAGTTGCAGATGAGTATGTCACCCTGGGCGGCTGTGCTCTGTGCGTCCATTAGCTCCAGACAGCCTCTCAGGAGTGGACCGGGATAACCCCCACCGGTCCGAGGGGGGGGGGGTAATGGAGCTCCTGCCGGGAAGTAGCTGCTCCTGGGCATGCCAGGATCGGGAGATCGGCCACCTCTCCCACCCGGTGAGCACCAGGCCACACTTGCCACGCGGAGGTAATTAAGACTCTGTCGAGTTGCTGACCGCTATTAAGCATGTCGGGTCGGTCAGGTAGGAGCAACATTGCTGGGTCATCCCCTTCTGGGGTGAAATTCGCTTGTTGATACGCGGCTTAAAGTGAGATATTAAGTGAGCTCACACGAAGTGCGTCTTTCCTCCATGACAGCTAGGCACCGCCCCCTGGAAGCTGCATTCTTAGTGAGAGTAGGGACAGTGTAGCTGCTGCTGATTTAATAGGGAAATCGATAGCTAGGCTAGTGTATTCAGTGTCCACTACAGTCCTGAAAGACTCATCTGATCTCTGCTGTAAGGACAGCACCCCAAAAAGCCATTTTTAGGGCTAGAACATCAGTCTGCTTTTTTTTTCTTCTGTGTAATCTAATTGCAGTTGCCTGCCTGCCAGCGTGTGTGTCACAGGCCCACTCATATCTGGTGTCACAATAGCTTGCATTTAAAAAAACGAAAACTTTTTTGACTGTAATATAATAGCAGTCAGTTTCCTTCACACGTGTGCATTTCAGGGCCTGGCAGGGCACAGTGTCACACCAGTGCAACTCATGTCTGGTGTAACAGTAGTGTACATTAAAAAAAAAACTAGAAATTTGACTGTGAAATAATAGCAGTCAATTTCCTTCACACGTGTGCGTTTCAGGGCCTGCCAGGGCACAGTGTCACACCAGTGCAACTCATATCTGGTGTAACAGTAGTGTACATTTAAAAAAAAATACAGGGGGCTTGTTGTCACCTTTCGGGGACCCTTGGTGTTGTACGTGGCTGGGTGGAGAAAGAGAGACCTTCAATTACATCAGTGAGGACAAGGAACGGGACATGGCTAGCTTGGTATCCAACCTTGTGCAAATGGGGAGTTTGCGGTTGTGCAAATAGGCTGTTTGTGGTGCGTTAAACGGGGAGTTTGGTCTGTCACTGTGAAGTGGGCGTAACCCTTACACTACCTGATCGATACAACATCATACCTGATGTTTTAAAGCCCGTTATTCCAAACAATTTAGGAATGTTAGGTGGTTTATGCCCTTTATGGATTAAAACCAGACTCTCATGGGAGTTTTGCCATGGATCCCCCTCCGACATGCCACAGACCAGGTGTTAGTCGCCTGAAACTGTCATCAAAACAAAACACTAAGCCCTCAATGAATACTATTCTACCAACTTAATTTTCTACCCTATCCTTTCCTTTTGTGTTACTATACCCCACTCCCTCTAGCATGTAAGCTCATTGAACAGGGCTCTCAATGCCTCTGTTCCTGTGTGTCCAACTTGTCTGGTTACAAATACATGTCTGTTAGTCCACCCATTGTACAGCGCTAGGGGACTTGTTGACGCTTTGTAAATTATAATAATAATAATATTTGTATTTTGTATTCCATAATTTGTTTTTGTGTGTGTGTAAACTGTAATTATTTTATAATACTAGTTGCTCCACTTCTTTGTCAGTATGTGACATTTGTTAAGATTAAGTAAATAGAAACGATCAACATTTGATTTATCACTCAATATTAGAATAGTTGAAAATAATATATATATAAATGTATTCCACAATGCTTTAATTGACTCAGCAAAATTACACTATTAAAATACACACAACAAACACAACTTTCTCTTTTTAAGCACTTAACGCCGGATGACGGACCGAGTCCATCATGCTGGGGAAGCACTTAAAGCCGACAAACGGACCTCTTCCCTGCAAGTTGATCACTGCCTACAGTGATCAAAATACAGATCACAGTATTATACTGTGATCTGATTTATTTTTAACCCCTGAGGGTTAACTTTTATTTTCTAACCCTCAGGGGTTCAATTTATTTCATTAATTAATTTAAATAATTTTAAAATGATATATTTTGCTAGCTGGTGTGGGGGGAGTTATGGGAAATTGGGGAATTTACTGTTAGTGCTGCTTACTGCTAGTTAGGGGTTAACAGTAAAAAAAGTTTTGTACAAATTTAGAAAGTGTAAAGAAAGTTTTAAAAAGTAAAAAAATTTAATAAGTAAACAACAAAGTTTAAAAACAAGTTTTAAAAAGTAAAAAAAAAAGTTTAAAAAATACATAAAAAAATGCTCATTACCACTACACCTGCAACAAATTGGCGGAAAAAAAAATCCCACACTAAGGTTCAAAATATGCCTTTTGAATTATTTTGGGGTGTTTTCTTTAGTATGTGTTTGTGGGGAAGTTTGAATACCCAACCAACTAAACTACTCCGAAAGGAAACATGGACACTTCAAAGTTTAAAAAAAACCTGGAATGGCTGTGTCTCAAATGTGCCCCTTCAATATCAACATATACCTGGCAAAGGTATATACGGGGGTATTGCTGTACTCAGACGACATAGCTGAACAACATATAAAGTATTATACAGTCGTAGCACACTTAAGGTTTGCAAAATATACTGTGCAAACTCGCTTTGTGTGTCAAAATGCAGAAAAAAGGCTTATTACCACTACACTTGGTACAAGCTAGCGGAAAAATGATCACATGCTAAGGTTCAGAATATGCCTTCTGAAATACGTCTTCTTTAAGAAATGGTATGCCTTTATGGGATAGTTGGAATATATAGCCTGCTAAAATACTCCAAAATGGGACCTAGACACAGTGTAAAAAGTTTGAAATAAAATGGATTTGCTGTGTCTCAAATGTGCCTACCAAGTGTAAGAATTACTCAGCAAAAATGTATGTAAAATATATTTTTTTTCCCCTCACCACAAACATTGATATAAATTGGCGAAGTAATGGTGACAAGTTAAGGCACAATATACACCATATAAGATACCCCTGGGTGTCTACTTTATCAAATGGAAGCCTTTTGTGGGGTGATTTGAATACTCACACTGATATAAATACCCCAAAATGAGACATAGGTCCGTCTAATCCATCTATGAAAATTCTAACTATAGAAACTGAAATAGCCTTATCTCTTAAATGGCATTGTAGCTTCACAGAATAATGCCAAAGGTATACAATGGGGGTATCGTTCTACTCAGCACAATATGGGGGGCAGACAAATAAACATTAAAATGTAAGGGTAGGGTGTCTAACTGAAATGCATGATACAGTTTTATGAATTTGAGGTCATTTAGTAAGAAGATTTTAGACATTTAGAAGATATTCCCCTTTACAGAGATATTTATGTGTACAGCGAATGTATATACAAGTATATACAAGAAGCCGTGACTGGGCCGGACGTGGCAGTGCCCCATGAGCTTCTAGGGAGGAGGCTGTTGTTTACAAGAGTATGGTAAAATGAATACTTGCGTGGGCCACACTAGGCCATAATCAGCTTGTCTGGAGTTTAGGTAGTTTGTGTTGATTACCTTTGAACCGGAAGTAGATGGTTCTGTACTGAAGCAGACAGTCTCAGCCCAGAGGAAGGGGCAGGCTGCGTATTTATAGGCCGGAATAACCCCTTCCACAACCACAGGCCCATCCTTTCATATATGTATTACTTCTATGTGCTTCTATGTGGTTAGGTAGCTTAAATACATAGAAGTGGGTGGTCAGCTACACCCTAGGTTATTAATTAAAGGAGAGCTGCCACTTCCGATTATATTTGATATCGTGTTTACATATTGCTATTTTTTTTTATAAATATTGTATGTAATTGTGAAGTGTGAAAAATAAACTTAAGTGTTAAAATCCATACTTCTGCATCCTCATACTTTGCAGTCTCCATCTTAGCTTCCTTTCAATCATGGTTATAAGGTTTGTCCTTTACAGTCAGCATAGACAATGCATAAAGAAAATAGGAGGACTTAGACAATGTTTCTTTTTTGTAATCTTCATTTGCAGTGATTGCCCTGGTTTTGCCTTGTCTGAGGTGGATTATGAAGTCATTTGTCAGGTCTTTAACATAAATCTGAAAGAAAACACTAACAGAGTATTTTATGAAACAAATTCAGGTTTACACAAGTGATGGGTGATTTTCTACATTGTATCGACCATCCAAATTTCAGAGAAATAACAGTTCCTCCTTAAGATTCCTAAAATACTTTAATAAGAAATTCCTCCATATAAGAAACATCTATGTAAGCCCAACAATCTTTTAGAATCGTTTTACATAAAGATTGAGACATTATCTCTTGCATTCCAATGAACGGATTTTCTGCTGATTATACCAGTGTAGACTATTGCATTTCTCCAATTTCAATTCCAAATGAAACCCTTAATATTTATCTTTGAGATTTTCTTCATTATTCACTGTAACATTGGTTAACTGCTTATATCTCATGCAATTCAATTTCATTTAATAGTTGCACAGGGAGAAACGTAATCATGTGTAATAGAAATGCTCCTGCACATTCTTGTCTTTTCCTCTAGACCTTTCCCCTGAGACTTAATTTATACTGAAACTAAGTGCGGAATATATGCAAAAACATTTTCAGTATAACCTGTATTCTAGACACAGAATATCCGGAGGCATTTTTGGAATAAACTGTGGCGTTGATCTAAATTCTGGTTTGACTGCTGCAGATGAATTTTTTTTTCTCCTTTTTGTGTATACAAGACCCTTGTGAAAAATATCGTTTTACTCAACTTGGTAAATATAATTTCATAAGTTTGATAGTACAGGATTTTTTGGAGAGAATGGGGGCAGGGGTTACCATAACACACACATAATCATGGTGGGGGTCACTTCAACCAGAGAGTAAATGGCGATTGAAATTATGCTTATTCAGATGCAGCCAGATATATAAAATAATTAAAAATTTGAAAACACAACTCTTTTTCCAACTGTATAATCTCATTCAAGGAACACTGTAGGCATCCAGACCACTGCATCTCAATGAATGTCCCCCCAGTTTCAATCTTGCAGCTGAAAACATTGCCATTCTGCAGGAACGACAATGTTGTCATTGCAGGGTTAGCCTGCTTCTAGTGACTATCATAATGACAACCACTAGAGGTGCTTCCACTGGAATAGTAGAGTAAAGCTCCACTATTTCCGTCAGATGGTCTCATAGAAGCATGGAGAAGCACTGGCTTTGCTGAGACCATAGATCCAGATGTAAATTAACCCTTTTCACAAGAAAAAGTAATGATAAATTGTCAATCCCTGAATCTAACAAGATAAAGGGGAAGCCAAAACATCAAGTCTCCAAAATAGGAGAGTGGCCGCCTAAACTGTACTCTCAGGTAAATAGGTCTTAACCCTTGAATAGGCAAATCAGAGAAAATGGGTCTCAATGAGTACCCCAGGGGGTCGGGGACCCTAATGAGGGAGAGCACAGTGATAGAGGGTGAGGTATTCATACAGGGGAAAATAGTAACAGGGGGGACAAGTATCCCTATTTTTTATTGAACCTAAATTAAAACCGTGAAAAAATAATAAATACAATTATCCACTAGGGGAGAAGGTTAAGTACCAGAACAAAAAGTCTATAGGTACAAGAAAATAGGGAAATAGATATATTACAACTCATCCATAATGATCTCCTCTTAGTAAGAGAGTGGTTCCGGAGAATAGAACGTAGGGCTCAGGTTAGGAAGCCATGAGGGGCATGGAGGTGTCTCTGAGTCCGTGCAATTTTTGCTCAAACTAATAACCATTGAGACCCATTTTCTCCAAATTAACATTTTTAACCTTTGCAGTGGGTACTAGCCAGTAACTATGGCACAATAGAGTTAGGAATACACATTTGTATTCCTGACATTATAATGTTCCTTTACTGCTTTAATATAAACAGCTATCATGTTGTATTCAAATGCCCCTAAATGCAATGTTTCAGAAGTTGAAAAAAATAGATTTTATATCAAAAACACATTTTGTTTGAGTATTTGGACTATTCTTTTTAATGCATTCTATAAGTCGTGCATTAAAATATATGCAAAAACTCTGGGCTGTTCAGGTGAGCTGTCAGCAAATCAGATAGTGACTGATGCTTAATATACTTGTTACAGCAGGTTCACAGGAAGGGTGTATGGAAACTATAGAAAGCTAACAGCTGAACTACAACCCTAGAAACCATTCATGACATGTACAGCATTACCTTTAAAGCAATAAGGACATGCCAAACGATGAACTGTACAAATGGTGACCTTTTGTAGCAAACTTAGTTAGTGCCAGCTAGTATTTAAAGAAAATAAAAATAAAACATATTGAGAAAAACATCCCGCATAACTAAATGTAACCTAAGCTACATAACGTGCCAAATATATATGGGTGATTGGAATGTAAAATTAATATTCTAATTTGGTAACATTAGCTGTGTACAAGGGTCACCATCATAACATGTTCTCTATGATCCTTCATCTTTGCGATGACCATTCTAACTCAGGACACTATTACACTGCACCCTTTGATTTCCAACAAAATGTGCATCATTCTGGAGACATATGTTTACCAGCATATGCGTACTCTGGGCAAGTAGGAAGGACGTGCAGGGGACTATATAAACCCCTCACACGTTCAGATAATTGCCGTGTTGTGATTTTATGAAATTCCCAAATGCACATTCTTTATTCTGTTTTTGATAGTTGATGTGGCTTACTCTCAATTTATTTTTTGGTGTTTAAACTAAACTGGGTTATTAACTAAAGTGAAAATTCATAGGGAATTTCAAATTTAAGGCAACAGTAGCCGAACTAAAAGCATTGCTGACTTAGAAAATGTTTCTAGTTAGTTTAAATTCACTTAAATTCACCTTGAGATCTCATGTTAGTGAATAACCCTGTATAGGTTCCATTCTGTCCACCCGCTTTGTCCTGTAACAATGTTGTTTAATAAAGATTACTAACTAAATTAAATTTACTAACTTACTAACTAAATTTGAAATTCACTTTGAATTCACTTTGAATGCTCACTTTAATAAATAACCCTGCTTGTTTGATTATTTGCTTCTTTGACCTTAGCAGTTTGAAATTCGATTTGACAAGATCTGTCACAAATTCTGGGAGCATGTTAACTGCAGAACACCCACCATAGTCTCACAAGGCAGAGCCAGATACACACACTTCAGTTCCGGATCACCAGACCCATCCTGGACTAGCGACCCACATGGAGGCTCTATTCTCCAGCTGCCCCAGCACCCAATGGGACCCTCATGCTCTGGGGTTCCCTCGGGCCTTAGACCCTGCCGATCAAAGGTAGAGGATGCCTAGACACGTGGCGACGGTTCCCATTAAGAAACTGGCTCTGGGAAGTGAAGACATCTGGTGCAGCAGACCTACCACAGCACTCCCAGCCGGGGTTCACCTGTCTCCCAGGACTCTTCAAGCTACGGTGAGGTGCAGGCTCCTGCTCGGACTTTTGGCAGCGCTGTGTCACTTATCTTGTAGCTGGCATGGCAATTAACTCTCTAGCGTGCCCCCACTGCAGCATCAGTTCATCACAAGCTAAACCACAGCATTTGATATACATGAAAATCTCTTAATAAGCATTGCAGTGACTTTTTCTTTTTTTTTTTTTTCTTTTCTCTGTTAATTTTGTTCTTGGTTTGACTGCTGCCTTTATGCTGTCTGAAATGTTGCCCATGTCTGCACTGCACATCAAACCCAATGATACGTAATAGGCTATGGTTTTCATGGCCTGGCGCTTAATCCTATTAATTGTTTTCATGATTGCTTACATGTCTTATGCTATGGGCTATATGCTAAGCCATTGTTAAACGTTTTAATTTACAAGAGATGGGCTGCCTACCAGCTTTAATATTAACTAGCTTGTCTTAATCAAGTCCAATACTCTCTACATCTTTCGCTTTAGTTATTAGCCACCCTGTTGGACATGCTTGTTTTGCCTGTAACGTTGAATTAAAAATAACAAAAACGCAGCATTCTCTACATGTTAGGTTCCATAGCTATCTTTTTCTTGTCTTATCTGACCTTGTCAACATGTCTTTATGAGCCTGTATGCATTTCTCTGCATGACAAATAAAGAATATTAAAAAAAAAACAAAAAAAACATAGTTCTGTGTAACTTCACGTTTTTGAAAAGGGTATATCAAAGCAGAAACGGTATGCCCTACCAAAATCTAGTAAGCCCCCATTGCAGACAGCTTCCTTCAGAGATCTAACGCTCTTTCTGGCATATATGACCAGACTAAACCTCCATATGTCAATGTGGATATAGTATGAATACAAGACACTTTTAACCTAATTTTAATTCCATATTTTTCAATATAACTATCAGTTGCATTTAACTACAACTGAAAAAAAAGATGTAGCACAATCAAAGTAATATTTATCTAGTTAAAAAAACACATCAAATAATAATTTGTAGGCATTTACTTTTGTAATAAATAGAAAAACATGTCTAATGGTAACATTTGTCAACTACTGTCAGGGAAATATTAACAGATTTGTGAGGTCACTGAGAGTTACTTATTACATATGCTAATATATCATGAATCAGTGCAGTTATAATTGCAAAGCCTATAATTATGCATTTTCCAAGTTATTTCAAGACACAGTTTAATTGCAGGTATAATTACATGGAAAGAGTTTACCTCGGATAACAATGCATTTATTCTTCTACTTTCTACAAACAATATAGTAAATATAACAGGACTCAAAATTTCCACTATTCACTTGCCACTGGCAGGTGGAAAATTCAGCCATGGTGAATGTGCCATGGACTCTGCTGCCAGTGGTAAGTACCGTAACTTTTAACGTTTAGACTAGTAGTGTAGAACTGGAATATGTAAGCCCTGGTTATAATTTATTTATTAAAATTAGTATTAGTTATTATGTAACATACATTATTTGTTACCTTTAATAAATGTAATGTTTAGCTAAAAGATTATTATAGTACCAAAAACAGAGAATATAATAACTTTGAGAATAGGCAAAAGCTTAGAGAAGTTAGTCCCCTTCCAGGTTTTAAAATGTTTTGCTCACTTGTACCATCACAAAGGGAACGTTTACATATCAGACTGACGCAATGCATAAGGACAGTCCATAACCGAAAGCCAATTTTGGACCTCATCAGTGAGGTGTAGCTGATAACCTTTTAGACACAGGGAGCACAGGACCTGGGTCTGGATTACCTTTTTAACTTAGGGAGAGCTTAAGCAATTGCACTGTGACAAAAACAGAGAATATGAGAACTCTGAGAATGGGCAAAAGCTACTGATTTTCTCGAAACCCGTTCTCAGAGGTCTCATATTTTCTATTGCATATGCATTTGCTTGGGCTCACCCTAAGGTGAAATGGTAATCTAGATGTGGGCCCCGTGCTTACTGTGCATAGAGGAGTATCAACTACATCTCACTGACGAGGCCCAAGGAAGGACGAAACAATTGTCCGGGGTTGCTGTATCTCTTGTGTAGAGAGAACTTGCTGGCATTTCGCTTCTGGACTGCCCTTATGGGTGGGGTAAGTCTGATATGCTTTGGAATAGGTTCTCTCTGTAATGACACAAGTGAGCAAAAACATGTTGAGACCTAAATGGGGACTAACCAAAGGGTAAACTACTGAGTTCTCATATTCTCTGTTTTTGTTGCAAATTATTATGTTAGCCTTACGCTTAAAGCATAATTTATGTTCATTCAATCTATTTTCTATAAAGCTATTATTTTCTCAGATTAGATATCTGAAATAGTTTTCACTTATAAGGATGAAGGAAAGAGTAGAGCAGAAATCTAAAACATTATTAATACGGAAAATTCTGCTAGCATACCAAAAGTACAACAGAGAACTCTCTGTACTGTACAGAACAAACTTATAATACAAAAGTAATATAAAGGCTTTCTTGAGAAATTCTCATTGTTTTTAAAGGTGATTTCAGCACATTTTTAGTTAGTATATTTATTTATCCGATATTGCTTTTCTAGAGTAATTTCTACTTTGCACACAAAAAAAGACAAAAAATAAATAATAATAATAATAAAAGATACATTCAAATGTTTCTTATTAATTTGATATGATACTAAATTATTAGATATATATATATATATATATATATATATAATTCTGCGTCATATCAAATTAATAAGAAATAGTCAAAAAAATATTGTGTAGTAGATTCCTGGTATTGGTACTTAATTTGATTAGCTCAGTCGCAGTGATGCTCAGCTTGCCCCAAGTCTGAGGGATACCCCTAGGATCTAAACAAACCCTGTAAAATAATGGGACCTGGAAAATAAGTCCCACCATGCCCCCACCCGTGGGTGTCTGGTGGGAAATGTTATTGTCTTATAGACGGGGATATTACATTTAAAAATATGAGGGGACATCATAATGTCTTTACAACCCTACTCCTTGTCAGCAGATGGAGGCTACGTATTAAGCAGGAGGGGATCTAGCCTCCATTGGGGGTGGGGGCCCTAGTATTGAAACAGGAGGGCATCTAGGATCCCCCTCAACCCCCCACCTGTGGGTGGGGGCTCTAATTACATTTACAAGGGGTAGAAATGACCTTGTCCTCTGCCCCAACAATTGCCAATAATTTCACCCACTCAGGTGACTAGGGGTCCCCAAGCCTCTAGCCACTACCTATGAGAGAAAAAAAAACAACCAAGCCAACCAATCAGAGTGCTCTGAAAGGCACTTGCCTGGGGAGATTGCTATTTCTATCTCAGTACTATTCTTCCCTGATTTGGCTCCAGTCCACATTTTACACTTTATCATCTGTTTTGATCATTTTATTTACAGTTTTTTGTGAATAGCAAAAATATATCCAATTAAAAAAAAAAAAGGAATACAAATTGAAAAGGAAAAACAAATAATGCCCCTTTTCAACAAAAGGACACTTTTTTTTGTCACTATTTCTCTTTCATCTTTCATAATATAGCTAGATATAGGTAATATTAATTATCAATCTATTTGCATAGTAGTTGTGATGGTGTTTATTATTCAAATACATTTTTATTTTAATAATAAGTATAACGTTTTTATCAGTTCAGTAATAGTGGGTATAAAACACATGCTAAAACATTTTGTTGCTCTAAGTTTAACAGAACATAATACAAATCGATTTTACAGAACTTCTACAGTTTACAGTGGCTTGGCTTCAGAAACTGAAATTTAACAGTGAGCTACAAAATTATGTAGCCTTTTCTTTTCCCAGCAGAGAATTCATATTTCCTACTAAACAAGTAGGGCAGTACATGTATTGTTAGCAGATTTATAGGAGGTAAATTCTCCCTAGGTTTCCATTTTTTATGCAGCCAGTTTCTTATTAAGGTTTGATTTACTGCCAGGGTACATGTGGAAAACAAATAAGTAGAAATCCAGGATTTTTCAAACAAAAACAGTGGCATTCTATAGAAAAAAACAGATGTTGAATTGAGTAAAAATATAGCATAGGCTAATTTCGATGTATAGTATATAGTTCACTTGTCAAGTGTTAGAGGTACATTCACTAAACTCAGAATTATTGTAAATTGAAATTTCACACCAGAACTGGCTATTGAGCCTAATTGCCTTTATTGCAGTTTTATTTTATTATTTGTATAATTAATTTTAATCACATAAAAGCTCATAGTGTACTACCTAGAAATATATAATCTTGTCAATTGGTTTTTCTCCAAATAGGGCAAGGGGATTTTAAAAAGGAACACTATAGGTACAAACATGTGTTTCTGACCATGTAATATTCAAATCCCGATCTAGCCCACCTGGCCCCACCTTGCCCCCCCTAAATATAATTAAATCTCACATTACCTTATTCAAGTCTGCTGTTGCTGGCTCAATTAATCAGAATTGAGAATCTCAGCCAATCCAATGCTTTCCTATGTTTAGCTGAGATAGTACTTCCCTGGACTGAAAGGAAGGGGAGACATGATTGCTGCCCAGAAGTAAGGGGGTTGGTGGTAACATTGTTGCTAAGTTTGAGGGGAATAAAAAGGAGGAACAGGGGAGGGGACTTACCAGTCATCCAGAAGGAATGTAGGGGACACTGACTCTTTCTTGGTAGTCAGCAGTACCTGCAAAAGAGAAGTTGAGCTGTTGGAGAGTAGTAGTTGCAGTGTGTGTGCATCATGTCGGCAGCTTTATTGGCAGGATCCCATAAAACAATGGTGGCTATGTTGCAGGATTACCTGGAGTCCCATTGCTCAGGTGCCTTGGATGCGATGCTTGCCGACATTGCAGGAAGATTGGGAGCCAGTAAAGTGGAGAGGGCTGTGGAAGGATCCCCTGCAAATGGTCGGAGGTCAAGGCCTCCGAAGCGGTTGTCACCCAGCCCGGTTAGGAGGAGCAGGACCCGATGCGGTGAGTGGATGGGGGCTGATGGAAGATTGAGGGCGACCTCTCCAGCAGAGGTTCCTCAGGCACCCAGGCGGAACAGTCGAGATGAGGGCATAAGATGGCGGTGGACTGGCGGGACGCTCACGAAGTTCACCTTCTCCAGCGGAGGGCAACCTCTCCAGCGGAGGTTCCTCGGGCACCTAGCGAGGAAGTCGAGGTGAGGGCATAAGATGGCGGCGGAATGGCAGGAAGCTCACAAAGTTTGCCTTCTCTTCCGGGCCGGGCGGATGTGACGTTGTGACGTCGGATGCAGGGACGCATACAGATGACGTCAGTGGAGGAGCCGCGGAGCACGTACGTGGCGCAGGCACATCGGGACTTTGCCACGTCACAGACCCCGTCATCTTTAACTCTCTGGAGAGTCGGACACACCGGAGGATGCCGGGCAGCAGTCGGAACTCTGCCAGGAGCGGGGAGGAGAGGTGAAGAGAGCAGAGCATTCCTGGAGGAGATGGATTCCATGTCAGGAGCTGACGGAGAGGAGGAAGCAGCCCAGCCTGCACATCTGGAGCCAGCTGTTTATCTCCCCAGGGGTGATATGCAGGGGGCGCAGGGAGGGTCAGTTTTGGAGAAATTGCCTGGGGGTAGTGGGGTAACTTTTGGGGGTCAAGTGCATACTCAGACAGTTAGTGTAGAGGATGGGTATGCCTACCTGGCTGTGTTTTGTGCCCCTTGGGTGTGCATGTCCCCGCCGAGATGCAGGACAGGATTCTGAACGATGAGTATGTGGACTTCTTATCCCTAGTTCCCTTGGACACAGAATCAGTGGACAGGCCACAGAGAGGGGATACTCAGGAGGGAGATACGGTGAAACAGTTCCCCCACACATTTGGGAACTGACTTCAGGGATTCAATATTTTTGGGAGCATCTTGGTGCATTGGTTCCCAGAGAAGGCCCTCTCGCTGTTTAATTTAATTTGAGGGACATACAAAGTCTCTGGTGGGCAATGTTGGTTTGGCTATGACAAACAGTTTAGGCAGAGGATTGGCTGCGTGCCCGGGGATGGATTTTAGTATGAGGGATGGGGGCCTATGGCTGCTCCTGATGACACTGTGTAGTCCTTCTCCATTTCCTGGACCAGCCAGCGCTCATGTAAGTGCGCTGGCAGGGCAGAAGAAAGGAGTATGCTGGTTCTTTAATGAGAGTCCTTGCAAGTGGTTCAGTTCCTGTCAGTGCAGGCATTAATGCGCCCATTGTGGAGGAGCGCATCCCACAATGCGCTGCTTTAGAAAGGGTAAGCAGCCTCCTGCAAAAGGAACAGGTAGGGAGGAAATTTCTAGAGGCGAGGATGCCGGTGAGCACACTAAGGATGTGGCCCGGCCAATATCCCAATAGGTGAGCCACTGAAGTGTTGTCGGTGGGGAGGAGGGGGGGGTTCCTTGGGTTTTTGGATACATTTAGCTTTTTCTTAGTTTTTTTCTTTTGAAGATAATTTGAAGTCAGTGAGTGGTAAGGAGGCGATTTTACAAGACAAGCTGGACAAGGAGGTCCGGTTGGGGCATATGGCAGGGCTGTTTGAATCCCCCCCCTTTTCCAAGCTGCACGTTTCCCCATTGGGATTGGTTCCCAAAAAGGAAGCAGGGTCATTTTGTTTGCTTCGACACCTGTCCTACCCGGCCGGTGGATCGGTGAATGACGACATTGTAAAGGAGGTCTACCCTGTGAGATATACTTCTTTTGATTGGGCATTGGACCTGGTTCGGGAAGCGGGGGCTGGGGCGCTGTTAGTTAAGTCGGACATAGAGTCAGCCATTCTTCTGTTGCTGGTTCACCCACATTTTGGGTTGTCACTCTCGTGTTTTTTTTTTTTACCACAACATATGTTTACCCATGGGGTGTGCAATTTCATGCTTGTACTTCAAGATGTTTTCCTCCTTCCTAGAGTGGGTCACTGTTCAGTGGTCTGCTTGGCGTTCGGTTACGTATTACTTAGACAATTTTTTGCTCAATCGGGTTGTCCGTATCAAGGAAATGCGTTGAGTTGTTGGGTTTGTTTAGGGTGGTTGTCCAGGAGTTCGGGGTCCCAGTATCAGAACAGAAGATGGTAGAGCCAGTCACGCTGTTGTTGTTTCTCGGGATCAAGATAAGGTGCAAATGATTTTCCGGTTGCCGGACGATAAATTGCCAGTTTTCTTGGACTTGGTGAACCAAGTGAAGGGTGTGAAGAAGGTCCAATTACGTCGGGTACAGGTCTAGTGATGTCGCGAACATAACATTTTCGGTTCGCGAACGCGAACTTCTGCAAACGTTCGCGAACCGGCGAACCGGGCGAACCGCCATAGACTTCAATGGGCAGGCAAATTTTAAAACCCACAGGGATTCTTTCTGGCCACAATAGTGATGGAAAAGTTGTTTCAAGAGGACTAACACCTGGACTGTGGCATGCCGGAGGGGGATCCATGGCAAAACTCCCATGGGAAATTACACAGTTGATGCAGAGTCTGGTTCTAATCCATAAAGGGCATAAATCACCTAACATTCCTAAATCACAATGGATATGGGTTGACACCTGACATATGACATTTTGACATCTTGACATATGGATTGACAACTGTCCTCAGAGACCCTGATACACACTGACACAGAGCAGAATAGGGACTGTTCCTCCAACATAGGGTCACTCGACAGATATGGATTGACACCTGTTCTCATGGACCCTGGTACACACTGACACAGAGCAGAATAGGGACTGTTCCCCCTACATAGAGTCACTTGGCAGATATGGATTGACACCTGTCCTCAGGGACCCTGATACACACTGACACAGAGCAGAATAGGGACTGTTCACCCTACATAGGGTCACTTGGCAGATATGTATTGACACCTGTCCTCAGAGACCCAGATACACACTGACACAGAGCAGAATCGGGACTGTTCCCCCTACATAGGGTCACTTGGCAGATATGGATTGACACCTGTCCTCAGGGACCCTGATACACACTGACACAGAGCAGAATAGGGCATATTCACTAAATGCCAAACATTGTTATACAGGGGAATATTCAGTAAATAAGTATAAGGGGGGGGACCTACTGTCCTCCCCCCCGGCCCCCACCCCTGCGCGGTGGGTGGGGGCCATAAATCACAATGGGGGGACCTACTGTCCTCCCGCCCGCCCCCACCCGTGAGCGGTGGGTGGGGGCCATAAAAACAATGAGGGGGGGACCTACTGTATGATGTTGTATCGATCAGGTAGTGTAAGGGTTACGCCCGTTTCACAGTGACAGACCAAACTCCCCGTTTAACGCACCGCAAACAACCGCAAACAGTCCATTTGCACAACCGCAAACTAAACATTTGCACAAGGTTGGATACCAAGCTAGCCATGTCCGTTCCTTGTCCTCACTGATGTCATTAAAGGTCTCTTCCTCCACACAGCCACATACAACACCAAGGGTCCCCGAAAGGTGACAACAAGCCCCCTGGGACGCCAGCTGTGTTTGGTCTTCCACCTCCTCAAAGCCACCTTCCTCCTCTGACTCCTCTTCTTCAGACTCTTCTCTCTGCGTTGCCTCTCTCTGCGTTATTATAAGGTGTGTTAAGTAGTAATATTCTTATCAGTTTAATCCCTGTTACGAGTAGAGGACTATTTCCTTGTTTCGCCAAACCCCTTCAAAGATGGAAAAAGCGGTATGAGTGGAAGAAACAAGGAAATGTGGTCAGGTGGTGGTGCCAGCCCCACTGAGGGCTTGTACCCAGGTATGCTATTAAAAAGAAAAAATCTCCCAAGAAGGAGATCTAAAACTGGCATAGGAAAAGGTTTAGACAACTATAATAAAGTGATATCTACAAATCCTAGTGAGCATAGGTGTATAATAGAGGGAGAAAAGAAAAGCAGAGTAATGCTTCCTAATACCGTGGTTAGTACCCTTTGTTAAAGTAAATTGATTAATGGACAAAAGTCTGTATTGTATCATTTATAAATAACAAAGGGATACTATACTCATTACCCTGTAGTGGCTAATTGTGTAATAATGGTAATACTATTACCTATTATATAATATTGCCAGGGGCAAGGAAATTCCCTCTAAATAGATGGGTATAGGCAGAGAGTATGGAGACCGGAGTGATACTGTCATAAAAAGTGTCAATAAGGTGATATAAAGTTAAATGTATCACAGACACACAGCTACCCTTTCTCTTAGCTAGTTTCCAGAAATGCTGGATAGGTAGAAGGGCTATAAAGACCCAGAGAGGTCTAAGAAGAATCCTCTAAATTATCCCTAATCTCCTTAACTCCTTAAGGACACATGACATGTGTGACATGTCATGATTCCCTTTTAATCCAGAAGTTTGGTCCTTAAGGGGTTAAACACCTTCAAGGGTGTTCTAAGCTAAAGCTCAATCTAAACGTTTAGATGACTGCCTGATTTCCCATCACAGATGCTGGCTAGGAATAACACTGCGCAAGACAAAGAGTGGGTCTAAGTGCCCATAGTGCAGTAAAGTGTCCCTAGTGAAGTGAAAAAGAGAATAACGAGCTGGCGCCCAAGAGAATAATGAGCTGGCGCCCTATCAGAGGACGTGTATATGGCATCGATTTTAGGAACCGGGAGATGGAAAAAGATGCTTGGTCGGTCCTCCTACTTCAAATTTGGGGCACTGCGCGTGCAATTTAATGTGCCACCAGATAGGAGTGGTGTGTTAAGTAGTACTATTCCTATCAGTTTAATCCCTGTTATGTGCCTTTTCTTTGGTTTGTTTTTTGAAGCCACAGTGCAGCACCAGAGGCCCGAAAAATTAGGGATGTACACATGCCTAAAATAATTAGGTATTGTTGCAGCCGCTGCTGTAGCAGCGGCCATAAAAAATTATGTTTGTTTCCCAGGCAGAAAGTGCAATAAAACATTGCGGCTTGAACCCTAGTTGGTGGCGGATAAGTCACGCAAGTCAACCGGCATTCAGAGCTAAAATACAGCAGCGTGTGGACCATTTTTAGCCCAAGGCAGCTCATCTCATCAGGCCTTGTTTAGTTGAATGTATTGCCTACTGTCAGTCCCTTCGGGATCCATCCCTCATTCATCTTATTAAAGGTGAGGTAATCTAGACTTTTTTGACCTAGGCGACTTCTCTTCTCAGTGACAATACCTCCTGCTGCACTGAAGGTCCTTTCTGACAGTACACTTGAAGCGGGGCAGGCCAGAAGTTCTATCACAAATTGGGATAGCTCAGGCAACAGGTCAAGCCTGGACACCCAGTAGTCAAGGGGTTCATCGCTCCTCAGAGTGTCGATATCTGCAGTTAAGGCGAGGTAGTCTGCTACCTGTCGGTCGAGTCGTTCTCTGAGGGTGGATCCCGAAGGGCTGTGGCGATGCGTAGGACCTAAAAAGCTCCGCATGTCCTCCATCAAAAACACGTCTTTAAAGTGTCCTGTCCTTGCCGGAGTGGTCGTGGGAGGAGGAGGATGACTTTCACCTCTTCCCCTGTTAGATTCCCGTTGTGCTGTGGCATCACCCTTATACGCAGTGTAAAGCATACTTTTAAATTTATTTAGCAAATGCTGCATCCTTTCCGACTTGTTGTAATTTGGTAACATTTCAGCCACTTTCTGCTTATACCGGGGGTCTAGTAGTGTGGACACCCAGTACAGGTCGTTCTCCTTCAGCCTTTTTATCCGAGGGTCCCTAAACAGGCACGACAGCATGAAAGACCCCATTTGCACAAGGTTGGATGCTGAGCTACTCATTTCCCGTTCCTCCTCCTCAGTGATCTCAATGAAGTTATGTTCTTCCCCCCAGCCACGTACAACACCACGGGTACCAGATAGGTGACAACGAGCACTCTGGGATGCCTGTTGTGGTTGGTCTTCCTTCTCCCCATCAAAGCCACATTCCTCCTCTGACTCCTCTTCACAGTCCTCTTCCAGCGTTGCCGCAGGTCCAGCAAGCGATGCTGATATGGCTGTTTCTGGTGATGATTGTGACCACAACTCTTCCTTTTCCTCTTCACACTCATCTACGGCCTGATCCAGCACTCTTCGCAGGGCACACTCCAGGAAGAAAACAAATGGTATGATGTCGCTGATGGTGCCTTCGGTGCGACTGACTAGGTTTGTCACCTCCTCAAAAGGACACATGAGCCTACAGGCATTGCGCATGAGCGTCCAGTATTGTGGCAAAAAAATTCCCAGCTCCCCAGAGGCTGTCCTAGCACCCCGGTCATACAAATATTCATTAACGGCTTTTTCTTGTTGGAGCAGGCGGTCGAACATTAGGAGTGTTGAATTCCAACGTGTCGGGCTGTCGCAAATCAAGCGCCTCACTGGCATGTTGTTTTGCCACTGGATATCTGCAAAGTGCGCCGTGGCCATGTAGGAATGCCTGAAATGGCCACACACCTTCCTGGCCTGCTTCAGGACGTCCTGTAAGCCTGTGTACCTATGCACAAAGCGTTGTATGATCAGATTACACACATGTGCCATGCACGGCACATGTGTCAACTTGCCCAACTTCAATGCTGCCAACAAATTTGTTCAGTTGTCACAAACCACTTTGCCGATATTCAGTTGCTGTGGAGTCAGCCACTTTTCCACCTGTGCGTTCAGGGCGGACAGGAGTGCTTGTCCGGTGTGACTCTCTGCTTTCAAGCAAGTCAAACCCAAGACGGCGTGACACTGCCGTATCCGGGATGTGGAATAGTACCTGAGTAAACTGGGGGTGTGTGCCGTTGATGTGGAGCAAGACGCAGCAGCAGAAGAGGACTCAGCTGAGGAGGTTATGGAAGAGGATGGAGTAGGAGGAGTAGAGGAGGTGTCCGCAGGCCTGCCTGCAAGTCGTGGCGGTGTCACCAACTCCTCTGCAGAGCCACGCATTCCATGCTTGGCAGCCGTCAGCAGGTTTACCCAATGCGCATTGTAGGTGATATACCTGCCCTGATCATGCTTTGCAGACTAGGTATCAGTGGTCAGATGGACCCTTGCCCCAACACTGTGTGCCAGACATGCCATTACTTCCTTTTGCACAATCGAGTACAGGTTGGGGATTGCCTTTTGTGAAAATAAATTTCGTCCGGATACCTTCCAATGCGGTGTCCCAATAGCTACAAATTTTTTGAACGCCTCAGACTCCACCAGCTTGTATGGTAAAAGCTGGCGGGCTAATAGTTCAGACAAGCCAGCTGTCAGACGCTGGGCAAGGGGGTGACTTTCTGACATTGGCTTCTTACGCTCAAACATGTCCTTGACAGACACCTGACTGTGGGCAGATGAGCGGGAACTGCTCAAGGCGAGAGACGGAGTGGCGAATGGTTGAGAGGGGGCAAGGAGGACAGCAGGGGTTGACGTGGCTGAAGATGCTGAACCAGGAGGAGGATGGCGGCTTTGAGTTTGTGTGCTGCTTGTACTCATGTGTTGATCCCATAGGCGTTTGTGATGTGCAATCATGTGCCTACGCAAAGCAGTTGTACCTAGGTAGGTGTTAGACTTCCCACGACTCAGTTTCTTTTGGCACAGGTTGCAAATGGCATCACTGTTGTCAGAGGCAGACACACAAAAAAAATTCCACACTGCTGAGCTCTGCAATGACGTCATTCTGGTGGTGGACACAGCATGCGTTGATTGGCGTGCTGTCGTGCTGACCCCGGGTGCCGATGCATGCTGTCTGACTGTGCCACGAGCTCCTTGCGACGACTTCCCCCTGCTTCCAACTCGTCTCCTCCTCCTCCTCTCTGTCTCCCCATCTGAACTTTCGCCCTGTTCTTCTTCTTGCCGAGCGGGCACCCACGTGACATCCATGGACGCATCGTCATCATCAACCGCTTCACTTGTATCTGACAACTCAGCAAAGGAAGCAGCAGCGGGTACAACATCATCATCATCACACCGTACGTCCCTGTTATTTACATCCTCTGGCAATAATGGTTGCGCATCACTCATTTCTTCAAACGGATGTGTAAATAACTCTTCTGACATACCAAGTGAAGCGGCTGTGGTGCTAGTATTGGTGGTGGCGGCAGGTGGGTGAGTGGTATCTTGAGAGGTGCCTGTAACTAAGCTGGAGGAGGATGGTGCTACAAGGTTCCGAGCGGAAGCTGTAGAAGATTGGGTGTCCTGTGTTAGCCAGTCAACTATGTCCTCAGAACTTTTCAAGTTCAGGGTACATGGCCTCTGAAAACTGGGCATTATTCTAGGGCCAAAGGGAATCACAGCACCACGACCACGATGGCCCCTGCAGGGTGGCCTGCCTCTGCCTGTCATTTTTTTGGGATTAGTGGTACTATGTGTGCAAGCTACTGTGAGACCAGATATGAGTGGCACTGTGCAGTGGCAGAGGTTGGCAGAGTGCACGTTGTAGGCCTGACACACCCGCTTGAAGACAACTAACTGCTATTCAATCTATAACAGTGAAAAAATGTTTTTTGGTTTTAAATGCACGCTATTGTGACACCAGATATGAGTGGCACTGTGCAGTGGCAGAGGTTGGCAGAGTGCACGTTGTAGGCCTGACACACCCGCTTGAAGACAACTAACTGCTATTCAATCTATAACAGTGAAAAAAGTTTTTTGTTTTTAAATGCACGCTATTGTGACACCAGATATGAGTGGCACTGTGCACTGGCAGAGTACACACTTTTGGCCTGACTCACGGACCCTTGCAGACAACTAACTGCTATTCAATCTATAACAGTGAAAAAAGTTTTTTTGTTTTTAAATGCATGCTATTGTGCCACCAGATATGAGTGGCACTGTGCACTGGCAGAGTACACGCTGTTGGCCTGACACACAGACGCTTGCAGACAACTAACTGCTAGTTAATCTATTACAGTGAAAAAAAAATAGTTTTTAAATGCAAGCTATTGTGACACCATATATGAGTGGTGGCACTGGGCAAGTGGGCACAATATCCACTGTGAGCCTGACACACAGACGCTTGCAGACAACTAACTGCTATTCAATCTATAACAGTGAAAAAAGTTTTTTGTTTTTAAATGAACGCTATTGTGACACCAAATATGAGTGGCAATGTGCACTGGCAGAGGTTGGCAGAGTACACGCTGTTGGCCTGACACACAGACGCTTGCAGACAACTAACTGCTATTCAATCTATTACAGTGAAAAAAAAGTTTTGGGGTTTTTAAATGCACTCTATTGTGCCACCAGATATGAGTGGCACTGTGAACTGGCAGAGTACACGCTGTTGGCCTGACACACAGACGCTTGCAGACAGCTAACTGCTAGTTAATCTATTACAGTGAATAGATTTTTTTTTTTTTTTTTTTTTTAATTCTTTATTTTTGGAGCGTTTGAAAGTAACAAATATTCTTTCTTTGCCACAACAGCTAAAATAAGACAGGTGTTGACAATATATAATACAGTTGTGGTACATAGGAAAAACTGCGCTCATTTTTGTATATGTTAAGAGAAGTACATGCAGAAAATTCAACGGTATTGGTACATTTTAAGACATTGAGACAAATAGGAAACATGAAGCTCTGTCCTTTGTCGAGTAGTTTAGCAAGAGTGAGCTATGTATTGCTACCGGTGCTCAAGGAGCTGTCACTATTTACACATCCGAAATACCTTAGCATAATCTGGGATACTGTGCTAACAGAAGACCTCCCTGTTAGCTTTAGGTTTATATGGGAAGGTTCTGCATCGTGGTCACTAACAGCAGGATTGTTTGAAAAAAGGGGGGAACAACAACACCTTGATTGTATTTGCGGGGTTCTGTGTACCTGTTAACAGTCTCGTTGCTGTGTATGCCTCTATTAGTGAATTGGGATGAATTAGTTTGTGTGGTAAGAGCCTGCCCGATTGTCTTGTGAGTGGTAGTGCCGCATAATTGTAGTGTCGGAGTGCAGTGTGGGTGATTTGTATTTTCGCGGCTAAGGTGGGTGCCCTTCCCTCTGTAGAGAGTACCGCAATCAGTGCGGCAGATGGAAGTGCGGGAGGGGTGGGGGGAGAGAAAGTCTGAACTGTTTGCACTGAGTGCCTGGATGGTGTTATTATGTGGTCTGTGCCATGTAAGTGTGTGTTGGAGGTACGGCAGGAGCGAGTTAGAACAAGTAAAACAAGTAAAACATTCAGAGTATATAACTATAGGAAAAAATAAAAAGTTAGGTCCAACGTTTGACCATGCGGTCGGTAAAATTGGTGACTTGAGAACAATTCGTACATTTCGTACAGTTTCTGGCAGTGTGGGGGAACCCGAGTGGGTGCTCAGCCGCCGCTGGGACCCTTCCACCTCTTAGTCAAGTCCCGAGTCCTATGGATGAGGTGGGTCCTGTCGCCCGAGGTACAAACTCTCGGATCGTGGTTAAGTCCACCTGTGTCAGGCTGCTGCTCTCAGGGGTAGCGGTAAGGGTTAGTCCCAGCGATCGTAGGTGGTCTTCCAGCTCCTGATAGGTTTCTGCGCGAAGAGTAGCGTCCCTGGCTGTTATCAGCACCGTGCGGGAGGGACCCCAGCGATATGGCACCTCTTTGGCTCTCAGCTGCTGAAGTAGCGGTCGCAGGGATTGGCGCCACAGGAGTGTGTTCCTGGACAGGTCCGGGAAGAGGAGCAGCGAAGCGCCCTCGAAGGAAATGGGCGTTTTACCCCTCACCGCAGCTTGTAACAGGGCCTTGTCCTGTAGAGAGCTGAAGCGGATAATGAGGTCCGGAGAAGTGGAGGCTGGTGCGGTGGGCCGCTTGGGGAGCCGGAACATACCGTCAAGTCTTATGGATTTGGCCTGTTTTGGAGGTAGATGGGCCGCCATGAATCTCCTGACGAAGTGAGGTAGGTCTGACAGTCCCACATGTTCCGGCACTCCCCTGAGTTTTAAATTGTGCCTTCGCCTCTGGTCCTCCATGTTGTCGAGTCTGCGGTCGGCTTTTAGCCGGTGTTGGTTTAAGGCTGCCAGCCCTGTCTCTACCGCAGTGAGCCGGTTAGCGTGTTCGCTCTGGGTAGTGTCAAGTTGGGCCAATTTGGCAGTTGTGTGTTCTACTGCCTTTTTGAGGGGGGCTAGGTCGTCCGCCAAATTTGCGCGGAGTTCTGCCAGCATCACCTTGATTTGCGCGGCGGTGACCGGGTCCCGGCCTGTAGTGGCCTCCGGTGGGGCTTGGTTCTGCTTCATTGCCGGAGTGGTCTGTACCCTTGGGGCAATTGCCATGTCGTCTGACGAGTAAGAGGAGCAGTCGTCCGCCAGCGCCATTTTGTCCCATGCGGCCCTCTGTGAGCTGCGGAAAAGTTCTCCAATGTCTCGGCCCAGTGGGCTCTTATCAGGTCTAGATTTTTTGTTTTTGCGACCCATTCTGGTTCCTGTAGTCAGGGTGTCGATTTTGTGAGGAATGCAGGTCTTTTTTTTAGAGAATTCAGCCGTTTTTGGTCAATTTTGAGCGGAGCTCTGAGAGATTGCTGCCATCCAGGTTCGCTGCTAGGCTCCGCCCCCCATTTTTTTGTTTTTAAATGCAAGCTATTGTGACACCAGATATGAGTGGTGGCACTGGGCAAGTGGGCACAGTATCCACTGTGAGCCTGACACAGAAGCTGGCAGGCAGGCAGGCAACTGCAATTAGATTACACAAAAAAAAGAAAACTGATGTTCTAGCCCTAAAAAGGGCTTTTTGGGGTGCTGTCCTTACAGCAGAGATCAGATGAGTTCTTCAGGACTGTAGTGGACACTGAATACACTAGCCTAGCTATACATTTCCCTATCAAATGAGCAGCAGCTACACTTTCCCTCCTCTATTTAAGAATGCAGCTTCAGAATGAATCTAAAATGGATGCTGTACAGGAGGTGGGAGGGTCTGGAAGGGAGGGTCTGCTGCTGATTGGCTGGAATGTGTCTGCTGACTGTGAGGCACAGGGTCAAAGTTTAGTCAATGATGACGAATAGGGGGCGGATCAAACCGCGCATGTGTTCGCCCCCCCTGGCGAACGCGAACACGCTATGTTCGCCAGGAACTATTCGCCAGCGAACAGTTCGGTACATCACTATACAGGTCCTGTTACAGCTCTCATTGTGTATGATACCCCTTAATATATAAGGGCAAGTGTGCTGTTTTGTTAGCGCTCCCCTGTATGCACTGGTGGGTGGTAACCACTTAGTACACTTGTTCATATTGTTTATTCTGTGCGTAATTGGGGAGAAACTCACATAAGTGTGCTAGTAACTTTTAGATATATAGATTTTCAATGTAATTGTAAGTTCAAGATCTGCACAGATTTTTTTACCTTGTGTTAAATGTGGTGGCTGACTTTGTTGCTAGCATATCGGTCGGTGTGGTCGCAGTGGCAGGCCTCTGTTGACGGGAGCTACGGAGTAAAAAAAAATTGTTATTTCAACAAATTATGAATAAAAACATATTCAAAACATACAGTATTTTAGTAGAAGTGATCTCCTTTGGCCTCGAGACACGTTTCACCCTTCTGTAGGTTTTTTTTTTATCAATATTGATATTTAATACTGTTCTCCCTTTTAAAAGGATGCACACACGTTTTTAACCAATAAGAGCCTTTTGTTATCGGTTGAGAGTGTATCACCTGTCTACTTAGTGTCACTCCCTGTCCTCTCCGATTTTTCATCCATTGATAGGGACTCCCTATTACTGGAGTTCCGTCTTCTTAGAAGTGACGTGACGCGTGCATCTCCCGGTACGTCACTTCTGTGCTTTGGGGGGGCGTTTCTAAATTCATTCTAAGGTGATCAGACCTTATGAACTAAATAGTCCATAATGCTTTGCGTCATATGGCGCTCGTTTTAGATGGAAATAAAGAGCCACAAAAAATAAAAAAAATATGTATATGCAAATGTGTTATGGACTATTCAGTTCATAAGGTCTGTTCACCTTTGAACGAATGTAGAAATGCCCCCTGAATCACAAAAATGGCATACCGGAGAGATGGACGCATCACGTCACTTCAGCGAAGATGGAACTTCCGTAATACTTATGATGGGGGTGGGTGACTGGGCACTCCTGGCAGAACAACTACTACAGTGCACTATAGTGTTTGAAGTGTTCCGTTAAAAATATGTATACATTTTTATTACTAGTAATGTTATTTACTGTATTTCGATTCAGTGCTGAGGCTATATTTTTCTGCAGCTAGCCTACCTTCTGTCAGATCATCAGGCATAATTCGGGATTATTCTAGCTCCTAGTGACCGAATAATCTAAATTTTATTAAAGACAGGAGGCGAATATTTGCTTATCTTTCTTTACTGAAACTCCCAGCAGCAAAGAAACAGTTAACAGCAGTGTAAAAAAGTTTAACCAATCAGAGTGCATCACAGCAATATAAACTGTCATCAGGCTCCTCCCAATTCCTCTTTCTTGATGTAGCCGATCAGTTGTAGAGTCAACCATGTAAAAGTAGTCATTAAAACGATGAACAGGTAACGGTGAAGGTATCTTTAAGGCTGAAGGTAGTGATCAACCCGCAGGTAGAGTCAAGGCAGAAGGCAAGCGATCTTCACACTAGGAGGAAGGAGAAACATCGTGAAAGTATGGTCTCTTTGGCAAAAGAAAAACCAAATAAATGCAGTGAACTGACTTCCAATTTAGTGCAAGCTCTAACTATGGTAATAACAGAGTGGTATAACAGTAAATGACCATCTAGAATTTAATGAACTAAATATAATATAAAAAACGGGTTATAATAATAACGACCTAATGAGTCTAGGTTAGCGAAAGAGAGGATGTAAGTCATAGTTAGAAATTGGAGGTAGTACAGGATACTTACCTAGAAGGGTGGGAAGAGAAAACTAGGGTGGGAAAATATTCGCCTCCTGTCTTTAATAAAATTTAGATTATTCGGTCACTAGGAGCTAGAATAATCCCGAATTTTATGGCAAGACAGGAGGCTTCATATTTGCTATTTTAACGCACAGATAGCAAGGACAGAGAAACGTGAGGAGAGTGTCTAAAATAAAAGGTACGGAAGGTGGATTCTCTAGACCAATCAGCGGAGGATAGAATTTCCGCTAAGGAACCTCCAGCTAAGAGTGCTGAAGAGGCGGCTGCGCCTCTAACCTAGTGAGCCCCGAAAGATGCATCAATGCCAGCCAGGGCTAGGAGCCATTTAATCCAGCGTGCAATGGTAGGGCACGAAACTGGTTTGTGAGGCCGTACATAGGATACCAGGAGGGGCCCGGTAGGTGCTCTGAGAAGGGTAGTGCGAGCGATATAGTGTCTTATGCACCGGGCTACGCACAGGAGTGGTCTCTCCGAGAAGTAAGGGTAGCTCACGGTAGATGAGTTGGTCTTAGTGCGTCTAGTGAAAGTGTACCCCCTCTGGTGTGAAATCGAGGGCGTGAAAGTCGAAAGCCCTGATGTCGGAAACTCTTCGGAAGGAGACCAAGCAGAGGAGGAGAGCTAATTTGGCTGATAATTGGCGTAGGGAAAGCGCTTCGTTGTCCGGCCAAGCTTCCAAGAACGTGAGCATGACGGCAACGTCCCAGAATTGATTATATTTGGGATTCGGGGGTCTAGCGATGCGGATGCCCCGCAAGAGTCTGCAGACAGACGGGTGTTTGCCCACCGAAGAGCCTTCTATAGGAACGTGCGCTGCAGAAATAGCAGACCGAAACACGTTAATGGTCCGGTAGGATTTACCCTGGTCGAATAGAGATGACAGGAAGTTAATAATATTAATTATAGGTGTTGAAAAGGGATCAAGGTTCCTTTCCAAGCACCAGCAACTCCATAGGCGCCATGCAGAGATGTAAGAGCGTCTGGTTCCTGGGGCCCATGAGTCCCAAAGGAGTCCCTGAGCAGTTGTCGAAAGGCCTGAGACATTCCACGATCCCCTGAAATGGTCCAAGCCACTAGTTGGAGATGGTCTTGGATCGCCAATGGGTGAAAGTTGCCTATCGAGTCTCTGAGGAGGTCGTGGGTGCAGGGTAGCAGAATTGATTATATTTGGGATTCGGGGGTCTAGCGATGCGGATGCCCCGCAAGAGTCTGCAGACAGACGGGTGTTTGCCCACCGAAGAGCCTTCTATAGGAACGTGCGCTGCAGAAATAGCAGACCGAAACACGTTAATGGTCCGGTAGGATTTACCCTGGTCGAATAGAGACGACAGGAAGTTAATAATATTAATTATAGGTGTTGAAAAGGGATCAAGGTTCCTTTCCAAGCACCAGCAACTCCATAGGCGCCATGCAGAGATGTAAGAGCGTCTGGTTCCTGGGGCCCATGAGTCCCAAAGGAGTCCCTGAGCAGTTGTCGAAAGGCCTGAGACATTCCACGATCCCCTGAAATGGTCCAAGCCACTAGTTGGAGATGGTCTTGGATCGCCAATGGGTGAAAGTTGCCTATCGAGTCTCTGAGGAGGTCGTGGGTGCAGGGTAGCAGCAGGGGAAAGTCCACTGACATTTCCAGTAGGTAAGGGTACAATGGTTGGGCCCGCCATAGCGGGGTCACTAGAGTTATCTTGACACCTTGAGTTCTGAGAAGTTGTAGCGTGCGTGGAATCATGGAGAATGGAGGGAACGCATATGCCCCTGACATCGGCCACTTCTGTAGGAAGGCATCGACTGCAAGGCACGCTGGGTCCGGTAACCAGCTGTAAAAAGCGTCCGTCTGCCTGTTGAGGCGAGATGCAAAGAGGTCCAGGTTGAATGGTCCCCGGCAAATCTGGAGATGCTGAAATATTTGTGGATTCAGTTGCCAATCGCTGGAGTCCCTCCAGTGGCGGGAGAACCAGTCTGCGACGAGGTTGTCTGTTCCCGGCAGATATTCCGCTCGCAGGGAGATATTCCTGTCTAGGCAGAACTGATATAATTCCTTGGTCAGGTCTGAGAGCATCTTTGATTTGGAACCTCCTAGATGATTCACGTAGCGGACTGCGGACACGTTGTCCATCTTCAGCACAACTGAACAGTTGTAGACATCTTTGGCGAAGCTGCGGATTGCAAATGAGCCTGCAATCAGTTCGAGGCAGTTGATGTGAAGTGCGCGTTCTGAGTGGGACCAGAGTCCTCCTGTAGAGGTTTCCGAGCAGGTTGCGCCCCATCCGAGCAAACTTGCATCTGATTCCAGGATGAAGTCTGGTTGGGATCCGAAAATGGCTCTTCCATTCCAGGCATCCATATGTTGTAGCCACCAATGGAGCTCGAGCCGGACCTCGTCTGTGAGTGTGATCTGTTGGTCGTAAGACGTCGACTGGTGTAGGTATTGGGTCTTTAATCGTTGCAGTGCCCGGTAGTGCAGTGGGGCAGGGAATATAGCCTGTATTGAGGCGGAGAGCAAGCCGATGGTGCGGGCTAGATCCCGTAGGCGAAGGTGTGGTGATATCAGTAACTTCCGAATGTCTCTTTTTATGGATTTTATTCTGGGTGCCGGAAGTTGAAGGACTGCTTGAACGGAGTCTATCTGGAATCCCAGGAATTGTATCGTCTGGGACGGTGTTAGAGATGATTTCTGGTGATTGATCACGAAGCCAAGATTCTGCAATAGGGCGGAGGTCATGTGTGTATGATGGAGGAGGGTTTCCTGGTCCTGTGCCATGAGAAGGATATCGCCCAGATAGATTATGGAGCGGATTCCTTGGGACCGCAGTAAGGCCATCACTGGTTTCATTAGTTTGGTAAAGCACCAAGGTGCGGAAGATAGGCCGAAGGGGAGGCAGGTGAACTGCCATAGTGTCTGTTCCCAACGAAACTGAAGGAGGCAGCGGTGTGCTGGTGTTACCGGCACCGTGAGGTATGCATCCTTTAGGTCGAAGCGAGAGAACCAATCTCCCTCGGAGAGTAGGTCTCTCAATAAATGGATCCCTTCCATTTTGAAGTGACGGTATACAATGAAATTGTTCAGATCTTTCAGGTTGATGACTGGTCGTAGACCCCCTGATTTTTTCTTTACCAGAAACATGTTGCTTACGAAGACCTGTGGGCCCACAACTCGTTCGATCGCACCTTTGGTGCATAGATCGTTGAGTTCGCTCCGTAGAGTCGACTCGTCTAGCAAAGACATTTTTATTGGGGTAGGAAGGGAATTTTGAAATGGTTCGACTGAAAAATCCAGGTGGAACCCGGACACCGTTTGAAGGATCCAAGGATCCTGAGTTAGTTGAGACCACTGTTGGGAAAAAAGGGTTAACCGGCCTGCAATAGGAATAAGAGAATAAGGAAGGTCCATTACCTGTAGCAGAGCGACCGCGTAGGGAAGCGGATCCACGTCCTCGGATTGCTCCGCGAGAGGGAAAAAATTGTCTGTGTTGGAATCGGGTATTGCCCGAATTCCAGGTGTCTGAAGGTCGAGGCCTGTAGCCTGTGAAGGCGGCTCTGCCAGTCGCTCGGCCTCTATAGCGACCAGCTCTTCCAGAAAAACGCTGAGAGCGAAATACCTTGCGAATAGAGGATTGTGCCTTTGTCAGTGTTGTAAAAACAGAGACGTGTTTACTTAGTTCTTTTATGAACTTGTCTCCAAATAACATGCCTTGAGCCTCTGGACCAAGTTCTTTGGTGCCTAGTTCGGCAAGTTTAGCATCAATTTTATAAAGGACGGCTTTCCGCCGCTCTGTTGATATTGCCACATTGGCATTGCCTAAAAGGCATAAGGCCCTTTGTGCCCATTCTCGCACCATATGTGCGTCAAATGTGCCACCTGATAAAGCCTCGTCTGCAATAATGAAGATTTGTGTGAGCGGGCCCGCCACATCCATCAACTTGTCTTGAGCAGTTTTAAGACCCTGTTCTAGACCTTTACGGGGGTCTTTTCCTGACTTGGTTAGAAAGGTCACAAGGAAGGGGTCGAATTCTGGTGTATTGGCCACCTTGTCTGGGATGGTGGGGCGTGGGCATTCAGCCCTTAATTTGGCTCTCACCTCTTTTTCTAAAGGCCGACGGAGCCACATTCTACAATATTTGGCAATGTGGTCTGGGGGTGTCCATTCGGACGATCTAGGGTGCTTAATGCACCTGGGGTCAAATAGAGGGCGTCCAGAGGTGTCAAATAAGGTATCTATGGGGTCAGACTCCGATTGGAGTTCCTCTAGAGGTATGAGGGGTTCATTAGTTGCAGAATCGGATGGATAAAGGTCTCGGAATGTCTTATGAGGCGGAGCCTCAGTATCAGAGTGTTCTGCGTAGTATTTGTCTAATACTTGGAGGTTAAAATCAGAGGTAGAACCCTCAAATGCGTCAAATTTATCATGTTTGGGTTTTGAATAGGGCACTTTAGGGTGTTTAGCGGGCGCTTTGCCTTTACCGGCGGTGGCGCTATTGCCCTTCCAAGGGCGTTTGCGAGGGGCTCCCTCATGTTCCGAAGTGTGAGAATCTTCGGAATCTGAGAGTTGGGTAATGGCCGCCGTAGGGGCTGGTATTGTCTGCTCGCTGAAAGCCGCTAAAGCTTTAGGAATAGATTCAGTGATGGCATTGAATAGCCAAGCCTTAAGTTCGGCAGAAACTGCTGGTTCTGGCACATCAGACATAATGTCAATAACAGTGGGGTCACCACAAAGAGAATAATATAATATACAATATATATATATAGTTTAAATTTATTTTATTTTTTTTTATTATTTTTAATTATTTTTAATTTTGGTATGCAGACAAACTAATTACAATGAGGCGGTGGACTTATACAGAAAGTAATTTTGTAACAGTGGGGTTCATCCACAATATATCAATGGGGTTCACCCAGAGAGGAAGGACAATGAAATGTCCAAAATCAAATAACAGGTATGTGCCTGTGTTATCAAATAGGGATTACCCTGTATAGAGGCAGAAAAAAGGGGGGTCACCCTTGAAGGAAGGCTAGAGGGGGTCACCCTCTGAATAAAGGCTTGAGGGGGTCACCCTCAGTATCAAGCAAGGATTTTTTAAGTTGAAAAAACCTGTCAAGAAAAAGGGAAATTTTGAGTATGTATCTTTAATGATTTAAAATAAAAAGGTCTGGGGCTTTAAGGGATAAAAGTACTTACCGAACAGCTGGGTCGTGTTCTGCAGTGGGAGCTGAAATGCGAGTGAACCGCCGCGCATAAAATTTCCGCAAGATGGCGCTGAGAGGAAGCCCGGGAAAAGGTAAATAGAAATGGCCGCGGAAAGAAAAGGGCGGGAAACGTCTCTATGGAGACGCAATGCAACACACGAAGTGTGTGAGGGAAAAAACTGAGCGGAGCGGACCGGCAAAATGCCGGGCGCTGCGGGGAAAAGTGTGTCAGTTAAACAGACAGTATAAGAATACAAGTATGGTAGAAAAAATAAGAGAGGCAATTGTGTTTATAGGTTGACTGGGGAGTCAGCCCATGTCACCTAAGCAGTGTGTAAAAGCACAGAAAGGCTGAGAAAAATACTAGAATAAGTAAATGAATAAATATATATAATATTAAAGCAATATACTCATATAATATATATAAAAATCGAGCATAAATAGGAGTATAATTAGAATAGACTCACCTGGGAGGCTAAGCAGCAAAGGAAGAGGAATTGGGAGGAGCCTGATGACAGTTTATATTGCTGTGATGCACTCTGATTGGTTAAACTTTTTTACACTGCTGTTAACTGTTTCTTTGCTGCTGGGAGTTTCAGTAAAGAAAGATAAGCAAATATGAAGCCTCCTGTCTTGCCATAAAATTATATCTGTCTAAGCTAGTACTTCTAATAATGAACAATTGGCTTGCATGCAAAGGTTGCAGACATGGCAATCTCCATACCATGCTGGTGTTTTCATAGAGAAGTTTGATTTTTCTTTGCATGATGTGAAAATTTAAATGAACTTGAAATAAAAATATATATATATATATATATATTATTATTATTATTATTCAATTAATAACTAACACATTGAACATATTCTATGACTAAAGAAAGTTTTATATCACTTTTTGATAGATATCTAGAAATAGAAAATACCCTTTTCCATAACAGAAATTGGTGTTATAATCTTGTTGACTTTTTTCAGACTGCTATTTATCACGATTACCTGCCTTACTTCAGACAAAGAAGTGGAAAGGTTGCAATGGATAGATGTACATCAAAAAGTGATGACCACAAACTGCAAATGGATGTCTGACAAGAGTCTTGGTAATTTATCAACTTGAAAGGATAACACATTTTAGTTTCCTAAAAGAAGCACAATTTGAGTCACTTGAAACAAAAGAGAGCGGAAATAACTTTCAGGATAAATATAATAGGTTCTGCAATTATTGTGACTTCTAAAATTTAAAAAGCTGAAAAAAAAAGTTTTGTGAAAATAGTATAAGTAATATTTAACTGAAGTTAAAGAACCATATAATACTTTTTCTTCCCTAAGGCCTATAGAAGTCAGAGGCTGAACATTTATTTATGTATCACTGGTATTTATAAGGTGATGACAAATTCCCCATGTTAGTGGTGTTTTTACAGAGGTTAAATATGTGGAGGCTGGTCAGCACTTACTAGCCACCACATTAAATAGTTACAAATAAATACGTTAATAAAATAAATAATAAACAATAAGGAATATAGGGGTGAATAATACTCCCATATTACTATAAGGGTTGTATTTCACTTTCATATGTCCACACATACTATGCCATACAAGTAGGGGCATGTATACTAAATGTTGAAATTTCTGCTCAGTCACTAGAAAGACCCCATCCCATCCTATCAAGGGGAGAAAGAGTTTTGGAGACGTTTGCTGATATCCAACTATATTTCAATTGGTTACACAGTGCAATGGCAGGGCTGGATTAAGAGCACATTGGGACTGTTGCTGATAATTACAATGGCATAATTATGTTATCTCATTGACATAAAAAAAAAACACTAATACAGTTATACTTCACAAGCGTCATATATCTGATGGTGATGGTGGTGGAGGGAAACTTACAAAGTTCAGCTATAAGAAAACACATCTCTCAATCCCCTAACAGCAGTTTCCACTGAAGCAGGACATTGGTGGGAGGGGTACAAGGGTTACTGATGCAAATCATGTAACCAGCACTACCCAAAGGGGTGGACATGCCCATAAATGGGTGGACATGCCAAAATAATTGAAAGGTCAGTCTGGCATGAATGCATGTCAGGCTTCCTGCTGATCATGCAGGCTGGCCAAAAGGGTGTACTATGAAGATAGTGCCCTGAGATTGGCGCAAATACGTTTACTGATGGGCTTACTCTACACTTTCTGGGTATTGTCCCCTAGCACTAACTTATCCAGTCCTCTCCTTACCTTCTTACTAGCAGGTTGAATCTCCTGGTATGAACTTTGGGACAGCGCAAAGATGCATGTAGTGATTGCTGACGAAAATGGGAATGCCACAATGTTAAATAGCCCAAGAGCACTAGAGAGACCAAGAGAGAAGAGCACTTGCACAGTGTGTAAAGTCAACTTTACCGTAAAATATTTAATTGTCATCCAGTTTACACAAGTTTTGTTCCCCTACATCCCTCTTAAGAGGATGTGAAGAGTAGTAAAAAAAAAAAACAATCAGTAGTCTTATTCTTTTGGCATCAGCCTGGAGCTTTAGCTCCATTAGCCCCTATGTTTTTTTGTGATTTACTTTTTATTGTATTTCATAACGTTTAGTAAACAAAAAAGATAAAACATAAATATGGGATACATTAGCCCCTATGTTAATCTGGCTATTTATGTATTTACTTATGAACTAAATTGTGTCGACCCCTATTAAGTTTTTTCTCAGACCCCATAGGTCATTCTCTCTGAGGTAATCCGTGGTGACATCTGTAATGATGTCACTGGACCGTGGCTCAACATGGTAATTTAAGGAACTCACTTTGAGCATTGCACACAACTCACCGGTCGATGGCTGACAGAGTATCATCAAGGTATCAAGTTATATTATTCCGTTATTGGTCCTAAAGGTAGGACAACCATGATGGAATATATCTACCATAAATCCTTAAATTAAGATAACTTTAATTTGTATTTCTAATTTGAAAATTCTTAGGGTGTCAGATATCAACAATAGCTATTTTTTTTGTATGGCTTACAAATCATTTGATTTATTTTTCATTTAAAAAATACAAAATTCTGCCAGTGATAATACAAGACACACATTTGACCTCCTATGGGCAGCCCACCACCGCCACACACCCACACTATTACTTTCCATGGATGCCGAAAAGGCATTTGGCCGTTTACTCTGGCCTTTTCTCTTTGCCACCCTCCGCAAATTCGGCTTTCCACGAACCATAATTGACGCACTGGATGTACTCTATTCTACACCCACAGCAAACCTACTACTCCCTCTTACTCACCCCCTCCTTCCGCATATATAAAAGCACATGACAGGGTTGCCCCCTCTCCTCCATCCTATTCGCCCTATCCCTAGAACCCCTCCTACAAACCCTACCTAATGCTCCAATAATTAAGGGACAAAATAGAAGTTCTCCCTATCCATATAGAACCCTCCATTTTATGTGATCTACAGCAAAAATATCCCTTCACCTTCCAACCCGCGAGCATACACCACTTAGGCACATATCTCCCAGCGGATCTTTCCTAGACATACCGACTCAATTATACACCTCCCCTCCAAAACGCATCGCAAGACCTTATTATATGGACAGGACTCTCCATCTCATGGCTGCAAAGACTAGCATCCATAAAGATGAATCTACTGCCCAGATAACTTTATTTATTCTAGGCTCTCCCCATGCCCATATCGATGACGGACTTCAAACTCCTACAAACACAAATAGAAAAGTTAATTTAGGCCAACAAAAGGGCTAGGGTCAAAAGAGCAACACTATACGTCCAAACAGAAATGGAGGAATGGGATTACCTCACTTCACTTCAAATCCCAAATTTACATGCCCCAATAGGTATTAAGCGGTGGGTCGACTTAGAATACGATATCATAGACAGGGACTTCACATCACTATACCTATGGCTCCCCAAACAAGCCAGACCTCTGCTACCTCCCCCACCCTACTCCTATCCTT
This sequence comes from Pelobates fuscus, assembly GCF_036172605.1. Classification (NCBI taxonomy): domain Eukaryota; kingdom Metazoa; phylum Chordata; class Amphibia; order Anura; family Pelobatidae; genus Pelobates; species Pelobates fuscus. The sequence goes on from NC_086324.1 coordinate 126,570,341, forward strand.
CAAAATTTGGGATCGGATGGCATTTAAATGCTCTCTTACTTCAGATCTTTCACCGATGACCCCAATATTACGTCATTCATAATTTGTTCCATGACACCTGCAGACTTTGCACACTTTGAAGACAATGACTTGTTCAGACTGCGCCACTTCTTTCATGACCAGCAACTCATTGCTTTCACTGATGTCCTGAGGACCACTCCCCTTAACACCTTTGACTATTTCCGATACATCCAACTGAAAAGCTTTCTGACCACCCCCCTTATTACAAAAGCTGGCACCACTCCACTCACTCCTTTCGAGTAAACATGCATACATTGACCCATACAGAAGGTCCAAATCTCCATTATCTACTCGCACAGCACCCAGACTTTCACGGATGACTCTTTATCCTATGTGTCAACTTGGGAGAGGGACATAGGCCCTCCGACAGAACACACAGACTGGAAAGATATATGGGAGGCCATGACCACTCTCTCCATTTGTGTTAACCACAAAGAACAAGCCTACAAAACACTGAGGCAGGGGTACCTGACCCCCTCCACTTTAAAAATGAAATGGGCAAATCGGACACAGATCTTTGGTGGAAAGCAGGCCCGGACTGGGAAAAAAATCTGGCCCGGGCATTTTTCAATCACAGCGGCCCCCTGCCCTCTCAAAGGCATGTTGGTTCAATGCGCAGAGCCCTGCATGAGAAAAAGGCCTTGTATTTTTTCTGCGCCACGCAAGCAAATTTTATAACATGCTTGTGCTGTGCTTGCTTTTATCTTGTCTCTGGTGTCTTCATAAGTGGGATACCAGAGGACAAAAGGCCCAGGAAAGTGTGTGGTGCATGTATTTGTAACCTGCTTGTGGGATTGTGTGTGTGTAGAGTGAGCTGATTGTGGTGTGGTATTGTGCAAATAGGTTGATTTCTATTTGTGTTAGTGGTGTAATATGTGTGGCTAGAGGCTGTAGAGAGTGTGTGTATAGGGAGCATAGTGTGTATAGGGGATGTAGTGAGTTTGTGCATTTGGGATGTAGTGTGTGTGTGTGTGTATATATAGGTGACGTAGTGTGTATAGGGGTTGTAGAAAGTGTGTGTTTAGATATGTGTTTGCTTACAAGGAAAGTAGTGTGTGCATAGGGGATCCAGAGTTTGTATGTCAGGAATGTAGTGTGTGTAGGTGGTGCAGTGTGTGTGCAGGATATCTAGTGTGTAAAGGACCCAGAGTGTGTATAGGAGATTGTGTGTGTGTGTGTGTGTATAGACGATTCAGAGTGTATATTTTATATGTTTGGACGTATTGTATGTGTGAGGGGCGAAGTTTGTGTGTTAGAGGGGTGCTGTGTGTGTGAGGGTGTTCTAATCTGCCGTCACATTCTATGTTTCTAATTGTTTTTGTCTGTTAACTCACTGAGGGTACATTTATATATTGTGTGTGAGTTTGTTGTGTGTGAGTGTGTTGTGTGTGTGTGTGTGAGGGTGCTGTGTGTGTCGGAGGGTTCTGTGTGTGTCAGAGGATGCTGTGTGTGTGTGGGTGCTGTGTGAGGGTGCTGTGTGAGGGTGCTGTGTGAGTATGAGGGTGCTGTGTGTGTATGAAGGTGCTGTGTGTGTACGAGGGTGCTGTGTGTCTGAGAGTGATGTGTGTTTGTGAGGGTGCTGTTAGTGTAAATGTGCTGTGTGTGTCTGAGGGTAGTAGTCTGGGAGGGGGGGAGCCATGCTGCCATGGAGAGGGCCATACTGCCATCCCTGGTGGTCTTAGTGGTGCATGGCCACCAGAGATCTGAGCATTACCGTGGTAACCGCGACAACGCTCCGACCTCGCAAGAGGAACCCGGCCGAGCTGCTGGCTAGAGCTTCCCAAGTCCTCTCCTGCCTCCCTCCTGCAGCATATCAATGCCTGTGGGCTGGTGAGGGAGATCTTTGATCTTCCCACTGGCCCATGAAGGCACACAGCAAGGCCGGCGCTCGGAAAACGACGGCTCTGCATGGGCCGACAGGGGAGATCCTGTGATCTCCCCTGCCAGCCTTGGCCCACGGCCATTGCTGCCCACCGGGCATTTGCCCTTATATGGCCAGAGTTGTATTTAAAAGGTGTGACGTCATTATGGCCATATCTATATAGAATAGTGAACAAAGGACCACGAGGTTCTTCTTGTTCGGCTGTTCTCTAACTATGTAGAGTCTTATTCTCCCTCCAGAAGTCCAGCAATTACCATCTTCTGTTGAACATTCATTATCCTGTAACATCCTTTGTTGTTTTGTTATGTATCAGTAACTGTTAGAATAAACCTGAAGAAACAGTAAGTCAGATTGCAGATTAGTACTTTTGGTTAATATTGACGTGTATTAACCTGGCGAGCCTTTAACCCAATATAAGACCTATTTCAATCAACCTAGAAAAAACACAGAAAAGCAAATTTATTACATGAGAAAATAGAGGGGAGAAATCAGAGGTCATGCACACCCAATGCAGAGGTCAGAATCTGTGAAAACAATATAAAAGAAAAGAAAAATATAAAGAATTGATTAAACCAGGCAGGCAACTACATAATTTATTACACTATCAAAGAGACATCATAGTCAATATTAAGACCTCTGGCACACTCTGGCATACTGGTAGCACCCTGGGAAGTCCCAGCAAGGACGTTGAGGAATTATACCTTCAAACATTTTGTGAGCGCAATTGATAACTATATAACAACTCACATTGTTGCAACACTTCACTATTATTTAGATTCATATCTTTGTGTAACTGAAACCCCACTTGTATTTTTTTTTTTTTTGTATGCTGGATGTAAAAGAGGCCATTAAGGAGGAGCCTTAAAAGGGTAGCTGCCACTACCAATACTGCCATTTTTAGGGCATTTAACTCTTTTATCCAGAATAATTCTCTCATTCTAAGTCTTCTCTCTTTATAGCCCCCACTACGAGATTCTTTAATAGATTAAATTATTTTAAATTTTAATTGTGACAAATTGTGTCTTTATTAATGAAAATGTCAGGCTATTGGTAGTGCCAAAAGAAAAGTAATTACATTTTTTGGTAGTAGCTCCTACATATGTAAATCCACATGGACTTTTAAGATCCGAGGAATCGCAAGTGTATCAGTGAGTTCCTGTGTATCAGTAAAAAACAAATTCTCCACAAATCATTGAATTGTGTGAGTTACAAAGTAGGCATGGGTAATTACACATCTTCTTCGCTTCTGGAAATTTTATATGTGAAGGAACAATGGGAATTGGGCCGTCAGTTTGTACAATCTCTTGTATGATGACAGTGGGAACTGTTCAAACTCTTTAACCCCAGGTTATGCCTGTTGAAAGCTAGTCCAGTGTTTTCTTATATTTTTTGTATTTTAAGTTTTCCATGACTGTTGTCATGACTATTTAGACTATGTTGATTATTATGTAATGACTATTGTTCAAAATGGGAAATAAACATAGGCCTATTATGTTTATCCTTTTCTTTTTGCATTAAGTTTCAAAAATGTATTTGTATCAATCCTCAACACACAGCATATTTCCAGCTCTAGTATGGCAATGGGATAATTCCTATCAATTAATCGTTCCTTAATTTCACTTAATTGTACATTAATTATCCTAATTCTCAACATGTGGCTTATAGGAATAGCTTTTACTGTTGATGAGGGATGGAAACTCTCATAATGTAGGATGGTATTTTTATTAGTTGGTTTTAAATATAATTTCATGTTAACAAAATTTCCATCATTCTCTAGCAAAGTATCCAGAAAAGTGATTTGTTGAAAAACTACATGCTATGATAAACTTAAGAACATTGAGGACCCACTGTCACATGATCTTAGTGCAATGTGAAAATTCATATTTGCCATTGCATTTAGCATTGTGCATATTTTTATTCCATTTGAATAATCAGAATTATTATTGCAGTTCATTTGCTACATGATTTGTGAACATTGGCAATTTTAGCAAATGCAATGCTTAACTAACACACACCCTTTCTTTCATATTTTTTTTTATATTCTTTATTTCATTTTTTTCACCTATTGTACAAAAACATCACAAAACAGTATAGGCTTATACACTGTAGCATACAATAATAAGTTTAGATATTCTTGCTCATATTCCATTTCTTTAATCAGCAAAGAATCTAAATATATAAGCATAGCCTACAAGGAGGACATTAACTAACCTAGACATAAACCAAACACTAGTTTTAAAAAAAAATACAGATCAGGATTTTTTATTATATTTATCTAATAGTGTTACCTGTTGTTCTTTTTGCAAGGTAAACAAAGAGAATCATACTTTCAAATTATTTCAACCATAGATAAAAAAATATCTTGGTTTTTATATTGCTGAGGATTTAAGTTAGCCAATTATTTTTCCATACGATATTGCAATTTCAATTGATATACATACTGATATTTTTGGAATGGCATATTAGATTTCCACTTCCTGGCAATCATAATTTTTGTCGCTATGAGGCAGTGAATAGCTAAACATCTATTTTCCCTAGGAAGTACATCCAGATTCAAATGTAATAGTGCAGTCTCTGGGCACCAGTTCAGATCTACATTCGATAACACCCTATAACTTTTTGTTTTAGTTAGCGGACATGACCACCACATATGCCTAAAAGTGCCCACAGGATTTCCACATTTCCAACAGTTTAACATATAGTTAGGATACATTTTAGATAATCTAGATGGAACCAAATAACATTTATTCATAATTTTATATTGGCATTCTATTAAATTCAAGCAATGTATATTTTTATAAAGTAGCCACAAGGAAGAGTACCAATTAGATTCTAAAATCTCCAATCCTAACTCCTAATTCCAGGTTTTTATTATTTTTAATAGTTTATCAATAAACAGCTCAATCAATTCATTGGCTTTGGAGGTAATTTTTTTAACCTTTACATACGAGAGCATTTGTTCCATAAGTTTATGAGCTATTGTTGTACTTTCTAATAAGGTATTATCTAAAAAGTTTTTGATTCTCAGAAATGTGAATATTTTTTTGTTCTTTGATACTTTGAAATAATGAATAAATCTATTTGATCTTGCTGAGTGATGTCTGCAAGAGTAATTTAGTTAATTTTTGGCCATTTTTTAAGGATAGATGGATCATATTATCTTCTAAAGATGCTAAATGACAAGTCTTTAATATTTTATGTCTTAGACCCAAGTATTTCCTAATTTCATCCCATACCTGGATTGTTTGAGTTAGTATTGAAGATTTATTATATATAAGGTTCGTAAATTCTTCACCGCTATTACACCATAAAAAATACTCTAATCTTTCTATCTTCACTGCCACCAATTCTATCATATACCATGGCTCCATTGCCATTTCATCTACTTGTAATTTATATATGTGTCCTATCATATTGGCATAATATGTATGTTTAATAATTGGAAAACTTAGACCTTCCTTTTGTTGTTTTTATTGCCAAAATAATTGCGCTTAACCTTTTTTTCCCCTTCCAAATATATTTGAAGAAACTAGCTTGAATCATATCCAGCCAGCTTTTGGGGATTTTACGTGGTATCATCATGAATAGATAGGATCATTTAGGTACTATATATGAATTGACAGTATTAATCCTGCCAAACCATGATGATTACACAGACTGTCATTCCTTTAAGGTCTTGTTGGTGTACTTTAATAGTTTCAAAACATTGATCTCCATCGTCTTTTCCACCCTTGCTGGTATAGTTATTCCTGAGTGATTAAAATTCTTTTTTTGTCCAGATGAAATCAAAATATTTATTAAGATTTTCAATGTTGTCATTGTCTACATTGATAAGTTGTTTTTGACACATTTAATTTATAATTTGATACAGCACTGTTTTTTTTTATTTTCTGCATTAAACAAGGAAGGGAAGTTGTTGGCGATGTTAGAGAAATCAAAGTATCGTCAGCATATAAAGAAATCTTAATATCTTGTTCTTTAACACAAAAACCTTTTATCTCCTTATTCTCTCTGATGTTTATCGCTAAAGTCAAGATATACATCAATGAGGACAGGGGACATCCCTGTCTTGTACCATTTCTTAAATCGAACCATTCTGCACAAATATAAGCACCTATGGTTCTAGCTGAGGGACTTGGAGTACAGTGACATTATGGCTTCATTAATCCATCCCTCCAGACCAAGCGATTTTAAAACATTATCTAAGTAACCCCAGCTGACCCTGTTGAAGGCTTTTTCAGCATCCAATGACAGGGCCAGCAGGGGCAACCCACTACAGCTAGACTGATCCAATATGTCCGAAATTCTACTAGTGCAATTACTTGAAGATCTGTCCGGTATGAAACCAATTTGATCTAAATGTACAATTGCTTTATGATTCGTTTCATTTTTTCTGCTAATATGGAGGCATATACTTTTATATCGGTGATAATTAATGATATTGGCCTATAATTACTCACTTCCGTTGGATTTTTGTTGGGTTTTAGTATCGGCAGAAGATTTGCTTGCAATTTGCTTGCCGGGTTTTTTTTTTTTACTTGTGGCTATTTCATTAAACAACGCAGTCAGGGGTCGAATAAGTGCTGTTTAAATATTACTAAATCCATCTGGGCCTGGTGTTTTTTAGGTGCTTAATATTTCTCTATCCATTTCATTAGAAGTAATCTGTACATTTAATGTTTGAAGATCAGATTTTAAGATCTTAGGAATATTCGTTTTTTTTAAATAATTTTTTATTTCTACTTTGTCATGCGAAAGCCCAAGGTTATATAACTTATTGTAAAAGTCAGTGAATTTTTGACCTATTTTATCTGGAGTTGAATAGATTTCATGATCTTCTATTAATTTGTTTATTCTATTTTTTTATTTAGTTTTTTGTAATTTTTTTGTAAGATTTTTACTTGCTCTGTTCCCTGGGTAATAGTTGGTTAATCTAAGTTTATTTAATGTTATATTCATTTTTTCTTCTAATTTTAGATTAATTTTATTTTAAAGATCAATCAACATTTTTTTTTTGTTTTGATTAGTAGGTGTTTGATTGTTAAGGTTTAATAAATAAAAAAAAAAGATATATATATGTAGGTCTGATAAATCTTTACCTTTATTTTTTCTATTGATTTTTTCTATTTTTATTAAATAGTCTCTCATGACTGCCTTATATGAACACCAGATTAGTTAGATAGTTCTGTCGTATTATTTTCTTTGCAATTTTTTTTGATAGTTTGATTAGTTTGTCTTTATTTTTTTAAATTTTAATTATTGCATCATCCAGTCTCCATGTAGATCTACCCATAATTGGAGATTTACCAAACTCTACTATAACAAAGGTATGGTCTGACCATGTATTGTCTTTAATTTGAATTTTTTTTTTTTTTTTAGGTAAAGAGTTTGCCTTCACCAGACATATCAATTCTTGAGTATGATCCATGCACTTTTGTTAGGTGTGTATAATCTCTCCCTTCTGGGTGCACGGTTCTCGAAGCATCATACAATGCAAATCTTCTGCAGATACCATTTAGTTTAAAGGACCACTCTAGTGCCAGGAAAGCATACTCGTTTTCCTGGCACTAGAGTGCCCTGAGGGTGCCCCCACCCTCAGGGACCCCCTCCCGCCCGGCTCTGGAAAGGGGAAAAGGGTTAAAACTTACCTTTTTCCAGCGCTGGGCGGGGAGCTCTCCTCCTCCTCTCCGCCTCCGTTCCTCCCCGTCGGCTGAATGCGCACGCGCAGCAAGAGCTGCGCGCGCATTCAGCCGGTCACATAGGAAAGCATTCATAATGCTTTCCTATGGACGCTTGCGTGCTCTCACTGTGATTTTCACAGTGAGAATCACGCAAGCGCCTCTAGTGGCTGTCAGTGAGACAGCCACTAGAGGATTAGGGGGAAGGCTTAACTAATTGATAAACATAGCAGTTTCTCTGAAACTGCTATGTTTATAAAACAATTAGTTAACCCTAGCTGGACCTGGCACCCAGACCACTTCATTAAGCTGAAGTGGTCTGGGTGCCTAGAGTGGTCCTTTAATTGACCGTCTTATAATATATTTTTTTGTTTTAGAGTGTATACGGTCTGTTTTATCTATATTATGATCTATGGCGCTGTTAAAATTGCCAGCAATAATTAGTGTACCTTTGTTTATTTTTTTAACTCTATCCATTATTTTTGATAGTAAGGCCGTAGGATTTATGTTTACAAGAAAGATTCCCAGGCACTCAAAGTGTGAAAGACGCAGGCAGATTTATTGAAACAAAAAGGAGAACAGCAACATTTCGACCTACTAAGAGGTTTTTATCAAGCTCCAGTTGAATCTGCTGGTCCTGGTGGCGCTGGGAGTGAGTGCAGTTCCTATGATGATCTTTGCTATGTAGGATTTATGTTTGAAAACTATACATTAGCCAGTGTATATATCTCTATCCTACAATCCACTATCAAGAACCTTGATTCTGGATCCCTATCTTGATACATTATTTCTGTATTTAAGTAATTTGAAAAAACAATTGCCACTCCTCTTTTTTTTGTTCTATAAAGATGCTTGTAAAATAATTGGACATGTGGTGCCATCCATTTCTGTATATCAGTTTTTTTTCCAGTGGGTTTCCTGTATGAAGCTCACTTGGATTTTTTCAGTACAGAAGGAGTTATATATTATATGTCTTTTTGTTGCCATGTTTAAACCTTGTGCATTTACTGATATTAGCTTAAGCTAACATATTCCCCCTGAATTTAAACTCCTGATCTATTTACAAAACAAACATACATTCAAACATTTAACATTAGTGATGTACCGAACTGTTCGCTGGCGAATAGTTCCCAGCGAACATAGCGTGTTCGCGTTCGCCACGGCGGGTGAACAAATGCGCGGTTTGATCCGCCCCCTATTTGTCATCATTGAGGAAACTTTGACCCTGTGCCTCACGGTCAGCAGACACATTCCAGCAAATTAGCAGCAGACCCTCCCTTCCAGACCCTCCAACCTCCTGTACAGCATCCATTTTAGATTCATTCTGAAGCTGCATTCTTAGATAGAGGAGGGAAAGTGTAGAGGCTGCTCATTAGATAGGGAAATTGATAGCTAGGCTAGGGTATTCAGTGTCCACTACAGTCCTGAAGGACTCATCTGATCTCTGCTGTAAGAACAGCACCCCAAAAAGCCCTTTTTAGGGCTAGAACATCAGTCTGCTTTTTTTTCCCCCTGTGTAATCTAATTGCAGTTGCCTGCCTGCCAGCTTCTGTGTCAGGCTCACAGTGGATACTGTGCCCACTTGCCCAGTGCCACCACTCATACCTGGTGTCACAATAGCTTAAAGCGGCACTGTCATGCCGAACTTACCTTTCCTCAATCTCTTCCTCTTCTCCCCCTCTCTCAGGATCTGTTATTCTTTTCTTCCTGTCTTCTTTAGTTTTCTTTAAAATCATAAGACAAAGTAGGGACTCTTTGTCTTATGGAGGATTTCTCCGCTTGACCAGCTCAGACCAGCGGAGGAGCAAAGTGTGCTTCATTTCCGCTGGTCAGAGCAATTTTCCCATGATCCCTAGCTTTCCTCCCTGTTCCCACAATGCTTCCTGTCAGTATTGCCGAACGTCCTGTCACTTAGACAGAACGCCGGCAAAACTGCCGAATTGCATCCTAACAGAATGAGCACTGTTCTCCATTGGTGTTAGGATGCAATTCCGTACTTTGATCATATCGGAATTTCATTCTAATGAATGAAACTCCGATCCTATTCATTGCCGCGGCTGCATCTTGCAGCCGCTTAGTAGATAACTCCCTAATTCCCACGGTATTAGGGAGCTATCTACTAAAAGGCTGAAAGACCTAAATTGGTCTTTCAGCCAAATGTACTAAGTAAAGATTACTTAGTATTAGTAAATAATATGCCCCTACTCGCTATACCGCGAGTAGGGGCATGTCTAGTAAGCAGTGAGCAGCCTGTGGCTTGAAATCCATCCAATCACAGTGCTCTGTGTCATTTTACAAGCGTGGGAAAGTTCTTTGGAATTTTCCCATGCTTGTAAAATGACACAGAGCACTGTGATTGGATGGCTTGAAAACCATCCAATCACAGTGATCTATGTCATTTTACACAGCGTGGGGAAGTTCTTTTGAATTTTCCCACGCTGTGTAAAATGACACAGAGCACTCTGATTGGCTTAAACCAACCAATCAGTGTGTTCTGAACCTAATTGCAGGGCGGGGCAAGGCTTTATAAGCCTTGACCCGCCCTGCGGAGCTCAGTACGCGGCGCGCCCTCCATGGGTGAACATGAATTAATTTTTTGTTGCGCTCGTTTTTTTTGGGTTTTTTTTAAGTGCGACGGGTATGATGGATTTTTATTTGGCCTTTTTGGGGGCTGAAGAAAGACGAATTTAGAAAAAAGAAGACGTCAAATGGTAAGTTTAATTTTTTTTTTACAGGTTAGTTATTTTATTCCCCCCTCACTATAGGGTGAGGGGGGTAGGTAGGGGATAGAATGTTTTTGGTGGGGGGGTGACTAGGGGCTTGGGACCCCTAGTCACCTTGATGGCGGGGCTTAATTTAGGGCCCCCACCCACCACGCATGTGTGGGGGCCAGGGGGGAGGACAGTAGGCCCCCCCCTTATTGTTTTATTAGGGCCCCCACCCACCGCTCAGGGGTGGGGGCCAGGGGGGAGGAAAGTAGGTCCCCCCCTTATTATTTTATTAGGGCCCCCACCCACGGCGCAGGGGTAGGGGCCAGGGGGGGAGGACAGTAGGCCCCCCCTTATTGTTTTATTAGGGCCCCCACCCACCGCTCAGGGGTGGGGGCCAGGGGGGAGGAGAGTAGGTCCCCCCCTTATTATTTTATTAGGGCCCCCACCCACCGCGCAGGGGTAGGGGCCAGGGGGGGAGGACAGTAGGCCCCCCCCTTATTGTTTTATTAGGGCCCCCACCCACCGCTCAGGGGTGGGGGCCAGGGGGGAGGACAGTAGGTCCCCCCCTTATTATTTTATTAGGGCCCCCACCCACCGCTCAGGGGTAGGGGCCAGGGGGGGAGGACAGTAGGCCCCCCCCTTATTGTTTTATTAGGGCCCCCACCCACCGCTCAGGGGTGGGGGCCAGGGGGGAGGACAGTAGGACCCCTTTATTGTTTAATCAGGGCCCCCACCCACCGCTCAGGGGTGGGGGCCAGGGGGGAGGACAGTAGGTCCCCCCCTTATTGTTTTATCAGGGCCCCCACCCACCGCTCAGGGGTGGGGGCCAGGGGGGAAGGACAGTAGCCCCCCATCTTTATTTAGGGCCCCCTACGAACCGCTCAGGGGTGGGGGCCAGGGGGAGGACAGTAGGTCCCCCCCTTATTGTTTTATTAGGGCCCCCACCCACCGCGCAGGGGTGGGGGCCGGGGGGAGGACAGTAGGTCCCCCCACTTATTGTTTTATCAGGGCCCCCACCCACCGCTCAGGGGTGGGGGCCAGGGGGGAGGACAGTAGGTCCCTCCCCTTATTGTATTATCAGAGCCCCCACCCACAGCTCAGGGGTGGGGGCCAGGGGGGAGGACAGTAGGCCCCCCCTATCTTTATTTAGGGCCCCCACCCACCGCTCAGGGGTGGGGGCTGGGGGGGAGGACCCTTATTGTTTTATCAGGGCCCCCACCCACTACTCAGGGGTGGGGGCCAGGGGGGAGGACAGTAGGTCCCCCCCTATCTTTATTTAGGGCCCCCACCCACCGCTCAGGGGTGGGGGCCAGGGAGGAGGACAGTAGGTCCCCCCTTATTATTTTATTAGGGCCCCCACCTACCGCGCAGGGGTGGGGGCCAGGGGGGGAGGACAGTAGGTCCCCCCCTTTTTGTTTTATCAGGGCCCCCACCCACCGCTCAGGGGTGGGGGCCAGGGGGGAGGACAGTAGGCCCCCCTATCTTTATTTAGGGCCCCCACCCACCACGCAGGGGTAGGGGCCAGGGGGGGAGGAAAGTAGGTCCCCCCCTTATTGTTTAATTAGGGCCCCCACCCACCGCTCAGGGGTGGGGGCCAGGGGGGGAGGACAGTAGGTCCCCCCGTTATTGTTTTATCAGGGCCCCCACCCACCGCTCAGGGGTGGGGGCCAGGGGGGAAGGACAGTAGGTCCCCCCCTTATTGTTTTATCGGGGCCCCCACCCACCGCTCGGGATTGGGGGCCAGGGGGGAGGACAGTAGGTCCCCCCCTATCTTTATTTAGGGCCCCCACCCACCGCTCAGGGGTGGGGGCCAGGGGGAGGACAGTAGGTCCCCCCCCTTATTATTTTATTAGGGCCCCCACCCACCGCGCAGGGGTAGGGGCCAGGGGGGGAGGACAGTAGGCCCCCCCTTATTGTTTTATTAGGGCCCCCACCCACCGCTCAGGGGTGGGGGCCAGGGGGGAGGACAGTAGGTCCCCCCCTTATTGTTTTATCAGGGCCCCCACCCACCGCTCAGGGGTGGGGGCCAGGAGGGGAGGACAGTAGGTCCCCCCCTTATTGTTTTATCAGGGCCACCGCTCAGGGGTGGGGGCCAGGGGGGAAGGACAGTAGCCCCCCCTATCTTTATTTAGGGCCCCCACCCACCGCTCAGGGGTGGGGGCCAGGGGGGGAGGACAGTAGGCCCCCCCTTATTTTTTTATTAGGGCGTGGGGGCCATGGGGGGAGGACAGTAGGTCCCCCCCTTATTATTTTATTAGGGCCCCCACCCACCGCTCAGGGGTGGGGGCCGGGGGGGAGGACAGTAGGTCCCCCCTTATTGTTTTATCAGGGCCCCCACCCACCGCTCAGGGGTGGGGGCCAGGGGGGAGGACAGTAGGCCCCCCCTATCTTTATTTAGGGCCCCCACCCACCGCTCAGGGGTGGGGGCCACGGGGGAGGACAGTAGGTCCCCCCCTTATTATTTTATTAGGGCCCCCACCCACCGCGCAGGGGTAGGGGCCAGGGGGGGAGGAAAGTAGGTCCCCCCCTTATTGTTTTATTAGGGCCCCCACCCACCGCTCAGTAGTGGGGTCAGGGGGGAGGAGAGTAGGTCCCCCCCTTATTGTTTTATCAGGGCCCCCACCCACCGCTCAGGGGTGGGGGCCAGGGGGAAGGACAGTAGCCCCCCCCTATCTTTATTTAGGGCCCCCACCCACCACGCAGGGGTGGGGGCCAGGGGGGAGGACAGTAGGCCCCCCCTTATTGTTTTATTAGGGCCCCCACCCACCGCGCAGGGGTGGGGGCCGGGGGGAGGACAGTAGGTCCCCCCCTTATTGTTTTATCAGGGCCCCCAGCCACCGCTCAGGGGTGGGGGCCAGGGGGGAGGACAGTAGGCCCCCCATCTTTATTTAGGGCCCCCACCCACCGCTCAGGGGTGGGGGACAGGGGGGAGGACAGTAGGTCCCCCCCCTTATTGTTTTATCAGGGCCCCCACCCACCGCTCAGGGGTGGGGGCCAGGGGGGGAGGACAGAAGGTCCCCCCCTTATTGTTTTATCAGGACCCCCACCCACTGCTCAGGGGTGGGGGCCAGGGGGGGAGGACAGTAGGTCCCCCCATCTTTATTTAGGGCCCCCACCCACCGATCAGGGGTGGGGGACAGGGGGGAGGACAGTAGGTCCCCCCCTATCTTTATTTAGGGCCCCCACCCACCGCTCAGGGGTGGGGGCCAGGGAGGAGGACAGTAGGTCCCCCCCTTATTATTTTATTAGGGCCCCCATCTAACGCGCAGGGGTGGGGGCCAGGGGGGGAGGACAGTAGGTCCCCCCCCCTATCTTTATTTAGGGCCCCCACCCACCGCTCAGGGGTGGGGGCCAGGGAGGAGGACAGTAGGTCCCCCCCTTATTATTTTATTAGGGCCCCCACCTACCGCGCAGGGGTGGGGGCCGGGGGGGAGGACAGTAGGTCCCCCCCTTATTGTTTTATCAGGGCCCCCACCCACCGTTCAGGGGTGGGGGCCAGGGGGGTAGGACAGTAGGTCCCCCCCTTATTGTTTTATCAGGGCCCCCACCCACCGCTCAGGGGTGGGTGCCGGGGGGGAGGACAGTAGGTCCCCCCCCTTATTGTTTTATCAGGGCCCCCACCCACCGCTCAGGGGTGGGGGCCAGGGGGGGAGGACACCCCACCCCCCTATTACCATTTTTTTTTTACAGTGAGCAGCCACAGGCTGCTCACTGTTTTAGTGGACATGCCCCTACTCGCGTTATAGCGAGTAGGGGCATTGGGGAGATTTTATTCTCCCTTGTGCTATTATGGGGGTCATATTGACCCCCATAGAGTGAGGGGGGACCTGGGGGGCTTATGAAGTGGTGGGGAGCTCTGCTCCCTGCCGCTTCTATAGTTACATATTACAAAGAGGGAGCTGCACGCCGGTAGCTCCCTCCTTGTAATAAACTGAACGAACAAACGAACACTGATACTCAGTGTTAGTTTGTTCATCTGATTTTTTCTATTCATTCATTCGTCTGTCTGATGAATGAATGAATAGATGAAATTCCCGTTCGCATGTCCAGGTGTTTCACTGGGCATGTGTGGGAATCTCACAGTCTGTGTAGTGTGGGTAGATGACGTGTCCCACAGGGACCTTACCTACCCACACAAAGATGGCGGCGCCCTGAATAAAGATCGGGGCAGAAAATAAAGAATAAAAAATAGGTAATGTGGGGGGCTTAGGGGCATTTGGGGGTGACTAGGGGGTCAATTGGATGTAGTGGAGGCGGGAGGGGGGTTAAAAAAAACGGGATTCGGCATGAAAGTGCCGCTTTAAGCTTGACATTTAAAAAGAAAAAAAAATTGTCACTGTAATAGATTGAATAGCAGTTAGTTGTCTGCCAGCTTCTGTGTCAGGCTCACAGTGGATACTGTGCCCACTTGCCTAGTGCCACCACTCATCTGGTGTCACAATAGCTTAAGCTTGACATTTAAAAAGAAACATTTTTTTTACTGTAATAGATTGAATAGCAGTTAGTTGTCTGCCAGCTTCTGTGTCAGGCTCACAGTGGATACTGTGCCCACTTGCCCAGTGCCACCACTCATATCTGGTGTCACAATTGCTTAAGCTTGACATTTAAAAAGTAAAAAAAAATGTTCACTGTAATAGATTGAATAGCAGTTAGTTGTCTGCAAGCGTCTGGGTGTCAGGCCTTCAGTGTGTACTCTGCCAACCTCTGCCAGTGTACTTTGCCACTCATATCTGGTGTCACAATAGCGTGCCTTTAAAAAGAAAAAACATTTTTCACTGTAAGCTAATAGCAGTCAGTGTCCTTCATGCTGGTGTGTCAGGCCTTCAGTGTGTACTGTGCCAACCTCTGCCAGTCCACTTTGCCACTCATATCTGGTGTGACAATAGCGTGCCTTTAAAAAGAAATTTTTTTTTTTACTGTAAGCTAATAGCAGTGAGTGTCCTTCAAGCGAGTGTCAGGCCTTCAGCGTGTACTCTGCCAACCTCTGCCAGTCCACTTTGCCACTCATATCTGGTGTCACAATAGCGTGCCTTTAAAACCAAAACATTTTTTCACTGTAATAGATTGAATAGCAGTTAGTTGTCTGCCAGCTTCTGTGTCAGGCTCACAGTGGATACTATTCCACTTTGCCACTCATATCTGGTGTCACAATAGCGTGTATTTAAAAACAAAAAACTTTTTCACTGTTATAGATTGAATAGCAGTTAGTTGTCTTCAAGCGGGTGTCAGGCCTTCAGCGTGTACTCTGCCAACCTCAGCAAGTGCACTTTGCCACTCATATCTGGTGTGACTATAGCATGCCTTTAAAAAGAAAAAAGTTTTTCACTGTAAGCTAATAGCAGTCAGTGTCCTTCAAGCTGGTGTGTCAGGCCTTCAGCGTGTACTCTGCCAACCTCTGCAAGTGCACTTTGCCACTCATATCTGGTGTCACAATAGCGTGCCTTTAAAAAGAAACAACGTTTTTCACTGTAAGCTAATAGCAGTCAGTGTCCTTAAAGCGGGTGTCAGACCTTCAGCGTGTACTCTGCCAACCTCTGCCAGTCCACTTTGCCACTTATATCTGATGTCACAATAGCGTGCATTTAAAAACAAAAACTTTTTTCACTGTTATAGATTGAATAGCAGTTAGTTGTCTTCAAGCGGGTGTGTCAGGCCAACAGCGTGTACTCTGCCAACCTCTGCCAGTGCACATTGCCACTCATATCTGGTGTCACAATAGCGTGCATTTAAAAAGAAAAAAAACATTTTCACTGTTATAGATTGAATAGCAGTTAGTTGTCTTCAAGCGGGTGTGTCAGGCCTACACCTTGTACTCTGCCAACCTCTGCCACTGCACAGTGCCACTCATATCTTGTCTCACAGTAGCTTTCACGCATAGTACCACTAATCCAAAAAAAAATGACAGTCAGAGGCAGGCCACCCCGCAGGGGCCATCGTGGTCGTGGTGCTGTGATTCCCTTTGGCCCTAGAATAATGCCCAGTTTTCAGAGGCCACGTACCCTGAACTTGAAAAGTTCTGAGGACATAGTTGACTGGCTAACACAGGACACCCAATCTTCTACAGCTTCCGCTCGGAACCTTGACGCACCATCCTCCTCCAGCTTAGCTTCGGGCACCTCTCAAGATACCACTCACCCGCCTGCCGCCACCACCAACACTAGCACCACAGCCGCTTCACTTGGTATGTCAGAGGAGTTATTCACACATCCGTTTGAAGAAATGAGTGATGCGTAACCATTATTGCAAGAGGATGTAGATAACAGGGATATGTCTCAGGCAGGCATCATTACACACATGTATGTACGGTGTGATGATGATGATGATGTTGTACCCGCTGCTGCTTCCTTTGCTAAGTTGTCAGATACAAGTGAAGCGGTTGATGATGACGATGCGTCCGTAGATGTCACGTGGGTGCCCGCTAGAAGAGAAGAAAAACAGGGGGAAAGTTCAGAGAGGAGGAGGAGGCAAGTTGGAAGCAGGGGGAGGTCGTCGCAAGGAGCTAGTGGCACAGTCAGACAGCATGCATCGGCACCCGGTGTCAGCCAGACAGCACGCCAATCAACGCATGCTGTTGCCATCACCAGAATGCCGTCATTGCAGAGCTCAGGAGTGTGGCATTTTTTTGTGTGTCTGCCTCTGACAACAGCGATGCCATTTGCAACCTGTGCCAAAAGAAACTGAGACGTGGGAAGTCAAACACGCACCTAGGTATAACTGCTTTGCGAAGGCACATGATCGCACATCACAAACACCTATGGGATCAACACATGAGTACAAGCAGCACACAAACTCAAAGCCGCCATCCTCCTCCTGGTCCAGCATCTTCAGCCACGTAAACCACTGCTGTCCTCCTTGCCCCCTCTCAACCATCCGCCACTCCGTCTCTCGCCTTGAGCAGTTTCTGCTCATCTGCCCACAGTCAGGTGTCTGTCTAGGACATGTTTGAGCACAAGAAGCCAATGTCACAAAGTCACCCCCTTGCCCAGCGTCTGACAGCTGGCTTGTCCGAACTATTAGCCCACCAGCTTTTACCATACAAGCTGGTGGAGTCTGAGGCGTTCAAAAAATTTGTAGCTATTGGGACACCGCAGTGGAAGGTACCCGGACGAAATTTCTTTTCACAAAATGCAATCCCCAACCTATACTCGATTGTGCAAAAGGAAGTAATGGCATGTCTGGCACACAGTGTTGGGGCAAGGGTCCATCTGACCACTGATACCTGGTCTGCAAAGCATGGTCAGGGCAGGTATATCACCTACACTGCGCATTGGGTAAACCTGCTGATGGCTGCCAAGCATGGAATTCGTGGCTCTGCAGAAGAGTTGGTGACACCGCCACGACTTGCAGGCAGGCCTGCTGCCACCTCCTCTACTCCTCCTACTCAATCCTCTTCCATAACCTCCTCGGCTGAGTCCTCTTCTGCTGCTGCGTCTTGCTCCACACCCCTCCAGCTCCCCAGGTACTATTCCACATCCCGGATACGGCAGTGTCATGCCGTCTTGGGTTTGACTTGCTTGAAAGCTGAGAGTCACACCGGACAAGCACTCCTGTCCGCCCTGAACGCACAGGTGTAAAAGTGACTGACTCCGCAGCAACTGGATATCGGCAAAGTGGTTTGTGACAAGGTAAAAAATTTGTTAGCGGCATTGAAGTTGGGCAAGTTGACACATGTGCCGTGCATGGCACATGTGTGTAATCTGATCGTACAATGCTTTGTGCATAAGTACACAGGCTTACAGGACGTCCTGAAGCAGGCCAGGAAGGTGTGTGGCCATTTCAGGCATTCCTTCATGGCCATGGCGCACTTTGCAGATATTCAGCGGCGAAACAACATGCCAGTGAGGCGCTTGATTTGCGACAGCCCGACATGTTGGAATTCAACACTCCTAATGTTCGACCGCCTGCTCCAACAAGAAAAAGCCGTTAATGAATATTTGTATGACCGGGGTGCTAGGACAGCCTCTGGGGAGCTGGGAATTTTTTTGCCACGTTACTGGACGCTCATGCGCAATGCCTATAGGTTCATGCGTCCTTTTTAGGAGGTGACAAACCTAGTCAGTCACAGCGAAGGCACCATCAGCGACATCATACCATTTGTTTTCTTCCTGGAGTGTGCCCTGCGAAGAGTTCTGGATCAGGCCGTAGATGAGCGTGAAGAGGAAGAGGAAGAGTTGTGGTCACCATCACCACCAGAAACAGCCTTATCAGCATCACTTGCTGGACCTGCGGCAACGCTGGAAGAGGATTGTGAGGAAGAGGAGTCAGAGGAGGAATGTGGCTTTGAGGAGGAGGAGGAAGACCAACCACAACAGGCATCCCAGGGTGCTCGTTGTCACCTATCTGGTACCCGTGGTGTTGTACGTGGCTGGGGGGAAGAACATACCTTCATTGAGATCACTGAGGAGGAGGAACGGGAAATGAGTAGCTCGGCATCCAACCTTGTGCAAATGGGGTCTTTCATGCCGTCATGCCTGTTGAGGGACCCTCGTATAAAAAGGCTGAAGGAGAACGACCTGTACTGGGTGTCCACGCTACTAGACCCCCGGTATAAGCAGAAAGTGGCGGAAATGTTACCGAATTACAACAAGTCGGATGCAAAATAAATTAAAAAGTATGCTTTACACAGCGTATAAGGGTGATGTCACAGCACAATGGGAATCAAACAGGGTCAGAGGTGAACGTCATCCTCCTCCTCCCACGACCACGCCGGCAAGGACAGGACGCTTTAAAGACGTGTTGTTGATGGAGGAAATGCAGAGCTTTTTAAGTCCTATGCATAGCCACAGCCCTTCAGGATCCACCCTCAGAGAACGACTCGACCGACAGGTAGCAGACTACCTCGCCTTAACTGCAGATATCGACACTCTGAGGAGCGATGAACCCCTACCCCTTGACTACTGGGTGTGCAGGCTTGACCTGTGGCCTCAGCTATCCCAATTTGCGATTGAACTTCTGGCCTGCCCCGCTTCAAGTGTCCTGTCAGAAAGGACCTTCAGTGCAGCAGGAGGTATTGTCACTGAGAAGAGAAGTCGCCTAGGTCAAAAAAGTCTAGATTACCTCACCTTTATTAAGATGAATGAGGGATGGATCCCGAAGGGACTGACAGTTGGTGATACATTCGACTAAAAAAGGCCTGATGAGATGAGCTGCCTTGGGCTAAAAATGGTCCACACGCTGCTGTATTTTAGCTCTGAATGCCGGTTGACTTGCGTGACTTATCCGCAATGTTAAGCCGCAATGTTTTAGGGCACTTTCTGCCTGGGAAACAAACATCAATTTTTATGGCCGCTGCTACAGCAACGGCTGCAACAATACCTAATTTTTCAGGCATGTGTACATGCCTAATTTTTCGGCCCTCTGGTGCTGCACTGTGGCTTCAAAAACCAAACCAAAAAAATGCACATAACAGGGATTAAACTGATAGGAGTGGTGTGTTAAGTAGTACTATTCCTATCTGGTGGCACATTAGATTGCACGCGCAGTGCCCCAAATTTGAAGTAGGAGGACCGACCAAGCATCTTTTTCCATCTCCAGCTTCCTAAAATCGATGCCTTATATACACGTCCCCTGATAGGGGACGTAACAGGGATTAAACTGATAAGAATAGTACTACTTAACACACCACACCTATCTGGTGGCACATTAGATTGCACGCGCAGTGCCCCAAATTTGAAGTAGAAGGACCGACCAAGCATCTTTTTCCATCTCCCAGTTCCTAAAATCGATGCCATATACACGTCCCCTGATAGGGCGCCAGCTCGCTATTCTCTTGGGCGCCAGCTCGTTATTCTCTTTTTCACTTCACTAGGAACACTTTACTGTACTATGGGCACTTAGACCCACTCTTTGTCTTGCACACTGTTATTCCTAGCCAGCATCTGTGATGGGAAATCAGGCAGTCATCTAAACGTTTAGATTGAGCTTTAGCTTAGAACACCCCTGAAGGTGTTTAAGGAGAATAGGGCTAGTTTAGAGGATTCTTCTTAGACCTCTCTGAGTCTTTATAGCCCTTCTACCTATCGAGCATTTCTGGAAACTAGCTAAGAGAAAGTGTGACTGTGTGTCTGTGATACATTTAACTTTATATCACCTTATTGACACTTTATCACTCCGGTCTCCATACTCAATGCCTATACCCATCTATTTAGAGGGAATTTCCTTGCCCCTGCCAATATGATATAATAGGTAATAGTATTACCATTATTACACAATTAGGTCTCTGAGGACAGGTGTCAATCCATATCTGCCAAGTGACCCTATGTAGGGGGGACAGTCCCTATTCTGCTCTGTGTCAGTGTGTATCAGGGGCTCTGAGGACAGGTGTCAATCCATATCTGCCAAGTGACCCTATGTAGGGGGAACAGTCTCTATTCTGCTCTGTGTCAGTGTGTATCATGATCTCTGAGGACAGGTGTTAATCCATATCTGCCAAGTGACCCTATGTAGGGTGAACAGTCTCTATTCTGCTATGTGTCAGTGTGTATCATGGTCTCTGAGGACAGGTGTCAATCCATACCTGCCAAGTGACCCTATGTAGGGTGAACAGTCCCTATTCTGCTCTGTGTCAGTGTGTATCAGGGTCTCTGAGGACAGGTGTCAATCCATATGGCAAGGTGTCAATATGTCATATGTCAGGTGTCAATCCATATCCATTGTGATTTAGGAATGTTAGGTGATTTCTGCCCTTTATGGATTAAAAGCAGACTCTGCATCAACTGTGTAATTTTCCATGGGAGTTTTGCCATGGATCCCCCTCCGGCATGCCACAGTCCAGGTGTTAGTCCCCTTGAAACTACTTTTCCATCACTTTTGTGGCCAGAAAGAGTCCCTGTGGGTTAAAATTCGCCTGCTCATTGCAGTCAAGGGTGGTTCGCCCGGTTCGCCGGTTCGCAAACGTTTGCGGAAGTTCCCGTTCGCCGTTTGCGAACCGAAAATTTTGTGTTCATGACATCACTAGTCAGCACATCTGACTCCTCCGCCTAGGTATGGAGGAGATGCTAAGACATGTAGGGAGTTTCTCAATCAAGTGTAATTCCACTTTGAGATGCATCCCCAATCCTTTCCCACTGACAGGTCAAAGGTGGGGTTCCTCATGCATCAGCTCACTGATAAAGCACTTGAGTGGGCTATGGGAGGCTAATGGTCCTCTGGTTCATGATTTCCAAGGTTTCCTTATAGCTTTTCGCAGGACCTATGACACTACCAATAGGGCTAAAAATGCCTAAAGCATTGATAAGAATCAAACAGGGATCCAGATCGGTTGCTGACATTGCTATCCAGTTTCGTACCTTGGATTCTCAGGTAGACTGGATAAACAGCGGGCTTGTTACTGCATTTATGGAAGGTCTATCAGATGCTTTATTGGATGAGGTAGCGGCCAGAGACCTCCCTGTAGCCATGGAGGATCTTATTGACTACCTCATCGATATAGACAATAGAATCCGTGATAGACAATACACCAGGAAAAGTAGAACATTGATCCGATATTCAACCTCAGAATGTAAAGTCAGGCCCCCTCCCAGGCAAGCACTGCAGCAGCACAAGGGCGCATCATTAGCTCGCTCCTGCTCTGGACGTGGGGACAAGTGGGTGGAAGAATAAAAGGGAAATGGGGCTGTTGGTCGCTGTGTGCAGTAAAGATGACAGGAACGAAGAGCAAAGTGCAATGAAGGAAAGTGAGAACTCGCAGTGTGTGTTTAAGAGAATCTGTGTCAGTCTGTTTCTGTCAGTATGTTTGTGTATGTCAGTCTGCATGGGACTGTGTGTGTGTGTGTATGAGTCTGTCTGTGTGTGTATTAGTCTGTGTGTGTGTGTGTATGAGTCCATGTGTGTGTGTGTGTGTATATGTGAGTCTGTGTGTGTCTATATGGGTTAGTGTGTGTGTCTTTATGAGTCAGTGTGTGTGTGTGTGTATGTATATGGGTCAGTATGTGTGTATGTGGGTCAGTGTGTATTTGTGTCTGTATGGCTCAGTTGTGTGTGCATGTTTATGGGTCAGTTGTGTGTGTGTGGGTCAGTCTGTTTGTGTGGGTCAGTATAGGAAAGTCTGCATGAGTGGTGGAGCGTCCATTTTTTTTGCCTTGGGCGGCAAAAGTCCTTGCACTCGCCCTGCATGTACCCACAATGACACATACACACAGATTCAAACATAGACATTCACATACTCAAACACCGGAACACACACACACACACAGGTACAAATATATACCTACACAGGCACACACACATACCAACACTTACACACACTAGCACATACAGATACACACTGACACACAAAGGTACACATACCTACATATTCACACACTGGCGCACACACACACAGATACACAGACAAATACCTGCACATGCACTCTGGCAAACACACACACACAGATATACACACTGGCACACACAGATAAAGATACACACACTCACTCATACACACTGACACATACAGACACACACACATACTAATATATACTGTGACAAAAGTACTCCTTTCCCTTGGTACCTTGTCCTGGGATTGGGGTGTTACACACAGTCTTTTCAGGCTTTAGAGACACTTCACACGCTGGATGAGGTAAATTAACTTGCTCTTTTATTGAGGTTCCAAAATAAATGCACAGTAAGGTATAAAGGTAACAAAAATATATAAAACAAAAGCCTTGCTCTTCTGAGCACTAACTAAACAAAATAATCAGCTAACTGGGTTGGATGGCTTGTCCATTTCCCAACATAAACATAAGCATAAACAACCTTACTGTTTCAGGGTTTTCAGCTCTCTGTTTCCACTCACAGAAACCAAACACAATCTCCCTCCTTCCTTGGCAGGGGAGTACTTAATAGCACCGGTAATTGGCAATCCTTTTCAGGTGAGTTAAATTAGGATTCAAACTCTGGAACTGGACTTCTCACCTGTAGGTTCCAAGCAACTTCCAAAATGTGGAGTGGAGCACTGGCCCACCCTACTCTCCAAGTACTCCACCCCAGGGCCCAAATATACACATATTTAAAGTGCAACATTCATTATAACATTACACATTTCCCTGGGGCTAATTACACAAAGTAGGAACCTTGCAAAATCTGGGGAGGTATATAGATTCCCTCCAGCACAATTCCTTGCTTTCGGTCACACATCCTCCCCCCCAGCTCAGACCTATTGGGTCGAGCGACCATGGACATTAGCGAGTGCATCCGCGAAAGACCATCTGCATTTCCCTGTTTACTCCCAGCCCTATGCTCTATGGAGAAATTATAGGGTTGCAAGCTAAGGAACCAGCGGGTTACTCTACTATTTTTCTCCCTGTTTTGGCTCATCCAAGTAAGGGGTGCATGGTCTGTCACTAGTCTGAATTTTCGTCCCAAGAGATAGTATGTAAGTGTGTCTACTGCCCACTTTATAGCCAGACACTCCTTCTCAACAATGGAATAGTTTCTTTCTTGGAGATTAAGCTTCCTGCTTAAATATAATATGGGGTGCTCCTCACCCTCAATTTCCTGAGAGAGAACAGCACCTAGTCCTACATCAGAGGTATCTGTCTGTAAAATAAATTCTTTAGAAAAATCAGGTGTTACCAACACTGGTTGGGCACAAATGGCTTCTTTAAGCTTTCTGAATGCTTGTTCAGTCTCTGGGGACCATTTTACCACTACTGGAGCATTAACTTTAGTAAGGTCAGTTAATGGGCTTCCAATTGTAGCAAAATTGGATATAAATCTCCTGTAATAGCCAATGAGGCCAAGAAATGTTCTCACCTGTTTTTTAGTCAGTGGTCTCGGCCAATTTCGTATGGCTTCAATTTTAGCAACTTGGGGTTTCACTAGTCCCCTACCAATAGAGTAGCCCAAATATTTTGCTTCCTCTAGGCCAATTGTACACTTATTGGGGTTAGCAGTTAAGCCAGCATTTTGTATTGAGTTAAGGACAGCCTGTACTTTTGGAAGGTGAGATTCCCAATCCTCACTGTGTACTACAACATCATCCAAGTATGCAGCTGCTTAGCGCACATGCGGCTTTAGTATTCTGTCCATCATTCTTTGGAATGTGGCAGGGGCACCATGCAAGCCAAAAGGCAAAACTCTGTACTGAAATAGGCCATCAGGAGTAGAAAATTCGGTCTTTTCTTTTGCTCGCTCTGTGAGTGGTACTTGCCAATAACCTTTGGTTAAATCTAGTGTAGTGAGGTACCGAGCTCTCCCAAGTTGTTCTACTAGCTCATCAACTCTAGGCATGTGGTATGCATCAAACTTAGAAATAGCATTCAGTTTGCGATAATCATTACAAAACCGTACTGTATTATCAGGCTTTGGTACCAGCACAATTGGACTGCTCCAGTCACTTTGTGACTCCTCAATGACTCCAAGATCTAACATTTTCTTAACCTCTGATCTGATAGCTTCTCTGCGAGCCTCGGGTATTCTGTAGGGTTTGAGATTGACCCTTTTTCCTGGTTCTGTCAAAATGTCATGTTTATCACACTAGTCCTTCCTGGGACTGGGGAGAATACCTCTTTATTTAATCTAATAAACTCCTTAACTTCCCTTGTCTGGTGTATTGACAGGGTCTCTGAGATATTTACGTCGGGGTCAATATTACACTTATCAGGGAAGGTTGAAGCCTCTGTAGTAACCAGAACTTCCCTTTCTTTCCATGGTTTTAGCAAATGGACATGGTATATTTGCACTTCCTTTCTTCTACCTGGTTGCCTTACTTTATAATTTACCTCTCCTACTCTTTCAATAATCTCATATGGCCCATGCCAAGTTGCCAGGAATTTGTTCTCTACTGTGGGAACCAGGACTAATACTCTGTCTCCTGGTTGAAATACTCGAATTCTAGCATTCTTATTATAGCTATTCTGCTGATTTTGTTGAGCCTTTTGCATGTGTTCTCTGACTATTGGCATAATGGCTTCAATACGTTCCTGCATCTGAGTTATGTGTTCTATTACACTGCGATGTGGGTTTGCTTCTTGTTCCCAAGTTTCCTTTGCTATGTCAAGTAATCCCCTGGGGTGTCTGCCATATAATAATTAAAAAGGTGAGAAACCCGTAGAAGCTTGGGGTACTTCTCTAATGGCAAACATTAAATAGGGCAATAGAAAGTCCCAGTTTTTCCCATCTTTATCAGTTACTTTGCGCAGCATAGCTTTTAACGTTTTATTAAATCGCTCAACCAAACCATCGGTTTGTGGGTGATAAACAGAGGTTTTGAGGTGTCTAATATGAAACCGACCTTGCCACGTGTCCTTGCTGCTTGCCCGCCTCTTGCCTTTGGACTATGGACCAAACCTTATGTGAATGTGTTAACCCAGATAGTTATGCCATGGAGCCCATTCGTGTAGTTAAAGACTCCGGCTCCGTGGCGAATGAACTGTGTGAGTAGGATCTGCGTGCTATTCGGTAGTTTTGTGCGCGCAGATCCCAGCTATCTGGGGATAGGTGAAATGTCTGCGTGTTATGTGTAAAAGGTGAATTCATGTATTTTAAAGTGTTTTACTGTCTTTGTGCTCCCATGTGCTCAATGGAGTCTGTCTCTGTGCTGGGAGATAATTGGATTAAAAAGTATATTTTAAACTGTATGAATAATGGGATTATGTGTCACACTAAGGGGAGGGGATGTGTGGGAGGTAACATCTATGTCATTGGTTATTTTATGCCTCCCCCTGGGTGTGGCCTGTATGTGTGAGTTGTAAATAAAAGCCAGGCTGGATGAGCCAGTCCAGAGTTCCTGTTTTTACCCTCAAAGTGATGTCGTCTCATTATTGGGGGGGAGGATTTATTGCATGCTGTTCCAGTTGACTGCTAGGAGTGCAAGCCTATTCGTATGGTTTCTATTCAACGGTCTACAGCATTCCTATGCTTGAGAAGGTTCATATGCTGCATCGGTTCGGTGATTGTGGTGTCTGCCAGAGTGCTTGGAGTCCTCAGGAAGCACTAGGAGCATCCATTATCGGAGGTACCAAGTCGGGGTGCCAGGTGATCCGTTACAGAGCTTGCAGAGTTCCTTTGTTACTTTGGACATAAATGGAGTACCCTGATCTGATAGGATCTCCTTGGGAATCCCAACCCGGCTAAACATCATCATTAACTCTTTAGCAATGGACTTTGCTGAGGTTGTGCGCATAGGTATTGCCTCAGGGTAACGGGTAGCATAGTCTAGTACTACTAATATATACTGATGCCCCCTACTGGATTTTACCAGAGGACCCACAAAATCCATAGCAATACGTTCAAAAGGCACTTCAATAACAGGCAAGGGTACTAAAGGGCTACGGTAAGCCGTAAAGGGCGCAGTGACCTGACATTCAGGGCATGACGAACAGTAGTTCTTGATAGCTGCGATTACTCCAGGCCAATAAAATCGCCTCAAAACACGCTCTCTTGTTTTGTCAACCCCTAGGTGACCCCCCAAAACATGGCTATGTGCAAGGTTTAACACAGTGCGCCAATAGGCTTGTGGTACTAACAGCTGCTTTGTAATAACGGACTCTTTTTTTCTCAACTCTGTACAACAGATCATTATCCACTTCAAAATAAGGGTAAGTAAGAGAATTCCCTGGATTGACAGGGGATCCATTCCTTATAGAAATATTATTCCTGGCTACCAATAATGTTGGGTCAGACCACTGTGCACTTCTGAAGTTACCAGGCCTAACCTCTAAATCAGCTAACTCTATATCTGGTTCAGAGCTTCTAGAAGGTCCCGCATTAGTTTGTTCTGGGTTTTCACCAACTAATGTTTTTATAGGGGAATGCTGCATATTGTTAGGCTCATCATCATGATCTCTCTCATCTGCCAGAGTATTTGCAAAAGGAAATTCATCATTCTGTGCACCTGATGGGTTTTCAAAACATGCCCATAGGTCTAGAAAATGGGGAAAATCCCTTCCAATAATCATCTCATGTGCCAGTTTTGGTACCAGCCCCACTCTGCAGTTTACAGTACCACACTGGGTTTTAACAAGTATATCTGCAGTAGGGTAGTTATGTATATCCCCGTGCACACAAGCAATATCAACTTTTCCAGAGTTAACAATATGAGTATCCTGTAATAAGGATTGGTCTAGAAGGGTAACCATACTCCCTGAATCTAGCAATGCCTGTATATTTTTCCCCTCCACATTCACGGTACACTCAGGGTGACTATTCAAATAACCATTTTTTTCCACAGAACATACAACCTGTGAATAAAGTGCAATTCCTTCCCAATTATTACCAAAATGACACTCCTTTGGTTCAACATTTTCAGGACAGTCTTTTGCAATATGTCCAAAGTTTCTGCATTTAAAGCATTTTATACCATAATTAGTACTTTTTGATTCATTTGTAGGCTCTTCCCACCTCCCAAAGTCTTTTTCTCTTTTAACAATGTCTCTTGGGTAATAAAACCCTGTTCTCTTATCAAAAGACCCCCTTTTCCCTGGAACAGTCTTACCAGATTTGCTGGGGCTGTAGGTTTTCAGATTCTTGGGTCTCTCTTGGCCAGGAGGTTGAAGCAGTTCTCCCGCTGCTATATACCGTTCAACCAATTCAACCAATTGGTCTGCTGTTTGGGGATTGCTCTGACTGACCCACCGACGAAGTCCAATAGGTAAGCCTCTTAGGAATCTTTCCATCACCAGTTGCTCCACAATGCGGCTGGGTGAGTTGATCTCTGGCTGCAACCATTTTCTGGCAAGGTGTATCAAGTCAAACATCTGTGAACGAATCGCTTTATCCAGGCTGTAAGTCCACGAATGAAATCTCTGGACACGGACGGCTGTTGTCACCCCCAGGCGTGCCAGTATTTCTGCTTTCAGCTTCTTGTAGTCACTGGCTTCCGCTGGTTCCAGATCATAGTATGCTTTCTGGGATTCACCAGTAAGAAATGGTGCTAGCAGACTTGCCCATTCCACTTCCGGCCAACCTTCTCGCACAGCGGTTTGCTCAAATGCCATCAGGTAGGCCTCTACATCATCTGTGGATACCATCTTTTGCAAGTAGTGACTCACTCTGATCACCTTTGGACATTGTGGTGATTCTGTGGCATCCCTGGCTAGCCTTTGTGATAGACTCTGGATCTCCTGCTGTATGACACATGTGGCATGCTGCTGCTCCTCTCTGAGCAATTGATGAGCTGCTGCCTGTGTTGCTTCAACTTGCTTGAATAAAGCATCTGTATTTTCCTTTTGAGCCAGTACACGCTGCTGCAGTATTGAAATGCTCTCTTGCTGTATTGCATTAGTCTCTGCAGTCCTCCTGTTTGTCTCTTGCTGTACAGCAGTGGACTGGAGCAAAGCTTTCATGACATCCTCCATTTTCTCAGCAGTCTCTTTCTTCCTACTTAAAGACTTTGCCGTGTGCTGCCCGCATCCTCCACCATATGTGACAAAAGTACTCCTTTCCCTTGGTACCTTGTCCTGGGATTGGGGTGTTACACACAGTCTTTTCAGGCTTTAGAGACACTTCACACGCTGGATGAGGTAAATTAACTTGCTCTTTTATTGAGGTTCCAAAATAAATGCACAGTAAGGTATAAAGGTAACAAAAATATATAAAACAAAAGCCTTGCTCTTCTGAGCACTAACTAAACAAAATAATCAGCTAACTGGGTTGGATGGCTTGTCCATTTCCCAACATAAACATAAGCATAAACAACCTTACTGTTTCAGGGTTTTCAGCTCTCTGTTTCCACTCACAGAAACCAAACACAATCTCCCTCCTTCCTTGGCAGGGGAGTACTTAATAGCACCGGTAATTGGCAATCCTTTTCAGGTGAGTTAAATTAGGATTCAAACTCTGGAACTGGACTTCTCACCTGTAGGTTCCAAGCAACTTCCAAAATGTGGAGTGGAGCACTGGCCCACCCTACTCTCCAAGTACTCCACCCCAGGGCCCAAATATACACATATTTAAAGTGCAACATTCATTATAACATTACACATTTCCCTGGGGCTAATTACACAAAGTAGGAACCTTGCAAAATCTGGGGAGGTATATAGATTCCCTCCAGCACAATTCCTTGCTTTCGGTCACAATACACAGTGACACATACATAAACATACACACAGGCACACACACAAATTGCAGTTTACATATTGTTAACCACCCCCTGCATCCATAACTTTTGGTTACAGGGAGGTGACTTCCTGGGGCTGGCTGATCATGATGGGAGTGTGCAGCGGCAGAGCTCCATCTCCTCCCTCCTCCTCTCTGTGTCCTCCCAGTCTGAGCGGTCTGTGCGGAGGAACTGACTGTAAACATTATAGTGGCAAAAGGACTTCAGCACCCGACCGGGCCCCATGATGAGTTAGCTCCCTTGTGGGAACTGCACTATTTTCTCGGTGGAGTGGGGGGCAAATCCCCATTGCGCCCTCCCGAATCCACCACTGTTTATAGGTGATCTGTGTGGTAAAGTAATAGAGTATAGAATTGCCATTACTTAAAATAAAATACCATAGGATCTTCTACCTATAATTTTACATACTAACTGCAGTAAAATTAATGATAGCAAAGAATTGGAAAACATTTATAATTTCAAGATTTTAAACTTTAATTGCGCAAACTATCTGGCATGTAAAATGGAAAAAGGTTGCATTAAAACAGAGTAATGGAAACTAAGAAAGCAGAATAAATGAGTTTTTTGGATAAACAACTTAGAATCCTTAACGAGCATATATGATCTTTAATTGAATAGGCATGGTGGGTATTTTTTTTATTATCTTTTGTCGCTCTCTCAGGCATGTGTTGAATTGTTTATGATTAATATGTGGTTTTGTACTGAACATTATAGATTGTTTGATTAATCAGGTGATATTTATATTTTCATACTTTTAATTCTGTTGGAAGAAGTGGAAGGGGGCAAAGAAATAGGAAAAGAAAGGAAAAAAAGAGAGAGAAAAAAGAGTAAAGAACATATGTCAAAAAGAAAAGGGTAAAGTATGGAAAACAGTATATATATAAGTAATAATATTTTATTGTCTATTTGTCGTTGCATATGATAAAATTAATAATAGAGATACTCTTTAAAAAAATATATTTAAAGTAGCCCCCACTCGATGTGTAAATTACAATGTGCTATAGCCTATAGCCAAAGCAATATCCTGATTAAAATGACATTGCTTTGTATACATTCTACAAGGACACTGCTAACCAGTGTTTTTACACAAAAAGAATGTCCTAGCTTTTACGCTTGGCATTAAACCTTAGTAGGTCCTTGACCTTCGAAACTAAAGCTGTATACTATAATTGGCTGTTATAAGAATGGCAAGCCTTCTGAATTCCTCATTAATTTCAATGCGATTATTAAATAATGTTGCATATACACGAAGCTTCTTGTAATAAAGGGATCAGAGGGCTGACTTTGAAAGACTTATAATGTTGACATTAACCCCTTAAGGACCGGACTGTTTTTGTGATGTTGTACATTTGCGACCAGGCATCTTTTTGACACTTTTGTGGTGTTTGTGTTTAGCTGTAATTTTCCGCTCTCTCATTTACTGTTCCCATACAAATTATATATTGTTTTTTTCAGGACAAAAGGGGCTTTCTTTACATACCATTATTTATATAATCTCATGTAATTTAATAAAAAAAATGAAAAAATTTGATGACAAATTGAAAAAAATACATGTTTTTTGACTTTTATGTGAAAAATCTTTTACTCATCTACAAAAGCGAATGAAAAAGACTGCTAAATAGATTAAAAATGTTGTCCTGAGTTTAAAAATACCCAGTGTTTACCTGCTTTTTGCTATTTTTTTGCATGTTATAGGGCTATAAGTACAAGTAGGATATTGCGGTTTCAAAACATACACTTTTAAAATGTATCAATAGTGACATTGTAACACTATTATCTGTCATAAATTTCTGAATACCACCCCACATGTACATATTTTTTTTTAAAGTAGACAACCCAAGGTATTCAATATGGGGTATGTACAGACTTTTTTTTTTTTTTTTTTTAATCTTTGTTTTTGTTGTGCACAAAAGTAACAAACAGCCCTGTTGCGCCACAACAGTGACAGCAGGGTAAGTTGGAAAACATTTGCAAGACCGGTTGTGGCATATGTGAGCCAGGCACATTTTTACGTTTTTAAGGTTATTAGTTCAACAGAGTAAGTTCTCACTTATGTATCTAGGAAACATCATTAGTGATGTACCGAACTGTCCGCCGGCGAACAGTTCCCGGCGAAAGTAGCGTGTGCGCGTTCGCCGCGGCGGGCGGACACATGCGTAGTTCGATCCGCCCCCTATTCGTCATCATTGGGCAAACTTTGACCCTGTGCCTCTCGGTCAGCAGACACATTCCAGCCAATCAGCAGCACTCCCTCCCTTCCACACCCTCCAACCTCCCTCCCAGCATCCATTTTCGATTCATTCGGAAGATGCATGCTTAGTGAGAGGAGGGAAAGTTTAGCTGCTGCTGATTAGATAGGGAAATTGATAGCTAGGCTAGGGTATTCAGTGTCCACTACAATCCTGAAGGACTCATCTGATCTCTGCTGTAAGGACAGCACCCCAAAAAGCCCTTTTTAGGGCTATAACATCAGGCTGCTTTTTTTTTTTTTTTTCCTGTGTAATGTAATTGCAGGTGCCTGCCTGCCAGCTTCTGTGTGAGGTTCACATTGGATACTGTGCCTATTTGCCCAGTGCCACCACTCATATCTGTTTTAACAATAGGTTAAGCTTTACATTTAAAATAAATATTTTTTTTTCACTGTAATAGAAGAGCAGTTGCCTGCCTGCCAGCTTCTGTGTGAGGTTCACATTGGATACTGTGCCTATTTGCCCAGTGCCACCACTCATATCTGTTTTAACAATAGGTTAAGCTTTACATTTAAAATAAATATTTTTTTTTTCACTGTAATAGAAGAGCAGTTGCCTGCCTGCCAGCTTCTGTGTGAGGTTCACATTGGATACTGTGCCTATTTGCCCAGTGCCACCACTCATATCTGTTTTAACAATAGGTTAAGCTTTACATTTAAAATAAATATATTTTTTTCACTGTAATAGAAGAGCATTTGCCTGCCTGCCAGCTTCTGTTTCAGGTTGGATGCCTTGCCCATTTGCACAGTCAGTGCCACCACTCATATCTGTTTTAACAATTGGTTAAGCTTTAGATTTTAAATAAATAATTTTTTTCACTGTAATAGAAGAGCAGTTGCCTGCCTGCCAGCTTCTGTGTGAGGTTCACATTGGATACTGTGCCCACTTGCCCAGTGCCACCACTCATATCTGTTTTAACAATTGGTTAAGCTTTAGATTTAAAATAAATATTTTTTTTTCACTGTAATAGAAGAGCAGTTGCCTGCCTGCCAGCTTCTGTGACAGGTTGGATGCCTTGCCCATTTGCACAGTCAGTGCCACCACTCATATCTGTTTTAACAATAGCTTAAGCTTTAGATTTTAAAGAAATCATTTTTTTTCACTGTAATAGAAGATCAGTTAGTTGTCTGCAAGCGTCTGGGTGTCAGGCCTACTTCAGCGTGTTCTCTGCAGACCTGTGCCAGCGTGCTTTGACAGTTGCCAATCATATCTGGTGTCTCTTTAGCGTGCTTTTACAAAGAAAAAAGGTTTCCAGTGTAAGCTAATAGCAGCCAGTCAGTGTCCTTCAAGCGGCTCTGTCAGGCCTTCCTTCAGCGTGTGCCCTGCACAACCCTGCCAGCGTACTTTGACAGTTGCCACTCATATCTGGTGTCTCTATAGCGTGCTTTTACAACCAAAATTTTGTTTCCACTGTAATAGAAGAGCAGTTGCCTGCCTGCCAGCTTCTGTGTGAGGTTCACATTGGATACTGTGCCCACTTGCCCATTGCCACCACTCATATCTGTTTTAACAATAGCTTAAGCTTTAGATTTTAAAGAAATAATTTTTTTTCAATGTAATAGAAGATCAGTTAGTCTTCTGCAAGCGTCTGGGTGTCAGGCTTACTTCAGCGTGTGCTCTGCAGACCTGTGCCAGCGTGCTTTGACAGTTGCCAATCATATCTGGTGTCTCTTTAGCATGCTTTTACAAAGAAAAAAGGTTTCCAGTGTAAGCTAATAGCAGCCAGTCAGTGTCCTTCAAGCGGCTCTGTCAGGCCTTCCTTCAGCGTGTGCCCTGCACAACCCTGCCAGCGTACTTTGACAGTTGCCACTCATATCTGGTGTCTCTATAGCGTGCTTTTACAACCAAAATTTTGTTTCCACTGTAATAGAAGAGCAGTTGCCTGCCTGCCAGCTTCTGTGTGAGGTTCACATTGGATACTGTGCCTACTTGCCCAGTGCCACCACTCATATCTGTTTTAACAATTGGTTAAGCTTTACATTTAAAATAAATATTTTTTTTTCACTGTAATAGAAGAGCAGTTGCCTGCCTGCCAGCTTCTGTGTGAGGTTCACATTGGATACTGTGCCCACTTGCCCAGTGCCACCACTCATATCTGTTTTAACAATAGCTTAAGCTTTAGATTTTAAAGAAATCATTTTTTTTCACTGTAATAGAAGATCAGTTAGTTGTCTGCAAGCATCTCGGTGTCAGGCCTACTTCAGCGTGTGCTCTGCAGACCTGTGCCAGCGTGCTTTGACAGTTGCCAATCATATCTGGTGTCTCTTTAGCGTGCTTTTACAAAGAAAAAAGGTTTCCAGTGTAAGCTAATAGCAGCCAGTCAGTGTCCTTCAAGCGGCTCTGTCAGGCCTTCCTTCAGCGTGTGCCCTGCACAACCCTGCCAGCGTACTTTGACAGTTGCCACTCATATCTGGTGTCTCTATAGCGTGCTTTTACAACCAAAATTTTGTTTCCACTGTAATAGAAGAGCAGTTGCCTGCCTGCCAGCTTCTGTGTGAGGTTCACATTGGATACTGTGCCTACTTGCCCAGTGCCACCACTCATATCTGTTTTAACAATAGCTTAAGCTTTAGATTTTAAAGAAATCATTTTTTTTCACTGTAATAGAAGATCAGTTAGTTGTCTGCAAGCGTCTGGGTGTCAGGCCTACTTCAGCGTGTGCTCTGCAGACCTGTGCCAGCGTGCTTTGACAGTTGCCACTCATATCTGGTGTCTCTATAGCGTGCTTTTACAACCAAAATTTTGTTTCCACTGTAATAGAAGAGCAGTTGCCTGCCTGCCAGCTTCTGTGTGAGGTTCACATTGGATACTGTGCCTACTTGACCAGTGCCACCACTCATATCTGTTTTAACAATTGGTTAAGCTTTACATTTAAAATAAATATTTTTGTTTCACTGTAATAGAAGAGCAGTTGCCTGCCTGCCAGCTTCTGTGTGAGGTTCACATTGGATACTGTGCCCACTTGCCCAGTGCCACCACTCATATCTGTTTTAACAATTGGTTAAGCTTTACATTTAAAATAAATATTTTGTTTCCACTGTAATAGAAGAGCAGTTGCCTGCCTGCCAGCTTCTGTGTGAGGTTCACATTGGATACTGTGCCTACTTGCCCAGTGCCACCACTCATATCTGTTTTAACAATTGGTTAAGCTTTACATTTAAAATAAATATTTTTTTTTCACTGTAATAGAAGAGCAGTTGCCTGCCTGCCAGCTTCTGTGTGAGGTTCACATTGGATACTGTGCCCACTTGCCCAGTGCCACCACTCATATCTGTTTTAACAATTGGTTAAGCTTTAGATTTAAAATAAATAATTTGTTTTCACTGTAATAGAAGAGCAGTTGCCTGCCTGCCAGCTTCTGTGTCAGGATGGATGCCTTGCCCATTTGCACAGTCAGTGCCACCACTCATATCTGTTTTAACAATAGCTTAAGCTTTAGATTTTAAAGAAATCATTTTTTTTCACTGTAATAGAAGATCAGTTAGTTGTCTGCAAGCGTCTGGGTGTCAGGCCTACTTCAGCGTGTGCTCTGTAGACCTGTTCCAGCGTGCTTTGACAGTTGCCAATCATATTTGGTGTCTCTATAGCGTGCTTTTAAAACCAAAATTAGTTTTTCACTGTTATAGATTGAATAGCAGTTACTTGTCTTCAAGCGGGTGTCTCAGGCCTACAGTGTGTGCTCTGCAGAACTGTTCCAGTGCACATTGCCAATCATATCTGGTGTCTCTATAGCGTGCTTTTAAAACCCAAATTTGTTTTTCACTGTTATAGATTGAATAGCAGTTACTTGTCTTCAACCGGGTGTCTCAGGCCTACAGTGTGTGCTCTGCAGAACTGTTACATTTCACATTGCCAATCATATCTGGTCTCACAGTAGCTTGCACGCATAGTACCACTAATCCCCAAAAAAATGACAGGCAGAGGCAGGCCACCCCGCAGGGGCCGTCGTGGTGCTGTGATTCCCTTTTGCCCTAGAATAATGCCCAGTTTTCAGAAGCCACGTACCCTGAACTTGAAAAGTTCTGAGGACTTAGTTGACTGGCTAACACAGTACACCCAATCTTGTACAGACTCCGCTCGGAACCTTGACGCACCATCCTCCTCCAGCTTAGCTTCAGGCACCTCTCAAGATAGCACTCACTAGCCTGCTGCCACCACCAAAACTAGCACCACAGCCGCTTTACTTGGTATGTCAGAGGAGTTATTCTCACACCCGTTTGAAGAAATGAGTGATGCGCAACCATTATTGCTAGAGGATGTAGATAACAGGGATATGTCTCAGGCAGGCAGCATTAAACACATGGAGGTACGGTGTGATGATGATGATGTTGTACCCGCTGCTGCTTCCTTTTCTGAGTTGTCAGATACAAGCGAAGCGGTTGATGATGACGATGCGTCCATGGATGTCACGTGGGTGCCCGCTCGGCAAGAAGAAGAACAGGGCGAAAGTTCAGATGGGGAGACAGAGAGGAGGAGGAGGAGACGAGTTGGAAGCAGGGGGGGGTCGTCGCAAGGAGCTAGTGGCACAGTCAGACAGCATGCATCGTCACCCGGGGTCAGCCCGACAGCACGCCAATCAACGCATGCTGTGTCCACCACCAGAATGCCGTCATTGCAGAGCTCAGCAGTGTGGCATTTTTTTTGTGTGTCTGCCATTTGCAACCTGTGCCAAAGGAAACTGAGTCGTGGGAGGTCCAACACCCACCTCGGTACAACTGCTTTGCGTAGGCACATGATCTCACATCACAAACGCCTACGGGATCAACACATGAGTACAAGCAGCACGCCTACTCTAAGCCGCCATCCTCCTCCTGGTCCAGCATCTTCAGCCACGTCAACCACTGCTGTCCTTCTTGCCCCCTCTCAACCATCCGCCACTCCGTCTCCCGCCTTGAGCAGTTCCCGCTCATCTTCCCACAGTCATGTGTCTGTCAAGGACATGTTTGAGCGTAAGAAGCCCATGTCACCAAGTCACCCCCTTGCCCAGCGTCTGACAGCTGGCTTGTCCGAACTATTAGCCCGCCAGCTTTTACCATACAATCTGGTTGAGTCTGAGGCGTTCAAAAAATTTGTAGCTATTGGGACACCGCAGTGGAAGGTACCCGGCCGGAATTTCTTTTCACAAAAGGCAATCCCCAACTTGTACTCGATTGTGCAAAAGGAAGTCATGGCATGTCTGGCACACAGTGTTGGGGCAAGGGTCCCACTGATACCTGGTCTGCAAAGCATGGTCAG
Source organism: Pelobates fuscus (assembly GCF_036172605.1). Taxonomy (NCBI): domain Eukaryota; kingdom Metazoa; phylum Chordata; class Amphibia; order Anura; family Pelobatidae; genus Pelobates; species Pelobates fuscus. The sequence continues at coordinate 126,607,195 of NC_086324.1, forward strand.
GGCAGGTATATCACCTACACTGCGCATTGGGTAAACCTGCTGACGGCTGACAAGCAAGGAATGCGTGGCATTGCAGAGGAGTTGGTGACACCGCCACGAATTGCAGGCAGTCCTGCTGCCACCTCCTCTACTCCTCCTACTCCATCCTCTTCCATAACCTCCTCGGCTGAGTCCTCTTGTGCCGCTGCTTCTTGCTCCACATCAACGGCACCCCCCCCCAGCTCCCCAGGTACTATTCCACATCCCGGATACGGCAGTGTCACGCCGTCTTGGGTTTGACTTGCTTGAAAGCAGAGAGTCACCGGACAAGCACTCCTGTCCGCCCTGAACGCACAGGTGGAAAAGTGGCTGACTCCGCAGCAACTGGATATCGGCAAAGTGGTGTGTGACAACGGAAAAAAATTTGATAGCGGCATTGAAGTTGGGCAAGTTGACACATGTGCCGTGCATGGCACATGTGTGTAATCTGATCGTACAACGCTTTGTGCATAAGTACACAGGCTTACAGGACGTCCTGAAGCAGGCCAGGAAGGTGTGTGGCCATTTCAGGCGTTCCTACACGGCCATGGCTCACTTTGCCGATATCCAGCGGCGAAACAACATGCCAGTGAGGCGCTTGATTTGCGACAGCCCTACACGTTGGAATTCAACACTCCTAATGTTCGACCGCCTGCTCCAACAAGAAAAAGCTGTTAATGAATATTTGTATGACCGGGGTGCTAGGACAGCCTCTGGGGAGCTGGGATTTTTTTTGCCACGTTACTGGACGCTCATGCGCAATGCCTGTAGGCTCATGCGTCCTTTTGAGGAGGTGACAAACCTAGTCAGTCGCACCGAAGGCACCATCAGCGACATCATACCATTTGTTTTCTTCATGGAGCGTGCCCTGCGAAGAGTGCTGGATCAGGCTGTAGATGAGCGTGAAGAGGAAGAGGAAGAGTTGTGGTCACCATCACCACCAGAAACAGCCTTATCAGCATCGCTTGCTGGACCTGCGGCAACGCTGGAAGAGGATTGTGAGGAAGAGGAGTCAGAGGAGGATTGTAGCTTTGAGGAGGAGGAGGAGGTGCAAGACCAAACACAACAGGCATCCCAGGGTGCTCGTTGTCACCTATCTGGTACCCGTGGTGTTGTACGTGGCTGGGGGGAAGAACATACCTTCAATGACATCAGTGAGGAGGAGGAACGGGAAATGAGTAGCTCGGCATCCAACCTTGTGCAAATGGGGTCTTTCATGCTGTCCTGCCTGTTGAGGGACCCTCGTATAAAAAGGCTGAAGGAGAACGACCTGTACTGGGTGTCCACGCTACTAGACACCCGGTATAAGCAGAAAGTGGCGGAAATGTTACCCAATTACAACAAGTCAGAAAGGATGCAGCATTTGCAAAATAAATTAAAAAGTATGCTTTACACAGCGTATAAGGGTGATGTCACAGCACAACGGGAATCTAACAGGGGGAGAGGTGGAAGTCATACTCCTCCTCCTCCTCCCATGACCACGCCGGCAAGGACAGGACGCTTTAAAGACGTGTTGTTGATGGAGGACATGCGGACCTTTTTAAGTCCTATGCATCGCAACAGCCCTTCGGGATCCACCCTCAGAGAGCGACTCGACCGACAGGTAGCAGACTACCTCGCCTTAACTGCAGATATCGACACTCTGAGGAGCGATGAACCCCTTGACTACTGGGTGTGCAGGCTTGACCTGTGGCCTGAGCTATCCCAATTTGCGATAGAACTTCTGGCCTGCCCCGCTTCAAGTGTCCTGTCAGAAAGGACCTTCAGTGCAGCAGGAGGTATTGTCACTGAGAAGAGAAGTCGCCTAGGTCAAAAAAGTCTAGATTACCTCACCTTTATTAAGATGAATGAGGGATGGATCCCGAAGGGACTGACACTGGGCGATACATTCGCTTAAAAAAGGCCTGATGAGATGAGCTGCCTTGAGCTAAAAATGGTCCACACGCTGCTGTATTTTAGCTCTGAATGACGTTTGACTTGCGTGACTTATCCGCCACCAACTAGGGTTCAAGCCGCCATGTTTTAGGGCACTTTCTGCCTGTGAAACAAACATAAATTTTTCTGGCCGCTGCTACAGCAGCGGCTGCAACAATACCAAATTTTTCAGGCATGTGTACATGCCTAATTTTTAGGCCCACTGGTGCAGCACTGTGGCTTCAAAAACCAAACCAAAAATTAAAATCCTCCAAGATGGCACCAATATACCAGTGGTCTAAGCATCTTCCCACCTTGGCCTAAAAAGGGGAGGTGATTCAACAATTAAAAATCTCTGCCATTTACACGTCCACTGATAGGAGACGCGGAAGGTATTAAACTGATATGAACAATACTCCACTCCTATCAGTAGGTCCGTCCCATTGTGATTTATGCCCCCCACCCACCGCGCAGGGATGGGGGCCGGGGGGGAGGAAAGTAGGCCCCCCCATTGTGATTTATGCCCCCCACCCACCGCGCAGGGGTGGGGGCCGAGGGGGGGGAGGACAGTAGGTCACCCCATTGTGATTTATGGCCCCCACCCACCGCGCAGGGGTTGGGGAGGACAGTAGCTCCCCCCAGTGTGTATCAGGGGCTTTGAGGACAGGTGTCAATCCATACCTGCCAAGTGACCCTATGTAGGGGGAACAGTCTCTATTCTGCTCTGTGTCAGTGTGTATCATGGTCTCTGTGGACGGGGAACAGTCTCTATTCTGCTCTGTGTCAGTGTGTATCATGGTCTCTGTGGACAGGGAACAGTCCCTATTCTGCTTTGTGTCAGTGTGTATCAGGGGTTTTGAGGACAGGTGTCGATCCATATCTGCCAAGTGACCCTATGTAGGGGTAACAGTCCCTATTCTGCTCTGTGTCAGTGTGTATCATGGTCTCTGTGGACAGGGAACAGTCTCTATTCTGCTCTGTGTCAGTGTGTATCAGGGGTTTTGAGGACAGGTGTCAATCCATATCTGCCAAGTGACCCTATGTAGGGGGAACAGTCCCTATTCTGCTCTGTGTCAGTGTGTATCAGGGGTTTTGAGGACAGGTGTCAATCCATATCTGCCAAGTGACCCTATGTAGGGGTAACAGTCCCTATTCTGCTCTGTGTCAGTGTGTATCATGGTCTCTGTGGACAGGGAACAGTCTCTATTCTGCTCTGTGTCAGTGTGTATCAGGGGTTTTGAGGACAGGTGTCAATCCATATCTGCCAAGTGACCCTATGTAGGGGGAACAGTCCCTATTCTGCTCTGTGTCAGTGTGTATCAGGGGTTTTGAGGACAGGTGTCAATCCATATCTGCCAAGTGACCCTATGTAGGGGGAACAGTCTCTATTCTGCTCTGTGTCAGTGTGTATCAGGGCTGGGCTTTGAGGACAGGTGTCAATGTTAGGTGATTTCTGCCCTTTATGGATTAAAAGCAGACTCTGCATCAACTGTGCAATTTTCCATGGGAGTTTTGCCATGGATCCCCCTCTGGCATGCCACAGTCCAGGTGTTAGTCCCCTTGAAACAACTTTTCCATCACTATTGTGGCCAGAAAGAGTCCCTGTTGTTTTTAAAATTCGCCTGCCCATTGAAGTCAAAATTTCGGGTTCGCGACAACACTAAACATCATTAAACATTAAACATTACTGAGGCAACGCTTGTAAGAGTACAATAAATGTACCAGGCAGGATCATTCTGTAATGTACCATGCTAGACTAGGCATGCTTATATCAAACTTGTTATGCCTCAGATTGTATATGCATAGCTTGTATTCAATGCGGTATATAGGTAGTTAGAGCAGAAGGTAGTGTTAGATGCTATTGTGTGTGGCACGCTAGTTTTTTAAAAGTTATGTCTAGTGACAGTTGCGTTAAAACCTATTAACAATATGTAGTTAAAACAAGCTAAACAGTGTAGGTGCTAGAGTAAAGTTAGCTAGTTTTCGCTTAACAGTGCAAGCTTAGTCTCGTCTATGTAGGCAGCAGGTCAGTGCGCTACTATATGCCAGACCATGTTAAACAGAGTGTCACGTTAGCCTCCAACACATGCTAAACATTATGCTAGTAACCGCTTGCTGCTTAGTAACTATCGGTTGGGACAGAAGCTGTGCACATTTAGTTATACTGTCTGCGTGTCTGGCTAACTATGTATAAGGTTGCTTTATCATGGTTATGATTTACATGCAAATGGCTGTATAAGTAGATGAAACCGTATAGGCTGAAGCAGTAAGGGTTAATATCCTCAGATATGTGCTTAGCATTACATTACGTGAGGCCATATACTGCTCAACATGGCGCTCACGGTTCTTAGTGTCCAGTCCGGGTCATTCACCCTCCCGATGCTTTGAAGGTGTAGCTGGCGTGATGGCTCGCTTGTTGCCTTGCTCTCGGTGAGCCGGGGGTGCAGGGGAGCGCTTCTCCGGTAAGGAGGTCTGGTTCACTCCTTGGGTACGCCATAGTCCCGGTCGTGGGTCTTACTCTGTAAACTGCTCAGTGGTCAATGAAGTAGAAATCGTATAGCAAGGTATGTGCTGATAAATGTTAATTAAACCAAAACATGAGCTTGACACATTCAGGGGGTAAGTATCTGAGCCTTAAGTTTTTGCTAACGGTGTTACTGTCCCATAAGATATAAAGTGTGGAGACAATACCCCTAGTCTTTATGCCTATTGAAGTAATCTGAGTGACTTGTGAAATTGATGATAACAGGGGAGGTAACAGACAGAAATAACCGACAGGAGGGAGCACACAGGTGTGTAATGGTTCTTGCAGGCATCAAACCGTGGAGGCTGCAGAAGTGACTGGAATGCGTCCATTGCGGCTACGGAGGGATTTGAGTGGGATCCGCTGGACTGTCCCTGCGTCTGGGTTCCCCCTCAGCCTATACCCAACCGAGCGAGTGGCGTTGGAAGTCCATGGTTCTGCTTCTGGGTATAGCCATCGGCTTGATATTTGCTGTGGGAGCTTCTTGTGTGGTCTCCCCTCCCGCCCCAGATCTCAGCACACTTCCGAGCACTTGAGCTGTTAGCCCCATTGTAACTTGCCGCCAGAGCTCGAGGCCCACCAGTATGTTGCTTTCTCTTGCCTGGAGTGGCGTTTCCCCAGAGGGAGGGGGGTGAAGCTTTGATGGGGTAGTCCCGTTTGAGCGTGGTGTGGCACATAGTTGTCTGGGCCTGTGGCGTGTAGGTTTTCGCCGGATTGGTTGCCTTCTCCTTCCCGCTCTCCAGGCTGCGCCACTGCCATGTTGAGGAGCCTCAGGTTGTGGTATAGTCACGCGTGGGGTTATATTTGGTGGGGCCATTACAGCAGCATCCTCAGGAGGGTTACGTTTGGCCCAGAAAGTGGCAAATAGACGGTCAAGCCGTTCCTCCAGAGAGGATAGCCGGGAGGCAGGCTCTGGGTCACACGTGGCGTCCGCCATGTTACTCCCCTCTGTTCCGGCTGCGCAGGTATGTCCCCGCTGGGGTTTTGTTGCTGGTTTACAGGCTTCAGTTACCGGGATATCCCTCCCGGCAGGGGGGGGGGAGGTGTGTCGGGGGACCTTCAGGCTAGTGAGCTCCAGGCAGTGGAGGGATCAGCCGCCTCCCCCGCACCGCCTGAATAGGCCTCCCGTAGGCCTCAGGTCTGACCCCGGGATGGATCTGCCAGTTTCGGTCAAAGGACCTCTCGCCCGCTGTCGCAGCTGTGTGTCACCGTCTCCGGGTCGTATGAACCGGTAAGATGTGAGGTTTTTGTTGTAAAGTGGCTGAATTTGAGTTTGTGAGCATGGAGCTTCCACAAAGTGCGACCGCTCGGCATGGCAGCCAGGCTCCGCCCCCCATGTCCAGACTTTTTTAGTAGCCACTTAGTCGCAAACACTGGCCAAAGTTAGCGTTCATATTTGTTTGTGTGTGAAAAAAGTAAAAAACTAAATTGAACGCAAATTTTGGCCAGTGTTTGTGACTAAGTGGTTACTAAAAAAGACTGGACATACACCATTTGCAATACATTGGGTTGTCTTCTTTTGCAAATGGTATGCCATCATGGGGGTAATTCTCATTCCTCGGCTACCATACGCTCTCAAAGACAACGTAACCAACCTGGCCATTTTCAATGTAAAAATATTTGACCTATATATTTGACCCTGTAACTTTCAAAAACGCTATAAAACCTGTACATGGTGGGTACTGTTATACTCAGGAGACTTTGCTGAACACAAATATTAGTGTTTCAAAACTGGAAAATGTATCACAACAATTATATCATCAGTAAAAGTGCTGTTTGTGTGTGAAAAAAAAGTCACTTTCACTGACAATATCATCGCTGTGATATGATTTACTGTTTTGAATCACTAATATTTGTGTTCAGCGAAGTCTCCCGAGTAAAGCAGTACCCCCCATGTACAGGTTTTAGGGTGTCGTAGAACGTTAAAGGGTAAAATACAGTGCTAACAAATTAAATTCTCTGGACTTTTGACCTGGGTTGGCAGGCAGGTCCCTTAAATTGCAATCAATAAAATTACTTAATTATGTAAAAATATTACATAAATACACACGTAGAATTTAAATATATATGCATATTTATATATTTGAAGTCTACGTGTATATTTATATAATTATTTATGTAATTTTGTATATGGACATATGTATAGTTCGTACTCTTTTTATTTATTTATATATACATAGATATATATACAATTTCATTCTAAGTGTATTTTGATATAAATATATATATATTAATATCAAAAATACAGTTAGAATAAAATTTCATATAGATATATAATTTTTTTAATTTTTATTATTATTTTTACATTTTTTAATTTAATTTAAATTACTTATTATTTGTATTTTATAAAAATATATATATACAATATATATAGTTATTATATATATTATATATATACACGTGTGTAATTTAATTATAAGTGTATTTTTATATTAATATATGTACATTTTAATATAAAAATACACTTAGTATGACATTATATATATATATGATATATAGACGTATATTATATATATATATATATACGTATATATATATATATATATATATACGTCTATATATCATATATATATACACATATATAATTATTATTATTTTTATTAACATTAACTTTATTTTTTTTTAAAGATTTTACACTAGCAGGGAGACTGCCTGTCAGTATAGACAGTCCCACTGCAGGCAGACACATGGACACCTATTGTGACCATGTGGTCGCCCTGTTGAGTGATCACATGGCCACAGGGGTCCTAATCTGCCATGGGGAGACTGTCTGGGCGGCAGACAGTCTCCCCACACCGGGACCAACGCCGATCGCCGCTGGGGGAACGACGGCGATCGGGTAAGTAACTAAGACCGTTAGGATGGTTCAGGACCGTCAGCGGTCGGCAATGCAAAAATGCCGATGACGGTCCTGAACCGTCCTCGGTCCTTAAGGGGTTAAAGGGTTTTTTATTTTTTTTTATTTTGTAAGTTGTATTTCATTGAGATTTTGCATAAATATAACATACCAGTGTATAATCTTCTTACACAGAGGATGAAACATTATTACAAGGAAAATAAGTGCAATAGTATTGGTAACAAATATGGGGGAGGAGGGTAATTTAGCATACGAAGTACACTTACAGTAAAGACAGCATACTAATGCAAATAAGTAAACATCCAGAGTGCAGGTTGTGTCTACCGAGGAAAGGATTGACTATTGTATAAGGTTAGCGGGCCAAAATTTGCTTAGGGGTGTCATGGGCAAATGCAAATATTACAAGTTTTAGAATGAAATGTTGTATTTCTTAAACTGTGTACTTTGTCTTTAACAGATATTGCAAACTGACAAGGTGTTAGAAATGGAACATATTGTTTTTCATAGATGGTTCTTTAAGCAATAACCTCAGTGCATATTATGTTCACACCATTTTGTCCCAGACGAATTACAATAACAATAATGCATAAACAAGCTTCAAGGCTATGCTACGACTCTTTCAGTACACAATATACTGTGGTAACAGCACTTACGTCTTAGTATAAACAACAGATAAGCTATTCAGACTTTAAGATGCCAGACTTTAAAATTTCCATGACATATGCACCCTTTAGTTATGGCCTTGTATGTTTGCCAAATTAACTTTTTCATATATGAACTACAGTGTCCGTAAAATGACGACACCTAAGGTATAAATAGGTGTACTTTTTAAATATTAAGACACAGAGGAGAGACTTGGAGACAGACGCTGCTCCATCTTAAAATGAGAGAGAGGCTGACATGATGACATGTTCAGAAGGGTATGTTAACCTATTAATGATATTTGCAAGCATTTAATTTCATCTTATAAACTCTGCTATAATGGATTTTATATGTCTATTTATATTTTTATATAATAAATATCTAAAAGACAAAACTATTGCTTCCAAGACAATCCTTATTTTATATTGTATTCTGAATTATTTACATATGTTAAATAGAGGATCTCTTACTAACTATATAAAATTATGGTTACGATATCTGTATGGTTAGCCCTACTAAGTTCTATGCTTTAAGACATTATATTGGTAAAAAAGGGAACCGCCAGCGGTTACAGGGGATTGAGACTTTTACGTCCATCAACACTAGGGAGCCCATATGCTAATCACTTTTTGCTTCTGTGGGGTAGGCGAGGGCTGACAAAGTTGGTTTACTAGTTTGGTTTATGTTTGTCCTGATTTTCAGCTTCGGTGGAGCATTCTGTACTTTTCCAGTTTATCGCTACTAGGGATTTAGTAGCTAGGAGAACGTTGGAGATCAAAGCCCTCTGTTTAAAGGGAATATTAGGTGGGAAGTCCAACCACAGGTATTGATAAAGTCTACTGGTGTGGCAAAACACACCTTGGATGGACTACAAGCCTGTGGATATTTTTAAAAATAAATGAATCTGCACTGGAGTTTTCAGGTCCTTGTGCTTGGAATGTATCTGCTAACTCAAAGACGGGTTTGTTGCTGGCACTCAGTGTTTGTACCCAGAGCCAGGTTTTTGTTCAAATACTTACGTATTTTAGCTATAATACACTAGGTTTTTATTTGAGCTCACTGGAGGAATACCAGAAGATTGAAATATGTCACCATAGTACACTGCTGTTTGTGATTTGAGCCTGTCCAAAGTGCTTATAATCTATGTTCTAAGAGTTCATCTAATTATTTTTATATTCAATTGGATGGAATATTTTTTTCAGCACTAGGTGGTATACATTTCTAGTGAGTAATAAGGGGAAAGGATCAATTATTTCAGGGTTCCATTTAGGGGAACTGGTGGTGGACTTTTAGTTTTTTTGTCAATTTTTTTGACAAATATGTTGTTGCTTGTGTCTTGTAGCCCTCCTCTTGTGTGGTTGGTGCGTTGGGATCATAACCAGGGAGGCCAAAGGTAAGAATGGGTACAGCCTTAGGTGGTAATTCACACATGAGGTGCTTTACAGGGCACTCTGTGTTGCCCAGGGGAAGATGCTTTGTCCAGCAGCTTTGTGCATTCCTGTAGGGTTGCCCAAAAGTGATCAAAAGCTGCCTCTAGATTAGTCATAATTTGGTTGTGTAGGCCAAGTATGTCTGTTTGGTGCCACTTTCTGCCTTCAGTTACAGGAGCAAGTGCGTCCACCATCTTGGGCACAGACAATACTCGCCAGCAAGCTATTTTCAAGAGGGAACCTTAGTGGCTCAGAGGATCAAGGTTGCTCAGTCCAGCTGGGGACCAGGATGACCCCCACAGAATTAGAGCAAGGAGAGCAACTGTTTTTCCCCAGCTCAGATGCGTGACGGCTGAGAGTAAACACCTTCAGTTCCTAACTGCCAAGCCTCACAGGTGCAGATTCCTTGTGTGCACCAGAGCATCCCCTCTTGCAGGAAGCACCTGATGGAGAAGTTCATGGGTCAATGACCAGGATTGAACCTGGAAAACCATACAAGAAGTCAGGAGCCTGCTCAGCACGTGTCCTGATGGCTTGGCAGTCAGGCTTTGCCCCAGGTGGACTTTGTTTTGACCCCCAGTGATTGTTCGGGCATTCCAGGATGGTAACCGTTGCACGAAAAGACTGGTCTGCAGGTCAGAGGTGTGGCTGAGGGGCAGAACCAGGACAATGATGCATCCAAGATAGGGATGAGTCCCACAGTCAGTCACAATGACCTCAGGTAACCCCTCCTACAGGTGAGACCAGGTTATGTAATTGAGCCACTCCTCTTTTTGTATTATTATTATTGGCATTTATATAGCACCAACAAATTCTGTAGCGCTTTACAATGTTACAGTCAGTGCTTGGCTGTTTTGATGCCTACCTCAGAACTCCTAGTTTTTCTTTCCCTGTGTTTCCAGTCCTTCTGGTTTCCTGACTTTGTCTGCACTCTGAATTTTGCTGATTGCCACGCGCCATGACCTCTAATCTGTCTGACTCTTATTGGATACCTTTGCCTTTGATGTTTCTGTTATTTTTATTAAAGCCCCTGTGCTGTCACTGACCCGACAGAATCCTGTTCTCAACCTCAGGATCTCAGTGGATTGTGCTTGTAAGAGAGAGCTATTACTGCACCTGAGTTCCAGGACTGAAGACGCCCTGATGTTTTGATGAATACAGCTTTCAGTGGTAGATCTGAAGCCTTTGGCTATTACTTGCAAAATCCATAATTTAAGATGACTTCCTTGAGGGCACAGTATGGGTTTAGGCAAATAATACACAGACCGGAAGTGACGTGTCATTTCGGCCCATACATCACTTCCGGTCTGTGGATCAACATTGCTTACACCCAAACTGTGCCCTCAAACAAGATAGTGGTTGGGACTCAAACGGAAGTGACGCATGTAACGACTGCGTCACTTCTTGAATGATAGTTTGTAAACGTGCATCCTCCCGGATTCATTCACTTTATCATCAGCTGCCATGCAGTCGTTGATTAATCTCCAATTCTAGTATTGTAAATTGGTTCGGATTCAAAATTCACAGATTTCCCGAATGCTTCAGAACAAATGCTTACAGAATCAGTCATACTAACTGAATCCTGGCCGATTTTGGCTTTAGTAAATCTCTGAATTGCCAATGCGGTTGGAATTTGCTAATTTTCACCTGATTTTGTCTGAATGGTTTATTGAATAACCCTGATAGTAACAAACTCAAAGGTGTCAAAAACTATTTACAAATCTCGTCATATTATAGTCACATTTAACCAGGCCCTGTCCAGGAGATTATCTGCAACAGGAAAATAAATCACTAAGTAAATTTGAACAAAATTAAAAGCACAACTTCCAGTGTATTGGGACAGCTATATTTCCTATGAACTTTTCTAAAATGTTTTTTTTTTTGCATTTTTATTCACTTTTAACTTACTCATTCCATCTAATTACTAATCGCATATGGATGAATTAGAGCAAAGTGTTATCAGGCAGCTGCTTCTTCTTTATTGTGTGTCATGAACCACTACAGATACAGTTATATCAAATCAGGCCATAAGAGGATGCACAGCACACCTGGGATGAAGCAATGTTTTCAGTAACAGCACAATAGCTGATCAAAATAGAATGACAATTGAAGCATTTTGGCAAGGCTCATCTTCTGATAGCTTATTACATACTATAGAGAGAAGGATATTGCCCTCTGTTCATTTTTTTTAATTATATTTATTAGCAGAGAGAAATCAGATAATTTGAGTATGTAGTGCCCCCAAAAGCAACTTATGTAGAAGTTGTCTGTGAGTTTTAGGATTCTAGCCAGCTTCATAAAGACACACTGTGTTAAAATGTCTCTGCCTATTTGGATGGCTGAATAAACCAACATTAAATCGTTTGCTGAGTGCTGAAATCTTATTCTTTATTGCTATATTGGGAATGCCTTGGAGCAGGGAGTTTGACCTGTGGCACAATCACCAAAACCATAGTCTCTAATATACATGGTTATTCACTAACATTAAAAGTTATCCTACCTCAGAACTAAACAGAACTCAGAGCTCCAACAACTTATCCACTACCATAAGCAAAAGGTAGCCTTCTGGAGGACCATATCAAGACTGTATCTTGCACATCATTCTTTCATTCTATTTTACTCACGTCGTATATATGTTTTGAGAAAAAGAGAACTAATGTGGTTAGATTTCTACCTAGGACAGGGGGAAATCCAACCCCACTGGGATTACCTCCAATTTAAAACATCGTTATGGGGGTAATAAACTTTATTGATTGTAAAGAAGCCGACACACAAAAATAACAAAACGAACACACAAAAGTGAATGTGAAACCTGTGGTAAAGTAATCAAAAGGTGTTAATTAAAGAGTTAAAAAGGAATGGACACTTAGTGGTTATCTGTAGAACTCATAGGTATATGTAAAGTTGATAGTATGTTACAGACTGGACTCTAAGAGCAACATAAATAAGCAATTTGAATCTACCTCCCTTAAATATATACAATGTAACAGACAACAGTCGAGAACATCCCTATTTGGATATAGAAAATATAGGGTAGATCATATAATTAGAATATTCCAACATGATATTAGATATGTGGATCAAATAGAGCCAGAAAGGGTAAATTCGAATATGAAAGTCATATACTATTATTAGAAAGCCACTATAAGTTAGTGGGCAGAAAAATAGTGTGTAGATTAATATTGGTAACTGAGTATTTAGAGTGTATTCAATATATCAGTAAAAATAAATAATCACAGACCCGATATAGATTTGAGGTAGGGATGATATAGAGAGGAGAAAGAATGTATAGTTAGATATAAGTAGGTGTATAGATAAACTCAATTCCACCCTGTCTCGATAACTACTTCTCCCCCACTGCTGCTTCGAGGCAGTCCCCTCCTAAATTCTAATTTCTTGTCTGCACATACTGATGCATACACAGTAAATGACCCATAATAACCAACTACGTCCATACCAGAACATGAAAATAAAATCAAAGCAAGTGCATCGGTATAACAGCCCGACACACGTTTTGTCGAAAGTAACCGCATTTTTTAAGAGCTAACCTGCATCCATGAGAGTTCTCCCCATGATCCACACTAGGGGGCACTTTGTGTGGTTTTGTGGGCAATGGGACTACCTCCGTTTACATTTGAAGAACAACGGACAATTGACCATCACCTTTGACATATTAAGTGTCTGTCATTTTTGATAACACCTATAGGGTGTTAATCACATTTACCTTTTCCTCATCTAGACATTTGCTAATTTTTCCTATTTCGGGCATCTTAGGTTCACTAAAATAGTGGGCACTTTGTCTTCAATTTTGATACTTGAGTGACCTACTTTCCCCCAATTTTGGAGGTGAACTCGGGTAAGACTTGAACACGCCTATTTCGGCATTCATCATTGGACTCCACCTCTGACCCGAAGGTAATATATGGATTAGGAGATTGTGGAGTAGGGGATTGGGAGATTGTATGGATTGGAAGATTGTACCTCCCTTCAGCTGTTATTTCGCCTTCCTGGCCCGAAGGCGACTCAGAGTTTGGCGGAGTTTGGAGGAGAGAAGGATTGGACCTCCCTGTGGCGGTGACTCCGCCTCCTATTTGTGGAAGACAACAGGATTGGTGAAATCTCCATGAGGGACAAGACATACCTTCCTTCAAATATCAGGCATCTCATGGATGCAGATAAACAGAAAGTTATAGGCGCTCACTATAGTGCAAATGAGTTAGTAGGGGCTGCAGTATAGTTTGCAAGGATTCCCAAAACCTCGTGTGATCGATAAACAAAAAGATATATGGCATATACTGAACCTCAGAATTATACATACATATACCTTCAGGAAGTACAATGTTGCAAACCTCAGGATAACAATAAAAAGAGACAATAAGGACTGCCATGCTGCCTGGACGTGCTCAGCTAGAGCTCCCGGGCCAAGCTTCAATTTTCGGGGACTAATCCATGTCCACTCACTCTGGCAACCCGCAGCCTGCAACCTTCTTACCCACGGGACGACACTGCACCTGGGGATACCCGATGTAAGGGTCCCTCCCGCTGGATTACCCGTCACGAGGCTAGAGGCCTACCCACGCTCGGGCCGAGGGGAGACGGCCGCTCTCCTGGTTCGAGGGCTGAAGGTGTGGCCCCCTCTTGAAGCTGCCCCCCCCCCCCTTTGGACTGGCGGGGGTTATCCCGGTCCCCACTGGCCCATCACGCAGACCCGAGCACACAGTAATCTGGTAATAAGACACAAGCACAGGCCACAGCACCCACACGCAAGATGGCGGCTGAACAGGCCCAACACAAGTCCACCCTGTTGGCAGCGACCCAGGGGAACACAATAGACTCCCTAGCTCAGCGTATAGACGCAGCCTTCGAGCGCTTCTGGGCCAAACTGGAGGCTTGCACCGTGGCAGAATCAACCCGGGACTGGAGAGGTGAGCGGAGCGAAGAGAGGCAGGGGAAGAGCGGGCCCCCTCTGGGCTCAACTATCAAGCCTCAAAGAGTACCTGCATTCAAAGGCCCACCCGGGCAGGGAGCACACAGGGAGGCAATCTCCCAGCATCATCCACAGCAGCTGAAGCCCAGACGCCGCAGGCGGCGTAGAAACACCTGGAGCTCAAGCTATCCCCACCAGAGGAAGGATCCGGACTCCAACGTGAGCAACCGACTCCGTGGCAATGAGATGCGAGCTCTCCTTAGAGCCTGGGGCTGGAGGGATGCCAAGCTCTGCACCTGTCTCACGATGCCCCATACCTGCCTCAGCGGGCTCCCACGCACTGGCGTCGGCTGAAACTGGACTCAAACTGCAGGTCTGGCCCCCATTCCTATCCAGACTGTTGCCTAGTTGGATTACACAGACACCGTATGCTAATGTGCCATTTATATCCTAGCACAGCACTAACTTGGACTTGAGTTCTTATCTTTCATTACCTTATCCTACAAGTCTAAACGTTGAAGGGATTGCCCTAAACTGCAATGCCAGTAGCGAATGGGTTAATAGGGCTACAGTGATTTATATGGCTAATATGTTTTGTTTTTGATTCTGGATTTTTATTCACTACTGTAGACTAGTACAGATCCTAGCTTACCTAGTCCTACACATATATGCCTAAATATTTAAGCCTAACTGCAGTACTAATAAAAGGTTGACTTGTATGCCAATGATGGTTAGGGTAGGCTAGCTCTGCAATTACTAGCGGGATATGCCAGTAGAGCAGACTACCATAATATAACGTATATTATGCTATTGTGCGCCTGGGAGTTGTACCTAGCATGCTAAGTCCAACCCGCTATAACCATACACAGAAATGTCAATGTTATCATCTAATGCACAATCCTCAAAAGTACTTCCCACTGAGCACCATTTGATATCACTCCTGTAGAAGGTTTGCTGCATGCCTATATACTGCTTAAAACCCGTCTACTCTCGCATAGGCTAATCTGACCTGTCATTGAGCAAGCAAGCATACCATTAAGCTATCAGTAAGGTAAAATATATAAGCCTGTTCGTCTCTCAACCTGTCACCTACTCTGTATAATACTAAAAATGTGCACGGTTATTCTATGCCATACGACTGTTAAAATCCATCAGGGTGTCTGCCTGCACCAGTGGCTGTGGCGGTGCCAGCTTGTTCGATCTATTGTTGTGTCCTTGGGCCCAGTGGTCTAAATGTTTTACAGTTTATCTTTAGTCCTAAACCTAAACATGTAATTCTCTGTCACTCTGCACATAGGTCTAAGACCCGGAAACATTTCTACTTAATTATAAAAAGTGCAGCAACTCGGATTAATGCTTAACTACTTACTACCTGTTGCCTGGCTAATCCTCCTTACGTATCTACTAGTTACACAAAAATTTGTATTGTTTCTATTGTTCTATATTATTGTTATGCAGTCACGTGTGAGCCATTGATCCATCTATTTAATATATAAAAAAAAGAGGCAGAAGACTATCTGAGGTGATATATATTGAGCTGTTATGACCCCTACATGTATTTACTGTATCATCTCCCTCTCTTCATTCTGTATCCTCGCAATTTTATGCCTCAATAAAAGAAAGATTGACAAAAAAAAAAGAGACAATAATGGTGCAGTACAATATGGTAAAGTGCAAATCATGCTTGGTCGTAGCTATAAGAAAACCACTCACATTTAATAGAGCTATATTATTATCCATCTAAGGATATATGGTGGTATAGGTGGTACTGGTCTTCTAGGTAGAAATGCAGATATGCGTGGTATATATGGAAGTAAAAGAGCAGAAAGAACTCCAATGGTGTAGCAAGCACTATTATATCAAATTAGTAAGATGAAATGTACTTACATTTTATAGAGCAAGACTTGCTCTAGTTGGAACAGCATGGATGGTATATTCCCCACCTCAGGATATTGATGGTACCAGGTAGCAAGCCAAAAAACAAATAGTTATATAAAAAGTAACTATTTATTATAAAAGAAACATATGAACAATAAAGGTGTTAAAAAATAAGATAAAAGAGTCCCACTTGATGTGTTTTGCCTGTCCAGAGGCTTTTTCAAAAGCATCTCATGGATGCATGTTAGCTCTTTAAAAATGCGGTTGCTTTCGCCGAAATGTGTGTCGGGTTGTTATACCGATGCACTTGCTTTTATTTTATTTTATTTATTAGGGGTAATTTACTGTATATGCATCAGTATGGGCAGACAAGCGTTTAGAATTTAGGAGGGGGCTGCCTCGAAGCAGCAGTAGGGGAGAAGTAGTTAGCGAGACATGTTGGAAGTGAAGTTTATCTCTACACCTATTTACATCTAAACAAGAAAAAAATGGAGTAATGCGCAACTGGTATTTAAAGTGCACACCCGGGTGCTACCATATTTATTGGAAGGACAAAATATAAGTTGCAAACGTTTCGAGCGATTGCCCTTTATCAATGCTAATGTCCTTGATAAAGCATGGATAAAAACACACATATAAACATGAAAAGTGCTCACAATAATTGCAGTGCCGCCACCCACATATAAAATAGGATTAAAGCCTCCATCCACTTCCTGGTTCGTCAGAATGTGTGTGAGGACTTCATCACGTCTGGTTGCTAAAAAAAATTAAAAAAAATCCCTGATAACAGTAAGCTTCACAATCGGTGTTGGAGATGGACAAGGTTTCTTACTGATCAAAATGAATTATAGGCATTATAATGCCTCCATCACACATAAAGGAGTAGAGGTAGTGTACCAGTGCAAAGGGTACTGGGGACACCTAAAAAGGTGTTATAAGTTTACTGAAATGCCAGTAAAAGGCTTAAAAATTGAAAACAAAAAAGAATATATTGAAAAAATATAATATTAAAAATTGCAAAAAATAGCAATCACCCAGAGTGTAAACACACAAACTAAAGAAATAATGAAAACCTAAAATAAATAATTAGAAATATAATAAATGAAATCCATGGCTTGATAACTTGAAATGAAGAGATTCTAAAGTGCACTATATATACATTATGAACTGGAGCACACGTCTGTGCACACCGGGAAGCTGTGTCTGATAAACATAATAGGGGGAGGGCTGAGATTAGTGTTGGGAAAAAGATGCCTAAGAGTATGGAGGATGTAGGTATATGTATGAAATGAGGATATTCAGTGGTGCCTAAATACAGAGAGCCTGAATTAACAATATAGCAAAAAGGCTCTGTAAAGGGTATAACTGATAAAATATATCAGATACATCAATTACTGTTTGAAGTTATCGATGCATAAGCTGTCAGGTAACAATTAGTAACAAGTAACACGTTTTAGAATGTATTTAGAACTGGCAGTGAACCTCTGTGGTCACAGAGCGGTTCATATCTGTATTAGGCATCTACTTATCATTAGACCGATGCTAGCAATGAGCTTAATTGAAAGAGCACGCTGACATGCTGTGCTCGGAAAGTAAAGCAAAGGTACAGATGATTACAAGTAGTAAAGAATAGTTGAGAGTGATATCTATAAGTAAACTATTCATAGATAGCCCGCCCGTGCCTTCAAGGGCACCTAAATCCAACCCGGCTGTCAAAGTACATAAAGAAAATAGAGTGCGAGCTTAGAAAAACATTACCCTATACTATATCAGGCTGCATGGTAATTCCCTTGACGCGCGCGTTTCACCCGACCAGACTTGATTTCAAGTTATCAAGCCATGTATTTCATTTATTATATTTCTAATTATTTATTTTAGGTTTTCACTATTTCTTTAGTTTGTGTGTTTACAATTGCAATTTTTTGCAATTTTTAATATTATCTTTTTTCAATAAACTCTTTTTTTGTTTTCAATTTTTAAGCCTCTTACTGGCATTTCAATAAACTTATAACACCTTTTAGGTGTCCCCAGTACCCTTTGCACGGGTACACTACCTCTACTCCTTTGTGCCAATTTCTATTAGGGGTTACCCCCCTTTTTCTCAGTGTACCTGTAACGAAAATATACCCCAACACGCAGGATTCAGCTAAACAGAAGACAACACAGAGGGGAGATATGTCTACTGGACCTTAGAGTGGCCAGACTCGACGTATATAGGAGAAGTACAGAGTCAGGAACAATCCGAGGTCAAGGGCACAAAGAGACAGCGTAAACTAGGACTAGCCAGGGTCTGGTACACAGTAAACAGCAAGCCGGCAAACAGAACAGATAAGGATAAAGAGATAACATAGTCAGAAAACAAAGCCAAGGTCAAGTACAAAGGGACACAACTGAATACAACAAGCGCTAAAGGGAACTGTAACAGAAACCACGATAGGGCAAGGAACTAAGGGAAAAAGGTGAGTATATATAACTAACCACCTATTTTGATTGGCCCTGTCATATCCACTCCCCCAAAAGGTAAGTGTATGGGGAGTGTGGTATGACAGGGACCAATGGGAGGCCTTTTCCCATCTTGGGCCATCTTGGAAAACCGATCTACTATCATTAGGATAACTGTTACCATTTGAAGGGGGTAATTCAACAATAAAATCCATGGACAGGTTAGACCAAGGTCTCTCGGGAACGGGTAACGGATGCAACAGCCCACAGGGAACTCTACGAGAAGATTTCATACAGGCACAAGTAGTACAAGCACCTATATAGTCGGTGACATCCTTGCGTAAGGAATCCCACCAGAAATACCGAGAAACAGCAGTCTTAGTGTCATGATACAACGACAGAATCTCCCGTCACTCAGGAACATCAACGAATAGTTTATCAGTAGGCCTCTCACTAGGAGCCATGCTTTGTTTCGCTTGTATGACCTGCAAGAGCAGGGATAGGCAACCTTCGGCTCTCCAGATGTTGTGGACTACATCCCCCATAATTCTCTTACACACATAATGCTGGCAAAGCATCATGGGAGGTGTAGTCCAAAACATCTGCAGAGCCGAAGGTTGCCTATGCCTGTGCAAGAGGGACGAGGAAATAGACAAAATAGTAGTAGCTATTATCCTGTCTGGGGGAATGACGGGAGTAACATCAATCTCCTGTTTGTCAGCAGTTTTGAACTGTCTGGATAGAGCATCTGCTTTAGAGTTGCGATCACCTGGCCTATTGGTGATAATATAATTGAAATGAGACAAAAACAGTGACCACCTAGCCTGCCTAGAAGACAATCTTTTAGCCTCACTAAGGTAGGATAGGTTCTTGTGATCCGTAAATATGAGGATAGGATCCTTAGTTCCTTCTAACAAATGTCTCCATTCTTTCAGGGCTAAAATAATAGCAAAGAGTTCGCGATTACCCACATCATAATTCTTTTCTGCTTTGGACATTTGTTTGGAAAAGAAGCCACAAGGATGCAATGGCTTATCAGGCAACTCTCTTTGGGATAAGACAGCACCTACCCCGATATCGGAAGCATCCACTTCAAGAATATAGGGCATTGAGGGGACAGGATGCTATAAAATAGGTGCAGAGGCGAACGTAGTCTTAAGAAATTCAAAAGCCTGAAGTGCCTCGGGACCTTATTGACTACCTCATTGATATAGATAATAGCACAGTGCCCCAAATTTGAAGTAGGAGGACCGACCAAGCATCTTTTTCCATCTCCCGGTTCCTAAAATCAATGCCTTATATACACGTCCCCTGATAGGGGACATAACAGGTATTAAACTGATAGGAATAGTACTACTTAACACACTACTCCTATCTGGTGGCACATTAGATTGCACGTGCAGTGCCCCAAATTTGAAGTAGGAGGACCGACCAAGCATCTTTTTCCATCTCCCGCTTCCTAAAATCGATGCCTTGTATACACCTCCCCTGATAGGGGACGTAACAGGGATTAAACTGATAGGAATTGTACTACTTAACATACCACTCCTATCTGGTGGCACATTAGATTGCACGCGCAGTGCCCCAAATTTGAAGTAGGAGGACCGACCAAGCATCTTTTTCCATCTCCCGCTTCCTGGGTGGAGGAAGAGAGACCTTCAATGACATCAGTGAGGACAAGGAACGGGACATGGCTAGCTTGGTATCCAACCTTGTGCAAATGGCGAGTTTGCGGTTGTGCAAATGGACTGTTTGCGGTTGTTTGAGGTGCGTTAAACGGGGAGTTTGGTCTGTCACTGTGAAGCGGGCGTAACCCTTACACTACCTGATCGATACAACAGCATACCTGATGTTTTAAAGCACGTTATTCCAAACAATTTAGGAATGTTAGGTGATTTATGCCCTTTATGGATTAAAACCAGACTCTGCATCCACTATGTAATTTTCCATGGGAGTTTTGCCATGGATCCCCCTCCGGCATGCCACAGTCCAGGTGTTAGTCCCCTTGAAACAACTTTTCCATCACTATTGTGGCCAGAAAGAGTCCCTGTGGGTTTTTAAATTCACCTGCCCATTGAAGTCTATGGCGGTTCACCCGGTTCGCCCATTCGCGAAAATTTGCGGAAGTTCGCGTTGGCCATTCGCGAACCGAAAATGTTATGTTCGCGACATCACTAATCAACAAATATCCTACCATACACTCCATATACATGCCATACATACTGACATTCACACTTTCAGAGTGAGAAATTAGTAAATCCTAAACATGTTTAAGTCTACCCCGTTACATATATGTATGTATATATATATATATATTAATAAAATACCAATATGTTATCTTCTAGTCATTTTAAATCGTCACTCTACTATATTATTAGTAAGTCATCTCTGAGATGCTCGTATTGTCAACCATATAACAATATATACATATACATTATAACAGCAGGGTGAAAACAACTTATATGTTGTGTGTATATTATAGATATTATTGTTCAGGGTACCAAAATGAAGAGAGGTAAGTACTAGAATGAGCTGTAGCCATAGTACATGATTAAAACACACAGAATAGTTCCTTTTGCTCCCCTTAAATAAGTAGAAAACTCACCTTTATTCCAATGGCACGCAGGTCCGCCAGCACTGGTCCCGTCAACAATCCACCTCCTTTGATGAGATCATCAGAATTGAAAATAGGAAAATAGGGGTTGAATAATTTTGATTACAACTTCATTTAATCAGTCAGATGGTTTTGCCTAATATGGTATGGGGCCATTTGAACTTTAGTGAATTACCCCAATAATCTGCCACTTAAATAAGAGCCTGGCTGAGTATCAAGCGGCAAGTAGTCCGTGAACAACGAAAGTGCTACGGCTAGCTTTTGCTCTGAGACTAAAACTTAGTAGGTATGTGTAATACTTTTTCAAGCCTGCCATTGGCTTGTTAAACGGCAGAGGAAGCGCTAGAAGTTTCACCATTGGTGAAGATAGTGTTTGTGGACTGTATTTCCTATGCTTTTTAGTCAGCATTTAGTCAAAAATGGTGGAGGGGTGTAAATCATAGGACAGATATGGAAAAGGGTTGTAGGATTAAGAGGTGCATTAATATATCATGGAGCTCCAAAATAATCAAATTCACAGTAATGTGCAATAAGCAGGAGTGTATGACAGAGCGCCAAAGTAATATAACGCACAGTAAAGTGAGGTGTATATGTATATAAAGATTCCAGCAAAATCCAACATGTATGAAATATTATAAAGCATCACAATAAGAGAACCCACAGTATTGTCCAAGGCTGCAAGCGACTATAAGTATCACCGAACGTTATGGTATTAAGATGTATGATAATATTTAGTATGTATGTATGTATGCATAACAGTGTCTGCAATAATTACACACACAGAATTATCTGCTGTTTATGGGGTATCATGGGAGCTGTAGTATTTCTACAACTGGAGGGCTGGCATATGAATGATCTTGACATATAGATATTGATAGAATGAAATAGCAAACCGGTGCACTTACAGTTTGCTCACTTTTGTCCTATAACTGCAGAGATTTGCTACGACAGATTTTTAGTCCAATTTGTAGTTCTACTGTGGTTTTATTAACCCTGTTTTTATCATTATGTGTTATTTCATGTAATATGCATATAATATGTATTATGTATAAATTGGTGTTTTTATCATTATGTGTGCTGCTGGAGAGGAGAAAATCCCACCTGCTGGAAATCATCAAGAGACAAAACTACATGTTCTCTGTTAGAAATGGAACAGAAAACTCTGCAGGCTCAGTGGATTACCATATGCTACTGCAAGTAGCCTTGGAGGAACAAAATAATCAGGCGCAGACAATTTGCAAAATTATCCAGAGGGTGATTTCACTGCAAAGAGACGAAAACCACAATAAACAGGCCTTTGATATTCTGCTCTGACTGTGGTGGCAGATGTCAACTTGCTGTGTAATATTAATATATGGAAAGCATTCAGACAGACATAGTAGAGCATCCGGGGAATATTATTCTATGCAAATATGTTATGCAACTGGTATTCTCAGTTTGCGAGCTAAGCTGTTCCCACTTAGCAAGGTGCAACGGAGATGGCACAGGGTGATAATTCTCACTCAATGTTTGCTTCTTTCTAAATTGTCTCTTGATTTCAGCTTTTGATATATGAATAATTAATGTTTGGTATAATACATAATAAATCTACTGGCTCATATCTTTAAAATTAAATGCACTAAGAAATATTTTTGTAACATATTAATGAACAAAAGGTTTCAGGAGGGGAATACATTTTGGGCATATTTTAAAAATTAGCTTTAAAATGTCTGAATTCTGTCAAAAGTGTGACAAATATGATTATATGAAGTTATATTCAGATCCACCTATTAGCCAAAAGTGTTATACTCTGTGGGAGAGTTAAGGGGTTAGAAAATAAAGGGGTCCCTAGGACCACTGTCACAAAAGGAAAATTAGCTCCCTTCACCAAATGTTTTTTTTCTGTACCTTTTCTTGAGAGTTTTTTTTGTCCCCCTTTTTGTTGTCCCCCTTCCCCTCAGTTGTTTTAGGAAGTTGGAACTTTAAGGTTGTGCTCATTGTTTGTTTGCTTTACTCTTCAATTATTTTTTGTTAGATGTTTCTATTTTATGCGTCTTGCAGATTTAATGTGGTCCTTCTTTGCAAATAAAGTGCCCAAAGTTTGATATAACCAAGGATGACATTTACAGTTACTACAGTCACCTGAACAACTACAGTTTAATATAGTCGTTCTTGTGAGTATTTTTTATTTTTTAGTATTTTATGTTTAGTCTTTTTTAGAGAAAAGGCACTGTTTATATTGCTCATTAGGGACACCTCCAGTGGTAATCACTCAGATGGCCACTAGAGGTGCTTCATGTTGTGCAGCACTGACGTTCAGCATTTCCACGCTCTGCAGTTTTATTGTTAAAATTTACAGACTTTCCTAATGCATTGAATCCATTGAAAATCATTTTTTATTATCAGGTCAAAATTTACAGACTTTCAGCTGTTTGCAATGAACAAATCAAACAAAAGCAATTGAAGTAGCTCAACACAACAAATGCTTCAAGTGGCTTCCTCCTATTCAACTGAAAATGCAACTTATAATGACTTCTCCAGTCTCAAAATGATTCAACCTCCTGAATGGAATCTCTCACAACAGCACAAATTTGTAAAAGAGGTGTTGTCTCAAGCACACCCGATGCAACTAAGCAAGGTCTTCATTAGTTGGAAGCAAAGTTCGCAAGTTCAAAGTTGAAGGAACAGTAGTTGCACTACTTAGATGAGATAAAGAAAGCTATCAATGTCTGCAACAAGATTTCTGAGAAGGAACATTGTGAAAAACCTTTGAGTGACTGCAAAAGATCTGCAGCAAGACTTGGTGGCAACAGACACTGAGGCTTCAGTGAGCACAATAAGGCGCGTACTAAACGCAGAAGGTTTCCATGCCAGAACTCCAAGATGACCCACTAATGACTCAGAAGAACAAGAAAAGTTAGTTCCAATATGCAAAATATGAAATAAATAAGAACATAAAATTCTGTTCTGTGGAATGAAACAAAACTGGAACTTTTCGGCCCAGTGGTTCAGCGGTATGCCTGGAGGAAGAAGAATAAATGACATGCTGAAAAGAACACTCTGCTTACAGTTAAGCATGGTGGTGGCTTGTTGATGCTCTGGGGCTGCTTTGTGTCCTCTGGCACTGGAAAGCTGCAGCATGTAGAAGGTAAGATGGATTTATTGAAGTATCAGGAAATTCTAGGAGAAAATGTCATGCCGTCTGTAAGGAAGCTCAAGGTTGGGCATCATTGTACCTTCCAGCAAGACACTGTCCAAGCATACCTCAAATTCTACCAAAACTTGGTTGCAGAAAAAGTGCTGGAAAATTGAACAGTGGCCGTCACAGTCACCTGACTTAAACCTCGTAGGAAATCTCTGGTGGGATTTGAAGAAGGCTGTTGCAGCATGCAAGCCCAAGAATATTACTGAACTGGAGGCCATTGCCCAGGGGCAATGGGTTAAAATTTCTCAGGATTGCTGCCAGAAGCTGATGTCTTGCTATGCATCTCGTTTGCATCAGGTCATAACAGCAATATGCTCTACTTAGCACTAAAGATGCATGCCATAAAGGGGTTGGGTATTTTAGAGAGTGGAGGAGTCATTATAAGTTGCATTTAGGGAAACCACTTAACGCGTTTAATGTGTTACAACCGTGAAGGAGCTTTACGCTCTGCTGTGAGATCTCATGTTTCCCGCCCATGTCCTCCTAGGTTAGGGGACATAATTCTACGTAACTACAAAGAATGTACGCTCCTGGTACCTTAAATGCCCTACTTAAATATAAATATTACCCACTCATGGGTTGCGAGTACTGGTTGTATTCCACGCCTCTTAAAGGCCACGCCTTCGCCTAATCACGTACGTCCTTTAGTATGGGTATTTCACCTAGCAATAGATTTATGTTCCGAACACTCCAGGATGTATACTACCCAAATGAATGTACTAGTTGTACATCTTCTATGTGAGTTATCTTACAAGAGTGAGACACTTTCCATACAGCTTTGGTATTTCTTTCTTGAAAAATAGGCAGCTTTTGATATACACTCATTGTGTGGTTATTATAGCATTCTACGGTACAGCAATATTGACACTCCCCATCTTGCAACTCTTTACGTAGAAAGGAAAAAAAAGAGGTTTTATGAATCAGATGGCTGATAAATGAGAAAGCGATGTTAACTGTATTTAATTGTCTTTGCAAATATTTAGTCATTTGAACTTATCTGTCTTTACCTCAATAAAAAAAAACAGATTGACAAAAAAAAGCATTTAGTGTGTTAAGCTGTTTTAATTGTTTTTTGTTTGATATGTGCATTGCAAACAGCTGAAAGTCTGTACATTTGGACAACAAACTTGTTTTTTTAATGGGATTGAATAATGTTGATTACAACTGTAGCCTTTCAGACTACAACATTTAGACATTGTTTAAGCAATTAACCCCTTAAGGACAGAGCTTCGGAAGCTTGTCTTTCACTTAAAGACAACGGCATTTTTTGCTGTTTGCGTTCAACTGCAATTTGCATTTGACTAATTTAGTGCACCGACGCACATTATATACCATTTTTTAAAGGACAGAAAGGGCTTTAATTTGATGTAACATATATATATATATATATACATGCTTATTTATTATAAAAAAATACAGAAAAATGCAAAAAAATTGAAAAATGTTGTGTTTTATTTACAGTTTTTGCAATAATAATGTGTGCACAATTAGTGCAGGTTAAGGAAAGTAATTAAAAATAAATTAATTTAGTTGTTCTGATTTACAGAATATATAATGTGTCTGGGATTTTAAGTTTTTTTTGGTAGTTACAGGTCACAAAGCACAAGGAGTAAAATAAACTTTTAATGTGGAGCGATTTTAGAATTTGGTATGTTTGTCTTGTAAGCTTAATAGCCATAAAAGAAAACAAAATTGCCACACAAAAGTATATATTTATATAAAGTAGACACCACAGGCTATTTACCTAAGGTTGTTTTGACACTTTCTACGTAGCCATTTCACCGCCAATCTCTGCTAAATATTGGAGTAAAATTGTGTTTTTTGGGGGTTTTGGCACACAAACTTATAACAAAGAACTTCTCATGTGTATTTTGTAACGTTGGTGTGTGCTATTCCTGTACAAAGTTTTATTTTGTGTTCAGTTTCATCTGCTGAGTAAAATGACACCCCCATTGTATGTCTTTGGCACTATTTTGTGAAGCTACAGTGCCATATAGGAGACCTGTCCTTTTCAGTATTCACAGTCGAATTTTGAGAAACTGATTTAATGAGCCTATGCTTCCATTTGGGGTATTATAGTAGTTTGACTGTTCAAAAAAAAACCCACAAAGGCCTACCATTTGTAAAAGTAGACACTCCAGGGCATCTCATAAGGTGCATATTGTGCCTTAACATGCCCCCATTTGTTTTACCAATATATGCCAAAGTATGTGGTAAAAAATAATTTTGTGCATTTTTTTACATACGGATTGCATTTTTGCTGGGCATTTTGTATATTTCATATGTGCCACTAAGTTCAAACCCCCCAAATTATGCTCAGCTAAGTCTTCTGAGTAAAAGGACACCCCCATTTTATGTCTTTGGCACTATTTCGTGAAGCTACAGTGCCATACAGGAGACCTGTCCTTTTCAGTATTCACAGTAGAATTTTGAGAGACAGATTTTTTTTTTTTTTTTTTTATTCTTTATTTTTGTTGTGCAGATGGTCATAACATGGCAACAGACGCCACAACAGCGTATTCCAAGTATTACACAGAGTAGACAGTGGCATGGCATACTGCACATTTTTATATTAAGTAGATAATTAAACAGTTAATTAGTCCGTGGAAAGTTAAATGAGAGTAGCTGAAATAGACGCGGTTCTCACATATATCTAAGGTATAGAGCGAGGCATCAGATGTGGGTAGAGCCCGCTATTCATTCACGTGTGAGTATGGGTGGTGAGGCCCATATGAGACTGGTGTGACAGATATGTCGGTAAAAAACACAGATGATAGGCAGGTAAGTTATGAGACATTTAGATTGGTATAGCTATTGTGACAGGGTTATACACGTTACCTTACGTCTATGTTACGGAGCACGCTGTCACGTGGTGGTAGTGCATTTCCATCATTATAATAACGTAATTTAAAATTAACTTATAACAACATTTTAAACGTCGGTGGCAATAAGAGGGTTTCTTTACAGTGAGTGCATGAGCCTGGTTAGCTATCTGGCCGTACCGGTCAAAATGTGTATGCTATGCGGTGTTGGGTGGACTCACTTTTCCGGGTCAGGTGCCCAGGTACTGGTTGCCGTGCCTCTGCATTAGTAACACAATTGCGTGGTAAAGGCCTATCGCCTAGAGATTGAGGGGTAAAGGTTAGAGGTTCGCCTTGAGGCGCGGGCGTAATACTCTAGGCGATAAAAGGAAAGTACCCTGGCTATTTGTGTGGAATTGCTACCAGCTACATGGACATATTGCTTTCTACCTAATCCCCCTCCTGACAGATTGTTGGGTTACACAGATATCATATTAAGCCATAAGGCCAGGCAGAAATACGTCAAGGTTAAGCTAAAAGGCAAAATAATAATAAAATAATGTTCAAGCAGTACGGTGGTTACGATGATAGAGTCATGTCTGGCATGTGGAATGACCCGTGAGACTATCAGGTCTATGGGGCATGTTAGCAGTGTCCTCCATCCGATGGCTATGAGGGGGCTTATGTCGCCGATCCACTGTAACTGGGTGCTCGGATCGGGGTTCCGCAGTGTGGTTTTAAGCACTGTTCTTCGTGTCATGAATATTAGGTGTGGGCCTCTGTGATTTTTTGCTTACGGGTTCTCTTGCAGGCGGTAGTCCACAAGAGGTAGGGTGGTGGGAAAGCATGGAAGTCCAGTTGCCTTACCCTCGGGTTTGTACCGTTTGGGTAGTCAGGTCGTGGGTCCAGCTCCAGCGGTCAGCGCTTGGTCCCTGGGCACGAAGTCACGGGTAGCCCTGGGGTCCCAGCCATGAGGATATGTCGGGCCCAACGAGTCCGTTGGTAGGCCCAGTGCCTGTAAGTGGCGTGATGCTTCCGGCAGGTCCCGTATGGTGACGATGGTGTCGCCTCGTGGTATCAGCAGTGAGCGAGACTGGCTCCATCGATAGCTGATGGTTTTCTTGCGTAGGAGGGAGGTGAGCGGTTGGAGTGTCCTCCGCCATGCAAGGGTTCCTCCGGACAGGTCAGCGAAGAAGGTTAAAGACATGCCTTCAAAATCATAGGGAGTTTGTCCCCTGATGGCTGCCATTACTGCTGTCTTGTCTCTGAGGGTCTGGAACCGCATTATTATGTCCCTGGAGGCTGCTGTAGGTGCCTTGATTGGCTTTGGGAGACGGAATATGCTCTCCAGTGAAATTGTTTTTGCCTGCTTCTGCGGGAGTATGGCTGTCAGGAGGCGCCTCGCGAAGTGTGGGAGTTCTTCTGGCGGCACCGTCTCCCCGACCCCTCTGAGTTTTATGTTCCGCTGTCTCCACTTATCTTCCAGGGTGTCAGATCTGCTCTCATGCTTCGTGTTCTGTTTCTGGAGCTCTGCCACCTGATGTGATAGCTCTTTAATTTGCTGTGTGTGGGTTTGAGTTTGTGTGTTCTATCTCCCCCAGGCGGCCTGTCAGGCCCCGCAGGTCCTCCCGGATCAAGGCCACGTCCGCCGCGATTTTATTGTGGAAATCTGCCATGATCTCCTTTATGGCCGTTAGGGTGACTGGAGCGGCGTCTGAGTAGCCCTGTGGAGGCGCTGCTCGTGCTGCTGATTGCCGCACCATTGCTAACGCGTGGTCTTCGCCGTCTTCCTCGACATCCCATCAGAGAAATCGGAGCAGCCGCCATGGAGGGCCGCCATCGCAGACTCCTGGGTGCCATGTGCCTGCCGCCACAGGTCCCCAATGCTTCTCCCCTGCTGGGGTCGGTCGGGCTTCAGCTTTTTAGTTTTCTTGCCCATCAGGTTAGTGTTGGGAGCCTTTAGGACGCTTTGTTATTTGTGGATCACCTCTGTTTTAGGGTTTTTTCTCCCGTTTTTAGCCGGAGCTCTGAGGCCCTGCGTCCGTTCGCTTCGGTGGTTAGGCCACGCCCCCTTGAGAGACAGATTTAATGAGCCTATGCTTCCATTTGGGGTATTATAACAGTTTGACTGTTCAAAAAAACCCCACAAAGGCCTACCATTTGTAAAAGTAGACACTCCAGGGTATATCATAAGATGCATATTGTGCCTTAGCATGTCCCCATTTCTTCACCAATATATGCCAAATATGTGCTAAAAAATAATTTGGGGCATTTTTTTTTACATACGGATTGCATTTTTGCTGGGCATTTTGTATATTTCATATGTGCCACTAAGTTCAAAACCCCCAAATTATGCTCAGCTAAGTCTTCTGAGTAAAAAGACATCCCCAATGAATGTAGTTTGCACTATTTTGTGAAGCTACAGTGCCATATAGGAGA
This sequence comes from Pelobates fuscus, assembly GCF_036172605.1. Classification (NCBI taxonomy): domain Eukaryota; kingdom Metazoa; phylum Chordata; class Amphibia; order Anura; family Pelobatidae; genus Pelobates; species Pelobates fuscus. Next base: position 126,636,865 of record NC_086324.1, read on the forward strand.
CCAAGCCATATCAGTTTTTACAGAACTTGGAATTTTGACGCTGGGCCTATGTGCAATTTCCAAGCATCTTCGCAGGTTTTAAATTCAAACTACCCCACAAAGGCCTACCATTTCTTAAAGTAGACACCTCAGGGTATTTCAAAAGGCATATTTTGAACCTTAGCGTGGGATAATTTTTCCGCTAGCTTGTACCAAGTGTAGTGGTAATAAGCGTTTTTTCTGCCTTTTTGACACACAAAGTGAGTTTGCACAGTATATTTTGCAAACCTTATGTGTGATACGACTGTATAATACTTCATATGTTGCTCAGCTATGTGGTCTGAGTACAGCAATACCCCCGTATGTACCTTTGCCAGGTATATGTGGATGTTGAAGGGGCACATTTGAGACGCAGCCATTCAGTTTTTTTCTAACTTTGAAGTTTTACGCTGTGTCCATGTTCCAATTTGGAGTAGTTTAGATGGTTGGTTATTGAAACTTCCCCACAAACACATACTATTTATTAAAGAATACACCCTGGGGTAATTCAAAAGGCATATTTTGAACCTTAGCATGGGATTTTTTGGGATAATTTTTTCTCTAGTTTGTTCTAGGTGTAGTGCTAATGAGCGTTTTTAAATGTATTTTTTTAAACTTTTTTTGAACTTTTTTTATGTTTTAAAACTATTTTTTAAACTTTTGTTTTGCTTATTAATTTTTTTAATCTTTCCTAAACTTTCTTAAAACTTTTTTTTACAGATTTAAAATTTTTCTAAGCTTTTTTCTTACTGTTAACCCCTAACTAGCAGTAAGCAGCACTAACCGTAAATTCCCCATTTTCCCATAACTCCCACCTACCCCAGCTAGAAAAAAATATTTAATTAGACAATATGTAAATTAGTTAATTAAATACATTGAACCCCTGAGGATTAAAAAATAAATAAAAGTTAATCATCAGGGGTTAAAAAAAATTAGATCACTGTGTTTAGATCTGTGTTTTGATCACTGTAGGCAGTGATCGACTGGCAGGGAAGGGGTTAATTTTTATTTGGACTGGGTAAAGGGGGGTGTGTTTTTTGTTTTTTTACTTTTTTTAACTTAATTTTTAACTTTTTAAAGCTTATTTTAAAACTTTTTTTTAACGTTAACGCCTAGTTAGCCTAACACCAAACACCAAACTTCCACCCTCCCCAGCTAGCTAAATATATAATTTTAAAATACTTAAATTAATTAATAAAATAAATTTAACCCCTGAGTGTTAAAAAAAAAAGAATTAACCCTCAGGGGTTAAAAAAAAAATCAGATCATAGTAAAATGCAATCCCTGCCAATTGATCACTGTAGTCAGTGATCAATTGGCAGGGAAGGGGTTAATTTTTTATTAAAATGGTAAAGGGGGGGATTTTAAATAAACTTTATTTATTTTTTTACACAGGGAAGCAGATCAGCACTGATCCGTCTCCCTGCACTTCACAGTGAACCCGGAAGTGCAGGGAGGTGGAAGGTGAGTATACACAGCACATCTGCTCGCTCTGACATGCTGTCAGAGCGGGCACATGTGCTGGGACAGCCCGATCCGGTGCTCCCTGTCTGCCTCTAATACAGAGGCAGACCGGAACACCATTAACCACGCGATCGCCGCGATTGCGGCGATCTGGGGTTAATTTTACCGCGTGACAGACGAGGTCCGTCACTCGTCGTTAAGGGTTTCGCCTGAGTGACGGACCTCGTCCGTCACTCGTCGTTAAGGGGTTAAAGGACCACCATAGTGCCAGGAAAACAAACTTGTTTTCCTGGCACTATAGTGTTAATAGGTCCCTCCCGGGCTCTAGGGGGAGGAAGGGGTTAAAGGCTTACCTTTCTCCAGTGCCGGGCTCCCTCGGCACTGGGGACTCTTCGCATGCATTCAGTCAGTGCAGAGGAAAGCATTCTCAATGAGACAGCCACTAGAGGCTGGATTGTCAATGAGACAGCCACTAGAGGCTTGATAAACAATTATGTAAACACAGCAGTTTCTCTGAAACTGCTATGTTTACAGCAGGCAGGGTTAACCCTAGATGGACCTGGCACCCAGACCACTTCATTGAGCTGAAGTGGTCTGGGTGCTTATAGTGGTCCTTTAAACAATGTATTGATTTTGTAATTCAGGCCCCATTCATCCAGACAGAATGCTGTGGGCTGGGGACCCTGATAATAATAATCAAAGGTGAGGACCTAACAACCCCACTCTGGTCCCCACCCATGGGTTGGGACCCTGATATTTATTTAATTTTTATTTTTTCCCAAAATGTTACAATTTTCAACCATTTTTATTTCTTTATTTAGTGAGTTAGTTAACTTTTTAATTGTGGCGGGCTAGCAGTAGTTTTCAACTTGCAAGCTTTTGTAGTTCGAATGGTCCCATACGAAGCAGAATGGTTTTGCGCATTTTGGTGCAGGACCATTTGGACTTATGTGAATAACCCTGTAAGGTTTCAGAAATCTTTGGCCTAACCTAATCCTACTGCGAAAAAACACAGTGTCATTAGAGATCTAATTCACTTATCCTTGCAAAAACATATCAATGTAAATATATGTCGCTATTTTATACACCAAGTAACAAATTAATCACTCGTGCAGGATTCCACTGAGGTGGTCAGATTTTGCTTCTAAAAGTACTGTATTTTTCGCTCTATAAGATGCACCTGGCCATAAGACACAGTACATCTAAAATCCTGGGACCGAATATGCCTACTTTTCAATACATTGTTTTGATACAGGAGTAATTATGTAGTTTAATGCCTTGGGGGAGGATGTTGTGTTATACTGTCAGTAATTCACAGCATGCTTTTTGACTGTGATGCAATTCTCAGAATTGATCCAGTTTCTGTATTTAGAAGCACATCTGGTAACTACAGGACTTAATTACAATATATCTAATAAACTACTCAGAATGTATCAAGCTGTGATGGGAACATGATACAGGTGCCAAAGGGCAGTAGATGGTTTTATTTTTCAATGAGTTTTGCAGTTGATGGTGTCAGTGCAGACATCAGAGACACTGAAGGGGTTCATAAAACATATGATTCATTTACCTTCTGGACACTGCCTCATTAGTGCTTGTATTGCAGTTAGTTTATATTGCTTTTCCCAGGTTTATAGTATGAATTGGATTTTAACAGCCGTTCAATCTTTCTGAAATGTAATATTCTAACAGAAGTTTCATAACACTGCAATGCTTTTAAAAGGCAAAAACATAACAAACAGATCTGCGCCCCCTTGTAGCTACATTTGCCTGGTGATTGAAGAGGAAGGACATGACCTTATATTTAAAATGTACTTCACCCATTTTTCATAATGGGATCCAGTTTGATTATTGCTTCCAATATTGAAGTGAATACATTTAGAAATGTTAATTGTTTCAGTGAAATAATTTAGAAGACTTATCTATACAAGAAAATATTGGTATGTATCTTATTTATGTGTATTGCAAAGTTTGTAAGAATTTGTATTTGTTCTTTTATCGAATTGTAACCATAAGATTTCTAATCAAGTTATTTCATTTAAAAACAGCATTGTCACTCTTGGATAATCCATAGGGTATATTAAAATGTTATTTGTCTACTAAATGTAAACTTTTTAAAACTACCATAATTTTTTTTATAAGTTTTTTTATTTTTTTATTGAAGATACAGCATAAGGGGATAACTACGAAACATCTGTCAGGCTATCAGTAGCACTCTCCAGTGCAAAACAAATTAGACAAAATTATTTTCTGTTTATTTATCCCAGATGTACCTTACATAGCCAGTGTTTTAAATGACCTAAATGGAGCTATAAAGACTTGCACATTGGCTCGGTTAGAAATACATCTCTCTATTAATTTCTTTACTGTGGATTAGTGATGTCGCGAACATGAAATTTTCCGTTCGCGAACGGCGAACATGAACTTCCCCAAACATTCGCAAACGGGCGAACCTGGCGAACCGCCATAGACTTCAATAGGCAGGCGAATTTTAAAACCCGCAGGGACTCTTTCTGGCCACAATAGTGATGGAAAAGTTGTTTCAAGGGGACTAACACCTGGACTGTGGCATGCCGGAGGGGGATCCATGGCAAAACTCCCATGGAAAATTACATAGTTGATGCAGAGTCTGGTTTTAATCCATAAAGGGCATAAATCACCTAACATTCCTAAATTGTTTGGAATAACGTGCTTTAAAACATCAGGTATAATGTTGTATCGATCAGGTAGTGTAAGGGTTACGCCCGCTTCACAGTGACAGACCAAACTCCCCGTTTAACGCACCGCAAACAACCACAAACAGTCCATTTGCACAACCGCAAACTCCCCATTTGCACAAGGTTGGATACCAAGCTAGCCATGTCCCGTTCCTTGTCCTCACTGATGTCATTGAAGGTCTCTTCCTCCACCCAGCCACGTACAACACCAAGGGTCTCCGAAAGGTGACAACAAGCCCCCTGTATTTTTTTTTTAAATGTACACTACTGGTACACCAGATAATGTATTCTAAACATAGGTTACTGGCTATGGGGAGGATAATGTATAATAAACACAGGTTACTGGCTATGGGGGGATAATGTATAATAAACACAGGTTACTGGTTGTGGGGGGATAATGTATAATAAACACAGGTTACTGGTTGTGGGGGATACTGTATAATAAACACAGGTTACTGGCTATGGGGGAGATAATGTATAATAAGCACAGGTTACTGGCTATGGGAGGATAATGTATAATAAACACAGGTTACTGGCTATGGGGAGGATAATGTATAATAAACACAGGTTACCTGCTATGGGAGGATAATGTATAATAAACACAGGTTACTGGCTATGGGAGGATAATGTATAATAAACACAGGTTACTGGCTATGGGGAGGATAATGTATAATAAACACAGGTTACTGGCTATGGGAGGATAATGTATAATAAACACAGGTTACTGGCTATGGGGGATAATGTATAATAAACACAAGTTACTGGTTATGGGGGGATAATGTATAATAAACACAGGTTACTGGCTGTGTGGGTGTAATGTATAATAAACACAGGTTACTGGTTATGGAGGATAATGTATAATAAACACAAAAAAATTATAATACAAAAAAAATGTATGCAGTTTCCGAATTAATCTAAATTGTATGCTGTCTAGGAGGTGGGAGGGTCTGGGAGGGAGGGTCTGCTGCTGATTGGCTGCAATGTGTCTGCTGACTGTGAGGTACAGGGTCAAAGTTTACTCAATGATGACGAATAGGGGGCGGACCGAACATTGCATATGTTCGCCATCCGTGGCGAACGCCAACATGTGATGTTCGCCAGGAACTATTCGCCAGGGAACCGTTCGGGACATCACTACTGTGGATAAATTTGCAAAGTTGTTGTTTAAGCAAGATGTATTTGTATAACATTATAGGGATTATTTTACTTTAATGAACTATCATTTCAGAGGACTTTAATATTATTATTTATTATTTTTTTCAAAGATTGCAAAACTTTATTTTTTCATATTTTTACATCAACCAAAAACATGCATTTGTAATCTTACAATCAATTTTTTTTATATTCTTTATTTTTGTTGTGCAGAGTATAACATTAGTACTTTCCTTGCCCCAACAGCAGTTGCAGTACTTCAGAATCAACAGGTTATAAACGCAGGTCGGGCAGTAAAACATAGCACATTTTGTATTAAAAATAATAATAAGACACAATAAACACACAGTAGTGACAAACACAAGCAAACAGCAAGTTTGCAGGCAAGTGAGCGATTGCCAGCTTTGGGGATTGCAGAGTTTGCTGTATAGCTTGCGGTAGTGGCTGGGTGGTCTCTCACCTCTCAGGGGAGATTATGTGGTTACAAACAGGGGCAATTAGAGGCGAGTCGGACCTTTTGCCTCCTGGTATGGAGCTAGTGGGCTGGCATGAATATATGCCTGGAGGAGGCTATCACCCTTTGCTTGACCTAAAGGTCATATTGCACAAGCTGTGGGTGAGTGAGTGGGGGGGTGAGAACGAGGTGCAGCCATAAAACCATCTATCAAGGGGCTTATATGTCGGCGGGTATCTAAGGTAACGGCAGGACTTAAGATCCATTAAACTGTAAACCTACGGTAGGTAACAAAACCTAAACAAAACGTTGCAAGAAAACATAGCAGTAAATTGTCCTGGGTGGAGAGGTAGCGGGATCTGGCCAGTCCGTCAGGTGGTATCTGCCGGTGCCGCAGTGGTTAGTTTGGCAGCTGGTACAAAGGATCGGATCAAGTGTGGGGGACCAAGTGTGGGGTTGAGGCTTTTGGGTCTCCGGTGTCGTGCCTGCTTGTATCATGGGCAGTCCCAGTCGTTGTAGGGTGTCGTTAATTTCCGCTGCTTCTTGGACTTTTATGCTCCCAGATTCCCGGGGTATCATCAGGTAGCTTGGGGAGCCCCATTTGTAGGGGATATTGTGCCGAATCAGTTCTGTTGTTAGTGGCTTTAAGGATCTCCGCCACCCCAGTGTTGCTCTGGAAAGGTCTGGGTAAAACGTGAGCTTGTGGCCTTCAAAGTCGTACGGTGCTTTATTCCGGAGTGCCATGAGGAGCGCTTGCCTGTCCGGTCCATTTTGGAGCCGTACGATAACGTCTCCATACACTTCAGTGGAGCGCGATGCAGGTGCCGGTAGCCTGAAGCACCCGTCCAGGGCCATAATTTTGGCTTGCTTATCTGGGATTTCAGCAGCGCTTATCTGGGCTGGTATGCCCCTTATTTTAACATTCTTCCATCTTCTCGGATCCTCCATCATCGCCATGCGGTTCTGGGTCTGGGCCTGCTCACGTCTCAGCTCACAGAGCTCTTGTTCCACTTTAGTTAAGCGGGTTGCAAGTGCGGCCGTGGATATTTCGGTTTCTTGGAGACGTCTCGACACTCCACTAATCTCCTCTTTAAAGGAGTTAATGTCGGCAGCCAGATTGCGTCTGAGGTCGTCTAGGAGAGCCTTCAGTGTGCCCTCTGTCACTGGAGAGCCTCCAGCCCTTTTGGTCGGCATCTCCGCTTTTTGTTTCCTGGCAATAGTGGCCAGCTCCTCCAAGTCAGGGAGGGATGTTTCGCTGGAGGAATAAGATAGCTCGTCGGAGAAGGGCGCCATGACAGGCTTCAGATTTCCTTGAGGCCTCCTCAGTAGCTCCCCGATGTCGGCGGTTGTCGGGATTTTGTCCGCTTTATATTTCTTGGATTTTCGCCCCATCATAGGTAGGTGCAGCCCTCTCGGGTAGCGTGCAGTTTTGGGCTTAAAAAGGAAGGTTTTTGGCTGAATTTCGTCGGTTATAGCAGGAGCACTCTCGGTGTGCGTCTTGTCAGCGCGGTAGCTGGCTCCGCCCCCTTCAATATTATTTTTACCTATGCATATATTTAAAAACTGTGTATTTGTGACATAAAATATCAATAATAAATATAGAAATCCACATCTCTTTCCACACCTGCAAAGGAGCTTCTACATCTTAGCTCCCTATCCATCATTGTCATACGTCGTGTGTTTTGTCAGTATAGAGTAAGCATACACAAGTGGAGAAATAAAACAATTGTGGTTATTCACTAGAGTGGAAATTGTCCGGATGACAATATCCAGTGAAAATGACTGAAAATGACTGAATGTGGCAATGGTAATTATTTTATTTACCAAAGACAAATACAGCCTGAATTTAGTTGGGCTGAGAATATCTATATTATTCATCCAGATGCATTAGGTGTCTAGGTACAAATCATTGCTTTTGTATCCGAATCCTTTGGAATGTATAGGCCAGCCACCACATAATCAAGAAAACAAATAAATAAATTAAACAAAGAAACAAACAAACAAAAAAAAAAGATGAGGTCAATAAGATACACATATTACTGTAATGGGGATTTAAGATCTCCCTAAGCCCACACATGACATATGCTTAATGTTTAAAAGTAGCAACCATGGGCAATAGGTGGGGGGCATAAAAAATAATAATGGGGATGGACAGCTCACTGTCCACCTCCTGCCCCCACCCATGGTCAGCAGGTGAGGGCTATTATAATATAAGGGGGGAACCTATTGCCCCCCTCCCCCCAACTCCCACCCATTGGTGTTGAGTGGTCAGCTCTACTAATAATATTAAAAGGGGGATGACTTAATTTTCTCCTCCTAGGCCTCAACCTATTGGTGTAGGTAGGGGGCCTTAGTTTTATTATTAAAGGGGGTATTGGTTTGCTTGTAAGCCCTTATAGTAATATGGAGGTTCTGTTGACCTCCATATTACTTGCAGTCTGATTGACATTGCACATTGTTGCCTAGTTTGTTGTCTATAACAATTGGCAAATACCTCTCGTGTGTTGTTATCTCTAATTTACTGCAATTTAGGGGGTGTGTTGCATGTGCATTCTTTACCCTTTACTTTTTTAAGTTGATGGCTGGCCTATTAACCCTTGCGATTCTGAGGGTTATTTAACAAGTTGACAGTTGTCTGCTAACTCTGTCAGTGGGCAAATAATTCAGATTTGTTTTTTGTTTTTTAAATCTGGTACGAGATTTGAAGCATGTCAGGATTTCAGCCATCCATCAGTGTTCAGTCCACCTGTAATCCAGACCAATCTCAGGCCTGTTTGCGGCCTGCATTGCAAACTCTGGACATTGTTGAATAGGATGAACAATGTCCGAATTTTGCAGTCTGAATGGCTCCATATGCAGTCGGATGGATTTGCTCCACTGGGTATATGGCCATTCAGACTTTTGTAAATAACTCAAAATGTTTCTATTTCTCCCTCTTACTTGCAGTAGGGCTTTGCCTTAACTGGATTATGCCTTTAAGATGAATTTGAAAGAAAATGGAGCATTTCATGAAAAAAAGCTCAACACAAATTGTAGGTAATTTTCAATGTCTTATTCTGTAGAGTAGATTCCTGAAAAGTGACAGTTTCTCTTTAATAGATAAGTACAGAGCATGCATTATCTTTAATGAATAGTGTATTGAATATATTACTTTATGTGTGATATTGCTCCTAGTACTGGGATGTCCTTGGGCATTTGTGTGATAATTCATTCTTTCATGTGTGCTGGATTGTTGAGAAATTGTACAAAGTTCAAAGTTTCGTACTATTTAGAGAAAAATGTTTTTTTATTTTTTTTATTTAAAACTTCAAAGTTAATCTATATATTACATCAATACAGGGAAACACCCATTGTATTTTGAAATGTATTCTGCTGCTTAGAAAGGTTTTCTACCAGAAAATGATTTGAAAAAATGTAATTTTCATCCCGAGATGTAATGCCACTATTAATACATGACAATACCTTACTTGCTTTAGCAACTGCTGATTAACATTGCACATTGTTGCCTAGTTTGTTGTCTATAGCAATTCCCAAATACCTCTCGTTAGTGATGTACCGAACTGTTCGCCGGCAAACAGTTCCTGGCGAACTTAGCGTGTTCGCGTTCGCCGCGGCGGGCAGACACATGCGCGGTTCGATCTGCCCCCTATTCGTCATCATTAGGCAAACTTTGACCCTGTGCCTCTCAGTCAGCAGCACTCCCTCCCTTCCACACCCTCCAACCTCCCTCCCAGCATCCATTTTCGATTAATTCTGAAGCTGCATGCTTAGTGAGAGGAGGGAAAGTTTAGCTGCTGCTGATTAGATAGGGACATTGATAGCTAGGCTAGGGTATTCAGTGTCCACTACAATCCTGAAGGACTCATCTGATCTCTGCTGTAAGGACAGCACCACAAAAAGCCCTTTTTAGGGATAGAACATCAGGCTGCTTTTTTTTTTTTACTTTTTCTGTGTAATGTAATTGCAGGTGCCTGCCTGCCAGCTTCTGTGTGAGGCTCACAGTGGATACTGTGCCCACTTGCCCAGTGCCACCACTCATATCTGTTTTTACAATAGCTTAAGCTTTAGATTTAAAATATAATAATTTTTTTTCACTGTAATAGAAGAGCAGTTGCCTGCCTGCCAGCTTCTGTGTGAGGCTCACAGTGAATACTGTGCCCAATTGCCCAGTGCCACCACTCATATCTGTTTTTACAATAGCTTAAGCTTTAGATTTAAAAAAAATATTTGTTTTCACTGTAATAGAAGAGCAGTTGCCTGCCTGCCAGCTTCTGTGTGAGGCTCACAGTGGATACTGTGCCCACTTGCCCAGTGCCACCACTCATATCTGTTGTGACAATAGCTTAAGCTTTAGATTTTAAAAAAAATATTTTTTTCACAGTAATAGAAGAGCAGTTGCCTGCCTGCCAGCTTCTGTGTGAGGCTCACAGTGAATACTGTGCCCAATTGCCCAGTGCCACCACTCATATCTGTTTTTACAATAGGTTAAGCTTTAGATTTTAAAAAATATATATTTTTTCACTGTAATAGAAGAGCAGTTGCCTGCCTGCCAACTTCTGTGTGAGGCTCACAGTGGATACTGTGCCCACTTGCCCAGTGCCACCACTCATATCTGTTTTTACAATAGCTTAAGCTTTAGATTTAAAAAAAATATTTTTTTTCACTGTAATAGAAGAGCAGTTGCCTGCCTGCCAGCTTCTGTGTGAGGCTCACAGTGGATACTGTGCCCACTTGCCCAGTGCCACCACTCATATCTGTTGTGACAATAGCTTAAGCTTTAGATTTAAAAAAAAAAAAAAAAAATTCACAGTAATAGAAGAGCAGTTGCCTGCCTGCCAGCTTCTGTGTGAGGCTCACAGTGAATACTGTGCCCAATTGCCCAGTGCCACCACTCATATCTGTTTTTACAATAGCTTAAGCTTTAGATTTAAAAAAATAAATATTTTTTTCACAGTAATAGAAGAGCAGTTGCCTGCCTGCCAGCTTCTGTGTGAGGCTCACAGTGGATACTGTTCCGACTTGCCCAGTGCCACCACTTATATCTGTTTTTACAATAGCTTAAGCTTTAGATTTAAAAAAAATAATTTTTTTCACTGTAATAGAAGAGCAGTTGCCTGCCTGCCAGCTTCTGTGTGAGGCTCACAGTGGATGCTGTGCCCACTTGCCCAGTGCCACCACTCATATCTGTTTTTACAATAGCTTAAGCTTTAGATTTAAAAAAATTTTTTCACTGTAATAGAAGAGCAGTTGCCTGCCAGCTTCTGTGTGAGGCTCACAGTGGATAATGTGCCCACTTGCCCAGTGCCACCACTCATATCTGTTGTGACAATAGCTTAAGCTTTAGATTTAAAAAATAATAATTTTTTTTCACTGTAATAGAAGCGCAGTTGCCTGCCTGCCAGCTTCTGTGTGAGGCTCACAGTGAATACTGTGCCCAATTGCTCAGTGCCACCACTCATATCTGTTTTTACAATAGGTTAAGCTTTAGATTTTAAAAAATATATATTTTTTCACTGTAATAGAAGAGCAGTTGCCTGCCTGCCAACTTCTGTGTGAGGCTCACAGTGGATACTGTGCCCACTTGCCCAGTGCCACCACTCATATCTGTTTTTACAATAGCTTAAGCTTTAGATTTAAAAAAATAATAATTTTTTTTCACTGTAATAGAAGCGCAGTTGCCTGCCTGCCAGCTTCTGTGTGAGGCTCACAGTGGATACTGTGCCTACTTGCCCAGTGCCACCACTTATATCTGTTTTTACAATAGCTTAAGCTTTAGATTTAAAAAATAATATTTTTTTTCACTGTAATAGAATAGCAGTTGCCTGCCTGCCAGCTTCTGTGTGAGGCTCACAGTGGCTACTGTGCCCACTTGCCCAGTGCCACCACTCATATCTGTTTTTACAATAGCTTAAGCTTTAGATTTATTTTTTTTTTCACTGTAATAGAAGAGCAGTTGCCTGCCTGCCAGCTTCTGTGTGAGGCTCACAGTGGATACTGTGCCCACTTGCCCAGTGCCACCACTCATATCTGTTTTTACAATAGCTTAAGCTTTAGATTTAAAAAAATAATAATTTTTTTTCACTGTAATAGAAGCGCAGTTGCCTGCCTGCCAGCTTCTGTGTGAGGCTCACAGTGGCTACTGTGCCCACTTGCCCAGTGCCACCACTCATATCTGTTTTTACAATAGCTTAAGCTTTAGATTTTTTTTTTTTCACTGTAATAGAAGAGCAGTTGCCTGCCTGCCAGCTTCTGTGTGAGGCTCACAGTGGATACTGTGCCCACTTGCCCAGTGCCACCACTCATATCTGTTGTGACAATAGCTTAAGCTTTAGATTTAAAAAAATAATAATTTTTTTTCACTGTAATAGAAGAGCAGTTGCCTGCCTGCCAGCTTCTGTGTGAGGCTCACAGTGGATACTGTGCCCACTTGCCCAGTGCCACCACTCATATCTGTTTTTACAATAGCTTAAGCATTAGATTTAAAAAAAAAAAAATTTTTCACAGTAATAGAAGAGCAGTTGCCTGCCTGCCAGCTTCTGTGTGAGTCTCACAGTGAATACTGTGCCCACTTGCCCAGTCCCACCACTCATATCTGTTGTGACAATAGCTTAAGCTTTAGATTTTAAAAAAATATTTTTTTCACTGTAATAGAAGAGCAGTTGCCTGCCTGCCATCTTCTGTGTCAGGCTGGATGCTGTGCCCATTTGCACAGTCAGTGCCACTACTCATATCTGTTGTGACAATATCTTAAGCTTTAGATTTAAAAAAAAAAAATTCACAGTAATAGAAGAGCAGTTGCCTGCCTGCCAGCTTCTGTGTGAGGCTCACAGTGAATACTGTGCCCAATTGCCCAGTGCCACCACTCATATCTGTTTTTACAATAGGTTAAGCTTTAGATTTTAAAAAATATATATTTTTTCACTGTAATAGAAGAGCAGTTGCCTGCCTGCCAACTTCTGTGTGAGGCTCACAGTGGATACTGTGCCCACTTGCCCAGTGCCACCACTCATATCTGTTTTTACAATAGCTTAAGCTTTAGATTTAAAAAAAAAATTTTTTTCACTGTAATAGAAGAGCAGTTGCCTGCCTGCCAGCTTCTGTGTGAGGCTCACAGTGGATACTGTGCCCACTTGCCCAGTGCCACCACTCATATCTGTTGTGACAATAGCTTAAGCTTTAGATTTAAAAAAAAATATTTTTTTCACAGTAATAGATGAGCAGTTGCCTGCCTGCCAGCTTCTGTGTGAGGCTCACAGTGAATACTGTGCCCAATTGCCCAGTGCCACCACTCATATCTGTTTTTACAATAGCTTAAGCTTTAGATTTAAAAAAATATATATTTTTTCACTGTAATAGAAGAGCAGTTGCCTGCCTGCCAACTTCTGTGTGAGGCTCACAGTGGATACTGTGCCCACTTGCCCAGTGCCACCACTTATATCTGCTTTTACAATAGCTTAAGCTTTAGATTTAAAAAAAAAATATTTTTTTTCACTGTAATAGAAGAGCAGTTGCCTGCCTGCCAGCTTCTGTGTGAGGCTCACAGTGGATACTGTGCCCACTTGCCCAGTACCACCACTCATATCTGTTGTGACAATAGCTTAAGCTTTAGATTATAAAAATAATAATTTTTTTTCACTGTAATAGAAGAGCAGTTGCCTGCCTGCCAGCTTCTGTGTGAGGCTCACAGTGGATACTGTGCCCACTTGCCCAGTGCCACCACTCATATCTGTTGTGACAATAGCTTAAGCTTTAGATTTAAAAAAATAATAATTTTTTTTCACTGTAATAGAAGAGCAGTTGCCTGCCTGCCAGCTTCTGTGTGAGGCTCACAGTGGATACTGTGCCCACTTGCCCAGTGCCACCACTCATATCTGTTTTTACAATAGCTTAAGCATTAGATTTAAAAAAAAATATTTTTTTCACAGTAATAGAAGAGCAGTTGCCTGCCTGCCAGCTTCTGTGTGAGTCTCACAGTGAATACTGTGCCCACTTGCCCAGTCCCACCACTCATATCTGTTGTGACAATAGCTTAAGCTTTAGATTTAAAAAAAATATTTTTTTCACTGTAATAGAAGAGCAGTTGCCTGCCTGCCATCTTCTGTGTCAGGCTGGATGCTGTGCCCATTTGCACAGTCAGTGCCACTACTCATATCTGTTGTGACAATATCTTAAGCTTTAGATTTAAAAAAAAAAAAATTCACAGTAATAGAAGAGCAGTTGCCTGCCTGCCAGCTTCTGTGTGAGGCTCACAGTGAATACTGTGCCCAATTGCCCAGTGCCACCACTCATATCTGTTTTTACAATAGGTTAAGCTTTAGATTTTAAAAAAATATATATTTTTTCACTGTAATAGAAGAGCAGTTGCCTGCCTGCCAACTTCTGTGTGAGGCTCACAGTGGATACTGTGCCCACTTGCCCAGTGCCACCACTCATATCTGTTTTTACAATAGCTTAAGCTTTAGATTTAAAAAAAAAAATTTTTTCACTGTAATAGAAGAGCAGTTGCCTGCCTGCCAGCTTCTGTGTGAGGCTCACAGTGGATACTGTGCCCACTTGCCCAGTGCCACCACTCATATCTGTTGTGACAATAGCTTAAGCTTTAGATTTAAAAAAAATATTTTTTTCACAGTAATAGATGAGCAGTTGCCTGCCTGCCAGCTTCTGTGTGAGGCTCACAGTGAATACTGTGCCCAATTGCCCAGTGCCACCACTCATATCTGTTTTTACAATAGCTTAAGCTTTAGATTTAAAAAAATATATATTTTTTCACTGTAATAGAAGAGCAGTTGCCTGCCTGCCAACTTCTGTGTGAGGCTCACAGTGGATACTGTGCCCACTTGCCCAGTGCCACCACTCATATCTGTTTTTACAATAGCTTAAGCTTTAGATTTAAAAAAAAAAATATTTTTTTTCACTGTAATAGAAGAGCAGTTGCCTGCCTGCCAGCTTCTGTGTGAGGCTCACAGTGGATACTGTGCCCACTTGCCCAGTACCACCACTCATATCGGTTGTGACATTAGCTTAAGCTTTAGATTTAAAAAATAATAATTTTTTTTCACTGTAATAGAAGAGCAGTTGCCTGCCTGCCAGCTTCTGTGTGAGACTCACAGTGGATACTGTGCCCACTTGCCCAGTGCCACCACTCATATCTGTTGTGACAATAGCTTAAGCTTTAGATTTAAAAAATAATAATTTTTTTTCACTGTAATAGAAGAGCAGTTGCCTGCCTGCCAGCTTCTGTGTGAGGCTCACAGTGGATACTGTGCCCACTTGCCCAGTGCCACCACACATATCTGTTTTTACAATAGCTTAAGCTTTAGATTTAAAATATAATAAATTTTTTTCACTGTAATAGAAGAGCAGTTGCATGCCTGCCAGCTTCTGTGTGAGGCTCACAGTGAATACTGTGCCCAATTGCCCAGTGCCACCACTCATATCTGTTTTTACAATAGCTTAAGCTTTAGATTTAAAAAAAATATTTTTTTTCACTGTAATAGAAGAGCAGTTGCCTGCCTGCCAGCTTCTGTGTGAGGCTCACAGTGGATACTGTGCCCACTTGCCCAGTGCCACCACTCATATCTGTTGTGACAATAGCTTAAGCTTTAGATTTTAAAAAAAATATTTTTTTCACAGTAATAGAAGAGCAGTTGCCTGCCTGCCAGCTTCTGTGTGAGGCTCACAGTGGATACTGTGCCCACTTGCCCAGTGCCACCACTCATATCTGTTTTTACAATAGCTTAAGCTTTAGATTTAAAAATATATATATATATGTTTTCACTGTAATAGAAGAGCAGTTGCCTGCCTGCCAGCTTCTGTGTGAGGCTCACAGTGAATACTATGCCCACTTGCCCAGTGCCACCACTCATATCTGTTGTGACAATAGCTTAAGCTTTAGATTTAAAAAAAAATATTTTTTTTTCACTGTAATAGAAGAGCTGTTGCCTGCCTGCCAGCTTCTGTGTGAGGCTCACAGTGTATACTGTGCCCACTTGCCCAGTGCCACCACTCATATCTGTTGTGACAATAGCTTAAGCTTTAGATTTAAAATAAAAATTCACAGTAATAGAAAAGCAGTTGCCTAACAGCTTCTGTGTGAGGCTCACAGTGGATACTGTGCCCACTTTCCTAGTGCCACCACACATATCTGTTTTTACAATAGCTTAAGCTTTAGATTTAAAAAAATATATTTTTTCACTGTAATAGAAGAGCAGTTGCCTGCCTGCCAGCTTCTATGTGAGGCTTACAGTGGATACTGTGCCCACTTGCCCAGTGCCACCACTCATATCTGTTGTGACAATAGCTTAAGCTTTAGATTTAAAAAATAATATTTTTTTTTCACTGTAATAGAAGAGCAGTTGCCTGCCTGCCAGCTTCTGTGTGAGGCTCACAGTGGATACTGTGCCCACTTGCCCAGTGCCACCACTCATATCTGTTTTTACAATAGCTTAAGCTTTAGATTTAAAAAAAAAAAATTCACTGTAATAGAAGCGCAGTTGCCTGCCTGCCAGCTTCTGTGTGAGGCTCACAGTGGATACTGTGCCCACTTGCCCAGTGCCACCACTCATATCTGTTGTGACAATAGCTTAAGCTTTAGATTTAAAAAAATATATTTTTTCACTGTAATAGAAGAGCAGTTGCCTGCCTGCCAGCTTCTATGTGAGGCTTACAGTGGATACTGTGCCCACTTGCCCAGTGCCACCACTCATATCTGTTGTG
Source organism: Pelobates fuscus (assembly GCF_036172605.1). NCBI lineage: Eukaryota > Metazoa > Chordata > Amphibia > Anura > Pelobatidae > Pelobates > Pelobates fuscus. Next base: position 126,653,386 of record NC_086324.1, read on the forward strand.
ACAATAGCTTAAGCTTTAGATTTGAAAAAAAATATTTTTTTTCACTGTAATAGAAGAGCAGTTGCCTGCCTGCCAGCTTCTGTGTGAGGCTCACAGTGGATACTGTGCCCACTTGCCCAGTGCCACCACTCATATCTGTTTTTACAATAGCTTAAGCTTTAGATTTAAAAATGTTTTTTTTCACTGTAATAGAAGAGCAGTTGCCTGCCTGCCAGCTTCTGTGTGAGGCTCACAGTGGATACTGTGCCCACTTGCCCAGTGCCACCACTCATATCTGTTGTGACAATAGCTTAAGCTTTAGATTTAAAAAAATAATATTTTTTTTTCACTGTAATAGAAGAGCAGTTGCCTGCTTGCCAGCTTCTGTGTGAGGCTCACAGTGGATACTGTGCCCACTTGCCCAGTGCGACCACTCATATCTGTTTTTACAATAGCTTAAGCTTTAGATTTAAAAAAAATTTTTCTCTTTAATAGAAGAGCAGTTGCCTGCCTGCCAGCTTCTGTGTGAGGCTCACAGTGGATACTGTGCCCACTTGCCCAGTGCCACCACTCATATCTGTTTTTACAATAGCTTAAGCTTTAGATTTAAAAATATATATATATATGTTTTCACTGTAATAGAAGAGCAGTTGCCTGCCTGCCAGCTTCTGTGTGAGGCTCACAGTGAATACTATGCCCACTTGCCCAGTGCCACCACTCATATCTGTTGTGACAATAGCTTAAGCTTTAGATTTAAAAAAAAATATTTTTTTTTCACTGTAATAGAAGAGCTGTTGCCTGCCTGCCAGCTTCTGTGTGAGGCTCACAGTGTATACTGTGCCCACTTGCCCAGTGCCACCACTCATATCTGTTGTGACAATAGCTTAAGCTTTAGATTTAAAATAAAAATTCACAGTAATAGAAAAGCAGTTGCCTAACAGCTTCTGTGTGAGGCTCACAGTGGATACTGTGCCCACTTTCCTAGTGCCACCACACATATCTGTTTTTACAATAGCTTAAGCTTTAGATTTAAAAAAATATATTTTTTCACTGTAATAGAAGAGCAGTTGCCTGCCTGCCAGCTTCTATGTGAGGCTTACAGTGGATACTGTGCCCACTTGCCCAGTGCCACCACTCATATCTGTTGTGACAATAGCTTAAGCTTTAGATTTAAAAAATAATATTTTTTTTTCACTGTAATAGAAGAGCAGTTGCCTGCCTGCCAGCTTCTGTGTGAGGCTCACAGTGGATAATGTGCCCACTTGCCCAGTGCCACCACTCATATCTGTTTTTACAATAGCTTAAGCTTTAGATTTAAAAAAAAAAAAATTCACTGTAATAGAAGCGCAGTTGCCTGCCTGCCAGCTTCTGTGTGAGGCTCACAGTGGATACTGTGCCCACTTGCCCAGTGCCACCACTCATATCTGTTGTGACAATAGCTTAAGCTTTAGATTTAAAAAAATATATTTTTTCACTGTAATAGAAGAGCAGTTGCCTGCCAGCTTCTATGTGAGGCTTACAGTGGATACTGTGCCCACTTGCCCAGTGCCACCACTCATATCTGTTGTGACAATAGCTTAAGCTTTAGATTTGAAAAAAAAATATTTTTTTTCACTGTAATAGAAGAGCAGTTGCCTGCCTGCCAGCTTCTGTGTGAGGCTCACAGTGGATACTGTGCCCACTTGCCCAGTGCCACCACTCATATCTGTTTTTACAATAGCTTAAGCTTTAGATTTAAAAATGTTTTTTTTCACTGTAATAGAAGAGCAGTTGCCTGCCTGCCAGCTTCTGTGTGAGGCTCACAGTGGATACTGTGCCCACTTGCCCAATGCCACCACTCATATCTGTTGTGACAATAGCTTAAGCTTTAGATTTAAAAAAATAATATTTTTTTTTCACTGTAATAGAAGAGCAGTTGCCTGCTTGCCAGCTTCTGTGTGAGGCTCACAGTGGATACTGTGCCCACTTGCCCAGTGCGACCACTCATATCTGTTTTTACAATAGCTTAAGCTTTAGATTTAAAAAAAATTTTTCTCTTTAATAGAAGAGCAGTTGCCTGCCTGCCAGCTTCTGTGTGAGGCTCACAGTGGATACTGTGCCCACTTGCCCAGTGCCACCACTCATATCTGTTTTTACAATAGCTTAAGCTTTAGATTTAAAATATAATAATTTTTTTTCACTGTAATAGAAGAGCAGTTGCATGCCTGCCAGCTTCTGTGTGAGGCTCACAGTGAATACTGTGCCCAATTGCCCAGTGCCACCACTCATATCTGTTTTTACAATAGCTTAAGCTTTAGATTTAAAAAAAATATTTTTTTTCACTGTAATAGAAGAGCAGTTGCCTGCCTGCCAGCTTCTGTGTGAGGCTCACAGTGGATACTGTGCCCACTTGCCCAGTGCCACCACTCATATCTGTTGTGACAATAGCTTAAGCTTTAGATTTAAAAAAAAAATTTCACAGTAATAGAAGAGCAGTTGCCTGCCTGCCAGCTTCTGTGTGAGGCTCACAGTGGATACTGTGCCCACTTGCCCAGTGCCACCACTCATATCTGTTTTTACAATAGCTTAAGCTTTAGATTTAAAAAAATATATATCTTTTTTCACTGTAATAGAAGAGCAGTTGCCTGCCTGCCAGCTTCTGTGTGAGGCTCACAGTGAATACTATGCCCACTTGCCCAGTGCCACCACTCATATCTGTTGTGACAATAGCTTAAGCTTTAGATTTAAAAAAAAAACATTTTTTTTTCACTGTAATAGAAGAGCTGTTGCCTGCCTGCCAGCTTCTGTGTGAGGCTCACAGTGGATACTGTGCCCAATTGCCCAGTGCCACCACTCATATCTGTTGTGACAATAGCTTAAGCTTTAGATTTAAAAAAAAAAAATTCACAGTAATAGAAAAGCAGTTGCCTAACAGCTTCTGTGTGAGGCTCACAGTGGATACTGTGCCCACTTTCCCAGTGCCACCACACATATCTGTTTTTACAATAGCTTAAGCTTTAGATTTAAAAAAATATATTTTTTTCACTGTAATAGAAGAGCAGTTGCCTGCCTGCCAGCTTCTATGTGAGGCTCACAGTGGATACTGTGCCCACTTGCCCAGTGCCACCACTCATATCTGTTGTGACAATAGCTTAAGCTTTAGATTTAAAAAATAATGTTTTTTTTTCACTGTAATAGAAGAGCAGTTGCCTGCCTGCCAGCTTCTGTGTGAGGCTCACAGTGGATACTGTGCCCACTTGCCCAGTGCCACCACTCATATCTGTTTTTACAATAGCTTAAGCTTTAGATTTAAAAAAAAAAAATTCACTGTAATAGATGCGCAGTTGCCTGCCTGCCAGCTTCTGTGTGAGGCTCACAGTGGATACTGTGCCTACTTGCCCAGTGCCACCACTCATATCTGTTTTTACAATAGCTTAAGCTTTAGATTTAAAAAATAATATTTTTTTTTCTCTGTAATAGAAGAGCAGTTGCCTGCCTGCCAGCTTCTGTGTGAGGCTCACAGTGGATACTGTGACCACTTGCCCAGTGACACCACTCATATCTGTTTTTACAATAGCTTAAGCTTTAGATTTAAAAACAATTTTTTTTTCACTGTAATAGAAGAGCAGTTGCCTTCCTGCCAGCTTCTGTGTGAGGCTCACAGTGGATACTGTGCCCACTTGCCCAGTGCCACCACTCATATCTGTTTTTACAATAGCTTAAGCTTTAGATTTAAAAAAAAAAAATTCACTGTAATAGAAGCGCAGTTGCCTGCCTGCCAGCTTCTGTGTGAGGCTCACAGTGGATACTGTGCCTACTTGCCCAGTGCCACCACTCATATCTGTTTTTACAATAGCTTAAGCTTTAGATTTAAAAAATAATAATTTTTTTTCTCTGTAATAGAAGAGCAGTTGCCTGCCTGCCAGCTTCTGTGTGAGGCTCACAGTGGATACTGTGCCCACTTGCCCAGTGCCACCACTCATATCTGTTGTGACAATAGCTTAAGCTTTAGATTTAAAAAAAATATTTTTTTTCACTGTAATAGAAGAGCAGTTGCCTGCCTGCCATCTTCTGTGTCAGGCTGGATGCTGTGCCCATTTTCACAGTCAGTGCCACTACTCATATCTGTTGTGACAATATCTTAAGCTTTAGATTTAAAAAAATATATGTATATTTTTCACTGTAATAGAAGAGCAGTTGACTGCCTGCCAGCTTCTGTGTGAGGCTCACAGTGGATACTGTCCCCACTTGCCCAGTGCCACCACTCATATCTGTTTTTACAATAGCTTAAGCTTTAGATTTAAAAAAATAATTTTTTTTTCACTGTAATAGAAGAGCAGTTGCCTGCCTGCCAGCTTCTGTGTGAGGCTCACAGTGGATACTGTGCCCACTTGCCCAGTGCCACCACTCATATCTGTTTTGACAATAGCTTAAGCTTTAGATTTAAAAAATAATATTTTTTTTTCACTGTAATAGAAGAGCAGTTGCCTGCCTGCCAGCTTCTGTGTGAGGCTCACAGTGGATACTGTGCCCACTTGCCCAGTGCCACCACTCATATCTGTTGTGACAATAGCTTAAGCTTTAGATTTAAAAAAAAATATTTTTTTTTCACTGTAATAGAAGAGCAGTTGCCTGCCTGCCAGCTTCTGTGTGAGGCTCACAGTGGATACTGTGCCCACTTGCCCAGTGCCACCACTCATATCTGTTTTTACAATAGCTTAAGCTTTAGATTTAAAAAAAATAATTTTGTTTCACTGTAATAGAAGAGCAGTTGCCTGCCTGCCAGCTTCTGTGTGAGGCTCACAGTGGATACTGTGCCCACTTGCCCAGTGCCACCACTCATATCTGTTTTTACAATAGCTTAAGCTTTAGATTTAAAAAAAATAATTTTGTTTCACTGTAATAGAAGAACAGTTGCCTGCCTGCCATCTTCTGTGTCAGGCTGGATGCTGTGCCCATTTGCACAGTCAGTGCCACCACTCATATCTGTTGTGACAATAGCTTAAGCTTTAGATTTAAAAAATATATATATTTTTTCACTTTAATAGAAGAGCAGTTAGTTGTCTGCAAGCGTCTGGGTGTCAGGCCTCCTTCAGCGTGTGCTCTGCAGACCTGTGCCAGCGTACTTTCACAGTTGCCACTCATATCTGTTGTCTCTGTTGCGCGCTTTTACAAAGAAAAAAGGTTTCCAGTGTAAGCTAATATCAGCCAGTCAGTATCCTTCAAGCGGCTCTGTCAGTCCTTCCTTCAGTGTGTGCTCTCCAGAACTGTTACAGTGCACATTGCCAATCATATCTGGTGTCTCTATAGCGTGCTTTTACAAAGAAAAAAGGTTTCCAGTGTAAGCTAATAGCAGCCAGTCAGTGTCCTTCAAGCGGCTCTGTCAGGCCTACAGTGTATGCTCTCCAGAACTGTTACAGTGCACATTGCCAATCATATCTGGTGTCTCAATAGCGTGCATTTAAAACCAAAATTATTTTTTCACTGTTATAGATTGAATAGCAGTTACTTGTCTTCAAGCGGGTGTGTCAGGCCTACAGTGTGTGCTCTGAAGAACTGTTACAGTGCACATTGCCACTCATATCTGGTGTCTCTATAGCGTGCTTTTACAAAGAAGAAAGGTTTCCAGTGTAAGCTAAAAGCAGCCAGTCAGTGTCCTTCAAGCGGCTCTGTCAGGCCTACAGTGTGTGCTCTGCAGAACTGTTACAGTGCACATTCCCACTCATATCTGGTCTCACAGTAGCTTGCACACATAGTACCACTAATACCCCAAAAAATGACAGGCAGAGGCAGGCCACCCTGCAGGGGCCGTCGTGGTCGTGGTGCTGTGATTCCCTTTTGCCCTAGAATAATGCCCAGTTTTCAGAAGCCACGTACCCTGAACTTGAAAAGTTCTGAGGACATAGTTGACTGGCTAACACAGGACACCCAATCTTTTACAGCCTCCGCTTGGAACCTTGACGCACCATCCTCCTCCAGCTTAGCTTCAGGCACCTCTCAAGATACCACTCACCCGCCTGCCGCCACCACCAAAACTAGCACCACAGCCGCTTTACTTGGTATGTCAGAGTTGTTATTCACACATCCGTTTGAAGAAATGAGTGATGCGCAACCATTATTGCCAGAGGATGTAGATAACAGGGATATGTCTCAGGCAGGCAGCATTAAACACATGGAGGTACGGTGTGATGATGATGATGTTGTACCCACTGCTGCTTCCTTTTCTGAGTTGTCAGATACAAGCGAAGTGGTTGATGATGACGATGCGTCCATGGATGTCACGTGTGTGCCCGCTCGGCAAGAAGAAGAACAGGGCGAAAGTTCAGATGGGGAGACAGAGAGGAGGAGGAGACGAGTTGGAAGCAGGGGGTGTCGTCGCAAGGAGCTAGTGGCACAGTCAGACAGCATGCATCGGCACCCGGGGTCAGCCCGACAGCACGCCAATCAACGCATGCTGTGTCCACCACCAGAATGCCGTCATTACAGAGCTCAGCAGTGTGGAATTTTTTTTGTGTGTCTGCCTCTAACAACAGCGATGCCATTTGCAACCTGTGCCAAAGGAAACTAAGTCATGGGAGGTCCAACACCCACCTGGGTACAACTGCTTTGCGTAGGCACATGATCTCACATCACAAACGCCTATGGGATCAACACATGAGTACAAGCAGCACGCGTACTCTAAGCCGCCATCCTCCTCCTGGTCCAGCATCTTCAGCCACGTCAACCACTGCTGTCCTCCTTGCCCCCTCTCAACCATCCGCCACTCCGTCTCCCGCCTTGAGCAGTTCCCGCTCATCTGCCCACAGTCATGTGTCTGTCAAGGACATGTTTGAGCGTAAGAAGCCAATGTCACCAAGTCACCCCCTTGCCCAGTGTCTGACAGCTGGCTTGTCCGAACTATTAGCCCGCCAGCTTTTACCATACAATCTGGTTGAGTCTGAGGCATTCAAAACATTTGTAGCTATTGGGACACCGCAGTGGATGGTACCAGGCCGGAATTTCTTTTCACAAAAGGCAATCCCCAACCTGTACTCGATTGTGCAAAAGGAAGTCATGGCATGTCTGGCACACAGTGTTGGGGCAAGGGTCCATCTGACCACTGATACCTGGTCTGCAAAGCATGGTCAGGGCAGGTATATCACCTACACTGCGCATTGGGTAAACCTGCTGACGGCTGACAAGCATGGAATGCGTGGCATTGCAGAGGAGTTGGTGACACCGCCACAACTTGCATGCAGTCCTGCTGCCACCTTCTCTACTCCTCCTACTCCATCCTCTTCCATAACCTCCTCGGCTGAGTCCTCTTGTGCTGCTGCGTCTTGCTCCACATCAACGGCACCCCCCAGCTCCCCAGGTACTATTCCACATCCCGGATACGGCAGTGTCACGCCGTCTTGGGTTTGACTTGCTTGAAAGCAGAGAGTCACACCGGACAAGCACTCCTGTCTGCCCTGAACGCACAGGTGGAAAAGTGGCTGACTCCACAGCAACTGGATATCGGCAAAGTGGTTTGTGACAACGTAAAAAATTTGATAGCGGCATTGAAGTTGGGCAAGTTGACACATGTGCCGTGCATGGCACATGTGTGTAATCTGACCATACAACGCTTTGTGCATAAGTACACAGGCTTACAGGACGTCCTGAAGCAGGCCAGGAAGGTGTGTGGCCATTTCAGGCGTTCCTACACGGCCATGGCTCACTTTGCCGATATCCAGCGGCGAAACAACATGCGCTTGATTTGCGACAGCCCTACAATTTGGAATTCAACACTCCTAATGATTGACCGCCTGCTCCAACAAGAAAAAGCTGTTAATGAATATTTGTATGACCGGGGTGCTAGGACAGCCTCTGGGGAGCTGGGAATTTTTTTGCCACGTTACTGGACGCTCATGCGCAATGCCTGTAGGCTCATGTGTCCTTTTGAGGAGGTGACAAACCTAGTCAGTCGCACCGAAGGCACCATCAGCGACATCATACCATTTGTTTTCTTCCTGGAGCGTGCCCTGCGAAGAGTGCTGGATCAGGCCGTAGATGAGCGTGAAGAGGAAGAGTTGTGGTCACCATCACCACCAGAAACAGCCTTATCAGCATCGCTTGCTGGACCTGCGGCAACGCTGGAAGAGGATTGTGAGGAAGAGGAGTCAGAGGAGGAATGTGGCTTTGAGGAGGAGGAGGAGCAAGACCAAACACAACAGGCATCCCATGGTGCTCGTTGTCACCTATCTGGTACCCGTGGTGTTGTACGTGGCTGGGGGGAAGAACATACCTTCAATGACATCAGTGAGGAGGAGAAACGGGAAATGAGTAGCTCGTCATCCAACCTTGTGCAAATGGGATATTTCATACTGTCCTGCCTGTTGAGGGACCCTCGTATAAAAAGGCTGAAGGAGAACGACCTGTACTGGGTGTCCACGCTACTAGACCCCCGGTATAAGCAGAAAGTGGCGGAAATGTTACCCAATTACAACAAGTCGGAAAGGATGCAGCATTTGCAAAATAAATTAAAAAGTATGCTTTACACAGTGTATAAGGGTGATGTCACAGCACAACGGGAATCTAACAGGGGGAGAGGTGGAAGTCATCCTCCTCCTCCCACGACCACGCCGGCAAGGACAGGACGCTTTAAAGACGTGTTGTTGATGGAGGACGTGCGGACCTTTTTAAGTCCTACGCATCGCCACAGCCCTTCGGGATCCACCCTCAGAGAGCGACTCGACCGACAGGTAGCAGACTACCTCGCCTTAACTGCAGATATCGACACTCTTGACTATTGGGTGTGCAGGCTTGACCTGTGGCCTGAGCTATCCCAATTTGCGATAGAACTTCTGTCCTGCCCTGCTTCAAGTGTCCTGTCAAAAAGGACCTTCAGTGCAGCAGGAGGTATTGTCACTGAGAAGAGAAGTCGCCTAGGTCAAAAAAGTCTAGATTACCTCACCTTTATTAAGATGAATGAGGGATGGATCCCGAAGGGACTGACACTGGGCGATACATTCGATTAAAAAAGGCCTGATGAGATGAGCTGCCTTGGGCTAAAAATGTTTTAGGGCACATCAATTTTTCTGGCCGCTGCTACAGCAGTGGCTGCAACAATACCAAATGTTTCAGGCATGTGTACATGCCTAATTTTTAGGCCCACTGGTGCAGCACTGTGGCTTCAAAAACCAAACCAAAAAAAAATCCTCCAAGATGGCACCAATATACCAGTGGTCTAAGCATCTTCCAACCTTGGCCTAAAAAGGGGAGGTGATTCCACAATTAAAAATTGCTGCCATATACACGTCCACTGATAGGAGACGCGGAAGGTATTAAACTGATCAGAACAATACTAAACTCACCACTCCTATCTGGTGGCACATTAGCTTGCCCGCGCAGTGCCCCAAATTTCAAGTAAGAGGACCGACCAAGCATCTTCTTCCATCTCCCTGTTACAGAAATCACTGCCATATCCATAGAAATTGTACATAATATCCAGGAGAGTTTTACAGGGCTAAATCTTGTCGCCTGTTGAAAGAGGTGACCTTGCTCGGGTCCCAGGTGTGCGGTTCCTAAAATGGCTGCCATATACACGTCCACTGATAGGAGATGCGGAAGGTATTAAACTGATATGAACATTTACTAAACTCACCACTCCGAGTGCTGTTATTTATTTACATTTTTTGTGGTGAGGCTTTACAGGAGAGAGTGCTTCTCCACGGGACATGTTAACTCGCGGGCAGCTGGCTCATCAAGGAACCAGAGCAGCTTTAACGAGCAGCTTGAACGGTGTCCCAATAGCTTGCATTTAAAAACCTGTTAAATGTTTTAATAACGTCAGATTGCTTTGCAGCAGGATATCCTTCCAGAAGAGATGTATTTGACAAAATGTTGTAATATCTTTAGTAAAAATTAGTGAAAAAATAAATCACAAGCAGGGTACAAATGGCTAATTAAAACTAAGGATTTCAGGATTAACCATGTTTTAGAGAAGGAGATCCCACCAAAAAAATAAAAAAAATAAAACACCTTGTTCGATTCTAGAAACCTGGTGTGTATGGTAATCTGACCCAAGTCAATGAGGCAAAACTGCAGATGGAGGAAACATGCAAACTCACAGGTTACATTAGCACCACCACTCAAAAAACACTGAATAAACAGACGCAGAACTGTAGCCGTCTCTATATTTTAAAGTATATTAAGTCATACAATTCACCACCCTCATTTTCTGAAAGGGGAAAAATTACTATGGGTCACTTTACCACCAGTGAAGTTCAGTCCACCCCCGGCTCCAACCAAGTGACTGAAATCCTCCAAAACGGCACCAATATACCAGTGGTCTAAGCATCTTCCCACCTTGGCCTAAAAAGGGGAGATGATTCCACAATTAAAAATCGCTGCCATATACACGTCCACTGATAGGAGACGCGGAAGGTATTAAACTGATATGAACGATACTAAACTCACCACTCCTATCTGGTGGCACATTAGCTTGCCCGCGCAGTGCCCCAAATTTCAAGTAAGAGGACCGACCAAGCATCTTTTCCATCTCCCTGTTACATAAATCACTGCCATATCCATAGAAATTGTACATTATATCCAGGAGAGTTTTACAGGGCCAAATCTTGTCGCCTGTTGAAAGAGGTGACCTTGCTCGGGTCCCAGGTGTGCGGTTCCTAAAATGGCTGCCATATACACGTCCACTGATAGGAGACGCGGAAGGTATTAAACTGATATGAACATTTACTAAACTCACCACTCCGAGTGCTGTTATTTATTTACATTTTTTGTGGTGAGGCTTTACAGGACAGAGTGCTTCTCCACGGGACATGTTAACTCACGGGCAGCTGGCTCATCAAGGAACCAGAGCAGCTTGAACGAGGTGACCTTGCTCGGGTCCCAGGTGTGCGGTTCCTAAAATGGCTGCCATATACACGTCCACTGATAGGAGACGCGGAAGGTATTAAACTGATATGAACATTTACTAAACTCACCACTCCTAGTGCTGTTATTTATTTAAATTTTTTGTGGTGAGGCTTTACAGGACAGAGTGCTTCTCCACGGAACATGTTAACTCACAGGCAGCTGGCTCATCAAGGAACCAGAGCAGGTTGAACGAGGTGACCTTGCTCGGGTCCCAGGTGTGCGGTTCCTAAAATGGCTGCCATATACACGTCCACTGATAGGAGACGCGGAAGGTATTAAACTGATATGAACAATACTCCACTCCTATCAGTAGGTCCTCCCATTGTGATTTATGCCCCCCACCCACCGCGCAGGGGTGGGGGCCGGGGGGAGGAAAGTAGGTCCCCCCATTGTGATTTATGGCCCCTACCCACCGCGCAGGGGTGGGGGCCGGGCGGGGGGAGGACAGTAGGTCCCCCCATTGTGATTTATGGCCCCCACCCACCGCGCAGGGGTGGGGTCCAAGGGGGGGAGGACAGTAGGTCCCCCCATTGTGATTTCTGGCCCCCACGCACCGCGCAGGGGTGGGGGAGGACAGTAGCTCCCCCCAGTGTGTATCAGGGTCCCTGAGGACAGGTGTTAATCCATACCTGCCAAGTGACCCTATGTAGGGGGAACAGTCCCTAATCTGCTCTGTGTCAGTGTGTATCAGGGGCTTTGAGGACGGGGAACAGTCTCTATTCTACTCTGTGTCAGTGTGTTTCAGGGGCTTTGAGGACAGGTGTCAATCCATATCTGCCAAGTGACCCTATGTAGGGGTAACAGTCTCTATTCTGCTCTGTGTCAGTGTGTATCATGGTCTCTGTGGACGGGGAACAGTCTCTATTCTGCTCTGTGTCCCTGTGTATCATGGGCTTTGAGCAGGGCCGGTGCTAGGATTTTTAGTTACACAGGCGAAGATGCATTTTGGCGCCCCCAACCCTAATTTAAAAAAAAAAAAAATGCATCTTCACCTGTGTGTCTTTCCTCCCAAGCCACAGGCACACAGGCATCATTTTTCAGTCACACAGTCAAAGTCATACAGGTACACTGTCATACAAAGACAGAAATAATCATACAGAGACATACAGACACATACAGTCAGAGACATACAAGCAGAGATATACATGCATACAGAGACATGCAGGCATATAAAGACATACATGCATACAGAGGCATACCATCATACAGACACATACATACAGACAGGCATACAGAAACATACATACAAAGACATTCAGGCACATACATACAGACATACAGGCATAAAGAAACAAACATACAGAGACATACAGGCATGCAGACACATACATACATACAGAGGTATACCGTCATACAGACACATACAGAGGCATGCCGTCATACAGACACATACATACATACAGAAACATGCATACAAAGACATACAGGCATACAGAGACACACACATAAGTACATACAGAGACATAAAGGCATACAGTTACATGCATACAGAGACATATATACAGACATTCAGAGACAAACATACATCCAGTTACATACATGCATACAGAAACATACGTACAAGACATACAGACACATACATACATACAGAGGCATATCGTCATACAGATACATACATACAGACAGGCTTACAGAAAAATACATACTCACACACACACACAAACTCACAGACACATACTCGAACACACACACACACTGACAGACACACATACTCACATGCACACACACACTGACACACACACACAGACAGACACACACACACACACTCACTGACAGACACACACACACACACACTGACAGACACACACACACACACACACACTGACAGACACACACACACACACACTGACAGACACACACACACACTGACAGACACACACACTCACTCACACACACACACCGACAGACACACACACTCACTCACACACACACACTGACAGACACACACAAACTCACAGACACATACTCGAACACACACACACTGACAGACACACACACACACACTCACACTCACATGCACACACAGTAATTAATTATCTAAATTAAATTTCAATTTCCCACCCAGCCTCCCTACCTGGAGTGCTGGCGTGGGTCTTTCATTGGTGGTCCAGTGAGGCTGCTGCGCGGCGTGCGGCTGAAGTTGATCAGGAGGCGGCGAGGGAGCTCTCTGATCTCTCTGACCGGCTCCCTCGCAGGCTGTTTTCTGATGCCGCAGGAGCCGGAATATGACGTCATATTCCGGCTCCCGCGGCATCAGCAAAAGGCGCGCGAGGGAGCCGGTCAGAGAGATCAGAGAGCTCCCTCGCCGCCTCCTGATCAACTTCAGCCGCACACCGCACAGCAGCTCCGGGGATCCAGGAGGTGACCAGGCAGGAGGGAGCACTTCCCTCCTGCCGGTCACTGGAATTTTGCGCCCCCAGAGCCGGTGCGCCCTAAGGCGGCCGCCTGTGCCGCCTTATGGACGTGCCGGCCCTGGCTTTGAGGACAGGTGTTTTATAGATGACATCTTTTTTATTTGGCGCGGTGATGCAGAATCACTGCAGCCATTCCTAGAATTCTTAAACCTTCAACATCCAGACATTAAATTGACAAGTGAGTACAGTACATCCAATATCAACTTCCTGGACTTAAATATCTATGTGGACAATGAAGCCATTAAAACCAAGACTTTCTTTAAGAAGGTCGACGTAAATGGGTACATAGAAATGTCCAGCTGTCACTATGAATCCTGGCTACGAAGTATCCCTAAGGGCCAGTTTCTTAGGCTGTTCAGGAATTGTAGTGACACTGAAGTGTTTGAGGAACAGGCAGTCTGCCTGAGAGACAGGTTTGTAGAGAAGAAATATGACGCCAAGGAATTGGATAGTTGTATTAATTCTATTAAAAAGATGGACCGAAATGAGACTCTGAAGAAAAAGATGTCTAGGGAGGGGAGGAAGGGTACAGACCAAGTACCAATTATTTTAAATTATAGTGAAGATGCCAAGCAAATTAAGCATATTATCAACAAACATTGGCGGATCCTAAAATCAGATCCGAATCTGAAGGAAATTGTTGGTGACAAGCCACGTATTATCTATAGAGGGGCTAAAAACCTAAAGCAACATCTAACTACAAGCTTCATTAGGGACAAAGGGGAAGGAAAAAACCTCTTTGGACTGGAAAAAGGTTTCTATCCATGCAAGTCCTGCTCAGCTTGTAAGAAAACAATATTTAGCAAACAAAAACAGACAGAATTTACTTCCCACTCTACTAATCGAATATTCAAAATCCATCAGGTTTTAACATGCAACTCCACTAATGTCATATACCTCCTCTGGTGCCCATGTGGTCTGCAATACATTGGGATGACCACCAGAGCATTTAAAACCAGGGTTGCGGAACATGTGGGCAATATCCAGAGGGGGTATATGAAACATAGTGTATCAGCACACTTCACTGAGAAACATGGCGGTGATTCTTCATTACTGTCATATACTGTCATCTTCAAGAAATTTAAAAATTGGAGGGGTGATAACAATGTCAAAGAGCTAGCAAAGATAGAGGGCAAGTGGATTTTTGATGTTAATACCCTATCCCCAAAGGGGTTAAATTTAGATTTTGAGTTTATACATTTTTTATAAAATTCATACATACATATTTTTTATATATATTTTTTTAGAATTTATTTAATCTTTTTTATTTGAATTATTAGGTTTAGAAGGCTATACTGGCTTTCTGTTTAATTGCTATCTAAATGTAAAGTCTCTGAGGTCATACATAGCATTGTTCAATATATGTAATTAAATAGCTCTTCTAAGAATACATTACTCTACTGTTAAACACAAAGAGATTGATGTCAGCTAATATAATATCTGCAATGTGAAAGCCATTTATAGATCATCGTTTTAATTTTTATTTTTCTCATTTTGTTATGATATCCTGCAAATATGGAGGTCAAGGTTGCTATGGGGACTCAAGTATAACAATTACGAGCAACCAATATCTTGAACGCCGCGTTTCAGCGTGCGTTCCAGCCGGCCGAAAAACCGGAAGTGACGTCACCCGCGAAACCGGAAGTGACGCGACGCCGGTACGAAATTGAATCCAGGTGAATGGGACAGATAGGACTTATAAAAGAAGACCCAACAGAACATGAAGACAAGCACTGGAGGAAGGCTGTTAGCCGAAACGCGTCTGCTTCAATCTACTGCATATTTACATTTGTTATTTTATGTGTATTTTTGACACTCTGGGCTGCTAAAAGATAGGGGTAAGTGGAACTCCAATTTTGTTATATATACTATTGTCTGTTTTGGGTTCCACCCCCATAGTGCCCATTAGTGCCTATACCTTTTTAAAAAAATTTAAAAAAAAAAAAAAAATTTTATACAATAAATATATTTTGCATCCAAATTCTGGAGTCGCATCTATCTGGATCACCTGGATCGTTAGCCAGTACTGGCACCCCTGAGCCTGTTTTACAGAGCCTGGTACGGCTCTGGAGAATGTGAGTGAGAGTCACATACTTACCTACTACACATTTTTTATTATACAGTTTACACTATGTTGTTGTTTTTTATTGTTTTTCTATTGTAGTTTATACCCAAGTCCAGCTCCACGCTGTTTGCAATACAGTCCAGTCCCATATTGGTCCTATATTGGTAATATTACAAATTTTTGCTGTGATCACATTGGGGAGGTGTATATACTGGTAAATGTTTCTTTTTGTCTTATGTAAATTTAGTGCATTGGGGAAGCACTAGGTTACTGGTTACACCATTTATTATATATCTTTATTATATACAGAACTGTCTAAATTTCAGTGAAGCGCCTACGCACTATTTTCTGTTTGTTATTTGTATACTTTTTCCCTGTACTAGTGAGGGCTGCTCATTATATAAAATGGATCTATTTGAAAAAAGACAGAATTGGCAAGATAGAATAGCCAACAGGTTTGAATGTGAACCTGATAATATCAAATTTAGAGATGACAATTTAGATCTCATGTGCCAAAACTTACAAAAACTTCTGACAAAGGAAACCAAAATCAAATGGGAGATTTTTACTATGGAGAAGTACTTAGAGAATAAAATCACCCCTAGAGGTTTACGGTTCTTCAAAACCCCCACATTTGATAGAGATGATGAAGAATTTATAGATATCTGGAATTCAGCACTTGAATCTTTCTCTGTAAGAATGATGAAAATTTGCATCCAGCAGAGAAAAAGAAATTTACTAAAATTAGATACTGAAATAAATGAAATAAAAGAAAAATTACAACCATTAAAAGGTTGTGAGGAAGTAGAGAAATCATTGGAAACAATAAAGGATTGTGTTGAAAAGGTTGAGCAAGAAACTGTGGTTATTAAAAAGAGAAAATTTCTGAGGGATAAGAGCGACTATGCACATAAAAAAGTCCGTTCTTTCTCAAAAAAATTTCAACCACAAAGTAGATCTCGCTCTAGGGATAGGATGGTACACTTTCAGAGGAAGGAATCCCCACAATCATATATTTCAGCTAATAAATATCCTGTAAGAAGACAGAATGTGATAAAACACAAACAATTTCGTGACCAATATACACCAAATAAAAGACCCTACCAAGACAAGAATAGATCATACCAAGGGAGACAGGGTTCCCAATATGGGACAGATTATAACTATACGAAGTTTACACACCAAAATAGATTTAGAGTATTATCTGAGAATTCCCCAAGAGAGACAAGAAACCCTACATCATCACCTTTTTTAGGGCAGGGCCCATTGAGGAGGGAGATGACGGGTTTTCCCCAAAAAAGGAGAAATCAGGAAATCGGAGAGGGAGTAGAGCAGGAAGAATCTTGGAGAGAAAGGAAAAGGGGGAGGATACTAAATCAATAGGTATTTTTAACCTAACGGATATGATTCTTACAAAACCACAAATTGAAGTTTTAAAAAAGGGATTTAAATTTGTTCCATCAGAATTTAATAAACCATTTGACACATTTATTGATTTAAATAAATTTACTCGGAAAATGTGTATCAAATTATTTTTTGATAAAATATCCCCTCCAGAGCCCTTAGAAGGCCTCCAAGAGTTCCATCATACCCAGCTCAAGAAGACATCCACATTTTTCCCCAGGCACCTGATAAATGGGGGGATGAAGGTATTTGAGCGTCTAGTGATGGACGATGTGAGGAATTTAAATAATAATAGTAAGAGGAATTATAAAAGGAATAATTTGGATTTTCTTCAAAGGAAAGCGCTAAAGGAACTCCAGACAAATAAAGAAATAATCATAAAACCCGCTGATAAAGGGGGTGGGGTGGTTATACAAAGGAGAGACCAATATGTGAAGGAAATCTACAGACAATTGGATGATCTAAACACATATAAAGAACTAAAAGGTGACCCCATAGGACAGATAAAAAAGGAGTACGCATCCCTCTTGGGCAGGGGTAGGGTACTGGGAATCCTAAATAGGGATGAGTTCCAATACTTGGACTCCACCATAGGTAGGACCCCGGTATTTTACACCCTGCCAAAGATACATAAAAGTGAGGACAATCCGCCTGGCAGGCCCATAGTGTCAGGGGTGGGGTCACTTCTGAGTAACTTGTCAGAGTATATAGACAAGCAATTACAACCCTTGGTGGTTGTACAACCATCCTATTTACGTGACTCTATGTCGCTGTTGGACTCCCTGGAAAAGATCAAATGGGATAGCAATATGCTATTGGTGACTTGCGACGTTTCAAGTCTGTATACGAGTATACCACACTTGTCCGGCTGCGAAGCAGTCGAGTATTTCCTTAAAAATCAAAGCGAATTGAAGGAATTACAGGTGGACTTTATCCTAGATGGAATTAGACTGATCCTCTGTAACAATTATTTTTGGTTTGATCACAAGTTTTTTTTGCAGCTTAAGGGGACGGCGATGGGGACCAGGTTCGCGCCCAGCTACGCCAATTTATTTATGGCGCATTGGGAGAACCCGTTCCTAACGGAGGAAGGTAGCTGGGCGCGTAACCTGGTCCTTTATCGTCGTTTTATAGATGACATCTTTTTTATTTGGCGCGGTGATGCAGAATCACTGCAGCCATTCCTAGAATTCTTAAACCTTCAACATCCAGACATTAAATTGACAAGTGAGTACAGTACATCCAATATCAACTTCCTGGACTTAAATATCTATGTGGACAATGAAGCCATTAAAACCAAGACTTTCTTTAAGAAGGTCGACGTAAATGGGTACATAGAAATGTCCAGCTGTCACTATGAATCCTGGCTACGAAGTATCCCTAAGGGCCAGTTTCTTAGGCTGTTCAGGAATTGTAGTGACACTGAAGTGTTTGAGGAACAGGCAGTCTGCCTGAGAGACAGGTTTGTAGAGAAGAAATATGACGCCAAGGAATTGGATAGTTGTATTAATTCTATTAAAAAGATGGACCGAAATGAGACTCTGAAGAAAAAGATGTCTAGGGAGGGGAGGAAGGGTACAGACCAAGTACCAATTATTTTAAATTATAGTGAAGATGCCAAGCAAATTAAGCATATTATCAACAAACATTGGCGGATCCTAAAATCAGATCCGAATCTGAAGGAAATTGTTGGTGACAAGCCACGTATTATCTATAGAGGGGCTAAAAACCTAAAGCAACATCTAACTACAAGCTTCATTAGGGACAAAGGGGAAGGAAAAAACCTCTTTGGACTGGAAAAAGGTTTCTATCCATGCAAGTCCTGCTCAGCTTGTAAGAAAACAATATTTAGCAAACAAAAACAGACAGAATTTACTTCCCACTCTACTAATCGAATATTCAAAATCCATCAGGTTTTAACATGCAACTCCACTAATGTCATATACCTCCTCTGGTGCCCATGTGGTCTGCAATACATTGGGATGACCACCAGAGCATTTAAAACCAGGGTTGCGGAACATGTGGGCAATATCCAGAGGGGGTATATGAAACATAGTGTATCAGCACACTTCACTGAGAAACATGGCGGTGATTCTTCATTACTGTCATATACTGTCATCTTCAAGAAATTTAAAAATTGGAGGGGTGATAACAATGTCAAAGAGCTAGCAAAGATAGAGGGCAAGTGGATTTTTGATGTTAATACCCTATCCCCAAAGGGGTTAAATTTAGATTTTGAGTTTATACATTTTTTATAAAATTCATACATACATATTTTTTATATATATTTTTTTAGAATTTATTTAATCTTTTTTATTTGAATTATTAGGTTTAGAAGGCTATACTGGCTTTCTGTTTAATTGCTATCTAAATGTAAAGTCTCTGAGGTCATACATAGCATTGTTCAATATATGTAATTAAATAGCTCTTCTAAGAATACATTACTCTACTGTTAAACACAAAGAGATTGATGTCAGCTAATATAATATCTGCAATGTGAAAGCCATTTATAGATCATCGTTTTAATTTTTATTTTTCTCATTTTGTTATGATATCCTGCAAATATGGAGGTCAAGGTTGCTATGGGGACTCAAGTATAACAATTACGAGCAACCAATATCTTGAACGCCGCGTTTCAGCGTGCGTTCCAGCCGGCCGAAAAACCGGAAGTGACGTCACCCGCGAAACCGGAAGTGACGCGACGCCGGTACGAAATTGAATCCAGGTGAATGGGACAGATAGGACTTATAAAAGAAGACCCAACAGAACATGAAGACAAGCACTGGAGGAAGGCTGTTAGCCGAAACGCGTCTGCTTCAATCTACTGCATATTTACATTTGTTATTTTATGTGTATTTTTGACACTCTGGGCTGCTAAAAGATAGGGGTAAGTGGAACTCCAATTTTGTTATATATACTATTGTCTGTTTTGGGTTCCACCCCCATAGTGCCCATTAGTGCCTATACCTTTTTAAAAAAATTTAAAAAAAAAAAAAATTTTATACAATAAATATATTTTGCATCCAAATTCTGGAGTCGCATCTATCTGGATCACCTGGATCGTTAGCCAGTACTGGCACCCCTGAGCCTGTTTTACAGAGCCTGGTACGGCTCTGGAGAATGTGAGTGAGAGTCACATACTTACCTACTACACATTTTTTATTATACAGTTTACACTATGTTGTTGTTTTTTATTGTTTTTCTATTGTAGTTTATACCCAAGTCCAGCTCCACGCTGTTTGCAATACAGTCCAGTCCCATATTGGTCCTATATTGGTAATATTACAAATTTTTGCTGTGATCACATTGGGGAGGTGTATATACTGGTAAATGTTTCTTTTTGTCAATCCATACCTGCCAAGTGACCCTATGTAGGGGTAACAGCATATATTATGCTCTGTGTCAGTGTGTATCATGGGCTTTGAGGACATGTGGCAATCCATACCTGCCAAGTGACCCTATGTAGGGGTAACAGTCTCTATTCCGCTCTGTGTCAGTGTGTATCATGGTCTCTGTGGACGGGGAACAGTCTCTATTCCGCTCTGTGTCAGTGTGTATCAGTAATCATTAGCATAGGTGTCAATCCATATCTGCCAAGTGACCCTATGTAGGAGGAACAGTCCCTATTCTGCTCTGTGTCAGTGTGTATCAGGGTCCCTGAGGACAGGTGTCAATCCATATCTGCCAAGTGACCCTATGTAGGGGTAACAGTCTCTATTCTGCTCTGTGTCAGTGTGTATCATGGTCTCTGTGGACGGGGAACAGTCTCTATTCTGCTCTGTGTCAGTGTGTATCATGGGCTTTGAGGACATGTGTCAATCCATACCTGCCAAGTGACCCTATGTAGGGGTAACAGTCTCTATTCCGCTCTGTGTCAGTGTGTATCATGGTCTCTGTGGACGGGGAACAGTCTCTATTCTGCTCTGTGTCAGTGTGTATCAGTAATCATTAGGATAGGTGTCAATCCATATCTGCCAAGTGACCCTATGTAGGAGGAACAGTCCCTATTCTGCTCTGTGTCAGTGTGTATCAGGGTCCCTGAGGACAGGTGTCAATCCATATCTGCCAAGTGACCCTATGTAGGGGTAACAGTCTCTATTCTGCTCTGTGTCAGTGTGTATCATGGTCTCTGTGGACGGGGAACAGTCTCTATTCTGCTCTGTGTCAGTGTGTATCATGGGCTTTGAGGACAGGTGTCAATCCATACCTGCCAAGTGACCCTATGTAGGGGTAACAGTCTCTATTCTGCTCTGTGTCAGTGTGTATCATGGGCTTTGAGGACATGTGTCAATCCATACCTGCCAAGTGACCCTATGTAGGGGTAAGGGTCTCTATTCCGCTCTGTGTCAGTGTGTATCATGGTCTCTGTGGACGGGGAACAGTCTCTATTCTGCTCTGTGTCAGTGTGTATCAGGGGTTTTGATGTCAGGTGTCAATCCATATCTGCCAAGTGACCCTATGTAGGGGGAACAGTCTCTATTCTGCTCTGTGTCAGTGTGTATCATGGGCTTTGAGGACAGGTGTCAATCCACACCTGCCAAGTGACCCTATGTAGGGGTAACAGTCTCTATTCTGCTCTGTGTCAGTGTGTATCATGGCCTCTGTGGACGGGGAACAGTCTCTATTCTGCTCTGTGTCAGTGTGTATCATGGTCTCTGTGGACGGGGAACAGTCTCTATTCTGCTCTGTGTCAGTGTGTATCAGGGGCTTTGAGGACAGGTGTCAATCCATATCTGCCAAGTGACCCTATGTAGGGGGAACAGTCTCTATTCTTCTCTGTGTCAGTGTGTATGTATCAGGGATCATTAGCATAGGTGTCAATCCATATATGCCAAGTGACCCTATGTAGGGGGAACAGTCTCTATTCTGCTCTGTGTCAGTGTGTATGTATCAGGGATCATTAGCATAGGTGTCAATCCATATCTGCCAAGTGACCCTATGTAGGGGTAACAGTCTCTATTCTGCTCTGTGTCAGTGTGTATCATGGTCTCTGTGGACGGGGAACAGTCTCTATTCTGCTCTGTGTCAGTGTGTATCAGGGGTTTTGAGGACAGGTGTCAATCCATATCTGCCAAGTGACCCTATGTAGGGGGAACAGTCACTATTCTGTGTCAGTGTGTATCATGGGCTTTGAGGACAGATGTCAATCCACACCTGCCAAGTGACCCTATGTAGGGGTAACAGTCTCTATTCTGCTCTGTGTCAGTGTGTATCATGGCCTCTGTGGACAGGGAACAGTCTCTATTCTGCTCTGTGTCAGTGTGTATCAGGGGTTTTGAGGACAGGTGTCAATCCATATCTGCCAAGTGACCCTATGTAGGGGGAACAGTCTCTATTCTGCTCTGTGTCAGTGTGTATCATGGGCTTTGAGAACAGATGTCAATCCACACCTGCCAAGTGACCCTATGTAGGGGTAACCGTCTCTATTCTGCTCTGTGTCAGTGTGTATCATGGCCTCTGTGGACGGGGAACAGTCTCTATTCTGCTCTGTGTCAGTGTGTATCATGGTCTCCGTGGACGGGGAACAGTCTCTATTCTGCTCTGTGTCAGTGTGTATCAGGGGCTTTGAGGACAGGTGTCAATCCATATCTGCCAAGTGACCCTATGTAGGGGGAACAGTCTCTATTCTGCTCTGTGTCAGTGTGTATGTATCAGGGATCATTAGCATAGGTGTCAATCCATATCTGCCAAGTGACCCTATGTAGGGGTAACAGTCTCTATTCTGCTCTGTATCAGTGTGTATCAGGGGCTTTGAGGACGGGGAAGAAGTCTCTATTCTGCTCTGTGTCAGTGTGTATCAGGGGCTTTGAGGACAGGTGTCAATCCATATCTGCCAAGTGACCCTATGTAGGGGTAACAGTCTCTATTCTGCTCTGTGTCAGTGTGTATCATGGTCTCTGTGGACGGGGAACAGTCTCTATTCTGCTCTGTGTCAGTGTGTATGATGGGCTTTGAGGACAGGTGTCAATCCATACCTGCCAAGTGACCCTATGTAGGGGTAACAGTCTCTATTCTGCTCTGTGTCAGTGTGTATCATGGGCTTTGAGGACAGGTGTCAATCCATACCTGCCAAGTGACCCTATGTAGGGGTAACAGTCTCTATTCTGCTCTGTGTCAGTGTGTATCATGGTCTCTGTGGACGGGGAACAGTCTCTATTCTGCTCTGTGTCAGTGTGTATCAGGGGCTTTGAGGACAGGTGTCAATCCACACCTGCCAAGTGACCCTATGTAGGGGTAACAGTCTCTATTCTGCTCTGTGTCAGTGTGTATCATGGTCTCTGTGGACGGGGAACAGTCTCTATTCTGCTCTGTGTCAGTGTGTATCATGGTCTCTGTGGACGGGGAACAGTCTCTATTCTGCTCTGTGTCAGTGTGTATCAGGGGCTTTGAGGACAGGTGTCAATCCATATCTGCTAAGTGACCCTATGTAGGGGGAACAGTCTCTATTCTGCTCTGTGTCAGTGTGTATGTATCAGGGATCATTAGGATAGGTGTCAATCCATATCTGCCAAGTGACCCTATGTAGGGGTAACAGTCTCTATTCTGCTCTGTGTAAGTGTGTATCAGGGGCTTTGAGGACAGATGTCAATCCATATTCTACTCTGTGTGAGGAGGAGGAACGGGAAATGAGTAGCCCGGCATCCAACCTTGTGCAAATGGGGTCTTTCATGCTGTTGTGCCTGTTGAGGGACCCTCGTATAAAAAGGCTGAAGGAGAACGACCTGTTCTGGGTGTCCACGCTACTAGACCCCCGGTATAAGCAGACAGTGGCGGAAATGTTACCGAATTACAAGTCGGAAAGGATGCCGCATTTGCAAAATAAATTAAAAAGTATGGTTTACACAGCGTATAAGGGTGATGTCACAGCACAACGGGAATCTAACAGGGGAAGAGGTGAAAGTGATCTTCCTCCTCCTCCCACGACCACGCCATATCTGCCAAGTGACCCTATGTAGGGGGAACAGTCCCTATTCTGCTCTGTGTCCGTGTGCATCAGGGTCTCTGAGGACAGGTGTCAATCCATATGTCAAGGTGTCAATCCATATGTCAAGGTGTCAATATGTCATATGTCAGGTGTCAATCCATATCCATTGTGATTTAGGAATGTTAGGTGATTTCTGCCCTTTATGGATTAAAAGCAGACTCTGCATCAACTGTGTAATTTTCCATGGGAGTTTTGCCATGGATCCCCCTCCGGCATGCCACAGTCCAGGTGTTAGTCCCCTTGAAACAACTTTTCCATCACTTTTGTGGCCAGAAAGAGTCCCTGTTGGTTTTAAAATTCGCCTGCCCATTGAAGTCAATGGCAGTTCGCCGGTTCGCGAACATTTGAGCAAGTTCGCGTTCGCTGTTCGCGAACCGAAAATTTCGGGTTCGCGACATCACTACCTCTCGTGTGTTGTTATATCTAATTCACTGCAATTTAGGGTGTATGTTGCATGTGCATTCTTTTCCCTGAAATGCATAACTTTGCATTTTTCTACATTAAATTTCATCTGCCATATGAGTGCCCAGTCCCCAATCAATCTAAATCCCTCTGCAGCAAAGTAATATCCTGCTCACATTGTATTATTTTACAGAGTTTTGTTTCACCTGCAAACATTGAAACATTGCTTTTAGAACCTATTTCAAGATCATTTATAAATATGTTAAATAGAAGCAGTACCGTGACCAGAACCCTGAGGGACACTACTTACTAGTTTTGTCCAGCTTGAAAATGTACCATTAATGACAACTCTCTGTACTCTATATTTAAGCCAATGTTCTACCCAAGAACAAGAATTTTTATCTAGACCAATTAGTAGATCACATCTACTGCAACACCCTAATCTATACTTGTAGCAGAGAGCAGTGGTAGCAGGGCTTCTTCTCTGCTGGTTACTCCAACAGCTACTCAGAAAGAAACAGGAAACTTCAAGACAGCAGGCATAAGTACAAGATGATACATGAATATCCCATCACCCTTCCCAATAACTGGACGACACTCAGTATTAGGAGCAGAACTGCACCTTTAATGGCCAGGCTGGCCTTTTATGCAGGTTTTGCCCCAAAGGTTACCACCCAGGTGGGCCTTGTGGAGCACCGATAAAAATATACAACAACCAATAAACACAGAGTCAGGTTATAAGACACTCCCATACATTACACACAATCCCTCCCCTCTGCTCAGGGGATAATTGAGTTAATTACTGTATCAACTCAATTATCCCAAAACCGAAAAATCTAAATTTTCATATTTTTCTGGAAATACCACAAAAACATATCCTACATTTATAATTCCAACATCCCCTGATAGCCCCAATCTGGGGGAGCAATATACTGAAAAATCACCCAGATCGGTTCAGGGGTTCGAAAATTTTATGGAGATCTTAGTTTTACTGACCGCACACAAGGTGTAAGCCGAGAATAGTTCCATGGTTTTTGGCCGCGCGGTCGGTCTTCATTCAGGAGGTTGAAATGCATAAAAATATATAACAGAATGGTTTGTGTCTTTGTTCGTTTAATTTGTATGATTTTTTTTACCGAACGCCGCTCTGTTCCCTTGTGTTCCCATGAACTTATGCGAGGATGGAAGTGTCTGCGGTGTTCGTACCATGCGTGTCCGATTTGGGTTCCAGACACTCAATGATGAAACACCACTGGTGTAATTCGTATGTTAAGATGGACGCCGCCACGTGTTCGTATGACGAACGGCGGCCACCCAGGGAACACCCAGTTAGTTTGTGTGGTTGGCAATTAAAATAGTTTGAACAAAGTTAGGGAGGTCAATTGACGCCACGCTGGTTGTTCGGTAGTTGGTTTGTCGAAACATATGCTGAAAAATAGCTGAAACAGGTTTCTTACTGAACAACCAGACGAACGAGAGCCAATATTATATTGTTACTTGTTTCCACAAGTAACCAACAGGGAAGGTAACTGAAATAAACTAACAAAAGGGTGGGTGGACAGCCATAGCAACATGAAGGTACTGTGGCGAAGCCCATTCCGCTACAATACTTTTACTTACTTCTTTATATAATGCAATTAGGTTACTTTGACATGGCCTATGGTTCATAAAATAATGCATATTATTACCCCACCTGTAGTTTTCTATAATAAAGCAAGTAGTTTTAATGTTAAAACCAAAAGAAAACAAAAAACAATGCAGATTATAGCTAATAACAATGTTCTTCCAAATGAATTCCTGAATATTATCTGTTAATAAGAATTCAAATACTTCCCTAGACATAAAAGTTAAACTCATAGGCCCATAAATTGCAGGCAAATATTTTGATCCTCTTTTGAATATAGGAACCATATTTGCCTTCCTCCAATGCTCCATTACAATCCCTAAATTAAAAAAATCTTGAAATAATAAAAATCGAGGTTCACTTATTTCCACACTTAGCTCCTTAAGTATTTGTTGGTGAATACCATCAGACCCCAGATTTTTGTTTACATAAACTTTCTTTAGCTGCTGTAACACTTTGTTTTGAGTCATCCAATCACAATTTTTCTGCAAGCCATGTGCATATTTCCTGCCATAGGATCATCCTTACCGTTAAGGACCAGCTGTTTTTATATTTCTACTGTGTTTGTGTTTAGCTTTTTCCTCTTACTCATTTACTGTACCCACACATATTATATATAGTGTTTCCATTAAATGGTACCATTAAATGGTACTTCTAAAGATACCATTATTTTCATTATATCATATAATTTACTATCTAAACAAATTTTTAAAACACACTTTTTCTAACTTTGACCCCCAAAATTTGTTACTCATCTACAACCGCCAAAAAACACCCGTGCTAAATAGTTTTTGTCATGAGTTTAGAAATAACCAATGTTAACATTTTCTTAGCTTTGTTTTGCAAGTTATAGGGAAATAAGTACAAGTAGCACTTTTCTATTTCCAAACAATTCTTTTTTCAAAATTAACAAAAGTTACATTGTAACACTGATATCTGTCAGGAATCCCTGAATAACCCTTCACATGTATATATTTTGTCCATTTGTGTTAGGACGCAATTTGGGAGTTTTTGTTTGGATCAGAATTTCATGAAACTCCGATCCTATTTGTGCTATGAGTAGATAGCTCCCTAATTTTCACGGTATTAGGGAGCTATCTACTAAAAGGCTGAAAGACCTAAATTGGTCTTTTAGACAAATTTACTAATACTAAGCAATTACTTAGTAAGATTACTTACTATTTATTACTATTTATTACTAAGATTACTTAGTATTAGTAATTAAGGGAGATTAAAATCTCCAATCTGCCCTTATTTGCCATACCGCTAGTAGGGGCATGTCTAATAAAAAGTGATCAGCCGCTGGCTGCTCACTGTTGTAAAAAAAAACAGCTTAGTGCACCTAAACGCGCGTCAGATCTTCTTATGTTTATTTTTTCCTTATTTTTGTATCACAAATGCACTTACTGGGTGTTTAGCACCCTTTATTCTTTTATTTTCTGATTTGTGTGTGTGTTGGCTGACTGGAGCTGAGGGCATGGATCTAGCAGAGATTTAGCATTAGCATAGAACACCCGTGAAGGTTTTTCTTAGACGATTTAAGGATTAGTAGCAAGGGCATTTATTACTCTTGTTACTCTTATTACTTGTTTGTTCGGAATGGAAGGTTGTCCCCTTTTCCCTCCCCTCTTCTTATTAATCTATTCTCAAGAGGTTTTCAGTATCTGCCGTTAAAGGGGGAAGAATACCTATGTCGCTTTAGTTTGCTTTAAGTAGGTATGAGTGATTATTACACTATTTAACTTTTATCCTACAATACAATTTTTTGTAATCGTTTTGTCTAAATTTTTCCTAGATTCAGACTATATTAGTGTGGCCCTCTTGTCACTGGATGATATAGCTGCCCATTTCACTGTTTAGTGAATTTACCCTACTATTTTTTCCTACCATTTGGTCTCAGCAGCAATCACAAGGTTAAAGGACCACTCTAGTGCCAGGAAAACATACTCGTTTTCCTGGCACTAGAGTGCCCTGAGGGTGCCCCCACCCTCAGGGTCCCCCTCCCGCCCGGCTCTGGAAAGGGGAAAAGGGGTAAAACGTACCTTTTTCCAGCGCTGGGCGGGGATCTCTCCTCCTCCTCTCCGCCTCCGTTCCGCCCCGTCGGCTGAATGCGCACGCAAGGATTTGGGGGAAGGCTTAACCCATTAATAAACATAGCAGTTTCTCTGAAACTGCTATGTTTATAAAAGAAAATGGGTTAACCCTAGCTGGACCTGGCACCCAGACCACTTCATTAAGCTGAAGTGGTCTGGGTGCCTAGAGTGGTCCTTTAAGGGTCTACCATATCAAATTAGCTGCTTTTTTTTTTTTTTTTTAGACCATAGGTTTTGGAGTTGCTATATACAACACCAGTATTTCTGTTACCCAGCTTCGGTCCAATCTGTATCTTATTGTGTATGGGTTCAATAAAGTATTTATTTATTGGATATATTTGGTACTAATTTAGATGTGGGATCTTGGTTTTCTTGCCACACATGACTTATCTTTAACCCCTTAAGGACACAACTTCTGGAATAAAAGGGAATCATTCCGGAATATTTCTGTCCGGTGTCCTTAAGGGGTTAATGAAGTTATTTAGCTGCTAATTTCTTTATATATTGTTTTCCCTCTTCTTTTATACCAGTATTGAGTTTCCCCCTTGTTTGGGGTATACTCACCCTTTGTTTATACTGTAATAATGTTACCTTTCTATATAATACTTACTATGTAACATTATATAGTAAATGGAGAGTGTGTAAAAGAAATAAGTTAATACGTGAAGTAAAAAGGAAATCTAGAGTAATTATAAGTATTCAGAAAATGTGCAAAGTAAGAGAACAACTCCACTAGGGCATAAGAAGCCCAAATCACATGATATTATATTCCATACTTATACAAAGACCGTACAACTATACCATGTTGCAATGCATTATTGATAATTAAATTCTATTTTAATCAATACTCTGAAAAGAAAAAAGGGAAAACAGAAAATCAATCATTCTAACATGGTTCCAAAAAAGAAATAAATTATATATTTTCTTTCAATCTTCTGAGTTAAAGGGTGCACCGGGTCTTGAACCAAAATACTTCCTTCTGTAGCAATAATCCCGAACTATCACCCCCTCTTGCAAGAGGGGAGATCAGGTCTAAATCCATGAATCAAAGTGTTTGAAGCCTGTGTTGAAATTCCAAAACGTTGTTTGGCAACTTCCAAAATGTTTGGCAACTTCGGCCTGTCAGTTTTCCCTTCTTTAAATGCTGTCAGAAGAGTATACATCAAAATAAAAATTGTAAATAATTATGCAGGTTTGGATACTTTAATGATGAAACTTCCCTCCCCACATCAGACCAATAGGACACAAAACATAGATACAATGAGAGATCTAAGTTCACACATAGAAATGGGAAAACGTATTTTTTGTTTTTTATTTAGTGAGATGGATGTATGTCTAATAAAGATTTGGCCTAGAAATATGTAATAAAGTGAAGAATTCGAACATTAAATAGGCCATTAGTGAATAATAAAAGTAGCAAACTAAGAATATTGCACACATTTACGATATAACTAATTGGCACTATAATTGGGTGTATAGAGACGGTGCTGCTTTCTTACCCTTAGGGTCGTATTGAAAAGAAATTCAGTTGATATTTTTTGCTGAAGTTTTATGAGCAAAGCATTTGTTAGAAAATTACACTTAAGACAAAAGGAAGCAACAATAATGTTAATAGTGTTTTCTGTAATCTAGCAATTATTGGTTGAAACAATATTATTTTTATTTGCCTTTTTAATATAAATATTAATATATTTTTGGCCAATTCTGAGACTCTTCAGATCACTGTGTCTTTTATCTAACCCCGAGCTTGCTTAAGGGAGACCATTAACAGTTTTAAGATTTTGATGTTGTGTGAAATGTCGTAACTAGCACACAACTGGTGAATTCTAGGGAAGGGAATTGCTGTCTCTGTAAGGTTTGTTATGAGTTAGATCACAATGTGAATAAAGGTAGTAATATATGATCCAATCTTATTGAAAAGTTCCTATTTAGTTTTTAGTTTAGTTTTTAGTATCCTAGTTTAATATCATTTGTTATAATGTTTATACGTTGTTTTAAGCAGATCAGCAATGGCAGAGAATAGCAAGTTAGCCTCTTAAAGTGAACCTGTTATAGTTATATGTCTGACAATTAATACATTATTTATCATAGACATACAGTTGCAAGAAAAAAGTATGTGAACCCTTTGGAATGATATGGATTTCTGCACAAATTGGTCATAAAATGTGATCTGATCATTATCTAAGTCACAACAATACACAGTCTTCTTAAACTAATAACACACAAATAATGAAATGTTGCCATGTTTTTATTGAACACACCATGTAAACATTCACAGTGCAGGTGGCAAAAGTATGTGAACCCTTGGATTTAATAACTGGTTGAACCTCCTTTGGCAGCAATAACTTCAACCAAACGTTTCCTGTAGTTGCAGATCAGACGTGCACAACAGTCAGGAGTAATTCTTGTCATTCCTCTTTACAGAACTGTTTCAGTTCAGCAATATTCTTGGGATGTCTGGTGTGAATCACTTTCTTGAGGTCATGCCACAGCATCTCAATCGGGTTGAGGTCAGAACTCTGACTGGGCCACTTCAGAAGGCGTATTTTCTTCTGTTTAAGCCATTTTGTTGTTGATTTACTTCTATGCTTTGGGTCATTGTCCTGTTGCAACACCCATCTTCTGTTGAGCTTCAGCTGCTAGACAGATGGCCTTAAGTTCTCCTGCAAAATGTCTTGAAAAACTTGGGAATTAATTTTTCCTTCGATGATAGCAATCCGTCCAGGCCCTGACGCAGCAAAGCAGCCCCAAACTATGATGCCCCACCCACCATACTTCACAGTTGGGATGAGGTTTTGATGTTGGTGTGCTGTGTCTCATTTTCACCACACATAGTGTTGTGTGTTTCTTCCAAACAACTCAACTTTGGTTTAATCTGTTCACAGAATATTTTGCCAGTACTGCTGTGGAACATCCAGGTGCTCTTGTGCAAACTGTAAACGTGCAGCAATGTTTTGTTTGGACAGCAGTGGCTTCCTCTGTGGTATCCTCCCATGAAATCCATTCTTGTTTAGTGTTTTACGTATTGTAGATTCGCTAACAGTGATGTTAGCATTTGCCAGTGACTTTATAAAAGTCTTTAGCTGACACTCTAGGATTTTTCTTCACCTCATTGAGCAGTCTGTGCTGTGCTCTTGCAGTCATCTTTACAGGACGGCCACTTCTAGGGAGAGTAGCAGCAGTGCTGAACTTTCTCCATTTATCGACAATTTGTCTTACCGTGGACTGATGAACAGCAAGACGTTTGGAGATACTTTTATAACCCTTTCCAGCTTTATGCAAGTCAACAATTCTTAATCGTAGGTCTTCTGAGAGCTCTTTTGTGTGAGGCATCATTCACATCAGGCAATGCTTCTTGTGAAAAGCAAACCCAGAACTTGTGTGTGTTTTTTATAGGGCAGGGCAGCTGTAACCAACACCTCCAATCTCATCTCATTGATTGGACTCCAGTTGACTGACATCTCACTCCAATTAGCTCTTGGAGATGTCATTAGTCTAGGGGCTCACATACTTTTTCCACCTGCACTGTGAATGTTTACATGGTGTGTTCAAAAAAAACATGGCAACATTTCATTCTTTGTGTGTTATTAGTTTAAGCAGACTGTGATTGTCTATTGTTGTGACTTAGATGATGATCAGATCACATTTCATGACCAATTTGTGCAGAAATACATATCATTCCAAAGGGTTCACATACTTTTTCTTGCAACTGTAAATGAGATATTCAATTGAAAGTTTAGAGATACAGAACTTCTTACGTATGCTCCAGCACCACCATATCCACAGCTCCATTAATGTCACAGCATTCTACCACTCACGTCTGGCACTTCCCTGAGTCTTGCAAGCATTCTGTTTTGATAGACAATTCTTTCTCATGATGCAGATGCTGGATACCCGCAACAACCACATCATATTGTAGTCAGAGTTTAAATAGGAGCTCAGTGGGTCCTTGTCTGGGCCAGGAGGTCCCGCTCTCAGCAGATCCTTCTCAAGCCAGCAGAGGAATCAAAAGATCTCTCTGCATCACTGTGCCTCCTCAATCCTCTCAGTGTTGTGGTATGTAGTAATATCATGTACACTTTAAGAGTGCCATTGTGCCCCCCCCCCCAGTCTTTCTTGATTACTCAGAGCACCACAGTCAATACTTTCACTTACTGAGCACCAGAACAAGGAACATGCTCTAAAGTAGTCTGTACCTGATATTGGTGCAGATGATGGAGTTTTACCTCTAGACCACCCGGATTCCAGCTCATCCACTACTGGACCACCAGTGAGGATAAGCTGAAAGGGGGTGGGACATACATAGACATAAGAATCAGTCACACTCAGACTCCCCTACACACACACACACACACACACACAAAATTCAGCCACCACACACAACAATCAACCAGCACATACAGACACATTCAGCCTCCCCATACAGCTTTCATCCTCCTCCACATGTACAACAGAGCTCAGGGCTGTAGAAGAGGCCCTAATGTGGCACTTTGTTTAAGGCCCTGGGCAACCCTTATCTGGCTTCGTCTGTAGTTGTTGTGTTGGAGAACAGAAAAAAAACACATTTGAATTTGTGTTTTCCTGCTTTGTACTGAGAGTCAGTTGCTGGCAAAAAAAATCTATATCTACTCAATTTAGAATAATTAATGGATAGGTGGGAGAGGGTGCTACTCTAAATAAGTTTATTTTAACAATCTATATGTTCTCCTATGAAAAGTTATATATGGATTTTTAATGGATTTAATAAATGAATTAAACTTGTTGGTTTTAAGACACTTTAAATGGAATACATTTTTCTGAAATTCTCAATATATACAGTGCCTTGCAAAAGTATTCACCCCCCTTGGCATTTTTCGTGTTTTGTTGCTTCACAACCTGGAATTAACATGGATTGTTTGTGGATTTGCATCATTTAATTTACAGAATGTGCTCACAACTTTAAAGATTTTTTTTTTTTATTATTATTGTGAAGCAAACAACAAATAGGACAAAATACCAGAAAAAGTCAATGTGCATAACTATTCACCCCCTTAAAGTTAATACTTTGTAGAGCCACCTTTTGCGGCAATCACAGCTCCAAGTCACTTTGAATAAGTCTCTATGCGCTTGCCACATCTTACCACTGGGATGTTTGCCCATTCCTCTGTGCAAAACTGCTCCAGCTCCTTCAAGTTGGATGGTTTGCACTTGTGAACAGCAGTCTAACCACAGATTTTCTGTTGGATTAAGGTCTGGGCTTTGACTAGGCCATTCCAACACATTTACATGTTTCCGCTTAACCCCTTAAGGACCAAACTTCTGGAATAAAAGGGAATCATGACATGTCAGACACGTCATGTGTCCTTAAGGGGTTAAACCACTCAAGTGTTGCTTTAGCAGTGTGTTTGGGGTCATTGTCCTGCTGGAAGGTGAACCTCCGTCCTATCCTCAAATCACGCACAGAGTGGTACAGGTTTTGCTCAAGAATATCCCTGTATTTAGCCCCATCTATCTTTCCCTCAACTCTTACCAGTTTCCCAGTCCTGGCTGCTGAAAAACATCCCCACAGCATGATGCTGTCACCACCATGTTTCACTGTGGGGATGGTGTTCTTTGGGTGATGTGATGTGTTGGGTTTGCACCAGACATAGCATTTTCTTTAATGGCCAAAAAGTAAAATTTTAGTCTCATCAGACCAGAGCACCATCCTCAATACATTTTGGGAGTCTCCCACATGCCTTTTTGCAAGCTCAAAATTTGCCATTTTGTCTTTTGCTGAAAGTAATGGCTTTCTTCTGGCCAATCTGCCATAAAGCCCAACTGTATGGAGCGTATGGCTTATTGTCGTCCTATGTACAGATACTCCAGTCTCTGCTGTGGAACTCTGCAGCTCCTCCAGGGTTACCTTAGGTTTCTGTGCTGCCTCTCTGATTAATGCCCTCCTTGCCCGGTCCGTGAGTTTTGGTGGGCGGCCGTCTCTTGGTAGGTTTGCTGTTGTGCCATGTTCTTTCCATTTGGTTATGAAAGATACGATGGTGCTCCTGGGGATCATCAAAGATTTGGATATTTTTTTATAACCTAACCCTGACATGTACTTCTCTACAACATTGTCCCTTACTTGTTTGGAGAGTTCCGTGGTCTTCATGGCAGTGTTTGGTTAGTGGTGCCTTTTGCTTAGGTGTTGCAGCCTCTGGGGCCTTTCAAAAATGGTGTGTATATGTAATGACAGATCATGTGACAGGTAGACATCATTTCACTAAGTATGTGACTTCTGAAGGTAATTGGTTGCACCCGAGCTTTTTATGGTCTTCATAACAAAGGGGGTGAATACATACGCACAAGCCAATTTTCTGTTTTTTTATTTCTAAAAATTAGTTTTATGTATGTATTTTTCTCATTTCACTTCAACAACTTAGACTATTGTGTTCTGATTCGTCACATAAAATTCAGATTAATACAAACATTGAACTTAAGGTTGTAATGTAACAAAATAGGTGTTAAGACACTCACAGCTTAAATGGATGAAACCGCCGTTTAGAGGATATTCCCCTTCCAGAGATACAGGCACAGCTACTGTAGAACACCAAACTCCCGAACTGAATACAAGGGAATGCTCCAAACTCCCGAACTGCATACAAAATAGCTCTCCAAACTCCCAAACTGGAACCTCACGAATAGCTGCTAGCAGACGAACAGGAAAAGCACCCAAGCGGCTTACACTCCTGGCAATCAGTCTCCAACAGCATACAGTAAATCCCCCCAAGAACGAGACAAAGCTCCGTGTTGAGCGTCAAGCAGTTGTCTGGTTTAATGTGGGCTACCTGCCCGGTATTTATGCAGATCTTCCACCTGGTGGACACTCCCCTAGGGGACCAGATGGAAGACTGGGACACAAATGGTAAAATAACCAATCACAGGCATACAGGGTTAAAACACTCCCACAGTACATTACAATCCCTCCCCTCTATCCTGGAGATAATTGGGAAGTAATCCAATTATCTCCAAGGACAGAGCCAAAACTCCATTAACCACATGGTTACAGTAAAACACTAAAATACAATAAAATACATAATATTACATTTGTCACATAAAATATATACATGTAACCCATCCCCAGATAGCTGGGATCTGCGCGCACAAAAGTACCGACTAGCGCTCAGATCCTATGCACACAGTCCAATCGCCGTTAAAGTGTTCACAAAGTCTGTTCTCCATATGAATAGACTCCATGGGATGGCTATCTGGGGAAATGCTGTTCATACGGTTTAAACTACCGAATGAACAGGCATCCGGTTAAATGACCGACCGTAGCAGCAAGGAGGCTGATGGCTCAGCGGTGTTCGCGCAAATAAGTGTCCATTTCCGCTGGCCGTTCGGGACTTTAAAATAGCCACCGCCACGTGTTCGGCAAACGAACAAAGGCCCCCCAGTATTCGTCAATTAAGCTGCGGTTAACCGCAGCTTCTGGGAGGTAAATTGCCGACACACTCCAGCTCCCAGGTGGTCCCGTCATTCGTGCGTTAGTTCAGTATATTGAATCTACCGACCGCCGGGCAGAAAGGCATGAACAAGCCTTTTCTGCAGGTGAAAGGAAGACTTTTAAACATGGGGCCATAGTCCAGAGGCAACAGGCGGGCAACCAGGCTCCTCCAATGCAATGTGGCGAGATTGGTCTTGTCACAATAGGTAAAAAGTCAACAGGGGTGTGTGTGGGCATATCGGCGTGGTTATGTATATATTATTATACTGTTCACCACCTCTTTCTGGCCCTGATTTATTCTTCCCCACTGTAGATCATTTGATGGAAAAAAAATAAAAATTGTGTTAACGCACCGCAAACAGTCCATTTGCACAACCGCAAACTCCCCATTTGCAGAAGGTTGGATACCAAGCTAGCCATGTCCCGTTCCCGTTCCTTGTCCTCACTGATGTAATTGAAGGTCTCTCTTCCTCCACCCAGCCACGTACAACACCAAGGGTCCCCGAAAGGTGACAACAAGCCCCCTGGGATGCCTGCTGTGTTTGGTCTTCCACCTCCTCAAAGCCACCTTCCTTCTCTGACTCCTCTTCTTCAGACTCCTCTCTCTGCGTTGCCTCTCTCTGTGTTATTATAAGGTGTGTTAAGTAGTACTATTCCTATCAGTTTAATCCCTGTTACGTCCCCTGTCAGGGGACGTGTATATAAGGCATCGATTTTAGGAACCGGGAGATGGGAAAAGATGCTTGGTCGGTCCTCCTACTTCACATTTGGGGAACTGCGCGTGCAATCTAATGTGCCACCAGATAGGAGTGGTGTGTTAAGTAGTACTATTCCTATCAGTTTAATCCCTGTTACGTCCCCTATCAGGGGACGTGTATATAAGGCATTGATTTTAGGAACCGGGAGATGGAAAAAGATGCTTGGTCGGTCCTCCTACTTCAAATTTGGGGCACTTGGCGTGCAATCTAATGTGCCACCAGATAGGAGTGGTGTGTTAAGTAGTACTATTCTTATCAGTTTAAACCCTGTTACGTCCCCTATCAGATCACACGCTGAAGGCCTGACACCCGCTTTAAGGACACTGACTGCTATTAGTTTACACTGAAAAACTTTTTTTCTTTGTAAAAGCACGCTATAGAGACACCAGATATGAGTGGCAAAGTACACTTGCTGAGGTTGGCAGAGCACACGCTGAAGGCCTGACACCCACTTTAAGGACACTGACTGCTATTAGCTTACACTGAAAACCTTTTTTTCCTTTGTAAAAGCACGCTATAGAGACACCAGATATGAGTGGCAAAGTACACTTGCTGAGGTTGGCAGAGCACACGCTGAAGGCCTGACACCCGCTTTAAGGACACTGACTGCTATTAGCTTACACTGAAAAACCTTTTTTTTCTTTGTAAAAGCACGCTATACAGACACCAGATATGAGTGTCAAAGTACACTTGCTGAGGTTGGCAGAGTAGACGCTGAAGGCCTGACACCCAGATGCTTGCAGACAACTGCTATTCAATCTATTACAGTGAATTTTTCTTTGTTTAATGTCAAGCTTAAGCTATTGTGACACCAGATATGAGTCGTGGCACTGGGCAAGTGGGCACAGTATCCACTGTGAGCCTGACACAGAAGCTGGCAGACAACTAACTGCTCTATTACAGTGAAAACATTTTTTTCTTTTTAAATGTCAAGCTTAAGCTATTGTGACACCAGATATGAGTGGTGGCACTGGGCAAATTGGCACAGTATCCACTGTGAGCCTGACACAGAAGCAGGCAGGCAGGCAACTGCAATTACATTACACACAAAAAAAAAAAAGCAGACTGATTGTTACAAAACTGTTACAAAAACCTTATTGCACTGTGTACTTTTCAATGCTATTTTCGCCTTTCTGCCTTATGTGCAGTCGTTGGTATGGTTCAGCACGAATCCTTTGTGTAAGCGTATAGGTGGCCGCCATTTCGGGACTTTGCACGTGTTCGCGGCCATCTTACGTGCGAACAGCGGTGTTTGCCAGCAATCGTCTGGAACTAAAAACGGAGACGCACCCAGGCGAACACCGCTGAGACCTCCAGGATAGCATAACTTCGTGCTGGACCTACCGAATAGCCCACCGTTCGGTAGGACGATTACTCTCCGCAAGGGGAGTACAGCGACCTCCAGGATAATTATGGATGACCATGGGTTCGTGGAGTTTTCCCGTACGAACGGAGACCGACCGCAAGGCCTAAACGTGTGGAACTATTTTCGGCCAGAAAGTCTGTGCGGTCGGTCAAAACTTTGAAAACCCCTAACTCCTGAACCGTTCATCCGAACAGGTTGGTTTTCGGATATGTTGCTCCCCTGAACAAGACCTGTACAGCGGTGTAGGATTTAAAGGGGTACCCCCTGGTTTCGGGGTACATCCAGAACTTGGTTGAAAATATGTACTGTATAATTGGGTTAACTGTTTATCTGAGGGGAGGAGATGTGTGGGAGGTACCCAATATGTGATTGGTGATTTTATGCCTCCCCCTGGGAGTATCCTGTTTACATGTAACCACAATAAAAAGCAGGCTGGTCAGCCCAGTCCTCAGTTCTTACTTGACCCTCAAATCGCTGCTTTGACTCGTTTTGTGGGTAGAAAAGGTATCCTAGCTATGCTATAGCTAGTGGGATGTTTCCACACTTACAGGACTCGCATGGAATACTATGGAACTCGGCTCTCCCCTCTTCAGCAACTAGGAATCCAGACAACTAAACGGTCCAGCTCTCAGCTAGCCTAAGGGTAACCGTAACATTTGGTGGCAGCGGTGGGATAATTCTGGATATCCTAGGAGAGGCACGGAACGGATGGAGAGCACCTACGCAAAATTGAAACGTACAACCCTGAAAGATTTATTGGAAAGCAGAGGAAGGCACGCCAGCAACCGGCCAAAGAGGGAACTGATCGCAGAATTGACAGAACTGGATCAAAGCTCCACCATGGCGGAAACACCAATCACGGATGATGATGCAAAGGCAAGAATTGTTCGGGGGAGGCTTCCCTTATACGGGCCAAACCCATCTATAGAACTGATACAGCAATTGATGGTGGAGGCAGACGCGGATTTACAAAAGACCCGAGCCTACAACATTGAAATGGCCAACGCACAACGCACTGCTGAAGCCCCACAAGTAATCGTTCCTGTTGAAACTGCTGGGAAGCCTAAAATACCCTTTGCGGCATTCCGATCCTTCCTGGAGAGCGAGACAGGAATTGATGAGTACTTGGCAGACTTCGAAAGGCAATGCGCCCTGCACCAGATTCCCACCAGAGAGTGGCCCACGATCTTGTCTGGGAAGCTATCTGGGCGAGCCCTGGAAGCTTTTCGTACTTTGGGTACTGAGGAAGTGACACAGTATGAGCGAGTTAAAGAGACTCTGCTAAAAAGATACGCGGTGACTCCAGACACGTATCGCCGGCAGTTTCGGGGCACGAAAAAGAAGCCTAACGATACACATATGGAATGGGCGCACCGAATGCGGAGAGCGGTAAATCACTGGATGAGCGGAAGTAAAGCTGTGACTGGTGAGGAAATTTTACAATTATTCCTCTTAGAACATTTTTACGATGGCATGGAACAAAAAGGGAAGGAGTGGCTGCGAGACAGGCGACCTTCCACTCTAGAAGAAGCGGCCAAATTAGCTGATGAACATTACGATTCACGTCTTCACGAGTCCACAAACTACCGGGCTCCAGCACGGGTCGAGCCCAGAGAGGTTTACCGTGCACCCCCTCGTACGGAGTTCCGGGCCCCAGTACCCGCCGGGCCCCCCAGACACTCAGGGTCATCCAATAACAATTTTGATCGCCCTAGGCCCACTTGCCACCGATGCAAGCAACCAGGACATTTCATGGCCAACTGCCCGCTTGGCACACACCAGACGCCCAGGAATTACAATTACCCCTCTGGGCCCTACCGTCCTGCCCGAGCCCTCTGTGTTAACCAGGAGACCCCTATGGAGGAATATTTGGGGCCGCTTCACGAGGCAGACCCGGTATATGCGGCTTCGGATAACCGACAGCACCATCGGCAGAAGGTATGGCTCGAAGGGCGATCTACCGAGGGGTTGAGAGACACAGGGGCTACCATAACACTGGTACAAAGTCATTTGGTGCCAGAACACAAGAGGTCAGGGCAGACCGTGGCCGTTAGAGTGGCGGGAGGGGATGTGTACAAAGTCCCGACCGCTAAAGTACATCTTGATTGGGGAGCGGGGAAAGGAGCTGTAAACGTGGGTATAATGGACCATTTACCTGCTGAAGTACTACTGGGCAATGATTTGGGCCCCATGACTTCAGCCTATGCACCAGTATATAACAACGAAGCGAACCCAGTGACTACACGGGCACAAGCCCGGACGGACCGAGAACCCTCACCAGTGCGGGAGACCCAGGTAAGACCAACCCCGACTTCTCTTGACCTGTTAGACCCCATACCCTGGGACACCCCAGTTACCTTTGAGACCGAGTCTAGGACTGACCCGACCTTACAAAAATACCGGGAACGAGCAGAGACAGGGGGGAGCGGGGCAGATAACGAAACTTTTCTATGGGAAAAAGGGAAACTATACCGCTTGACAGAGAAAAAGGGACAACGTAGGCGACAGCTGGTAGTACCCCACAAATACCGTCAGGAAATCCTCAAAATAGGACACGACATCCCCTTGGCAGGTCACTTAGCTATAACACGTACGCTACACCGCATTACCCACACATTCTTTTGGCCAGGAGTACACGCTGACGTTAAGAATTACTGTAATACTTGCGATGTATGTCAACGAGTGGGAAGGCGAGGCGATCACCCTAAAGCGCATCTAGTCAATATGCCCATTGTAGAGGAACCCTTTAGCAGGGTTGCTATTGACCTAGTAGGACCACTGGCCACCCCTAGTCCCTCCGGTAAGCG
The DNA here is from genome assembly GCF_036172605.1 of Pelobates fuscus. Lineage (NCBI taxonomy): Eukaryota > Metazoa > Chordata > Amphibia > Anura > Pelobatidae > Pelobates > Pelobates fuscus. The sequence continues at coordinate 126,693,620 of NC_086324.1, forward strand.
CTACATCCTTACCGTAGTAGACTACGCTACCCGGTACCCCGAGGCAGTCGCCCTGTCCAACATCCAAGCGGATACGGTAGCGAATGCCCTGGTACAAGTATTCTCCCGGGTAGGATTTCCAAAAGAAATTCTATCCGACCGGGGCACCCAATTCACAGCAGAATTGACCCAACAACTCTGGCAGGTGTGCAAAATTAAATCCCTCCTGAGTTCACCCTATCATCCCCAAACGAACGGACTTTGTGAAAGGTTTAACGGAACCCTCAAGCAAATGCTCAAAACGTTCACACAGGAGTACCGAGATTGGGAACGCTTTCTGCCGCATCTCCTATTTGCGTATCGGGAGGTGCCCCAGGAAACGACAGGGTTCTCTCCCTTTGAGTTGCTCTACGGACGAAAGGTACGGGGCCCCCTAAACCTGATCCGAGAACACTGGGAAGGAGAGACGGAAACGGACGGTGTCCCTATTGTACCATACGTATTGGAACTCAGGGACCGCATGGAGCAGCTAGCCAAATCAGTGCAGGCTAACCTCCAGTCGGCCCAGAAAAGACAGAAAGTATGGTACGATAGGGGGGCCCGAAGGAGAATCTTTACCGTAGGACAAAAGGTGTTAGTACTTAAGCCGGTAAGGACCGACAAGTTACAAGCATCATGGCAGGGCCCATACCAGATCGTAGAAAAAAGGGGCGACACCACTTATGTTATAGCCAGTTGTCACGACAACAACCTCAGGAAGACATTCCATGTAAACATGCTCAAGGAATACTTGGAGCGCCCCGAGAACGTGACCGCCGTATGTTGCCCTCCCCAGGAAGACCCCGACAGTCTACCCATTCCCGACTTGCTGGAAAAGAGTCCACCCACAGGGGTAGTGACCCAGGTTCAGATAGGAAACCGACTTAGCCCCACTGAAAGGGAGCAGCTCAATACACTCCTCCAGTCCAAGCACCTCACGTTCTCCCAGAAACCAGGGTACACCACCTTAACTACCCACCAGGTCGATACCCCCGGACAAACACCCTTACGCCAACCCCCGTATCGCATCCCCGAGGCCGTTAGAGCCGGAATGAAGAAGGAGATAGATGAGATGCTCCAACTCAGGGTGATTGAGCCCTCCGATAGTCCCTGGGCCTCCCCGGTTGTCCTGGTACCCAAGAAAGATGGGACAACCCGGTTCTGTGTAGACTATAGGAGACTCAATGAAAAAACAGTAACAGACGCCTACCCTATGCCCAGGGTAGACGAGCTACTTGATCGCATAGCCAGGGGAAATTACCTGACCACTATCGACCTCTGTAAGGGTTACTGGCAGATTCCCCTGGCCCCGGAGGCTATCCCCAAGTCGGCCTTCGTCACCCCCTTCGGCCTATACCAGTTTAAGGTAATGCCGTTTGGGATGAAGAACGCCCCCGCTACATTCCAGCGCTTGGTAGATAGACTCCTGGATGGCTTCCAGGGTTTTGCCTGTGCATACCTGGACGACATAGCGATTCACAGTGAGTCCTGGGAGGACCACTTAGCTCACGTAGGAATGGTTCTGGATCAGATCCGGGCGGCTGGCCTGACTCTGAAACCAGAAAAATGTCACTTTGGGATGGCCGAGGTACAGTACCTGGGTCATCGGGTGGGGTGCGGAAAACAGCGACCAGAGCCGGCCAAGATAGAAGCTGTTGCCAACTGGCCCACCCCCATCACAAAAACCCAGGTTTTAGCCTTTCTGGGCACAGCAGGGTACTATAGACGATTTGTACCCGACTACAGCACACTTGCCAAACCTTTGACTGACTTGACCAAGAAAAACTTACCTCGACAGGTCCTGTGGTCTCCCCACTGTGAAACGGCTTTTCAGGCCCTCAAAAATGCTTTGGTTAATGCTCCTGTCCTGGCGGCCCCAGCCCTTAACAAACGTTTTATCGTCCATACAGACGCTTCCATGTTCGGGCTGGGAGCCGTCCTTAGCCAAGTAGGTGAAGATGGAGGGGAGCACCCAGTGGCCTACATCAGCCGGAAGCTCCTGCCCCGCGAAGTCAGCTATGCAGCGATTGAAAAGGAGTGTTTGGCCTTGGTATGGGCATTAAAGAAATTGACTCCCTATTTATATGGACAAGAGTTCACTCTGGTCACCGACCATAACCCGTTGGTGTGGCTAAACCGGGTCTCTGGAGATAACGGCAGGTTATTACGTTGGAGCTTATCATTACAACCCTTCAATTTCACCATTTCCTACCGACCTGGGAAACAGAATGGCAATGCGGACGGGTTGTCCAGACAAACGGACCTCAGCCCAGCATAACCAGCGGTCTGGACAGCCTTAGTCTGCCCCGAAAAGGGGTCAGACGGTGTCTGCCAGAGTGTTCCACAAAAAGGGAGCACTGTTACAAAACTGTTACAAAAACCTTATTGCACTGTGTACTTTTCAATGCTATTTTCGCCTTTCTGCCTTATGTGCAGTCGTTGGTATGGTTCAGCACGAATCCTTTGTGTAAGCGTATAGGTGGCCGCCATTTCGGGACTTTGCACGTGTTCGCGGCCATCTTACGTGCGAACAGCGGTGTTTGCCAGCAATCGTCTGGAACTAAAAACGGAGACGCACCCAGGCGAACACCGCTGAGACCTCCAGGATAGCATAACTTCGTGCTGGACCTACCGAATAGCCCACCGTTCGGTAGGACGATTACTCTCCGCAAGGGGAGTACAGCGACCTCCAGGATAATTATGGATGACCATGGGTTCGTGGAGTTTTCCCGTACGAACGGAGACCGACCGCAAGGCCTAAACGTGTGGAACTATTTTCGGCCAGAAAGTCTGTGCGGTCGGTCAAAACTTTGAAAACCCCTAACTCCTGAACCGTTCATCCGAACAGGTTGGTTTTCGGATATGTTGCTCCCCTGAACAAGACCTGTACAGCGGTGTAGGATTTAAAGGGGTACCCCCTGGTTTCGGGGTACATCCAGAACTTGGTTGAAAATATGTACTGTATAATTGGGTTAACTGTTTATCTGAGGGGAGGAGATGTGTGGGAGGTACCCAATATGTGATTGGTGATTTTATGCCTCCCCCTGGGAGTATCCTGTTTACATGTAACCACAATAAAAAGCAGGCTGGTCAGCCCAGTCCTCAGTTCTTACTTGACCCTCAAATCGCTGCTTTGACTCGTTTTGTGGGTAGAAAAGGTATCCTAGCTATGCTATAGCTAGTGGGATGTTTCCACACTTACAGGACTCGCATGGAATACTATGGAACTCGGCTCTCCCCTCTTCAGCAACTAGGAATCCAGACAACTAAACGGTCCAGCTCTCAGCTAGCCTAAGGGTAACCGTAACACTGATGTTCTAGCCCTAAAAAGGGCTTTTTTGCGGTGCTGTCCTTACAGCAGAGATCAGATGAGTCCTTAAGGACTGTAGTGGACACTGAATACCCTAGCCTAGCTATCAATTTCCCTATCTAATGAGCAGCAGCTACACTTTCCCTCCTCTCACTAAGAATGCAGCTTCAGAATGAATCTAAAATGGATGCTGGGAGGGAGGTGGCAGGGTCTGGAAGGGAGGGTCTGCTGCTAATTTGCTGGAATGTGTCTGCTGACCGTGAGGGCACAGGGTCAAAGTTTGCTCAATGATGACGAATAGGGGGCGGATCGAACCGCGCATGTGTTCGCCCGCACGCTATGTTCGCCAGGAACTATTCGCCAGCGAACAGTTCGGTACATCACTACTGATCATGAAGGACCCTCACAAGGGAACAACACCATCCAACTACCGACCAATAACCTGCCTCCCCACAACATGGAAACTCCTGTTAGGCATTGTAGACTTCAACAACCAGGGGCATATGAGTCAATATATAAGCAATACTCAGAAGGGGATTGGAAACAGCAGCAGGGGATCAAAACACCAACTACTGGTAGACCAAGCAGTCACAAGGGATTCTAAGATCAGACAGACCAATCTGTGCACAGCCTGGATTGACTACAAGAACGCCTATGACACAATGCCACACACATGGATACTGGAATGCTTGGCTCTCTACAAGGTCAGCAAGACAATAATCACCTTCATCAAAAATTCAACGGGCAAGTGGAAAATAACTCTAGAAGCCAATTCCAGGACAATAACTCAAGTGAACATCAAATGTGGCATATACCAAGGTGATGTGCTATCCCCAATGCTGTTCTGCGTAGGCCTCAACCCCTTTAGCCAGATCATCAAGAAGAGTGGATACAGATACACGTTTAAGAGTGGAGCTACCATCAGCCACCTACTCTACATGGATGATATCAAGCTGTATGTCAAGAATGAATGGGACATTGACTCACTGATACACCTAAATAGGATATACAGCAAGGACATCAGAATGTCATGCAGACTAGAGAAGTGCTGGCGGATGGTATCAAAAAGAGGGAAGATGATCAGGACAGAAGGAGTTACGGAAGGCAAAATAGAAGATGTAGAGAACAGCTACAAGTACCTGGGGGTACCACAAATGCATGGCAACCATGAGGAAGAGGCAAGGAGGATAGCAACATCCAAGTACCTCCAATAAGTCAGACCGGTCCTGAAGTCCCAGCTCAATTACAAGAACAAGATCCAAGCCATAAACACGTATGCCCTACCGGTCATCAGGTACCCAGCTGAATAATAACCTGGCCAAGAGAAGAACTGGTCACCATGGATGTGAAGACCAGAAAACTACTCACTATGAATGGAGGATTCCACCTGAAATCCATCACCCAGAGACTGTACACCTGCTGGAAATAAGGAGGTCGGGGCCTGATGAATGTCAAGACACAGTCCTGGATGAAACACAGAGCATCCACAAGTACATCACAAAGATGGCTCCCACAGATGAACTGGTAAGGGAATGCCTGAGATTTCAACAGATAGAGGATGCAGAAAAAGAGGAGGTTCCTTGGCAAGACAAACCTCTCCATGGGGTGTAACACCGGCAGATAGTGGATGTGGCTCACACGACCAAATCCTACCAGTGGTTGGAAAAAGCAGGACTGAAAGACAGCACTGAGACCTGTACCCATTTTCTCTACATACAATTGGAGGTAGCAATATTATGTCATATATAATGAGCTTGTTCCAATGACTGCACTGTAGGTATGTAGATCTGTTCCAAGCATACATAGGTACAACTTTCACTTTTTCTGCATGATTCTCTGGAAAATTGACTCCTTGGTTCGAACTGACAGTTTATCATACATCCCAAAAGTCATGTCCTGCTATCTTGGATTGGTCTGGGGAAACCAGGAAACTATCCCCAGCAAGTGCATTGCTGTCAAGACACTAGAGCCTTATACAGTCTTTCAGCAAAGCTTCCTGCATAGTGTGCCCTGAATGGGGCTGGGCGGGAAGGCTATCAAGCAAGGTGACATGTATTCACACCATGCCCTATCCATTCCACTTTCCAGTTTCAATTTACAATTTTTAACATTGTGGTGTGACTAGCATGCCCTCCATAGGCTTGTCCACCCACCTGTCCAGTTTAATATTTGTTAGTGTAGGAAAGTATGGTTTAGGGTACTTAGGGTGTTAAAGTAATTTTATTATATATACAACTTTCAATGAAATAGAAGAAATAGTACTGAATGCATGCACATAAAATATTTACAAGACATATATGCATGCTTTAGTCAAAGTAAAGCCTATTGTGTGTGATGCTGTAAGCGCTTATGTAATTCTACTGAGGTTCAGAATTGGCTGGTTAATGAGCTCCACTGAGTAACAATCTATGTTCCATCAGAGTAAAATATCTACATTACACCACCTATTAAATCTAACCCTGGGAATCATAGAATATAATGGATTTAATGATAGCTTATAGAGATAAATTAAATTTAGAAGCACAATTATTTAAAATAGGGAAAATGACCTGTTATTTATAGACTGTTTAACTTGACATCAATTGAGGTAAACCAAAACTTGCCCAAGAGGATTTCGTTGGTCTCTGTGCTGAGATATGCAGGATCATATTATACTGAGAAAAGTTAACAGTGAAAATCAATATGATTTACATGCAAATAAATACTGCCATGCAAACAGGCTTTTAGATTAGAGAGCACATGTTAATCAAAGCAGCATTATTTTATTTTATTTCATAAATATTGACTCTTTAACGACAAAAATTATGAATATTACAAAAATACATATTAAGATCACACATCTAATTAGCATTAAAAAGCAACATCTAAGGAAAACATTTGTAAATGTAACAAAAACTCAAAAATGAAGCTGCTGCAATTTAATATAGCATACCTTATTAGTCAACTGACAATACACAGCTAATGAAATTGATTTGTTAAAGGGCAATTACAACCTTGTAGGATTTTTAATATTAAGTTTTTCCTATATTTAACACATATGTATTTGTGAAGCATGAAAAATAAAAAAAAAATGTATAAACACACACCTCTTTATCCTGCAGCTGGGTGCTTACATCTTAGCTCCCTGTCAATCGTTGTTATGAGCGTTGTCCTTTCCACCTTACTGTCAGCCTAGAACAGGGTTAGGCAACCTTTTAGTGGTTTTGTGGAAAAACAAACTCTTGATGTCGCTTGGCGTACTGGTCCTATTTTTTTTTTTTTTTTATTGAGGTGTGTATGTTAGGCCGTTCTGCTTGTGTTATCTATGGGTGCTGCAGTTACTTTGTAACATTATGTGGGCTGTTACATTGACATCTTCATGAGCAGTTTGTGGTATTATGTATGATATCTATGAATGTGGGTTGTGTATGGAGACTGTTTTTGGAATTGTGTGTGTGTGGATGCTAAGAAACATTGTGTGTTTGGTGTGTATGTGTGGAGCTGCTTGTGGTATTGCAAGTAAGAGGCTGCTTGTAAGGTTGTGTGTATGTATGTGGATTAAAGTGCTGGAGATGTTGAAAACCAAGAGGAAGTGACAGATAAAACCCCATGGTTAACAAAAATTGGAATATGGGAAGCAGTGGCATACTAATAGGGGGGCAGGGTGTGGTCCGCCCCGGGTGCAACTCGTTACAGGGGTGCCACCTACCTTCTTAGGGAGAGCCGCGGCCGGGCAGCAGGAGGAGGAATCCAGAGGCTGTCAACACTCTCACGGTGTTTTGAGCTGAAGTGGGAGAGTCTGGAGCCAGCAGGGAGCTGCGAACAGGTGAAGGAGCAGGGTGAGTGCTTGCTAATATTGTTTTTTTCTTTGTTTTAAAGGGTTGTTTTTGTGCAGGGGTCTTGTAGGGGAGGGGTGGGGACAGGGGTCTGTAAAGTGGGGTTAACAGGGGACTGTAGAAGTGGTAGGCAGGGTTTTTTTGTGAATGAGGGTGTAGATGGGTGCAGTGGGTTTGTAGAGGGGTGCAGGTGGTTTGTAGGGGGGGCAGGGCTCTGGTAGGGGGAGTGAGCAGGGGTCTGTAGAGGGAGTGAGCAGGGGTCTGTAGAAGGGGATTAGGCAGGGGTCTGTAGAAAAGGATGGGCAGGGTTGTTTGTGAGTGGGGGGGTGCAGGGCTTTTGAAGGGGGACAGGGCTCTTGTAGAGGGGGTGAGCAGGTTTTTTTTGTGAATAGGAGTGAATGAGTTTGTATAGGGACAGGGGTCATGGAGAGGAGGGCAGAGAGTTTTGTAGAGGGGGCAGGGGTTTTGTAGAAGAGGGACTGGGCAGAGGGTTTTGTAGAGGAGAGGTTGCAGGTTTTTTTTTTAAATTCTTTATTTTTTTCTGTGCAAAGGTGGTTACAGGCATATATCAGGTGCAACAACAGCACTCATCAATTGAGCATCAGGGTTATCACAGTGACATTGCAGAGAAATGCAAATTTTTTGTTTGCAGGTTAGGATAAGCTGGGTGTAGTTGTAACATCAGTTTAGCTGGTAACCGTTTGGCACATAACATTACAACATTAAAAGAGAAACAGTCTCATGGCACATAGCTGTAGTGCAGCGGGAATAGAGCTGATGTGGGGGTACTGGTTGTCAGCCTGAGTGTAAATGGTATAGTCTGTGGTGGCCTATTGTGTTTTGTCTAACGCTGGGGCTGTGTTATGTTGGTGGAAGCCGCGCTATTGCTCGTGGCCTGGGTTCACAGCGGCTGTATGTACTGAAGGGACGGTTCTAATATGTTAGTGTCTATCCCCCTGGTGTTGAGCGGTAGCGGGTGGTTTAGTGTTCCCGTCTGCAGTATGCTAGGTGGCCCCTGTTACCCCGGGGAGGGGGGGGGGGGTGATAATCAAAGGAGCTCTGTGTAAGTCGCTTTAGGGTGCCCATGACTGCGGGTGCTAGTGTGGGCGTTCCATAACAAAACAAAACAAAAAAAATCCCCAAAAAAAACAAAAGAAGAAAGAAAACAAGAACAAACTGTTAACAACGACATGGTTGGTTTGCAAGTTCAGTAGATGCAGCAAGTGGTGCTGTTGGGGTATGGTGGTTGGTAAACCTGGTGATTTCGGTGCCACCTCAAGTCTTGGCTGCTGGTTTGGTTGCTGTCTCTGCGCCTCTGGGGACGAATGGGACCACTGTCACGGGGTTCCAGGTGGAGCCGTGAGTCGGCGTAGTGTTGGACACAGGTGGGAGATGAGGGGTCAAAGGGATACCCAGTGTCGGTAGCAGTTCATTTGCCCCTTGCAAGTCTCGGACGGTGTAGGCTGCAGTCCCATGGTTGATGAGCAGTGTGCGCAAACCTCTCCAGTGGTAGATAATTTTATGCTGGCGTAGGAGGGCTGTGAAGGGTTGGAGTGTACATCGCCATGCCAGAGTGGACCCTGACAGATCCGCATAGAAGGAAAGCTGCATGTTTTCGAATAGATATGGTGAGTGGTTTCGTGTCGCTTGCATTACCGCCCACTTGTCTCCGTGGTTTTGAAAACGGACTATAAGGTCCCGTGGGGCCGTTGTTGGGGCCTTGGCTGCTCGTGGCAAGCGAAACATATGTTCTATGGGCACCTGCCTGGCTTGCTTGGGAGGTAGGAGCGATTGCATCAGTCTCCTCAGTGTGTGGGAGAGCTCAGTCTCCGGTATGTCTTCTCCGATTCCTCAGATTTTAATGTTCCGGTTGTGGCTCTGATCCTCTAGCGTTGCTATCCGCTGTTCATAGGTAAGGTGCTGTTGTGTGAGGGCTTGGACCGTTTGCTGCAAGTGTTGTGTATGTTGCTTGGTGCCCTGGGAGTCTGCTTCCAATGTGCCTAGGCGGCCTGTCAGGCTCTGCAGGTCGTTGCGCAGTTGGGCCATGTTGGCCTGTATCGTTAGCTGGAGCTCTGCCAGGAGGCCTTTCATGACCGAGACGGTCACCGGTGATGAGTCGGGTCTCGGAGGTGACTGGCGGGGTGGTATCCCCGTATGTGGAGTCGCCATCTCTGCCTCTGCGGTGAAATCGTCGGATACGTCCAAGCTGTAACCGTCGTACGCGCCCATGTTTGGGCCTTGGGCGCCGAGCGCTTGTTTCAACATGTCACCTATACTTTGGTGTTGCCGCGGGCTGTCGGGTTTCTTGGTTTTATGACCCATGTCATTAGCGGCAGTCTGTGGGTCAATGTAATGCCTTGTTTGTTCAGCTGGGTCCTCGTTATCGGGCCCAAAGTGCTGTTTTGCTGGAGAGCTCGCTTGGCGTGGGGCCATTCAGGTCGGTTACTTGGCTCCGCCTCCGGTTGCAGTTTTTTTTGTAGAGGGGGAGGTGTTTTATAGAAAGGGGGGTTTTGTTGAAGGTGAACTGGGCAGGGGTTTTGTAGAAGGGGGACTGGGCAAGTGTTTTGTAGAAGGGTGACTTGGCAGGTGTTTTGAAGAAGGGGGGACTGGAAGACAATTAAAAAAAAATAATACTAATTAGAATTTAAAAAAAAAATAGTGGTGTTTTTTTACATTTAAAAGGCGAAGGCCAAACAAAGGATCTGCCCCGGGTGCCAAATGCTTGAGGTATGCCCCTGATGGGATACGGACACTAGAAAAACAATTTGATAAATAAGATAAGAATTTTTTTTTAAATAAAATGAAATAAAATAAAATATACACACTACAACCGGTTATCTGAAAGCATCCATCCAAAGCTTTAAAATTCAAGTAAAATAAGCAAGAGAAAAAATGGAGTAATAAGGGGGGCGGGGCTAAGCCAGCAAGCAGAGCGGACGCATGAAGGCTGAGCTCCCGTTACACAAATCTGATTTTCCATGATTACTTACCAAAAATGAAATAATCTTTCAACCGGGATCCAATACCTGCACACAGGAGGACCTGGTGACAAGCCCGACACTTTGCACGAGTATCCTGGCGATCGGGAGACCATGATAGCAAGCAGTGGCCTACAGGCGGCATGGATGGGAGAGACGGCCGCTTTCCCAGCCACCGCACCGAAGACCCACGAGCACCCTGCTCCCCCCCGGACCGGTGGGGGTTACCCCTGTCCAACCCTGAGAGGGCACATACGGGCAGAGAACCAGATGACAGAAGCATGCGAGCAGCGAGACCGCAAAATGGCTGCTGCCACGTGCACTCACGCCGCAGCACTACCAAGTATTTGAGTAAGCCTAGAGGCCATACTGGCCGCCTTCTTGAAGCGACTGGCAGCCAGAGCACAACAAGCTGAGGCACACAGACCGACTGGAGGCTCGCCCAAGACACTGCCAATGAAACCTACACGCGGAAGCAGCAACCCACCTACAAAGAGAATCCAACAGAGACGCCTGCACTGGCAAAGTCCCCAGCGGACCCACAAGCCCAAGCAAATGACCCTGACAAAGCTGGGATACCACCGGGATCGATGCCCTGGACGACCCAGCCCACAAACAGAGGGGACCCTTGGGAAGCCTCACCTGGCCCAAAGAAGGAAACCGACACTGCTGAGGGGACCCAGGCGACACTCTCCATGCCTCCCCCACCCACGCCCCACGGACCTAATGCTACCCCTGTACAAGCCGCCGGTTAAGCTCCTGGCTCATCCACAGGACATTGTAACACCCCAGCAGGGAGTCGGCTGATCCCAGCAATGAGCAGACAACTTGATACTGCTAGTCAGGTGGACTATAATGTTCCCCCAAAAATTTTTGTTAATCTCACCTTATTTGACTAGTTACTCACAATGTCAGTCGGTATTTCTTGACTCTAGCTTTATTGCTGCTACCGCTTCACTGATATGCACACATAGTTAAGCATGCCCACATTTTAGTTATGTTAGACTAGCCTGATATTACCTTGTCATGTAAACCTAAAAGTCAACGCATTATTCCTGTTACACTCACGTTGCAGCAGCGGTACCTTCTGCCGACATCGAAATGTACAAGACTCAATGTTTGATTAGCTACCCTAACTATAAAAGCTTAGCATATTTCACACTTAGGCTGGTTACCTGTGTAGTCTAACCCACTAAGACATAAGTTGATTGTTTAATATGCTCGGTCATAGGCATCTGGCTCCCCCCGGAGGGTTGCACCTGAGCCTCACACAAATTACTATTGTAAACTTGCCAACTAGCACTAGCCTGTAAGGGTACCTAGCTATGTAAGACTGTAAACCTCATGTTGTTACAGACAGATCGATGAATAGACCTAACTTGTCCGAAGCTTAATACTACACTTTTAATCGATGTTATATTGCTTTAAATGATCCAACCTGTTTATATTATAAAATTGTGTCTGTTAAACAAATACCCTGCATGTTAAGCGAAGGAAATGCCTGAGGACTGCTGTCGGGGCACCTCAAGGTTGCTTGTAATAATTCTATGCACTGCAAAAAAAAAAAATGGAGTAATAAATACAGAAATTATGTACATGTACAAATAGAAGAATAAAACCCAGAGCAGGAAAAAAGGGGGAAAAAATAATAAAATCTTATTTTTGTACATGTACATAATTTACGTATTTATTACTCCATTTGTACCCACTCCTGGCCGTTGCATGGGTTTTTTCTCTTGCTTTTTTTACATGTATGTGGATTGCCAGTGGTTTTGTGTTCTTGGGGATTGTGTGTGTGTTTTTGGGCTATTTATATTATTTGTATGAGCAGAAGGATTCTTCTTCTGCAGATCTGTGTATATCTAGCAGTGTGGGTGGCTTCGCTCAAGTGGGGACTGGCCTGGCCAGGTAAATTTCAAGGGCAGGAACTGCGATAGTTGGCTAGCTGTGATAGTTGCTGCAGACTCCCCTCTGATGAGTAACCCAGACGAAACGCGCGCGTCAGGGGCTCAGGACGCCTAGCCAGGTATTTCTCTGCTGCTGCATTCATTCAGCAGCGATCTTACTAATGAACTTGATCTCATAACTAGGCATCCTTCTCTTTGTCCTATTCTCTGTCTTGTATTCTTTTGGGGGGTCTAGTGATACAGTATAGGCATTTATTAAGGGGTGCCCTCGAAGGCACTTAGATTTTCTATCGAATCTAGCGTCAGGATTTCCTGTACTTTGCATATTTCTATTGAACATTGTATCTGATCTTAGCTTGTTACTGTCTCCTATTCATCCCTATTTACAGGTATTCTCTGCCTCTTCTCCATTAGTGCAGGAATTATTGCAACCATATTGGCGTGCTGGTTAACCACTTGCGCACTAGAGGCACTTTTTTCACATCCAGCAGACTCTGTTCTGCAGGAGGAGTTGAGAGGATACTACTACTCCACTCTCCCCTCTATAATTTAGTTACATTGCTTACCACTAAGTATCTCTTTGTATTGATACTTTCCTTGCTATTTCTCTTATTGGAGAGTTAAATACTTTAGCCAGATTATAGGACTTTTTATTTGCAGCCTTGTGCTTTTTGTTTTTATCCTCTCTATTCTTATATTTTAATATATCCATTAAAAGTTATTTTTGAATGCTCATTCCCTTGTGACTATATTTATCATGTTGTTGAGACACTTTATGGTAGTTTTTTCTTTCCTATTCTTTATTCATATAACTGCAGGCTGTTGTACTCCAGTGCAGATTCCCATTCACGATGCGTAAATTGAGGAATGTCCCTCACCACCTGCAATCACAGCTTGGTTTGCACTAGCAGATATCCCACTGGGACTCCTGATAGGTCAAAGTCTGTTTGGCTCTGACAGCCTTGAGTGCCACACAAAGGGACGTGCCATAGGTTGCTGACCCCTCGCCTAAAGAATGCATTCGGTAACAGGAAAAATTAAACAATGATTATATTTCTATTTGCAACCTTTGCAGAGTATATGCCTTGTTTAACCTGGATTATGATGTAATTTTCTAAAAGAAAAATAATTACCTGGCAATCGGAAGAAAAAATGTTCTGAGTAATCTCTACTTAATGTGATCTATCCAGTTCCTGCTGAGAAATTCAGCAAGTGCATTTCTGCCCTAGCTAAGACTATGGGTAAGACGCCCTGAGTGAACCTCTGTGTCCAGCTCATTATAGGTTTCATTTAATTTATCTGAAGTTCATCCTTGGTGTTTTTTCTGACAGTTTGTGTAGTGCATTGCTGTCCCATTTTGACTTGGGACATTACAGTGATCCATCATAACTTCCTGATACATCCGTGGCATCAAATGCTTTTCCTGTCCAGTTTTTGGATGTCCTTTGGATCTTATTTTTAAAACATTTTTGTTTTTCATATTTTGACTACTCTAAGCTTAAAACTTCACTTCCTGCACTAATGAGGGTCCAAATTTTAAATTGGCCCTCATCTGTGCATCGACTTTTCTAAAACAACACTATTTTCAAAATTGTAGCTACATATTTACATACATGGGGTGTTTGGGGTCATTTTGTGTGTCAGCATGTTTGCATGGCTAACTGTGTGTGTAGTGGTCACTGTGCAAAATGCATTTTATTTAAATAATACTAATGTACACTCAACAACACACTCAGCTACCCACATAGCAACACACTTCCCCTACAGTTACCTGCACATAAACCACATCACTTATAGCTACCCACACACTGCCACACCATAAACTGCCACAGAAATCACTCACAACTATCCACATCATACACAGACTGCCACTTACACAATGCATACAGCCACCTCATACACAGTCAAAACATGAACATCCACACAGCTATCAGAATTACAAACACCACTGTGACTGTCTTTGAGACTTTCTGATTGAAATAGTTTCACTCAGCTATCTCTGCGGAAGCACTTTTAGGGTCTTTTACTAGAGGCATATAAATCCTGCAATGTAAACATTCTCATTCCTAAAGAACAGCAATGTATTACACTGCAGGGTTAAAATGAGAGGGACATCATTACTTGGATGACTTAGAGAATCGAGAATACCACAGATATATATGTGTGAAAGGTATTCCAAACGTTTTTTCGGAAAAGACACAACACACTGACTCGTCTATTTAACACCATATTGGACACTGTTGAATTGAAATCATGTTTCAAAAAGCTAGGAACATGCAAAGCATTATGTTTGAAGGCCAGAAGATCACTTATTTCAGGACTTAACTCACATAGGATTACAATACTGATGGGAATTCCCTTTCTCACTGATGCATAGGATGGCAAAACACATGTTCTCTGAACTCCAAATGAATTACCAGTGTTCTGCCATTCTTTCAAGCTACGAGAGATGGAAACATTGGATTGGTCACCCTACTATCACTGTTCATGTGCGAAGTCCGACGAGCAGGAGCCACCCTCTCAGCCCAGTCCTCCAGAAAACACAGAGGCAGTATTTAATCTTCTGTTGTACTGTTGTACTTGCTGCTATATGTGTGGGACAACTAACTGTTGGTTGAGTATTCCATAGGGGTATAAGAGGACTCTTTCTTATGTTGGATTGCTCACAGTTTGTTTTATAGTCCTTGCAAATTTATTTATTTATATTTTATGGGTTTTTTTACATCTTTTTTCACGGTATTTTACTGATAGTAAAGTGTGTAATTCCAATACTCTTGCACTAATTGCCTTCCTTCTCTTTGTTGACCCTACTGGGTTCTGATCCCCATCAGCACTAGTTTTTGTGCCTTTGACCAGGCAGGCGTGACTCAGGTTCCACTATTCAGGCCTCTGCTCCTAACTAGCAGGTACAAGTTACCAAAATATGTATTTTTATTTTAAATAAAGGTAATGTTCTTTATTTTGTTAGTTATGCTTGTCCATTATGGTTTAATATTGCTTAACTGTGTATACACCTTAGGTTATCAGAGTAAGAACTTTGGGCAACTATGGTGTGTCCTTATGAGACTTATGTATTGGGTAGTGACTGAGCTCCTGTTTTATCCATCTCCTGCTAATCCCTTCCCTTCCTGTTCTTTCTATATCCTGCATTAGATTATTATTTTTTGGGCAATTTTATTTTGAGTTTATTGACTGGTGTAGTGCCTTATGGCTGAATACTTTGCAAATCAACACCTATAATGTTAAAGTTTTTAATGATCCCACTAGGTGCATCTCTGTCCTGAAAGATCTGAGAGCTATTGGTACGCCGGTTGCTTTAATTCAGCTGTCTTTCTTACTGGATCGGGGCTGAGTTCGGCCTCAGAGTTGCTACTTAACACAAAGTTACATTGCTTCTTCTCACATCTCTAAGACTAAAAGGGTTGAAGTTATTTTTGCTGACTCTGCATGGTTTCATCACATTGAGATGCATAGGGATGATTCTTTTTTTTTTTTTTTTAAATGGACATAGTAATGGCTTACTTCTTACATTTGCAAATATTTCTCTCCATACAGGCTTTGTTTCTTTTTAAGATGTTTTGATTGTTATATAAAATAACTGAAGGCACTTTGTTTTTTGGGTAGACTTGAACCTGCCCTTGAATCCAAAGTTGGACACCTCTACATGGTTTTCCCCATTCATTGCTCTAAGCTCTACAAATTAAAACTTGTCTTAACTAATATGTTTGGTGGATTCATCAACCTGACTTAAAGATTTAAAGTTTTATTCCTACTCTCATAAATGAACCATAGATAAATTTGGGTTCTGTGTCCTCATCAACTATCGGTTGCCTTCTTCAGACCATGCATGCATTCAAATGACTTGCCAAAATCAACATATTTCAAATCCACGTATTTCAGATCCTTCCATTGGGTCCTTAGTGAAGCTCTGTTGTTAAATCATGCAACTGTTGAGCAGACGAAGTCTGCGATAACTAACTATTTCCAGGAAAATGCCTCTAATGAGGTGTCCCCAACTATGCTATGGGAAGTCCATAAGTTAGCTTTAATTAGCTAAGCAGCCTCAGATAGGAAACAAAAAGCTACCATAATTACTGAGCTACTCAAGCAATTGCAGCACTAGAAACTGTTCGCAAGGTGAACATCTCAGATACTACTTTACAGGAAATTATTACTCTCAGTGCTAAGCTTAATTTCCTACTTAATGTCAAAGTCTAGAGTATCATTCAGAAATGTAAATCTAAATTATATGAGTTTGACAAAAAGAATGGTCGGCTGTTTGCCATGGCACTTAGAGAACAGAAACATACTTATGTATAAAATCTACATTGGCTACTATCACCCCGACAGGTTTCAGTTGGATTGATTGGGAGTTGGTTTGGAGCACCCCAGTGGAAGTATTCCCCTACTAAGTATGTGTATTGTCCTATTACACTCTGCAAAGTTATTTACGATGTCCCAGAAGACCCAATCCAGCTGAAACCAGGATTAATTTTGTTGCATCATCATGGTCCCTCCATTAAGGTGTATAAACACTACCTACTCAAACATCTTATTAACGCAGCAAAAATGTTAGTTCTGTTATTTTGGAGAAGAGAGTGTCCACCATAAATTGACCAATGTCTACATAAGGTTGAGGAGATCCCTTTGATTGAACTAATTGTTGCCTTGAATGATAATAATATAGAGTTGCAGGCCTTTGGTATAAATGGGCTAGTTCCTTGGAATAGGAGAAATGCCATCCACTGGGGCTTACTGACTCCAATGCACAGTGTGCTGCAGTCCCACCATTATTGGTGGGTGCACTGCCCCCTGGATCTCAGGACACTATTGTAAATGGTGGTTTGATATATGTTTCTATTAAGCTATGATTAACTATCTGGAAGGGTTGCCATCCCTGCTCCTAACTCTCCAACCCACATTTAATTTTTATTGTTTATTACTTTATTTTTTTATAATTTTATGTATTATTTATTTATGTAATACATTTATTTATGGTAGCTTATACTTCTGTACTTGACCACTATGCTGTTACCCCCACTTTGACTGTGTGGAGCTCAATGATATCCCATACCCAGATTTCCTGTCATGCTTATATTTTTCCATTTGTTATAAGTAATCAATAAAGACTGCAATCACTGAACCCTTTGGTTGTATTCATAGAGGGTAACATCCAGTCTAAATTTAAGCTAATTTGGTGGCAGTCCAGAAAAAAAAAAAAATATATATATATATATATATATATATATATATATATATATTTGTAGTCGGGGCACTTGCCGTGATAATAGTGTAACATAGCATATTATAACCAAAAGACATATTCAAATGACACCAGTCGGTTGTGGTGTGCCGGAACCGACAGTGCAGTAGGCCTGTAATAAAAGTGGGCAAAAAGAAGAATACCATACCAATTTAATCATATAACAACAATCGTTTATTCGGACAAGTGACAAAAATCTTGTATTACCTCTTCCACTGGTTCGGGCTGTAAAGAGTATAGGTGGAGAACTTCTAGCATCCCATAGTCCTGATGATATGAGCTGGAATGTGGTTGGAGGAAGCTGAGAATGCTGCCCCTATGGGGTAGGAGTGTCCTGATGAAAGGTTTGTATTATGCCGAGCCTAGTTAACAGTAAGTGAACACGAAGCATGCCTTAAGATGCTGTACGAACGGGAGCCATGAAGTTCTGATAATGGCTTGAGTGGTTGTATCTGTAAAGTGGTGCAATAAATATCCAGAACTTTACCGGGCCCCATTGTTTAGAGTAGGTAATAGGGGTATGTTGACCGTATGTGCTATAGGGATAGGTATAGACTGATGTAAAGATAGGTCCTAATGGTCTATGGTGTCTGTGGTTATTATATTCTTAGTGGTAAAGTAATGGGATGTAAGAACCCATAGCATGCTAGAGGTTTGGCTGTTTGATTGTTGTATGGTCATGTGCTCCGCAGGAGCTGAATCTATAGTTGGATAGTGAATGAATATGTTGTGTGGATGAGTAGCCTTTGATATGGCACAGGTGTTTTGGATTTGAATTCCTTTCAGTAGGTCTTTATCAGATAATATAAAAAGGAATCCTGTATTGTTGGGGTGTCGTAGGAGCATGTGGTGTTGGATATCCATAAGATACCGTTTAATTGTGTTAAATGATTATATAAGTTAAGGTGGCAAAAGAAGTGAACCCCAAAACAGATTCCATAGCAAACATGTCAATAGCTTGAACCCCCCTACAGCCTTAGTGAAAATATGTGAACACCCTATCGCACAATTACCTATTGTCGACTGAAAGTGTAAGGTGAGAAATGTGATGTGCAAGGGTAAACCATACCTTATTCCACGAGCATGTCTCGGAATGGCGGGCCGGTAAGCTAGCCCGGAAGAGGTGGGTAGTGTCTGTCCGAAACCCCGAAACGAAACCGATGAATGTGGTCAGCTGAGACGTTTGTGAAACCCGGCATGTGAATACAAGTGATAAAATAGCAAGCAGCTATTCATGTGAGTTTCCTCAATAGTCTCCTTAAGACCAGAGATGAAGATCGGCCCATATGTACAATGGCTAGGTGTATGTGAATAATATCTGACAAAGTGACTGGACCATATTGGTCCCCAGGCTATGGCAGCAGTCATGAACGGATATCATATGAAACAAGGTCGGAGTATAGGAGAAGCTGGGTCGGGACTTAACGCCTATGAGCCATGACGCACAATGCCATACATTCCCTCCCAAGGCCGTCAAACCAGAGTATGCCGCGGCATCTGTCCAAACAAAGGGTGAAATGTCAGAGAGGGTGGAATAAACATGCCATGCCCTTCCGGTATTCGAGGAAAATGCCAATAAGTAAATCAGTGGTTGCATGAGTGTCTAAACATATGTCTGTGGTGAGTCGTGGGAATAAAGAGTAGTAATCGGGAAATGAAGGATCTACCCTGTAGTATGATCCACATGGCAACATTGAGCGACCCCAGCAGTAATCGAAGGTTCTTGCGGTAGCCAGACCTCTTTGCAATTAGAGTTCAAATGCACGATATGTGCCAGCCTGTATGTGGAAAGAGCCTAACCGGATCCCCAAAATTGTGTGAAAAGGAGGGGAACCAAACCCCCCTCCACAAACCCTTGAACTAGTTCCATCCTTATAACTGTACACATTAACTCTCGGCCTGTTAGATCTGTAGTAAGTTAGCATTCCACTGTCCCAGTTGTCAAATGTACAAACCCATGTGGAACCCTAGAGTCAGCCTTTACGCATAAATTTAACCAATGCTGTGAGGGATGGTATTGTAAAAGTGTAACCAATAACGTGATGTTGATGCCAGTGTGGTGAGGTTTTTTAGGAAACCCTATACGGACACAAGGATAATAAAGAGAACAAAACGTGTAACAACCTACCTGAACTAGAACCACCAGCCCCTCCGGAACTGTGACACATAACAGAAAAACATGTAATTTAATCATCATAGTGAGATGAAGGGATAGGGTACTGGCAGGCTAGCTAGAAGCCAAGTGGCGAAGAACTTAGCTAACTTAACGTGATAGATGAGGCCCTACTAATTGCCAAGCGGCGTGAGAGGCGCTAACTATGAGTTGGACCGAGGGATTTTGAGGCCACCGAACGTTGTGGCAGGGTGTTGGCCTCTCGGTGGCAACTAAAGCATAAGATAGAATGGGAGTGACATGGGAGGCCCTCCCTATGCAACCATGCAAGGCGGCTACCTATGATTTGGGCCGAGGGACGTATACCTCCGAGTATGAGGATGGGTGATGGCCTCGCGAGACCACTAACGTATGGATTAAGAACGGAAAACAGAACCTAGTTGGGCAACCTAATTCTCAAAAAGCCAGTACTACCCTAAATAGAAAGTACAGGGATGTGAAAACGTGCCTGATACAGTTGAGACAGGACTAGATTACCAGCAGGAAAATAGGAGCGAGGGAGGTATTAGATACGTGCTGTAACCTAGTAAAACGATAAGGGGATTGAGTATCCGTGCGTGTAGATTATGTGAGTGGCCCAGAACGCTTGCCTGAACAGTAAACGGAAAACCTTCCAGAACCTATAGAGAAGTAATGAAAATAATAAAAGGTAGGTGACGGAAATGCATTTCTTGTACAGCAACAGAACTGCACGACCAAGACACCTAAAAACGAGATAACATGCTCAATAACAGAACACACAATGAGTACAATCTAAACCACAACATCAACCCAAGAAGACCAAGCATTTTATCAATGAAGTCACAAAACTTAAAATTAATATCCTGCAATGAACTTGCAGGAACATAATAACGAATATAACCTAACAGAAAATGTATATACCAGCTGACAGACCAAGGACTCCTATGGAGGGGGTAATGCCCCGACGTCTCTATAACCTGAGTACGATACCTAGGACTGAACCCTGCATTTATGTAGACAGAGTGATATACCAACCCGATATGTGAATTGGGGCCCACTACATATTGAAAGCAGGGGGCAAATCTGAACAGCAGGACGTTAAAATTGAACCCTGTTTCCAAGTGTGATCAAACGCCCTACTATAATATACCCAAAATTATAATTTATGAAATAATAAACAAGATTTCAACCACTAGAACTATGGTATATTATTGAGGCAGAGCAATGAAGGGAAACATTTGCAGGACACCAACATACCTTCTGTCAGAAAATATTCTGGTTGCTCTTATGCCACTAGAAGTAGAAGGGTGTTATCGGCTAGAGGGACGGAAAGTAAAGGACAAGAGTTGCATTCCTTAATATGACTTGTGTAGCATACTAATTGTGAACAGTTGTGACCAGAGGGTTCAAATATGAGGCAGTGGAACATGTACATACAAGGTTTGCATAAGAAATGTATATGTTTTTCTCGCCATATGTAATAAAAGGGGATATTCTGGATTGATAAATCGAATGCGGTGCTTTGAGACGTTGATAAATGACCCTATGTGTGTTTTGCGTGGGTCTGTCCCTCTAACCTGTTCTTATCTAGGTGTAATTTAGCAGGTTCCTGCAGACATTAACTGTATTTTTTTTTCTCTTTTTTTTTTTTTACTCCATTATGCTTTAACCCTTTAGCAGCATTACAAGTGTTTAACAATCCCTATGTGGATTTGCCATGTAAATGTGTCTTGAATCCTGCATTTGCTGTAAAAGCTATCTTGGTACATCTGTAGCAAATGACTGAAGAAAGATTGTGATGTGAAACTGTTTGCAATTGCAAGGATGTATTCAATGCCTGGAAGACGGGCACATAGCTCACTGTATCTGTCTAGTGGATTGTTAATGCAAGATTCAGGTGTTCTTAGGCTGAAATGTGAGGGATCACCTATAAGGCTAAACATGGAATCTTTAAAAATATAATGCACCAAGTGTTAAATTGTATCATGTTTTTCTAGCACCCCTATAAAACCAGGAGCCTGCGGCGCAATAGCGTACTGGCCGAGTTACCGGGCCCCCCAAGCTCATAGGCGTGTGGGGGTAAGAGATTAAGGAGCCGGATCCACCGATGCAGAGAACCGGCTCCTATCGAGAGGGGAGGGGGGGACTGGTCGATCCCGGGCAAGGCTCTTGGTGGGGAAACCCCACAATCCCCCGTGCCGCAGCCCCTGTCCCGCAGCGGGTCAGGCTGTGTGTGGTCTGCAGGCTGGTACAATGATACCGGCCTGCTTACTCACCATCCGTCGCAAACCGCCGTGAAGGAGGAACGCCAGCTGTCAGGAGTAGCTGCTGTGCTGCCTCCACTCTGGAACTGCTGCCTCCACTCATATATATATTTAAGTAAAATAAGTCTGAATGTATGTTGAAATTTAACGAACAATATAAACTACTACAAAACTTGTGCTTTTATAATACTCATTTTTTTAAATGTATCTAAATTGAATCACGTTAAAATGACATACACATTTTACATAAAAAAAATAATTGTTCTTGACAAATTAATATGGTGCACATTCAGCACCGAATTTGTCAGTTTTGGCAAGGATGACGTCAGGGCAGGATGGGGAGAGACAGCTTGGGTATCTCAATGACACAATTTACTCCACTCACATACATTCACGTGGCCATAAGTCTCTGTGTAGATTTCATTCCTTAGGTAGTAAGTTAAATAAAATTGAATTGCAGCAGTAACATATGTCACTCCTCACACTAAACTGTATTTGATCTATCCCAAAATATATATATATTTCTAGTACAGATGGTGAGTAAGACTCATGTATGTGCATAATTCTCATTACCCTATTTGTTCTTCTATCTTTGGAATGAATATCAGGCAAACATTTTTTTTGAAATGTTATTAATTATGACTAAAAGTATATATGTTTGCTAGCCATTTCAACAACACAATGAATTGATAAGATTATTTCCATTTTAAAATGTCTCAAACACCGTCTACCCAAGCAATAAAGTATCCTCTCTTGGATACTGGCATTTTATGTGTATTCAAATAATGTCCTTTTCCAAAAAAAAAGTCCTTTTCATTTTATAATTGAAATGCAGGATGAAGTACAGCAAACAAAAAGACAATTTTGCTGTGTGTTTTTCCTACTGCCTTTTTTCTAGTAGGAATGCATTGTATAATTTTCAATTAGTTTTTTTTTTTTTAAAAAAGATGAGCTAATTCATTTCATAGCACTATAAACATTTCAACTGTTGAATTTAGAAAACAAAGTACTACAATGCAATTACTTACCATACATTTACCATAATTTTTGACACCTGCATCCCAAAAGCAATGTTCAATGTGGGCGATTGCTTTTTCTTTTCTTTTGTATGTCATGGATATATAAGAATGTGTTTGGTGAATTTCATTTTGGGATAGTATGTGTATCACTGTGTGTATACTTTTTATAAATTTTATATTTATAAGTTTGCAGTGTTTTTAAACACTGTTTGCTCCAGAATAAGTTTGCACAAATTAGTTTTATTACACTGATAAGCACATTAATGCTTTGGAAATTACACAAAAAAATATTTTATAGTCTTAAAGGTGTACCTTTTTACACAATCTTGGTTCGAGAGTGTGTATAATAGAGCTATTTTCACTTTATAGGTGCAGCTTTTTTATTTAAAGTTTTGTATTTAATTTTATACCTGGTAAAATTGTTTTAGCGCCATTTTTCACTTGTTTTGTTATTATTTTTTTTAAACTGGAAATCCCCTGATTCTATCCAATCAGCTGGAAATCCCCTGATTCTACCTCAATAACAACAATTGAGATATAATATAAACAGTATATTATAGTACATTTTAGTTAATTTGGTTATATCTTGGGTGAAGATGAGAAGGTCAAAACATTTTTTAAAAAGTTAACATAAACAGTTATATTGAGTTTACCAGTTACCACTATTATCCTTGGCTAAAATGAATACCAAGATTATTTTTTTTTAGGATTAAAAAAATCTGCACACATGTAAAAACTTATAGGGAACAAGTAACTAAATTAAAACTTGACTTTTTAGAAAAAGGATTGGAGTAAAATCTTTAGAGAGCAAAATTTGTAACACGTTTTAGAAATACCCCGGGGAACTTTATTAAAATATAAAGCGAGAAATAATGTAGATTTTAACACTAATGTTCCACTAATATGTAATTTAAATAAAAAAATGAGCATTTTTAAATGAAAATAAAGGATTTTACGGGTGTTGTGCATGTCTGGTTGTGCATGTAGTATGGTTTAAAGATCCCAAAACATTGGCAAAAAATTCCTAATTATACAAGGTATTACTTGTTACACCACTAATGTGATCTGTCTTCGTATATATATGTCCCTGTGACATGCTAGAGGTCGGATGCACCAATAGGGAACTCCATATATTCCTAGAAGAACATGTGCATAATATTAAAAAAAGAGTATGAAGAACATTTCTTATCATTTTAAAATAAAACACAATTGTGATACAAAAAGTCTGGAATTTGTAGGGATAAAAAAAGTTTTAGTGAGTTGTAGAGGGGCAATTTTGTTTGGATTTTCTTCATAAAAACACTTACAAAAAAAAAATCTTTAAAAAAAAACTGTTAATCGGTGATTCCAAGTTGGTGTTAAGTAGACACCAGTCTAAATGTAACCTCCAGTCTCAAGCAAGGATTAATTAAGCAGACTATATTCCTCAGAAAGTAAGTGTGATTTCCACCATGGCAGTTGCTAGGCAAGATGAACATACCCCACATCCCCCCCCAAAAAAATATTTCTACAAACTCTTAACAAAAAAAATAATCTAATAGCTAATAATTGATAACCTAATATCACACTAGGATTAATTACACAGGCGAGCTTCTATCTCCCACTCAAAAAGTGCCACTAGCAGTATTTAGCTGGGTAGATACAGCCCCAAGCTAATTATAGTCTCACATGAAAGTCAATGACACAAGCTACCTCACAATCCCACACAAGAAGAACAAGGAGAAAATAAATGTGGTCAAAGTGTCTGCAATAATCCTGCTTGGAAGTACGGATTGTTTTACTGTCCCTCCTTTTTACCCTTTGATTAGTGGATGAAATCAACATTTCCTGCCTGTGCCCTAACCATAAATTATCTTTTGCTTTTCACCTCTTGATTTGACAGTAGATAAACTCTACATGGTTGGGCGGACCACTTGTACATCTTGGCAAACTTAGATAAAAGACAAACAACCCTACATTTTCTCCATTCCTTCTCCCTTTTTTTCTATCACCAGGAATGGCACTATGAATCAAGAATCAAAATGAGAACGTCTGTGCATTGTATGAGGTTTTTTCTTCTAAGATTATGGCATGTGACAGTTTGGATATCAGAATTTTTTCCGACCACCCGATCAGCCAAATATGTATGCACTGCAGTTTTGAATGAAACTAATCTCTAAGTCTAGTGTTATCTCTGGATTACTAGTATAATACTGTGAAGCTTTGGGCGTAGCTGATCTTTGTTTTTGTTTTTTGTCAAAGCCATGGGTATTTCCTTCCATACCTTATGAGTAATTGACACAATGGCGTAGGCATTAGAAATCCAAATTGCATCTCCACTTCTACTAGGTCACCTTAATAACAGAGTAGAGGACATTGAAACTATTGCTTTAGTTGGATTTAAAATGGACAACATGCCATAAATAAAAGCATTGCATGCATCTATTAAGAGAAATGGACAATGATAACTGGAATCACCCTTTTGACTATCTTATCTATAAGGCCGCCCCTTCTTCATATTTCCATATCTGACATATGCACACTTCTCCATCCCTTTTTACCCTCACTTATTCCAGAGGAATTGCCCAATGGTAAAGTAACTTGACAATATTTCATTTGACAGAACTATTACACTTCTTTTTTACCTCTAAACATAACATCTCTGCGGTCAGAGATGTTATCTTTAGAGGTAGCAGAATGGATTTCAAGATCCTTCATTATGCTTATATTATTTCCCTCATGCTAAAAGCATATATACACATTACCAGTAGGTAAATATTATAAATGTTTAGTTAGTTTCCTGTGCAGTTGTATTTTATTGTCTAAACACCTGTCATTGCTCGATGTAGGTGTCTAATTTCTATTTCTGCTATTTTCCACTAATCCTGTCTGATTTCCATCACTGACTAACATGTGCTGTTCAGCCTTTCAACCACAGAACACTGTAAACAACACAGAAGCTCAACTCTACTGACTGTAGAGATAGATAGACCCAGCATATGACTCTATCCATGTAATTATTTCATTTTTGAGACAGCCAGATCCAATGAAAAAATTTGGGAGAACTGTATCAAAAACATTGGACCACATTACCTAGAACAAACTTGAATATACCTCTTGGTATATACTGCAACATTTTTTAAAAAACACTTACAAATCCTATACATCCACATCTCTAAGCCAGTTTAACTCTTCTTGGCATAGCATTCCTTCACTCTAATTTCTTCTCGAAGAGAACTCCCCTTTCTAATTTTTATTTTTGTTTGACTTATTTATTTCTCCTACATATATACTTGAGTATATAGCTCACATATCTCGTATTTCTAAAATAAATATTTGTTATTTAGTTGTTATTGTGTGTTTTACTTTTTGTTTCATTTATGCCTTAGTATGTGTTTAGACATTTTGAAATGCAATAGGAACTTTTAGGGATAAGATTAAGGGTGTAACATATTGTAGCCCAGGTATAAAACTAATGACATGTCATATACAAGATATAGTTTGAATATTTAAGAAAGCAAAGTGACGTGAATAAGGGCAAGGAACAAAAATATACCCAGGGGGCTGGGAAATACTCTTTTGTGCAGTAAAGAACATTGTACCACCTGATTTCGGGTTTTTTGGTACTGAAGGATTTTGTCCATGTCTGGTTTAACTTTTTACCTGAGGCCAGTGCTTTGCAACCTTCGGCAAACTATCAGTGTAAAATGTTTGGAGTGCCGAATGTTGCCTACCCTTTCCCTAGGTAGTTTGCAACGGGTAATTTAGATGTGAACCCCTGGTTCACCATGCAAAAAAGGGGTATTAGCTTCAACAATGTGGCTTAGTGGGAAAGTGAATCAAGAAATTAAAAATAAGAAAAGGACATTCAAAACCTTTAAATCTGACAAATCAAAGTCATCCTATAACAGATATAAGGAGGCCAATAATGTGTGGAAAAAGGCGATTAGATTCGCTAAACTTCAAAATGAAAAAATGATAGCCAAATAGAGCAAAACTAACCCCAAAGCGTTTTTCAAGTACATTAATTCTAAAAAAAAATAAAAAAAAAGTGTAGGTACACTAAAAAACAGGATGGGGGTGTTAGTTAATGAAGACCAGGAAAAGGCAGACATTTTAAATAACTATTTGTCCTCCGTATATATTAAGGAAGAACCTATGGCAATAGATATGCAAATGATTTCTGCAAAAAAACATGCAGAAAAATTGTAATTGGCTAACGCAAGACAAGGTGCTGCAGCAACTAAAGATAGTGAATATAAACAAAGCTCCTTGGCCTGACGTATTCATCCACGAGTACTTAAGGAACGTGTGGAAAGTGTGGAAATAAGTGAACCTCTTTTTTTAATCTTTCAAGATTCTTTCCTTTCAGGAAGTGTTCCAGTGGATTGGAGGAAGGTGGATGTGGTTCCTATATTCAAAAAGGGTTTGAAATCCTTTTTATAGACCTTTTTTACTGAAATTTATAGACCTATGAGCTTAACTTATGTGGCTGGGAAAGTATTTGAAAAGTTATTAAGGAATAATATTCAAGAATTCCTTGAGAAGAGCATGGTTATCAGAAAAAAATCAGCATGGTTTTCTGAAGCACAGGTCATGTAAAACTAACTTGATTGCATTCTACGAAGAAGTAAATAGAAGTATAGATCAGGGTGTTGCAGTGGATGTGATCTATTTGGATTTTGCCATGGTGTTTGATACAGTTCCACACAATAGATTAGTGTTCAAATGCAAAGAAATCGTTCTTAATGAAAATTCTTGTTCTTGGGTAGAACATTGGCTTAAAAATAGAGTACAGAGAGTTGCCATTAATGGTACATTTTCAAGCTGGACAGAGGTGGTAAGTGGTGTCCCTCAGGGCTCTGCTTTGGGACCCCTTATATTTAACATGTTTATAAATAATCTTGAAAAAAGCATATAAAGTCATCTTTCAGTGTTTGCAGATGACACAAAACTCTGTAAAGTAATACAATGTGAGCAAGATATTACTTTTCTGCAGAGGGATTTAGGTAGACTGTTAAACTGGACACTCAAATGACAGATTAAATTTAATGTAGAAAAATGCAAAGTTATGCACTACGGCATCAAGAATGCACAAGCAACTTATACCCTTAATGGAAGTGAATTAGAGATAACCACAAACGAGAAGGACTTGGGAATTGTTATAGACAACAAACTATGCAACAATGTGCAATGTCAACCAGCAGTGGCTAAGGCCAGTATGGTATTGTCATGCATGAAAAAGGGCATTAATTCTGGGGATGAGAATATAATTTTGCCTCTTTATAAATCGCTGGTAAGACCACATCTTGAATATGCTGTGCGATTTTGGATACCTGTTCTAAAGAAGGATATTATGGCACTAGAAAGAGTGCAGAGGCAGGCTACAAAATTAATAAAAGGAATGGAACATTTTAGCTATGAAGAGAGGTTAACAAATTTAAACCTCTTTAGTTTAGAAAAATGTAGCCTCAGAGGGGATATGATAACATCAAACAAATATATCCGTGGCCAATACAAACCATTGTGTGGAAATCTATTCACAAACATGACTTTACATAGGACACGAGGTCATGCGTTTAGAATGGAAGAACGAAGATTTAGTCTAAGGCTAAGGAAAGAACAATAAGGATATGGAATTCTCTGCCTGAAGAAGTGGTTTTATCAGAGTCTGTATGTTTACACAGCAAATAGATGCATACTTGCAAAAACAGAATATTCAAGGATATAATTTCAATGTAGGGTAAATGCGGATACGGGTAAATTATGATGCTGAGCAAGCCAGTGGCTTATGACATTCTAAGTAAATTAATGCAATTATGCATTTTTGGATAAAGTATCAACAAGCATTATATTTTGAATGGGGTTGAGATGGGTGCAACTGGAAATAAGATGTACACAGGTATAATTATAAGCAACAGATTAGGCAACAATATGTAATATCAGTCAGTAGTTGATAAGAGTAATACAGTATTGTCTTGCATAAAAACTTGTATGAATTCCTGTGATGAAACTATAATTGTGTCCTTTCATCAAATCATGTAATGACTTCCCCTTGAATATATAGTGAAGTTCTGGGCTACAAAAAGAAAATAAGTGGAATAGAGGATTTTGGTTAAGACTTAAAAATGTATTTTTACTTTAGAAAAAAATGCATCTCAGATGAGCTATGATAGCCTTGTGTGAGTACAAACAGATCTCTGGTATCCTGTTCATTAACAGGATTATATTTAAGACTAGATGTCATCCTTTGCGACTTGAATAAATTAGAATTTACCTACAGCAGAGGAAGGGATTATGCACAATAAGAATGATAAAGATGAAGAGTTCTTTGTCTAAAGAGGTTGTTTTATCAGATTCTGTTACGATTATATAAAAAAGTCCTGGATACTTTAAAAATAGAACAATCAAGCATATAGTAGGCAATACTTGTGATAACAATGTTTTGATCAAATGACATATCCTAATGCCATTTTGGGAATAAGAAGGATTTTTTCCTTTTTTGTGGAACAATTGGAAATCACTCAAAATTGGATTTTTCACCCACTTTTGGATCAACCACAGAAACAGGTATATGGAAAGTTGAACTGGATGAAATCCTATCATCCTAGATTACTGTGCTACTACATTACTATACACGTAAAATGTTCCTATCCTAGCCCAAAACCTGCCAATCATAGGTAAGCCTTAGCTTGCAAATAGCCCTAACCTACTTTATATATATATATATATATATATATATATATATATATATATATATATATATGTATTAAGGCCGTTTGGCCTGTATTTGTGGGAGGGGCTTAAATTAATTCACTCCCCTATATAAGGGACACCCCTTACCTGACTCATATCACTTGAGGTCAGCATCAGAATGACCCTCCCACCCACTCCTCATTTCAACACTTTCTCTTTTCTTTCCATTTACTTTTACTTTCTTACTCCTTGGTGGGCCCTCTTTATTTACAGGCCTACCGTATCGTCGGTCTCGGCACACCACAACCGACTTGCTCCCTTTATATTATCCTAAGCTTATGCTGGATCCTTACTCCATATACGGCTATTTGCCCCTTACACAAATATATATATATATATATATATATATATATATAGAGAGAGAGAGAGAGAGAGAGAGAGAGAGAGAGAGAGAGAGAGCGAGCACTCCTGGACTTGAAAGTAGTTTTAAATATTGCTTTTTTCACATAAGGCAACAAAAAAAAAGATGTGTCAACATTTTAGTCCACCTTTGGATTTTTTTCAAGACATTGTTACTATTCACAAGCCTGTTAATAATCACATGAAAGTGATTATAGGACATACCCGGAAAGAAAACAGAAACCAAAAAAGTGAAGTGGAATACAGTAATTATCAGACCTATAACCCCCCAAATAATGAATAACAAAGGTTTATGGTTGTATATCATGGTACAAAGGGGGTATACCCAAACATATACACCTTTGACAAGTCATGCACTTCAAAAGAAAATACGCCAATGTTTGGATATAGCAGTTACAGCAAGTTACATTTCAGAAGATCTGAAAAAAGTATTTGCTGGAAGAACATCCAATCTAAAAGTCCAGTATTATACACATTACCAAAAATCCACAAAAATTTGATACAGCCTCCCTGCCGTCCTATAGTGTCAGCAAAATGGTCTATTAGAGCTGTGACGAGACCAATCTCGCCACATTGCATTGGAGGAGCCTGGTTTGCCCGCCTCTTGCCCTGTGACTGTTGACCCTGGGAGATTTGGCCGTTCAATTCAGTATGATAGGAGTTATGTATTTTTGTATCCTTTTGTGTTTTACTGGGAACATGTGCTCAATGGAGTCTGCCTCTATCCCTGGATATAATTGGATTACTTTCCCCATTGTCTCCAGGATAGAGGGCTCTGTAAAACCGGTTTGGGCCAGATAGCCATGCTGCCAGCCAGGCCCCAAAAAGATACTTTACTAACTTATGAACCCCTGGTCTGATTCATGCCATTTTTTAATATGTTGTTCCCCTGAATGGATTGATTGTGAATATATAATTGTGATGAGACCAATCTCGCCACATTGCATTGGAGGAGCCTGGTTGCCCGCCTCTTGCCCTGTGACTATGGACCCTGGGAGATTTGGCCCGTTCAATTCAGTATGATAGGAGTTATGTGTTTTTGTATCCTTTAGTGTTTTACTGGTAACATGTGCTCAATGGAGTCTGCCTCTATCCCTGGATATAATTGGATTATTTTCCCCATTGTCTCCAGGATAGAGGGCTCTATAAAACCGGTTTGGGCCAGATAGCCATGCTGCCAGCCAGGCCCAAAAATATACTTTACTAACTTCTGAACCCCTGGTCTGATTCATGCCATTTTTTAATATGTTGTTCCCCTGAATGGATTGATGGTGAATATATAATTCACATTCATTTATGTGAATGTGATGTATATTTTAGAAGTTATGAATATGCTGTGAAAACTGTATTTTTCCTGCCTGTGATAAATTACATTAACCCATTGTATTTAGTAATTATATCACAGGCAGAGGGGAGGATTTTATGTGTTTGTGCTGGGTGTGTTTTATGTTTTACTGTACGGGATTGGTTACATGTTGTCCCTCCCTGTGGGATGTCCCCTTGCATGGGGACTTGCATAAAAGTCTGTGAGTGTTAATTAAAATAGACCACTGCTTGACCCTCAACACGGAGCCTTGTCTCGTTCTTGGGGGGATTTACTGTATGCTGTTAGAGACTGATTGCCAGGAGTGTAAGCAGATTGTCTGCTTTTCCTGTTCGTCTGCTAGCAGCTATTTGTGAGGTTCCAGTTCGGGAGTTTGGTGTTCTGCAGTAGCTGTACCTGTATATCTGGAAGGGGAAGATATTCTAAATGGCGGTTTATCCCCTTTATGCCTGGGGGTGCCGTTACAAGAGCCAATAGCACGTTGGCTAGACAATCTGTTTAAACCCACATGGATGACACTCCAAACGTGTTAAAATACCCAAGAGGTAATAAAAAAAATATTGCACAATTGGTGTTACTGTCTTGTGAATTCATGTTGGCATCAATAGATGTAAAAGCCTCTACACAGTTATCCCACACTCAAAGGATATTGATGGAAAGAGACAAGTACTGACTAACTCACTATGGATTTTGTTTGACATCCAATTATTTCCATTTTGAAGATCAGTTTTATCTTTAACATACAGGGGCATGCATGGGAGCAGCTATGGCTCCCATTTATGCAAATGCATATATTTACAGTTATGAAACCAAGTACATTTTGCAACCTTTCAAAGAACAGATCCTTTTTTACACACGCTACATCTATGATATTTTGATATTTTGGAAGGGCACGGAAGAGTCACTCCATGAGGCGATATAACTCACATCAAAAGAGAAGAGAGAAACAGCTTATAGAGAATAAAAAAATATTTTTAAATCAAGGATACAAGAAGTCTACATTGGAAAGGGTCGTTCTTAAAGCAACAGATATATGAAAAAATTATATCACCATAATCACTTAACACAGGAGACATTGTTTTTTGAACAAACATTTAACCCTTTTTAAGGACAGCGGACGCACTAGGTATGTCTGACAAAAAAGGGTACTGGGTACGTCCGCGGCAAATATGCGTGATCGTGATCGCTTCCAGCCACTCTAAGGGTATTGCAGCGATGTCTCGATGTCAAGGCATCCTGCAACACTTCTTCTGACTGCCGGGACACCGACTGATCGCTCCTAAGGAGCGATCACTTCTGGGTTGACCCATGTGATACAAGGCAGTGTAGCAGAGCATCGGAAGCCATCGGGCAGGCTTCCAATGCTCTGCCAGTATGCTGAGTGCCTCGAGGGGTCGAGGCACTCAGTGAAGACTTAAAGGACCTACATAACCTGATTGTATTAGGAGAGAAACGTCACACTAGCTGATTTTAAATAATGATTGAATTAACCATACAGTAAAAAACAAACAAAAAAAAACCACAAAACCGATCACAGATCGGCATATATAATCTCTTAATTATAAAAAATCAGTTGCATTCTGGCAAACGTTTTCTGTACACATTAACCCCCTAATGACCGTGACACCGACAGTGAGAGCTATTAGCCTCTTAATGACCAAGACACTGAGAGTCAGAGCTATTTATTAAATAAATTTCATAGTACACAATTTTCATTTATTTTAAGGATTCTGTCCATTTCCCTCTTTATTATGGGAATGTTTCTCTTCTTCCAAATGGCGATTAAGCTTTTAAACATTAATGCGGGACACAATGTTTGCAGATTCAAACCAACTTCAATTCGTTGAATTGGTTATGGTGCCTATTATAAAAAATAAATAAATGCAATACAGAGGATTGCAAAGGGGGTTTACAAGAGTGCTTTTAACCCCTTAATGACCGATGCACCGAGAGTCAGAGCTATTAACCCCTTAAGGACTGAGACACACGAGACTCAGAGCTATTAAATAAAATCAATAAAATAAAATAAAATAAAAAACTAATCAAATAAATGTATTCATCTGCCCCCCCCCCCCCCCGCCTCCCCCCCATCATGTGGCTTCCAATATGTAAAATTGTGAGACCTAAAGGCTCTTTTCAGAGCCATTAAACCCTATCTTGCCAATGATATCTGAAAAATCACTGGCTCTTGCACAGCAGCACTTTTTTGCTGTCTGTGCATTTTTTTTAGGGGTTCATTTTTTTTAGTGATTTTTTTTTGAGACCCAAAAGGCTCTTACTTAATGCAGATTGCAACCCACAATGTTTTTTTGTTGTTCAAAAAAGCAAACCCTGGAATAAAACTGACTTTTTTACAGTTTTAGCTCCAGATCATTTCTTGGATTTTGTACCAAGAAGCACCTGCTCCCCGGGCGGTGATGGGAAAAAGCAGAGTTGGGGCTACCCACTTTAGTTTTAAAATCCCCCCTACTGCGGCAAAGCAGAATCCTCAAAAAAGATGCAGAGTCTATTTCAAGAGGTGGCAGAGAAAGCACACCGTCTTTTTTACCGTTCTGATTACCCTGGACAGCCTGGACTCTGCATTGGGAACTGCTTCAAGTGATATCACACACTGGTCCGTTTGTAATTTTTTTTACATTTGCCGTTTAGTTTCATTTTATTTTACTTTTACTGTGCCAGACTATTTTTATGATCAAGTTTAACCTATACCTGGGGGCTTGAGTGTACTCAAGAGGCCTTGCAGAAAACAACTTGGAGTGTTTTCTTGCAATTACAAACAACAATGAAAATTAAAAAATGACCACCACACATTTTCTCCAATTTTTTTGGCTAAATCGATTGCATCAAAGGCATCAAAACACTCCATATACAATACCTTAGGGTGTTGTGACGAACCCATCTGTATAGACTTATATTGCTGGTTCGTCTGTTTGCCTTAATTTCATGGATTTCCTGTCCGTATGCCCTTGTTCGTCTGTTTTCCCTAGTACCGATTGAAACTACCGAACAAACGGCCACCCAGGAGAGGAGTGTGCTGCTTGTTAACACCTTGACCACAATTAGAACGTTGCGGTTAACCGCAGACACCTCTCCATTCCATTCGTACGGGTGGTCGTCGTTCGTATGCCGACCACGAGGCGGCGGACATTTTGGACACGAGGAGAATCAGCGGTGTTCGGTGCAAAACCTATGGAACTAAAAACGGATACTTTATCTGCCGAACAACGCTGGAGGCTGCCGCCCACCTTCTATTTCGTTAAGGCGTACGAACACCGGTCAGTTCGGGAGTTTCTATCATTCGTATGGACTTTACCCAGGTAGCTGTCCCATGGAGTCATTCGTATACCGAAGGACTTGTGAGAGACTTTGACTCCATGGCGATTGAACTATGCACATCGGATCTGAGCGCTATTCGGTAGGAATATGCCCTCAGATCCAGGCTATCTGGGGATACGTTACACGAACCATATGCAGTCGGTATTTCTGACTTTACGTATTTTATTGTATTTTTCTTAGTATATTTTAAAATGGCGATGGTCTCTATCCTTGGAGATAATTAGGTTTCTCCCTAATTATCTCCGGGATAGAAAAGAATGATTTATGGGTAAAATGGGAAGGGCTTGTATTGAAGCCACTGCGATTGGCTACTGTATAATATATTTTACAGTCTTCCACAAGGTCCCCTAGGGGAGTGTCCACCTTGTGGAGACCCGCATAAATACCGGGCAGGTAGCCCCCATTAAACACATTCCTGTTTGACCTTCAAGACGGAGCTTTGTCTCGTTTGTGGAGGGATTGACTATTGGGACAGCGTTTTCGTTTATTTCTAGCTGTGGAAGGATTTCGGATGGATTGCTGATCGGGAGTTGCCGCATTCGTATGCTCCGTTCGGGAGTTTTTACGATCGGTTGGACTAAAATTGCATTTCTGGAGAAAGG
This sequence comes from Pelobates fuscus, assembly GCF_036172605.1. Taxonomy (NCBI): domain Eukaryota; kingdom Metazoa; phylum Chordata; class Amphibia; order Anura; family Pelobatidae; genus Pelobates; species Pelobates fuscus. The sequence goes on from NC_086324.1 coordinate 126,728,685, forward strand.
GGATTATCTACTAAACGGCAGCTCCGTTCCCCTGGCGGTGAGTGTCGTAACAATTCGTGGCAAGCGACGGGATGAATCCCACCGCCCTGAAGGCCAGCTACACACCCCAGATTGGAAATGCAATATGAGGAATTAAGGCGTGCTACCCTTAAAGATATTTTGGAGCGCAGAGGACGATCAGCAAGTAATCTCAAGAAAAGGGAGATTATTTCTATATTGTTGGAGATGGATGCAGCACAGGGAATGGAAAGAGCTAATGTGCCTGGCCTGCTGGATTTAACACCCGAGGAGATATTGTTTAACCGGGCAGTCCAGATAAGGCTGGCACACTTTGGCCCCAACCCTGGAGCGGATATTGTGGTGCAAGTACAGGCCGCAGTGACAGCACAACAGGCGCTCCAGAGGAGAGGAGCTGCAGCAGCAGAGGTACCCTATAATAATAATAATAATAATAATGGAAGGAAAAAGGTACCATTTGCTGCTTTTAGAAATTTTGTGGAGACTGAAGGAGAGATAGACAGGTTCCTGGCTGACTTTGAAAGACAGTGTGCTTTACACCAGGTGTCCGCAGAAGAATGGGTTACTATCCTCTCTGGGAAATTATCCGGCCGGGCCAGTAAGGCTTTTCGGGCCATCCCAGAGGAGGAAATCACTAGTTACCGGGCAGTAAAAGATGCCCTTTTGGCCTGATACGCTGTTACCCCTGAGGCGTACCAGAGGCGATTCCGGGACACTAACAAGCAGGTTGGTGATTCCTATGTGGAGTGGGCATGCAGGGTACACCGAACGGCAGCCCACTGGATGGCAGGGTGCCAAGCGGTAACTGGGGAAGAGGTGCTGCAAGTATTCCTGCTAGAACACTGCTTTGACCGGTTACCTGCAGGAGGCCGAGAGTGGGTCAGGGACCGCAAACCCGCTACCTTGCCTGAAGCTGCTCGTCTGGCCGACGAATACACAGATGCACGCAAGCTAGACCAGACAGCAGCCAAGGTCCCTGCCCGAGTGGAATACAAACCAGCAGCACCTCCAACCACTAATATATATCACCGCGCAACGTACCCCCACTATGCCGCCAGCAACCAACTATGGGCAGCCAGCCCGGTTCAACGCTCGGGATTACTCACAACAGATCCGGTGCTATGGATGCAAGCAACTGGGGCATAAAATACCAGAGTGCCCCTTGAACAATGCCAGCCAAGCACAGTCCTGGAGAAGACCAGCCGGCGGAGCCCAGCAGCCACCTCAGCCTTCTGCTCACTGCCTTGAGCAGGAGGAGTTTTGGGGTATCCTACATGAGGCAGACCCAGTGCAATCAGCTCAGCAGGACAACCGCCAACAGCACAGACAGACCGTTAAGCTGAATGGTAAAGTGGTCACTGGTCTAAGAGACACCGGAGCTACTATGACCCTGCTCCAAAAGAACCTTGTTTCCGAACACCAACATACTGGAAATACTGTGGCAGTGAGGGTAGCAGGAGGCGCCGTGTTCCGTCTGCCTGTTGCCCGGGTAAATTTGGACTGGGGAGTGGGATCCGGACATGTGAATGTGGGAGTTATGAAAGATTTGCCTGCTGACGTTTTGCTGGGAAATGATTTGGCCCCTTTGGTTTCTGCATATGCTCCCATGGGACCTGCCGAGGCCAACCCAGTGACTACCCGTGCTCAGACCCGTGCTGCTGGAACCAGCCCACCTGCTGCTGAGACCCAGGTAAGAACCGATTCCCCGACTGACATCCCAGGGCAGACTTTGGTTAACTGGGATTCCCCAGAGGAGTTTGGGAGGGAAACCCAGACAGATCCATCCCTCCAGAAATATAGAGACAGAGCAGATACTGGAGAGGAAGGAACAGATGGGGAGCGGTATGAGTGGGTGGGGGACAGGTTATACCGGATCCCTAAGCCATCCCAGAAGAGTGTTGCCCCTCCGCCGAATCGACAGCTGGTAGTGCCCGCAAAATACCGGCAGGAGATTCTGCGGATAGGGCATGATGTTCCGCTAGCCGGACATCTAGGGTCCCGCCGCACAGCCTATAGGATTATGCAGAACTTTTTTTGGCCAGGGTTTAACCAGGCTGTGCGGATATATTGTAGCACGTGTGACACTTGTCAACGGGTTGGAAAGTGGGGGGACCACCCAAGAGCTAAGCTTATGTCGATGCCTATAATTGGGGAGCCCTTTGCCCGCATAGCTGTTGATGTTGTGGGTCCACTGGCCAGGGCTAGTCCATCCGGTAAGAAATACATTCTCACCGTGGTGGACTATGCCACTCGCTATCCAGAGGCAGTAGCGCTGTCTAACATAGAGGCAGAGACAGTTGCTGATGCCCTGGTTAGGATTTTTACCAGGGTCGGGTTCCCTAAAGAGATCCTCTCTGACCAGGGAACCCAATTTACCGCTGTGCTCACCCAGCAGCTGTGGAGGGTATGCGGCATTAAACCGATACTTAGTTCCCCATACCATCCACAGACTAACGGTCTCTGCAAGCGATTTAATGGCACCTTCAAACAGATGCTGAGGACCTTTTCTGACACTTGCAGAGACTGGGAGCGATTCCTGCCTCATCTGTTATTTTCCTACAGAGAGGTGCACCAGGAATCTACTGGGTTCTCCCCATTCGAGTTGCTTTATGGGAGAAGGGTCCGCGGACCCCAAGATCTCATTAGAAGCCACTGGGAGGGGGAGACAGAGCAGGAAGGGACCCCCATAGTACCATGTGTTCTGGAACTCCGGGACCGCATGGAGAAACTGTCTCTGATGGTAAGAGAGAACCTCCAGGTGGCCCAGGGGAGACAGAGGGAATGGTACGATCGGGGTGCCCGGCAGCGAGTCTTCCAGGTTGGGCAGAAAGTGCTAGTGCTCAAACCGGTGAAGGCGAACAAGATGCAGGCATCTTGGCAGGGCCCGTATAAGGTGTTAGCTCAGGTGTGTGATACTACCTACCTTATAGCCAGCTGTTCAGATGACAGGATCCAGTGATCCTTTCATGTGAACATGCTAAAGGAGTATCAGGAACGACCTGAGAATGTAGCTGCAGTATGTGCCCCAGCCGCAGACGATACAGAAAGTTTACCCTTACCCGACTTGTTAGCAAGAGATTCCCAGACTGACCTGACTAGCCTCGTACAGCTAGGGGACAGGTTAAGCCCCACAGAGAAGGGACAGGCAAGACTGCTTCTGTGGCAGAAGCAGGCAACATTCTCCCAAGAGCCCGGCTACACTACCCTAGCTGTACATAAGGTAGAGACTCCAGGACAGAACCCCCTGCGACAGCCCCCTTACCGTATCCCTGAAGCAGTCCGAGAAGGAATGCGGAAGGAGATACAGGAGATGACCCAGCTTGGGGTCATCGAGCACTCCGATAGCCCTTGGGCCTCCCCTGTAGTCCTGGTGCCTAAGAAGGATGGGACCACCCGGTTCTGTGTGGACTACAGGAGGCTCAACGAGCGGACCACCACTGACGCCTACCCGATGCCTCGGGTAGACAAATTATTAGATCGCATTGCCAGGGGACGCTATCTGACCACCATAGACCTGTGTAAGGGCTACTGGCAGATCCCCCTGGCCAAGGACGCTATCACCAAGTCGGCCTTCATCACCCCATTTGGCTTATACCAATTTAAGGTCATGCCATTTGGGATGAAGAATGCCCCAGCTACCTTCCAGCGTATGGTGGATAGGCTCCTTGATGGATTCCAGGAATTTGCTTGTGCATACCTGGATGATATTGCGATCTACAGTGGGTCCTGGGAGGAACACTTGGTGTACTGGACACAATTTGGGCCGCCGGCCTGACATTGAAGCCAGAGAAGTGTCATCTAGGCATGGCTGAAGTGCAATACCTGGGTTACAGAGTGGGGTGTGGGAGCCAGAGACCAGAGCCAGCTAAGATAGAGGCAGTAGCTAACTGGCCCACACCTATCACTACGACCCAAGTATTAGCCTTCCTAGGGACAGCAGGGTACTACAGACGCTTTGTCCCCGACTACAGCTCCATTGCTAAGCCCCTGACCGACCTGACTAAGAAAAACCTCCCTAAGCAGGTCCTGTGGTCTCCAGCCTGTGAAGCTGCATTTCGAGCACTTAAGCAGGCTCTCGTGAATGCCCCTGTCCTGGCTGCCCCAGTTCCTAACAAACGTTTTCTCATCCATACAGATGCTTCCATGTATGGACTGGGGGCTGTGCTGAGCCAGATCAGGGAAGATGGAGGAGAGCACCCTGTCGCATATCTCAGTAGAAAGTTGTTACCCCGAGAAGTGAGTTATGCGGCAGTGGAGAAAGAATGCTTAACCCTGGTCTGGGCATTGAAAAAGTTAAGCCCTTATTTGTATGGACAGGAATTTTCCCTTGTGACGGACCACAATCCCCTTGTCTGGCTTAACCGGGTCTCAGGAGACAATGGTAGACTGCTGCGGTGGAGTTTAGCCCTACAACCATATAACTTCACCATCAGCTACCGACCTGGTAAGCAGAATGGGAATGCTACCTCCTAGTCCGGTCATCCCCAAGTTGACCCGCTAAAGGGCCAACCCGGGTCTGCCGGAGTGTCCCACAAGGGGGGAGCCGTGTGACGAACCCATCTGTATAGACTTATATTGCTGGTTCGTCTGTTTGCCTTAATTTCATGGATTTCCTGTCCGTATGCCCTTGTTCGTCTGTTTTCCCTAGTACCGATTGAAACTACCGAACAAATGGCCACCCAGGAGAGGAGTGTGCTGCTTGTTAACACCTTGACCACAATTAGAACGTTGCGGTTAACCGCAGACACCTCTCCATTCCATTCGTACGGGTGGTCGTCGTTCGTATGCCGACCACGAGGCGGCGGCCATTTTGAACACGAGGAGAATCAGCGGTGTTCGGTGCAACACCTATGGAACTAAAAACGGATACTTTATCTGCCGAACACTGCTGGAGGCTGCCGCCCACCTTCTATTTCATTAAGGCGTACGAACACCGGTCAGTTCGGGAGTTTCTATCATTCGTATGGACTTTACCCAGGTAGCCGTCCCATGGAGTCATTCGTATACCGAAGGACTTGTGAGAGACTTTGACTCCATGGCGATTGAACTATGTACATCGGATCTGAGCGCTATTCGGTAGGAATATGCCCTCAGATCCAGGCTGGGGATACGTTACACGAACCATATGCAATCGGTATTTCTGACTTTATGTATTTTATTGTATTTTTCTTAGTATATTTTAAAATGGCGATGGTCTCTATCCTTGGAGATAATTAGGTTTCTCCCTAATTATCTCCGGGATAGAAAAGAATGATTTATGGGTAAAATGGGAAGGGCTTGTATTGAAGCCACTGCGATTGGCTACTGTATAATATATTTTACAGTCTTCCACAAGGTCCCCTAGGGGAGTGTCCACCTTGTGGAGACCCGCATAAATACCGGGCAGGTAGCCCCCATTAAACACATTCCTGTTTGACCTTCAAGACGGAGCTTTGTCTCGTTTGTGGAGGGATTTACTATTGGGACAGCGTTTTCGTTTATTTCTAGCTGTGGAAGGATTTCGGATGGATTGCTGATCGGGAGTTGCCGCATTCGTATGCTCCGTTCGGGAGTTTTTACGATCGGTTGGACTAAAATTGCATTTCTGGAGAAAGGGGATTATCTACTAAACGGCAGCTCTGTTCCCCTGGCGGTGAGTGTCGTAACAGGTGTCAACTCTTCAAATATATGCACTTTCATGGCAAGAAAATAAATTGGGATATGTAAAAAGGTCCTCAAAAATGAGATATGTCAAATTTGAAAACACATGTCAGAAGTTTGGCATTGCACCCCCTAAACAACCCAACAAACCTATGCATAGGTGGTTAGTGATGTCACGAACATAACATTTTCCGTTCGCGATTGGCGAACGCAAACTTCCGCAAATGTTCGCGAACGGGCGAACCGGGCGAACCGCCATAGACTTCAATAGGCAGGCGAATTTTAAAACCCACAGGGACTCTTTCTGGCCACAATAGTGATGGAAAAGTTGTTTCAAGAGGACTAACACCTGGACTGTGGCATGCCGGAGGGGGATCCATGGCAAAACTCCCATGGAAAATTACATAGTTGATGCAGAGTCTGGTTTTAATCCATAAAGGGCATAAATCACCGAACATTCCTAAATTGTTTGGAATAACGTGCTTTAAAACATCAGGTATGATGTTGTATCGATCAGGTAGTGTAAGGGTTACGCCCGCTTCACAGTGACAGACCAAACTCCCCATTTAACGCACCGCAAACAACCGCAAACAGTCCATTTGCACAACCGCAAACTCCCCATTTGCACAAGGTTGGATACCAAGCTAGCCATGTCCCGTTCCTCACTGATGACAACATCATCATCATCATCATCATCACACCGTACGTCCATGTGTGTAATGCTGCCTGACTGAGTCATATCCCTGTTATCTACATCCTCTGGCAATAATGGTTGCGCATCACTCATTTCTTCCAACTGATGTGTAAATAACTCCTCTGACAGATCAAGTGAAGCGGCTGTGGTGCTAGTGTTGGTGGTGGCGGCAGACGGGCGAGTGGTAACTTGAGAGGTGCCCGTAGCTAAGCTGGAGGAGGATGGTGCGTCAAGGTTCCGAGCGGAAGCTGTAGAAGATTGGGTGTCCTGTGTTAGCCAGTCAACTATGTCCTCAGAACCTTTTGAGTTCAGGGTAGGTGGCCTCTAAACACTGGGCATTATTCTAGGGCCAAAGGGAATCACAGCACCACGACCACGACGGCCCCTGCCAGTCATTTTTTTTTCTATTAGTGGTACTATGCGTGCAAGCTACTGTGACAACAGATATGAGTGGCACTGTGCACTGGCAGAAGTTGGCAGAGTAGACGCTGTAGGCCTGACACACGCTTGCAGACAGCTAACTGCTATTCAATCTATTACTGTCAAAAATGTTTATTTTAAATGTACACTACTGTTACACCAGATATGAGTTGCACTGGTGTGACACTGTGCCCTGGCAGGCCCTGAAATGCACAAGTGTGAAGGAAACTGACTGTTATTATATTACAGTCAAAAAAGTTTTTTGGTTTTTTTTTTAAATGCAAGCGATTGTGACACCAGATATGAGTGGTGGCACTGGCCAAGTGGGCACAGTATACACTGTGAGCCTGACACACACGCTGGCAGGCAGGCAACTGCAATTAGATTACACAGGAAAAAAAAAAGCAGACTGATGTTCTAGCCCTAAAAGGGGCTTTTTGGGGTGCTGTCCTTACAGCAGAGATCAGATGAGTCCTTCAGGACTGTAGTGGACACTGAATACACTAGCCTAGCTATCGACTTCCTTATTAAATCAGCAGCAGCTACACTGTCCCTCCTCTCACTAAGAATGCAGCTTCCGGGGGGCAGGACCTAGCTGTCATGGAGGAAAGACGCACTTCGTGTGAGCTCCCTCAATATCTCACTTTAAGCAGCTATCAACAAGCGAATTTCACCCCAGAATGTTGCTCCTACCTGACCGACCCAACATGCTTAATAGCAGTCAGCAACTCAACATAGTCTTACTTACCTCCGCGTGGCAAGTGTGGCCTGGTGCTCACCGGGCGGGAGAGGCGGCTGATCTCCCGATCCTGGGATGCCCAGGAGCAGCTACTTCCTGGCAGGAGCTCCGTTACCCCCCCCTGGGACCGGTTGGGGTTATCCCGGTCCACCCCTGAGAGGCTGTCTGGAGCTAATGGACGCATAGAGCACAGCCGCCCAGGCTGACATACTCATCTGCGACTCTCCCAATATGGCGGCAGCCACGTGTCCTCCTGGTACCAGGAAAGCATGGCAGGAGATTGAGTCTTTAATCAATTTTGGAAGCAAATAACAAGCAGGAAGCCCCAACAAGCTCCACCACAGCCCCAACAAGCTCCACCACAGCTAAGCAAAGCAGTCCCCATTAAAATCCACCAACGCAAAAGGCGTCGAAGACGGGACCGGAGGCACAAACAGAAATGCAAAGCCTGCCCCACGTCAAGCACTCGCCTCCACCTTAAGCCACCACAATCCCGCACCGGACGTGAAGCACCACCGGGACAGATCTGACCACCCGACAAAACAAGCTTCCACCACCTCAATGTCAGGGTACCTGTGGTCTCTACCTCCGAAAGAGGTAGAGACTTAGCAGTTCCTTCATCCGGACGGTCTGATGGCTTCCTTCCTCGCGGTCTATCCGGTCGTGCAAAGCCGGCCGCGAGGGAGTGACTGCCTTTTACAGCTTCACGTCCAGAAGTCGTCAGGAGACTACCGGAACGACCTGTCAGTCAAATGCTGCAGGACCAATCAGGACGCCTCAGAGGCGTGGTTACTTTTCGGAACAGGGTATTTAATGGAGCTTCTCTCGTCAGCTCATTGCCCTGTCGTGGTTCTAGCTTGTTCTAGTCACTCAGTGCTTGTGTTCTGCTTATTCCCTTTGGTTTTGACCCGGCTTGCTTATTCTACTCTGCTTACCTCTGTATCCTTGATTCGGCTTGTCTCTCGCTCTCCTGCCTTCTGTTACCCTCGACCTCGGCTTGTCTTTGACTATTCTCTCAGTACTACTTACGTTAGTCCGGCCATTCTAAGGTCCGGTATACGTATCTGGCTACTGTTTGTACGCTGCGTGTTGGATCCCTGTCCCGATCCTGACACTCAAGCCACGAACCCGGCACTCAGCCAGAGACTTGCCTTTGTTGTTCCAGGTATCAGGGACTCCCAGGGTCTGCACCTGGCGCCCAGAAGGGATCGGATGAGCACAAGCAGTAAACAGCAGCCTGCCAAGCATGTCCCACTATAGCCAATCCTCCACACCATGCCTTTGATCACATGAGCTGCTCTCTGCACATTAACTAATCGTAAAGTAGAAAGCGTTTAAACATGTCATTATTTCACATTACGACAGGGCCAATGGATCCTGCAAGTACAAACAGTCAGCTTGCTTCCCCTGATCCTAGGTTTGAAGCCATGGATCACAGAATGGATCAGATGGCACTTGCGCTACAGGCATTATTATCTCGTGCCAATAACCCACCAGAGGAGATACGTAATACCCCTATTTCTCCTGTCAGTTCTGGTTTAGAGGTAGCCACAGTGGGTGCTTCTTCTCGCATTACCCCCCCAGTACGCTATGGTGGGGCGCCTGAGAAGTGTCGTGGTTTTTTAAACCAAATTAGTATCCATTTTGAATTGCAACCTCACTCTTATCCTACAGATAGGGCAAAGGTAGGATTTATTATCACCCTACTTATTGAGAAGGCTCTGAGATGGGCCAATCCACTATGGGAGAACGATAACCCATTAGTATATAACTATAACGCATTTGTAACTGCTTTTAGAAGAACATTTGACCCTCCAGGTAGAAAGGTTAATGCAGTCAGATTACTGTTGCGCCTGAGACAGGAGAACCGAACACTTGTGGATTATGCACTAGAGTTTAGGTCTCTGGCGTCAGAAGTCAAGTGGAACGAGCCGGCGTATATGGATGTATTTTTGAATGGTCTATCTGATGTAATCCTTGATGAGGTTGCTACTAGGGAACTCCCTGAGAATTTAGAAGATTTAATTTCGTTCATCTCTCGTATAGATGAACGTTTAAGAGAGAGACAGAACACTCGAGAGAGGAATCGGAGACCTTCTTTTAGGTTAGCTCCCTCTTTTCCAAGTCCTGACTCCACGGTATCTTTGCTTCCTGAACCTTTGCAGATAGGGTATACCCGCCTCTCTGAGGAGGAAAGACAGTACAGAAGAAGAGAGGGTTTGTGTATGTATTGTGGAGCCAAAGGTCATTTACTCTCGAACTGTTCTAACCGTCCGGGAAACGCTCGCACCTAAGTCTTTCTAGAGGACAGGCCTTGGGTGTTTCGATTTTGTCCTCTACTCCTAATTATAAAGATCACAGGCTTCTGCTACCAGTTTCCTTGACTTGGGAGAGGGAAGTAGTAAGGGCTATGGCATTGATAGATTCCGGTGCTGCAGAGAATTTTATCGACCAGGCCTTTGCGAGTAAAAACAACATCCCAACCCAGCTAAGGGAGACACCCTTGGCCGTTGAGGCCATAGATGGTAGACCACTACTAGACCCTGTTATCTTTCGTGAGACCATACCCATTGATTTAAATGTTGGTATCCTACACGTTGAGAATTTATCTCTTATGCTCATTTCGTCCCCTTCCGTTCCCATAGTTCTAGGGTACTCATGGTTGAAGAAACATAACCCTATTATTGATTGGGAGTTAGGGGAGATACTCTCGTGGGGCCAGGGCTGCCAGGAGAGGTGTTTAAGCAAGGTTTCTCCCTTAGCTAATATTAACATACCGGAGAATCCTACTCAGTCCACAGAAATACAAATACCAGACCTTTACCTAGACTTAAAGGCAGTATTTGACAAGAAGAATGCCGATTCTTTGCCGCCACACAGGTCATTTGATTGTAAGATTAAGCTTTTACCAGGGACGATGCCTCCGAGGGGCCATGTATATCCTTTGTCTGTTCAGGAAAACTCGGTTCTGGAGGAGTATATTCGGGAGAATTTAGAAAAAGGATTCATTAGGAGGTCTTCTTCTCCGGCCGGGGCTGGGTTCTTTTTTATTAAGAAAAAGGATGGTACGCTGAGACCTTGTATCGATTACCGAGGCTTGAATAAAATAACTGTCAGAAATGCCTATCCTATCCCACTGATTACTGAATTATTTGATCGTCTTAAGGGCTCCAAGATCTTCACCAAGTTAGATCTTAGAGGGGCATACAATTTGGTGAGAATCCAGCATGGTCACGAGTGGATGACGGCATTCAATACCCGGTATGGCCACTACGAATACACGGTTATGCCATTTGGACTTTGCAATGCTCCTGCAGTATTTCAAGATTTGATTAATGAGGTACTTAGGGAGTTTCAACATGATTGTGTTATTGTTTACCTGGACGACATACTAATACACTCTAAGGAGATTGAGACTCACCATAAACAGGTCAGAAAGGTATTACACAAACTTCTGCAACATGGTCTATACTGCAAATTGGAGAAATGCAGTTTTGACCAGTCTCAGACAGACTTTCTTGGGTACGTGATTTCTGGGGAAGGTTTTAAAATGGACCCTGGAAAACTCCAATCTATTTTAGACTGGCCTTTGCCCAAAGGACTCAAGGCTATCCAGAGGTTTATTGGTTTTTCCAACTACTATAGGCGCTTCATTAAGGGATACTCCTCTATCATTTCGCCTATTACCAATATGACCAAACAAGGGGCTGATACTAAGGTCTGGTCTAAGGAGGCTCTTGTTGCTTTCAAAACTCTCAAGGAACTTTTTGCCTAGGCTCCCATTCTAGTTCATCCTGATACGACTCTGCCTTTCTTGCTCGAGGTCGATGCCTCTGAGACAGGAGTTGGGGCTGTTCTATCTCAAAGGTTAGGGGTGCATAAACCGTTACACCCTTGTGGTTTCTTCTCTAAGAAATTATCTGGGTCTGAGAGCAGATATGACATCGGGGAGAGGGAACTGTTAGCGGTCATTAAGGCTTTAAAGGAGTGGAGACATTTACTCGAAGGGACATTACACCCTGTTACTATATTAACGGATCATAAGAACTTGTCTTATATTGGGGAGGCTAAGCGCTTATCCGCCAGACAGGCTCGCTGGTCCTTGTTCCTCACTCACTTTAATTA